>NC_082715.1:14396145-15713645 GCF_030144855.1 Hypanus sabinus | reverse complement strand
CACAGGCAATGAGCCCATGATGACATGATTGCAGCTGGGAGGCTTCAGCGTTTGGAAGTCCAGCTTTTTAAGAAACCCTGCCAGCAGGAGAGAGGTTTGCAGTGCTTGGTAGGTGGGGGGAAAGAATGAGCATCGGATCGTCATTCAGAAATGTCGATGAAAATTTTCATCGACAGCAGGGGAATTTTCCTTTACCGAATGTTTCCGTCACTCGTTTCCATGGACAGGGAATATTGGAAAACCTCTGTTCCATTTATTGGGGAAATGTATGCAGTGTTCCACTGTCATTAAGATTCAAGATTGTTTAATGTCAGTTCAGTACACAAGTGTAAAGAAGAATTAAATAATTGTTACTCCAGATCCAATGCAGCACAAAAAAGAACGCAATAGGATACGGCACACAATAATAATAAAATACAATAAATATAAAAACTTATGATTCCTTATATGCATACATTGATTGTATGTACATAAAGTGATGCCAGGCATAGGAGCGTCTGTGCATAAGGTTACTCTAACAGGAAATTATAAAGAAACTGTGCTGGGGTGGGTTAGTGGCTGGAGCTGTCGATCAGCCTGACTGCTTGGGGAAAGTTACTGTCTTTCAGCCTAGTAGTCCTGGTGTGGATGCTACGTAGCCTCCTCCCTGATGGGAGTGGAACAAACACTCCATGTGCAGGATGACTGGGACTGACCTGATGTTACTGGCCCTTTTCCGACAGGTGCCTGTATATATGTCTTTGACGGTGGGTAGGCTGGTGCTGGTGATGCATTAGGGACAGTTTTGACTACACATTGTAGAGCATTACCAGTCACAGCGCTGCGGTCTCCATGCCAGGCAATGATGCAGCATGTCAGGATGCTCTCTACTGTACATCTGCAAAATGATAGATTCACATAGTCCAGCTTTCCTCAACCTCCTCAGAAATTAGAGGTGTTGGTGAACTTTCCTGATTTCAGCTTTCTGTGGAATCCTACAGTCTTTAACAACAAGCACAAAATACTGGGTCAACTCAGCAGGCCAGGCAGTGTAGGGAGAGGAGTAAACAGTTGACGTTGATTGTGTAGGATGTGCTCTAGGATCTCGACTGGATGTGTGAGATCTGCACTGCCAGGAGTTTGCACTGCTATGCCGGCAATGTAAAGAGTGGTGTGGGAGGTGCAAGTTCTCCTGAAATTGATAACCGTCTCCTCTTTCTTGTTGTGAGGCATCAGTCAGTAATCCACTTCCGTCCAGCAGCGATTATAATAGTCACTGAAAGGAGTTCCTTCCCATACTGAATATTTCTTTATGTGAATGCTTGCACTAATTCTAAAATCTTAAACAACACTCTATCACATAAACAGGACACTTTTTGGGTCAATATCCAAATATTGACAATATATGTTATTTCAGGGTTGTATATGGTGAAATGGATGTACTTCAATAATAAATTTACTTTGAACTTTGAACATAAGCACTCAGGACCGTACAATATATGTTATATCAGCTAAAGAGAAACTTTTACCTTTACATTTAGACCATAATCAATAAGACACAGGATCAGAATCAATTCTAACATGGCTAATGATGGAACCCCATTCACCTGTCTTTCTCCTGTAGCCTTTAACGCCCTTACTAATCAAGAACATATATACCCAATGATTTGGCCTCCATAGCCATCCGTGGTAATGAATTCCACCTTGTGGCAAAAGAATTTTAGTGAAGACAAGATGGCCAGAGGATTTGTTGGAGAGCTGTTATGCTGTCATTTTCTTGCATATGTGGAGATTTGGCTGAAGGAAAAACAGTACTAAAGACATTGCACCCTATGCATTCTAATCAAATTTCAAAGCTTGGCTGTATCTTCTCCGTGCTTGTGATAGATTATGTTTCGTGGTAATGTGGCATTTCCCATTGTTTGAAGTTAATACCAGATTTTTAGAGAAGAAGCATTTATGCTGAGCTTGCATTTGCTTTAGAATTCAAGTTTTTAGAATCCTGTTCTGTGGGGATAAGGTCACAGCTATTTTTGGAAGTAGTTTCAGATATAGCTATGGCCCTGTGTGCTTATGTTCAAAGTTCAAAGTAAATTTATTATTGAAGCACATCTATGTCACCATACACATCCCTGAGTTCCACTTTCTTGCAGGTATACACAAAAAAATCCATAATAGACTCGATGAAAGACCAGACCAACTTGGGAGTTCAACCAGTGACAACAACATATGCAAATACAAAAAGTAAATATTAGCAAATAAATAAGCAATAGTTATCAAGAATCTGTGATGAAGAGTCCTTGAAAGTGAGTTTATAAGTTGTGGGAACAGTTCAGTGATGGGGTAAGCAAAGTTGAGTGAAGTTATCCCCTTTGGTTCAAAAGCCTGATGGCTAAGGGGTAATAACTGTTCCTGAACCTAATGGGGTAAGTCCAAAGTCTCCTGTACCTTCTTCCTGATGACAGCAGTGAGAAGAGAGCATGACTTAAGTGGTGGTGCCCTGACAATGGATGCTTTTTTCCTGCAAAAACGCTTCACCCTTGCCTTCTTACCTCCACACGTATATTCAAGTGACAATCCAACTTGGATGAGTACAACGTTCCCCTCCGTGCCTCTGGCGTTCTGCAAATGGCCTATTAAGTTCTGTGCACAGCTCCACTATACTCCTCATGACTATGACTTTGTCACATAACACCATGCGTCTTCATTCTCATTAAATTCTCAGCAAACTTTAGCATGGCTGATCTTTGGAATTTTCCACACTTGCTTCCACGTCTGTTCAGTTGTTTGTTACGGGCCGAGCTGTAGGTGATCATGGCTCTTCCACGCCCACGATTGTTAATAGCAAATTTTTCCACAGAAGCTGTTTGCCATTGGCTTCTTATGGACAGTATGTTTACAATATGGGTGACCACAGCCATTATCAGGGGTTGTTTACCTGATGGTTGTATGACCCCTGCTCCCATGGCTTCCTGTGAACCTGCTCAAAGAGGATATGCAGATCCTACGCCTTGCTCACTGGTGATCTGCAGGCAACTGGAGGGTAGGAGTGCCTAACACATCCTTTGGTAGAGACGTATCTCCACCCGCCACCCTCCAGTTCCATTAAGACCATTAGACTGTAAGATACAGGAGCAGAATTAGGCCATTTGGCCCATCTAGTCTGCTCCACCATTTCATCATGGCTAATCCATTTCCGTCTCAGCCACAATCTCCTAGCCTTCTCCCTGTACCCCTTCAGGCCCTGACTAATCAAGAATCTATCAATCTCTGCCTTAAATACATAAGCAGCTCTTTTCCTCAGTTTTTGATGAAAACTCCCCAAAATGTAACACATCTAATTTACACCTTTCATCCTTTCCTTGTCACCTATCTCCATTCCTTCAGCCTATTGCAGTCTTACCCGAGAACTTAACTTTCTTTGCATTTTGAGGGGTGGTCATCAGTCCTTGGGTGATTATGATAATCACATGATCCAGAAGGGAATTTACATTTATGCTCATGAGCCTCTCACTTTGGCAGTCTGAGGTACTCACCTGTTTTAAGAAGGATTCAATTACACCGGTGTCTAAGAAGAACATGGTAACCTGCTTGAATGACTATTGTCTAGTAGCGCTTACATCCACAGTGATGAAATATTTTGAGATGTTGGCGCTGAGGCGTATCAACTCCTGCCTACAACCTATGGACTCGCTTTAAAGGACTCTTCATCTCATGTTCTCAATATTTATCATTTCTTTTTATTATTCTTTCTTTCTTTTTGTAATTGCATAGTCTGTTGGCTTTTGCACACTGGTTGAACATTTATGTTGGTGTGGTCTTTTTTAATCGTATAATAATTATTATTCTATAATAGATCTACTGAATATGCCTACAAGAAAACTTATCTCAGATATTATATGGTGTCATATATGTACTTGATAATAAATTTACTTTGAACTTTGGAGTGGGAACACTGAACACTATCACTGAGTGAAGGGCAATAAGTGTGTGTACCTGACTTGGCAACATAAAAATCTTCCAGGTCATTCAGCAGCGAGAGTGAACTTGTGCTGACCATGCAAATAGCTGTCTGCTCATCCAGTACAGAGAATCTACCTGATTTGTTCATTCAGTGGGCAATAGGTTCCTGTCATTCTGTAGTTCAGAGATTCTGGGGCAAGGCTGAATAACTTATGACTTTATTCCCTGGAATGTAGAAGAACAAGTGGAGATCTTGTAGAGGTATACAGAATTATTACTATAGATAGGGTAACTGCATGGGGCTTATTCCCCTCAGGATGTATGAGACTAGAACTAGAGGTCATAGGTTTTGGGCAAAAGGTGAAATATTTAAAGGGAAGTGAGGAGGAATAACTTCACTCAGAGGCAAGAGTGAATGTGAAAAACCTGCCAGCAGAAGTGGTAGGTGTTCAGTTGTAACATTTAAGAGAAGTTTGGGTAGACACATGGGTGGATCGGGTATGGAGGGCTTTGGTCTGGGTGTAGGTAGATGGGACTAGGCTATAAAACAGGCTAGTCTGCACTAGATGGGCTGAAGGGCCTGTTTCATTGCTGTAGTGCTCTATGGGGTGTCTAGGGAGGGGTAGCACCTCTGGTGGGGGGGGGGGCCTGTCGTGCCCTTTTTCAGGGCAGCTCGTCCACCTTTGGTCCCCACTCAGCTCAGCTCAGCTCTCGCCTGTGGCTCCAAGTAGCTGTAACACGCGCAGCGGCCACACCGCAGTAAACCCTCTCGGCAGACGGGCCAAACCAGGTGAGGGCAGCCGACGGGTCTTCGACCCTCAGTGAGGTAGAGGACCTGCCTATCCCGGCATGTGAAGTCTGGCCCTGGCAGATTGAGCGGAGGAGACCGATTAATGGTCCGACGGTCAAGAAGGCAGGCCAACAGGCGTTGGTGGAGCGCTAAGAGCACGACAAGGCACTTAGACGTCCTGGTCATCCACTGCAAGAGGGGGTGATCTTTTTAAACTCACCCAGCAAAGGCAAACTGCTGCTGTGACCTGTCACAAACATGATTTCCCAATATGTCAGAGTGGCGTGGAGTGAAATCGTCCACCAACTGGAAATACCAGATGCGACCTAACAACGATGACAACGAGTGCACTATAACAATGGCTCTATGGCCAGTTGAGGCAGGAAATATGTTCCAGAAGTTGGGAGAGTCCAGTACTAGAGGGCATGGATTGAGAATAAGAGGTCAGTTATTTAAAACAGAGTTGAGGAAGAGCTTCTTCTCCCAGAGAGTTGTGGAGGTGTGGAATGCACTGCCTCGGAAGACGGTGGAGGCCAATTCTCTGGATACTTTCAAGAAGGAGCTAGATAGATATCTGATGAATAGGGGAATCAAGGAATATGGGGACAAGGCAGGGACTGGGTATTGATAGTGAATGATCAGCCATGATCTCAGAATGGCGGTGCAGACTTGAGGGGCCGAATGGTCTACTTCTGCACCTATTGTCTATTGATCAGTACTTGTATAATTCATGAAGGGTTAATTAACAATGTGAACCCATACGGCAGTATGTAACATCAGGTTAAATCTCTAGAGATGACAACAGCCCGCCAGGGAAATAACGTTAACTTTTCAGTTAAGTTTATGCACTTTGATATTTATTTCTGTTAAGTGCAGCAATTGTTCCAAACTCCACACAAAATAACTGGAATTGTGATCTATTAAAAATCCACTCCTCTGTTAAACCAGCAAAACATTTATAAATTTGCAGTGATTGAAAGGAACAATAGTCAATAAGTTATTTTGCAGCAGTGTGCTAATATGGAAAATGCACTGTAAGCAAAAAGGCGGTTAATACAGTTAAATAAAACTAAAGTGAACCATCTGTGGAGCTGAAATCGAAATGGAACTTTCCAGCAGTCATTGGGTCAGGCTGATGTACTTCTGGCAAGAGGACTCACTGTCAGCTGGCTCAGTAAAACTGAACTGTTTCATTCTCTGTTTCCTTTATCTGCAGTCCTTCCTTTCTGTTTTATTATAGCTGACTGAATCATATCACTTTGAAGCCAACACGCTTCCCCAAAGCGGGCAATGAGTCATTTCAGTAGTGATTTCCACATTTGACATGACCAGCGAATTCAAGGGAAATCAAGATGCCTTAACAATGATTCGGGGCTGAAACAGGATTAACAAACATTGTGTTGTGAGGGGAACAAGCAATGAATGATGGAAATTGTAAAACTTGCCAATATTCCACAATGGACTTTACCGGTTACACGCTGTCTCTGTCATTTACTTACTTACTGCCTGTTACGCCACTGGCATTTTGGGCAGTAGTGAAGATCCTCCATCTCTGGCGGTGTTCAGAGCTTCCTTTATCATGTCATTCTCTTCCTCTCGGTTTTCACTGCTGTCAGTCACGCAAGTCCCGGGTAGAGACTCAGGAATACCATCACACTCCGATGTAGAAGGATTCTTCATTACTCTATCCATACAATTTTGTTTTACCCATCAGGGTTGTTAGTCCAGAGCTGAACCCCTAAATCTGAAAGTGGACCACTCTTAGTCTGGCCTCTAGCCTTTGACCTCTTTGGTGTGGGTGAAGCATAATGTCCTGACTCCAGCCAGCATAGCTCTCCGGGTCATCAAGGCATGCAAGCCTCCAAACCCAACAGTACTTGTGGAAGCGTATCATTTACAGATGTGTAATACTGCATTGGGTGTGGCAGTGGGTTAAATTTTGACCTTCTGCCTCTATGATAATGCTTGCAACCCAATAGGCAGGCTGAGGGCTTGATTTGCCCAGCATGCTCACAATAAGACTTTGTAAGGCAATTATCAAACCAAATTTGGAGTATTGTGAGCAGCTTTGAGCCCTATTTCTAAGAAAGGATGACAAGAATGATCTCAGGAATGGAAGTGATCAGATATGATGGCTCCGGGCCTGTACTTGTTGGAGTTTAGAAGAATGGGGAGGGGAAAATCTCACTGAAACCTATTGAATATTGAATACTGAAAGACCTAGACAGAGTACATGTATGTAGAGAAGTTTTTTATACTGGGATTATCTAGAGTCTAGGACCAGAGGGCACAACCTCAGAGTACAAGAACGTCTGTTTAGGATGGAGAGGAGAATGAATGGGTATATTCTCTGGGCCTGCTAGTGAATACAGGCCAAGAACAATCAAACGCTCTTCATATGACACACCATTCAATCACACAAAATTCCAGCATCTGCAGACTTTCTCATGTTTGTGACGTACCATAGATGATGTCTCTACCATACTGAATGTCCTAAATGAATGCAAATTTTATTGGTGTTTATTCTGTAAGCACTCAAGAAGAAAATTATCATTTTATCTCCTCACCACCTTATGTTACTCATATACTGTATTTAGCTTGCATGCTTTTTTGTAGTATTAACAATATTAACAGAGCAGTTGAGGTATAAAATTTGTAAACCTAACAAGTGGCAAGTTAGTCACAGATTACAGCTTTATTTTGATAACCAGAAACATCTTAAATCAAATAATAGGACTGAGCAAACTCAACATGGATTAACAAAGAGTCAATCATGTTTGACGAATCTTGTTGGCGTTCCTTGAGAATATGACTAACAGAGTGCATGAGAGGAAACCAATGAATGTACCATGTTAGGGTTTCTGGAAAGCTTATGATAAGTTTCCACATAAGAGTTTGGTTAACAAGTTTGAAAACTCATGAAACTAATGATTAAGTGTGGAAGTTGAATGAGAAATGAGAGTGCAATTCACAGTTTGGGAATTGCACCATCTCAGATCGCAAGACCCTGCAGCAGATAGTGAGGTCAGCTGAGAAGATCATCGGGGTCTCTCTTCCCGCCATTGCAGACATTTACACCACACGCTGCACCTGCAAAGCTAACAGAATTGTGAAGGACCCCTCGCACCCCTCACACAAACTCTTCTCCCTCCTGCCAACTGGAAAAAGGTACCAAAGCACTTGGGCCCTCACAACCAGACTGTGTAACAGTTTCTTCCCCCAAGCCATCAGACTCCCCGATACCCAGAGTCTAGACTGACATCTACATCATTTATTATTATATTGAAATTTGTCCTCTACTGTGCCTATTGTCTTGTTTGTTATTTATTTATTTGCTTTTTTGTTTATTATTTATTATTGTACTGCCCTGCACTGTTTTGTGCACTTTGCACTGTGTAGGTCTGTAGTCTAGTGTAGTTTCTGTGTTGTTTTACATAGTCTATGTAGTTTTGTGATGTTTCATGTAGCACCAGAATCCTGGAGGAACGTTGTTTCGTTTTTACTGTGTACTGTACTGTACCAGCAGTTTATGGTCAAAATGACAATAAAAAGCAACTTGACTTGAGAGCTTTCTCAGATTGGCAAGCTGTGAATTTAAGGACTGCTTCTTGGACTCCAGCTATTTAGAATCTTTGTCATTAATTTGATTGAAGAGACAAAATGTCATTTTTCCAAGATTCCTGACAATATTTTACTTGATGCAATTGAGAGTCCAGAGGATGTAAAGAGGCTTCAAGGGGATATTTAAAAGCAGAATAAAGAGACAAATGGAATATAGCAAATCATCTAGTTTAGTGCACACAACAGAAAAGCAGAGTGCTTGTTAAATGGTGAGAGTGAGTGGAGTTGATGTTCAAAATAAGAAGGTAAATACTATGTTATTCTTTACTATAAATGGAATTGATGATGCCAGGAACAAGAAGGACTTATCATGATGTTATATGGCTTGCAATTTTGTGTACAGCTTTGATCTCCTGAGTGTATTTCCCATGACTGATACCTCTGGGCTCTGGGCCCTGGGCACAGTTTGAGAAATAAGGCTGAGATGTAAAGACATTTCTTCACAGAGCCTATGGAATTCTCCTCTCGAGATTTTCAAGATAAACTGATTCTTTTCTCTCCTTTTCTCCCCCACCAATTTCTCAAATATTGTGAGCAGGTGTTGACAAATTGCAGAACTGTACCCCATGATATGTGCTTCATTGAAATCAGTTAGGAAACTGCGGGGTGAGAGACATGATGAAGAAATAGACACTCAGTGGCCACTTTATTAGGAACACCTGTACACCTGCTTGTTTATACAAATATCTAATCAGCCAATCTTGTGGCAGCAAGTCAATGCATAAAATCATGCAGACATGGTCAAGAGGTTCAGTTGTTGCTCAGAATGGGAAAACAACATGATTTAGGTGACTTTGACTGTGAAATGACTCTCAGTTCCAGGCAGCATGGTTTGAATATTTCAGGCACTGCTGATCTCCTGAAATTTTCACGTATACCAATCTCCAGAGCAGGTGTTCCCAACCTGGGTTTCTTGCGCCACTCGGTTAATGGTAAGGGCCAATGGCATGAGAAAGGTTGGGATCCCCTGCTCTAGAATTTATAAAGAATGGTGCAAAAAAAACAGACATCAAGTGAGTGACAATTCGATGAGTTAAATTGTTAATGAGAGCGGTCAGAGGAGAATGGTCAGACCGGTCCAAGCTGACAGGAAGGCAATAGTAACCCAAATAAACACATTTTTTTCAGTGACTCAGGCACAGGGAATGTGTCAGAGCCTGATAGAAGTCGGGAGAGGGAGTATAAAGGGAACTGATCCAGGAAAGGCCGGGCTTTAGGGGCTGCATGGGTGCAGTAAGCATATGGCCAGGTGGATTCTAGCTGACAAGAAGGTGATAGTAACTCAAGTAACCCCACGTTACGAAAGTGGTGTGCAAATCAGCATCTCCGGATGCACAACACATCAAACCTTGAAGTAAATGGTCTACAACAGCAGACGATCATGAACATTCACTCAGTGGCCATTTTATTGGGTGCACAAGATACCCTAGTAAAGTGCCCACTGAGTGTACATCACCTTTTTGTAACTAACATATACAAATATGCAGGCAAATAACTGAACCGATTCAAGAAATCATTTTATATTTATTGTAAATCATTACACAATGGCCCACTAGTTATTTGGAATGTATGAAAGAAGATAAAAGAACATTTTTCATAATAAAAGGTTGTAACTCCGCTGCAGTTGGGTGCGACTACAACTAGAGGTCATGGGTTAAGGATGAAAGGTGCAAAGTTTAAGGAGACCATGAAAGGAAACTTCTTCATTCAGAAGGCCGTGAGTGTGTGGAATGAGCTGCCAGCGCAAGTGGTGCAAGTGGCCTCGACTTCAACGTTTAAGAGAAGTTTGGAAAGGTACGTGGATGATAAGGGTATGGAAGGCTACGGTCCTGGTGCAGGCTGATGGGAGTAGGCACAGACTAGATGGGCTGAAGGCTCTGTTTCAGTGCTGTACTTTTTAATGACTCTATGACTCTTAAGGTCAAATTTAAGCTCAATAAAACATGATGAATTGCTCGTGTGTATTGCTTTAGCAATTCAATTAA
The DNA here is from genome assembly GCF_030144855.1 of Hypanus sabinus. Taxonomy (NCBI): domain Eukaryota; kingdom Metazoa; phylum Chordata; class Chondrichthyes; order Myliobatiformes; family Dasyatidae; genus Hypanus; species Hypanus sabinus. The sequence goes on along the minus strand of NC_082715.1, from coordinate 15,703,307 downwards.
GACTGCAAGTAAGATTTTGCAACCTAATGTAAGAGAATCGGCCAATAATTCAAATGAAGTTCCTGCATTCAGTACCAGCTGGGTATTAGTAGATTCCATATGACTGTAAGTCCCTTTGAGCCAGTATAGCTGTTGTTCAGTTTCTGTTCAGGTTTATTTCAACCAAGTATGGGTCATCTTCCTTCCTCTTGCACTTTTCTGTGGTATATTCTGGAAATTCCCCTGCTTTGTCACCAAAACTTAACTTTCTGTAACTAAGCAACACATACGCTTGCGCTTATTTTTATAATTATTATGAAACTGCACAGAAAGAGGACTCCATGCTTAACAGGCCCAACCTGATCATAATGTCCCATCTCAGCTAATCCGTTAACGTTTAAACCTTTCCAATTCATGTGGCGTATTCCTTCTCTGCCACCTGTCCAACATCTCTCCCACATACTCCACCCTCGCCACTCCCAACCTCCTTTGCTCCTGCCAGATTTATAAACTCACTGTCCACTCCACATTGACAAATACAATACTATGCAAAAGTCTTAGTCAGCTCCATCTTGGGTACCTGCCTCTGTAGTATCTGCGACACCTGCAAGGAGCAGTGACTCAGAAAGGTGGGATCCATTATGAAGGACTCCCATCACCCTGGACATGCCCTCTTCTCATTGGCACTGCCAGGAAGTAGGTAGAGAAGCCTGAAGGCACACACTCGGCGACTCAGGAACAGCTTCTCCCCTCTGCCAAGTGATTCCTAAATGAACATTGAACCAAAAAACACTGCCTCACAATTTTTTTAATATTATTTCTGTTGTGCACTATTTTTAATCTAGCTTTTATATATAGATATACTTACTGTAATTGACATAATTTTTTGCTTTCTATGTTATCTTTAAACTGCTGCTGTTAAGTTAACAAATTTCACGACACATGAGTAATGATAAACCTGATTCTGATATGGGTCTCTACTGTGGACTGAGAGTGGGAAGGGGGCAGGGAGAGGGGAGGGAGTGGGAGGCACCAGAGAGACATTATGTAATGATCAATAAACCAATTGTTTGGAATCAAATGACCTTGCCTGGTGTCACAGGGATGAGTGCGTCTGCACCCGCGCCACCTCCTGCACTTGACTCTCCTTCTCTGCCACCTCTTCCTCACAACTCCCGTGGAGCTCCACCCTCACCATTCCCAATATTCTTTGCTCCCACCAGATTTACATACTAGCTCTCTAATCCACATTGACTAATACAGTACTGTGCAAAAGGCTTAGACACCCAAACTATATATATGTGCCTAAGACTTTTGCACAGTATTGTACCTGTCCAATTGTCTTTTAAAATTTGTTATTACACTTGTCTCAACCACTGCCTTTGTCAGCTCATTCCATGTACATTCTACCCCTGGTTAAACAATTGCCTCTCAAGGAATGAACATCACCAATAGTCTACCCTGTCCAACCACAGAGATCAATGCAAACCTTACTGAAAATTGTTCAAACCTCTTCCGAAGACCAGAAAGCTGCTGATTTTCATTGGCTGACTCAGAGTTGACACTGGAGGTGACACTGTAGCCATGACTGACTGCTTAGAGAGTGGTAAGAATCTGATAAGGAGACAAAGGGTTGCCCATCGATGAAGAGGTGACTGCTAGAGAGCTGGCCTGACTTGGCCATGCTATCTGAAACGACAAAGCTGGTGGTCATGGTAGAACAGACAGCTCCGTGGGAAGACTGAATAAAGGAGACAGGTGCTTGAGCATATGAAAGCCAAATACCAGGAGCTGGTTGAGCAGAGCCACTGACAGGGGTGGAGGGCACATTGCAAGCCTACAGAGGTGGAGGTGTAGAGGTTTTGTGTGCTGTCAGCTCTGCAGAACATACTTTCTCCTTAGCATTATGGGGACTGCAAAGAAAAAAGCCACCAGGGCCACCAAAGAGACTGTAGAGTGAGCATCCAGATGGCCATGGATCAAGAAGAGTGACATATGGACCACTGGTGCTGTGGGACACAAGTCCAAACCGGACCAACCCTGGCAGAGTCGCTTTGGTGAGGGTTTCTGATCTCAAAAACCCTGAAACATCCAATGACCTCAGGTCACTGATAATGTGTCCCAGTGCATACCAGGATGTATCCCAGCAAGATTATCTGATGTCATGGGTTCTTTTGAACTGCTGTCCACACTTGAGTACCACCATCACTCACTCTCACATTAAAAACTAAAGCAATAAGGGAATATCAGATTTATTCCAGATAGTATTCAATTGAACTCGCGACACACACACAAAATGCTGGAAGAACTCAGCAGGTAAGGCAGCATCACTGGAAATGATTAAGCAGTCAGCGTTTCAGGCTGAGACCCTTCTTCAGGACTGAGAAGGATACCAGAAGATGCCAGAACAAAAGGGTGAGGGGAAGGTCAAGGGCTGGAGAAGAAAGAATCTGATAGGAGAGGAAAATGCACCATAAGAGAAAGGGAAGGAAGAGGGAACCCAGTGGAAAATAATAAGCCGGTAAGAAGAGGTGAAAGGAAATACCTTCTTCTCTCGCCCTTCACCTTTCCCAGACGCCTGGCTTTACCTATTACCACCCACCCCCGCCACCACCTTTTTACTCTGACATCTTCCCCCTTCCTTCTCAGTCCTGAAGAAGGGTCTCGGCCCAAAATGTCGACAGTCTGTTCATTTCCATAGATGCTGCCTGACCTGTTGAGGTCCTCCAGCATTTTGTGTGTGGTGTTTTGCATCTCCAGCATCTGAAGATTCTCTTGTGTTTTCAGTTGAACTTGTATGGTACAAGATATAAAGCAGGAACAAACTTCCCAAGCTTAAGCTAGAACTTTCCCCTAAAGTTATGTGTACACTATATCTTATCTAAGTCACTTCATTACATAACATTATTGCATGTTTAAAGTTTTTCATCATTAAGCGACAGGACATTCTGTGGATATGGTCTCATGATTAGATTACTCTTTCAGTGAATGTGAAAGTCAAATTGAATCTCAATTTATTCCTCATAGCTATTTCCAAGTAATCCCAGTCTCTATTCTGTAACAGCTACTGTATCAGAGGGGTCACCCAAGCTTTGTGTATCAGAAAGAAACGAATTAATTTAGTTTTGAGTTCAGTGAGAAGCAGGTGGCATCCCTGGCACTGGGGCTTGCCAACAGTGCTGGCTTTCCTTGAATACTGGCACTTATGTCTATAAGGGCTCCCCTTAGTAACCCAAATGTTTATGTGAACAGAAAACTCTTTGACTCCTTCAATATGCAGATCTTTGTGGATTTCTCACAGTAAATGCCGTGTTTCTGCAAAGTACACAGCTTCTCCTTCCTGGGCAGTACTACCTGATGCGTTATATGACAGCGATGTCTTCTGTGCCACGGAGAACAAGCGGCACCTGTGAACAGAGAGACTGCACAACCAAAACACCCAACTACTAACCACCGTATCACTATGAGTATTCAATTGAACTAGCACGGTACAAGATATAAAGCTGGTGTAACCTACCAAACTTAAGCTAGAACTTTCCCCAAATGATAACACAGTAAACTGTTCTTGGGCTCCCAGCCAGGTACAGGTAATGATTTTAAATGACAGCTTTTGCCATCTTTATTGAGGATGACACCTAGGAAAGTGTAGTCTGGTGGTATATATACCCAAGCCACCCTCCCGGCATATGTCCCTCCTGATTGGTTAGTCCTCAACCAATTATGTTTCTGAATGCAATTGTTAACAAGGTGGGACAGTGGAAATCTAATTGGTTGAGGATTATCCAATCAGGAGGGATATACACCTCCAGACTAGACCTGCTTAGGCATCACTCCTGTTGAAGCTGGCGGAGTCTGTCATTGAAATGTTGGTTATAGTCAATACCTGAACCCAGCTGGAAGCCTGAGAAGAGTTTATTCATCATATATGCACTAGATTCTTATATACAATGGCTTGCAAAAATTTGGGCACCCCTGGTCAAAATTTATGTTACTGTGAATAGTTAAGTTAATAGAAGATGAACTGATCTCTAAAAGTTATAAAGTTAATGATGAAACATTCTCTCCAACATTTTAAGCAAGATTAGTGTATTATTTTTATTTTGTACAATTTTAGAGTGAAAAAAAAGGAAAGGATCACCATGCAAAAGTTTGGGCACCCCAAGAGATTTGAGCTCTCAGATAACTTTTACCAAGGTCTCAGACCTTAATTAGCTTGTTAAGGCTATGGCTTGTTCACAGCCATTGCTAGTAAAGGCCAAGTGATGCAAATTTCAAAGCTTTATAAATACTCTGACTCCTCAGACATTGTCCCAACAATCAGCAGCCATGGGCTCCTCTAAGCAGCTGCCTAGCACTCTGAAAATTAAAATAAATGATGCCCACAAAGCAGGAGAAGGCTATAAGAAGATAGCAAAGCGTTTTCGGGTAGCTGTTTCCTCAGTTCGTAATGGAATTAAGAAATAACAGTTAACAGGAAAGCTGGAGGTCAAGTTGAGGTCTGGAAGCCTAAAAAAAATTTCTGAGAGAACTGCTCATAGGATTACCAGAAAGACAAATCAAAACCCCCGTTTGACTGCAAAAGACCTTCAGGAAGATTTAGCAGACTCTGGAGTGGTGGTGCACTGTTCTACTGTGCAGCGACACCTGCACAAATATGACCTTCATGGAAGAGTCATCAGAAGAAAACCTTTCCTGCGTCCTCACCACAAAATGCAGTGTCTACAGCCAACAGAGGACCTACCTCAGAAGAACATCTTGCTCGACTCGAGTAATCACAGTACTAGCAGTACCAACAGTCTTGGGTACTGGGTGAGGAGGATCAAGGACTACCCTGCTCACTCCTGTGTACTCCCTAAACATGATGATATGGAATTTAGATGTGTGCCATCTGTCATGAGCTCTACGGCAAGTCAAAGAGCATTGGGCGTTTCGGTTTCTCAAGCACCTTGATTTACTAATTGTTGTCTTAGCTAGAGTCATTAGGCCCCTGGACTCTCTGTTTAATCTTGTCAAGTTGATTGTAACTGGCACGGCGTTTCTGCACTCTGTGATTATTTAAAGCAGACTTGCAACTAGCACTGATCGTTGGGTTCTTTCTTATGTGTGTTTCGAGAATGATTTGTCTGGCTGTGTTGCTCGGTCAAGCTGCTGAAGTTCAGATGGAGTACTGATGAATAAATCCTTGTTTCTGTCTCAATGTGCAAATTTGTCGTTCCTCAGCACCTGTGTCAGCTCACGCCATGACATCACCTTATCGAACGGAGGTTCCCCCGTCAGGAAGTGCAGCTGAATGGAGATACAGGTCCTGCAATAGGAATGGAGAAGACACTGGTCCTCCTAGCTTTATTCCCATTGTTGATCAAGGGGGCACCTTGTCAGGCAGATGCTGAGACTTCAATATCAAGTGCTACAAGCCAATTAACATTAAGCAGCACTGTTACAAGATGCAGGACAACAAGGAGATCAGGTATCCAAGCTTAATGAAGTGGAGACTGAAAAATCAGCAGCAGCAGATGGAGCAGGAGGAAGAATTATTCTGGAGGAATCTCCCAGCTGAAATGAGGGAGAACAGACAATGGCCTAAGGGGTGCTCTAAGAGATAGTATTCCAGAAGAGCCTATTTAATTAATTACTGCCAGTTTGGCAGCAACAGAGGTTCTCCAGCTCTGCAGTATTCATGACTTCCTTTGTTGTGTCAGTAGCTTCCTCTCAGTTTTTACCACTGTCAGTCATGCAAGCCCTGGGTGGACACTCAGGAATACCGTCACACTCACATGGAGAAGGATTCTTCATTGTTGTTTTCATAACAATTTTGTTTGACCAGACAAGTTTGTTAGCCCTGAGCTGAACCCCTGGACCAGGAGGACCGGTGGACCAATCTAGTTTCCTGCCACCTTTCCGGTCCTTTCCTGGTAAACAGGACCTGGCCTCTAACCCCGGCATGGGACTGCAATATTGTGTTAAGTAGACCTGAGAACTCTCCACTCCCTTAAGGCCTGCTTCTACTGAACAGCTGATTTCAATAGTTATTTATTTATTTGTTGAGATACAGCGCAGAAAAGGCCCTTCTGGCCCTTCCAGCTGTGCCACCCAGCAAACCTCTGGCTTAATCCTAGCCTATTCATGGGACAATTTACATTGACTAATTAACCAGTACATCTTTGGACTAGAAGAAACCCATGTGGTCATGTGGAGAAAGTACGAACTTACAGGCAGCAGCAGGAATTGAACCTGTGTTGCTGGTACTGCAGAGTGCCGTGCTAACCACTATGTTACCATGCCAACCTTGCCTATGATGCTACATTTCTTTTAAAACATCTACATCTAACGTTAACAACACTCCACTAAGACCTGGGTTAATATATAAGGACCGTTTGAAGGACTCACTGGAGTTCAAAAGAATGATGGGGAATCTCTTCGAAACCTATTGATTGTTAAAAGGCCTCGATAGAGTGGATGTAGAGAGGATATTTCCTATGGTGGGAGAGTCTAGGACCACAGAGCATAGCCTCAGAATAGAGGATATCCATTTAAAATAGGGATGAGGAGAAATTTCTTTAACCCAGGAGTTCCCAACCTGAGGTCCACAGTCCTCTTGGTTAGTGGTAAGGATCCATGGCATAAAAAAGTTGGGAACCCCTGCTTTAGCCAGAGAGTGGTGAATCTGTGTAATTAATTGCCATAGATGGCTGTGGAGGCCACGTCGTTGGGTATATTTAAAACAGAAGTTGATAGGTTCTTGATTAGTAAGGGCATCAAAGGTTATAGGGGGAAGGCAGAAAATTATCTTGAGTGGGACAATAACTCAGCCATGATGGAATGCTGGAACAGACTCAATGGGCTGAATGGTTGAAATCCGCTCCTGTATTTTATGATCTTATGGCCCGTAATGAGTAAATTTTCATGTAAAAGGATAAGTGTTAATTTCATTGCGAACTTGTTCCCTAGGTCTGTAATAGATATGTTTTTGTTGATGTCTTTCTATCATTGCAGCATTGAAGATCACCTGTGATTGCTTGTACCACTCTCTGCCTTCACACAGCCTGTTCTGGCGGCTGGTCACGAAGCGGCCATCGTTACTGAGGATGGAGAAGTCGAGGTCTCATTCAAATCTGCTGTAACAACATAAAGCAGTTTGGGAGAATCGCAGTCCTGTAATTAACTAAATATTGTCTGTTTCACAGCTAATAATTCAAAAGTGTTGTTGCTGCTATGGGCAGAGAATTTATTTAGTGCTGGTGAAAACATTAACTTATGTTCTTTGTCAACGTACAGATGTAGTGCGCAGAGGTTCTGTGGGAGCACAGAGGAAGTAAATGGTGATTACATGCGTAGTTGTGGCAGCGAAGGAAGTGGAAATCTACACAAATGTTGTAAAGGAACAAGGAGTCTAAAGGGACTATTAATATCAGGTTTAGCAGGCCAGGAACACAGCAAATTTATGTCACCACCTTATGACCCATTTCTCACAAGCAAGTTAAATCATCAGCCTTTCAAAATGTTTTCATCAAAGCACCAAAGACAGAATCTCGTTTGTTTTAACATATGAATAATTGCATAATTGCATTTAAATTTTTAGGGTTCTGGAGAATTAAGCCTTATGCTTACAGATTAAAGTCAGAATCAAGTTTATTATCACTGACATATGACATCAAACTTGTTGCTTTGTGGCAGCAGTACAGTACAATACAGAGATATTACAACAAGTTACAATTAAAAAAATAGTCAAAAAGTGGAGTACCAAGGTCGTATTCATGGCTTTGTTGGCCATTCAGAATTCTGTTGATGGAGGGGAGAAATCTGTTCATAAAACATTGAGTGTGGGTCTTCAGGCTCCTGTAACTCCTCCATGATGGTAGATATGAGAGGCAGCATGTCCTGGATAGTGAGGGTTCTTCATGATGGATGTCACCTTTTTGAGGAATCGCCTTTTGGTGGGAAGGGTTGTGCTGGTGATGAAGCTGGTCGAGTCTACAGCCCTCTGGAGCTTCTTACGATGCTGTGCTTCACAGTCCCCATACCAGGCAGTGATACAATCAGTCAAAATGCTCTCCATCATACAACTATAGAAATCTCCTCAGTACTTATTTTCTGGCAACTAGTTTTCAATGGAATAGACCAGAATGTGCACTTACACTCAGTGGCCACTCTATTAGGTGCACCTGCACAACTGCTCATTAATGCAAATATCTAGTCATCCAATCGCTTGGCAGCAACTCAATGCAGAAAGACATGCAGACATGATCAAGAGATTCAGTTGTTGTTCAGACCAAACATCAGTATGGAGAGGAAATGTGATATAAGTGACTGACTGTAGAATGACTGTTGGTGCCAGATGGGGTGGTTTGAGTATCTCAGAAACTGCTGATTTCCTGGGATTTTCAAGCTCAACGGTCTCTGGAATTTACAGAAAATGTGTGTGAAAGTGCCTTGTAAATGTGAGGGGTTTGAGGAGAATGGCCAGACTGGTTCAAGCTAACAGGAGGGAGACAGTAATTCAAATAATCACACATTGCAACGTTGGTGTGCAGAAGAGCATTTCTGAATACAGAACACATCAAACCTTGAAGTGACTGAGCTACAGCAGCAGAAAACCACAAAGATACACTCAGTGCCCACTTTATTAGGTACAGAGGTCAACAAATAAAGTGGCCACTGAGTGTATGTCTTCTTCTCTTGGTTATTCATTCTCTGTATTTCATATTCAACAATGCTGCTTTTTTACCCTTCTTTATTCACCAATTAATAATCAATGAAATTCCTTTTTCCATCCTGAACTGATGCTTGACATGATTAATTGAAATCTTGTTTATTTACTATGATATCTGAGAGTCCAACTTATTATTTTTATATCTAAATTTAACCACAATTGGATTTTCAATCTCTTTCATGGAATTTCCCCTGAAACAAAATGCAACAGAAAATAATCTAAATTTCTAGGTGAGGGAAACTTCAAGAAGAAGTAATTCTATAGACCAATTCTACTTGGTGTGATGCAGTTGAAGTAATCATAACGTCAACCAGCTGGGTTTATGTCATAAGCAGAAGTGCATGTATACTCAAATGCAATGAGAAACTTATTTGTATCGGTATTACAAGAACTTAGCAACATATAAGCAGCATTCAGAAGAAGTATAAAAATTAAACATAAACTATGAACATTTTTAACAAGAAATAAACCCACCATTAAAGCAAAAAAAAATCCATTGTGGTGTAGAAAGATTAGAGTGCTCATTGAATTGCTAAAATATTATGGTTTTGCCAGTTGGTTCAAGAACCGAATGGTTGAAGCGAAGTTCTTGAATCATGTGGTGTGGGACTTCAGATTTCTGTACGTCATGCCTGAATGTACCTATGAAGTAATGTCATGGCCCAGATGTAGGGAGCTTTGATGATGGATCTAGATTACTGAACATGTGGAAAAATAGATGGGTCAGAGATTGATACTTCATGTATTTACCTGAATGAACTGAGCATTAAAATATTAAAATATAAGCACAGGTTGCAGAAACGTGGCATGTTTATATTTGAGTTTAGGAAACTAAAGACAGACAGACAGACATACTTTATTGATCCTGAGGGAAAATGGTTTTCATTACTGTTGCACCAACCGAGAATAGATTAGAAATATAGCAAAATAAAACCAAAAGTAATTAAATGATAATAATTAAATTATGCCAAGTGGAAATGAGTCCAGGACCAGCCTATAGGCTCAGAGTGTCTGACACTCCGAGGGAGGAGTTGTAAAGTTTGATGGCCACAGGCAGGAATGACTTCCTATGACGCTCAGTGTTGCATCTCGGTGGAATGAGTCGCTGGCTGAATGTACTCCTGTGCCTAACCAGTACATTATGGAGTGGATGGGAGACATTGTCCAAGATGGCATGCAACTTAGACAGCATCCACTTTTCAGACACCACCGTCAGAGAGTCCAGTTCCACCCCCACTATATCACTGGCATTGCAAATGAGTTTGTTGATTCTGTTAGTGTCTGCTACCCTCAGCCTGCTGTCCCTGCACACAACAGCAAACATGATAGCACTGGCCACCACAGACTCGTAGAACATCCTCAGCATCGTCCGGCAAATGTTAAAGGACCTCAGTCTCCTCAGGAAATAGAGACAGCTCTGATCCTTCTTGTAGACAGTGTTACGAACAAGCAAAGATAGGAGTAGCCATTGAAGTCTGATGATACTATTTTTAACAATATTTATTAGCAAAAATACACAAAAATAATATCAATGCAAATATACAGATAATATACATCATCAATACTAAACCTAAAAGTGCGGGTATAATAATAATCAATAAGAAATAAGCTCTATCATTGTCTAGGGGATAATGAATTGTCTGATGGAAATATAAAGTTCAGTTTGTTCATACAGGCTGCAGTCATTGTTGATCGCTGTGTTGCAATTGGAGAGAGAGAGAGAGAGAGAGAGAGAGAGAGAGAGAGAGAGAGAGAGAACAGCTATTAACTTGCCGACTTTCCTTTTTACTTTCTTAATCCGTATCCGTCCTTTAGCTAGACCGTTCCGTGGAGGACTCGTCACCCAGGCAAGGATGGACACACACACAAGCCCCCCACCGGTCTCATAGTGTTTCTCTCCTGGTGCGTCTGAGGGGTGTTTCCCCAGACCCTACTTTTATCCCTACTCACAGGGTCTCAGATGTCAATCAGGTTGGGATGATGCAATCCCTCAACCAGACCACTCTGACTGCCCCAAGGGGTTTCAATGAATAGTACAGTACTCAATACACAATTCCTCCTTCAGGAGACAATAGCAGTAATCTCTCTCTTTGTCAATAGGAGACATTCCACCTTGTTGTGTATTCTGCGTTGTCTCTCTCATCTCTGACATGCTGTGTATCTCTCTCATTTCCTGGGTATCAGACCTGAAATAATAGCGATCTTGCGATTCGCAAAAGGGGGGGGGGCGGGCTTTGACGATTCTGTACCCTTCGACCCATCAGAGTTTCTCCTCATTCATAACAACAGCCTCAGTGTTCTTTGACCAGTCTAGTTTATTGTCAGTTTGTATCCCCAGGTACTTGTGATCCTCCACCATGTCCACACTGACCCCTTGGGTGGAAACAGGGGTCACTGGTGCCTTCGCCCTCCTCAGGTCCACCACCAGCTCCTTAGTCTTTTTCACATTAATCTGCAGATAATTCTGCTTGCACCATATGACAAAGTCTCCCACCGTAGCCCTGTACTCAGCCTCATCTCCCTTGCTGATGCATCCAACTATGGCAGAGTCATCAGAAAACTTCTGAAGATGGCAAGACTCTGTGCAGTAGTTGAAGTCTGAGGTGTAGATGGTGAAGAGAAAGGGAGACAGGACAGTCCCCTGTGGAGCCCCAGTGTTGCTGACCACTCTGTCTGACACACAGTGTTGCAAGTGCACGTACTGTGGTCTGCCAGTCAGGTAATTGATAATCCATGACACCAGAGAAGCATCCACCTGCATCACTGGCAGCTTCTCACCCAGCAGAGCAAAGAGTGAGATTATAAAAATGATTTAACTAATGTGACGGAGAGTTTCCATGCAGTAATTACAGAAAGTGAGCATGGTCTGGATGGCAGGGGGATCTTTAATGATGGATGCTGCTTGTTGGTGGATGTGTTTAATATATTTTTCAGAAATTTCAATAGACTGGATCGACAGGTTGCCCTTCATACATATGGTTAGTCACACCCTCAAAATACTTCTCTAAAAATGTTGTCGAAAACAATTTAACTTTCATGAAATCATGTTGATTCAGCTTGACGATATTATGATTTTCAACTGTCCTTCCTACTACTTGATTATGGATTTAAGCACTTTTCAGCAAGAGTCATTCTGCTAAATGGCTATCACTTTCTTGCCTTCTGTCTCCCTCCTTTCTCAACTTTGACATTCGCAGTTTTCCAGTCACCTGAGACCTCTGCAGAATCTCAGAAATTTTAATGAATCACAATGAAAGAAAGCATTATCTCGACTAACATAAACAAAAGAGATTCTGCAGGTGCTGCAAATCTTGAGCAATACACACAAAATGCTGGAGGAACTCAGCCGGTCAGTCGGCATCTATGGAGAGGAAGAAACGTTTTGCGGTGATACCCTTCCTCAACTTAATGACCACTTTCTTTGAAACCCCAGGATGCAGATAATCAAATTCAAGGGATTTCTTTTCCAGAATCAGAATCAGGTTTAGTATCATTGACATATGTTGTGTAATTTGTTAACATTGCAGTAGCAGTACAATAAATATAGGAAAAAACTGTGAATTGCAGTAAATGTATATAATAGTTAAATTAAATAAATAGAGCAAAAACATAAATACAGTGAAAAGTAATGAGGTTGTGCCCATTCAGAAATCTGATGGCAGAGGAGAAGAAGCTGTTCCTGAATCATAGAGTGTGTGCCTTCAGGCTTCTGTACCTCCTTCCTGATGGTAGCAATGAGAAGGGGACTTGTCCTGGGTGGTGGGTGTCCTTAACGATGGATGCCACAATTCTGAGGCACTGTTCCTTGAAGGTGTTGTGGATACTAAAGAGGCTAGCACCAATGATGGAGCTGATTAATTTAACAACTCTCTGCAGCTTACTTCAACCCTAATTTACTTTGATCCATATATTGTTTTGGAAAGAGGCAGTTTGGCCCACTGAAACTCTGTTTCCAATGCAATCTCAATAATCCTATTCCTGATCTTATTTCAGAATGAGAATCAATATCAGGTTTATTACCACTGACATACTATTCATTATTTTGCAGCAGTTGTGCTGTGCATTACATGAAAAAAAATACTATAAATTAGAAAAGTTTAGCCAAAATAGTGTCGTCGTATTCATAGGTTCATTGACTGTTCATTCCTTGTAACCTTGTCTTTTTCTTGCAACCTACTCTACCAAATCTATCTCGTAAACAGCTTGTTTTCAAATCCCAACAACTCCACACAGATTCTTAAGAACACAAGAGCATAAGAAATAGGAGCAGGAGTCGGCCATCTGGCCCATCGAGCCTGCCCCGCCATTCAATAAGATCATGGCTGATCTGGCCATGGACTCATCTCCACCTATCTACCTTTTCCCCATAACCCTTAATTCCACTACAATGCAAAATCTATCCAACCTTGTCTTACATATATCTACTGTGGTGGCCTCCACTGTTTCATTGGGCAGAGAATTCCACAGATTCACCACTCTCTGGGAAAAGCGGTTCCTCCTCAGCTCTGTCCTAAATCTACTCCCCTGAATCTTGAGGCTATGTTCCCTAGTTCTCGTCTCACCTACCAGTGGAAACAACTTTCCTGCCTCTATCTTATCTATCCCTTTCTTAATTTTATATATTTCTATAAAATCTCCTCTCATTATTCTGAATTCCAGCAAGTATAGTCCCAGGCTACTGAATCTCTCCTCCAAGTCTAACCTCCTTATCTCTGGAATCAACCTGGTGAACTTCCTCTGCTCCGCCGCCAAAGCCAGTATATCCTTCCTCACGTAAGGAGACCAGAACTGCACACAGTACTCCAGGTGCGGCCTCACCAGTACCCTGTATAGTTGCAGCATAGCCTCCTTGCTCTTATATTCAATCCCTCAAGCAATGAAGGCCAACATTTGCCTTCTTGATAGCCTGCTACACCTGCAAACCAACCTTTTATGATTCATGTACAAGCACTCCCAAGTCCCTCTACACAGCACCATGCTGCATTTTTTTACTATTTAAATAATAATGTGCTCTTTCAGTTTTCCTTCCTAAATGGATGACCTCACATTTACGAACATTGTACTCCATCTGCCAGACCCTTGCCCACACTCATTTAACCTATCTATATCTCTCTGCAGACTCTCCATATCTTCAGCACCATTTGCTTTTCCATTCAATTCAGTATCAACAGCAAACTTAGATACACTGCACTCGGTCCCCTCTTCCAGATCATTAATGTATGTTGGGAACAGTTGTGGTCCCAGAACCGACCCCTGCGGTACACCACTCACCACCAATCGCCAACCAGAGTAACACCCATGTATCCCAAATCCCTGCTTTCAATTAGATAGCCAATCCTCTATCCATGCTAATACATCACCCCCATCTCTATGCATCCTTATCTTACTGAAAATTCTTTTATGTGGCACGTTATCAAAAGTTTTCTGGAAATCCAAGGAAATAACATCCTCCTATTCCCCTCTATCCACTGCACGTGTTATATCCTCAAAGAGCTCCATTAAATTTGCCAAACAGGACCTGCCTTTGCTGAATCCATGCTGTGTCTGCCTGATGGATCCATTTCTTTCCAGATGCCTCACTATTTCTTCTTTAATGACAGCTTCAAGCATTTTCCCAACTACAGATGTTAAATTAACTGGCCTATAGTTACCTGCCTTTTGCCTACATCCTTTTTTTTAGCAGTGGTGTGATAAGTTTATTTTACTGTACAGCTGCCACAAAACCACAAATTTTATGGCATGTATCAGGGCTAATAAACCTGATTCTGGGGCTCAATGTCTCATTATAGATTTCTCAGTCTTACCCTCAGAGAGACCATACATTGTATACCTGCAGAATTGCTTATTATCTGTTTTTAAACAGAACCACATTACTCTTCTCTGCATACCAGCTCATCACGTTGCTGTTGTGTCACCAGGCTGTCTTTTGGTGCTGTAGTAAGCTGAACTGCAACCATAATGAGACCATTGAATTACTTTTTTCACTCACCCTGGGTTTTGATGACTGTACTCCGTCAGCTGAAATTCATATCCACGTCTGGAAAGCTTCCAGCACAGCTGAAAAGAAAAAAAAAAGAGTTCCTCTCTTCCCAAAGCACCTCAGGAATGTTTCAGTGGAGAAATCTTCTCGCCCATGAGCGGGTTGGAACATCTCATCCTGTCCTTCGTCTTGTGGTTGTTATTTGCATTAGCCCTGTGGCTGAACTAAGTTCCTGCCATTGTACATCTCCTAAGAACGTGATGGAATGATCATCCCCCCCTCCCCAACCCCTTTGTGAGGTACATTGGGACGCTTGCAGATTTTGGGCTGCAGGCGGTGGAAAATAATGCAGACCACCCTGACTGTGTTCTGATAGTTTGTACTGTCAATGGTCCTTTTGCTCTGTCTAAACATCACCGGTGTTTAGAGATATTTGGAAAGGCTTAAAAAATGTTGTGATTAAAAAGAATAGAAATTAAAAATTAATTAATTCAAAAATACAATGAACAGCAACGCAATAGCTTAGACATTAATACTTGTATAATCATAAACACAAGAAAATCCAACACAATGCACACAAAATGCTGGAGGAACTCAGCAGGTCAGGCAGCAAAAGCGGAAGTGAATAAACAGTCGACGTTTCGGGCATGAGAAGGAAGGGCAAAGATATCAGAATAAAAGGTGCGGAGGAGGGGAAGGAAGCTAGCTGCAAGGTGATAGGTGAAGCCAGGTGGGTGGGACAGGTCAAGGGTTGGAGAAGAAGAAATCTGATAGGAAGGTAGAGTAGACCATGGAAGAAGGTGAAGGAGGTGGGACCCAGGGGGAAGTAATTACTGGAAGCCACAAACTTACTAACCAAACTCCACAAACAAAAGAGAATCTACAGATGATTGAAATCCAAGCAAAATGCACACAAATTGCTGGAGGAACTCAGCAGGCCAGGCGGCATCTATGGAAAAAAGTACAGCTGACATTTTGGGCTGAGAGATTTCAACAGGACTGGAGTGAAAAAAGATGAGTAGATTCAAACACAATCTCCACAGGTAAATTCCTGCTTGCACTCTGTCACTGGAGCTTCACAAGAAGTCCACTAAAGAGCTGAGATTCTTCCAGAATTTATGTTGGGAAATGCCCTAATGCATCCAGAATTAGTACAGGATCCAAGCACTCTTTCATTGAAACGAAGATGGTATGATGAAAACTAGAAATGCATGTAACGAATTTTATTTTTTCATATTATTTGTGATTGATTTAATGTTTTTAACAAATTCAACGTGTTTCTAATTGACTTCGTTTCAAGTACCTTTATTATTAAAGAATGTTTAAATTATTCAACCTTGAGATTTGCTTGCTCACAGATAGCCACGAAGCTAGAATCCTTAAAGAACCCAATTTAAAGAAAAAAATGGATGAACATTTTTAAAAAGACCAACAGTCAAGTGCAAAAGGAAGAAAAGAAATTGCCATGCAAACGTTAGAGCAAACAATGGCAATCCGAACCAAGATTGAGTCTTCAGATCCGAACTCCAGCCTAGCCCAAATCTTTACTTATCAGTTCATCACATTAGCAGGCATGGAACACAGCAGCCAAGGTCGTCTTCATAGCCTCAGAGCTATGCAGAGTGACCATCGCAGAGAAGGAGCGAAATCGGTTCTCGTCCTGACTGGCCCCTTGGCTTTTCAGCCTCTGGGCCAACATTTAAATTGACCCAAGAACTGAACAGAAAAAGGCTCCATGGTACTGGAGAGAGGAGTGACTATTGCAGAGAGTGAGAAAGATCAGCTCTTGCCTCCAATCCAGGCCAACATTTAGATTGTCTTACACAAGGAACCAGGCACCGCTGCTGCAAAACGCTCCGGGCCTAGACAATGCCGCCCAGCAACTTGCTCCAGACCCAGATTTCACTGCCCAGTGACTTGTTCCAGGCTCAAATTCCACTGGCCAGCCTAGTTCTCCCACCCATACACCTAATCAACTCTCTTAAAGCTTACAATTAAATCTGTACCTACTACTTCCACTGGCAGCTTATTCCAACTTTTGTGAGAAAGTCTTCCCCAACAAATTCCTCTTAAGTGTACTGTATATTAAATAAACCTATGACCTTTAGTCCTAGTCTCACTCAAGCTGAGGGGAAAAGCCCTGACTGCATTCACCCTCTCTCCCTCATACCCTGTGTGCCTGTGTGAGATTTCTCTTCATTCTCCAGCACTCCAGAGAACAAAGTCCTAAATTATTTAACTTAGGTATTTTCATAACTTTAATTTAAGTAAGTGATTATCTATTTTTTAATATGTTTTGAATGTTGCTGAATGTCAAGCAAAACTGGGAAGCTATGTGGAAGGTAATGGTTGTGCCCTGAAAGTGTGAAGACTAGACAGAGTCAACCAACCATTAACAGGAAGTAGCGTTCCAGCTGTCAACCTCAATATCGTCTGAGTGGACATAGAATGGTGAGTTTGAGGCTTTCGCTCATCGAGGCTTCAGTCAGAGAAAGCAAAGGAAAGCAAAGCTCAAGGATAAATTTTCTTCTTCCTTTCCTTCTTTATGTTTGCTCAGTAGGACAGTAGAGATCACCGGGCAGGATAGTGAAGTGCTGCTTTTGCAGGATGTGGGAAGGCAGGGAGAACTCTAACCAGCCACGTTAAGGAATTGGAGCTAGACTGGATGAACTCCGGATCATTTGGGAGGCTGGAGAGGTGATAGATAGGACATATAGAGAGGTAGTTACACCAAAGGAGCAGGACATAGGAAACTGGGTGACAGTCAGGCAGGGAAAAGGGGCTAAGGAGCCATTGCAGAGTACCCCTGTGTCCATGCCCCTCAACAACAGATATATCACTTTGGATACTGTCGTTGGGGATGACCTAACAGAGGAAAGTCATAGTGGTTGAGTCTCTGTCACTGAGTCTGCCTCTGTGACTCAGATGGGAAGGGGGAAGAAGAGGAACGCTGTAGTGATAGGGGATTCATTAGTGAAGGGAACAGACAGGAAGTTCTGTGAGCGAGAATGAGATTCCAGCTGGTATGTTACCTCCTGGATGCCAGGGTCCAGGATGTCTCGGATCGAGTGCTCAGTATTCTTAAGTTGGAGGGTAAACACCCAGAAGTCATGTCACCTCAGGAAGTCACTGAGGTGCACAGGGACTTGAGAGTCCTTGTGCAGGATTCACTAAAGGTTAATTTGCAGTTTGAGTCTGTGGTGACTCAAGGCATTCATTTAGCGTTCACTTCGAGAGGATTAGAATATAAAAGCAAGGATATATTGTTGAAATTTTATAAAGCGCTGCTGAGGCCTAATTTGGAATATTTTGAGCAGGCATGGGCCTCTTATCTTGTAAAGGATAGAAACATAGAAAGCCTGCAGCAGCATACAAGCCCTTCAGCCCACCAAGCTGTGCCAAACATGTCCTTACTTTAGAAATTATCTAGGGTTACCTATAGCCCTCTATTTTTCTAAGCTCCATGTACCTATCCAGGTAAGATCCAGGTATCTTAAAAGACCCTATCATATCCAACTCCACCACTGTTACCAGCAGCCCATTCCACGCACTGACCACTCTCTGCATAAAAAACCTAACCCTGATCTCTCCTCTGCACCTACTTCCAAGCACCTTAAAACTGTGCCCTCTGAATGGATGGATGTGCTGCAAATGGAGAGAGTTTAAAGGAGGTTTATGAAAATGTTTCCAGCATTAAACAGCTTGTCATATGAAGAATGTTTGATGGCTCTGCTTCAGTATTCACTGCTATTCAGAAAACCTCATTGAAACCTTTCAAATGGTGAAAGCCCTTGATAGAGTGGATGTGGAGAGACGTAGAGGGGTGTCCTTATAGAATGGAGATGAGGAGGAATTTATTTAGCCAGTGAGTGGCGAATCTGTGGAGGCCAAGTCTTTATGTACATTTAAGGCAGAGGTTGATAGATTCTTGATTGGTCAGGGCACGAAGGGATGTGGAGAGAAGGCAGGAGACTGGGACTGAGAGGAATATTGGATCAGCCATAATGAAATGGCAGCGCAGACTTGATGGGCCAAATGGCCTAATTTTTATGGTCTTATGGTTTTATAAATATAATGGTGACATGAAGTATGGCAGATGCTCAGTGTCCTGCTGTGGATGTTTTGCCACTGGATCCCTACAAGCATTTCCACAGCTTTGTTACAAAGCAATCTCCACTGGACAGGACAACTACAGCTCCAGCAACCCAGAAGAAGCTCAGCAATATCCAGAACAAAACCACCTTCGTGATTGGCAAGTCATAAATATGAAAAAGTCTGCAGGCGCTGGAAAGCAACACACACAAAATGCTGGAGGGACTCAGCAGCTCAGGCAGCATTCAGGGAGATGAGTAGACAGTCGATGTTTCGTGCCGAGACCCTTCCTTAGGACTGAGGAGGAAGGGGGAGGACGCCAGAGTAAAATGGTAGGAGGAGGGGAAAGAGACTAGCTGGAAGATGATAGGTGAAGCTGGATGGGCAGGAAAGCTCAAGGGCTGGAGAAGGAAGGATCTGATAGGAGAGTGGGCCATTGCTGTAGTGGACCAGCTTCTCTTACAGACAAACTGCTTCCTGCTTGAACCAATATTTTCAAATTTTGACTTGTCAGTCCAGAGCACATGCTACCATTGTTCAGCACCAGAGTCTTTGTGTTTTTGGGCATAGTCTCTTGTCTTTGTTTCTACTTTGGAGGAATGGCTGTTTGATAGTAGTTCTTCCATGGTCTGCTCTCTGTGGAGGCCAGACCACCTGAAACGATTAAAAATCCAAGGTGCCTAAGACTTTTGCATAGTACTAGTGTTACGAACCCCGTAACTGGGTGTCTTACCAGCAAAGATAGAGGCGTCCGTTGGAGTCTGGTGATACTATTTTAACAGTATTTGTTAGTAAAAATACACAAAAATAATATCAATGCAAATATACAGATGATATACGTCATCAATACTAAACCTAAAAGTGCGGGTATAATAATCATCAATAAGAAATAAGCTCTATCGTTGTCTAGGAGATAATGAATTGTCCAATGGAAATATAAAGTTCAGTTCATTCATACAGGCTTCAGTCGTCGTTGATCGCTGTGTTGCAATTGTTGGAGAGAGAGAGAGAGAAGAATGGGAACAGTTATTAACTTGCCGACCTTCCTTGTTACAATCTTGATCTGTATCCGTCCTTTAGCGAGACCGTTCCATGGAGGACTTGTCACCCAGGCAAGGGTGGACACATACGCAAGCCCCCTCACTGATCTCGTATCGTTTCTCCTGGTGCGTCTGAGAGGTGTTTCCCCAGACCCTACTTTTATCCTCACTCACGGGGTCTCAGATGTCAATCAGGTTGGGATGATGCAATCCCTCAACCAGATCACTCTGGTCATCCCCTGAGGGGTTTCAATGAATAGTACAGTACTCAATACACAATTCCTCCTTCAAGAGACAATAGCAGTAATCCCTCTCTTTGTCAATAGGAGACATTCCACCTTGTGTATTCTGTGTTGTCTCTCTCATCACTGACATGATGTGTATCTCTCTCATTTCCTGGGTATCAGACCCAAAAATAATAGTGATCTTGTGATTCTCAAAAAAGGGGGGGGGGGGCGGCCATTGGCAATTCTGTACCCTTCTGCCCATCAGATTTGCTCCTCATTTGTAACACTAGACTTAAATATACCCCTATTCATTTCCAGAAGAAAAGTATTTGCCAAGGTCTTCTCTCTACACAATATTTCTGAAACTATTTGAAGAATCATTCTGGTAATCACAAAATGTCTGGCCACACCAAATTCAGTTAACCATAGAACCATAGAACACTACAGCACAGTACAAGCCCTTCAGCCCTCCATGTTGTGCCGATGCATATAATCCTTTTAAAAAAATTACTAAACACACACTACCCCATAACCCTCCATTTTTCTTTCGTCCATGTGCCTGTCAAAGAGGCTCTTAAATACCCCTAATGTTTTAGCCTCCACCACCATCCCTGGCAAGTTATTCCAGGCACTCACAACCCTCTGTGTAAAAAACTTACCCCGATGTCTCTCCTAAACTTCCCTCCCTTAATTTTGTACATATGCCCTGTTACATTACTGTTATAGCAAACTCCATTATTTCATATAGCCCTCACTTCCCACCAAGCTAGCAACCTGAATTCATCAAGCACTTCTGCTCCATCTGCCACAAGCGGAACTTCCCGATGGCCAAACATTTTAATTCCCAATCCCATTCCAACACGTCAGTCCACGGCCTCCTCTTGTGCCAAGATAAGGCCACCATCAAGGTGAAGGTGAAGCACCTTTATATTCTGTCTGGGCAGCTTCCAACCTGATTGCATGAAAATCAATTTCTTCTTCTTGTAAAAACAAAGTTCTGCTCCCTCCTCCTCCTCTGTTCTTCACTCTGACTTTTTACCTCTTCTCACCTGCCTATCACCTCTCCTCCATCCCTTTCTCCTGTGGTTTACTTTCCTCTCCTATCAGATTCCTTCCTCTCTAGCCCTTTACCTTTCCCACCTACCTGGCTATATCTATCAGCTTCCAGCAATCCACCCGCCCCCCCCCCCCCCCACCATTTACTCTGGCCTCTTCTGCCTTCTCAGTCCTGAAGAAGTGTGTCAGCTCAAATGTTGATTGTTTATTCATTTCCATTTCCATAGATATAGCATGACCTGCTGAGTTTCTCCAGCATTTTGTGTGTGTTAACCCAAATTACTGCTGATCTTGAATGCTGGGACGTTACAATTGAGATTACATGATAAAATTCAATGACCCAAATTCACAGTCCATATTTGCCTATTATTTCAGCAGAATTTAAACTGAAACCAGATCAAGGAGTCTTTTGGTCCCAGCAAAGTTTGATCT
This sequence comes from Hypanus sabinus, assembly GCF_030144855.1. NCBI lineage: Eukaryota > Metazoa > Chordata > Chondrichthyes > Myliobatiformes > Dasyatidae > Hypanus > Hypanus sabinus. Next base: position 15,681,791 of record NC_082715.1, on the reverse strand, counting down.
ACAATTTAATATCTAATTCAGAAATTCTATCTAACCAGAAAATATCTGCTAGTATTATCATATAGGATAACTAATATTCACTATATAAATTCTTTACATCAAAAACAGCTGCAGAAATACTAGAAATGTTCTGGAGTCCGGCGGCAGCTACAACAATAGATATAAAAATTAGGGTCAGGTCAATCAACTGTCATCAAATGAAAGGTCATAAAGCTGAAAAGGAAATAGATCAGCCATGATGAAATGGCAGAACAGACTCGATGGGCCAAATTGCCTATTTCTGTTCCTATGTCTAAAGGAGAAATACTGACTCCATTTCCCCAAAGGTGGTGCTAGATAATTTTCAGATGGTTCTTTATTTCCATAATAATTCGTGTACATACACAATATTATTTAAAAACATAAATGTCACCCATCAGAATTGTGTAAATTCACTCCACTTCACAAAGCATGTCATAGCTGATTAACACCTCAGCCAATCTTAATGTCTCCAGGCAACCGAACGTCAATGAAAAGCAGTATAAATTCCCATTGCTGATTTTCCTTGCAATATATTTAATATAGAGATATGAAAGTGCTATAACTCTGGCAAGGTACTTAGATTATATCAATTATAGAAGACCTCAGGTCTTCTATAATTCAGGGGTTTGCAACCTAGGGTCCACAGTCCCCTCAGGTAATGGTCGGGGTCCAAGTTGGGAACCTCTGCGCTAATTGTTAAGTTAGTTAAGTTAATTGGTAAATAGGGTATTGTACATTGACATATAAAAGTAATAGTGAATGTGTTCAGAGTTTCCAACAGCAAAAGCTTTATTACCTTGATTTATACTTACTTTTTCACCTTCTCTGAGATACAATCTAATTCCTTGTCTTCACCAATTACTCTGCGTTTACCTGAGTTCACTTTAGAGTACGTCCATCTGATAAGGAAGGCAGAACAGGCCTAAACCTTTGAATAAGTAGAGGCATACTGTGGACTAGTGAAAAGCATATATTAGATCACAGCAGGCAGGAGAGATGTCACACATATGTCAATCTTCAGAGGATATTTCTTTAATTAGCTTGCTGTGAAAACAAGTTGAGATTGTTAAGATGGACAGAGCATTTAGGGAGAGTCAGCATGAAAACTATCTCCTGTTATTGGGAGAAAAAATGATTTGTTATCATTCAAAAATATCTGTTCAGGAGGGAATAAGTTTAAAGTGAGGGTAAAGATGCTTATAAAGGTTTCGATGGAGAAATCCTTTAACCAGTCGATTGGTAAATTTGGTTTATTTTTGTCACATATACCGAGATATAGTGAAAATCTTTATTTTGCATGCTTCAAGAGGGGGAAACCAGTGGTCTGTGAGCCAGTCTTCATCAAAGAATCAGAGGTGGAAAGGGTCAGTACCTTTAAATTCCTGGGCGTGCTGTCTCAATGGAACAGTCCTGGACACGTCACATAAGTGTAATTGCAATGGAGGCAAGAGGGAGGAGCTAAAAAGATGGCATAGAGGTTCTTCTTCTTTTCTTGTGTCTTCCATTTCTTTTCAAGGTGGCTGGTGTCCTGTTGACATCTGTAATCTACAGCTGCAGCTCAAACTATGGTTTTCCATGGGCAATGGATTCTCGTTCTTAGACTTGCTTTGTGGCCTGATGTTTTGGCATCTGGTACAGCCTGGAAGATGAGCGTCCTCAGAGTGGAAACCCTGGTTCCTAACGGATGTCGCCAACGTTGTGGGAGATTGAAATGTCGAGACAGTAGGTATTTTGCGCTGCTATCAGAAATCGAGAAATCTCTCTTGATAGTGAGAGGCTGCCAGCCCTCTAGTCTTGGGACTAGAGAAATAGAGACTTATAACATTGAAACTGCTAGTCTCCCCTCTCGCTATTACAGGGGTGATACCTCTCTCTTCCTCACTCGTGTGAGAGAGAGCCTGTCTGAGATGTCAAAGTGTTGGGATGGACAGTAGTATTTTTATGGACTCTAGATCATGAAATCTTATGGGTTTTTTGCTATTGTTGCATATTGGGGAGGGGTTCAGAGATTTTGCTGGAGCAGGTGGGGGAGGGGGAGGGTGAAGGGTTTATGCTATTGCTGTTGCTTGAGTGTTGAAAGAGGGATGATAGCTTTGGCGATTGTCAATTCTGTCTTTCGTTCTTTGGATTTTGTCTTGTGTTTCGTGGATGTCTGTGAAGAGTAAGGATTTCAGGTTGTATACCGTATACATTCTCTGTTATCAAATTAAACCATTGAACCCATGATGAAGCTGTCTAGCACCTGGTGGTATGTACAGTACCTTCAGGGTTCTGAGGGAGAGAAGCAGGAATATCTGGTCTGGGTTGGCTGTTTGATCATACCTGGAGTGGGAAGACTTGCTTTACTGATTCTTTATTGATGCAGAGAGTACCGACAGAGTGAATAGAGGGAAGGCTGGTTTCCATGATATGCTCAGCTATGTCCACAACTGCAGTTTCTTGTAATCAGTTGCCATACCAAGCCATGAGTCATTCAGAAAGTGTTCTTTCTATGATGCATCAACAAAAATTAGTGAGTGTCAATGGACACATGCCAAATTCCCTTAGTTTCCTGAGGAACCAGAGATTCAAACTTGGGAACCTCTGTGTTAAAAGGCAGCCCCTCAGTTATGAGTCTAGTTCTGGATGCCCCCACCATAAGCAACATCCTCTCTATCTAATCCTTTCAACATTCAGTAGGTTTCAATGAGATGCCCCTGTATTCTTCTAAATTCCAGTGAGTACAGACCCAAAGCTGTCAAACACGGCTCATGTGTTAACCCCTTCATTCCTGGAATGATCCTTGCAAACTTTCTCCGGACCGTCTCCAATGACAATACATACTTTCAGAGATATGGAGCCCAAAACTGTTGACAATAGACAATAGACAGTAGGTGCAGGAGTAGGCCATTCGGCCCTTCTAGCCAGCACCACCATTCACTGTGATCATGGCTGATTATACACAATCAGTACCTCATTCCTGCCCTCTCCCCATATCCCTTGACCCCGCTATCTATAAGAGCTCTATCTAACTCTCTCTTGAATGCATCCAAAGACTTGACCTCCACTGCTTTCTGGGGCAGAGCATTCCACATATCCACCACTCTCTGGGTGAAAAAGTTTGTCCGCATCTCTGTTCTAAATGGCTTATCCCTTATTCTTAAACTGTGGCCTCTAGTTCTGGACTCACCCATCAGCGGGAACATGCTTCCTGCCTCCAGTGTGTCCAATCCCTTAATAATCTTATACGTTTCAATCAGATCCCCTCTCATCCTTCTAAACTCCAGTGTATACAAGCCCAGTCGCTCCAATCTTTCAACATATGGCAGTCCTGCCATTCCGGGAATTAACCTTGTGAACCTACGCTGCACTCTCTCAATAGCAAGAATGTCCTTCCTCAAATTTGGAGACCAAAACTGCACACAGTACTCCAGGTGGGGTCTCACCTGGGCCCTGTACAGCTGCAGAAGGACCTCTTTACTCCTATACTCAATTCCTCTTATTATAAAAGCCATCATGCCATTAGCTTTCTTCACTGCCTGCTGTACCTGCATGCTTGCTTTCATTGACTGATGTACAAGAACACCTAGATCTCGTTGTACTTCCCCTTTTCCTAACATGACTCCATTTAGATAGTAATCTGCCTTCCTGTTCTTGCCACCAAAGTGGATAACCTTACATTTATCCACATTAAACTGCATCTGCCATACATTTGCCCACTCACCCAACTTGTCCAAGTCACCCTGTATTCTCATAACATCCTCCTGACATTTCACACTGTCACCCAGCTTTGTGTCATCAGCAAGTTTGCTAATGTTACTTTTAATAATGAAGTCCACCATTAAAATTGTGTCATTACCCTTATTACACGCCTTTTCCTGCTCCCTTTGCAATCTCAACCCCACCTCTTGGCTACTATTTGGAGCCCTATATATTACTCCCATAATATTTTTGTTTGCCCGTGCAGTTTCTTAACTCCAGCCACAAAGATTCAACATTCTCTGATCCTATGTCTCCTTTCTCTAATGCTGTAATTTCATCTCTTACCAAGAGACACTGTGGTGAACTACACATACCTGTCTGGACACGCACCCCCCCCCCCCCCCGCTGACTGCTCCTGTGGCTCCTCCCACAGACCCCCGTATAAAGGCGATTGGAGGCACTGCTCCTCCCTCAGTCTCCGAGATATTGTGTGGTGGTCACTTGCTGCTTGTTCTTTCTTCCAGCCAATAAAAGCCTATATCTCACCTCACGTCTCCGAGAGTTATTGATGGTGCATCAATTTTATTGGCTGGAAGTTTTAAAACATGGAGAGTATTTTACATCCGGAAAAATTAGACTTGGACCCTCAAGCTCCAGAAGCAGCTCTTGCCTTTGAACTCTGGCTTGCATGCTTCCAATCATACTTGGAAGTGATTCCCGTGACTGAGCCTGCCACAATGCACAAAATCCTCCTTTCCAGGGTCAGCCCGAAAGTGTTCTCCCTTATCAGGCACCTGCCAACCCACCAAGGGGCACTGGACGCCCTCAAAACACAGTACCTGTGGCCGGTGAACACCGTCTACGCAAGACATCGCTTAGCGACCCAGCAGCTGCGAACCGGCGAGTCGAGCGGGGAGCTAGTCCGAGCCCTACAGACACTCGTGCAGGCCTGCGACTGCAAGGGACTGACGGCGGAACAGCATGCGGAACTCCTAGTACGAGACGCCTTCGTTATGGGGATCAGGTCAGTGCACAGTGTATGTGCGCCAACGGCTGCTGGAAAACGCCAATCTTACCTTACGCTCGGCGATCGAGATGGCCGACACGCCGGAGGCTGCTCTGCACAACGCTGATGCTGTCCAGCCACGCGATCCCCCGCCGGTTCCGTGGACGCTGCAGACCCCGCCACCCATGAGCGAATCGACCTCGGCCGCTGCCAGTCGCGAGTCCACAGACTCCCTGAAACTGACCACAGCTGCTGCCAGTCGAAAGTCCTCACAGTGTTACTTCTGCGGACTCGAAAAGCACCCCCGAAAACGCTGCCTGGCCCGAGAAGCTACCTGCTCCAGCTGCGAAAAGAAGGGCCATTTCGCCAAGGGCTGTAAGTCTGAATGACGAGCGGAGTCAGGCAGCGCCATGTGTGAGGCATGGGGGCCGCCATCTTGGTTGCCGCCATCTTGCCTGCTTGCCTCATGCGAGGCATGGGGGTGGCCATCTTTGTCGGTGCCACCTTACCCCGCCCCCTACCCACCAAGACCGGGCACCAGGACGGCAGTTCAACTCTGGCCTCCGTAACCCTCGACCAAAGCGCCCTACACCAGCTTGCAAGGTCAATGATGGACATCCTGGTGGAGGGGCACAGGACTAGCTGCCTGTTTGACACGGGCAGTACTGAGGGTTTTATTCACCCGGACACGGTGCAACACTGCGGACTCGTGACACAGCTGGTAAGCCAGAGGGTCACCATGGCTTCTGGGTCGCATTCCACAGACATCCGGGGGGGTTGTGTAGCGACATTGGTGGTGCAGGGCACAGAATATCGGGACTTTGCGCTACTGGTCATGCCTCAACTGTGCTCACCTGTGCTATTGGGGCTGGACTTCCAGAGCCACCTCAAAAGTGTGACTATGGCATATGACGGGCCCCTCCCACCACTCACTGTCAGGAATCCTCAGTTTTGTGGCACTTCGTCATATACCCCACTACTGACCACACACACACACCGACCCGCACATCCCACCCAGCACCATGCCGACAGCTGCGCTACTGACACCACTTGCAGCCTCTCCACTCTCAAGATCCGTCCCCCACCGTTGTTCGCCAACCTTTCCCCCCGACTGTAAACCTGTGGCAACTAAAAACAGGAGGTACAGTGCGGGGGACAGGGCCTTCATTCAGTCAGAGGTGCAGCGGCTGCTCAGGGAGGGGATCATTGAGCCAAGCACAAGCCCTTGGAGGGCCCAGGTGGTTGTTGTTCAGACCGAGCAGAAAAATAGGATGGTCAGGGACTATAGCCAGACCATCAATAGGTTCACGCAGCTTGACACGTACCCCCTACCCCGCATCGCGGATATGGTCAACCAGATAGCTCAGTACAAGGTGTACTCGACAATAGATCTGAAATCCGCTTACCACCAGCTCCCCATCCGCCAGAGGACTGCCCCTACACCACCTTCGAGGCAGGCGACAGGCTCTATCACTTCCTGCGAGTCCCCTTCGGTCTCACGAGTGGTGTCTCTGTCTTCCAGAGGGAAATGGACCGGATGGTGGACCAGTGCCAACTGAAGGCCACATTTCTCTATCTGGATAACATCAGCATCTGTGGTCACGACTGGCCGGATCACAATGCCAACCTCCAATGATTTTTCCAAGTGGCCAAAGCCCTGAACCTTACTTATAACAGGGACAAGTGTGTGTTCGGAACCACCCGACTCATTATCCTTGGGTATGTCATGGAGAACGGGGTCATTGGCCCTGATCCAGACCGTATGCGCCCCCTGTTAGAACTCCCTCTTCCCACCACTCTCAAAGCCCTCAGACGGTGCCTGGGCTTCTTTTCCTATTACGCCCAATGGGTCTCTCATTACGCAGACAAGGCCCGCCCCCTGGTCAAGTTCACCACATTTCCCCTCTCTGCCGAGGCCCGTGCGGCCTTCAGCCACATTAAAGGAGACATTGCCAAAGCAACGATGCATGCGGTAGACGAGACCATTCCCTTCCAAGTAGAGAGTGACGCCTCCGACTTCACGCTGGCTGCTACCCTCAATCAGGCAGGCGTTCTTTTCTCGTAGCCTTCAAGGCCCTGAAATTCGGCACTCCACGGTGGAGAAAGAAGACCAGGCCATAGTGGAAGCTATTAGGCACTGGAGGCACTATCTCGCCGGCAAAAGATTCACCTTGCTGACTGACCAATGCTCAGTTGCGTTCATGTTCAGCAACCAACAGCGGGGCAAAATCAAAAATGATAAAATTTTGCGGTGGAGAATAGAACTCTCCACCTACAACTATGATATCCTGTACCGGCCTGGCAGACTCAATGAGTCCCCTGATGCCCTATCCCGGGGAGCGTGTGCCAGCGTGCAGCTCGACCAGCTATACGCCCTCCATGCAGATCTTTGCAATCCGGGGGTCACCCGATTTTACCATTTCGTGAAGACCCGGAACCTGCCTTACTCCCTTGAGGACATCAGGATGATGACCAGGGACTGCCAAGTCTGCGCTGAGTGCAAACCGCACTTCTACCGTCCTGACAAGGTGCAACTTATCAAGGCCACCCGCCCCTTTGAGTGACTGAGTGTTGACTTTAAGGGCCCCCTTCCCTCCACTGACCGCAATGTCTACTTTCTCAACATTATCGACGAGTACTCGCGGTTCCCCTTCGCCATCCCCTGCCCCGACACCGCTACCACGTCCGTCATAAAAGCCCTGCACCAGCTCTTCACTCTGTTCGGATATCCCTACTATATCCACAGTGATAGAGTGTCCTCCTTTATGAGTGACGAGCTGCGCCAGTATCTGCTGGCTAGGGGCATTGCTACTAGTAGGGCCACGAGCTATAATCCCCGGGGGAATGGACAGGTGGAGAGGGAAAATGCCACAATAAGGAAGGCCACACTTTTAGCCCTTAAGTCAAAAGGGTTGCCGGTCTCTCGATGGCAGGAGGTCCTCCCCGAGGCACTCCACTCTATCCGCTTCCTGTTATGTACGTCCGCCAATGCCACCCCTCATGAGCGCCTCTTTTCTTTTCCCAGGAAGTCTGTCACTGGGACTACCCTACCAGCTTGACTGACATCCCCAGTGCCAGTGCTGCTCCAAAAACATGCGCGGAGCAATAAATACTCCCCACTAGTCGAGAGGATTCACCTTCTACATGCGAACCCCCAGTATGCCTACGTGGTCTTACCTGATGGGCGGGAGGACACGGTTTCCATCTGCAACCTGGTGCCCGCAGGAGCAGCAGACCACTACCCCAAACACTCCACAGTAACTATGAATCCTGTACCCGAGGTGACACCGTGCACACCAGGCCCTACACAGACTCCTCATGACACTCCTATACTGGGTGCCTCGCACACGCATATACCAGGCTCCTCGCACACGCATGAGGGATCACTGACACCTAGTGGGCTGACACCTCCAGTCAGGCCGGAACCAGAACAACCACTGTCTCCGGTGCAATCACAGCCGGTGCTACGTAGATCACAGCGACAGATTTGACCAACTGATAGACTTAACCTGTAAATATACTTGTAAGAAACTTCACCCCATGGGGACTCTCTTTTAAAACAAAGGGGGGGTGAATGTGGTGAACTACATATACCTGTCTGGACACGCCCCCCCCTGCTGACTGCTCCTGTGGCTCCTCCCACAGACCCTGGTATAAAGGCGATTGGAGGCACGGCCCCTTCCTCAGTCTCCAGGATGTAGTGTGGTGGTCACTTGTTATTTGTTCTTTCTTCCAGCCAATAAAAGCCTATATCTCACCTCACATCTCCGAGAGTTATTGATGGTGCATCAGACACACCACTGCTTATGCCTTCCTGTATGTCCGTTTAATGCAAAGTTTATCCTTTGATGTTAAACTCCCAGCTATGGTCTTCTTTCAGCCATGACTCTGTGCTGCCCACATGGGGGTGTGTTTGGGTGTGTACTGCACAGGATCAAAATAAGCTGCAGAGGGTTGTAAACATAGCTCCATCATGGGTGATAACCTCCATAATATCCAGGACAGTATCCATCACTAAGGACCCCCATCACTCAGGTCATGCTTTATTCTTTTTGGTACAGAAGGCTAAAGGCATACACTCAGTGATTCAGGAACAACTCTTTCCCTCTGCCATCCAATTTCTGAACAGGCATTGAACCCATGAACACTACTTCAATACTTCTTTTTAATTTTTGCACTACTTATTGAGTTTATCTACTATATACACTATATATAGAGTAACTCATGTTTTTTTTCTTTTATTATGTATTGCGTTGTACTGCTTAGGCAAAGACAAAAAAAATTCACGACATATGCCAGTGATACTAAAACTGATTCTGATGCTAATGTAAGCAGATGAGCAAACACAAGGAAATCTGCAGATGCTGGAAATTCAAACAACAACACTCACAAAATGCTGGTGGAACACGGCAGACCAGGCAGCATCTATAGGGAGAAGCACTGTCGACGTTTCGGGCCGAGACCCATCTTCAGGACTAACCAAAAGGACTAACAGCCTGGGCTGCTGTGTTCTACCAGCATTTTGTGTGTGTTGTAAGTAGATGAGATTAATTTAGATGGGTGCATTGATGGGTAACGGGCTTGCAATACTGTGACTCTGCAACCCTGCAATCCATGGGTCTCCAAAAATGATACGTTTTTTTAATTGCAAACAGCGGAAGATAATTTATATTGCGTCTGTGCCCTAAATAAAATCTATTGTATAAAAAAATACTACTTTCTAGGTAATTCAACTAGCCTTCAGTGCTGCATTAGCTTGTATCACCAGCCAGACATAATATTTAATAGCACAGAATTAATGATAGTGACCTTTAACATAAAGGTCATTAATGAGCTATGCTTGTTTACTCTAAACATGTATACTTCTCTGTGAAGAAACTCTTAATTCAAAATCAACACACACAAAAACAGTCCTGATGAAGGGTCTCACCCCAAAACATCGACTGTTGAATCTTTTCTGTCGATGTTGCCTGAGCTGCTGAGTTCTTGTGTTTGTTGCTTGGATTTCCAGCTTCTGCAGATTTTCTCACGTTTGTGACACACAAAAATTGCTGGAGGAACGCAACAAGTTATGCAGCATCTTCTGGGGGAAATAAACCCTGTGTTATACTTCCTTCCATAGATGCGGCCAGACCTGCTGAGTTCCTCCGGCATTTTATGTGTGTATGTCAATCACGATTTGGGGGTGGTACGGTAGCGTAGTGGTTAGCACAATGCTTTACAATACTGGGGACCCGGGTTCAGTTCCTGACACTGCCTGTAAGGTTCTTCCTGTAACTGTATGGGCTTCTTCCGGGGGCACCGGTTTCCTCCCACTGTCCAGAGGCATACTGACTGGTAGGTTCATCGGTCATTGAAATCGTCCCGTGATTAGGGTAGGGTTAAATCGGTGGGTTACTCTACGGCGCAGCTCGGTGCGTGTATAGAAAGGATGAAGAAACTACTCCACGCTGTGTCTCAATAAAATAAAAAGATTTCCTACATCAGGAGTTAGCAGATATTTGTAGTAAGCACAGGATTGTGAATGTGGGAGATTTTAATTTTCCACACATAGACTGGAAAGCCCATTCTGTAAAAGGGCTGGATGGTTTGGAGTTTGTAAAATGTGTGCAGGATAGTTTTTTGCAGCAATACATAAAGGTACCAACTAGACAAGGGGCAGTGTTGGACCTCCTGTTAGGGAGTGAGATAAGTCAGGTAATGGAGGTATGTTTTGGGGAGCACTTCGGGACCAGTGATCACAATGTCATTAGTTTTAATATAATTATGGAAAAGGATAGGACTGGACCCAGGGTTGGGATTTTTGATTGGAGAAAGGCTAACTTTGAGGAAATGCAAAAGAATTTAGAAGGAGTGGATTGGGACAACTTGTTTTATGGGAAGGATGTAATAGAGAAATGGAGGTAGTTTAAAAGGTGAAATTTTGAGGGTACAGAATCATTATGTGCCTGTTGGGTTGAAAGGAAAGGTTAAAAGTTTGAGAGAGCCATGGTTTTCAAGGGATGTTGGAAACCTGGTTCGGAAAAACAGAGATATTACAATAAATATAGGCAGCATGGAGTAAATGAGGTGCTTGAGGAATATAAAGAATATAAAAAGAATCTTAAGAAAGAAATTAGAAAAGCTAAAAGAAGATACGAGGTTGCTTTGGAAAGTAAGGTGAAAATACATCCAAAGGGTTTCTACAGTTATATTAATAGCAAAAGGATAGTGAGGTATAAAACTAGTCCCTTAGAGAATCAGAGTGGACAGCTATGTGTGGAGCCAAAAAAGATGTGGGAGATTTTGAATAATTTCTTTTATTCTGTATTCACTAAGGAGAATGATATTTAATTGTGTAAGGTAAGGGAAGCAAGTAGGGAAGTTATGGAAACTATGACGATTAAAGAGGAGGAAGTACTGGCGCTTTTAAGGAACATAAATGTGGACAAATCTCCAGATCCTGACAGGATAAACCCTAGGACCTTGAGGGAAGTTAGTGTAGAAATAGCAGGGGCTCTGACAGAAATATTTCAAATGTCATTAGAAACAAGGATGGTACCAGATGATTGGTGTTTTGCTCATGTTGTTCAATTGTCTAAAAAGTGTTCTAAGACTAAACCTAGCAATTATCAGCCTGTAAGTTTGACATCAGTGGTGGGTAAATTAATGGAAAGTATTCTTAGAGATGGTAGATATAATTATCTGGATAGACAGGGTCTGATTAGGAACAGTCAACATGGATTTGTGCATGGAAGGTCATGTTTGACTAATCTTATTGAGTTTTTTGAAGCGATTACTAGGGAAGTTGACAAGGGTAAAGCAGTGGATGTTGTCTATATGGACTTCAGTAAGGCCTTTGATAAGGTTCCACACCAAAGGTTAGTTAGGAAGGTTCAATCGTTGGGTATTAATAATGAAGTAGTAAAATGGATTCAACAATGGCTGGATGGGAGATGCCAGAGAGTAGTGGTGGATAACTGTTTGTCAGGTTGGAGGCCGGTGACTAGTGGTGTGCCTCAGGGATCTGTACTGGGTCCAATGTTGTTTGTCATATACATTAATGATCTGGATGATGGGGTGGTAAATTTAGAGAGATTCGGGCCAGTTAGAAGACTGGGCTGAAAGATGGCAGATGGAGTTTAATGCTGATAAATGTGAGGTGCTACATTTTGGTAGGACTAATCAAAATAGGACATACATGGTAAATGGTAGGGCATTGAAGAATGCAGTAGAACAGAATGATCTAGGAATAATGGTGCATAGTTCCCTGAAGGTGGAATCTCATATTATAGGGTGGTGAAGAAAGCTTTTGGTATACTGGCCTTTATAAATCAGAGCATTGAGTATAGGAGTTGGGATATAATGTTAAAATTGTACAAGGCATTGGTAAGGCCAAATTTGGAGTATTGTGTACAGTTCTGGTCACGGAAATATAGGAAAGATATCAACAAAATAGAGAGAGTACAGGAAAGATTTACTAGAATGTTACCTGGGTTTCAGCACCAAAGTTACAGGGAAAGGTTGAACAAGTTAGGTCTTTATTCTTTGGAGCGTAAAAGGCTGAGGGTAACTTGATAGGGGTATTTAAAATTATGAGGGGGTGGATAGAGTTGATGTGGATAGGCTTTTTCTTTGAAAGTAGGGGAATTCAAACAAGAGGGCATGAGTTGAGAGTTAAGGGGCAGAAGTTTAGGGGTAACACGAGGGGCAAAGCAGGACCAGGATGACGGACTGGGAACAAGGAGCCTGGGGTGGACTCCGAGCTGGAGACTGGACATGGACCCAGAGCCTGGGCCTTGACTTGGGCTCAGACCCCCAAACCAGGCGGAGACGTGACTAGGCCTGGGTTCTAGGAGTTGGAGTTCTTGGAGGGTAGCTCAAGGCTAGGGTTCTTGGAGTTCGCCTCCTGGGGGGGCCGTGGAACACAACCCGATGGAGACAAGGGACAGGAAGGGACAGAACCAACCACAGGGTAACAGCAATCGGCCTGGCTTACCTGACAGAGGCAAAGAACAGAAAGGTAGATCGGTCTGGAGTAGCTTCAAGACTCGAGGTGGCCGATAACCTCAACAGGCTACAAAACAGCCAAATCCATAACTCACTGAATGAACTAGCCTTCCACCAGTGGGTTACTCCAAGCAGAGTCTGACGAGACAACACCCCAACTACAATCAATCCCTGAGCCACTTGTATTCCCAGCCAACAAGATGAGCATCAGATGCAAATGCTTGAGTCCAACTGAAACAAGAGACAGTCGGAGGACCCGGAGTCCGGAGTCCGGAGTCCAGAGTCCGCAGACCAGCACGTGAACCAAAATGTGGACTTCGGACCGGACCATGACGACAAAATACAGGAACTGAGGGATGAGGGGTGGATTAAGGTTAAGTGATATATTAAAATCTCAAGTCTGGTTCAGCTCTTCTGAATTTACAGGAGACAGGACGATGGAAATTTGACCAACCCACTTGTTTAACCCACTTGTGTATCTTGGTTTCCAAGCAAGGCCTGGGCAATTTTTGGAAAAAGATTGGTACTTTTACAACAATGCTTTCAAAACAGAAAGAACAAGCAGTTTCTCATAACTTAACCCTTTCTCCTCACCTGCCTTTACAGTAGATTTACTGCCATCTACAAAATTATGCCTGGCTAAAAAATAACTTTGTCGATCTGGTAGACCCCCAAGCTTGGAATGTCCAAGGAATAACCTCACATGAAAATCCCTCAGCTTTCAGGAACATCTGAACATTACAAGTTTCCCATCTAAAACCCCTCCTACATGTGCTTCCCTCAATTGTTCGCACAACCTACCCATGTAAACTGCAAAGCAAGAGACATTGTGTTCCCTGAGTAGTAGTGCAATCATTCTAGTCCAGCATGATGGTCTCCTACTGGTGGCAGTAGATGCCAAGCCGGGATCCACATATTCTGGTGCAGTGTTGGCAAGAATAAGTGGTGTCCGTGGTTCATGTTTCAGTCTTCTGCTTGTTCAGTCTCTCCTTTCACACCTGCCGCTTGATCTCTGTGGCACAGCAGCTCCCTCGTGAACAGATTTCCTCCAGGTGTATCTATCGAGTGCAATGCCTTCCCAGCTTTTTTGGTGGGATGTTGAATTTCTTCAGGATGAATTTGATGTTATCTTTGAAGCATTGCTTTGCCCTTGGGTTCACGAACCTTGCTTCATCTGAGAGTAAGAATTCTGTTTGGGGAGACATGAGTTGGTCATCCGGATGACTGTATTGCTTATTGTGATGGAGATGCTGCTCATGTTGGTCTCCTCCAGTCAAAATCATTCTGTGCCATTTCATATGACATGGGTGATTTTGGTCTTCCATCCGCCTTTGCCTGTATTCTTTTCTCTGTCCATGACCATGATTGTTCTTGGAAAATCTTTCCACTGAAGTTGTTTGCCATTGGCTTTCTCTGGGCAGTATCTTTACGAGGCAGGTGACCCAACCACAATGAATACTCTTCAGGGATTGTCTGCCTGGTGTCAGTGGTCACACAACCAGTACTTGTGCTATGCGCCAGCTGCTCATATGACCATCCACCACCAGCTCCCATGGCTTCACGTGACTGATCAGGGGGCTAAGCAAGTGCTACATCTTGCTCAAGGCCGACCTTCAGACTAGCAGAGGGAGACTTATCTCCACCCCGCACTCCTGATGTTAGTGCATCTGTCCTTCCAGCTGATCCTCAAAATCTTTCATTGGGATCTGTAGTAGTATAGTTCCTGGGCTTTCAAGTGCCTGTGGCACATGAAACATAAAACCATACACATAAAACCATTACCATAAAGATATATAAATGCATGGTGCAATGTAAACCATGACACACAAAACAAATATTCCCTATAAACTGATTCCATGCATTCGTATGTACAGAATTCCGTCAAATGGCATATACACAGTGCAGTAGCGTAGTGGTTAGCACAATGCTTTACACTACCAGCGGCATGGGGGGTTCAATGCTCATGGCTGTCTGTACGGAGTTTGTACGTTTTCCCTCTGACCACGCGAGTTTCCCTCACGTGACTCCCACAGTCCAAAGTCCTACTGGTTGGGAGGTTATTTGGTCATTCTAAATTGTCTCGTGATTAGGTTAGGGTTAAATCGGGGGATTGCTGGGTGGCACGGTTCGAAGGGCCAGAAGACCCTATTCCATGTTGTATCTCAAGAAATAAATAAATAAAACAACTTCTATTTATGGAGTGGAAAACACACAAACTGTCGGAGGATCTCAGCAAGTCAGACGGCATCGATGGAGAGGATTGAACAGTCGATGCTTTGAGCTGAGACTTTTCATCAGGACTGGTAAAGAAGGGGAAGGAGTACAAGCTGTCAGGTGATAGGTGGAAAGCCGATGAGGGAGAAGGTGGGAGAGGGAGGATGTATGAAGTGAGAAAGCGGGTGGCTGAGGAAGAAGGGATCTGATATGATGAGACAGTGAAAAGAGAAAGGGGTGGAGGAGTAGCACCAGAGAGAGGTGACGGGTAGGAGAGGAAAAGAGAAGGAGCAAGAGGGGAGTCAGAATGGGGAATGGAAAAAGAGAGAAGTGGCAGGCAGGAGAAATTACCGCAAGATACAGAGGGAATATAAGGTTCCTCCTCCTCCAACTTCAGAATAGCCTCATCATGGCAGTAGAGGAGACTGTGGGCCAACATGAATGGGAATGGAAAGTAGAATTAAAATGGATGACCACCGAGGAGACCTGCATTTTGTGGGTGTTGGAGCAAAGGTGCTTGATGAAACGGTCCCTCAATCTACATCAAGTCTCACTGAAGTATGAATTTTTTAATCATCTACCTCTGAACTTTCTAAAGTACTTTACAGGGTTGGAGAACTTTCAAAGTGTATTCACACATTGTCAGCCCATTGCAGTGGTTATGACTGCCATGGTAGTATAACGGTTAGCATGATGCTATTACTGCTTGGGGCATTCCGGAGCTCGGAGGTCAATCCCTGTGCTGTCCTTAAGGAGTTTGTTTGTCCTGCCCGTGATCGCATGGGTTTCCTCAGGATGCTCCAGTTTCCTCACACATTCCAAACGTGTACTGGTTAGTAGATGAATTGGTCATTGTAAATTGTCTTGCAATTAGACTAGGTTTAAATGGGTGGGTTCCTGGGTGGTGTGGCTCATTGGGCCAAAAGGGCCTGTTCTGCACTGTATCACAAATTAAATAATAATAAAAAATTGACTAAGACACAGACAGTTTGCTCTCCTGTTTTGCTCCAATGTCTCCCCGTGGTACCTTTTACATCCACTTGAGTAGGGTAACATGGAATTAATTTAACCTATTAGCCAAAGGAAAGATTTGGAGGCAAGTGTGCTGATTGCAAACCACGGCTGAAACCAATGGTGTCTAGTTGGAATGGGAGAAAAATCTCAGCTTACGGAGAGCAATTGGACCTGTTGTGGAAACTTCTTAAATTTTATCCATCTGATCTTCAGGACAGAGTACACACTGGAGTTCTGCCAAAATATCCCACAGAAAACTGGCAAACCGATTCACTTTCTGATTTCTCTGAGCTCCTGATTTTAACCAAGCCTCTGTTCAAAGCAATGCAATCAAGATTAAAAATTCCCCATGGGGATGGAGAGCAAAAGAGTATTGCAAACCCATCCAGCTCCATCATGGGCTTCCCCTGCACTGAGGACATCTTCAAAAGGCAACTCCTCAAAAAGGCAGCATCCATAATTAAGGACACCCATCACCCTGGATACATACGGTCATAAGTACAGAAGAGAAACAGACCCTTTGGCCTATCTATTCCATGCTGAGCCGTTTAAACTGCCTACTCCCATCGACCTGCACTGGGTCCATAGCCCTCCATACCCCAACCATCTATGCCACCTTCTCATTGCCACCATCAGAACGCAGGTTCAAGAGTCTGAAGGCACACACTCAACATTTCAGAAACAGCTTCTTCCCCTCTGTCAGCAGGTTTCTGAATGGACAACGAGCCAGTCCATGAATACTACCTCACTACTTTTCCTCTCTTTTTGCAATACTTACCGCATTTATTTTTATTGTAGTTACATACTTCATTGTTTTATATATTTCTTATTTTAATTTATAGCATTTTTATATTGTACAATGTACTGCTGCCGCAAACCGATAAATTCATGACGTAAAGTACGTGGGCACCTATATATATACACACAGCTAGGATGCCTAAGACCATTGCACAGTACGCAAGTAATTTTATGTGTTGCACCGTAATGCTGCCTCAAAAGGAAAACAAATCATGACGTATGTGAGTAATGATAAACTTGATTCTGATATGGGACCCGATTATGGACTGAGAGTGGGAAGGGGGGAGGGAAAAAGGAATTGTGGTTGGGAAAAGGGGAAGGGAGAGGGGAAGGAGTAGGAAGCATCAGAAAGACATTCTATTATGACCAATAAACCAATTGCTGTGAATCAAACGACCTTGCTTGGTGTCTCAGGATTGTATGTGCGCACCTGCGCTACTCCCAGCCCCACCCCGGTCATTCTTTCTCAGCCATTTGTCCCACACCCCTCCCCCAGCACTCTATCCTCACCATTCCCAACATCCTGGGTCCCCACCAGATTTACAAATACTTTAACAAACACAGTACTGTGCTGAAGTCTTAGGCACCCCAGCTATATATATGTATATGTGCGTTAAGACTCTTGCACAGTACTGTACGTCAGGGATACGAAACCAGACTCTGAGTTTGATTATTCTGATCCTGAAGAACTGCCGGGGCACTTTTGTTCGCTTGTTAGCTGATTAGCACCACTGCTGGGGGGCCATAAACAATGGAGCCAATTGTAAAAGGGGAAGTGGTAAGACCTTTGGCGGTGAGCCACGAGTTGAACAGAAGACAGAGAACGTCCAGGAACATGGAGGAGCTCTTCATCTTAACGAAAGAGAGTAAACTGGAGCACAGCCCGAGACCTGGCCAGATCCAAAAATGACTAATGGAAATAGTGTATGGTCTTGGCTTCAGGAGACAACAGCTGGAACTGCTTCAGAACAATCTCGTGTAATCAGCAAAAAGGAGATGAAAATCATAGTCCTACTCTCTTGCCTTTCTGATTCAAGGGCAAGATTATTTGAATTTTGTTTCTAGTGTTAAACTATTGATTGCACAGTGGGAGATGATGTGCTATCACCCACTTGTACCAGCACCAAATGTCACCTGCAAAACACAAAATTATAAGCTGTTAAAAAAAACCTAAAGATTAAAGAACAATGCACACAAAATGCTGGAGGAAATCATCAGATGAGGCAGCATCAATGCAATAAATAGCAGACGTTTTTGGGCCAAGACATGAAGAGTTTGGGCCTGAAGTGTCAAATGTGTTTTCATTTCTATAGATGCAGCCTGACCTGTTGAGTTCCTCCTTCATTTTGTGTGTGTTGCTTCCAGTGCCTGCAGAATCTTTTGTGCTGAAGATTAAAGATTGGCTTTATTTGTTACATGCATATTGAAACATCAAAACATACAGAGAAGTGCATTGTTTGCGTCAAAGACCAATGCGGTCTGAAGATGAGCTGGGGGAAACAGCAAGTGTGGCCACACTCCTGGAGCCAACATTGCATGCCCATAGCTTACTAACCCATGCGTTTTCCGAAAGTGGATGGCAACCAAAGCAGCATTACCCACTTTACCAGTTGTGCTTACTTACACTTACTTGAAAATTTTGGCATGCCAAAATCATTTGAACTGCTGAAGGGGAAACGTTAAGGCACGATGAAGTACAAGCCTTAGAAATGCCACGTGTTGCCATATCAGCATTCTTGTGCAGTGTCACTCAAAGTAGAGCCATTCTGGGAAGTACAACCATTTCATTAAACACTGAACAGCTAAAAAAAAAAGAAAGTAACAGCTTCCTCGGTCTTTGTTTATGAATAGTTTACATTGGCAAAAATGGTGGAGGTGTTGTGGATAGTGTGGAAGGGTGTCAGAGGTTACAGCGGGACATTGATAGGATGCAAAACTGGGCTGAGAAGTGGCAGATGGAGTTCAACCCAGATAAGTGTGAAGTTGTTCATTTTGGTAGGTCAAATATGTTGACAGAATATAGTATTAATTGTGTGGTAAACTATGTATACATGTCTGGACACGCCCCTCTAATGACTGCTCCTGTGGCTCCTCCCACAGACCCCTGTATAAAGGCAATTGGGGCACTGCTCCTCCCTCCGTCTTCGAGATGTTGTGCTCCCTTTTCGCTGTTAATGAAACCTATCGTTCACTTCCAGTCCCCTAGAGTTATTGATGGTGCATCAAATGATAAAACTCTTGGCAGTGTGGAGGATAAGAGGGATCTTGGGGTCCAAGTCCACAGGACACTCAAAGCAGCTGCACAGGTTGACTCTGTGGTTAAGAAGGCATATGATATATTGTCCTTCATCAATCATGGAATTGAATTTAGGAGCCAAGAGGTAATGTTGCAGCTATATAGGACCCTGGTCAGACCCCACTTGGAGTACTGTGCTCAGTTCTGGTTGCCTCACTATAAGAAGGACATGGAAACCATAGAAAGAGTGCAGAGGAGATTTACAAGGATGTTGCCTGGATCGGGGAGCGTGCCTTATGAGAATAGGTTGAGTAAATTCCGCCTTTTCTCCTTGAAGCGAAGGAAGATGAGAGGTAACCTGATAGAGGTGTACAAGATGATGAGAGGCATTGATCGTGTGGATAGTCAGAGGCTTTTTCCCAGGGCTGAAATGGTTGCCACAAGAGGAAACAGGTTTAAGGTGCTGGGGAGTAGGTACAGAGGAGATGTCAGGGGTAAGTTTTTTACTCAGAGAGTGGTGAGTGCGCAGAATGGGCTGCCGTCAACGGTAGTGGAGGCAGATACGAGAGGGTCTTTTAAGAGGCTTTCAGATAGGTACATGGAGCTTAGTAAAATAGAGAGTTATATGTAAGTCTAGTAATTACTAAGGTAGGGACATGTTCGACACAACTTTGTGGGCCAAAAAGCCTATATTGTGTGGTAGGTTTTCTAATTTTCTACATAAAATTCTATCATATTTCTACTTTATTAGTAAATGCCTGCAAGAAAACTAATCCCAAGGTAACATGTGGTAACATATAGCACACACTAAATGCTGGAGGAACTCAGCAGGTCAGGCAGCATCTATGGAGAAGAGCAATCATTTGAAGTTTTAGACTGAGATATGAAGGGAACATTGACTGTTTATTCCCCTCCATTGATGCTGCCTGACATGCCAAGTTTCTCCAGCATTTCGTGTCTGTTGCTCTGGATTTCCAGCATCTGCAGAATCTCTTGTCTTTATGCTGACATATATGTCCTTTGATGGTATATGTGTGTTGGCATGACATACAATGAAAAACAGCAACATTCAACAATTATAAAGAACTTGAAAATTATATAAAATTAAAGTCAGATATTAAAATATGGAAATGGAATAAAATCTGCAAAAATACATAATTTCCAGAAAACACTTACAATGCAAGTAGGCAGCCATCAATCCCAGAGGATCATGGGTTTAAGTCTCTGGTGGACTATGTCCTCTCCAAGGCTCAAGCCTGGGCAGGAAGGTTTGAAGAACCGACTGTTGCCCATGCAGCGGGTTCCCCCTCTCCACGTCACTAATGTAGTCCAAGGGAAGGGTAAGTGCTGATACATCTTGGCACAAGTGTCGTCACAGAGGTTGCCAGCGTGAAGTTGTAAATAACATCAAACTGCCTTAGGGACCCCGGCTCCGGATTTCTTCCTCGGGGTTTACTGCTGAAGCCTTTCCCATAGGTGGGTATGGCCGCAAGGCAGCAGAGGTTTGAAATCAGAGTTTTCCTTCTCCTAGGCGGGCTGCCGTCTAAAGTTGATGAGTCCCACCTGCCGAAGCAATTGGTTTTGAGGCGACAGTGATCCACTTTTGTCCCTTCTGTTGTCTGTAGAAACAGGTCTGCCTGTTTAGCCACAAGTGAAAGCCAAGAGTTAGATTTGGTTGTCAGAGGCTGTTAGAGTCACATGCCATTTGGAGCACTTTATAGGTAGTGGGAGCTACCCCACTACCACCCCGACTATGACAACCTTAGGAACCTTACAATGTAAACAGCATTATAAAAGTGGTCTAGTTTGTTTACAGTGCATTGCAGTGACCAGGGTGATAGAGGTGGTTGGTGTGTGGGCAAATATAATGGTTGATCAGATAAATCACCTCAGAGGAAAAGCTTCTGAGATAGCATGAAGCTTTTTTTCTTTTAATCTCCCTTTGGCACTTCCCAGAAGGAAGCTTTTGGAAAAGTCAGTTTGAATGGTGGGTAATATCTGCAATGATTTTTTTTTCCCTTCCTGCTTCTTTGATGTAGTGAGGGTAGACTGCAGCCTTCTCTGCTGACTTGTCAGTTTTCTGTAATATTTTGTATGTTTTCAGAGGACACTGCACCTAACTAGACAGTAATGGCTGATGTAAGGTTATGATGGCAGTGTAGAGTTGCACCAGGATGTTCCGGGGAAGATGGAAGTTTACCAACTGCCACAGGAAATACAGTACATTCTCTGCCAAGCCTTTACAAGATTCAAGATCGTTTAATGTAATTTCCAGTACACAAATATAAAGGATAATTAAATAATTGTTACTCTGAATCCGAAGCGACACAAAAAACACACAATAAGAAGACCACAAACAATAAAAAGTACAATAACTACTAAATACATAAGATGGCTGATATACAGAGATTTATTGTATGTCCATCATCTGACTGTACATGTACTCAACCAAACAACATTCCTCTGGTTCGTGCGCACCCAAAAACACACACAGCATATAAACCAAAATATTACTATAAATAAGCTAATGAAATACGAGTTAAAATTCATGTAGCATAGGTAAACAGTATCTACCACCGTTTGTAGTAATCAGCTCACTGTCCTTGTGGCAAGACCTTGGTGGTGGTAGTGTCTTCATTTGCTTGGCAGCCTGGGCAAGGAAACTGGTGCTCCATCTTGTCGTCCTAATCCTGATGCTTCTGTACCTCCTTCCTGATGGTAGTGGGTCAGAGAGATTGTGGGATGGGTGGTAGGGATCCTCAACAATGCTTTGGGCGCTTCATCTCCAACATCTCTGGTAAATGTCACAAATATAGGGGCGAGGGAGACCCTGGAGATCCTCTTGGATGAAAGTGATGCTAGGCACAGAAGTGACGACACATGAGGCAACTCTGATAGCAAATAATAAATTAAGTGGAGGTGGGGTGTGTTAGTGGGTGGAGCTGTTGATTAGTGTTA
The DNA here is from genome assembly GCF_030144855.1 of Hypanus sabinus. NCBI lineage: Eukaryota > Metazoa > Chordata > Chondrichthyes > Myliobatiformes > Dasyatidae > Hypanus > Hypanus sabinus. The sequence goes on along the minus strand of NC_082715.1, from coordinate 15,659,874 downwards.
TTGCTCTGTTAATGAAGGAAATAGAGCCAGCTGGTGTTGTAGTGGCATCAGCACTGGACTTCAAGGCAGATGGTCCTGAGTTCAAACCCAGCTGGATCCCAGCAGCAGTATCTGCATGGAAGAAAGTTACTTTTGTATCTTGCCCTGAACACCCTATGGACCCTATGGTCCATGAGGTCACGAAGAGTCAGACTCGACAAAGCGAATGAACGGCAACAACAATGAAGGAGACATGGTTCTCCCATTCCCTGTGAAAGGACAGGCCATGAATACATTTCTGCCAAAGCTGTAAACCAGAGTAACCCAGTGTGAATCATCCTCTGATCTTTGCTCTCTCCACTTCCCCTTTGGGGGACACCTACCACTTCCCTTTGGCAGACCATCTGGCTGTATGAGGTCATCTTGCGATTTAGACAACCCAAATGAATGTGGATCTATGTAGCTCCGAAACCAGCGGAGGAGTCTGATCTTGTGTTTGGTTACAATGCTTGTGGTGAAAGGAATTTTAGCTTTCAGTAACTTTACCTCGTATCCTTAGCAATACTTCGGTGACTCAAAGTTAAAAGTTCAAAGTAAATTTTACTATCAAAGTGCATATAACCATATAATGATTACAGCACAGAAACAGGCCATCTCGGCCCTTCTAGTCCGTATCGAACGCTTACTCTCACCTAGTCCCACCGACCTGCACTCAGCCCATAGCCCTCTACTCCTTTCCTGTCCATATACCTATTCAATTTTACTTTAAATGTCAATATCAAAACTACCTCTACCACTTCTACTGGAAGTTCGTTCCACACAGCTACCACCCTCTGAGAAAAGAAGTTCCCCCTCATGTTACCCCTAAACTTTTGCCCCCTAACTCTCAACTCATGTTCTCTTGTTTGAATCTCCCCTACTCTCAATGGAAAAACTCTATCTATGTAAAACTCTCCATGTAAAACTCTATCTATCCCCCTCATAATTTTAAATACCTCTATCGTCCCCCCTCAACCTTCTATGCTCCAAAGAATAAAGACCTAACTTGTTCAGCCTTTCCCTGTAACTTAGGTGCTGAAACCCAGGTAACATTCTAGTAAATCTTCTCTGTACTCTCTCTATTTTGTTGACATCTTTCCTATAATACAGTGACCAGAACTGTACACAATACTCCAGATTTGGCCTTACCAATGCCTTGTACAATTTTAACATTACACCCCAACTCCTATACTCAATGCTCTGATTTATAAAGGCCAGCATACCAAAAGCTTTCTTCACCACCCTATCCACATGAGATTCCACCTTCAGGGAACAATACAGCATTATTCCTAGATCACTCTGTTCTGCTGCATTCTTCAATGCCCTACCATTTACCATGTATGTCCTATTTTGATTAGTCCTACCAAAATGTAGCACCTCACATTTATCAGCATTAAATTCCATCTGCCAACTTTCAGCCCACTCTTCTAACTGGCCTAAATCTCTCTGCAGGCTTTGAAAACCTACTTCATAATCCACAACGTCACCTATCTTAGTATCATCTGCATACTTACTAATCCATTTTACCACCCCATCTTCCAGATCATTAATGTATATGACAAACAACATTGGACCCAGTACAGATCCCTGAGGCACACCACTAGTCACCAGCCCCCAACCTGACAAACAGTTATCCACCACTACTCTCTGGCATCTCCCATCCAGCCACCGTTGAATCCATTTTACTACTTCAGTATTGATACCTAACGATTGAACCTTCCTAACTAACCTTCTGACACTGACATATGTGCTGACACTGGAGAGGGTTCAAAGGAGGTTCATGAAAATGACCTTGGGATTGAATAGTTTATCATATGAAGAGCTTTTGATTGGTCTGAGCCTAAATTCACTAGAATTTAGAAGAATCAGACCTCATTAAAAGCTATCAAATGGTGAAAGGCCTTGATAGATTGGATGAGGAGAGGATGTTTCCTATGGTGGGAGAGTCTAGGATCAAAGGACAGAGCCTCAGAATAGAGAAGCGTCCTTTCAGAATGGAGATGAGGAGGAATTTCTTTAGCTGGAGAGTGGTGAATCTGTGGAATTGGTTCCCACAAGCAGCTGTGGAGGCCAAGTCTTCGTATATATTTAAGGCAGAGTTTGATAGATTCTTGACTGGCCTGGGCATGAATGGAAAAGGAGAGAAGGCAGGAGATTGGGACTGAGAGAAAATTGGTTCAGCCATGATGAAATGGCTGAGCAGACTCAATGGGCCAAATGCCCTAATTCTGCTCCTCTATCTTATGGTGTTATGGTCTTATATATGGTCTTATATGGTCTTACTGCCTGTTACACCACTGATGTTTAGGACAGCAATGAAGGTTGGCCATCTCTGGTGGTGTTTCAGGTCTTCCTTCATCATGTCAGTAGCTTCCTCACTACTGTCAGTCATGCAAGTCCCGGCTGGATACTCAGGAATACCACCACACTCAGATGCAGAAGGGTTCTTTATTGCTGTATCTGTAACAATTTTGTTTTACCAGCCAGGGTTGTTAGCCCTGAGCTGAAACCCCGAACCTGGGGGACCAGTGGACCACTCTTAGTCTGTCCTTTCCCCTTTTACCTGCTCAGCATAGATGACCCTGCCAAGAGCCAGAGCATCACGCCCGGACTCCAGCTAACATAGCTCGCCGGGTCACTGAGGCATACAGGCCAAGCAGCGACAAGGTTGATTGTGGTCCTCTTGGATGATCAGAGTACATCATATTTGCTGGTGAGAGAGAATCAGTCTGAGATACCGAAATGATCTAGTTACCTAGTAGTTTTTGATGGACTCTAGATCAAGGTCTCTTTGGGACTTTTGTTGTTGCTTGCTTGTTGGGCATAGGTGGTGCTTCTGCAGTTGCAAGTGGGAGTAGAGTTGGTCCTTCTGATACTGCTTGTGTGTGGGGGGGAGCCCTGGGGTTCAGATGTTACTACCGTTCATCCTTTGGGGTTTCTTGCTTCGTGGGTGTCTCTGTGACGAGTAATAATTTCAGGTTGTATACTGCATATGTTGATTCTCCAATATTAAATTGAACCATTTGATTTGAATATACAACCCTGAGATTCATTTTCTTGTGGGCATACTCAGCAAGTCTATGAAATAGTAACTATCGATGACAGACTACCTAACCACTGCATTAAACTAGAGTGCAGAAAACAACAAACTGTGCCTTGAAAGTGAATCCGTAGGTTTTTGGAAACATTTCAGTGATAGAGCAAGTGAAGCTGAGTGAAGTTACACACACAACGTGCTGGAGGAATGGTACTCTTTTCCATAGATGCTGCCTGGCCGACTGATTACCTCCTGCATTTTCCGTGTATTGCTTGGATATCCAGTATCTGCAGATTTTCTCTTTGTGTTGAGTGAAGTTATTCCCTTTGGTTCAAGAGCCTGATGGCTGAGGGGTAATAACTGTTCCTGATCCTGGTGGGGGTAAGTCCTAGAGCTCCTGTATCTTCTTCCGGAGGGCAGCATGAACTCTATGTATAAACTCCCAGTAACTTACTTGGCCTCGTCCTATTAGGGAGTCATGGTCTGCATGTCCACAGGCCCACTGGAGGCTGGAGAGCCAGACAGACAGACATACTTCATTGATCCCGAGGGAAATTGGGTTTCGTTACAGCCGCACCAACCAAGAATAGTGAAGAAATATAGCAATATAAAACCATAAATAATTAAATAATAATAAGTTAATCATGCCAAGTGGAAATAAGTCCAGGACCAGCCTATTGGCTCAGGGTGTCTGACACTCCGAGGGAGGAGTTGTAAAGTTTGATGGCCACAGGTAGAAATGACTTCTTATGACGCTCAGTGTTACATCTCGGTGGAATGAGTCTCTGGCTGAATGTACTCCTGTGCCTAACCAGTACGTTATGGAGTGGATGAGAGTCATTGTCCAAGATGGCATGCAACTTGGACAGCATCCTCTTTTCAGACACCGCCGTCAGAGAGTCAAGTTCCGCCCTCACAACATCACTGGCCTTGCGAATGAGTTTGTTGATTCTGTTGGTGTCTGCTACCCTCAGCCTGCTGCCCCAGCACACAACAGCAAACATGATAGCACTGGCCACCACAGCCTCGTAGAGCATCCTCAGTATCCTCAGCCAGAGGCCTGTCCTGAAGTTAGAGGACTCTGTGTGTGTGAGTGGGTTGGTGGGAGAGAAGAATAAGGCTTATTTTCCTGTTTTTGTTTTGTTACTTGGTGTGTTCTAGTTGTTCTGCAGAGCATTGTGGGTATTCTATGTTGGCACCAAGTGTGTGGCGACAATTGCGGGCTTGCCTACATTACACGTCCTTAAGTTGGGTTGGTAATTAATGCAACAGACACATATTTCAATCTACATTTGATAAATAAATGAATCTCAAAGATTTAAAACACATTTATTATCAAAGTGTTTACAGTATACAGTTTGTAGCCCTGAGATTCATCCTGCTGCAGGCAGCCATGAAGGAAACACTGTGGAACCCATTCTCAGAAAACATCAAGCACCCAATGTGCGAAAAATAAGAACAGATTGTGCAAACAGCAGAAAGCAAACAAATAACACGGAGAAATTAAACATCAAACCGCGGAGTCCCCAAAATGGTCCGGTCGTGACAGCCTCCGTGTCAGTTCAGTTTAGCACTGTGTCAATGACTGCAAGCCTCAGCCACAGAGCCAGTTCCGTGCTGAGGCTCCTCAATCAAATCACGCAAATTGCAAAAAAGAGCAAACAAAAACACGTACGACAGGGATCGTAGGGTCCTCCGACTCCACAACCCCAGAGCACGTTCAGCACTGAGGACATCAAACATCAAACCGCAAAGTCGCCCGTGAAAGAGTGCAGCAGGCAGAGGTGATTGATCCTGCACCTCCCTCTGACAGCAGTGCGAGGGAGAGCAGTCAAACGCAGGAAGACAGCGCGGAACACCCGCTTGTCTCCCAAACCTGAATCTACAACAGTTCAATGGCCTCTGTCCACTTACCTTTCAATTCTCTTACATTTACAACATCTTCCAAAGAAAACTGAGCCAATGCATACCCTCCGTAAATGATTCTCACAAATTCCTTATCTTTATCCGAGAAGGGCAAAATCCACTCTGGTATCCAAATGCCCTGTAAATTATATATAAAAAGTTTAAAGTCCAGAAATGTACATAAAAAGTGCATTTGAATTGAATGTGTACTTTCATTGACTATTTAATTCATTTTGAATTTTCTTTTTTGTGATTGGCACTAAATTCCCAATCTACGCAGTGTCCATTTTTAATTGTCAGCCATTGTACCGGTATAATGACTGAAGAATGGAACAAAGCACCATTGCATTGATCCCTCCACCTCACTTCATCATCGCCAGTACTTCTTGAAGTAATTAGCCTCACTAGTTTTCAGACCGGAAAGGAAACGTCTAATATTCCACTTGGCTTTGTTGTGTTCTATGCTGTTTAACCGAGCATCGTGAGTATGCGATGTTGTTGTTGGACGCTGCCCCTAGCGTGTCCTCAGATGTGTTAGCTGTTAATGCACAATACCTCTCCGTACAAACAAGCATCTGAGAAACCAAAGGATTTGCCAGCTGCTGTGGGGCTGCAAGCATCTCTGCCAAATGAGAACTCAGCTAGCAGCAGTATCTGAATAGTTGAGTTAAACTCTCCAGCCTGTTCTCATTTCATTGAATTCACATGAACTATCCATTTCTTTAAATATCCAACACCTTCCAGAATATATCATCCAGTCACCAGCTGTTAATTTTAACAATCATAGTCATCTGTGTGCGTCTCAAATAGACTCTGACAACCATGTCCAGCTCCTGGCCTTCACATAGGCTTAGCTACTAATCCTGTCAGAACCGCTTCTACTGACAGGACAAGGTGCAAAGACAAGTTACTGGTGTCTTAAAACAGGTCACTCTGGGCAGATGGGGATCATCAGCTGTGGTTGGCAGCTCATCCAGGAGATGGAAAACTCTGATCTCAGGCCTCTGCTGCCTTGCAGCTGCACCCACTCACGGGGAAAGCTTCAGGAGTAAACTCCGAGGGGAAAATCCGGAGCTGGAATCCCAAAGGCAGTCCTATGTTGAACCCTATACAGTCCTGTGATGCTGCTGGTGCCAAACTGTATCAGAGTCTCTGTTGTTCCTTTCAGTTCATCATTTGCGTGGACAGAGGAGCTGACTACATGGGCCACAGCTTGCTCTCCATATTCTACTGCCGAGGCTCAAGTATCTAGGCAGGTAGGATGCTATATCCATGGTTCACCCTGACCAACGGAGGCCTCAGAGTAGACCCATCTGCTGAATTAGCTCCTTCAGTGACTGCTAATGCAATTTTTAAATTTTATTTTGTTTTTTTTTATTTTGAGATACAGCAAGGAACAGGCCTTTCCGGAGCAATGAGCCATGCTACCTATTTAATCTGAGCCTAATCCAAGGATAACTTACAATGACCAATTAACCTACTAACCCGTCCTTGCACTGTACTGCTGCCACAAAAGATAACACGGCTCCATGACATAGGTGAGTGATGATAAACCTGATTCTGACATGGGTTTCTATCGTGGACTGAGAACAAGAGGGAGGCAGGGAGAGGGGAATCACAGTTGGGAAAAAGGGAAGAGAGGGGAAGGAGCAGGGAGCACCAGAGATGCTATAAAGATCAATAAACTAATTGTTTGGAATTAAATGACCTTTCCTAGTGTCTCAGGGCTGGGTGTGTTTGCACCCATGCCTTCTCCCACCCCAGTACTCCTTCAGTGCTACCTGTCCCACACCCCTCCCATGGCACTTCGCGCTCATTATTCCCAACATCCTTTGCTCCTGCCAGATTTATAAACTTGATTCTGCTCCACATTGACAAATACAATACAGTGCAAACGACTTAGGGACCCTAGCTGTATATGTACCTATGACTTTCGCACAGTATTGTACAACAGGAAAATCCCTAACACAATTAATCTATTTGCCATATTTTCAAAATTCTTGTACACAGTTTGCAGTGGTTGTCGATACCTTTTATATTCTTATTATCTTAGACAAATCATTAAATAATAACACAAGTGTCAGACTGTACATCAAAACCATTGAAATAATGTTTGGTGAGGCTTGATTAATTTGCATTGTTTTAACCTTTGCCTAGGTGTACAGAAAAGCTGTCAGGACTCCTCTAGCCAAAGGAAAAAAATATGGAAGATTAATGTCATTTTTTTAATTTTACAGGAAATTATCCATCCAGGACCATTCTTGACAGAGACCCACACATTGTTTTGCTTGACAGCCTGATACCCTCATTAACTTAACGAAAAATGTTCACGTGTGTACATTTCCAGGGAAATGAGCAAAAGTTTTTAAGTCACATGGTCTGGTGTAATTAAAGTGTCATGGACAGAAAGCAAAAAATGTTTCCTCAAAGTGTCACAGTTTTGTTCTGGAATGAAAAGGAAGCAGAAGCAGGTAACAAATGTTTAACCTGGTTCATCTGTACTAATCAAATTCAAAATGTTCGATTTTTATGCATGACGAGTTTTCCTAACCTCAGGAAACTTTCCCTTTTGAATATAAGCAAACCTTCAGCAGTACTTTTGTTGATATTTGCTAGAAAGATAAGATCAATGGTTAACATACCTCGGACGCCCAGCTCAGCTTCAGACTGAAGTTTCTTCGGAAGTGAATTTTAAGGCTTTGGCTCGCAATAAACAAGAGAAGTCAGATTCTGTGGCTGGTTTTGCAGGGGACAAATCATACAAAGTTGACTTGTTTTTAACCTGAATTTCCTGAAACAAACAATTCTGGTACTTTGATTTTCTCCATTTATTTTTGAAATATACAGTCAGTGGCACTTCATTAGGTGCCTCCTGTACCTAATAGAGTATCCTTATGGTCCTGTGCTGCTGTAGCCCATCCACGTCAAGGTTCAACATGTTGTGCATTCAGAGATGCTCTTCTGCACTGTTGCACATGCATTAACACTGTTGTAATGCATTTTTTTTGAGTTACTCTCACCTTGAACCAGTCTGGCCATTCTCCTCTGACCCCTCTCATTAACAAGGAGTTTTCACCCTCAGGACTGCCCCTCACTAAATGTTTTTCATTTCTCACAAACTCTAGAGATTCCTGTTTTGTGAAAATCTCAGGAGATCAGCAGTTTCAGAAGATATTCAAACAACCCTGAGATATTTAAGATCACTATTTTTTCTTTCATTCTTTATCATCATTATTATCATTTTCTTGATGTTTCCTCTTTTCTTATCTGTCTGCACTTAATTCCACTCCTCATGGTCTCTCACCTCCTCCTCCACTCCACCACTACGACCTGCCATCCTGACCCAGTCACAGTTTAGATTATGTCTTAGTCTATGCCCCCCTAGTCTTGTTCTTCCCTACCCGGGGGAAAAGACTCATCTATGCCTCTCCTAATTTTAAACATTTCTATAAGGTCACCCTTCATTCTCCTGCACTGCAAGGACGAGAGACCCAGTGTAGCCATCCTCGCCCTATAAGGCAAGTGCCCTGTCACTGGCAACACCTTGGTAAATCTTTCCTGCACTCTTTCCAGCTCAGCCACATCTTTCCCATAACAGGGTGACCCCAACTGTACACAGTTCTCCAAGTGTGGCCTCGCCAGTGACTTGTAGTTTCTTTTTATATTCAGTATTTTTCACTCCATAGTTTTTTTGTGCAGAGAGGGGGAATTTGGGAATTGATAATCATGCTGCTGTTCTTTTCTTTCTTGGTTTTGTGTCTACCTGGAGAAGCAGAATTTCAGAGTTGTGTACTTTAGTAATAAATAAACCTTTGAACTTTTATAGAACTGCACCATAATGTTCCACTCAGCGCCGACTGATGAAAACGAGCATGCTAAACACCTTTTTTCATCACTCTGTCTACCTGTGACACAACTTTCAACAAACTTGTGCTCCAAGGTCTGAATGTTCCGTTATGCTCACTAGTGCCCGAGGGAGTTTAAATGGTCCAACGCAGACTAGATGGGCCAAAGGGCCTGTTTCATGCTGTAGTTTTCTATGACTTTTCTATTCATAGTCTGAGTCTTACACTGGTTTGGCTTCCTAAAATGTATCACCACACACTTATCTGTATTGAAATCCATTTGTACTCTTCAGCCCATGTTTCCTCACTGATGATCCCTCTGTAATCTGCAATAATCTCCTTCACTATAAACACCTGCTAATGACATGTCACCTGCAAACTTACTGATCAAGCCTTGTGCATTAATATGACCATAACCAGAGTTAGGAGTGGAGTTCAACTGTTTGGCCTATCGTGTTTGCTTTGCCAATTGATCATGATTGATATATCATTACTCTCAACCCCATTTTCCTGCATTCTCCCCATTACTAATCAAGAACCTATCAACTACTATGTTAAATAGACCCAGTGATTTGGCCTCCACAGCTGCCTGTGGCAATGAAGGAATTCTTCCTCATCTCAGTTCTAAAGTAACATCCTTCTGTTCTGAGGTGATGCCCTCTGATCCTTGACTCTCCTACTATCATAAACATTATCTCCACATCCACTCTAGGCCTTTCAAAATTCAGTAAGTTTCAAAGAGATTCACGATCCAAATCATTTATATAAATAATGAATAACAGCAGTTCCAACACTGACAACCCTGTGACATACTGTATCACTAGTCACGGGTCTCCATCCTGAGAAGCAAACTTCAACCTCCACTTTATACTTCCTACTTTAGATGAGACACACAGTAATTTCCACAACACAAACAAAGCTAGCATCTTAGACTTTGACAAAACAACCCCATGCATTACATGGATTAACCTACTTTCTATCCATACACTATAAACCTTGCCTCAGACAATTTACAACTAAAACGTTCACCTTGGATTTTGTCACATCCATACAACTTCTATACTTGTTGATAGTCAAATTTGTGGCATACATTGTCCTAAATGGAGCTACCTAGATGAATCCCACAAATAGGCAAATACATTAGAGGCTGTTCAGAGACATATGGATAGGCCTGTAGATGTAAGGAGGATAGAGGGATATGGACAGGGCATAGGTAGGAGGGATTAGTGTTTGGGTGCTTTTGAATCGCTTTTTAGCTGATTTGGCACAACATTGTGGGCTGAATGGGTTGTTCCTGTGCTGTACCATTCTATGTTTAATGTTCTAAACTATTTCTTGGTCCATAACCTTGTAGGCAAAACCTCTTCAGATGTTATAAAGGCAGTTTTTCTCCCTGCACCACTCATTCAGCAGAGATTTACAGAGGCCATACCACTAGATGTATTTAAAAGTGTCCTGGAACATGCCCTCTTCTCATTACTACCAACAGGGAAGAGGTACAGGAGCCTGAAGACTGACATTCTACGTTTTAGGAAGAGCTTCTTCCCCTCTGTCATCAGATTGCTGAATGGCCCATGAATCCACGAACACTACCTCACTATTCCTCTTTCACATTTCCTTCCTATCTATCTACTTATTTATGTAACTTACAGTAACTTATGTATTGCACTGTACTACATTTACTCCCACTCTTTGCTTCCTGTCTGCCAACCAATTCTCTATCCACATCAATACCATATCCCCAATACCATGTGCTTTAAGTTTGCAGACTAATCTCCTGTGTGGGACCTTGTCAAAAGCCTTTTGAAAATCTAAATATACCACATCCACTGGCTCTCCCCTATCCACCTTCACCTTACATCTTCAAAAAGTTCTATAAGATTTGTCAGGCAAGATTTTCCTTTCACAAATCCATGCTGACTTTGTCCGATGATTTCACATCTTTCCAAATGTGCTGTTATCACATCTTTGATAACCGACTCTAACATTTTCCCCACCACCAATGTCAGACTAACCGGTCCATAGTTCCCCGGTTTCTCTCTCCCTCCTTTTTTAAAAAGTGGAGTTACATTAGCCACCTTCCAATCCTCAGGAACTAATCCAGAATCTAAGGAGTTTTGAAAAATTATCACTAATGCATCCACTATTTCTTGGGCTACTTCCTTAAGCACTCTGGGATGCAGACCATCTGGCCCTGGGGATTTATCTACCTTTAATCCCTTCAATTTACCTAACACCACTTCCCTACTAACATGTAATTCCCTCAGTTCCTCCATCTCACTAGACCCTCGGTCCCTTGCTATTTCTGGAAGATTATTTATGTCCTCCTTAGTGAAGACAGACCCAAAGTAGTTATTCAATTGGTCTGCCATGTCTTTGTTCCCTATGATCAATTCACCTGTTTCTGACTGTAAAGGACCTACATTTGTCTTGACCAATCTTTTTCTTTTCACGTATCTGTAAAAGCTTTTACAGTCAGTTTTTATGTTCGTTGCCAGCTTTCTCTCATAATCTTTTTTCCCTTTCCTAATTAAGCCCTTTGTCCTCCTCTGCTGGTCTCTGAATTTCTCCCAGTCCTCAGGTGTGCCATTTTTTTTTTGCTAATTTATATGTTTCTTCTTTGAACTTGATACTATCCCTAATTTCCCTTGTCAGCAACGGGTGCACTACCTTCCCTGGTTTATTCTTTTGCCAAACTGGGATGAACAATTATTGTAGTTCATCCATGCGATCTTTAAATTCTTGCTATTGCATATCCACCGTCAACCCTTTAAGTATCATTTGCCAGTCTATCTTAGCTAATTCATGTCTCATACCTTCAAAGTTACCCTTCTTTAAGTTCAGAACCTTTGTTTCTGAATTAACTATGTCACTCTCCATCTTAATGAAGAATTCCACCATATTATGGTCACTCTTACCCGAGGGGCCTCGCACGACAAGATTGCTAACTAACCCTTCCTCATTGCTCAATACCCAATCAAGAATGGCCTGCTCTCTAGTTGGTTCCTCGACATGTTGGTTCAGAAAACCATCCCGCATACATTCCAAGAAATCCTCTTCCTCAGCACCCTTACCAATTTGGTTCACCCAATCTATATGTAGATTGAAGTCACCCATTATAACTACTGTTACTTTATTGCACGCATTTCTAATTTCCTGTTTAATACCATCCCCAACCTCACTACTACTGTTAGGTGGCCTGTACACAACACCCACCAGTGTTTTCTGCCCCTTAGTGTTATGCAGCTCTACTCATATCGATTCCACATCCTCCAGGCTAATGTCCTTCCTTTCTATTGCGTTAATCTCCTCTCTAACCAGCAATGCTACCCCACCTCCTTTTCTTTCCTGTCTATCCCTCCTGAATATTGAACATCCCTGAATGTTGAGCTCCCATCCTTGGTCACTCTGGAGCCATGTCTCTGTGATCCCAACTATATCATATTCATTAATAACTATCTGCACATTCAATTCATCCACCTTGTTACGAATGCTCCTCGCATTGACACACAAAGCCTTCAGGCTTGTTTTTACAACACTCTTAGCCCTTATACAATTATGTTGAAAAGTGGCTCTTTTTGCTAGTAAACCCGATTTGAATTCTGATTGTGCAGTCCTTTATTCCTTCTCCCAATTAACTCAAATCTAGATTCCTTACTTACTGACTTCTCAGATAAGGGATAAAGCACCTTCCTGATAATCCTGTTAAAGATTCTCAATGATTTTATACACTGGTTAAATCTCCCATCAGCCTATACTATTTCAAATACAAGAACTTCTCCAATCTCTCCTCATAACTCAAATTCATCAGCTTAGCAATGCTCTCACTGAGCTTCTCTGCATCCTGCCTAGCACTATCTTTTCTGTAGTACGGCAAACAGAACTGTGCACAATAATACACTCAGCAGCCACTTTATTAGGCACACCTGAACACTAGCTTGCTAATGAAAACATCTAATCAGCCAATCATGTTGCAGTAACTCAATGCTTAAAAGCAGGCAGACATGGTCAAGAGGTTCAGTATTTGTCAGATCAAGCATCAGAATGGGGAAGAACTGTGACTTCGATTGTGGAATGATTTTTGGTGCCAAACGGGGTGACCCTTCCCCACTGATCTCCCTCCTGGCACTTATCCTTGCAAGCGGATCATGATACACCTGCCCCTACACCTCCTCCCTCACTACTATTTTGGGCCCCAAACAGTCCTTCCAGGTGAGACAACACTCCCCCTGTGAGTCTGTTGGCATCATATACTATGTCCAGCGCCCCTGGTATGGGCTCCTGTATATCGGTGAGGCCCAACAGTGATTGGGAGACCGCTTTGCCGAATATCTACACACTGTCCACCTGAGCAAACAGAATCTCCCAGTGGCCACCCATTTTAATTCCACTTCCCATTCCCATTCTGATTTGTCCATCTATGGCCTCCTCTACTGTCATGATAAGGCCACACTGAGGTTGGAGGAACAACATATTCTGTTTGGGTAGTCTCCAACCTGATGGCATGAACATTGATTTCTCATACATCCAGTAATGCCTCTGCCCCCTCCTTCACCATTTCCCATTTCCCTTTCACTCCCTCATGTTAACTCCTTACCCACCCATCGCCTCCCTCTGGTGCTCCTCAACACCCTCCCTTTTTTCTCTCTTCCATGGCTTCTGTCTCTTTCACCAGTCAACTTCCTAGCTCTTTGCTTCATTGGTCCTCCTCCTATTGCCTGGTGTTTCTCTTCCCACCCCCCCCCCCCCACCCCACCTTTCAAATCCATTCCTCAGCTATTTTCCTCAAATCCTGCTGAAGGGTTTTGGCACAAAACATCAACCGTGCTTTTTTCCATAGATGCTGCCTGGCCTGCTGAGTTCCTCCAGTATTTTGTATGTGTTGGAGGTTTAAGATCAGAGTTTTCCTTCTCCTAGATGAACTGACAACCACGGCTGACATGCCTAATCTACCTGAAGCGACTGGTTTTAAGCTGCCAGTAACTCACCTTTGCTCCTTCTCCTGTCAGTAAAAACTTTTTCGCCAGGTTTAGCGGAATAATGTCTTTTAAGGGAAAGTTAAATTGAAGGCTTCGAGTGAAAGAATAGAGTCAAGGAGTGCATTGACTGAATGAAGAACCAACAGAAATAATATATATATAGGCTACCTTCTGAGCTGGTATTTTCAATGCTCCCGTGGTTCCAAGAGCAGCAATGTTCAAAGGTGCCAATAACTCAAGCTCACCCTTTGGATGAAAGGACTGAGTATGCATTTCTGGCAAAGAAGATTGCCTGCAGCAATGGCCACTTAAGCAGAAATGAAAGATTAAACCAATGTCATGTTTGTTTGACCCAGGAGTTAAGTGAACATTGAAGAGTGGTTAGAACTTAGAGCCTGCTTCTGTGGAGAACAGTTTCGGTGATTAGCATCGAAGCCTTTGATGAAATCTGGACAAAACACATAAGGGAAAATGGAGCATAAGAAATGGGAGCAGTAGGCCATCTGGCCTGTCAAGCCTGCTCTGCCATTCAATACCATTTTGGCTGATCAGCCCATGCACTCATCTCCATCTACCTGCCTTTTCTCCATAAACTTTAATTCACAAAACTCTAACTGTGTCTTAAGTATATTTGATGAGGTTATCTCTATTGTTTTCACAGATTTACTGCTGTCTAAGAAAAACAGTTTCTCCTCATCTCAATCTATTCTGCTGAATCTTGAGGCTCTGTTCTTTAGTTCTAGTCTCACTGACTAGTGGAAACAACTTTCCTTCTTCTATCTTATCTAGCCATGTCATAATTTTATATGTCTCTAAAAAAACCCATTTCATTCTTCTGAATTCCAGTGAGTATAATCACAAGCAACTCGACCTCTCCTCATAGGCCAATCCTCTTATCCCCATAATCAACCTGGTGAACATCCTTTCAAACCATCTTCAAAGCCAGAATATCTTTTCTCAAGAAAGGAATCCAGAATTGCACACAGTACTCCAGGTGCGGCCCCAGAAGTACCCTGTACAATTGCAGCCTAACCTCCGTGCTCTTAAATTCGATCCCTTTAGCAACGTAGGCCAACATTCCATTTGCCTTCTTGATAACTTGTGGCACCTACAACACACACAAGCACTCCCAAGAACCTCTGCACAACAGTATGCTGCAATCTTTCACCATTTATGTAGGATGGCATCGGTGACCAAGGATTGGAACGTGCAGAATCCTTGTGGGTAGAGTTTGCCAAACAAATCTGTTAAAATTCCTTGAGGAAATAGCAGGCAGAATAGACAAAGGAGAGCCAATGGATGTTAATTACGGGTTTTCAGAACACCTATGACAAGGTGCCTCACATGAGGCTGCTTAACAAGATAAGAGCCCATGCTAGATATAGCACACTTACTCATTCCCCTCTTCCAAATCGGTAATGCGTTTTGTGAACGGTTGCATGATCAACACCAATCCCCTCACCACTGACTGACAACCAGGGGAAACACCCACTTACCCCAACTTTCTGCCTTCTGTTGTACACCAGTCCTCCATCCATGCTAATATTTTATCCCCAAAGAACTCCAGTAAGTTTCTCAAACATGACTTGCCCTTCATGAATTCATGCAGTGTCTGCCTGATGGCCCCATTTTTATCCAGATGCCTTGCTATTTCTTTTTAGTAACAGCAATTTCATTGATGTCCTCAGCTTCCATCACGTGCATAACATCTCTCTTTGGCACGTTAGACCACTGTAAAGAACAATGCAAACAAGTATTTGTTCAAGTCCTTGGCCATTTCCACAATACTCAATAGTAATTCCACTTTCACAATTTCCAAGGGCCCTATGTTCACTTTAGTCACCCTTTTCCACCTTCTATAATTCTGAAAACATCTGATGTTTTGATCAATGTGGAAATGACAGATTTGTTGAAAGGATTAGATGAAGATGGATGAACCATTGTGTGGACCGTAAGTCTCTCTGGCTGTTGAATGAATGCCCTCTTCCTCTGCAAACAATACACCAAGAAACTATTTTTTTAGTGAATATCTGGTGATATTACTCAAAGAAGAATAATGAATTTTATTTCCTTAGCATTTTGCATTTTGTGTGTGTTGCAATGAATTTTAGTGCAGTTTGTGACATTTTTTGCTCAATCAGCAGAATGTGCTTTCAAGGTAATGAGCTAAATTAGGCATGCAATAATGATACCAAATCAGAAAAGGTGATGAAGTGTCTTGCCGCAAAATACCAACACTTTATTCCTCTCCATAGATACTACTTGATCTGCAGACTTCCTCCAGCATTTAATGTGTGCTAATCTGGATTTCCAGCATCTGCAGAATCACTTGTGTTTGTGATTAGGAATTTTAACTTATTTACATCATGGAAATGCGTTTACTACACAGGCTCAAGACTTTTCTTCACCACCATCACTCTAAGAACGATTAAGGATATTTATTATCTGCTAGATTTTCCAGCAACACCTATGAAATGAATAAATGCACGAACAAATGTTCAGTGTCACGTTTACCATGTGAAAGGTACCACAAAAGTACAAGCTTTTATCTATATTACCTAGTACAGAGCTATGCTTGATATCAAACGCCAGAGCAGAACAGCGAAAATGCAGCAGTGTGAAAAATTCCCAAGGAAATGCATGATGGATGATCATTTCACCAATGACATTAGCTTTATGAAAAGTAAATCTTCAATAATTAAAATTCTTCCCCAGTTTGTCTTGGATTGGACTTTTATTAGTGGTGCCTTACAGCTAAAATTAGCCAAAGCAAAAGAAAGAATTATGCAAATAAAGTTGATAATAATATTTTACATTGGTTTAAAAATCATCCTACTGAAGAAACATCCCCATCCACAAATTCTGCCAACACACTGGACTAAACTATTTATGTTTGATTGAGACCTTGAAATCAAATTGCGCTTTTATCTGTGTATACTGATGCTAATACATCTTTAAAAATCCTTATTTCTTTAATCAAAATCTCATCACTAAACTATCCCCATAACCTATGGATTAACTTTCAAGGACTCTTCACCTCATGTTTTTGAAATTTATTATTATTATTTCTTTCTTTCTGTATTTGCACAGTTTGTTGTCTTTTGCTCACTGGTTGTTTGTCCTGTCGCTGCAGTCTTTCATTGATTCAATGAGAATGTCTTCAAGAAAATGAATCTCAGTGCTTGTATTTGGTGACATTAATGATAAATTTACTTTGAACATTGGACGCTGAACTTTAATGTACAGTTGCTGGCCACTTTATTAGATACACCTCTACACTTGCTAGTCAATGCACATATCTCATCAGCCAAATTAGTCCTGAAGAAAGATCTCAGCCCAAAACGTCGCTCGTTTACTCTTTTCCATAGATGCTGCTTGGCCTGCTGAGTTCCTCTAGCACCTTGTGTTTATTACTATCTCAGCTAATCATGTGGCAGCAACTCAGCGCATAAAAGCATGCAGACATGGTCAAGATGTTCAGTTGTTGTTCAGACCAAACATCAGAATTGAAAAGAACTGTTATTTAAGTGACTTTGACTGTGGAATGATTGTTGGCGCCAGATGGGGTGGTTTGAGTATCTCAGAAACTGCTGATCTCCTGTGATTTTCAAGTACAACAGTCTCTAAAGTTTCCAGAGAATGGGGCAAAAAACAATGGGCGGCAGTTCTGTGGGTGAAAACACTTTGTTAATGGTAGAGGTCAGAGGAAATTGGCTGGACTGGTTCAAACTGACAGGAAGCAAAAAAAATAGATCAGTGGTTTGCAGAAGAGCATCTTTGAAAGCACAACACATCAAAATTTGAAGACCATGGACATCTACTCAGTGGCCACTTTATAAGGAACCTCCAAAAAATATACCAATAAAACTATTAAATTGTTCAATTTAATTTATAAGATGTTCTTCGGTGATTTAAAATCAGGTCATTCATAGGTTGTAGAACAAATGCTCCAATTAAACATGCTTATTTTTATGACAGACTCATTTTCAACTGTGTTAATAAAACTGATCCCAAGTTGCCTATCTTGTAAATTAAGCACTTTTGTTTTGCAACTTGAGAAACACAATTAAAAAATATGTTTTATTTAGCTGGCAGATTGTTCAGATATGGGGAAGATTCTATGACTGTGATTATACAAAATAATTTAAGTGGATACTTAAATGATAATTTTCTTTCACAGGATTTGTAGAACAGGCAGCCAGCTGAAGCAGATTCAACGGGAGATTTGAAGAAATATTTGGATAGATATGTGGAGGCTTAAAGGGACACAGGCCAAATGCAGGATATTGAGTCTAGCTGCAAGGCCACCATGGCTGGCATGTTCTTAATGGGCCGAAAGGCTGTAGTACTCTGTAACTCTGGTGTAATTTCAAGTACTACTTGCATCTTATTGTGCACTGCATTTAAATTATCAAAGCTTTCTCTCCATTTCTTTTTAATGTGTCTTAATTTTGTTTTATGTCTACAACACCAGTTCATTGATGAGGGAAAGTGTGACTATTTTCACAGCTGTTTCCTGTTTGTCCTTTTGCTCAGAAACAACTGTGCATTCTTTTTTAAAACAAGAATATTCATTTTATTGTACTTGTGTGTGCTCTTATGGAGCAAAATGTGGGCAAAAGGTAATAATTCACACTCGTTTGATACTGTATGGCTCCCTTGTGTTTCGATGTTTGCCATCATACACATGTTCTATACGAATAAACTGCATACCAGCCATAGCAAAGCAAAGAGTAGAGCGAGGTGTGTTACTGTTGCGTAGATGGTATTCATTTCACTGTGGATAAGAGTATTACAGCAGTTGCCTTAATGGAGTCTATCTGCAGTAAAAATGTTAACAGCAACCAACAGATATTTTTACTCTGGTGCGTACAAAAAAAACAAGTGTAAATGCTAGTTTCCAAGCAACTTGTATGCAGCAGGGGAAGAGGAAACAAAGTCAGCATTTCACTCAATGTCAATGTTTGGGTCAGTGACAATGAGTTATTTCATCAACACACCAGCCAGGAAACCACAAAATAACACGTTCAGCATTGGTGCTTCCGATTCTAACGTGACAAAATGGTGGGAAAAGTTGGACATAAAATAAACATAATCAAAACAAACATTTTACTTCCGGGACTTGATTGGTTCTAAAACCAATAAAGGTGCTTTCTAATCAGTCCTATACCATTTAATTATCAAATTAATATAAATTAATGGCTGGAGTAGAGGGAATCTGATAGGAGAGGACAGAAGGAAAAGGGGGGAGGACTGCAAGAGGGAGGCAATGGGAAGGCAAAGAGATAGGTGGGAGAGGATAAGGGGATGAGGAATAGTGAAGGGGGGTCCATTACCGGAAATTTGAGAAATCGATGCTCATGCCTTCAGGTTGGAATATAAGGTGCTGTCCCTTCAACTTGAGTGTGGCCTCATCGTGGCAATAGAGGAGGCCTTGGATTGACATTTTGAAATGAGACCGGGAAGTGGAATGAAAGTGGATGGCCACTGGGAGATCCCACTTTTTCTTGCAGATGGAGCGTAGATGCTCGGCGAAACGGTCTCCCAATCTATGTCAGGTCTCACTGATATAAAGGATGCCACACCAGGAGCACCGGGCACAGTTATATGACACCAACAAACTTGCAGGTGAAGTGTTGCCTCACCTGGAAGGACTGTTTGAGCCATGAGTGGTAGTGAGGTTGGAGGAATAGGGGCAGGTGTAGCATTTGTTCCACTCGCAAGGGTAAATGCCAGGAGGGAGATCAGTGGGGAGGGTCGAATGGACAATGGAGTTGTGTAGGGAGCAATCCCTGCGGAAAGCAGTAAGTGGGGAGAGGGAAAGATGTGCTTGGTGGTGGGAGCCCGTTGAAGATGGAGAAAGTTGCAGAGAATTATGTGCTGGACATGGAGGCTGGTGGGGAGGTAGGTGAGGACAAGAGGAACTCTGGTAAGCTGGCAGGAGAATGGGTAAAAGCAGATGTGTATGAAATGGAAGAGATGTGGTTGAGGGCAGCATTAATGGTGGAGGAAGAGAAAACCCTTTCTTTGAAATGAAAAGTCTCATCCTGAGAGCAGGTGCGACAGAGATGGAGGAATTGAGAAAACTGGATGGTGTTTTTACAAGTAAAATGGTCAAAAGAGGTGAAGTCCAAAGCTGTGAGAGTCCATGGGCATTAGTAGATAAGTAGACATTAGTAGATAAGCTGTCTCCAGATTTAGAGACAGTGAGATCAAAAAACGGGTGGGAGGTGTCAGAAACAGACCAGGGTGGAAGTTGGAGGCAAAATTGATGAAGTATGGGTGCAAGAAGCAGCACTAATGCAGTTGTAGATATAGTGCAGGAAAAGTGAGGGACGGACTCCAGAGCAGCTTGGAACGTAGACTATTCCACACAGCCGACAAAAAGGCAGGCATAGCTGGGACCCCTTCCTTGGCCACCTTTCCCTCCCCACCACTTACTGCTTTCCGCAGGGATCACTCCCTACACGACTGCCTTTTCTATTCGTTCCCTCCTGGCACTTGCACGTGGAACAAGTGCTGCACCTGCCCCTACACCTCCTCCCTTACTACCATTCAGGGCCCCAAACAGTCCTTCCAGGTAAGGCGACAGATCACCTATGAGTATGTTGGGGCCATATACTGTGTCCAGTGCTTCCAGGGATACAGAGCTGGAGAAGGGAAAGGATTATGGGATGGGAGGCCTAGGGAGAAAGAAAGGGGTGGGGGGAAGCACCAGAGGGAGATGGAGAACAGGTAGAGTGATGGGCAGAGAGAGAGAGAAAAAAAAAACAACAACTAAATATGTCAGGGATGGGGTAAGAAGGGGAGGAGGGGCATTAATGGAAGTTAGAGAAGTCAATGTTTATGCCATCAGGTTGGAGGCTACCCAGCCGGTATATAAGGTGTTATTCCTCCAACCTGAGTGTGGATTCATTTTGACAGTAGAGGAGGCCGTGGATAGACATATCAGAATGGGAATGGTGTTCAGCGAAATGGTTTCCCAGTCTGCGTCGGGTCTCACCAATATAATTTATATCTCCCAGTTCTCCATCTCCCTCTGATGCTTCCCCCCATTTCTTTCTCCAGAGGCCTCCCGTCCCATGATCCTTTCCCTTCTCCAGCTCTGTATCACTTTCGCCCATCATCTTTCCAGCTCTTAGCTTCATCCCACCCCCTCCGCTCTTCTCCTATCATTTTGCAATTCCCCCTCCCCCCACTACTTTCAAATCCCTTACTATCTTTCCTTTCAGTTAGTGCTGACGAAGGGTCTCGGCCCGAAACGTCGACAGTGCTTCTCCTTATAGATGCTGCCTGGCCCGTTGTGTTCCACCAGTATTTTGTGTGTTTTGTTTGAATTTCCAGCATCTGCAGATTTCCTCGTGTTTGCCCACTAATCAATTTCCTAGGTCTTTACTTCATCCCTCCCCCTCCTGGTTTCACCTATCACCTTGCGTTTCTCTATCCCCTCCCCCCACCATTTAAATCTACTCTTTGTCTTTTTTTTCTCCAGTCCTGCCAAAGGGTCTCGGCCCGAAACATCAGCTGTATTCTCTTCCATAGATGCCGCCTGGCCTGCTGAGTTCCTCCAGCATTAGTGTGTATTGTTTGGATTTCCGGCATCTGTAGATTTTCCCTTGTTAGTGAGGGGATACAGGAGCCTCAGTTGCCAAAGCACCAGGTTCGGGAACAGTTATTACCCTACAGCCACACTGAACCAGTGTGGATAACCTCACTCACCTCAAGCTGTGAACTCACTGTCAAGGACTCCGCAACTCATGCTCTCAGTATTTTGTATTTATTCATTCATTTGTCTGTTTATTTATTCTTCTTTTGCACATCGGTTGTCTATGCTTAATTCCACTAATACTTTTTTTTATCCATAAATGCCTGCAAGAAAATGAATCATATCGTGACATATGTGTACTTTCATAATAAATGTCCTTTGAACTTTGAACTTTGAAACGCTGACTCTGTTTCCCTTCCCTCAGATGTTCCTTGACCTGCTGAGTATGTTTAGTGTTTTTTTCTGTTTTATTTTGCTCCAAGTTTCAATTCCAGAGTTGTTCACATGGTCTTGATGGTAGATAAGCTTTTCTCTGAAAATAAGAGGTCTCAAATTGGGTATCAGTCTGATGTATAGGCTTGAACTCGGATTAGATTTGATATCACTGAATTTCACCTTAAGTACAAATAGGACCATAAGGTATAGGAACAGAATCAGGCCATTTGGCCCATCGAGTCAGCTCTGCTAATTCATCATGGCTGATTCATTTCACTCTCAGCCCCAATCTCCTGCCTTTTCTCCGTATCCCTTGCCTTGACTAATCAACCTCTGCCTTAAATATACCCAATGAGTTGTCCTCCACAGCTGCCTGGTGCAACAAATTCCACAGATTCATCATTTCCTTGCTAAAGAAATTCTTCCTCTTCTCCATTCTAAACGGATGTCTCTCTACTCTGAGGCCATGTCCTCTGGTCTCCTTCACCATTGAAAACATACCTCTCCAAATCTGCTCTATCAACGCCTCTATCAAGGCATTGCACTCACATCCATCATCATGAAGTGTTTCGAGAGGCTCGTCATGAGGCTTATCAAGACTCTGCTGCCCCCCTCACTGGGCCCCCTGCAGTTTCTGTACCGTCCCAACCGCTCAACAGATGACGTCATTGCCACCACCCTCCACCTGGCCCTAACCCACCTGGACAAAAAAGACACATACGTTCGGATGCTGTTCATGGACTTCAGTTCAGCATTCAACACAATCATCCCTCAGAAACTGAGTGGAAAGCTGAGCCTACTGGGCCTGAACACCTCCCTCTGCAACTGGATCCTAGACTTCCTGACTGGGAGACCTCAGTCAGTCCGGATCGGGAGCAGCATCTCCAACACCATCACACTGAGCACGGCGGCCCCCCCTGGGTTGTGTGCTCAGTCCACTGCTGTTCACTCTGCTGACCAACCATTGTGCTGCAACACACAGCTCGAACTATATCATCAAGTTCGCTGATGACACAACTGTGGTGGGTCTCATCAAGAATGACCAGTCAGCTTACAGAGGAGGTGCAGCGACTAACGGACTGGTGCAGAGCCAACAACCTGTCTCTTAATGTAAACAAAACAAAAGAGGTGGTTGTTGACTTCAGGAGGGCATGGAGCGACCACTCTCCGCTGAACATCGACGGCTCCTCAGTAGAGATCGTAAAGAGCACTAAATTTCTTGGTGTTCACCTGGCGGAGGATCCCACCTGGTCCCTCAACACCAGCTCCATAACAAAGAAAGCCCAGCAGCATCTCTACTTTTTGTGAAGGCTAAGGAAAGTCCATCTCCCACCCCCCATCCTCATCACATTCTACAGAGGTTGTATTGAAAGCATCCTGAGCAGCTGCATCACTGACTGGTTCAGAAATTGCACCATCTTGGATTGCAAGACCCTGCAGCGGATAGTGAGGTCAGCTGAGAAGATCATCGGGGTCTCTCTTCCTGCCATCATGGACATTTACACTACATTCTGCATCCGCAAAGGAAACAGCATTATGAAGGACCCCATGCACCCCTCATACAATCTCTTCTCCCTCCTGCCGTCTGGGAAAAGGCTCTCACGACCAAACTATGTAACAGTTTTATCCCCCAAGCTATCGGACTCCTCAATACCCGAAGCCTGGACTGACACCTTACTGCCCTATTGTCCTGTATATTATTTATTGTAATGTTTTTGTGCACCTTACCCAGTCCTGTGTAGGTCTGTAGTCTAGTGTAGCTTTCTCTGTGTTGTTGGTTTTTATTACGTAGTTCGGTCTAGTTTTTGTACTGTGTCATGTAAACCATGGTCCTGAAAAACATTGTCTCATTTTTACTATGCACTGTACCAGCAGTTATGGCCGAAATGGCAATAGAAGTTGACCTGACGTGACTTGACTTGATTTAACATTTGATAGGTTTCAATGAGATCCCTCTTGATCCTCTGAATTCCACTGAGTACAGGCCCAGTGCATTCAAAACGCTCTTCAAATGACAAACCTTTCAAACCCAGAATTATTTTTGTGAACGCCCTTTGAACCCTCTCCAATGTAAGCACATCCTTTCTTAGATAAGGGACCCAGAACTGCTCACAATACTCCAAATCAGGCCTCACCAGTGCCTTATAAAGCCTTAACATTACATCCTTGCTTTTATATTCTAGTCCTCTCAAAGTGAACGCTTGCATTGTATTTGCCTTCCTCGCGACTGATTCAACGTGCAAATTAACCTTTAGGGAATCCGGCACGAGGACTCCCAAGTCCCTTTGCAGATTTTTGGGTTTTCTCAACACTTAAAAACTAGTGTACGCTTTTAATTCTTCTACCAAAGTGCATGACCATACACTTCCCGACACTGTGTTCCATCTGCCACTTCTTTGCCCACTCTCCTAAATGATACATTTGTGAGCCTCCTCATGTAAAAAATGCAGATCTGACCTCAATGTTCCTGGCAGAAGGCAGAAAACAGGTCACAAAGCCTCATCCTGAGCTTGATTCTCATTCAGCGACTCCTGCAAGAATAAGGCCATTGTTTGAGGATTGAGCTCAGCACTTCTGGCTCCAGTGGATGAATATTCTGGCAATATTTGCTAACTATACTGACGCGAATGAATGCACTGATCATTGCTTCGAGACTCAGAATGATAGGGCCGGATTTTGGCTGGTTCACTGCCCCTGCTCCCTGCTTGCGATATTCCCGCAGCACCACAGAATTGTTGAAGCCCCGCATATCTAATCGTCCTTAGAGCTTCTCTGCTGCAGCCATCTCACAACTGTGCTTTCGGTGGAAAATCCTGAGTCCCCGCCCACAAAATGGCCTGATGGCCTTTTGACAGCTGTATGCTGTTGAAGGTCTTTGAGTCAATTTTAAATACCTCTGGCAATCGATGACATTTAACAACAGTACACAAGCATTTAAATAATTAAAATAAAGGCTATTTGAGGAAAATTTTATATACATATATATATATTTTTAATTTTCCATTATCAGGGACCCCCAGCAGCCAGGACATGCTCTCTTCTCATTGCTGCCATCAGAAAGAAGGTACAGGAGCCTCAGGACTCACATCACCAGGTTCAGGAACAGTTACTACTCCTCAATCATCATGCTCCTGAACCAAAGGGAATAACCACGCAATTTCACTTGCCCCGTCATTGAAATAATCCCACGATCAATGGACTCACTTTCAAGGACTCCATCTTATGTTCTTGATATTTATTGCCTATTTCTTTTAGTATTTTTATTATTTATTTTTACTATTTCTACAGTTTGTTGTTTTCTGCACACTGATTGAATGCCCAGTTAGTGTGGTCTTTCATTGTTTCTGTTTAGCGTTTTATTCTATAGATTTTTTTAGCATGCCCACATGAGAATTGATTTTGGGGTTGTATGTGGTTATATATAGGTACTTTGATAATAAATTTACTTTGAATGTTTGGACTTTGAAAAAATACTTACTTTAAAATGCTTTGTTCTTCTGAAATTCTCTATCGCAGAGAGATGTAGAAATAAGATAATTGGAAGTATTGAAAAAGGAGATTTTGGGAAGATTGGGTAATGAGCACGATGGGGAAGTGCAACAGAGAAAAGGTAAACCGGGTAAGATCAGCCATGATCGCTGTGAATGATAGGCCAGCAGGCTTGATAAGCCAATAAGAACACAGAATATTGGACAGTACAACATACGAATAGGACCTCCTTGCCACAAAGTCAATGCCAAACACATTGCTAATCAGTTGCCTTACTCCTACTCCTATGTTCCTGTGTCCTTGCAAGTTCTGAATTAACATAACTTTAAGGTGATTGGAGGAAATTTCAGGAGGGATGTCAGAGTTAAGTCTTTTACAAGGAGAGTGGTGGGTGCTTGGAACACCTGTAAGGGGTAGCGGTAGAGGTAGATACATGAACAACATTTAAGAAACTCTCAAATCGGCACCTGGGTGGTAGGAAAATGAAGGCTATGTAAGAGGGAATGGTGAGGTTGATCTTAGAGCAGATTATAAGATTGGCATAACATCGTGGGCTGAAGGTCCTGTATTGTGCTGTAGTGTTCAATGTATAATGTCCAAAGTTCAAAGTTGAACTTAAATTTATTATCGAAGTACATATATGTCACCATATACAATCCTTAGATTCAATTTCTTGTAAGCATACTCAGTGAATCCATAATAGAATAATAACCATAGTGAAATCAATGAAAAACCACACCAACATGGGTATTCAGCCAGTGTGTAAAAGACAACAAATTGTGCAAATTCAAAGTAATAATGATAAATAAGTAAACAATATATATCGACAGTGTGAGTTGATGAGTCCTTGAAAGTGAATCTGTAGATTGTAATGATAATAATTTATGAGTACGTTGCCAGGAGCAGAGAGGCAGAGTTGCAGAGGGAAGTTGACCAGCCCTGGTTTTTACCCCTTGGAATGCAGGAGAGCAAGGTACAGACTTACAGGAGTGTTTAAAATTAAATTGGGTGATAACAGCCCTTTCTCCAAGGAAGAGGACACCAAAATGGAGAGGCCTAGGTTTAGGGAAGAGGGAAAAGATTAAAAGGTGGTGATCTTATGGAATGAGCTACCAGAAGGTAGGTACAAACATTATCACTTATGAAGCATTTTGATAGTTACAATCAGTCACAGGTCTTGGAAGGAGATGGGCTGAACGCAGTAAATTTGAACGAGCTGGGTGAGCATTGTGTTCAGTGTGGTAATGTGACATGTGGGCTGAGGGCTTTGTTCGACCCCATGACTCTAAAAGTAATAACTTTAAAAAGTCATCCCATTGAACTTTATGCCTAAAGTTCTGCTAATTAATCTA
Source organism: Hypanus sabinus (assembly GCF_030144855.1). NCBI lineage: Eukaryota > Metazoa > Chordata > Chondrichthyes > Myliobatiformes > Dasyatidae > Hypanus > Hypanus sabinus. Next base: position 15,633,268 of record NC_082715.1, on the reverse strand, counting down.
GTCTCACAGCTCAGGTGTCATTAAATCGAATAGCAGAGCATGAGTTTAAATCTACTGGCATCTGAACCCCTGATCACCCTTGACCTCTGCTATGCCATAGAGATGAGTGGGGTCAACAGTCACAGACCTGAGAGCTGTGGATTGATGGTGATTCCCTATGGAATAATTGACAGATACATAGCATGATCTGGTCCAGGATTGTACATCCTTTTATTTTTACAGTTTCAGCAATTCTGTTATATTTCATGATGAACCACTACTTCATTTAAGTGTACTGGATCTGACCCCAAAGATACTCAAAGAACAGTGGGGAAAAGGTCACTGAAAGAAGTTAAAGAAAACCGAAGTGCACTTAAGAATCACCAACCAAAGTTCATTGTTTTTTTAACGGATATTAATGAAAAATTTAGTGGTGCGTGATGTACAGTGTGCTTGTCACTTTCGTATGCATTCAAGCGTGCATCTGAAAGCTTGCACAGCTATGTGCAGATTGGATTTACTGAAGCAAGCTCAGGGAATACCATTGGATTTGATTCTAATTTGCCTTGCTGAACTGATTGACAGCTTGCTTTTCAGCCCTATTCACTGTTTTATTTGTGCTCAGCCCTCCTCCCAAACTTGGCAATGCAAAGAGGCCAGGGGTCAGATCTCCTTTTGGAAATTTCAGCGTGGATCTGTGAGGGGCTGCCATTCATGTGGGTGTAGTCAACTGAAACTGCGCATTTAATTAGCTGACGGACTCTGCATTGCGAAGCTGGCGCTTTCCTGAGCATTATGATTCACTGGAGAAATTATTTTAGACTTCTACTGAGGCCCAGAGTCTGGGAGGTGATGGTAATATAGACTGTGAACACGTCAAGCACCTTTCCAGATAATGATGTTGTGAACCTCATATCTACTTTTAACTTCCCACCAAGCCCACACGGCTCTTGCTTATTAAAGGCAAATTCCATGTAAACAGTAGGTGTCAGCCCAAGCAATAAAACTCGTAAATCCTCAGAGGAAACTTTTTTTTTCCCTCGCATGCACCTGAGCAGCCAATCGACTGCATTTTAGCCCTTTAACAACTACTAACTGAAGGGGGGAAAAAATGATGAACAGGGAGTTCGTACGAGCTTCCTTTTGATGAATCAAATGTTTGTTGATAAATTAATGATTTTTTTTTATCCAGGAAAACATAATGGCTATGTCACAAATGAACTATATTGATTTGTGGCATGGTAGCTTAACACTTTAAAGCATCAGCGACCCCAGTTCAGTTCCTACCGCTGCCCATAAGGGGTTTTCACCTTCTCCCTGTGATGGCGTAGGTTTCCTCCGAGTCGTCTGGCTTCCTCCCACAAATAACCTACCAAATGGTACGTCTTTGGATTGTGGGAGGAAGCCAGACGACTCGGAGGAAACCTACGCCATCTCTGGGAAAGAGAAAGGAGTTGACGTTTCGAGCCGAGACCCTTCATCAGGACTGGAAAAGGAAGAGGGGGAAGTGAAAGTAAGAGGGTGGGCGGAGGGGAGGAAGAAGTACAAAGTGGTGGGTATTAGGTGAAACTGGGAGAGGAGGGGAGGGTGAAGTAAAGAGCTGGGAGTTTCTCCAGCATTTTGTGTGTGTGTTGTTTTGGATGTCCAGCATCTGCAGATTTTCTTGTGTTTGTAGCAGTGACCTCTGCCCTTTTTTACACATCAAAGATGTGAACAGATGGCAGGCAAATGAGGTCGTGTCTGTAAAGTCTCTCCAAACGCAAGTCCTGTGGTGGATCGCTGATTCCATAGCAGCATCCTCTTTCGGATCAACAATTCACCATTAAGGCTCTGCTTAAGCTTCATCAACCACATGTTGATGCCGGGCTCCCACGTTGAGCGTATTACTGTCAAATGGGGGGCAGGGTGCAAATACGCCTCTACCAAGGTGTTCCTTCGCTCTGCTAGCCTGCATGTCACCATTGGGCAAGGGGTAGCACCTGCTTAGCTCCCTCCCCACCCCAGTCAGGGTCATGTGAAGCCATGGGGAACAGGTGGTGGATGGTCGTATGAGCAGCTGGTGCACATCACAAGTCCTGGTTATGCAACCACTAATGACAAGCAGTCAATCTCTGAAGAGTATTAACGATGGCATGAGTCACCTGTCTTGTAAAGAGACTGGGCAGGAAAAGGCAATGGCCAGCCACTTCTGTAGAAGAACTTGCCAGGAACAATCATGGTCATGGGACCATTGTCATTCTTGGCAATGTCTTCCACAGAAATGGCTTGCCATGGTCATGAGATCATGATTGCCTTCGTCATGTGTAGGATAGTTATATGGACAGGAAAGGAATGGAGGGTTATGGGCTGAGTGCGGGTCAGTGGGATTAGGTGAGAGTAAGCGTTCGATACGGACTAGAAGGGCCGAGATGGCCGGTTTCTGTGCTGTAGTTGTTATATGGTTATATGTGCCACAGAAATTAATGACTATAGATGTCAAGCGTAAAGAGAAAGTACACTCACTGTTAGAGAAATCCTGGGATCTCAGTTCAGAGCTCCCTGGAAGAGGTGGCACAGGTCGATATCTTTGTTATCTGTTGTTTCCGATGATGACGTTTGTCTACGCGGCTCATCGGTTCTGAGGTGGCTCTGCAGTCCGATTCCAAAAAAGGGCCTGAGCGCAGAGAGGCAGGTAAACCAATTGGCCACTGTTGGAGCATTTTTCTCCTCCCTCTCGAGCAGCAACCAGATCTGTACAGCAAGGTTTTTGGAGGCTTGGCCTACCAGAGCAGGTCATCCAGTCCAGTCCTGAGCACTCCACTCGAGCTGCTCAGGTGCAAAGTCAGCATGCACGAGGCTGGCTTTCATACAGTCCCTGAACTTCTTACGAGGTGCCCCGCACCCCCCCCCCCCCCCCCGCCATCGTCCACCAACTCTTCTTCCTTGTGACAGCTCTCCATATGGCAATTGTTTGGGTATTCTGGAATCCTCCATCTGTATAACCTGCCCTGTCCAGCAAAGCTGGGCTTGCAGGATCATTGCTTCTATGTTTGTGCTTTCTGTTCTTTCGAGGTCTCCCAGATTGGTGACACGGTTCTGCCAACGGATGCCAGGGATTGATCTCAGGTTAGGTATGTGGAAGGAGTCCAGCATTTTAAGGTGCCTTTTGTATATGGTCCAGGTTTCACAGTCGTATCATAGACTGCTAACGCCAACTGCTTTGTACACTTTGAGTGCCGTGGCTTTTCGGATGTTATGCTGGTTCAGTACATGTAAATGCAAGCACCCAAGGACTTGACTGGTCTTGCAAATCCTAGCACTGATTTCTTTGTCTCGGGAGCCTTCACTAGAAATAACACTTTCAAGGTATTTGAATTCCTCCGCTGGGGCAGGGGGCTGTAGACATTGGACCGGGTTGGAACAAGACTTCTGTCTTTTGTAGGCTGATGGTGAGGCTGAACAGACGAGTGGCTTCAGTAAACCAATCGACAAGCAGCTGAAGCTCGGCTTCTGTGTGGGCCGTTAAGTGTACAATCATCAGCGTACAGGGCTTCTTGAATGAGATCACTGATTGTTTTCGTACAGGCCCTCAAATGTGATCCATCCATCCTGTACCTTATGTGTATCCCATGTTGTATGGCGCCGCATGCATGGTGTAGTACGCACGTGAGGAACAGATTGAACAGTACAGACGCCAGTGTGCACCTTTGCTTCACACACTTGAAAGGCTGAATGGCATTGAAGTCTCCCCGTCGACAGAACAAGGCCACACGTCATTGCGGAAGAGATGGACAAGATTGACGAATCTGCATGGGCACCTAAGTTTTAACAGCAAAGACCAAATCCACAGTGAAGGCTGGCAATCAAAACCTCACTCCTGCACCAATTACCATCCTTCCAACCTGCAGTAACAAGCCACTGATGAAGCCTCCGATTTCCTCCCAACCCATCTCTCCACGTCGCAGTCATCAGGGCCTGCACATCCTGAGGTCAAGGAAACCTTCTACCGACAATGCGATCAAATCGTGAAACCAACACCTCCAGGGGACAAACCTCTTAGCAACTTTAACAGAGGGTTGGCAAGGACTTCGGAAACTGGAATGGGATGCTGGGTTGGCAAAAATGAATAGTAATGGTCTGCTGCTGTTGATCCTCTGTGCAGTAAAGCATCTGGCAACCACCAACACCCTGTTCGGGCAAGCTGACAAATATAAGATTACACAGATGCATCCGAGATCCATACGATAGATTTTGTCATCACCCAGAGGTGGGATGCTGGTTACTTCAGGGCAAGCAGAGTGATGCACGGAGCAGAGTGCTGGACTGATCATCGGCTGGTTAGATCGGTTCCTCCAATACAGGTTAAAAAAGCATATGGCATGCTTGCCTTTATTAGTCGAGGCTTTGAGTTCTCAAGCCATGAAGTTATACTGTAGCTTTACTGAACTCTAGTTAGACCACATCTGGCAGATGGAACACGTCAGCCATGGTTAGCAGCTCATCTAGAACACTGAACATAGAAATTTACAGCACGTTACAGGCCCTTCAGCCAGCAATGTTGTGCCGACCATGTAACCTACTCTGGAGACTGCCTAGAATTTCCCTAGCGCATTGCCTTCTGTTTTCCTAAGCTCCATTTTCCTGTCTAGGAGGATCTTAAAAGACCCTATTCTATCCACTTCTACCACCGCCACCGGCAGTGCATTCCAAGCACCCACCACTCTCTGTGAAAAACTTACCCCTGACATCCTCTCGGTACCTATTTCCAAGCACCTTAAAACTATGCCCCCTCGTGTTAGCTGTTTCACCCCTGGGAAAAAGCCTCTGGCTATCCACATCACGATCAATGCCCCTCATCATCTTATACACCTCTGTCAGGTCATCTCTCATCCTCCATCGCTCTAAGGAGAAAAGGCCAAGTACACGCAGCCTATTCTCCTAAGGCATGCTCCCCAATCCAGGCAACATCCTTGTAAATCTTCTCTGCATCCTCTCTAGAGTACCCACATCCTTCCTGTAGTGAGATGACCTGAGCAGAATACGGTACTCCAAGTGGGGTCTGACCAAGGTCTTGTATAGCTGTATCTAGGAGAAGGAAAACCCTGATTTCAAACCTCTGCTGCCTTGCGACTGTACCCACTCACGTGAAAGGCTTCAGGAATAAACCCCGAGGAAAAAAATCAGGAGCTGGAGTCCGTACGGCAATCCTACAGAGAGTTTAATGCTGACCGGCAACTCCTGCAGGTGCCAAACTGCCATTCCTTTAGCTTCATCAGATGAAGGGGAGGTTGCTACTTGGGCAACAGCTTGCTCTTCATATTGTGCTGCCCAGGCTTGTGGATCTAGACACATCTAGACAGCTAGGACACAACAACCACAATCAACACTGACCATCAGAGGCCTGAGTTAGGCCACATCTGGAGTATCGCATACAGTTCTGTTTATCCCATTACAGGTAGGATGTCAAGGCTACAGGTATGACTTCGAGGCTTTGGAGAAGGTGCAGAAAAGTTGTACCAGAATGCTTCGCAACACACATAAGATGCTGAAGGAACTCAGCAGGCCAGGCAGCATCTATTGAATAGAGTAAACGTTCGATGTTTCGGGCCAAGACCCTTCATTAGGACTGTTGACAAGTCCTGATTAAAGCCCAAAATGTCGACTGTTTGCTCTTTCCATAGATGGTGCCTGGCCTGCTGAGTTCCTCTAGTATTTTGCGTGTGTTGCTTTGGATCTCCAGCATCTGCAGATTTTCTCGTGTTTGTAGGCTTTCCAGAATCCTGTCTGGATTAGCTGGCACGGAGTTGAAAAAACATGGGTCGTATTGTCTCAAACGGTGGAGATCTAATAGAGGTTTATAAGACTATGAGAGGCATAGACAGTATCTTTTTACCGTGCTTGAAATGGCTAACGGCAGAAGGCATGTACTTAAGGTGAGATGGGGTGGGATGTGAGGGGCACATTTTTTTACGCAGAGAAAACTGAGTGGGTGTCTGGAATGCATTGCCTGGGGTGAGGGCAAGGGAAAATACATTAAGAGATGTTTAAATAGGCACAAGTATGAGGGAGAAATGAAAAGATATGGACGTTATGCAGGCAGAAGGCATTAGTTGAGTTGGCCATTTGATCACTAATTTAATTGGTTTGGCACAACATTGTAGGCCAAAGGGCCTGTCCTGTTTTGCACTTCCCTGTATTCTATGTTCTACTCCGTGATTCATATATTAGAATGATGCCCTGGTTAACTCAAGGGCCTGTTTCTATATTTTACGTCTTTATGATTCCAAGATGAATGGATGACAATACAAGTGTCACCACAAAGACTCATTAGGAATTTGGAACAAGTTGTTATATTGGAAAATGATGATGCTTTCTCTTCCTCTCAGGATGTGGGAGATGCCAGCAAGGTCATAGTTATTGTCTATCTGTGGAAGATTTAAGGAAATGATGCAGAGGCTTTGTTGACTACTGAACTCTTGTTACTGATGCTTTATAGCAGTCTTGTGTAGGAAACTGTAAGCTTTTAGAGGCAAAACAATGAAAGAAAACTGGTATCCTACATTAGACATAGTGGAAATTAAAAGTAGTCAGCATGTTGTGTTACTTGAAGGAGAAGACCCTAAACGTAAAGTAAAATTGGCTGCCAATGACTCTATAACACTGAACTTGTTCAGCACTATGCTGGTGTACACCGGAGATTTGGCAGGAATCAGTTGCTAGGCAACAAACAGCAGAAATCCTGATGTTATTGAAGCACTATTAAAGGGTACAACAGTTCATTTAGTTCAGTAATCAGCAAGAGCCAAGGAACTCAGTTTCCATTGGCTGATGTGCTTGGTAAACTACATCCCATTAATGAAAATTTATGGAACTGGTGGTGGTAATGATGATACTTCATCATCCAGGTATAGAAAATAAAAACCATAAGACACAGAAGCAGAATTAGTCCATTTTGCCCATCAAGTCTGCTCTGTCATTTCATCATGACTGATCCATTTTCCCTCTCAGCCCCAGACTCCTGCTTTCTCCCCATATCCCTTCAGCACTGAATAATTGAGAATCTATCAGCCTCTGCCTTAAATAAATCCAATGGCTTGGCCTCCATAGTGGAGAGTGGCAACGAACTCCACAGATTCTCAACTCTCCTGTTAAAGAAATTCCTCCTCATCTCTGTTCTAAAGGGACATCTGTCTGCTCTGAGGGCTTAGATTTCTCCACCCACCACAGGAAACATCCTTTCCACATCCACCCTATCGAGGTCTTTCAACATTCATAGAAACATAGAAAACCTACAGCACAATACAGGCTCTATGGCCCACAAAGCTGTGCTGAGCATGTCCCTACCTTAGAACTACCTAGGCTTTACCCATAGCCCTCTATTTTTCTAAGCTCCACGTAGCCATCCAGAAGTCACTTAAAAGACCCTATCAAACCTGCATCCACCAATGTTGCCGGCAGCCCATTCCATCCACTCATCACTCTCTGCATAAAAAACTTACCCCTGAATCTCCTCTGTACCTACTTCCAAGCACCTACTTTCAATAGGTTTCAATGAGATCCCCCCTCATTCTTCTGCATTCCAGTGAGTATAGAGCCAGAACCATCAAAGGCTTCTCATCTGATAAGTCTTTCAATCCTGGAATCATTTTTGTGAATCTCCTTTGAACCCTCTCCAAAGCATGTAACATAGACAACAGTATAGCACAGGAACAGGCTTTCGGCCCAACATGTTTGATACAGCTCTGAAACCAATCCATCTCTGCACATGGTCTGTCGTGCAAGAAATTCTACAGATACTGGAAATACAAAGTGACATATATAACATGCCACAGGAACTCAGCAGGTCAGGCAGCGTCGATGGAAATCAGAATCGGGTTTAATATCACCGGCATATGTAGTGTCGGACAGGGACCAGAGGAGATTCCCATGAATGAACCCAGAAATCAAAGGGTTAATGTATGAGGAGCATTTGATGACTCTAGGCCTGTACCCATTGAAGAATGAGGAGGATTTTATTCAGGGCGTAGGATGATTGAACTCCATGTCACCACCCAGGTCTCATCACACATGGAGCACCAGTGGTGCTACACTGTGTACTTTCTAACTTCTGTCATAAATGCACCTTATTATTTGTTAATTTACTAGCGGTAACATTACTTATTGTGTTTTGTGTGTGAGTTATATGTACTGTGTTATGCACCTTGTCTAGAGGAACGTTGTTTTCCTTGCTAGTATACACGTGTACGGTTAAATGGCAATAAACTGAACCTGATATTGAACTTGAAACCTATCAAATTGGGAAGCTGTTGTGGGATTTTAATTCAGGAGAAAACCTGAATAGGCCACAGTTTTGCTGTCCACTTTAAAAAACACTTGTTTTAATTTTGACTATCATTAATGACTTTTGGCCAGAGATTAGATAGAAAGCCTAGTTATAATTCATATTACCAGAGCAGGTATTTATACCATATATGTATGACTAATAATCCATGAATTTCCATTTACAATTTGATAGAAATATATAAAATTATGAGAAGCATAGATAGGGTAGATTATCAGTCTTTCCCCAGGGTGACAAGGTCAAATACTTCATATAACCAAATAATCATATAACAATTACAGCACGGAAACAGGCCATCTCGGCCCTTCTAGTCCATGACAAACTCTTACTCTCACCTAGTCCCACTGACCTGCACTCAGCCCATAACCCTCCACTCCTTTCCTGTCCATATAGCTATCCAATTCTACTTTAAATGACAATATCAAACCTGACACTACCACTTCTACTGGAAGCTTGTTCCACACAGCTACCACTCTCTGAGTAAAGAATTTCCCCCTCGTGTTATCCCTAAACTTTTGCCCCCAACTCTCAACTCAAGTCCTCTTGTCTGACTCTCCCCTACTCTCAATGGAAAAAGCCTATCCATGTCAATATCTACCCCCTCATCATTTTAAATACCTCTATCAAGTCCCCCTTCAACCTTCTATGCTGCAAAGAATAAGAACATAAGAGATAGGAGCAGGAGTAGGCCAATCGGCCCTTCAAGCCTGCTCCGCCATTCAACAAGATCATGGCTGATCCAATCTTAACTCTAGTTTCACCGAATCCCACAAGGCAACAGTGCCAACCAACAGGGCACCATGCCGCCCATTTTATTTTATTATTCATCCCGCCCAAACCCATGTGATCACCCGGGGAGAAAAAAACAATTTGCCAATTGAGGAGAAAAAATCTGGAAAATTCCTCTCCGACCCATCCAGGCTATCGAAAACTGGTCCAGGAGATCACATGGCTGATCTAAACCTAGCCTCATGTCCACTTACCTGCTCGCTCACCGTATCCCCTAATGCCATTTTTATCCAGGAAAATGTCTATTTCCCTTTTGAATTTATTGAGTGTAGTAGCTTCCACAGCTCTCTGGGGCAGTAAATTCCACAGCCCCACTACCCTCTGAGTGAAGAAATTTCTCCTCATTTCAGTCCTGGATCAGCATCCCCTTATATTAAGATTATGCCCCCTAGTCCTAGTTTCACCCATCATTGGGAACATTCTCCCCGCATCCACCCGATCAAGCCCCTTCACAATCTTATATGTTTCAATAAGATCGCCTCTCATTCTTCAGAACTCCAATGAGTAGAGTCCCAATCTACTCAACCTCTCATCATACATCAACCCACCCATCCCCAGAATTAACCTAGTGAACCTCCTCTGCACTGCCTCGAGAGCCAGTATGTCCTATCTTAAATATGGACACCAAAACTGCACGCAGTACTCCAGGTGTGTCTCACCAATACCCAGTACAACTGCAGTAAGACCTCCCTGTTCTTATACTCCATCCCCCTAGCAATAAAAGCCAGCATTCCATTGGCCTTCTTGACCACCTGCAGCACTTGCATACTAACTTTTTGTGTTTCCTGCACCAGGACCCCCAGATCCCTTTGCACAGAAGCACTTTCCAGTTTCTCTCCATTTAGATAATAACTTGCTCTATTATTTTTCCTGCCAAAGTGCAAGACCTCACACTTGTCAGTATTATATTTCATCTGCCAAATGTCTGCCCAATCACTCAGCCTATCTATGTCCCCCTGCAGGGTTTCAATGTCCTCCGCACTCATTACACTCCCTCCCATCTTTGTGTCATCAGCAAACTTCGATACGTTGCACTTAGTCCCTTTCTCCAAATCTTTAATATAGATTGTAAAGAGTTGGGGTGCCAACACTGACCCCTGCGGAAAACCACTAGTCACCAACTGCCAGTCTGAGAATAAACCATTTTTCCCAACTCTCTGTTTTCTGTTAGAAAGCCAATCCTCCACCCATGCCAGAATATTATCCCAAATCCCATGATTTTTTACTTTAAGTAATAATCTTTGGTGTGGCGCCTTGTCAAATGCCTTTTGGAAGTCCAAATACACCACATCCACTGACTCCCCTTTATCTACCCTATATGTTATGTCCTCAAAGAACTCCAACAAATTTGTCAAACATGACTTCCCTTTTGTAAAGCCATGCTGACTTTGTCCTATTAAGCTATGTTTATCCAAATATCCTGTTACTGTTTCCTTAATTATTGATTCCAACATTTTGCCAACCACAGATGTTAGGCTAACTGGCCTATAATTCCCAGCCTTCTGGGAATAAAGACGTAACTTGTTCAACTTTTCTCTGTAACTTTGGTGCTGAAACCCAGGTAACATTCTAGTAAGTCTCCTCTGTACTATCTCTATTTTGGTGCCATCTTTCCTATAATTTGGTGACCAGAACTGTACACAATACTCCAAATTTGGCCTCACCATTGCCTTGTACAATTTTACATCCCAACTCCAATACTCAATGCTCTGACTCATAAAGGCCAGCATACCAAAAGCTTTCTTCACCACCCTATCCACATGAGATTCACATGAGATTCCACCTTCAGGGAACTATGCAGCATTATTCCTAGATCACTCTGTTCTACTGCATTCCTCAATGCCCTACCATTTACCATGTATGTCCTATTTTGATTTGTCCTACCAAAATGTAGCACCTCACACTTATCAGCATTAAACTCCATATGCCATCTTTCAGCCCACTCTTCTAACTGGCCTAAATCTCTCTACAAGCTTTGAAAATCTACTTCATTATCCACAATGCCACCTACCTTAGTATCATCTGCATACTTACTAATCCAATTTACCACCCCATCATCCAGATCATTAATGTACATGACAAACAACATTGGACCCAATACAGATCCCTGAGGCACACCACTAGTTACTGGCCTCCAACCTGACAAACAGTTATCCATCACTTCATAGTACAAGTTTAGGATGACAAGGGGAAAGTTTAAAGTTTAAAGGCTCTATTATTTTACATAGAGAGTGGAAGGTGCAGGGGATGTGTTGCCAAGGAGATGGCAGCCGCAGATGTTGGACAGACACGTGAGCGGGCAGGGAAAAAATAGAAAGAGACCAGGTTCTGGCATCTTCCCCTGTCTTTGAAGAAGGATCTCGTCCCAATTTAGACCATAAAGCAATAAAACATGGGAAGAGATTTAGGCCATTCAGCCCATCGAGTCTGCTCTGCCATTTGATCATGGCTAATTTACTTTACCTTCCAACTCTGTTCTCTTGCCTTTACCCTTTAAACTTTGATGCCATTACTAAACAAGAACCTATCAACCTCTGCCTTAAATATAGTCAATGACTTGACTCCACAGGCACCTGTGCAATTAAATCCACAGATTCCCCACCCTGGCTAAAGAAATCCCTCCTCATCTCCATTCTAAAGGGGTGTTCTTCTATTCTGAAGCTGTGCCTTCTGGTCTAAAACTTTCCCACTATCGGAAACATCCTTTGAATGTCTGGTCAAACTAGACCTCTCCAATGTCAACCTCTCCTTTCTTAGATACAGGGCTTAAAACTGAGGTTGTTCTCATTTGACCGGTCTCCCTCTTTCCTTCTCGTTCACCGCTGCCAGGGTCTTGGGCAAGATTTAATCAGCGCAGTCTGTGGACTGACCTCTGTGGTTCATGTTATGATGAGTTTCTGGTTTCTGGTTACTGTACTCTTTTATTGCTACTTTGTGCGATTTTTGATTGGGACAGACTGTCATCTTGCAATATCCTCCAGAATCTTCTCATTATGAGGGAACATTCCTTGCCTGCTGCAAAGCCTTGGGGAGAAGAGGAGGAAGGGGAGAAGAAAGGAAGAGGTAACAGTCAGCCTTTATTCACAGCCTTTGGCTTTGGTTAAAGACTCCACTCCTCCACTCCACTGAATAAGGGATCAGTTAGGAGAAAATCTGCAGCAGACTTTGCCAGCAGTTTTTTCAAGGTCAAGAAGTGGGCCTGCAGTGAAATGTTGTCCAAGTTAAATAAGAACATCAGAATTCCTTCCCTGGTGGACAGTAGTAATGTCGGTGTTCTGCAGTCCGCCAAGTTCCTGGTTACCGGCACTGAATCCAGATGTCTTTAATTGACTGAATTTCAATTCCCTGGCTGCTTCGGTGGGATTTGAACTCACCTCTCCAGATCACTCATCCAATAACTTGACCACACTGCCACACTCTCTGAGATGGTCCAAGGAGCAATTAAAATGGATAAAAAAATGCCATCCATGCCAAGTAACATCCATGTCCCATGAGTAAACAGGAAAAGCTTGTAACGTTTTCAATTCATCTGAACGTGGTTGCACATAGTCTCTAGTGCGGCATGCAGGGTTAACTTGATCTGGTGCCAGTTACTGCAACAAATCGCTCCCCCCAAAAAAAAAATTCGATGCAAATGCGTCCAATGCACAAAGGAACTTATTCCTACTATAGAGAAGCAGATTTCCTGTTCCGAGCAAGAGAAGCATTCACTCAGCTTGTACGCATTATTGTACAGCTGTTCCCGGTTTAATTTGCTTGCTGGGCATCTTGTCAGTGGTCAAGGTCTCTCCAAAAGAACAACAGGAAAACCTCAGACAAGGCAGGACCTTCAGACATATCCTCCCAGAAGAGGGAAACAAAAGTGTAATCTGTCTTGCACGCCTACACGCCTTAGCAGACCCAGCCAGCCCTTGTCAATGAGAAACCAAATTCAAAGTTCAAAGTAAATTCGTAACCAAGGTACATATATGTTAACTGTATACAACCCTGAGATTCATTTATGGGATTTAAATCGTTTCTGACCTTAAATACCAAGCTAATACACAAAATGCTGGAGGAACTCAGCAGGTCAGGCAGCCTCTGTGGAGAGGAATAAACAGTTGATGTTTCAGGCCGAGACACTTTATCAGGACTTTAACCAAATAAAGGAAATTTATTAGCCTGTGCAATGAAAAGAGCACTCACAATTTCCATTTAGTAAGCTTGCTTCCTATATTACAATTGATACTAGGAAGCAATTTGTTGTATATACATCACACATGCTAAAAAAAATGTCCTGATGAAGGGTCTTGGCTCAAAACATTGATTACTCCTTCCTTTTTCATAAATGTTGTCTGACCTGAAAGTTCCTCCAGCATTTTGTGTGTGTTGCTCTGGATTTCTAGCACCTGCAGAATTTCTTCCGTGTATTAATTAGCAAGCTTTTCACTTGCAGCAGAAATTCAGCTAATTAGAAACCCCCACTTTTCTGTCGAGGATAAGCAAACAGTTGAGAAAAAAATCAGAATGTTTTATTTGGTTGTGCTACACAAGTAATTGTATGTCTGGTGTCATCCAGGTGAGCACATGTTTAATGGCGACTACTAGCCCCTCACTCGCTGCTGCCAGAGGAAGGAGTCTGCATGTGATGGTCTCTCTTTCTCTCTCTCTCTCTCTCGCTCACTGCTCCCAGAGAAAGATCACCGCATTTGAATGCCCTCTGTCTCTCCCCCTCCCTCGATGTTGTCGGAGGAAGGTGACTAAGTCCTGGGCAAGGTTTAATTGACGTGGTTTGTGGTCTAGACTCTGTAGTTCACGTTATGATGTGCTTCTAGTATCTGGTCACTCCTTTTCTCGTTGCTGTTTTGTGTGATTTTGATTGTGGCAGAATGCAGAAAATAAACGACACAGCGCTCATTTGAACTGAACGGGACAGAACTCAATATACCTGGTCTCTTTTGATGGCATTGTGAGTTGATGTCTTATATTCTGTGTTTTCCGCTTTTTTTTGCCTTTTGCAAAATCTGTTTTTTTTTACACACTGGGGGGTGGTTGATGCTTTTTCTTTGAATGGGTTCCATGGTGTTTCTTTGTTTCATGACTGCCTGTGGGAAGATGAATCTCAGGGTTGTATATTGCATATATACTTTGGTAATAAATACAGTTTCAACCTTAGAATCTTGGTGTAAATAATAAGGAACCACTGAGATGCTGTTTTTACTATTGCTTCAGAGTCAGTTGGCACCAGTTATCGTAATTTAAAATCTGAAGCCTGGACCCCACCACAGCCACACACTCCGGGCCTGGACCCCACCATAGCTACAAACGGACACAGGGAGGATACACAAGATTCTTACAGAGGACACTGGAATTGAACTCCGCACTCTGAAACCCAGAGCTGTAACAGCGTCGCACTAACCACTAAACACTATGGCAGCCCTCTACTCACTACTGAACTCATTTTCTGCAATTCCTTCTGACACCAATTGTTTACCTTACCTATTTGCAATGATAATATAAAGCGTTTGGCTCCGAAGGTTGTTTTTGTTAGTGACGTCAAGCTCCCACTATCTATTAAATGCTCCCAGTGAAATACACCTCAAATAACCTTGGACAATCAAGTCCAGCTCCTGGTCTCCACATGTGGCTTAGCTACTAAGCCCATTAGAACCATTTCTACTAACTGGAGAAGGGGCAAAGGTGGGTTATTGGTTCCTTAAAGTCAGTTGCTACAGGCAGATGGGGCTCATCAGGAGAAGGAAAACTGATCCCAAACTTGCACTGCCTTGCGGCTATACCCACTCACGGGGAAGGCTTTGGCTGTGAACCTAGTGGAAAAAATCTGGAACTGGAGTCCCTAAGGCAGTCCTACGTTGAGTTCAACGCTGACTGGCAACTCCGCGATGCTGCCCGTGCCAAACTGCATCGGTCTCTACCATTCCTTTGAGTTCCTCAGATGCGTTGTGTGGGGGGGGGGGGGGGGGGAGCTTGCTCCATGAGCAACAGCTTGCTCTCCATATCATACTGCCCAGACTTGCGTATCTGGACAGCTAGGACGCAACGCCCATGGTCGACCCTGACCGACAAAAACCTCAAAGACAAAGATATTACTTGCACATATTGCTGATGTTTTCTTTTGTTCAAGATGGACATTGCTTGGTTGTCATTTTATTAAGCATGGAGGTTGGATCAAAGGATACATTGAGCGGCACAGTAATTTAGAGGTTAACACAATGCTTTACAGTACAGGCAACCCAGGTTCAATTCTCACAGAAGCCTGTAAGGAATGTGTATGTTCTCTCCAAGACCGTATGGGTTTCCTCCGGGTGCTCCGGTTTCCTCCAGCAGTTCAAGATCTACCAGTTTGTTGTAGGTTAATATGTCGAAGCGCTGCAAGGGCTATATCTCAACAAACTAAAGAAAAGAAATGTGTCTAAGATAGGAGATATGTAAGTGAGTGTTGAGGCAGTGATAAATGAGTTTTAGATTGAAGCTGTTGGCAGATGAGAGTAGACCTTCTTCATTCTCTACATGCACTGCCCTTGCTCTGTAACTGTAACAATTTATTTTACATCCTGTTATTGCTTATCCCTTGATCTACCTACGCTGTGAATTAGTCTGTACAGATGACAGGCAAAGCAAAGATTTTCAATGTATCTCAGTTGATGTGACAATAAAGAAGTACCGATTCTCGTTAATATGAGAGAGATTTTATTGAAATCTGTCAGATGTTGAAAGCGCTCGATAGAGTGGATGTGGAGAGGATGCTTCCCTTGGTGAGGGTGGGTGTCTAAGACCAGAGGATACCTCTTCAGAATAGAGGGATGTCCATTTAGACCGGAGATGAGGAGGAATTTCTTTAGCCAGAGAGTGGTGAATCCGTGAAACTTGTTACCACAGGGAGCATTGGAGCGCAGGTCATTGGGTGTGTTTAAGGCCAAGGGTGACAGATTCTTGATTAATCAAAACTTTATGGATTATATGAGAAGGCTGAGAAGGAAATGGATCAGCCATGATGAAGTGGCAGTGCAGATTTGATGGTCCAAGTGGCTTAATTCTGCTCCTAGGTCTTATGTTCTTAATTTATTTGCATGATAGTGTCAAATAGTCATTGGAAGGCCCTGTTAACATAGAACATAGGCCAGTACTGTACTGGTAGGCCTTTTTCTGCCCATGACTCTGCCAATCTTGATGCCAATTTTTACCTGTGTGTCATCTATATCCCCATTCATTTCATCTTCATGAGTCTATCCAAATGACTTTCAAACTCCAACGAACCGCCGAAGGCATTGGGGCCCTGTCCTCAGGTCATTATTTCAGGCATTCACCTTCAAGTTCAAGGTTCAGAGTAAATTTATTATCTAATTACATACTGTACTCTGAAAAAGTCTTAGGCAGATATAAATAGCCAGGGCACCTAAGACTTTTGCACAGTGCTGTAGTAATTTTATGTATCACACTGTTTGTGGCTACAAAAAACAATTTTCATGACATACGTGAGTGATGAAAACTTGATTCTGATATGGGTCTCTATTGCGGACAGAGAGTGGGAAGGGGGCAAGGAGAGAGGAATCATGGTTGGGAAAAGGGGAAGGGAGAGGGGAGGGAACGGGAAGCATCAGAGAGACAGTCTGTAATGATCAATAAACCAGTTATTTGGAAACCAGTCATTTTCTTGTAGGCATCCACAGTAGAGCAAAGAAGTACAATAGAATCGATAACACAGAAGCAAAAATTAACATACTATGCAGATACAAAAAGAAATAAAAAACAATTAATAAATATTATTTACTTCAGAGGCCCTCCATTGTTCAACCATGGATGATGTTTCCCTTCTGCTTACATGATACACAAGCCAGCATGCAAGCGACAGTAGTAAGATATGAAGAGCCCATGTAGCTTGCTGCCCTTCTGCACGGAGATGATGGATCCAATGGAATGGCAGAAACCGATGTAGTTTGACACCGGTAGTGTCACAGGAGCTGCCGCTCAGCATTGAACTCAACGTAGCGATTCCAGCTCTGGATATTTCCCTCAGGGTTTATTCCTGAGGCTTTCTCAATCAGTGGAGATCTGAGATCAGAGTTTTCCTTCTCCTAGATAAGCTGCCCACCATGGCAGATGGACCCCCCATCTGCCCAAAGCATCAGCAGCCCACCTTTGCCCATTCTCCCATCAATAGCTTCTCTGGACTTAGTAGCTAAGCCACATGTAAAGGCGAAGAGCTGGACTTGGTTGTCAGAGCCTATTTGGGATACACACCATTGGGAGCATTTGATAGGCTGAGCCTTCCCCAGCAATAACAACTTTAAGGAACAGGTCTTTATGTAATATATAAATAAATGATGTCACGCTATTATTCATTTAACGTTTAAATAACCACTGTAAACAGAATTAGGCTGTTTCCTTTGGCTGTATTCATGGGTATTCATGCATAGTTGAATAGCAATTACATTTAAACTTGAAATAAATAAATAAACAAACCACACTGACAGGATGACTTGTAAAGTCCTTCAAAGTGAGTTGAGAGCTTGTGTTCATTTCAATATTGTGGTGAGTGAAGGTCTCCACCCTGGTTCAGAAGCCTGGTGGTTGAAGTGTAGGAACTGTTAATGAACCTGGTGGTGTGGGACCTAAGATTCTCCCCGTACACAGCCATTTCATTTTGGCTCTGTACCTCTTGAGCATGCAGGATCTCAGATGCCTACATCTACTAGAAACATAGAAAACCTACAGCACAATACAGGCCCTTCGGCCCACAAAGTTGTGCCGAACATGTCCCTACCTTAGAAATTACTAGGCTTACCCATTGCCCTCTATTTTTCTAAGCTCCACGTACCTATCCAAAAGTCTCTTAAAAGACCCTATTGTATCCGCCTCCACCATTGTTGCCAGCAGCTCATTCCATGCACTCACCACTCCCTGAGTAAAAAACTTACCCCTGACATCTCCTCAGTACCTACTCCCCGGCATCTTAAACCTGTGTCCTCTTGTGGCAATCATTTCAGCTTTAGGAAAAAGCCTCACGATCAATGCCTCTCAACATTTTATACACCTCTATCAGGTCACCTGTCGCTCCAAGGAGAAAAGGCCAAGTTCACTCAACCTATTCTCAAAAGGCATGCTCCCCAATCCAGGCAACATCCTTGTAAATCTCCTCTACACCCTTTCTATGGCTTCCACATCCTTCCTGTAGTGAGGTGACCAGAACTGAGTACAGTACTCCAAGTGGGGTCTGACCAGGGTCCTATATAGCTACAACATTGCCTCTCGGCTCCTAAATTCACTTCCATTATCGATGAAGGCCAATACAGGTCATGCCTTCTTAACTACATCTACTCTTTCATTGGGCTGCCAAAGTTTATTCAGAAGGTCAGCTTCCAGACCAGAACGTCTACCCTATTCTAGCCTGTGCCCGACTGGCACAATGACTTTCAGCAGTAGTTAGATTCAGTGCTCACCTTTCCTTCAAGAGGTGCAGCTGTGATATGAGTTAGTGTGGGACCATGTGAGTCTTGTCTGGGTGCTCCAGCTCCACCTACATCTCAAAGGCAAACTGTCCGGGTTAGAGTTAGTGAGCTATGGGCATGCTATGTTGGTGCTGGAAGAATGACAACACGTGCAGGCTGCCCCCAGTTCATCCTTAGTCCGTGTTGAAGCAAAACACTGCAATTAGCCACATAAGTCAATGTGTCCATGGATATGTGACAGATAAAGCTATTTTTTAACCCTAATTTAATTTTTATTCATGGGTTTCCTGAACTTGCAGGTGCTAACCGTTCACCAATAGGTAAACATTGTGATTGGCACTTCTAAATCACCACAATGGATGCGTGCATGAAAATTGTGAACAATTCCTGCTGGGACAAACTGTCATGAGCCCACCGAGTAATCTCTTTCTTTTGAAGTTTGAGATGCTAGAGTTTTATTTATTTATTGGGCTACAGCGTGGAGTCAGCCTGTCTGTCCCTTCAAGTTAGATTGCCCAGCAATCCCCCATTTAATCCTTACCCAATCATGGGGCAATTAACAATGAATAACTAACCTATGAACCAGTATATTTTTGGACTGTGGGAGGAAACCAGAGCACCTGAAGGAAACCCGCAGAGTCATGAGGAGAAAATACAGACTCCTTACAGATAGCAACAGGAGTTGAACCAGAGTTGCCTGTGCTCTAAGGTGCTGGGCTAACCACTATATGCCATGCCTCTCAAATTTTCACCTCAGGATCCTGAGAATGCTGGATTATCTGTAATGCTCAATACCAACAGGTAAGTTTAAACACTGGTATCAATATTGATCAAAACAGGCAAATGAAATATAGACAACACACAAAAAATGCTGGTGGAACACAGCAGGCCAGGCAGCATCTATAAGGAGAAGCACTGTCAACATTTCGGGCCAAGAGGGCTGCTGCCTGGCCTGCTGTGTTCCACCAGCATTTTGTGTGTTTTTTGAATTTCCAGCATCTGCAGATTTCCTCGTGTTTGCAAATGAAATATAGATTAATCAAGATTATATTATTAAGGGTTGACTGGTCTATTCATGCCTAATCCCTTGATTCATGCCATAGTTGTATTACAGGCTTTCTGCCTGCTAAATTTATAATGTACATTGCCTCATACTAAACCTGTGAAGCGTTTCTGCAGGACAGAAAAAAGATAGCAGCAGAAATTAAGAACAAATTTAAATTAATATAATTTATTCTTAATTTATGAAGAAAATTCTATTTTCTCTATAGCATCCTAGGCCTGGCAGGGAATTTTCAAAATCCTGTTTTCCTTATTTTCCTTCTATTCCAAAATCTGCAAGTTCAAAAAGTTGCATGAACCATTCAAACAATAATGGACTATAGAATGTAGTCACAGGGTGTGAATTTAGTCAAGCAATTAACTGAGCTCAGCCTGATGATCAGTAGTGGCAGGAAGGAACAAACAGATCATGGCTCATTCTCACAGGGTGGCAGAGTATACAAGAAGGCTTTTGTGCACTTCCTCACAGAATGGGATTGGTAATCTTACTCGACTGTTGCCTCGCCCATCCCCCACAATCTAACATCCCTTTTGCCCAGTCTTGTAAATTGTAAATCAGAATGGAATTTAAAATTTCACCTTTAAAAAAAGCTCAGTGATTCAGGAACAGCTTCTTCCCCTCTACCATCCGGTTTCTGAATGGCCAATGAATCCGTGAATTCTACCCCACAACTTATATTTCTGCACTACATATTTAACTATATATATACACACACACACACACTTACAGATAGAGATAGAGTGGACAGCCAATGCCTCCTCCCTAGGGCACCACTGCTCAGTACAAGAGGACATGGCTTTAAGGTAAGGGGAGGGAAGTTCAACGGGGATATTAGAGGAAGGTTTTTCACTCAGAGAGTGGTTGGTGCACTGCCTGAGTCTGTGATGGAGGCAGAAATTTAAGAGACTACTAGACAGGTATATGGAGGAATTTAAGATGGGGGGATATATAGAAGGCATGGTTTAAGGGCCAGCACAACATTGTGGGCTGAAGGGTCTGTATTGTGCTGTACTATTCTATGTTCTACGTTACTGTAATTCAGTTATTTTCTTTATTACTATGTATTGCATTGTACTGCTGCCACAAAGACAACAAAGTTCACAGTCTATGTTGGTGATATTGAACCAGATCCTGAAATTTGAATGAACTGAGCAATATAATAGTAATAGCTGAGGTGCCTGTATGGGAAATGGAAGAATATACCACTGAACAAAGGCATAATTTGCCCAAAGGAAACATGACAAAGTGACAAAGGATTAAGAGTTATTGATGTTGTTTAATCAGAAGCTTTCCTGAATCTCAGCATTACTGTGTGACGTCAAATGCATTTTGATGCTTTGAATAGCAAAAGTGGATCGTCTACATCAGTAACCTGTGGCTGCTCACTCGTGTGAATAAAGTCTACACAGCAAAGCTGATCTCATTGTATGTTTTTGGCTTATGTTCAATTTTGGATAATGTTGGCCACTTTTCATGGTTGTCGGCAAAAGAGACTTTGTATTACTGGACTGATACCAAGTAGCTCTAAACACTGACCATGAAATGATTTGAATCATTTATTTATCAAAGATATTCTATCATTAATTTTGTCGCACAACAGATGTATTCTCGATGGTTCAATATTTTGGCTGTAGGTAACAAAAGTGAGAAAAAGAAAAGGAGGGTTGTAATGAGCAAATAGAAATGCAATTCTCAATCTTTAATGACACAGATGTCTGGTCTGCCCTCCAACAGCCCACACAAGTAGGTGTCAGAAGACTAGTTGAGAAACTGGAAAATATCCAGTTTCGGTACAAGGAATAGAAACTGAAGTTAGCCCTAAGATCCTTCCAAGGGACCCTCAAAAAAGTCAGTACATTAGTGCAATTTAGCTTTAAAAAATCATCGGTGTGGCTAGTGTCACATCTATGGATTATATAATATTGGGTTTTTTACCAATTAGGATCTGCGCCAAGTAATCAACTTGTCACCATGATGCGTGGTGCTGATGCTTTGTTTTGATGCGGACATGAGGAGAAAGTCTATCCCTCTGTTGAAAAGGCAACCGTGAGAAATACTGCTTTGTATAATGTAGGTTCTTTCTCACATTTGCTCATTTAAACTTCAATGAGTGAATGAGAGAAGAATCAGAATCAGGTTTAATCTCACTGGTAAATTTAGTGAAATTTGTTGTTTTGTGGCAGCTGTACAGTGCAATGTATAATAATAAAATAACTGTAAAATAATAATAATAATAAAATAATAAATAAATGTATAATAATAAAATATTACAATATATTAATGATTTAGATGGAGGGATTAAAAGTAACATTAGCAAATTTTCAGATGACATAAAGCTGGGTGGCAGTGTGACATATGAGCAGGATGTTAGTCGGATGCAGGGTGACTTGGACAGGTTGGGTGAGTGGGCAGATGCATGGCAGATGAAGTTTAATGTGGATAAATGTGAAGTTATCCACTTTGGTGGCAAGAACAGGAAGGCAGATTACTATCTGAATAGTGTCAAGTTAGGAAAAGGGGAAGCACAATGAGATCTAGGTGTCCTTGTTCATCAGTCACTAAAAGTAAGCATGCAGATACAGCAGGCAGTGAAGAAAGCTAATGGGATGTTGGCCTTCATAACAAGGGGTGTTGAGTATAGGAGCCAAGAGGTCCTTCTGCAGTTGTACAGGGCCCTGGTGAGACCACACCTGGAGTATTGTGTTCAGGTTTGGTCTCCAAATTTGAGGAAGGACATTTTTGCTATTGAGGGAGTGCAGTGTAGGTTCACGAGGTTAATTCCGGGGATAGCGGGACTGTCAAATGTTGAAAGATTGGAGTGACTGGGCTTGTATACACTGGAATTTAGAAGGAGGAGAGGGGATCTGATTGAAATATATAAGATTATTAAGGGATTGGACATGTTAGAGGCAGGAAGCGTGTTCCTGATATTAGGGGAGTCCAGAACCAGAGGTCACAGTTTAAGAATAAGAGGTAGGCCATTTAGAATGGCGTTCAGGAAAAACTTTTTCACCCAGAGAGTTGTGGATCTGTGGAATGCTCTGCCTCAGAAAGCAGTGGAGGCCAATTCTCTGGATGCTTTCAAGAATGAGTTAGATAGAGCTCTTAAAGATAGCGGAGTCAAGGGATATGGGGAGAAGGCAGGAACGAGGTACTGATTGTGGATGATCAGCCATGATCACATTGAATGACGGTGCTGGCTCGAAGGGCCAAATGGCCTACTCCTGCACCTATTGTCTATTGTCTATAACTATAAATTACAATAAGAAACACACACACACATACATATATATACAATACTGTACAAAAGTCTTATTCACCCTAGGTATAAATATGTGTCTAAGACTTTTGCACAGTACTGTAAGTATTAAATAAGAATTGCAAAAACGAAGACCAAGAAAAAGTGAGGCAGTGTACCTGGGTTGATTTTCTGTTCAGGAATCTGATGGCAGAGGGGAAGAACCCAATCCTGAAACACTAGATGTGTGTCTCCAAGCTCCTGTACCTCATCCTTGATGAGAAGAGGGTATTTCCTGGGTAAAGGGGGTCCTTAAAGACGGATGCTCCCTTTTAGAGCATCACTTTTCGAAGATGTCTTCAGCGCTTGTGATGCCAGTGTTCATGATGGAGCTGACTGAGTTTGCAACTTCCGGCAACTTTTTCTAATCCTTTGCAGTGATGTCTCCATACTAGAGAGTGATGCAACCCGTTAGAATACTCTCCACGGTATATCTGCAAGAATCTCTGCTGACATACAAAGCCACCTCAAACTTCTAATAAAATATAACCACAGTCATGCCTTCTTTTTACTTGTATAAATAGTTGGGCCCAGGATAGATCTTCAGAGATGTTGATACCGGAACTTGAAACTGCTCACCTTTTCCACTAAGAAGATACAAGAACTGATGTCAGAAGTGCTGGTTTATTATACTGTGAAATTTGAATGCCATACCTAAGTTGGAAACTAAACATCAGGCCTGATCCCTCCCAGTTGGGAGAGAATAAGTGAAAATAGATGACCAGGTTGCTGGATTTAAAGCTGGAGACTGGAACAGTAAGCCTTGCGTAATAAATTAATTGGTTATTATGGTGAAACCAGAACATTTGGAAGTAAAGATGTCATTGTATTTATTGGTTGTGAAAGGAGTGAATTTTACTATGTCACACACTCCAGATGAGATTCCGGAGATTGCACTGGATTTATAATGGGCCCAGTAGAGCCACAAAAGCCAGTTCTCCACATAGAACTGGGTACAGGGAGAAACAGCTGAAGGTTTATTTGATTTTTTAGAAATTTATTTTTTAAAGATACAGCATGGTAACAGGACCTTTAGCCCAAAGATCCTGCATCGCCCTATTACACCCATGTGACTAATTAACATGTGCAAAAGTCTTAGGCACATGTAAACAAAATCTGTAAAGTGAAGATGCTTCCAAACCTAATTAAATGAACTGCTTCTAAATATTAAAAAAAATTACTATAAAGCGCAGTGAACAGTAAAAAACTAAATCAAATTGAAAACAGAAAGTATACTGCAGATGCTGTGGTCAAATCATCCAGCGTGTTAAATCAAATCGATATTTGATGTAATCACCCTTTATCTTGAAAACTTTCTCTTACAGAAAACAGAGAAACATAGAAAACCTACAGCACAATACAAGTCCTTTGGCCCACAAAGCTGTACAGAGCATGTCCCTACCTTAGAAATTACCTAGGCATACCCATAGCTCTCTATTTTTCTAAGTTCCATGTACCCATCCAGGAGACTCTTAAAAGACCCTATCGTTTCTGCCTCCAGCACTGCCGCCGGCAGCCCATTCCACGCACTCACCACTCTCTCCGTAAAAAGTTACCCCTGACATCTCCTCTGTACCTACTTCCCAGCACCTTCAAACTATGTCCTCTCGTGCTAGCCATTTCAGCCCTGGGGAAAAGCCTCTGACTATCCACATGATCACTGTGTACACTGTCATGCAGTTTTGTAAGAAGATCTGCTAGTAGATTGTTCCAAGCAGCTTGGAGAACCTGCCACAGTTCATCCGCAGAATGTGGCTGCCTCACTTGCTTCTGCCTCTCCAGGTAATCCCAGACAACCTTAATGATGTTGAGATCAGGGCTCTGTGGAGGCCATAACATTTAAAACCATGTAAACTATCTAGGGTGCCTTGGACTTTTGCACAGTATTGTACTAAACCAAACTACATCTTTGGACTATGGGAGGAAACCTACATGGTCTTGGGGAGAACGTGCAAACTCTTTACAAGTAATGGCAGGAGATAAGTAAACAGTGGAAAAATAATTTATAACAAGGTAATATTCATGGGTTCATGGACCATTCCGAAATCTGATGCCTTAGAGGAAGAGGCCGTTTCTGAATCATTCCGTGCCAGGAAGAAAGCAAGCCCTAGCCGACTGGCCCTCCCGTCCGTTCTGCTCTCCAACATCTGCTTGCTGAGGGAATCAGGCCTGTAGTCCTCGGAGTCGCCTGATGCCGGTGGCCGGAGGTGGGGACGTCGTAAGCGGTGTGTGAGGAAGCGGAAGCGAAGCGAGCGGGCAGGAGTCCGTGCCAGGAAAAAAGCAAGCCGTAGCCAGCTGGCTCTCCCGTCCATTCTGCTCTCCAATGGACATTAAATTGGACTACAACTGTGGCAACGAAATACTCGGCGGGAGTACAGAAACGGACGGAATCCCAAATGCCGCCATTCAACTGTTTACTTGTGTAACAGATTATCCCCCAAGCCATCGGACAACCAACCTACTGCCCGCTGCTGTGCCTGCTGTCTTGTTTATTATTTATTGTAAACACTGTTCTGTGTACTTTATGCGGTCCTGGGTAGGTCTGTAGTCTTGTCTAGTTTTTGCGTTGGCTTACGTAGTTCAGTGTAGTTTTTGTATTGTTCATGTAACACCATGATCCTGAAAAACGTTGTCTGATTTTTACTGTGCACTGTGCCGGCAGTTATGGTCAAACTGACAACAAAAAGTGACTTGTCTTGACCTGAAGTGTGGGCATTCAGTCTCACGTACCTCCTCCCTGATGGTGGTGATAAGAAGGAGGGTACGATCCTTAATGATGGATGCAGCATTCTTGAGGCGCCACCACTTAAAGATGTCCTTGGTGGCAGACAGACAGACAGACATACTTTATTGATCCCGAGGGAAATTGGGTTTCATTACAGTCACACCAAGAATAGTGAAGAAACATAGCAATATAAAACCATAAATAATTAATTAATTGTGGTGGGAGGGTTGTGTCCATAATGGAGCTGGCTGAGTCTGCAAACCTCTGTTGCCCCTTGCGATCCTATGCATTGGTGCCTCTACACCAGGCAGTGATGCAACCGTCAGCATGCTCTCCGCTGTACACCTATAGGTATCTGCTGAAGTCTTTGAAAGCATACTAAATCTGCTCCAATTCCTAATGAGGTAGAAATGCTGTTATATCTTCTTCATGACATCTCTGATGTGTTAGGCACAGGACAGATCCTACAAGATTATATCTGTATCCATGGGTTTCCTGAACTTACAGGTGCTTACTGTACACAAATAGGGTAAGCATTGTGATTGACACTTCCACAGCACCACAAGGGATGCACGCGTGAAAATTGTGAACAATTGGTGCTGCAACAAACTGGTATGGGCCCATCAAGTAATATCTTTTCTTTCTTTTGAAGTTTGAGATGCTAGGATTTTATTTATTTATTGAGATACAGCGTGGAGTCAGCTTCTGGCCCTTCGAGCCAGACCTCCCAGCATTTCTCCATTTAATCTTAGCCTAATCACGGGAAAATTTACAATGACCAATTAACCTACTGATGGGTATGTCTTTGAACTGTAGGAGGAAACTAGAACACTTGGCAAAAATATATAAACTCCTTAAAGATAGTGACAGGAAAAAGAGAAATAAGAGTGGATATAGGACCGCTGGAAAATGAGGCAGGAGAAATAATAACAGGAGACAAGGAGAAGGCTGATGAACTAAATGAGTATTTTGCATCATTCTTCACTGTGGAAGATGCTAGTAGTATGCTGATGTTGTAATGTGTGAAGGAAGAGAAGTGGGTGCAGTTACTGTTACAAGAGAGTAGATGCTCAAAAACTGAAAGACCTAAAGGTACGCAAGTCACCCGGACCAGATGAACTGCACCCTAGGGTTCTGAAAGAGGTAGCGTTAGAGATTGTGGCAGCACTAGAAATGATCTTTCAAAAATCATTGGACTCTGGTGTGGTGCCAGAGGACTGGGAAATTGCAAATATCATTCCACTGTTTAAGAAAGGAGGAAGGTAGCAGAACGGAAATTATAGACCAGTTAGCCTGACCTCAGTGGTTGGGAAGATGTTGGAGTCAATTGTTAAGGATGAGGTGATGGAGTACTTGGTGACACAGGACAAGATTGGACAAAATCAGCATGGTTTCCTTCAGGGAAAATCCTGCCTGATGAACCTGTTGGAATTCTTTGAGGAGATTTCAAGTAGGATAGATAAAGGGGATGCTGTGGATGTTGTATATCTGGACTTTCAGAAGGCCTTTGACAAGGTGGCACACATAAGGATGTTTACCATGTTAAGAGCCCATAGTATTACAGGAAAGTTACTAGCATGGTTAGAGCATTGGCTGATTGGTAGGAGGCAGCGAGTGGGACAGAAGGATCCTTTACTGGTTGGCTGCCTGTGACTGGTGGTGCTCTGCAGGAGTTGGTGTTCTTTTATGCTGTATATCAGGGGTGGCCAAACTTTTACATTCCATGCGTCAATTTTTTCACGCAGGTGTTCAGATGCTCCATACAACTCTTCTACCCCCATTCAATTCTTGTAAAAATATGTAAATATAGACATACTTAGTGTTTTTTACGATATATTGATTTAATATAAAACAACATAAACATTACTTACCTTAATGAGACTTTTAACAAATATATTTTATCTTCTTTTGATTTCCTTCTTTTTCTTAATCACATGTTCTTTCCGTAACTCAGACCTAAGCACTAGCTTCAGTTTTCCTTTTATTTCAGTCTGATGTGTTTTATAGTGTCTATTAAGATCATGTCTTCTATTATGTGAGAAAGTGTTTTCACAAACAATGTACAACAGTTTTCCTGACGGACCCACTATAAATAAGAACTAATTTTCCCACTATTCATTGAATTCACGCTTACTATCACTTTCTGCTTTTCTTTTGCACTGTGATGGGTAACTGAATGTAAAAACAAGGCTTAATTTTCAAAAAAACTACAAAACTGCAAATGTTCACAAAGGACGAACAAAGCACAACTTCGTAGCTCTCGAGCGACAATTGTAAACTGAGTGGCAAAAACCTGCGACACACCGCTGGTGCAGATGCCTGAAGAGACATCTGTATCCTTGTTTCATACAGGATCAAACAAGTATGAAACGTATATTGGACAGTAATGGAATGACTACAGAACTAAAGTCCTTCTTTCCTAGTTTGACTCATTGAACATTTCTTTTTAATTGAAAACAGATTAATGGGAAAGAAGATAACATTTACCAAAAGATGTGCATGAAATAATAAAATTGCTAAAAATAATTGCTAACTTTTAGAATTATTCTCAGTGAAACCCATTTCTAGCTCTCAGCTTCTTGAATTCCTGTTATAGATTTCTTTTTCTACAAGTCAGTTTTTGGTTAGTACTTTTTGCGTGACTAGGCTTACTTTTTTATTATTATCACTGGGGTGCAATGCGTCACTTCTAATCATCCAATGCACCACTTTTGCCACATGTGCAATAGATTGGCCATCCCTGCTGTATATAAATGTTATTTAGATGATGGGGAAGATGGCTTTGTTGCCATGTTTGCAGATGATATGAAGATTGGTGGAGGGACCGGTACTGTTGAAGAAACAGGTAGGATGCAGAGGGACTCAGACAGATGAGGAGAATGGGCAAGCAAGTGGCAAATGTTGGAAAATGCATGGTCATGCACTTTGGTAGTAGAAATAAATGTGCAGACTACTTTCTAAATGGGGAGGAATTCCTAAAATCTGAGATGCAAAGGAACTTGGGAGTTCTTGTGCAGAGCACACTAAAGGTTAACTTGCAGGTTGAGTTAGTGGTGAGGAAGGCAAATGCCACGTTAGCATTCATTTCAAGAGGTCTAGAATGCAAGAGCAAGGATGTGATGCTGAGGCTTTATAAGGCACTGGTGAGGCCTCACCTTGAGTATTGTGAACAGTTTTGGGTCTCTCACCTTAGAAAACATGTGCTGGCATTGTAGAGGGTCCAGAGGAGGTTCACAAGGATGATTCCAGGAATGAAAGGGTTATCATACGAAGAACATTTGATGGCTCTGGCTCTGTACTCAGTGGAATTTAAAAGGATTGGGGGGGGGGGGGGGATCTCATTGAAACCTTTCGAATGTTGTCAGGCCTAGACAGATTAGATGTGGAAAGGATGTTTCCCATGGTGGGAGAGTCTAGGACAAGAGGGCACAGCCTCAGGATAGAAAGGTGCCCTTTCAAAACAGAGATGCGGAGGAATTTCTTCAGCCAAATGGTGGTGAATTTGAGGAATTTGTTGCCACATGCAGCTGTCGAGGCTGTATTTTAAGGCAGAGGTTGCTTGGACACAGCACACAGCATCAAGGGTTATGGGGAGAAGGCTGGGAACTGGGGTTGAGGAGGAGAAAAATAGATCAGCCATGATTGAATGGCAGAGTAGACTCGATGGGCCAGATGGCCTAATCCTGCTCCTATGTCCTATGGTCTTATGGAATTTAACCTGGGTCAACTGTACTGTAAAGTTTTGTGCTAACCACTACCTATTTGTGGCAAAGCTTCAAAGTGTATTTATTATCAAAGAGTGTATAAATTATACAGCCTTGAGATTTGTTTGCTTACAGGCAGTCGCAAAGCAAGGAACCCAAAAGAACCCAATTTAAAAAATAAGACCAGCCCCGCAGTGCCCAGAGAGAAACAGAAAAAAAACACAAAACAAATCATGCAAACAATAGACCGAGCTGCAACAACAGCATTCCAAACCAAATTGAGTCCTTATATCCAAATCCCTGAATCAGCCCAGAGTAGGCCGAAAGCCTCAGTATTCAGTTTGCAAATCCCTGCAAAGTTCACAGACATGAAACACAGCAGTAAGGGTTAGCATTAGGAAGGTGCAGACGTGCTATGTTGGTGCTCAGAGTTTGGCAACACTGGGGGCTGCCCCAGCACATTCTCAGACTGTAATGGCCGTTAACTCAAACAATGCATTTCACTGCATTTCAGGACTTCCCTCAAAGTGTCAGTAGCTTCCTCTTTGTTTTCACTACTGTCAGTCATGCGAGACTCGAGTGGAGACTCAGGAACGCTAGAAGGATTCTTCATTGCTGTTTTCATAACAATTTTGTTTAGTCAGTCTGGGTTGTTAGCCCTGATTTGAACCCCCAAACATGGAGGACCAGTGGAACACTCTTAGTCTGGTCTTTATCTTTTGACCTGTTTGGCATAGGTATCCTATCAAGAGATAAAACACAAACCCTGACTCCAGCCAACATAGCTCTCCGGGTCATTGAGGCACGCAA
The DNA here is from genome assembly GCF_030144855.1 of Hypanus sabinus. NCBI lineage: Eukaryota > Metazoa > Chordata > Chondrichthyes > Myliobatiformes > Dasyatidae > Hypanus > Hypanus sabinus. The sequence goes on along the minus strand of NC_082715.1, from coordinate 15,603,131 downwards.
GCCTCTAAACCATGACGAGGTTGGAGTCCTTTTCGAGGACTAGACTGAACTTTCACACTACTTTCCAAAATGGACTAACTACCAATACTGAAACAGAGCCCAGAGTTGGAAGTATTAAATCAGTTTCTTTCTCCACAGATGCTGCCTGACCTGCTGAGTGTTTCCAGAGCTTTCCGTTTATGTTCAAGCTCTCAACCTTTGGCCTACGCCCTGCTGTGAAACCTGTCCTTTCTGGCTCCATGGTAACACTTACGGATCCAATCGTAGCAGAGGTCACAGTTCTTTTGCAGGGCAAGCAAAAGCTGTCTGAAGTGTGAGTGCTGTGAGAAGCTCAACGTGCTGCCACACAAGCTCAGACTGGTGCCACCGTGTCTCTGTATTCCTCCTGGGGCAGTGGTCCTCTGGGTCTCTCCGCTCCTCATGCAGACTTCTTGGCTCCAACAGAGACACAAGAGAGACTACAGATGCTGGAAATCTGGAGCAGTGTGGGATTGCAAAAGAAGAGGACAGAAGCCTTTTCCTTTCCATTCATGATTCAGGCTCTCAGCCCAAAACACCATCTATCCCTATCCCTCTGTGGTGAACTACATATACCTGTCTGGACACGCCCCTTGCTGACTGCTCCTTTGGCCCCTCCCACTGACCGTGGCTCCTCCCACAGGCCCCGGTATAAAGGTGATTGAGGCCTGAGCCCGGCCCTCAGTCTCCAGGATGTAGTACGGTGGTTCTTTCTTCCAGTCAATAAAAGCCGATATCTCACCTTCATGTCTCAGAGAGTTATTGATGGTGCATCACCCTCCAAGGACACGAAGTTCTTCCAGTATCTTATGAGTGTTAACTCCTATAGAAATTTCCTCAATGGCTTTGCAATTCCTCTCATAATACTTGGACTCTTGAACTTTCATTTACCTGTAAGCAAATCACCTGTAGGCCCACATCACCCAGGACATGCCCTGTTCTCATTGCTACCATCAGGAAGGAGGTACAGAAGCCTGAAGACACCAATTCAACAATTCAGGAACAGCTTCTTCCCTTCTGCCATCCGATTTCTGAATGGACATGGAACCCATGAACGTTAACTCACTACTCCATTTTCTTTTACTCTTTTTGAAGTACTTATTGAATTTAACTTTAAGATATAAATACTTATTACTGTAATTACAGTTTTTATTATCATGTATTGCATTGGACTGCTGCCTCATAACATCAAATTTCACGACCTATGCCAGTGATATTAAACCTGAATCTAATTATATGAAAGATTTCAGCCCAAAACATCAACAGTTTTTCCCCTCTCCTTAGGTGCTGCCTGGCCTGCTGAGCTCCCCCAGCATTTTCTGTGTGGTGCTTTGGATCTCCAGCATCTGCAGAATCCCTTGTGTTTTTTTTTAATATGTTCCTGTGTAACTCAGCTATTTCAGGTGGTTGCCTGAATCAAGCTTTGCTGAACTGAAGCTTGACTGCTTCTACTTTGTATTCCTGGTCCCTTGAGGTAAAGGGCAACACTTCATGAGCCTCTTAGATTGCTTTTTGCACCTGTGCAATTGCTTTTCGGGATTTATAAAACGGGGTAGCACATCCCTTGGCTCTGCTTCAATTTGTGAGCTTGCACCGTAAAGAATATAATCCACTTTATCTGCTTTAGATCAGAATTGGTGGAATTCACATTTTCCAACATTGAATCAGAATCAGGTTTAATATCATCGGCAGGTGTCCTGAAATTTGTTGCTATTCAGCAGCAGTACAAAGCAATACAAAGAAATAAAAACTATGAATTACAGTTAATATACAAATAAAATAGATAAATTAAATAAGCAGTGAGGTACGGAGAGCTCTATGTCCTTTCAGAAATCAAATGGCGGGGGGGAAGAAGCTGTTCCTGAGTCGTCGGGTGTGTGCCTTCAGGCTTCTGTACCTCTTCCCTGTTGGTAACAATGAGAAGAGCAAGAAAGAGCACTTCACAAAAGCAAGGAAATCTGCAGATGCTGGCAACACACACAAAATACTGGAGGAAATCAGCAGGCCAGGCATCATCAATGGAAAAGAGTGAACAGTTGGACATTTTGGGCCAAGAACCTTCATTGGGACTGGAAAGGAAGAGGAGAGGTCAGAGTAAGAAGGTGGGTGAGGGGAGGAAGAAGTACAAGGTGATTGGTGATAAGTGAACCCAGGAGAGGGGGAGAGGTGAAGCAAAGAGCTGGGAAGTTGATTGGAGAAAGAGATAAAGGGCTGGAGAAGGGGGAATCTGATACGAGAGGACAGAAGAGCGTGGAAGAAAGGGAAGTGGGATGAGCACCAGAGGGAAGTAATGGACAGGTAAGCAGATATGGTGGTGTGTGTTTGTGTGTGTGTGTGAGTGTGTGTGTGTGAGTGTGTGTGTGTGTGTGTGTGAGTGTGTGTGTGTGTGTGTGTGTGTGTGTGTGTGTGTGAGTGTGTGTGTGTGTGTGTTTGTGTGTGTGTGTGAGTGTGTGTGAGTGTGTGTGTGTGTGTGAGTGTGTGTGAGTGTGTGTGAGTGTGTGTGTGTGTGAGTGTGTGTGAGTGTGTGTGTGTGTGTGAGTGTGTGTGTGTGAGTGTGTGTGTGTGTTTGTGTGTGTGTGTGTGTGTGTGAGTGTGTGTGTATAAAATTAAACAAGTAGTGCAAAAAAGTAGTGAAGTATTGTTCATGGGTTCAATGTCCATTCAGAAATCTGATGGCTGTTCCTGAATCATTGAATATGTGCTTTCAGTCTCCTGTACCTCCTCGCTGATGGAGCAATGCTTTTTGAGGCATCGCTGCTTGAAGATGTCCTGGATGCTGGGGAGGCTAGTGCCCGTGATGGAGATGACAGAGTTTACAACTTTCTGCAGCTAATTTCAATCCCCTACAGCACCCCCCATACCAGTCAGTGATGCAACCAGTTAGAACGCAGTCCATGGTGCATCTGTAGGAATTTAAAAATTTACAAGTGTCTTTGGTGACATATTGACTCCCCTCAAACTCCTAATGAAGTATAGCCGCTGTCATGCCTTCTTTGAAACTGCATTGATATGTTGGGCCCACAACTGATTCTGGGCCCAAGTACTGCAGTTTTTCCCTTTCACAGTTTACCAATATCCTCTTACAACTTTCAATTCTCAGCAACATTATAACTATGCTTTCCAACTAAAATCTCATCTGTAAGCTCTAGATCCCTTTATATATAATCTTCATATACAGTATATATAGAGAGACCACATCACCAGGTTCAGAAACAGTTATATGATAAAAACATCAGGCTCCTGAACCAGCTCAATTTTGAACTGATTCCACAACCCACGGATTCACTTTTAAGGATTCTACAACACGTTGTGTCAGTTTTTTTTTAAATTTACTATTATTATTTATTTTTCTTTGTCTTTGCACAGTTCGTCTTCTTTTGCACGTTGGTTGTCAGTCTTAGCGTGTAGGTTTTCGTTGATTCTGTTGTATTTCTTTGTTCTACTGTGAATGTCTGTAAGAAAATGAAGCTCATGGTAATACACGGTGGCATACAATTGACAATGAGTTTACTTTGAACTTTGAAAATGGGAAAATGCTGAACCTTCGGTCCAGATCTGTCGGGATTGCCCCATATAACATCCAACAGCACCTGAAAGAAAAGGCCTATTGTTCATTTTTCTAATGCTGACGCATGTTATAGTTATAGCAACTTAAACCTCCACCACCATCACCCCGCCCAGAATTGGAACTTCCCAAATGTATTTACTTCAGAATCTGGAAAATTATCTTTCTTATAAATGATTGATGATCCTTTACAAAAAAGTGAACGCTGTCTGGTTTATCTGCACCATGCCCTTTCTGCTCTCAAACATGTCATTTTGAATTCTCTTAAGGTCTTGAGGCAGGCTTCTATATTCCAAACTGCCTAATGCTGAGCCGCCCAAAGTTCAGCTTTCTCCCGTTACTTGAGCCAAGACTGATTCAGCTGCCATCCCCTATGTTCCTCGATAACGCCTTCTGTATCAGCAACAGCACAAAAGTTGAAATTCCCATCTGGTGCTCAAAATCCCTCATGGTATTTTTGGTCTTGTAAATTTCTTTACACATTTCTGAACTGTCAAACCTCCCACAATTATAAACATGAAGAAGTCTGCAGATGTTGGAAATACAAAGCAACACACACAAAAAGTTGGAGTAACTCAGCAGGGCAGGCAGCATCCATTGCCAAGAGTAAATGGTCAACATTTTGGGCCGAGACCCTTCTTCGAGACTGAGAAAGATGGGGAACAATGCCAAAATAAAAAGGAATAAAGAATAAAGAGGAAGGAGGCTAGCTGGAAAATGATAGGTGAAGACAGGTGAGTGGAAAGATCAAAGGGCTGGAGAAGGGAAAATCTGATAGGAGGGTGGACAATAGAGAAAATGGAAGGAGGATTGAACTCAGTAGAAAGAAACAGGCCTGTGAGAAGAAGTAAAACATCAAGGTGGGGAATAGAGGAAAGGGAGTGGGGAATTTTTTCACCAGAAGGAGAAATCGATATTCAAGCCATCAGGTTGGAGGCTACTCAGACCGAATATAAGGTGTTGTTCCTCCAACCTGAGTGTGGCCTCATCTTGGCACAAGAGGAGGACATGGATCAACATGCCGGAATGGGAATGGGAATTGGAATTAAAATGTTTGTCCTCCCGGAAGAACCACTTGTGGTAGATGGTGCAGAGGTGTTTGACGAATCAGTCCCCCAGTTTGTGACAGGTCTCACCAGTGTAGAGGAGGCTGCCTTGAGAGCACCAAGCATAATAGATGGCCCAGGCAGGTTCACAGGTGAAGTATTGCCTCACCTTGAAGGACTGTTTGGGGCCCTGAATGGAAGGGAGAAAGGGGGTAAATGGACACCAGCAGGGAATGCGCCAGGAGGGAGATTAGTGGGAAGGGACAAGTGGACAAGGGAATCCCATAGGGAGCAAACACTGAAGAAAGCGGAGGGGGAGAAGGTAAAGATATGTTTGGTGGTTGGATTCCTTTGGAGATGGTGGAAGTTTTGGATGCAGAGGCTGACTGGATGGTAGGTAAGGACAAGAGGGGCTCATCATTATTGAGTCAGCGGGAAGATGGGCTGAGTGCAGATGTGATGTACTATCAATAACTCCAAAAGACTGGAAGTAGAGTAAATACTGAAAGGCCTTTATTATCAGTAAAATGGACCATGTCCATGCTGGATGACTGCTCTGGACTGTGGGAGGAGCAGTGACACAATCACCTTTATCCAGGGATCTGTGGGAGGAGCCACAGGAGCAGTCAGCAGAGAGGCGTGTCCAGACAGATATATATGGTTTACCTCAGGATGTACAGGAAATGGAGGAGAAAAGGGTGAGGGCTGCATCAGTAGTAGAGGGAGGGAAAGAAACCCTCTTCTTTAAAGAAGGACATCTCTGATGTCTTGGAATAAGAAGCTCCATCCTGGGAGGAGGTGTGGCAGAGGAGAAGAAACTGAGAAAAGGGAATCCACAGTTCCCGCAATTACATTTTTTACACAATACTAATTTCCAGTACACCATCTTGAATCCATAATTTCCTCCCTCGTTCGGAAACAGTGTTTCTGTAGATTTTAGGTACAAAGAGGGTAACGGTTAGAGTGAATCAGAATCAAATTTATTATTGCTGGCTTATGATATGAAATTTGTTGCTTTGCAACAACTGTACAATATAAAGACTTCAAAATCTATGTTATTATGTTACAATAATAAATACGTAATGCAAAAGGAGAAAAAACTGTATCCATGGACCACTTGGAAATCTGGTGGTGGAGGGGGAGAACCTGTACAAAATTGTTGACTGTGGGTGTTCCATCTCCTTTACCTTCTTCCTGATGAACTAACAAGAAGAGAGCATGTCTTGGATGGCAAGGATCCTCAATAATGGATGCTGCCTTCTTGAAGATGGCCTCCATGGTGGGATAGTTGTGCCCGTGATGGGGCTGGCTGAGTCTATACCCATACCTGGCTCCATACCAGGCTGTGATGCCACCAGTCAGAATGCACTCCACCATATATCAAGAGAAATTTGAAAAGGTTTGGTGAGATACCAAATCTCCTCCAACATCTAACTGGTGTGCTTTCCTGGGTTGCATTGATGTGTTGTGCCCAGAATAATTCCTCTTCAGGGGTTCCCAACCTCTTTTATGTCATGAGCCAATAGCAATAAGCAAGGGGTCCATGGATCCCAGGTTGGGAATCTCTGCTCTGATTAGACAGATAGCAGAGAACATTTACAAATTTACAAGGATGTTGCCAGGAATCAAAGACCTGAGTTATATGGAAAGAACGAATACAGTAGCTTTGGACTTTATTCCCTGGAGCACAGGAGAATGAGGGGAGATTTAATTGAGGTATTTGAAATTATAAGGGGTATAGATAGGGTAAATGTAAGCAGGCTTTTTCCACTGAGGTTGCATAACAGCAGAACTAGAGATCATGGGTTAAGGGAGAAAGGTGAGATGTTTAGGGGGAAGGTGAGAGGGAACTTCACTCAGAGAGTGGTGGGCATATGGAATGAGCTGCCAGCCCAAGTGGAAAATGTGGGTTCAGTTTCAATATTTATGAGAAATCTGGATAAGTACATGACTGAAAGGTTATGGAGGGCGATGGGTCAAGGCAGATTCATATGGACTAGATGGACCGAAGGGCCTGTTTCTGTGCAGTAGTGTTCGATGACTCTACGATTCTAGATAAGGCGAAATAGAAAGCGAAAAGAGAGTCGTCCCAAGGTTCAAGAAATAAAACTCCGCGTGAGTAATGTGACATTGAAACCGTGGCCACCATGAGTTAACAACACCACATGAAGCATCAGCCCCCAGTATCAGATTTTTGCTCCAGAGGCAAATCGAAGAAACAAGATTGCATAGTGTGGTCGAAAGTAATTTTCTTTATAAATATATATTATAATAAATATTTCACTGATGCAATGTCTGTAATTAAGTAAAATAAATTATTCTATTTCCTGTTTCAATAAACTTCTTTAAATACATTAGGCTCTTTTTGAATGTATTTTTTCAAGTAATTAACATAGTGTAGGATAATTAAAGCTGTACACATAGGCTTTCCAACTTGATCCAAGTTTTCTGCCTGTCACTTCAGCTCAATTGATAGCATTCCTGCCTTTGAATAAGTTTTTTAATGGTACATTCAAGTCTAACTCCACCATTTAGTACATAATCTAAACTGACACTGTAGTACTGAGAGATCGCTGGAGGTGTTGTCTTTCAAATTAAATCTTATAGAGGCCTTGTTTAGTCGAAGAATACCACTCTGTGCTGTTCTTTACAGAATGGCATTGATGCTTCTTGGGCCAATATTTTCTCCCCAACCAATGCATCAACCAACAGAGTATTGAATTAATTTTAGGAAATGCATGGCTCTGCTGTTGCATTTAAGTAGCACTGTGACAGCATTTACAAATTGAGATCAACTGAATGTATGAAAGGAATATATAAAGACAAGTTTTTTTAATTTTTTATTGTGATACAGTGCAGATTAGACTCTTTGACCCTTTCAGCCACACACCACCCAGCAATCCCCTGATTTTACCCTAGCCTAATCATGGGAGAGTTTACAACGCCCAATTAACCAGTGCGTCCTTGGACAATGGGAGGAAACTGGACCACTTGGAGGAAACCCATACAGTCACGAGGAGAAGATACAAAATCCTTACAGGCAGCAGCGGGATAGTTCCCAGTAGTAATCCTACAACAATCCGCATAGAATAATGTGAACCAACTAGGTGGATTTCAGAACTGGAAAATAAGTTTATTGTTTTCGACAGATTTTCTACAAAAATTCAAGAACCAATTCTCCTGGACATAATCCTGCCTACAATACTAACCTTGGCCAAAATTGTGAGCTCCTTTTTAATTGTGCTGATATAGAATGCTCTTCCAGATTTACTCATTTTTGAATCCACATGTAAGGATGTTAAAGAAATTTTAATGCCACACAATGTATCATGTTGAGAAAGTGTTGAGAGGATACCAATATAAATATTAAATGTTTCAATACCATTTACTTTTGTTGCAGCAATTAACATGGATGGCACAGTAGCATGTGGTGAGCTTAATGTTTACATAGTAGAGGAACTGAGGGTTACGGGGAAAAGGCAGGTAGGTGGAGATGAGTCCGTGGCCAGATCAGCCATGATCTTATTGACTGGAAGAGCAGGCTCGATGGGCCAGATGGCCGACTCCTGCTCCTATTTCTTAAGTTCTTATGTTTACAGCAGCTGCAATGTCTCTAAGGGGTAAGAACGTTCTCCCCGTGACCCTGTGGGTTTCCTCTTGGTGCTCTGGCTTCCAACCACATTCGAAAGATATGTGGTTTTGGGTTAGTAAGTTAAAGTCATAGAATGCTACAGCACAGAAACAGGCCCTTCAGCCCATCTATTCCATGCCTAATCATTTAAACTGTCCAGTCCCATCAACCTGTACACATTACGTCTCACCAACATCTTATACAACTTCAACATAATATCACAACTTCTGTACACAGTACTGTGATATATAAAGGCTATTGTGCCAAAAGCTTTCTTTATGACCCTAATAACTAGTGATGCCACTTTTAATTAATTATGTACCTGTATTTCCAGATCCCTTTGTACTGCCCCACGCCTCAGTGCTCTAACATTCACGGTGTAAGACCTACTCTGGATGATCCAACACCTTAACACCTGTCTGTATTAAATTCCAGCTGCCACTTTTCCAGCTGATCCAGATGCTACTGCAGGCCATGATAGCCTTCCTAGAGTATTGTGTGCAGTTTTGGTCCCCTAATCTGAGGAAAGACATTCTTGCCATAGAGAAAGTACAAAGAAGGTTCACCAGATTGATTCCTGGGATGGCAGGACTTTCATATGAAGAAAGACTGGATCAACTGGGCTTATACTTGCTGGAATTTAGAAGATTGAGGGGGGATCTTATTGAAACGTATAAAATTCTAAAGGGATTAGACAGGCTAGATGCAGAAAGATTGTTTCTGATGTTGGGGAAGTCCAGAATGAGGGGTCACAGTTTAAGGACAAAGGGGAAGCCTTTTAGGACCGAGATGAAGAAAAACTTCTTCACACAGAGAGTGGTGAATCTGTGGAATTCTCTGCCACAGGAAACAGTTGAGGCTGGTTCATTGGCTACATTTAAGAGAGAGTTAGATATGGCCCTTGTGGCTAAAGGGATCAGGGGGTATGGAGAGAAGGCAGGTACAGGGTTCTGAGTTGGATGATCAGCCATGATCATACTGAATGGCGGTGCAGGCTCGAAGGGACAAATGGCCTACTCCTGCACCTATTTTCTATGTTTCCTCATAGTCCACTGTACCACCTGTCTTGCTGTCATCCACAATCTTGCTGATCCAGTTAATTACATTATCATCCAGATCGTAGATATAGATGACAAACAACAATGGACCCGCACCAATTTCTGCGGCATTTCACCACTCACAGGCCTCCAGTCAGAGGGGCAATCATCTTTTACCAATCTCTGGCTTTTCCCGCAAAGCCAATGACTCATATACTTTACTACCTCATCCTGAATGCTCAGCAACTGAACCTTCTTGACCAACCTCCCATGTGGTTGCTGATGTCTGCATCAACACCATCCACTGCCTTCCTTCATCTACTTTCCTGGTAAAATCCTTGAACATCTCTATAAGATTGGCTAGATACCATGCTGACTATCCATAATCAGACACTGTCTATCCAAATACTCATATAGAATACCTTCCAATTACTTTCCCCCTACTGATGTAGGCTCACCGGTCTCTAATTACCTGAGTTATTCTCAGAACCTTTCTTAAACAACTGAACAAAATTAGCTAATCCTTTAGAACCTCATCTGTCACTGAGGATGATTTAAATACCTTTCTGAGGGCCCTGTAATTTCTGCACTTGTGGGCTTGCCAGAAGTGTGACAACCACTTGCGGGCTACCCTCAGCACTTATTCAGACTATATTGGTTATTGGCACGAAATGATGTATTCCATGGTTATGTTTCAATATTTTGATGTATATGTGACAAATAATGTTAATCTTTACATCAAGTTTAGATCGTCAGATTAACTGCAAAGGCAAATTAACTTGTTCAATTTTTAAGCATTTACTAATGAAAATGAATTAAAAAATGAGCAGAGATCTTTTGATCACTGGTGAACATTGACGTATGGACTAAGTGTGCACTTGTGAAGAAACCGTGGTCAGGAACTCCTTCCAAAACCTGCCCAAATCCCCTTTAACAAGGCAGTGCAGATGTCATTCAATCACGTGGTGGGGTTAGGGGGTTGTGCAGTGAATGACAGGGCAGTTCTAGCTCTGGAACAAAATGGCTGAATAAATTCTTTGATCAGAACCTAAACAATGGCCAGTTGACTAGGCTGTCAAAAACACTATGAATTTTTTATGTATCTCTGACATTCAAAACCTATTAATAATCAATTAATATTTTAAATTCATTTTTCTTTTCTTTTTAAAAGCAAAACTAGTCAAAACCGTTCAGATAAGTTTAATTAAAAATACACATTTTGATTTTAGTGCAACTGAATTTGCAGCTACCGTGATTTAATTATTTTAAATTTTGCAATTAATCACAGTTCTTTGTTTTAAGTTGATCTGCTGCAGTCCTGGTTTTTATAGGCCATGTTCAATGATTTTAGACTGAACTACCTTGTTTTTTTTCTGATGAACTTTATTTTTGATCTCCATTATTAAATTATTGCCATTCTTAAAGGGAAACTTTTCAAAGGAAAGATGAAGCAATTGCTTTTTATTAAGCTGCCCAGTTGTGCTCATTCACTGAAAATGTTTACATCTGTTTTAAAGCAAATGAATTTTAACAGAAACTTTCAACTAGCAAATCTCAAGTGCATTTTGAGTGCAATTTCACAATTCCTCCCAAAGGAATATCTCCACCCTGTTCTTTCTTTCTTTTAGTAATTGAAGACCTAGTTTTCAATGTAAGAAGACTGCTCAAGTTTAATGGTTTAACTCCCTTGGGTCCCTGAGCTTTAGACTGCAACAAACACATGGTTTATTATGTTTATGATAAAAAAAATGTACTGGCAAATATGCGAGAAGTATATAACTATTAAAAGAAATGTCAGCAAATTCATTTTAAAGGAATCTTACTGAATTAATACGTGACTACAATTGTCATTAAGCACAAACATTTCAGCAATTCCTTCAGTACAAAAAAAACTTCAGTCTTATTAATGGAATACAGCAGCGTATTCAAACACAGCTGACAAAGAACTTGAAGCAGTTTAGCGTTGCAGGCGTGCTATAGTGTTACACAATGACCTAAGAATAAATAATATCTTCATAAGATAAAGGCACTAAGACACTTAATGAATATTCTCCAGGAGTAACATTAAACACTTCTATAATAGCTTTAGTTTGGCCCACATCTGCTGCAGTATCACTCAAAAGACTCAATGGTTCCCAGAATGTGAGGCAGGAAAGCAAAAAGAGAGAGGAAATCGAAAATAGAAAGCACGTTCATCTCTTCAAAGCTGTTGTATGATAGGCATGCGGAGTTGTCATATGTTGCTCACGAGACATAGCCATACCCCGCGAAGAAGCTTATTGAAAAGGGGGAAAAACAGCATTCAGATCTGAAAGGCTTTAGCTGAATTCTACCATTAGGTGCAGTTTGTGGGACAGGCTATTTATAAATCTCTATCCCGCACTCAAGACTATTGCCACCAGGTGTCTTTCTGAAGGGTAGCTTTGTCCGCCAGCATTGACTGTTATTCCCTCAATGGGAATATGTGCTGAACCATTCTTCTGCAGGAGCTTTTGTTTCCAACCCCCTCTTCATTTTGAATGGTTTCCATAGTACCCAATATATTTGCATATGAAAGCACCAAATTACAAAGGATTGCAGCATGGGCCATGAGTTGTTGCAATAGAAAATGTGTAAGAGAAGCAGAAAAAAGTTTGGGAAGAAGGGGTGCAAAGGATTTTAGCATGAAACGCCATACCAAAAAAAATATTAAAAGGTTTGCTGTGGCAAAAGAACACCTCTGTCCTTTGTGTATTAATGCTTAATGGTTCTGCAGAGGCAAACAAACGAAAGGCAATAATTACTGCATGAGTCATAAGCTAAAAATGCATTATATTCATGCAGCCATATTATAACTTAATTCCGCCTGAGCTGATACAAAGGTTTCAACTATCAAATTCCCACGCTCTTTATTCAAAAATAAGATATCAGATTGAGATCCCTGTAACCCATACGCTGCTGAAGAAAGAACAGACCCCTTTGGTGGGGGGGTGAACATTGCAACTGTTCAACAGGTGGTACGAGGGTTAAAGACTGCCTCTCAAACTGAGCATACCGGACAAAATAATAACATCACACTTGCGTGTCACAGAAAACTGAGCCAGATGCAGGTGATGTTGGGACTTACATCCCATAGTTACTCGTTGGCTCAAAGCTCATGCTCGAGGGATGTTTTCCCACCTGGAATCCTCACTCTCAATGGAATACCTCTTGCCTTTTCTGTTATTATTTTATCTGCCATTTCAGAATATTAGGTTATTCTCCACGTGGTTAGAAGCTGTTCTTCTCCATTTGGGAGCATAACCACATTTCTTCTGCTCAGAAATAGTTTGGGACAGTCTGAGTTCCCAATCTCATGATTCAAATATGTGCCTCAGCCGAGTTCATGTTTTGCATACATAGATGTACTGGGTCACATGCAGGAGAGTCAGAGTGCTGGAAATGAAACTGTGGCTGGGATAATTCCCAGTGGCAGAGCAGGGAAATTCCTACTCCCATGGACCATCCATCGGTGTGCATATTTTCATCTGAGTGTGGCCAAAATTGAAACAACTTTAGACATCAAAGTATTAAGTCAGCTCGAAGTTTCATGGCCACCTCTTGAACCACAATGAGGCCACCCTCAGGGTGGAAGAGCAACATCTTCTGCTCCATCTGGGTAGCCTCCAACCTCATGGCATGAACATCAACTTCTCCTTCTGGAAAAAATATTCCCTCCCTCTCTCTTCTTCCTCTATTCCCCACTCTGACCTTTTACATCCTCTCACCTCCAACTGGGATCCCGCCTCCTTCCCTTTTCCCTTTGGTCCACTCTCCTGCCCTATCAGATTCCTTCTTCTCCAGCCCTTTGGGATTCTTAACCACCTGGTTTCACCCATCACCTTCTAGAAATCCTCCTTCCCCACCCTCCTTTTTATTCTTGTCATCTTCCCCCTTCCAGGTAAGTGGGAAAGGTAGAGGGCTGGAGAGGAAGGAAGCTGAGAGGAGACTGGACCATAGGAGAAAGGGAAGGAAGAGGGACACCACGGGGAGTTGATAGGCAGGTGAGAGGAGTTAAGTAGCCAGAGTGGAGAATAGAAGAAGAGGAGAAGGTGAGGGAAACTTTTTTTTGCAAAGGTGAATTTCTTGCGTTTTTCATTAAAGTCTGCCTGTTCATGAAGCCTTTGGTCATGACTTCTCCTTTCGTAACAAAGCGATTTTTTTCCAAATTAATTGCATTATGTAAAAACAAGAACTGAATGTTTGGAAACACTTATCAGGTCAGTGGTAAAAGAAGCAGGGTTAATGTTTCAAGTCGCAAACCATTGTCGTCTTTGAGTGCGGGTGGTGTGCACCACTTCAAGCAATTGAACTTGCGGTGCTCTGCTGAACATTGTGGGCATGCTTTGTTGGCATTGAAATGTGCGACGACACTTGCAGGCCGCCCACAGCCCATCCTTGGTTTTGTTGGTTGTTAATGTAAGGGACTCATTTCAATATATATTTTGATGCACCCCTATGATAAACAGATCTAAATCTTCCAGCACAAATTCATATGTTAATCTATTTCACATTGATGTAATCTATTTTGAATGCACATTTATGTGTGCGTGTGTGCATGTATTGATTTCTCCTCCCAGTGTACAAAATTTCTTCCCCCCCACCCAATTCCCCACTCTAACATTTTACTTCTTCTCACTTGTCTATTACTTCCTATACTTCCTCCTTCCCTTTCTGCAATGGTCCATTCTCCTCTCCTGTTAGATTCCTTCTTTTCCAGCCCTTGACCTTACCCACCCACCTGACTTCACCTATCACCTTCCAGTAAGTCTCTTTCCCCTCCCCCCATCACTTAATTTAAGCACCTCCCCCCCCCCCTTCCTTCTCACTCCTAAAGAAAGGTCTTGGCCCGAAACATCGACTGCTTATTATTTTCCATAGGTGTTGCCTGACCTGCTGATTTCCTCCAGCACTTTGTGTGCTGTGTGTCTGTCTGTCTCCAGGTGTCTGTCTATGTGTCTGCTTGTCGGTCTGTCTACCTCTGTGAGTCTGTGTGCGTGTGAATATGTGATTGTGTGAGGATTATGGCACAGTGACTCAATTAACTAAGTGAGCACATCTATTTCTTCACCAATCCTCAGAGCTAATGTGAAGGTGAAAAGTACAGCTTTATGACGTGGATTTTCCCTGCAAGCTCACAGTGCACCTGTTGTGGTGTCATAGTGCTACATTATTTGGATGGCTGATCTCCAAGGAAAGTGCACTTGTTTAAAGTGATGACACATATTCCACTCTTGAGACCAAACCTCTTAGAATTGTCATGTGGAATAGTCCTCCTCCTCAAAACAATCAACAGCTGTGTCAGGAGACCTTGGTTCGATTTAATGGCTGCAAGTTACAATATCCACATTTCTTAATTTACATTCCCTGTTGAATTCTCCAAGAGAACCAATACCTTGTTGTTGTTTGGAGGCTTTCATACCTCAAAGACCTGAAGAGCTATGTTAGCTGGAGTCTATGATTTATGCTTTGGCTCTTTGGAAGGTCAAAGGGTAGAGGCCAGACTAAGAGCGGTCCACTGGTCCTCAGGTTCAGGAGTTCAGCTCAGGGCTAACAACCCTGACTGGTAAAACAGCGTTGTTACAGAAACAGCAATGAAGAATCCTTTTACATCTGAGTGCGACGGTATTCCTGAGTCTCCACCCAGGACTTCGTGACTGAGAGTAGTGCAAACCAAGAGGAAGCCCTGAACACCGCCAGAGCTGGAGTACCATCATTGCTGCCCTAAACCCCAGTGATGTAACAAGCACCAATGATGTCCCTATTGAATAATGTTGCTTAGTATTTTACTGAATACTAACTGGAATGTAATGCAGTATTGATGAAGGGTTTCACCCTGAAATAACAACTCTTTTCTCCTTTCCCATAACTGCTGAGCTCCTCCAGCATTTTGCGTGTGCTGGTCTGGATTTCCAGCATCTCTTGTGTTTACAATGCAGAATTACAGTTTATCTTGGCAGATCGTTGTTCAAAAAGAGACTCCAGTGATCCTGCAGATGCTGAAGGAACCAGCATTTTGTTGTTGTGATTCTCAGCATCTCATGTTTTGTTGTTTAAAAAGATCTAATTTGCTCAATACTCCAATGCCATTGTGTTTGCTGGTCCAAAATCACACCATACTGAGCACCACAGGCAAAGAAACTGTGTTGTTCCTGTCCATGGCTTGTGGCGCATCAGGCAACAATGGCCATTTCTTTAGCATTTGTCTGCTATTTATGAAGCCAAGTTGCTAGCATGATGCTCAACCCACCATGGATGGAAAGCATGCAGGGAGCCAGCTGGATTCGAACCCGAGACCTCTCACCTCAAAGTCCAGTGCAGGTACCACTGGTCGGCATAGGCAAGGAATTTATTGTCATCAATTCCTTCAACTCGAAAGCAGGATTTCAAAGTTCAAAATAAATTTAGTGTCAAAGTATATATATGTCACCATATACAACCCTGAGACTCAATTTTCTTATGAGCATGTACCAGAGGGCATGGTTTGAGAATAAGGGGTAGGTCATTTAGGACAGAGTTAAGGAAAAACTTCTCCCAGAGAGTTGTGGGGGTCTGGAATGCACTGCCTCAGAAGGTAGTGGAGGCTAATTCTCTGGATGCTTTCAAGAAGGAGCTAGATAGGTATCTTATGGATAGGGGAATCAAGGGATATGGGAACAAGGCAGGAGCCAGGTATTGATAGTAGATGATCAGCCATGATCTCAGAATGGCGGTGCAGGCTCGAAGGGCCAAATGGTCTACTTCTGCACCTATGGTCTATTGTCTATTGTCATACTCAGTAAATCCAATAACCACAACAGGTTCAATGAAAGACTGCACCAACAATGAGGACAACAGTTTCCAAAAGATACTGTAGCAAACTGTGCAAATCCAAAAAGAAAGACAAAATAAGTAATAGATATATGAGCAATAAATATCGAGAACGTGAGATGAAGTGTCCTTGAGAGAGAGTCCATAAATTGTGGGAACAGTTCAGTGATGGCCCAAGTGAAGATGAGTGAAGTTATCCCTTTGGTTCAAGAGATGGTTGAGGTAACTGTTACTGAACCTGGTAGTGTGAATCCTGAGTCTTCAGTCTTCTACTTGATGACAGCAACGACAAGACAGCATGACCTGGGTAGTGGGGGGTCCCTGCCTTTCTGCAACAATGCTCTGTGTAGATGTGCTCAATTGTGGGAGGGCTTTACCTGTGATGGACTGGGCCATATCCATTACTTTTTATAGGATTTTCCGTTTTAGGGCATTGGTGTTTTCAGACTAGACTGTGATGCAGACAGTCCATATACTCTCCACTACACATCTGTAGAAGTTTGTCAAAGTTTTAACAGCCTGTGTAAAGATTTCCCTTTCTTATGCTAGCCATTGCCTTGTGTGTGCTGAAAGAACAACTGGCAAAAAAATAACTCGACTTAAATACTTTGGAAAGCATTGTCATTATAGTGCTAATTTGCTAAACCAATTAAAT
This sequence comes from Hypanus sabinus, assembly GCF_030144855.1. Taxonomy (NCBI): domain Eukaryota; kingdom Metazoa; phylum Chordata; class Chondrichthyes; order Myliobatiformes; family Dasyatidae; genus Hypanus; species Hypanus sabinus. The sequence continues at coordinate 15,586,351 of NC_082715.1, read as the reverse complement.
CTTGTTAGTTGTTTTTCACAGTTACATTATGCATAGTTTATGGCTCCTGACACACGCGCACACACACAAGAGATTCTGCAGATGCTGGAAATCTTGAGTAACACACACAAAATGCTGGAGGAATTCAGTAGATCAGGCAGCATCTAAACAGCTGACGTTTCGAGCTTCATCAGGACTGGAAAGGAAGGGGGCAGAAGCTACCTTAGTGACATGTGGCAACAGAATCAGGTTTAATATCACCGGCATATGTTGTGGAATTTGTTAACTTTACCACAGTAGTACAATATATTATAAATATAGAAAGGGAAAATCTGAATCACAGCAAGTATTTATATACGGACTGTTCTTGAATCACGGAATGTGTGCCTTCAGGCTTCTGTACCTCCTTCCTGATGGCAACGATGAGAAGAGGTCATGTCCTGGGTTGTGGGTGTATCTTCTGACGAACTGGATACTACGGAGGCTAGTGCCCATGATGGTGCTGAATAATTTTATAACTTTCTTCAGCTTACTTCAGTCCAGGGCAGTAGACCCAACCTTACACCAACTCCACCCCAACCCTATACCAGACAGTGGTGCAGCTAATCAGAATGCATGGCGCAGTACATCTATAGAAGTTTTTGAGTATTTCTGGTGACAAAACAAATTACCATAGACAATAGGTGCAGAAGTAGACTATTCGGCCCTTCGAGCCTACACCGCCATTCTGAGATCATGGCTGATCATCTACTATCAATACCCTGTTCCTGCCTTGTCCCCATATCCCTTGATTCCCCTATCCATAAGATACCTATCTAGCTCCTTCTTGAAAGCATCCAGAGAATTGGCCTCCACTACCTTCCGAGGCAGTGCATTCCAAACCTCCACAACTCTCCAGGAGAAGAAGTTTCTCCTTAACTCTGTCCTAAATGACCCACCCCTTATTCTCAAACCATGCCCTCTGGTACCGGACTTTCCCAGCATCCGGAACATACTTCCCGCCTCTATCTTGTATAATAATCATTATACAATAATTATATAATTATATAATAATAATAATAATCATCATCATCATCATCATCATCATCATCATCATCATCATCTTATGTGTTTATTACTTTAAATTCCTAATGAAATATAACCGCTGTCTTGGCTGCTTTGTTGATGCATCGATATGTTGGGTCCAGGTTAGGTCCTCAGAGATATTGACACCCAGGAACTTGAAGTTGCTCACACCCTCCACTTCTGATCCCTCGATGAATCAGAATCAGGTTTATTATCACCGGCATTTGATGTGAAATTTGTTAACTTAGTAGCAGCAGTCCAATGCAATACATAATCTAGCACAGAGAAAAAGATATATTAAAATAAAACAAAAATAATAAATGAACAAGTAAATCAATTACATATATATTGAATAGATTTTTTTAATGTACAAAAACAGAATTACTGTATATTAAAAAAAAGTGAGGTAGTGTCCAAAGCTTCAAAGTCCAATTAGGAATTGGATGGCAGAGGGGAAGAAGCTGTTCCTGAATCACTGAGTGTGTGCCTTCAGGCTTCTGTACCTCCTACCTAATGGTAACAGTGAGAAAAGAACATGCCCTGGGTTCTAGAGGTCCTTAATAATGGATGTTGCCTTTCTGAGACACACCTCCCTGAAGATGTCCTGTGTACTTTGTAGGCTAGTGCCCAGGATTGAGCTGACTAGATTTACAACCCTCTGCAGCTTCTTTCAGTCCTGTGCAGTAACCCCTCCATACCAGACGGTGATGCAGCCTGTCAGAATGCTCTCCATAGTACAACTATAGAAGTTTTTGAGTACATTTGTTGACATGCCAAATCTCTTCTAATTTCTAATAAAGTATATCCACTGTCTTGCCTTCCTTATAACTGCATTGATATGTTGGGACCAGGTTAGATGCTCAGAGATCTTGACACGCAGAATTGGTTTGTATTCCCTTGTCCTGCCTTTTCTGAAGTCCAAAGAGAACAAAATGGTCATCACTCTGGATCTGATGCAGTATAAGAAAACACAATAAGTGTAAAGAATCAGAATCAGGTTTAATACCTCATTGAATTTATTAACTTTATGGCAGCAGTACAATGCAATGCATAATAATAGAAAAAATTGTGAATTACAGTAAGTATACATATATATCAAATAGTTAAATTAAATAAGTAGTGCAAAAATAGAAATAAAAAAGTTGTGAGTTAGTGTTCATGTGTTCAATGTCCATTTAGGAATCTGATGGCGGAGGGGAAGAAGCTGTTCCTGAATTGCTGAGTGTGTGCCTTCAGGCTCCTGCACCTTCTCCCTGATGGTCGCAATGAGAACAAGCCACGAGCCAGGTGATGGATGCCACCATTTTGAGACATCGCTCCTTGAAAATGTCCTGGATACTACATTAAATATAATAAATACAAACATATAAAAACATAAGATTAGCTTCTACACAGGCTGACTGTATGTATATAAAGTGATGCTGGGTACAGGGGAATTTGTACATAATATGACTCTGACAGAAAATGATAAGGTAGTAATGACTGGTGATTTGGTGGGTGGAGGTGACTGTTTTGTGTCTGTTTTTACATACTTTGATAATATGCTTACTTTAATTTTCACTCCTGAGTTGCTAGTTCTAATTCTGCTGGGAGAACACTAATCTATAATGGAGATGGCTTTGGGACTAGTGTAATTCAAATTAAATATATCCTGTTCTGTATTTGATGCACCATCAATAACTCTCTGAGACGTAAAGGCGAGGTATCGGCTTTTATTGACTGGAAGAAGGAACAAGCAGTGACTGACCACCATACTACATCCTGGAGACTGAGAGGCCGGGCTCAGGCCTTGATCGCCTTTATACAGGGGTCTGTGGAAGGAGCCACTGTCAGTGGGAGGGGCCACAGGAGTAGTCAGCAGGGGGCATATCCAGACAGGTATATGTAGTTCACCACAGTATTTAAATATCTTCGATATCCACAGATTCACTACTCTTTGGCTAAAAAAAGTCCTCCTTACCTCTGGTCTAAAAGGTCACCCTTCAATTTTGAGGCTGTGCCCTCTAGTTCTGTATACCCCCACCATAGGAAACATCCTCTTCACATCCACCCTATCTAGTCCTTTCAACATTCATTAGGTTTCAGTAAGATCCCCCCCCCCCCCACCGCCCTGCATTCTTCTAAATTCCACTGAGTACAAGCCCAAAGCTCCCCAATGCATGTGTTAACCCCTTCATTCCCAGAATCATCCTGGGGCACCTCCTCTAGACTATCTCCAATGACAACACATGCTTTCTGAGATATGTGGCCTAAAACTGTTGACAACACTCCAAGTGCAGCCTGACCAGTGTCTTATAAAACCTTATCTCCTTGCTTTTACACTCTATTCTCCTTGGCATAAATGGAACATTGCACTCGCCTTCTTTACCACGGATTCAACCTGCAAATTAATCATCTGGGAGTCTTGCCCAAGGACTCCTAAGTCCCGTTGCTCCTCAGATCTTTGAATTTTCTCCCCACTTAGATAATAGTCTGCACTATTATTCCTTTTACCAAAATGCATTATTATACATTTCCCAGCACTGTATTCCATCTGCCACTTTTTTGCCCAGTCTTCCAATTTGTCCAGTCCTGCTGCAATCACATTGCTTCCTCAGCACTACCTACCCCTCCACCTACCTTCGTATCATCTGCAAACTTTGTCAGAAATCCATCAATTCTCATCACATGACGTGACCTATAAAATGACAAAGACCAGTTTGGAGTAATTTTTTTCTTCTAATTTCACAGTTATTAATTACACAGTTTAAAACTTGTTTCCAGGGCAATAAAAGTATTGTCAGCTTCCCCATAGTAATCTGATTTCCCAGGACTGCAAATAACAATTTCCATGCTTGACCATCTGATAGTGCACAGTGCAAAATTAGCAGATTAGAATATCACAGGGATTGGCTTCATTGGGACCACTGTAGTGTTAGAGTTCAAACTGTGATTGGCTAAGACCAAGTACAAAACTAGCATGCAGACAAGGGTAACTCCAGTACCTCTGCTGGACGTATGTGAGTTTTACTAATCAGAATATCTCAACAGATATCAAATTTCCTTGTTAATAAGTTTTTCATTAATCCTTCTTCAGTGACCCTGTTGGACAGTCAGCCATCTGAATCAATTCTTTTAAAAAGGCATAAGTCAAATCAGGTTTAATATCACTGGCATACGTAGTGAAATTTGATATTTTGCAAAAGCAGTACAATGCAATACATAATAATAAAGGAAAATTATAAATGACAGTAAGAAATTCATTATACTGGTGCTTCCCATTACCTCCCATCTCCCTTCCCCTTTCCCCAACCATGAATCCCCTCTTCCTGCCCTCTTCCCACTCTCAGTCCACATGCAGACCCATATCAGAATCAGGTTTATCATCACTTATATACCATATGTTCTAATTATTTTTGAGGCAGCAGTACAGTGTAGCACAGAAAATTACCATAGTACTGTGCAAAAGAGGCCACAGGCAAGGTCAAGGTCAAGTCTTCAGGCATATTTAAGGCAAACATTGATAGATCCAAGGGATACAGGGATACTGGCAGGACATTGGAACTGAAAGGGGAAATGGATCAGCCATGATGAAATGGTGGAGCAGACTCATTGGGAAAATGGCCTAATTCTGCACCTATATTGTATAGTCTTATGGTTTCATATGACACAGGTCATAACAAACAAATGAATGAAACACAGGAGATTTGCAGATGTTAGAAATCCAGAGTTACACAAACAAAATGCTGGAGGAGCTCAGCAGGTCAGGCAGCATCTATGGAAATGAATAAAGAGTCAACGTTTTGGGGTGAGACCCTTCATTGGGACATTTTCATTAAAACCATTAATCATGTTTTGGTACAGCCACAGTTGTCATTGGATTCATTTTTGCCCTGTTATTGGATCTCGGTACAGTAATGACCAACCCAGCATATCTTCTTCTGCTGGAAGACTTTAAGAGGCACAGCTCAAAGAAGATGAAAACAAAGAACGTTACCTAGGTTTCAGCACCTAAGTTACAGGGAAAGGTTGAACAAGTTAGGTCTTTATTCTTTGGAGCATAGAAGGTTTGAGCGGGGACTTGATAGAGGTATTTAAAATTACTGGGGGATAGATCAAGTTGACGTGGATAGGCTTTTTCCATTGAGAGTAGGGGAGATTTAAACAAGAGGATATGATTTGAGAGTTAGGGGGCGAAAGTCTAAGAGTAACACAAGGGGGAATTTCTTTACTCAGATAGTGGTAGCTGCGTGGAATGAGCTTCCAGTAGAAGTGGTAGAGGCCGGTTCGGTATTGCCATTTAAAGTAAAATTGGATAGGTATATGGATAGGAAAGGAATGGAGGGTTATGGGCTGAGTGCGGGCCAGTGAGACTAGGTGAGAGTAAGCGTTGGGCATGGACTAGAAGGACCGAGATGGCCTGTTTTCGTGCCGTAATTGTTATATGGTTATAAGAAGTGATGAAGAGGCCTTTGAAAAGCTGGCTTAAACATACCCACTGATTCATTTGGAATGTCAAATCCTGAAAGTTCCTCATAATTTTGACCATTTAAAGATTATTACATTTTTTAAAATTCTGTGGCAACAAAATAGCGTAGTGGTTAGCACAATGCTTTACAGCACTGGTGATGCAGGTTCGATTCCCACTGCTGCCTGTAAGGATTTTGTACCTTCTGTCTCTGAGTGTGTGGGTTTTCTTTGGGTGCTCCAGTTTCTTCCAACAGCCCAAAGATATACTGGTTGGTAGGTTAATTGGTCATTGTAAATTGTCCGGTGATCAGGCTAGTGTTAAATCCCAGGAATGCTGAGTGGCATGGCTTGAAGGGCCTATTCTGCACTGCTGGTAGATAGATAGAGAAAGAAAGAAAGAAAGAAAGAAAGTAAGAAAGAAAGAAAGAAAGAAAGAAAGAAAGAAAGAAAGAAAGAAAGAAAGAAAGAAAGAAAGAAGTAAGGATAGAAAGAAAGAGATAGATAGATAGGTAGATAGATAGATGCTAAAAGCCAATCAACATCTTTAAAAAATTGGAACAACCTAAAATACTTCACTCCAGTTAAAGGTGGTCTCATGGTGTGTTGGTCAAGCTGCTGTGACCCAGCTTCGGTCCAGAGCGTGCAGGTTGCCTGTGACTTCATGAGTTTCCTCTGGATGCTCTGGCTCACTCTCACATCCGGACCACGTGAGGGTTGACGGGTTGTCTGGTGACTGCAATGGCTCCCAGTGTTTAAGTGAGTGGCCGAACTTGAGGGGAGTTCATGGGAATCACGGGGAGAATAAAGTGGGCAGTGGGAGGTTTGCTGTAAATGGCTGCATGATGATCGTTGTTCACTTGGTGAGCTCACAGGCTTGTGTCCTGCAGCGATTCAGATGTGTCGCTTTCAATAGTGAAGTATTCAGGATCTTCATGCAGATTTCTAGCATGTACAGTACTGTGCAAAACTCTTGGGCTTCTACTGTATAAAGAGCTAGGCTGTCTAAGGCTTCTCCACTGTACTGTAATAATTTTATGTATTGCACATTTCTGCTACCACAAAAAAACCCATGAGTGATGATAAACCTGATTCTGATATGAGTCTCTATTGTGGACTGAGAGTGAGAAAGAGACAGGGAGAATGAAATCATGGTTGGGAAAAGGGGAAGGGAGTGGGGAGACAGTGGGAAGCACCAGAGAGACATTTCATAATGATCAATAAGCCAGTTGTTTAGAATCAAATGACCTTGCCTGGTGTCCCATGGCTGGGTGTGTCTGCACCTGCACCACCCCAACCCCTGCCCCTAGCACACCTTCTCTGCTGCCTGTCCCTCACCCCTCCCGTGGCACTCCACCATTGCAATCCTCAACATCCAAAGCTCTCACCACATTTACAAACTCATTCTCAGCTCCACGTTGACAAATACTATACTGTGCTAATCTCTTGCATCCTAGCTATATATACACACTCATATGCCTAAGGCTTTAGCACAGCATTGTAAGGAAGAATTTCTCCACTTCCTCTACCCACACTGAATTCCAGGAATCCATTCTCAGTGATCAGTTGACAAAGATGCCAAAAAATTGCTGGTCACCTTGGGTTCATTTCCATAGGTAAATGTCAGCAGTATTTTTCCAACCTAACAAGATCGAAGCCAGCAATTTCAGGTCACAGTGACAAGTAGCTCGAGTTAGACAGGTTAAGAAGAAAAAGGGGCAAATGTGAATTCTACATAAGACAACAGAACTTTAAGTTCAAGTTTACTGAAATGCAAGTATGCAGATGTATACAGCTAAATGAAACATTGTTCTTCAGGAGACAGTGCCAAACTCAGTGCATATTGCCACACAGAGCACATATAATTATGATCTAGCATATCAAGTTTCAACATAATGTTACCCTACTTTCCTGAGTGGAAGCCTGAAGTTTGACAGGTTGACATGAAGTGTGATGTGCAGTTTATATAAGACTGTATAATGTTACTGGCACTGTTATCATAAAACAAGCATCAGTATAAATATGTGAAACAGCAACAATCAAAGATGGAAACTGGCCAGTGAGAGGTGAGAGTGTGATTATGAGATGTGGGGATAGGGGGAAGGGGTGCCTCTGGGTATTCGGACAGAGTGCACATGTGTGCTGGGGGGCAGCAGGGTGCTAAGAAGCTTGGGGGAAGAAGCAGTTACCCAGCCTGACAGTTCTGGTTGGAAGATAATTGTCACAGCAATCCATTGATCAATAAAACAATTTGTCTATCCATGCAGTGAGGATTAATTGGCTACAAGAATTGAAGAAGGGAACTTATAAAGAAATCCTTCCTCGGCAATTCAGAAATGGGTTTGGAAGATAGGGATTTGTCTTTTAGAGGAATCCACAAAAAACAAAAATAGAAGCAGGAGATGTTTTATCTACTCGTCCCTCTAAGCTGCTGGGGTGCACGGCTGTGCAGTAACTGAAGTGCTCCCACACACTGCCTCCAAGAGGACCACAACCTTGTTTTTGGGTTTGGAAGCTTGTCTGCCTCAATGATCCAGAGAGCTGCATTGGCTGGAGTCAGGGCTTTACGCTTTGGCTCTTGGTAGGGTCACCTATACCAAACAGGTCAAAGGGTAGAGGCCAGACTAAGAGTGGTTCACCGATACTCCAGGTTTAACAACCCTGACTGGTAAAACAAAATTGTTGCAGAAACAGCAACGAAGAATCCTTCTACATCAGAGTGTGGTGATATTCTTGAGTCTCCACCCAGAACTTGCATGACTGATAGTAGTGAAAACCGAGCTACTGACGTGATGAAGGAAGGTCTGAGCACTGTCAGTAATGGATTGTTGCCCTAATTGCCTGCTGCATAATGGGAAGTAACTAAGTCCAGTGTACTGGGCCAGGAGGGCCTATTTCACACTCTATCGAAACATAGAAAACCTACAGCATAATATCTCTAAATAAACAAACTGTTTGACTCCCTGTTATCCAAAACTTAATTTTCATTACAAAGCTTCACCAACACTAAGGATCACCACTCTCTGGGTGAAGAAATTCCTCTTCATCTCTGTTCCATGAGGACATTGCAGTGAGTAGAGATACAGAACCATCAAACGCTCCTCATATGACAAGCCTTTCAACCCTGGAATCATTTTCGTGAACCTCATTTGAACCGTCTCCAATGTCAACACATCTTTTCTTAGATAAGATAATTTTCTTTAATGAAGCACTTTAGAAACATAGAAAACTTACAGCACAATAAAGGCCCTTCGACCCACAATGCTGTGCCGAACAAGTTTTTACCTTAGAGCTACCTAGGCTTTACCCATAGCCCTCTATTTTTCTAAGCTCCATGTAGCCATTCAGGAGTCTCTTAAAAGAGCCTATCGTATCTGCATCCACCCCTGCCGCCGGCAGCCCATTCCATGCACTCATGACTCTCTGCGTAAAAAACTTACCCCTGACATCCCCTCTGCACCTACTTCCAAGCACCTTAAAACTATGCCCTCTCATGCTAGCGATTTCAGTCCTGGGGACAAGCCTCTGACGATCCACACGATCAATGCCTCTCAGTATCTTCTACACCTCTATCAGGTCACCTCTTATCAACTGAGTTCACTCAACCTATTCTCATAAGGCATGCTCCCCAATCCAGGCAACATCCTTGTAAACACGAGGAAATCTGCAGATGCTGGAAATTCAAACAACAACACACACAAAATGCTGGTGGAACATCAGCAGGCCAGGCAGCATCTATAGGGAGAAGCACTGTTGACATTTCAGGCTGAGACCCTTCATCTCGGCCGGAAACATCAACAGTGCTTCTCCTTATAAATGCTGCCTGGTCTGCTGTGTTCCACCAGCATTTTGTGTGTTTTGTTTGAACATGCTTGTAAATCTCCTCTGCACCCTTTCTATGGTTTCCACATCCTTGCTGTTGTGAGGTGACCAGAAATGAGCACAGTACTCCAAGTGGGGTCTGACCAGGGTCATATATAGCTGCACATTACCTCTTGGCTCTTAAACTCAATCCCACGATTAATGAAGGCCAATACACCATACGCCTTCTTAACCATGGAGTCAACCTGCGTAGCAGCTTTGAGCGTCCCATGGACTTGGACCCCAAGATCCCTCTGATCCTCCACACTGACGAGGGACTTACCATTAATGCTATATTCTGATGTCATATTTGACCTACCAAAATGAACCACCTCACACTTATCTAGGTTGAACTCTATCTGCCACTTCTCAGCCCAGTTTTGCATCCTATCAATGTCCCGTTGTAACTTCTGACAGCCCTCCACACTATCCACAACACCCCCAACCTTTGTAACATCAGCAAATTTACTAACGCATCTCTCCACTTCCTCATCCAGGTCATTTATAAGTATCACGAAGAGTAAGGGTCCCAGAACAGATCCCTGAGGCACTCCACTGGTCACTATCCTCCATGAGAATATGACCCACCTACAACCACTCTTTGCCTGCTGTGGGCAAGCTAGTTCTGAATCCAGAAAGCAAGGTCCTCTTGGATCCCATGCCACCTTACTTTCTCAATAAGCCTTGCATGAGGTACCTTATCAAATGCCTTGCTAAAATCCATATACACTACATCTTGGGCTCTGCCTTCATCAATGTGTTAGTCACATCCTCAAAAAGTTCAATCAGGCTTGTAAGGCACGACCTGCCTTTGACAAAGCCATGCTGACTATTCCTAATTTTATTATGGCTCTCCAAATGTTCATAAATCCTGCCTCTCAGAATCTTCCCCATCAACTTACCAACCACTGAAGTAAAACTCACTGGTCTGTAATTTCCTGGGCTATCCCTACTCCTTTTTTTGAATAAGAGAACAACATCTGCAAACCTTCAATCCTCCGGAACCACTCCTGTCCCCATTGATGATGCAAAGATCATTGCCAGAGCCTCAACAATCTCTACCCTCGCTTCCTACGGTAGCCTGGGGTACATTTTATCTGGTCCCAGTAACTGATCCAACTTGATGCTTTCCAAAAGCTTTAGGATGTCATTTCATGTTGTTTTCCTTGTAGTATTATGAGTTATACAGCATGGAATTGCCCACACTGCACCGGAATATGTGGTTTCCGGTTTGGCCCATTCATCTCCCAGAGGACGCACTAGTGGACAACCCCTTAGAGCATCATTACCCGACTCGAGTGACCACACAACATGGAAATGAGTCCAAGTCATCCCTGCTGAACAAGGTATTTTCCCGAGCTAGTTCCATTTGCTTGTGTTTGGCCCATATCAAGGTCAGAATGTGAAATGATATGGAGATGACCCAGGAGATTGGGCTGGGAGGAAAATTGGATCAGTCATGTTGAAATGCCAGAACAGACTTAATGGGCCAAATAGCCCAATTCTGCTCCTAAATCTTATGGTTTTATGATCTTATATCCCTCTAAATCAGTGTCTTACATTCCTAAAATTTTTATGCCACGGACTCCTACCATTAACCAAGGCATCCGAGGACCCTTGTGAGTCTAAACCCTTCTTTTTCATCTACGAATGTATAACTCATGTATGAGTCCAAATGCTGTAATTTTATTCTCCTCCACCACTTCCTCTGGCAGCTCGTTCTACATACTCAGCACCCTTGGTCACTATGTTCTGCATGTTTTTGAGGGCCCTGCCATTCACTGTGTATGTCCTGTCCTGATTTAACATCCCAACATGCATCACTTCACACTTGTCCATCTTTAATTCCTTGGCCCACTTTCCCGAATGATCTTTATCCAGTTATAAACATAGTCATAGAATCCCACAACCTATAATATAATTGAAACCACTGTGGTATTGTGCCAGCTTACGTGACTATCTGCATAACCCCTCTATTTTCAGCTCAGTGAAATGATTTGGCAATTTAGTCAAAAATCAATGGGGAATGCCAATTGGCTTCCATTGAGCATCACAGGTCAATGCAAGTATGTTGCATGTCCATGCGAACTGGGCATGAAGTGGAATCATTGCAAATGGCCTCCCCATCACTAAAATGCAACTTACAAATTCAACCAACTGCATTCTTCAACCACCATCAAGGAATATTCTCATATTAAAGATAATTCTATCTGGAACTATTTTTTCAGCAAGGATTGAACCAAGAATAAGGCAGTAAGTATTGTTTTATGTTTTTGCTTTCTGCTACTATAATTAAGATTACACATTGTTGATGTGTCGTTGTAGAATCTGCTATGGATATACATAATACTGTATCCATCCTAGAAATTTATGACCTATGAATTGCGTGGAGTAATTTTGTACTGAAGAAAGTGAAAAGTATTTCACAGTCAAGGGTGCATTTTACAGGTTCCACAATGTGTGAAAATTTGAAGCTTGACTCAGTGAAAAAATATCTGTTTTCCCTAGAATTACATGTATAAGCATTAGCTCAACTACTTTAAGTAGGAAGCTTTCTGATGTTTTTCCATTTAAATTGCTATTGCATTTGAAAGTCTGAAAGTACCCAGCAAAATATCTCAGAAGGAAGTTAAATAACAAGGGAAATGTGTTTACGAAAATTATAGAACTCTGCTGCACAGGATCAGAAAAGGCTGCAGGAAGTTGTAAACTCAACCAGCTCCATTATGGGCTCTAGTCGCCCAGGGATAAAGCACATCTTCAAAAAGTGGTGCCTCAAAAAGGCAGCATCTGTCATTAAGTACTCCCATCATCGGAATTCATCAAGTACTGTGCAAAAATCTTAGGCACGCAGTTTTATTTAGATCTCTAAAGGGTGCCAATGACATTTGCACATTACTGTAGTAATTTAATCTATTGCACTGTACTGTTGCCACAAAATAAAACAAATTGCATGACATATGTGAGTGATGATAAACCTGATTCTGATATGGGTCTCTGTTGTGGACTGAGAGTGGGAAGGGGGCAGGGAGAAGGGACTCATGGTTGGGAAAAGTATAAGGGAGAGGAGAGAAGTGGCAGATGGAGTTCAACCCAGATAAGTGTGGTGTTTCATTTTGGTAGGTCAAATATGATGGCAGAATATATTATTAATGGTAAGTCTCTTAACAGTGTGGAGGATCAGAGGGAGCTTGGGGTCCGAGTCCATAGGATGCACAAAGCAGCTGTGCAGGTTGACTCTGTGGTTAAGAATGTGTATGGAGTATTGGCCGTCATCAACCATGGGATAGAGGTCAAGAGCTAAGAGGTTCTGTTACAGTTATATACTGTAGGACCCTGGTCAGAACCCACTTGGAGTACTGTGCTCAGTTCTGGCCGCCTCATTGCAGGAAGGATGTGGAAGCTGTGGAAAGTATAGAAAGGGTGCAGAGGAGATTTACAAAGATGTTGCCTGGATTGGGGAGCAAGCCTTATGAGAATAGGTTGAGTGAACTTGGCCTTTTCTCCTTGGAGCGACGGAGGTTGAGAGGTGACCTGATAGAGGTGTATAAGATGATGAGAGGCATTGAGCGTGTGGATAGTCAGAGGCTTTTTCCAAGGGCTGAAATGGCTAACACAAGAGAGCACAGTTTTAAGGTGCTTAGAAATAGGTACAGAGGAGATTTCAGGGGTAAATTTTTTACGCAGCAAGTGCTGAGTGCGTGGAATGGGCTGCTAACAACGGGGGTGGAGGCAGATACGATAGGGTCTTTTAATAGACTCCTGGATAGGTACATGGAGCTTAGGAAAATAGAGGACTATGGGTAACTCTAGGTAATTTCTAAAGTAAGTACATGTTTGGCACAGCATTGTGGGCTGAAGGGCCTGTATTGTGCTGTAGGTTTTCTATGCTTCTATCAATGGTTTAGAATCAAGTGACCTTGCCTGGTGTATCAGGGCTGGGTGTGCCTGCAACCACGAGACCCCCCATCTCCCCGGCACTCTTTCTCTGCCACCTGTCTTACACCTCCCCCACAGTGCTTCACCCTCAACATTTCCAACATCCTGTTCTCCCGCCAAAAATACAAACTGGCTCTCCACATCACATTGACAAATACAGTACTGTGAAAATGTCTCAGGCACCCTGGCTCTATATATGTGCTTAAGACTTTTGCTCAGTACTGTATATATATTTTTCCTGTAAGTTATCATTTTTTATTTCATGTTGCACTCTACTGCTGCTGTAAAATAACAAATTTTGTGACACGCGCCAGTGATGCACCTGATTCTGATTCTGAGTAAACGTTTAGATGGGAATTATCTTGATGAACTGTCCCAGTCCAAACTGTCGACAAGTTATTCCTTTCTATAGAAGTTGTCTGACCTGCTGCGTTCTTCCAGCATTTGTGCTGCTCTGGATTTCCAGCACCTGCAGAATCTCTTGTGTTTATTATTATCTCTATGAAGGTGTGTTCACAGGATTAGTAAAATTGCAAATCACTCCTGTTACAGAGGAGTGATTGCAAGTCCCTGTAAGATCTTTTTAATCTGCAGAGCTGCATTTTTATAGTTTGTGTAATGATATTTTCTTTGAGATCTCCATTGGTCAGGGCCGACCACAGATGCTGCATCCTAGCTCTCTAGATATGCAAGCCTGGCCAGTACGATACAGAGAGCAAGCTATTGCCCATGCAGCAAACTCCCCCCTCCATGCATCTGATGAACCCAAATGACTGCTTTAGGGACTCTAGCTGTGGATTTTTCTTTCAGGATTTACTAGCGAAGCCTTACCCATAAGTGGGTATAGATGCAAGGCAGCCGATGTTTGAGATCAGAGCTTTTCTTCTCCAGCCGCGGCTGACAAGCCCCATCTGCCTGAAGCAACTAGTTTTAAGGCATCAGCAATCTACCTTTGCCCCTTAGAACATAGACCATGGAAGAGTACAGCACAAGAACAGGCCATTCAGCCCTCAATGTTGCACCGAACTGGATAAAAATCAAATGAAAAGCACCCAAACACTAATCCCTCCCACCTACACCATGTCCATATCCCTCCATCCTCCTTACATCCATGTGTCTGTCCCTTCTCCTCTTCAGTAGAAACAGTTCCACCGGGCTTAGTAGCAAGGCCACACGTGAAAGCCAGGGGCTGGACTGGGTTGTCAGAGGCTATTTGAAACGCACGTCATTGGGAGCATTTAATAGGGAGTGGAAGCATATCCCCATTAGCACCCCCAGCTACAACATCCTTTAGGGCCCAATACTTTGTTTTGTGATTTAACACATAGAACTGATTACAATTTTGCTTTAATTACTGACAAATTATATTTGAAACAAGATCTGAGCCTAAAGATATCAAACCATGTGCCGTGCTACCTTGGATGATTTCCCAAAGTTTATTGCAATGTGTGATTTTTGAAAGCTCATTTTTGAGTTTCCTTCACTCTCTGTAGTTAAGGCATTGATTTTCCTTTGACTTCATAGTCAATAATGCATATAGAATACTGGCTATAAATTTAGGTAGCCTTAAATTAATCCACTCAGCTCTTATTCAATAATGGGTGGACTTACATCTGCAGAGAGTGCTGAAATATAACTGATTCAGGTTTTTTTTCTCTGCCAATTACTTCATGAGCAAACTACTAATGACCCTGTGACAAAAACTTAGGTGTGCCTACAGATATTCTTCTACACTAAGGCCAACATGTTGAATTAGATCTGGCGTTCAATTTCTTCCGAAACTTCAAAGACCACATAATTGAGCCGAGTAGCACATTTTCTCACTACAAGTGGCCAATTTCAATCCCATATGTAAACCAGAAGAAGTCAAGTTTAGAACGATTTTGGTACGTAGTAAAACTTAGTGTGCTCATAACAGATGTATGCAGAGCAGACTGACCGTGCTGTCAAATGTGATACTGATTGAGCCACAGTCTTTTCTAACTCAGCATTAACGGTCATGTCAGCTACAGGGAGAAGCCCCTTATCTTTAGCTGAAACCAAAACGTTCTACCAGCAGGACACATTGCTTTTATGGAAAACTACTAAACGATATACTACACAGCAGTAGCAGTAGAAATCTTAACCAGGGCATCACATAATATTACCTTACAATTTTTTATGCACAGTGGGAGTTTTATGGTCTTTTTTTAATGGGCTCTGGTAGGTGTCTTTGTTTTGTGGCTGTCTGTAAGGAGCCATATTTCAAGGTTGTATATAGTCTACTTTGATAATAAATGAACTTTGGACTCTGATTGTTCTGAAGATAGTGTGGCATGGCAAGGTAGAATAGTGGTTAATATACGGTTATAACAACATCAGAAACTCAGGTTCATTTCCTCCACAGTTTGCAAGAGGTTTTGTGTTCAATGTATGAGGAGCATTGGCCCTTTAGGCCTGTAGAGCATGTTACAATGTTGTACCATCTTCTCCTGGAAGCAATGGAGAATTGTGTTACTCAAGGTGTTTCAATGCACCTGCTTGATGTGCCTTTGTTTAATTCCTCAGATCACGTGGAACAACAAAAGAAAGGTCCAAGCAAAGGGATGGCACGGTAGTGTCGTGGTTCACACAATGCTCTTCAGACGACCCAGGTTCAATTCCCACCACTGCCTGTGAGGAGTTCGTACGTTCACCACGTGGGTTTCCTTTAGGTGCTTCGGTTTCCTTCCACACTCCAAAGATGTACCAGTTGGTTGGTTCACTGGTCATTGTAAATTGTCCTGTGATCAGACACAGATTAAATTAGGGGACTGCTGGGCAGCGTGGCTTGAAGGACCAGAAGGGCCTAATCTGCTCTGTATCCCAATAAATTATTTTTTAAAACTTTTGTCCTCTGTTTAGACATTATCACAGGAAAAAGACAATGGCTGCCTTCTGTCAACACTCATGCCAGATTATATTTTGCTAATCAGAAGTACTGAAGTTACTAAATGAAACTTTCAGATTTTCAGAAGTCGAAGAAAAATCTCATCAATTTCACCAAAATTGTTTCAGGGCGCAGAGGAGATTTACATGGATGTTGCCTGGATTGGGGAACATACCTTATGTGAATAGGTTGAGTGAACTCGGTCTTTTCTCCTTGGAGTGACAGAGGGTGAGAGGTGACCTGATAGAGGTGTACAAGAAATTGAGAGACATTGATCGTGTGGATAGTCAGAAGCTTTTTCCCAGGGCTGAAATGGCTAGCATGAGAGGGCATAGTTTTAAGGTGCTTGGAAGTAGGTACAAAGGAGATGTCAGGGGTAAGTTTTTTACACAGAGAGTGGTGAGTGTGTGGAATGGGCTGCCGGCAGTGGTGGTGGAGTTGGAAACGATAGGGTTTCTTAACAGAATCCTGGAGATGTACATGTAGTTTAGAAAAAAAGACTAGGTAGTTCTAAGATAAGGATATATACGGCACAGTTTTGTGGGCCGAAGGGCCTGTATTGTGCTGTAGGTTTTCTATGTTTCTAAATGGAAGGAAAACATGTACGTGCCTGATATCTGCAAGTCCAGAAGTCCAGATGATACTGAAAGCCTGGATGCTACCCATCCTGGGGTTAGAGGGTCTGTGTGTGTGAGAGGAAGGAGAGAGGCTTGTTCAGCTGTTGTTTTGTTGCTTTTGTTCTGTTGTTGTTTTGCTCAACTTTGTGGACACACTGTGTGTGATGATACGTGTGGGCTGTCTTCCAACACACCCTTAGGTTGTGTTTACTGTTAACAGAAACAACACGTTTCACTGTATGTTTTGACGCACTTGTAATAAATAAATGAATCTGAATCTGCATCTAAACATGTGAGATAGACTTTCAGTGTCACTAAAACACCTTTTTCCATTTTGCAGTGCAAGTCAAAAATTAACATACCAACTTTATATTATGAACATATCAATGTGATCAAAAGTTCAAAGTAAACATTGATAACAAATCTACTTTAAACTTTGGACTTGTGCTTTACCCCGGGGTGAATGTGCTTCCACTTTGGTTATATAATATTTGTGTGTTCACAATAGGAATGCTTGGGAAAACAGATCAGGTCCTGTGTGAGTAACTTGTCAAAGCACCAATGCAGAGAAGAAAAAAAATCAGAAGGCACTGACGGACAGAGACGGCGATTCACAAGTGAAACTGGGTCACTGGGAATCATCAGCACTGCAGCTGCCCATGTGGGCAGACAGTCTGAGTGAAATGTCTGTGGCAACATCAAATTAGCAGGGAAATTAATTATCACAACACAGTTCCTCTGCGCGCCAACTGCATGTGCCTTTCCATTTCCACACATTTGGAAAGTTTGCCTGAGCTCGACATTTAAAGGTTATTACACAAATGATTTACACCAAGAAAAGCAGGCTATTTTTAGGATCAGTGAGAGGTGTAGGAAGAAGAGGATCAAATTTGTAAAAGGATTCTTCTGGTCAATTTGTGTAATTTGGTATTGCATCGGGTATATCCTTCACAATAGAGTGGATCATTGAAAGGATGTAACTTGTTGGGATTTGGTGATTTCTTGGCATGGAAATTCAGAGCACAGAAGAATGACAAGGCAAGGAATAGGGAGCATAGCAAACTCCAGTTCTGGGGAGGTGTGACAAACCTGCCCAAATTTAAACACAAAATGTTTTCCAAGCTGAGCGTGACTTTTCTGCTGATGTTCCCGTGCACAGCCTGACGCTACCCAGGCCTGAGGAGGAGGCAGGGTAATTAACATTCAAGCAGCTAAAGTACCTTCTTTCTTTTTCAATCTTTTTATTGAGTTTCATATATATATAAAGAAAAACATAACATAATAATGAATAGATTATGAATACAATAGACTTGAAATTACATTGGTAATAAGATAATAATATCCTATTAAACATCAACAGAAAAAAGTACATTAATCAATCAAGTCTGTATAACTATATATGAAAAAAAAACAAAAATAATCATCAAAAAAGAAAAAAAAATTGAAAATAAGTAAAAGAAAATGTATATTAAAAAAAACACTAAACTAAAACTAACATGGGCAATAGTAACAGTTTATAAGTATGTGATAGTGTCAAAAAAACTCCGGAACTCCATACCTGAACAAGAATAAGCAGAAAGAAGGTCTGGAAAAGGTCAGATTAATTCATATGAAAATGTCGAATAAACGGTCCCCAAGTTTCTTCAAATTTGACTGATGAGTCAAAAATAGTGCTTCTGATTTTTTCCAAACTTAGATATGAAATAGTTTGGGAAAGCCAATGAGACGTGGTAGGAGGATTTACTTCTTTCCAGTTTTGTAATATGGACCTTCTGGCCATTAATGTTACAAAAGCAATCATTCGTCTGATTGAAGGGGAAAACTGAATACCATCCTCATTTGGTATACCAAAAATTGCAGTAATAAAATGAGGTTGTAAATCAATATTCCAAATTGAGGAAATGGTAACAAATATGTCCTTCAGCTACAGTACCTTCTTGCAGGTATTTGACAAGCAGGTCTCCTCTATCTTTGTAGGGCAAGAACTCTGATTTCACTTCATATGCTTATGATAAAAGTAAGTGATTTAATGTGTCTAGTGGTTTTATTTTATCCCAAGTACCACAACTTCATATTCAATACTTTGCAAAAGCCTCAGCACATACATGGCTAGGGTGCCTAAGACTTTTGCATAGTACTGAATATGAAGTTGCAGTACTGGTTGGTACTGTTGCCACACAAAAAGCAAATTTCATGACATACGTGAGTGATGATAAACCTGGTTCTGATATGGGTTTCTATTGTGGACTGAGAGTGGGAAGAGAGCTGAGAGAGGGGAATCATGGTTGGGGAAAAGGGAAGGGAGGGGGAGGGAAGGGGAAGCAACACAGGGGTGTTCTGTAATGATCAATAAAACAATGGATTGGAATCAAATGGCCTTGCCTGGTGTCTCAGGGTGGGTATGTCTGCACTCACACCACCCCCACCCCACCTCTGGCACTCCTTCTCTGCCACCTGTCCCACACCTCTCCTGTGGTGCTTCACCCTCACCATTCCAAACATCATTTGCTCCCACCAGGTTTACAAACTCGTCGTCTGCTCCTCATTGACAAATACAGCACAGTGCAAAAGTATTACGCTCCCTAGCTATATACAGTGTATGTGCCTAAGACTTTTGCACCGTATAAAGCCCTGAAGGTGGTGGCAAACTGATTTGCGTGCTGATTCAAATGATAACAATGCATTCTGCGTCATATACCCTAATCAGGATATTGAAATGAAGGTCACAGTTTCATGCATCCAGGACACTAACACATTTGTTTTATTTCTCTCAGTAGGAATCAGAACAATAACATGTATTATGCCTTTCTAACTTACCAAAGTACCTTGTGTCACTAAACAAAATTTTACAAATCACTTAAATACACTGCTGCATTTCTTAATCTTCAGTGGTTAAATGATTTGTTTGACACATGCTTTGTGATTGTTTAACAATTAAGTACATGCTTTAACACTAATCTAAACAGGAAGAAAATGCTAATCCAGTTTATATCAGTATTTAAAATATTTGAAAAGCAGTTTTGTTCGTGTGCATTTGTGTATTAAATAAAGAGCACTATCTACTGAACGGTAAAAACAGAAGCAAGTTTGTGAACAATATTTTAGTTCACATTATGTCACATTATATACATGTTACATGTGAGTGAAACCTGTCACATTATTTAACTGATACAAAGAATGAAAAATGGCAATAGTGCTAAAATCTAATTAATGTAGTTGTTAAGTAGTAGCCTGGACCTCTGGAGAGGTCATTAGTTCTGCTGAACTCATTTTAAGAATGGAACACCACGAGTTAGCTCAAAATGGCACTTGACCTGTCCTTGAGCACCTCGGTTTGGACAAAAGTCACTTCATGCTCTTCCGCTGGACTGACCCTAAAAACAAAATGCCACTGAATCCCACTGCAGTGTGTAAGAGGTTTGTACGTTTTCCCCACGACGGCATGAGTTTCCTCCAGGTGCTCGGGTTTCTTCCCACAGTCCAGAGATGTACTTGTTGGTAGATTCATTGGCCGTTGTGAATTCTCCCATCATTAAACTAGGATTAAATTGGAAGATTGCTAGGCTAGAAAGGCCTACTCCACAGGGTATGTTACTAAATAAGTATATTTATTTACAGAAATAGACACAAACATACTGATATTTATGTATTTATATGTGGACTTAGTTATCTCCCTATTTGTGAAAGAGCCTGGTATTTATCAAATGAGAAAGTTGGCCCCGAGGAAGATTTAGTAGATTAAGCCTGTATTGAGCTGATATCCGGGAAAAGGCATCAAAGTATTTGGGCTCTCACGACCAGACGAGGTAACAGTTTCTTCCCCCAAGCCATCAGAATCCTCAATACCCAGAGTCTGAACAGACACCAGTTTACTGCCCTCTACCATGCCTATTGTCTAGTTTATTATTTACTGTAATGCCTGCACTGTTTGTGCACTTTATGCAGTCCTGGGTAGGTCTGTGGTCCAGTGCAGTTTTTTCTGTGTTGTTTTTACGTAGTTCAGTGTAGTTTTTGTATTTTTTCATGTAGCACCATGGTCCTGAAAAACATTGTCTCAGTTTTTACTGTGTACTGTACCAGCAGTTATGGTCAAAATGACAATAAAAAGTGACTTGACTTGACTTGACTTGATATTTTCTCAAATTTAAAAGCATCGATCAGTGCTGATCCTAGTGACAGGATGATCAAGGATCAATTTTATTCCCCGTATACTTTTACACGTGTTAGGAATTTGCTGTGGATGTGACAGCATTACATGCAACAAGAATAACATTCAACAATTATAAAGAATAAAGACTTTTAAAGAAATAAATATGCTGATATTTATATGTGGATATATTTATCTCACTATTTGTGGCTGAACCTGGCATTTATCAAATGAGAAGCGTGACCCTTGAGGAAGAATTTAGTAGATTAGGCCTATAATTTCTCAAATTTAAAAAAATTTGTGGTGATCTTATTGACATGAGTAAAAGTCATTAATGATCTGACAGTGGATATCAAATTGCCTAGAGTTTTGACTTCAGGTTCATTGGATGGAAATGAGGAAAGTATTTTTCATTTCAAAGGCTGTGTATCTTTCAGTCTGATTTAAATTGAAGAGACCAAAAACCTTTTACAGAAAATGATTCAGGGAGCTTTGGAAGGGTGGCAGATATTATGTGAGTGATTAAGTGATGTGGAGGGGGTACTGGGTTCATTTTGGAAATCCATCCATGAAATTAATCAAGGATCAACTTTATTCACCATATTTTTTTTCTTTATCCAGAGAGAAGTGAACCTGTGGAATTCATTGCCACAGGCGGCTGTGGAAGCCAAGTCAGTTGGGTATATTTGATGCAGCGATTGATAGATTCTTGATTAGACAGAACAGGAATAGATACACAGAACATGAACCACATATTATTTCATATTCTATTTGAAATAAAATGTGTATGCTAGTACCTAAAGTACCAGGCAAAAGTCTTAGGCACATACACAGAGCTCATGTGCCTGAGACGTCTGCACAGTTACTGTATTCGTCAATGTGGAGCAGAGAGCGAGTTTGTAAATCTAGCAGGAGTAAAGGATGCTGGGAATCAAAAGAGTGGAGCACCATGGGAGTTGACGTTCAGGTGGCCAAGAAGGAGTGCCGGGGCAGGGGCTGGTGCAGGTGCAGACACATCTAATCCTGAGACACCAGGCAAGACCATTTGAATCCAAACAATTGGTTTATTGATCATTATGGGAGGGGGATTTGGCAGGGGGATGGGAACCGGAGTGATAAGGTTGAGAAAGGGGAAAACTGAAATAACTCAAAGATAGTGTGCAACAGAGATTGTACAAAGAACAGGCAGGAAATGAAACTTAATCACAGCCAATGACACGGGTTACAGGGCAATAGAGGTGCGGTGCAGTTAAAACGGAAAGCAACAAATACTCGACTGAAAGTACTATAGTTGAATGCACGCAGCATAAAGACGATCTTGAAATTCAGCTATAGATTGGCAAGTATGACGTTGTGGCCATCTCTGAAACTTGGCTAAATGATGGTTGCCATTGGGAGCAGAGCATCCAAGTATATACAGTGTATCGGAAAGATAGGATAGTAGGCAGAGGGGGTGGAGTGGCCCTGTGTGTAAGAAATAATATTAAATCATTAGAAAGAGATGACATAGGATCAGAAGGTGTAGAGTCTCTATGGGTTGAGTTAAGAAATGGTGAGGGTAAAAGGGTAATGACCGTTGTATACAGGCCTCCAAATAACAGCCAGGATGTGGATTACAAATCACAGCAGGAGATAGAAAAGGCATTTCAGAAAGGCAATCTTATGATAATCTTTGGGGATTTTAACATCTGAGGGTGGATAAATCTCCTGGACCTGATGGAATGCACCCTCAGGTTCTGAAGGAAGTAGCTGGAGAGATTGCTGAGGCATTAACAATGCTCTTTCAAGAATCAATAGATTCTGGCATTGTACCGGATGACTGGAAAATTGCAAATGTTACTCCGTTATTTAAGAAGGGTGAGAGGTAGCAGAAAGGAAACGACAGACCTGTTAGCCTGACATCAGTGTTGGGAAGTTATTGGGATCAATTGTTAGGGATGAGAATATGGAGTACTTGGAGGCACATGACAAGATAGGCCAAAGCCAGCATAGTTTCCAGAAAGGAAAATTCTGCCTGACAATCCTACTGCAGTTCTTTGGGGAAATTATAAGCAAGGTAGACAAAGTAGATGTGGTGCACTTCGATTTTCAGAAGGCCTTTGACAAGGTGCCGCACATGAAGATAAGAGCCCATGGAATTACAGGGAAGTTACTGGCATGGGTGGAGGATTGGCTGGTGGACAGAAAACAGAGAGTGGGAATAAAGGGATCCTATTCTGGCTGGCTGCCGGTTACCTGTGAAGTTCCACAGGGGTCGGTGTTGGGACATTTACTTTTTACAATGTATGTCAATGATTTGGACTGTGGTATTAATGGATTTGTGGCTAAGTTTGCTGATGATTCAAAGATAGGTGGAGGAACGGGTACTGTTGAGGAAACAGAGAGCCTGCAGAGAGACTTAGATAGTTTAGGGGAATGGGCAAAGAAGTGGCAAATGAAATACAATGTTGGAAAATGTACGGTCATGCACTTTGGTAGAAAAAATAAACGGGCAAACTATTATTTAGATGGGGGAGAAAATTCAAAATGCAGAGATGCAAAGGGACTTGGGAGTCCTTGTGCAAGATACCCTAAAGGTTAACTTCCAGGTTGAGTCAGTGGCAACGAAGGCAAATGCAATGTTGGCATTCATTTCTAGAGGTGTAGAATATAAGAGGAGGGATGTGATGTTGAGGCTCTATAAGGTACTCATGAAACCAGACTTGGAGTATTGTGTGCAGTTTTGGGCTCTTTAGTTTAGAAAGGATATGCTGACATTGGAGAGGGTTCAGAGAAGATTCACAAGAATTATTCCAGGAATGTAAGGGTTACCATATGAGGAATGACTGGCAGCTCTTATAACCATATAACAATTACAGCACGGAAACAGGCCATCTAGGCCCTTTAGTCTGTGCCAAACGCTTACTCTCACCTAGACCCACTGGCCTGCACTCAGCCCATAACCGTCCATTCCTTTCCTGTCCATGTACCTATCCAATTTTACTTTAAATGACAATACCGAACCTGCCTCTACCACTTCTACTGGAGGCTCGTTCCACACAGCTACCACTCTCTGTGTAAAGAAATTCCCCCTTGTGTTACCCTTAAACTTTTGCCCCCTAACTCTCAACTCATGTCTTCTTATTTGAATCTCCCCTACTCTCAATGGAAAAAGCCTATCCACGTCAACTCTATCTATCCCCCTCGTAATTTTAAACACCTCTATCAAGTCCCCCCTCAACCTTCTACGCTCCAAACATAAAGACCTAACTTGTTCAACCTTTCCCTGTAACTTAGGTGCTGGAACCCAGGTAACATTCTAGTAAATCTCCTCTGTACTCTCTCTATTTTGTTGACATCTTTCCTATAATTCGGTGACCAGAACTGTACACAATACTCCAAATTCGGCCTTACCAATGCCTTGTACAATTGCAACATTACATCCCAACTCCTATACTCAATGCTCTGATTTATAAAGGCCAGCATCCCAAAAGCTTTCTTCACCACACTATCCACATGGGATTCTTGGGCTGTATTCCCTGGAGTTCAGGAGAATAAGGGGGGATCTCATAGAAAAAGGCCTGAACAGATTAGATAGGGCAATGTTATTTCCCATGGTAGGGGAGTCTAGGACAAGACAGCACGACTTCAGGATTGAAGGACGTCCATTTAGAACAGAGATGCAGAGAAATTACTTTAGTCAGAGGGTGGTAAATCTGTGGAATTTGTTGCCACAAGTGGCTGTGGGGGCCAAGTCATTGAGTGTATTTAAGGCAGAGATAGATAGGTTTTTCATTAGCCAGGGCATCAAAGAGTATGGGAAGAAGGCAGGGACAGTGGGGATGACTGGAAGAATTAGAACAACCCATGTTTGAATGGCGGAGCAGATTCAATGGCTGAATGGCCTACTTCTGCTCCTATATCTTATAGTCTTGTGGTGTTAGGGTCTTATTACAGAATGTCTCTCTAGTGATTCCCCTTTCCCTGCACCCTTCCCTCACTCAGTCCACAATAGAGATCCATATCAAAATCAGAATCAGGTTTATCATCTCTCACATACATCCTCAGGAGAATGTGAAATTACTACAATACCATGCAAAAGACTTGTGCACCAATCTCTCTCTCTCTCTCCCTATATACATATATATATTCACTTTAGCCAAATACTACACTGAGCTGCTCTGATGAATTCTTCTTTAAAGAGGTGCTGGCTATCTTTAAGGGGATGTAGCAATATTTCAGAAGAATAAGCTCGCTTCAAGTGATGTGCTTACCTGGATTAATTTCAAGATGCTTACTGGCTAATCGCAGTAAAGCAGAGATGAAGACAAATTTCTTTAGCCGGAGGGGGGTGAATCTGTGGAAGTCATTGCCACTGGTGGCTGTGGAGGCCAGATCATGGGTGTATTCAAGGCAGAGGTTGATAGGTTTTTGACTATTCAGACTATGAAAGGTAATGGGGAATAGCCAGGAGAATGGGGTTGGGAGGGAAATGGATCATCATGATGAAATAATAGAGCAGACTCGATGGACTGAATGGCCTGATTCTGCTCCTGTGCCTTTGGTCTTCTGGGAAGTCACAGAGATCTGGTTGTGCACAAAAAGCCTCTAAATTATCAAACAGAATGTCAACGTCATGCTGCCTGTATGTAGGAAAGAAATTTTATGAGCTATCTAATCAAGCATCCAAACACTTCAGTATTTAGTGAAATGGCTACCTAGGTTAACGGTTGTAACTGAATATTTTAACCAAAGGAATAAGAAATAATCTACACTGGAGCACAATTCATTTAACCTCGTCAAGTTTCTGGTTCAAGACCATTTAACATCTATAAAGTGAAATGCAGATTTCAAGTTCAAGCTAATTGTTGACACAGGGCATAAATGCCATGAAAATTTGTTTGTTACAGTGCATTATAAATTAAGGACAAATATAGATCAACATAAATGAATTAACATAAATTAACATGTGCAAAACAAACTTAAATGCATTTTGTGTAAAATTGAGAGAAAATATATCTTGTCGAGGTAGGCATTAAGGATTTTCAGGCCTTTTCAAGAATGTTATGGCAGTGGGGATAAAGCTGTTGCAGACCTTTAAGATGTCGGTCCACATGTTTCTGTACCTCCTGCCTGAAGACATCATGTAGAAGGCATAGCCTGGATGCTGAGGTCTCTGCTAATGGGTGTGGTCTTCTTGAGGCATCTCTCCTGTAGATATTCTCCGTGGTGGGAAGAGTTGTGCCCATGATGAACTGGTTGAGTCCAGCGCTCTCTGTTGCCCCTCAAATTCCTGTGTTGTGGTGTTACTATAGCAGCCTGTGATGCAACCAACCAGAATGCTTTCCACTGCACATCTCCGAAAGTTTACCAGTCTTCAGTGACATGTTGAATCTCCTTAAAATGTGGAGGAGCTGGCAAGTCTTCCTCAAGTTCAAGTGCAAGTTTAACTATCATTCAACCATACATGAATACAGGCAAACGAAGCAGCGTTCCTCTGGGGCCAAGGTGCAAATCACATTACCAACAGCACACCACACACTTCACATTCCATATAGCACAAATAGCACATATGGTTACAATTTCACAGTTGCATCTGTGTGCTGGGCCCGGGATTGTTCCTCCTGTTATGCATCCAGCAACAAGGAATATAGAATTGTTAGGTTTTATAAACAAATATAAACATTTATTAAACTCTGCTCAACAAAAATGAGAAATAAACAAACAACTAACTTAACTGGAAGTTAACTGCTATATGGCAACTTAGCAAACAGCCAAACTCTAGAATAGTTCTTAAAGTGGTAAATTTGAAAGTCCAACTGATTTATACAGTCAATTAGGAGAGACTTTCCTGAAGTAAAGAATTCCTTGAAGACATGACGTTACTGCTGATCCCAGCCGAAATATGCCTGATCTGAAGGATTCACAATAAAGGAAGTAAAATGGTTTAAAGGAACTGACCTTTTTGTTCTGGTAGATAGACACTGCACCAAACTTTCCTGCTCTTGCAGAGGTTATCTCAGATGCAGGCCATTAACCTTGAATGAAGATTCAATAAGGTCGATTCTTTCTAAAAACCGCTGAACAACACCAACTTTCCCCACTTCTTTCTTCACTCTACAATCCTGGACAGTAAAGGAAAAATCATAGATGCAACACACAAAACTGGCAGCGATTGGCGGAACTACCAGCACAAATCTTTGCATCTTAAAAAAACGTTAAACTCCGTTTTAAAATGGAACTGTGTCATGAGACGAATATGCAACAAAACTAAAAACTAACGGAGTAACTGACGAACCAACCAACACAAAAACTCCTGTGTCACAGCAGGGCTTTCCCATTTTATACCTGTTGGAACAGGCCATCACATGACCTCACACCAGCGGGAAAATTACATCACCCCATCATCACAAGACCATTACATCATGCTCACAAGATACTCAATTACATCATGGTCATAAGACAGTCACAAGATACCCACAGGGTATGTAACATTCCAAAGTGTTCAATGTAGAAAATTCAAAGTAAATTTATTACCAAAGTATACGTATAGAGTCATAGAACAGGACATCACAGAAACTGGTGCTTCAGTCCATCTAGTCTGTGCTGGACTATTAATCTTCATAGTGCCATCTACCTGCACCCAGACCATTGCACTCCATACCCTTCCCGTCCATGTACCCGTACAAGTTTCTCTTAACTATTGAAATTGAACCCACATCCACCACTTATTGTATGTTGGCAGCTCATTCAACTCACTGACTACCATCTAAATGAAGAACTTACCCCTCATGTTCCCCTTAAAAATTTTATCTTTCACCCTTAACTCACGACCTCTAGTTCTAGTCTCACCCAAACTCAGTTTAAAAAGCCTGTTTGCTTTTACTCTATCTATACTTCTCATAATTTTGTATGCTGTATGTCAATCTTGTACATTCTAGAGAATAAAGTCCTGACCTATTCAACTTTTTCCTATATCTCAAGTCCTGACAACAAGCTTGTAAATTTTCTCTGCACTCTTTAAATGCATATCTTTAAATAAAGCTCTGATTTCTAAGTCAGCAAATATTTAGGATGGGTATTTATAATCTCATGTGATAGTTCACCTTCACTTGACTCTGCCCAGTAGTCTCTTTCCATGTCATCAGTCGTGCATTCAGAAAAGTCAGTGAACATTTACTACCCTTTTTTGACTCTTCGCAGGGCTTTGATCTGCTGGACTGGACTCATTGCTCTGCCCGTGGTTCCAATTGTCACAAGATGGCAAGTATTCAAAAACTAAAGACACAAGAGAGACTTCAAATGCAGGAAATATGGATGAACACACAAAAAACTGGAGGACTCAACAAGTCAGACTTGACTGTCCATGACCTCCTCTGCTACAAATTGAAGCTAGATGCAGATTAGAGGGACAACATTTCATATTCCGTCTGGGAAGTCTCCAACCTCAAGGCATCAACATCTACTTCTTTAACTTCCTGTAGTCAGGTTCAGGAACAGTTATTTCCCCTCAGCTATGAAGCTCTTGAACTAGAGAGGGATAACTTCACTCACCCAAACACTGAACTGTTCCCACAACCTATGGACTCACTTTCAAGGATTCTTCGCCTCATATTCACAATATTTATTGTTTTTATTTATTATTATTATGTTCTTAGGCCTTTGCCATTTTGTAATTGCACAGTTTGATGTATTTTGTACATTGGTTGCTTGTCCGTCCAGTTGTGTGTTTTTCATTGATTTTATTGTGATTCTTTGTATTTACTTTGAATGCTTGCAAGATTATCAACCTCAGTGTAGTACATGATGACGTATTCAGTATGCAATTTGATTACAAATTTAATTTGAACTTTGAACCATTCGTTTCTGTCCACACACACCATGTAATCTGCTCCAGAAACTGCCTAGAATTTCCCTACTACATGGCCCTATATTCTTCTAAGATCTATTTATTTATATCTAAGAGTCTCTTAGAAGACCCTGTTGTTTCCACCTCTACCACTGTCACAGGCAGTGCAAGCCACACACCCAACACTTTCTGAGTGAAAAACTTACCCCTGACATTCCTTCTGTACCTACTTTCAAGCACCTTAAATCTGTGCCCCCTCATGCTAGCCATTACAGCCCTGGGAAAAAGCCTCCAGCTATCCAAATGATCAATACCTCTCATCATCTTATACACCTCTATCAGGTCACCTCTCATCCTCCGTCACTCCAAAGAGAAAAGACCAAGTTCACTCAACCTATTCTCACAAGGCACACTCTCCAACCCAGGCAGCATCCTTGTAAATCTCCTCTGTACTTCATTTATCCTTCCTGCAGTGAGGTGACCAGAACTGAATACACTACTCCAGGTGGGGTCTGATCAAAGTTATATAGATATAACTTTACCTCATGTCTCTTGAACTCAGTCTCATGGCTGATGAATGCCAACACATCATACGCCTTCTTAACAACACTGTCAATATTGTTCCTTCAGTAGAGTCAAGCAAAGTAAGTTTTGTAATGGGAGGAACTTCAAACACAAAATGTGACCAGTAAGGAGATAGCAGGTCACCAAAATTAGGACAAAGAATCGATGACTTGAAAGACAACTGAAACAAGAATGCCACAAGAAAACTGCATCCAGCATCAAGGACCCCCGCCATCAGGCAAAATGTACAGGAGCCTTAGTCCCACACCACCAGGTTTAGGAACACTTATTACCCTTCAACCATTAGGCTCCTGAACCAGCTATGGATAACTTCACTCACCTCTGAACTGATTCCACAACCCATGGACTCACTCTACAACTCTCATTCTCAGTGTTATTTATTTAGTATTATATTTTTTGTGCTTGCAGTTTTTTATCTACTTGTGCACATTAGTTGCTTGTCAGACTTTATGGATACTTTTTCATAAATTCTGTTGTATTTAATTATTTTCTTGTGAATGCCTCCAAGAAAATGAATCTCAGGATAGTCGTTTGAGAATAAATTTACTTTGACTCCCAGAGGTGTTGAGGAATTGGATCTAAAGCTTTGAACTCTGGCCGTTGAATCCTTAACAGTCATCTGGAGAGATGAGGAAATACAGGAATTTGTGAAAAGTTGTGGGTCTGGAGGAGATTACAGATACCAGGCTAATGCTAAAGTAAGACGATAAGCTCTGGTGAGAGTAAATTAGTAAAAATTAGAACGTGAGTAACAGAGCCCAATGACATATAGAGAGTAAACAATGGAAGGGAAAGCAAGAGTGCACTGGAAATTGTTGAATCATGAGGAGAAAAGGGTTATCTCAAAATCAGTTTATTATCACCGACATACAATATTATGAAATTTGTTGTTTTGTGGCAGCAGTACAGAGCAAAACCAAAAAAAAATACTCCAATAAGATACACACAGTACTGTTCAAAAGTCTTGGGCACATACTGTAGTGATTTTGTGTAATGCACTGTACTACTGCTGCAAAACAAAAACAAATTTTATGACATATGTGAGTGATGATAAAACTGATTCTGGTATGGGTCTCTATTGTAGACTGAGAGCGGGAAGGGGTCAGGGAGAGGGGAATCATGGTTGGGGAGAGGAGAGGGAGCAGTGTCTCAGGACTGGGTGTGTCTACACCCATGACACCACCCCCACCCGCCCTGTTCCTGGCACTCCTTCTCAGCCACCTGACCCACATCCCTCCACCCTCCAGATTTACAAAACTGTTCTCTGCTCCATGTTAATGAGTATGGGGAGGAGGCAGGGTGCACGTGTGCAAACTGCACTGCAGCGGACAGGTAGGGTCTACAACAGATTGTCAAAATAGTCACTGGCGCCAGCATATGTCCATCATCAAGGACATATATATGGAAAGATGCCGGAAAAGGGCCACTAATTTCAAAGGATCCCACTTACCCTGCGCATGGACTGTTTGTCCCACTCCCATCAGGGAGGAGGCGAGGTAGCATCCACGGCAGGACCACCGGACTCAAAAACAATTACCTCCTCCAAGTAAATACGAGAAAATTTGCAGATGCTGGAAATCAAAAGCTACACACCTGTGTTCCTCCCCTCCTCCACATTCTTACTCAGACCTCTCCCCTTCCTTTCCAGTCCTGAAGAAAAGTCTCGGCCCAAAACATCGACTGTTTGCTCTTTTCCATAGATACTGCCTGACCTGCAGAGTTCCGAGTGTGTTATTTCCCCAAGCAGTAAGGCTGATCAACACCTCAACCCAAAGCCATAACCACTACTTTATTATTTCTCGTTAATCACCTTATGTACAGTCTAGCGTCACTTTATGGATATGCAGTCAATCTATGTATATAGGCTATCGTATGTATTTATATTTACTGTGTGTTTTCATTATTATTATTATTGCATTCTTCATCTTCTTGGGCTTTTTTGTGCTGCATCGGATTTGGAGTAACAATTATTTTGTTCTCCTTAACCCATGTAGAGGATATATATTAAAATATAGGAACAGGATGAGGCCATTTGGCCCATCAAGTATGCTCTACCATTTCATCATGGCTGATGCATTTTTCCTCTCAGTCCCAGTCCCCTGTCTTCTCCCCGTATCCCTTCAAGGAAACTAGCAACCTCTACCTTAAACATACCCAATGACTTGGCCTCCACAGCTGCCTGTGGCAAAGTATTCCACAGATTCACCACCATCTGACTAAAGACTTTTCACCCCATCTCCATTCTGAAAGGGTGCCCCTCTATTCTGAGGCTGTGTCCTCTGGTCTTAGACTCTTCCACTATAGGAATTCAGAAATTACATTAAACTATCTTGAAGCTTGAATCAGTGTGTAGAAAGATCCGTGAAACATTTTGCAAGATTTGCAGAATTGTTCACCATTTCACTGGTGAGCAACACATGCTTTGATTTTCCTCATAATTATTGTTAATTCTCAAGATGAGGTAGAATGCAGAACTTGCAACAAGTACAGGATTTTACGACATCCACTCAGCTCATTGAGAACCTAGCCATGACAGAAACAATAAATAGCGAAGCAGTACAAATTTCAGCTGGACTTTAGCAGTAATCTCTAAAATGCTCGTTTTAACAATCAAGCCTAAAGGCGGATGTCCTATGTTTTTTAAAAGTTGGCAGCTGGATTGCGATTGGTAGTGAGTTTGGTATGAACCCCATATTGTGTATATAGTACAAATGTTTATTTTACTCTATTAATTCATCTCAGTTGTATTACTGTTCGAGTACTAAATGCTTAATTACACAAATAATCAGGAGAAACACTCAACTAAACAAGAAAAACTATCATTTTAAGCAATCTTTTTCACCAGTGATCAAGTGCATTGTCATTAAACCTGAGAGTTTTCTTACCGTTCCTGTGCAAGAAGTAGAAAATGCCTTTAATGTTCTTTAATGAACGAGTGTCAATAAAGTTCCACAGAAGTAGTTAAAGCTCCTTCTTCCGCTTTATATTATTTTTTGCTAATGATTGGTGCGATCGAGGTAAAGTTAGAATTTATTGCCCCTCCTCTAATTACCCCTTAAATGTTGAAATGCTGCAGACCAAACACGCCAGGAGGTGAACTTCTCTCCACAGGATTTGCTGACTCTCACCCATTCTTGTAGCTGTGGTATTTAGGTAACTGGCCCATTCAGGTTTCTGAGTGATCCCCAGGATGTTATTATTGGGGGATTTGTTGGTGGTCCTGCCATTGACTAGTTAGTGGTAGGTGTTTAGATTCATTCCCTGGTATTTTTTTTTTACTTGTCAATGATCATCCCATGACTAATTCCGTGTATGTTCATGCTTGTAGCCCATCTAATTCAAGGTTCAACATCTTGTGAATTCAGAGATACTCATCTTCACACCCAAGTCAAGTCACTTTTTATTGTCATTTCGACCATAACTGCTGGTACGGTACATAGAAAAAACGAGACAACGTTTTTTCACAACCATGGTGTTACATGACACAGTACAAAAATTAGACTGAACTACGTCAAAAACAACACAGAGAAAGCTACACTAGACTATAGACATACACAGGACTGCATAAAGTGCACAAAACAGTGCAGGCATTACAATAAATAACAAACAAGACAATAGGGCAGTAAGGTTTCAGTCCAGGCTCTGGGTATTGAGGAGTCTGATGGCTTGGGGGAAGAAACTGTTACATAGTCTAGTCGTGACAGCCCAAATGCTTTAGTGCCATTTCCCAGATGGCAGGAGGGAGAAGAGATTGTATGAGGGATGCGTGGGGTCCTTCGTAATGCTGTTTGCTTTGCGGATGCAGCGTGTAGTGTAAATGTCCGTGATGGCGGGAAGAGAGACCCCGATGATCTTCTCAGCTGACCTCACTATCCGCTGCAGGGTCTTGCGAGCTGCGTTGTAATGTGTGCCTATTTAAGTTACTGGTGCCTTCCCGTCTGCTTAAAATAGTCTGGCCATTCTCCTCTGACCTCCCTCATTATCAAGGCATTTTCATCCACAGAACTGCCAATCACAATCACAGTGCCTGATGCAAGGTCTCAGCCCGAAACATCAACTGTTTACTCTTCTCCATGGAAGCTGCCTGACCCCTCCTGAGTTCCTCCAGCATTTTGTGGGTGTTGCTTTGGATTTGCAGCAGATCTTCTAATTTTTCTGCCATTCGCTGGGCGCTTTTTGTTTTTGTTTTTGTCTCTGTAATCTGTTGTACGTGAAAATCCCGGGCCAGCAGCAGTTTCTGAGATATTCAAACCTCCCACCCTGACACCAAAAATTATTCCACGGTCACAGTCACATTTCTTGATGTTTGGCATGTGCAGCAACTCAACTTCTTGACCATATCTGCCTGCATTAAGCTGATGCCACATGTTTGGCTGATCAGATGTTTGCATTAATAAGCAAGTGTAGAGGTGTACCTAGTAAAGTATCCACTGAGTAGTGCAGATATTACTGCAAACAGCCACAGATGGTTTTCTTTGCTGAAGAGTTGTGAGCACACTGCATTTGGATCTCATCATGGATTAAACTGCCAAAGATTGCCATAGGCTTGGGGAACTTCCACGGTGATTTCCAAGGGATGGAATGCTTAACCCTCAAACAATTGTCATCGACCCACTCACTACGTACTGGAGGAACTCATCAAGTCAAGCAGCATCTATGGAGGGAACATGTGTTGATTTCCTTCCATAGTTGCTGCCTCGCGTTTGAATTGTTCCAGCACTTTGTGTGCGTCGCTCGGGATTTCCAGTATCTGCAGACTCTCTTGTGTCTCTCACTGACTTCGGTGTGAGTTAGGACACTGCCCTTCAGTTTTATCAGGGCTTCGGAAGCCTCACTAGATCAGATGATGTCTTAATGTCACTCACAGCGTGGTTGAAGGCAACAGATAAGGTTTGGAGCGGATCTGCCTTGGCAGAATCCTCACAGGTAAACGAGTAATTGCTGAGTAAGTGGCACCTTGGCTACAGCAAGTTGACTCTGTGGTTAAGAAAGCGTCTGGTGTATTGACCTTCATCAATCGTGGAATTGAATTTAGGAGCTGAGAGGTAATGTTCCAGCTATATAGAACCCCGGTCAGACCCCACTTTGAGTACAGTGCTCAGTTCTGGTAGCCTCACTACAGGAAGGATGTGGAAGCCATAGAAAGGGTGCAGAGGAGATTTACAAGAATGTTGCCTGGATTGGGGAGTATGCCTTATGAGAATAGCTTGAGTGACCTCGGCCTTTTCTCCTTGGAACGACGGAGGATGAGAGGTGACCTGATAGAGGTGTATAAGATGATGAGAGGCATTGATCGTGTGGATAGTCAGAGGCTTTTTCCCAAGGCTGAAATGGTTGCGACAAGTGGACATAGGTTTAAGGTGCTGAGGGGTAGGTACAGTGAAGATATCAGGGGTAAATCTTTTACTCAGAGAATGGTGAGTGCGTGGAATGGGCTGCCAGCAACGGTGGTGGAGGTAGATACAATAGGGTCTTTTAAGAGACTTGTAGATAGGTACATGGAGCTTAGTAAAATAGAGGGCTATAGGTAAGCCTGGTAATTCCTGGTAAACATGTTCAGCACAATTTTGTGGGACGAAGGGCCTGTGTTGTGCTGTAGGTTTCCTATGTTCTATGTAATTACCAGCAGTTAGAGAAATCAGTGTTCCTGCTGTCAGGTTGGAGGCTATCCAGACGGAAAATGAGGTGTTGCTGCTCCACCCTGAGACTGATCTCATCATGGGAGTAGAGGAGGACATGGACTGACATAGCATAATGAGGATGGGGAGTAGAATTAAAATTGGTTGTGTTACTCTGGATTTCCAGCATCTGCAGAATCTCTTGTGTCTATTCAGGGTGGAGGTTGGGGTACCAAAGAAGTATTTCCTTTTAATCCGAATAGTATCGCCTCTTGATATTTGAGAAACCAAGAGACAGTTGATTATACTCCTGACTTGTGTCATGGAGACACTGGAAGTGTGCCTAGAAGTGAGTCTTTTACTACATAATCTCCAGATTCCAGATTTTTCATTTGAACAAAATTTTCTTATGGCTGCTGTGCTAAAGGCCTGATTTAATTCTACCCTCAGCGTGTTGAAGATGGATTCCCAGCAACACTAAATAGAAGAGATTCGGTAGATGCTGGAAATCCATAGGAACAGACAGAATATCTTGGAGCAACTCAGCAGGTCAGGCAGCATCTATAGAAATGAATAAACAAAGTTTCAGGCCAAGGCTCATCATCAGGACTGAAAATACCAGGATAAGAAGATAAGGGGAGGAGAAGGAGGACAGGTAGAAGGTACTAGGTGAAACCAGGTGGGTGGAGGATGCACATGAAGTAAGAAGCTGACAGGTGATAGGTGGAAAATACAAAGGACTGGAGAAGAAGGAATCTGATAGGAGAGGAGAGTGGACCATGGGAGAAAGGGAAGGAGGAGGTACTCCAAGGGGAGGTGATGGGTGGGAAAGGTAAGGGGCTGGAGAGGAAGGAATCTGATAGGAGAGGAGAGTGGACCATGGGAGAAAGGGAAGGAGGAGGTACACCAAGGGGAGGTGATGGACAGGTGAGGAAAAGGGAAGGGTCCAATATATGAAAGGAACACAAGAGATTCCACAGATGCTGGAACTCCAGACTAACACACACAAATACTTGAGGAACTCAGCAGGTCAGGCAGCATCTATGGAAAGGAATAAACATTCGGTGTTTGGGGCCAAGGCTTTGCCAAATTAGTGTTTTGGCAATGCTAATGTCATTGAATACTAAGCACAAGAAGTTAGATACTCTCTCCTTGGAAATGATTTTTGCCTGCACTTACTTGGTGGGAATGTTACCTGGCCATGATAAATCCATCAGTGGGTGATGCCTGGCTTTTGTTGCATGCCTCATTATTTGATGACCTGAGGCCAGATTGCTTCATGTTTTACACAAAAATATTGCTTACTCATAACAAGGATAACAAGGATGCCCTGGGGGTTTTTAGGTAGTAACTCCTCATTAATGAATAGCAGGAGAGTGGGACGGGGGGCCTACGTGCAGCAAGCATTGGCATGCTTTCTGTCAACTATTAAAAGATTATGTAAATGATGAGCTGTGGTGCATGCTGGGAGTTGTAGTATTCCATTTCGCCTGACACTAAAAAGACTGGAAATCCATGTGAAGCTAATCCTGGATATCTTAGACAGGTCACAAACTCAACATTCTGCAGATGTTGGAAATCTTGAACAACACACGCAAAGTGCTGGAGGAACGTAGCAAGTAAGGACTTAACTATTGTCAGAATTTCAGATGGTCATGAGGGGACTTACAGGAGTGAGATGGATCAGCTGGCAAAGTGGTGTCACAGCTACAACCTTGCACTCAACCTCCGTAAAGCTAAGGAATTGATTGTGGACTTCAGAAAAGTGTAAGACAAGAAAACATACACCAGTCCTCATCGAGTGATCAGAAGTGGGAAGAATGAGCAGTTTCAAGTTCCTGGGTATCAACATCTCCGAAGATCTATGCTAGGCCCAACATACTGATGCAATTACAAAAAAGGCACAACAGCGGTTATATTTCATTCAAAGTTTGAGGAGAACTGATATGTCACCACCAAAGACACTCACTGAGTTCTACAGATGTACCGTGGAGAGTATTTTAATTGGTTGCAATTAAATTGGTTAATTTGGCATGGAGGGGCAACTGTACAGGATTGAAACAAGCTGCAGAAACTTGTAAACTCAGACAGCTCCATCACGGATGTGAGCTTCACCAGCATCCAGGACACCTTCAAAAGGCGATGCCTCAAAAAGGCAGTATCTATCATTTATTTGTTTTTAACATGATGCTTCAGACAGTCAGCCATTCTTGTCTGGCGCGTGGTGTCAGGATTGGTCTCCTTTCAGATTAACTGGGTCACGATATGAAGGTTCCTGACTCGGCCCTTGCTCTTTACGAGGCCGAATGGTTAGCTCGACGCTCAACCCAACACGGATGGAAAGCGCGCTCGGGGGTGGCCCAACTTTGATTTGAACTCAGGAGCCTTCGCTCCGGAGTCCGGCGCTGACGCATTGCGCTTCCAGCTGGCCGTCATTCAGGACCTTCGTCACACAGGACACCCTCTTCTCATTGCTATCACCAGGGAGGAGGCAGACACTCTACCACTCATGAGCAGGTTCTTCCACTCTGCCAACAGATTTCTGAATGGACACTGAGCCCATGAACACTACCTCAGTAACGCTTTCTCCACCATCACTGCTAGTGGAACTCAGCAGGTCAGGCAGCATCTGTGGAGGAAAATGATGTTTCAGGCCTGAGACCTTCCCCAGCACTTGTGCCAGAGATTCATTTCTCTCTATGGATGCTGCCTGACCTGCTCAGTTTCTCCAGCGTTTTGTGTGTGTTACCCGAGATTTTACCTCCCTCTTGCTTCCTGAGAGATGCTTGGTTTGCCCTGATATGAACATTGCTCACTGTTGTCAAAGAGAAAGATCTCCACTAAAATTGTCAATTATGACTGAATTTTACAGGATTATCAAAATGAATTACAGTGGAAATGCATTTCAGACAAAATAAAGATTTAAACCAACAAAGCTTTAAAAACAATTTGCCCTAAAAAATAAGACTGGAAATATTCATAAAATTATTCCAAAGGCTTTAACACTGATTCAGAATATGCAGATTTACATGATGTATTTTAATTTTATGCTCTCTATCAATAAAGTGGCAACTGAGGAAGGTTATGTATAACTCAGCATCTTGTTAGCAGTCTAGAAAATCTATAAAGTCCAATGAGAGAGTCCTTCATACAACAGCATACAGAAACACTTCACTTAAATTGTCTGTTTCTAGCAACACAGCATGGATTCCAATCGTTAGTAATTGCTTATATATTAACTACTATTCTCGCCAAAGACACGTTACCATCTACTGCAATCTCTACTCCATCTTTCGCAAGCACCAAATGAATTTTTGAGATATCAGGGAATGGATGACTGGCGGTCTGAATAATCACATTTCTAAGTTTGCCAGACACAATGAATTGATCTCCCACTGGGCTTCAAGGCCAATACTCTCACCTAGGAGATTAAATGTTCTGTAGCAAAAGCAAAACGGCAAGATTATGGAAAAGTAAAATTGAATGGATGACAGAAAATAGGTTACAGAGACCTTTATCTGATCAACAGAAATGCATCGTGATAAAAATAAATTTAAATGCTGAGTACAACTGAAAAATTGTAAAACTGGTCCAATGCACAAAAGGAACACAAGAGATTCTGCAGATGCTGGAAATCCTGAGCAACACACACAAAACACTGGAGGAACTCAACAAGTCAAGCAGCATCTATGGAGGGGAATAAACAGCTAATGTTTCAGGCTGAGACACTTCATCAGGACTGAAAAGGAAGATAGAAGAAGGCAGTATTAGAAGATGGGGGAGAGGAAGGAGTAAAAGCTGGCAGGTAATAAGTGAAGCCAGGTGAGGAGGAAGATGTGTGTGTGGGGAAGAGGGGGATGAAGTGAAATGCTGACAACCGATAGGTGGAAAAAGTAAAGGGCTGAAGAATGATTTTGTTATGGCTATTATTCTTTGGATTTATTGAGTATGCCTGCAAGAAGGGTGGTATATGGTGGCATATATGTATCTTGATAATAAATTTACTTTGAACTTTGAACTTTGAAGAAGGAATCTGATTGGAGGGGAGAGAGGAAGAAAGGGAATTAGGGCATAAAGGAATAAGTGGAGAAATCAGGAGATTGGGGCTAAGGGGGAAATGGATCAGCCATGATAAATTGCTGGAGTAGACTCAATGGGCCAAACGGCCAGATCCTCCACCTATACCTTATAGTTGTATGGAAGGAGGAGGGGCACCAAAGGAAGATGATAGGCAAGTGAGGAAAAGGGAAGGGGTATGACAGGAGTCAGACTGAGGAATGGAAAAAGAGCAAGAGGTGGGGGGGAGAAATTACCCTCCCTCACACTTTTCTGTTGATATATCAAAATGTGCCAACAAAGCATATAAAATGGAAGGCATTCCATAATAAAGTTATAGAGTCATAGAGTGTAGCACAGTAACAGACCCTTCAGCCCATCTAGTCCACGCTGAACAATTTAAATGACCTAGTCCCATCAACCTGCATCGGGACCACAACCCTTTATAGCACTATCATCCATGTACCAATCCAACTTCTCTTAATACTCTTTGCATTAAAGATATCAGTTTTATAATAGAACTTGGGAAAGGATTATGATTAATTGTATTGGTTTTTAGGAAGAAGAAAATTTCAGCAATATGAAGTAAAACTACTGTGACTATTACAATAGAAATATTTAATCAAGGCGTTGCTTTTGAAATCTGGAACCTAACAGGACAGTTAGTACAGGAATGTTCACATCTGCAGATTGACAGCTTCTGACGAAGTCTAACTATTATCAGAGACCTGTAGGTGACATTCTTTTTCAGCTCCGTGCCCGCAGTTGGGAGATTAAGAACGGCCTATTCTTTCTGAACCTGGTCAAAGCGTGAAATTGTTATCATACTGCCAATCACACTGTGGCTGTGCTTGCTGTAATCCCAGAATGTTACAGACAGTTTGTTTCAGAAGGTTACACTGTTAATGAGTTTTGGTTCAGATTGTGTCCATTGTATCTGATGACCCAGCAGAAACATTTATTCAAGAACAATGATAAACTGTTGACTCATTGTTGAAGTATCCCAGTAATCTAAGACTGATGTTATGGGAAAAAAGCAGGAATGACATTCTTGGGATCTTTCTGAAACATAAGCTATTCTTTATTCCCACACAAAGTAATATTATTTATTTATTTTATTCCTTTAGCGACTCACCGTGGAACAGGCCCTTTCAGCCCAACGTAGCACACAGCCCAGCAAAGCACCTGATTAATTGATTATCCATTACTCTGCTGATGTTTAGGACAGCAATGAAGATTCTGCATCTCAGTCTCTCCTTGGTCACTCAGATGTATCTTTACCAGTTTTAGTGGACCAGTCAGTGTTGGTAGCCCTGAGCTGAACCCTTGAACTTAAAGGATTGGTGGACCACTCTCAATCTTGACCTGTTTGGCATTAGTGACCCTACCAAGAGTCAAAGCATGACTCTAGGCAGCATAGCTCTCTGGGTCACTGAGGCACATAAGCCTCCAAATCACAACAAGGTCTTGGTCCGCTTGGAGGAAACTATCTATTTAACATCAGCTTAATCACAGGACAATTTATAATGATGAATTAACCTACTAACCTTTATGTCCTTGGATTGTGGGAAAGAAACTAGAGCAGACAGGGCCTCACGGTGTGAACGTACAAACTCCTTACAAATGCCACTGGAACTGAGCTCTATGCTCTGAAATGCCCCGAGCTGTAATAGCATCAGACATAACAAGGATAGCAAGGATGTAATGTTGAGATGTATAAAGCACTGGTGAGGCCTCACTGAATATTGTGAGCAGCTTTGGGCTCCTTATCTAAGAAAGGATGTGCTGACATTGGAGAGGGTTTAAAGGAGGTTCATGAAAATGATTTTGGGATCGGAGGCTTATTATATGAGGAGCATTTGATGGCTCTGGGTCTGTACCCACTGGAATTAAAAAAAAGAAATGAGGCAGGATCTCATTGAAACCTATCGAATGTTGAATGGCCTCTACAGAGTGGATGTGGAGAGGATGGTTTCTATGGAAGGGTAGTCTAAGACCAGAGGACAAGCCTCAGAATAGAGGGGCACCCATTAAGAATGGAGATGAGGAGGAATTTCTATAGCCAGAGAGTGGTGAATCTGTGCAGCTATGGAGGCCAAGTCACTGGGTATATTTAAGGCAGAGGCTGATAGATTCTTGGGCATGAAAGAATACGGGGAGAAGACAGAAGATTGGGGCTAAGGGGGAAATGGATCAGCCATGAAAAATTGATGGAGCAGACTCGATGAGCCAGATGGTCTAATTCTGCTTCTATATTTTATGGCCTTATGGTCCTATAACTGTTATGCTATCATGATGCCCTTATGCGACTATGTATATCATAGTGCTCTTATCAGAACACCTGTTATGGAAATATGGCATGGAATTAATGTTTCATTGTTAAACATTAGCTGCAGCATAACAAATTAGTGAACGCTGGTAATGTGCATTTCCAAAGTCATCTTGGTTGTATTTCCACTGTGAATGCTCCGAAGTTACTGAATTAGGTTATGGTTTGAAACTTGCTGAAGGAGAACGTGAGGGGAAACGTCTTCACTCAGAGGGATGTGAGATTGCGGAATGAGCTGCCAGCGCAAGTAGTGCATGCAAGCTCCATTTCCAAGTTTAAGAGAAGTTTGGATAGGCACGTGGATAGTAGAGGTACGGAGGGCTACGGTCCGGTGCAGGTCAACGGGAGCAGGCAGTTTAAATTGTTTGGCACAAACTAGATGAGCTGAATGACCTGTTTCTGTCTGTGCTTTCTGATGGCTTTATGACTGTAAAGCTACTCGTTGACACTTCACAATAATGTGTATAACAGAGTACAAGTATGGTCCTGAAGGAGGTTTAACAGAAGAAGTTAAATGTCTTATAAATGTCCGTTCGATTCTACGATAAACGTACTTTATGGCACAGTACTTAGCCGTGAGTAACCGGAACTATTCAAAACTGATTCTTGATTTGCACTGGCTGACTTCAGATGCAGATTTAGCTTCATTTGTTTATCACCACTATGTCGAAACTTACAACGAAATGTGTCGTTTGTGTTATCAGCTGACGCAATTTACGGCTGTGCTGGGGGCAGCCCACAAGCATCGCCACACATCCTTTCCCTCCACCATCAGGTTTCTGAACAGACATTGAACCAGCCCAGGGCCACTACCTCACTTTTTTGCTCTCTTTTTATCACGACTTATTTTTTTTAATATATCCCTCTCCCTCTCCCTCTCTCTCTCTCTCTCTCTTTCTGCAACCATGTATTTTTGAATGCCAGTACCAATCCACCATCAACCACAGCTCTTGCTTCATACCATTGCAATCTCCAAAGATTCATAGTACATTTATTATCAAAGTATGTATACAGAATACAATTTATGAGATTAGCCACATAACAAAGTAACACCATGGCCCCCGTCCAAGAAAATATCAAACAGCCAATGCAAGAAAAAAGAATAAGTTGTGCAAAAGGCAAAAAGCAAGCAGGCAACACATAGCACATCAAACATCAAACAAGGGATCCAATCGTTTTCAGTTTAGTTCACTAGCCCACTGCAGGCCATAAGGCAAAGCATTCTTCACTGCAGCATCCCCTGATCAAACCTCTCAAAAAACAGCAAAAGGAAAGAGTATCCAGAATAAAGGGAGTCTCCTTCATATTGATTTAGGATCCAGACGCAGAGTCCACTCCTTCGTTCCACCCTAATGCAGAATTTAATACTATTATGGTTGCTCGTCCCCCTGGGGCATCAAGCAACAAGACTGCTAATTAATTAGTTTACTTAGTACAATACTCGACCTAGGCTGGCCTGTTCTCCAGTTGTTGTTTTGATATATCAATGCAGAAAACCATTTTGCATACACTCCTGGAGTTTTTGCTCCGCAGTATTGTTGCTAATTTGTTCAGTCTAATCTATGTCAGGGTTAAGGTTACGCTGATTACAGTTGATGCCTTAGTGTGTATCCCTCTAAGTTCTTGTTTAATCCAATCCCCGGTCTCAGCACTCCTGTTTGGGGCCAAGTACACAATCCCATTAATGTTTTCTACCCCTTGATATGCCTGAGCTCTACTCACTCAGACGGTGGTTTTACCTGAGTTAATGTCCTTCCTCATGAGCTCGAGGCGGGAAGGGCCTCAGTGTAGGGTTCTTCTGCTACTGGAGAGGGAGGGGCCGGGTTCCTCCCAATTACTGAAGTGACGCACCACCCCAGAGGGCCACACGAGTTGCAGAAGTACTCTTCATGTGTAGAAGTATAATAAAACAGTCCTGACAGTGTTAACTATGGATGTAAAGAATGAAAGGGCATTGCATGGTTTATTCTTGTAAATAATGTTTTTGTTACGAATAGTGCTTACAGTACTGTGCAAAAGTCTTAGGCACACTTACTGTATATAGTTATGGTGCCTAAGACTTTTGTTCAGTACTGTAGTAATTTCATGCACTGCCACCACACAAAAAAATAATTTTGTGACATATGTGAGTGATAATAAGACTGATTCTGATATGAGTATCTGTAGTGGACCAAGAATGGGAAGAGGCAGGGAAAGGGGAATCATGTTTGGGAAAAGGGGAAGGGAGAGGGAAGCACTAGAGAGACATTCTGTAATGATCAATATATCAATTGTTTGGAATCAAATGACCTTGCCTGGTGTCTCATGTCTGGGTATATCTACAACCTCGCTAACCACCCCCCCCCAACACCCTGGAACTCCTTTCTGCCATTT
Source organism: Hypanus sabinus (assembly GCF_030144855.1). NCBI lineage: Eukaryota > Metazoa > Chordata > Chondrichthyes > Myliobatiformes > Dasyatidae > Hypanus > Hypanus sabinus. The sequence goes on along the minus strand of NC_082715.1, from coordinate 15,542,600 downwards.
TTTCCACACCACTCCTATGGCACTCCACCCTCACCATTCCCAACATCCTCTACTCCCACCAGATTTACAAACTTGTTCACAGTGCAAAAATCTCAGGCACCCTAGCTATATATATGTAACTAATCTTTTGCACAGTACTGTATTTTATTTTTAAATATATATATCTTTCCTCACTATTGCTTTAATCTGTTCTTTAACCAGCAATGCTACACCCCTCCATTTTTCTGTTTGCCTATCATTCCAAAGTTTCAATATCCTGGATGTTCATTTCCCTTCCTTGCTCACCCTACAGCCTTGTCTCCAGAATTTCAGTCTTATCAGAATCTGGGGAATTCTTTGTCACAGGTGGCTGTGGAGGCCAAGTAATTTTATTCAATGTAGAGGTTGATTAATCAGAGCATCAAATGTTACAGGGGGAAAGCAGGTGAATGGGGTTGAGAAGGATAATGGAAGGTTGGAGAAGACTCAATGGGCCAAATGGATTAATTCTGTTTCTAGGTATCCATTTGCATGATAATTTCATGTAATTTGTTGCAAATGCTCTGCACATTACGACACACAGTATTTAGGATTGATTTTTTAATGCCCTTTGTTTTACTTCTTATCGTGAACCGGACTGTTTCTCCTTGATTTCCCTATTGTGCATTGTGCCTTTCTTCTCGCTCTTCTTGTTCTGCGTGTGTCCCCATCCCACTGTTTGGAAACTGTTTGTTTCCAACAGCCCAGGCAAACGTTTTGCCTCAGACATCAATACCCATTCTGGCTTGCGTGTGATCAGTCCTCTTTAAATATATATCCAAGTCCCTCTTCCTCATGATCGATTCCAACGTCCCAGGTATATGAATCCCTTCCTCCTGCACTACCTGTCAAGCCACGTTTTCATCTATCTGTTCTCCTGTTCCCATATTATCTCACACGCCGCACAGGGAGTAAGCATGAGATTACTGCTTTTGAAGTTGCGCTTTCTAACACACCTTCTGCCTTTTTAAATTCACCTTGTAGGACGTCATCACCTTTTTTTAACCACATAATGACGGTACTAACATGTACCATGGTCAACACAATACAGCAAAACCTAAGCAAATGATTTGTCAGTTTCAATTCAGACTGCATTCAAAAATGAAGGCAGACAAGATATCTTAATAAATAGAACACTAAATGAGATAAAGCTAATCATTTCTCCGTGTGGATGTGCAATCCTCATTAATATACTGTCTAATGACTACACCGCCACTGTTCAACTTCCATTTAATATTTGTATTGGAAAATTAACCATAATTAAAAACTCCACAAGGAACTGTGAAAGTAAGAGTATTTATTCTATCTAACAATCTCCTCTAGCTATTTCACCTTGATCTGACATTTGTTGGTTCAAAATAAGTTTGAAGTACATTTCAGTTCTGAATTTTAGTCACTGTGAGTTTAAAACAACATTGAGAAAAAAAACAAGCTTTAAAATAAAGACTTACTTGCACTTTTTTGTGTCCATATTGTCCATCATCAGCTCAGACGATCAGAATTAACTTTTGCTTTATTTATTCTGAATTAAAATCAAAATAGCTTGTTTTTTTTAAAAAAGCTGATTATATTTGATTTATGGTGATAGTGGAATTAAGATATTTCTGCACAACAGAATCCTTCACTGATCAAGAGAAGACTTTGTAACTTCCACTAATTTATTAGAGAAAATAATAAATTGGATAATAGTAATCCAATAATTAATAAACAGGATAATTACTAGATATTAATTCAGTTTTAAATGATAAGGGCATCAAGATTGGTACAAGATGGTAGTGCAGAGGTGAGTGTAACATTTAGAGCTAAAGTGACCCAGGTTTATTTCCCACTGCTGCCTTTATACAGTTTGTACATTCTCCCTGTAACCATGTAGGTTTCCTCTGGGTGCTCTAGTTTCCTTCAACATTTGAAAGCTTCATAGGTTAGCTGGTTAATTGGTCACATGGGCGAGAGCTTGTTGGGCCTGGTACCATAATGTATCTCTAGATAAAATAAATTTTCAACAGAATGTCATTGTTTGTTGGCCATCATAGATAGAGAAGAACAGACAGACTGCACACACCAGTAAGGGATAAGGCACTGAATGAATTAAGAGGTACAGTTTAACACAAAATTATTACTGGCTTTGATCTCATATCAGGAAAGAAAAGCTTGTGCAAATATAAAAAAAGATTGCAGAAAATATATTATCAATATAAAGAATGATAGTAAGATAGAGAGGTATTTGCACATTTGTGCCTATTTTTAAGAATGTATTTACTTCTGATGATGTGTGTTGTTGATAGGATTTATTCCGTTCCAAATGATTTAATGTTTTACACACACACACACACACACACACACACACACACACACACACACACACACACACAAACACACACACACACACACACACACACACACACACACACACACACACACACACAAACACACACACACACACACACACACACACACACACACACACACAAACACACACACACACACACACACTCACACACACACACACACACTCACACACACACTCACACACACACACACACACTCACACACACACACACACTCACACACACACTCACACACACACACACACACACTCACACACACACACACACACACACACACACAAACACACACACACACACACACACACTCACACACACACACACACACACTCACACACACTCTCACACACACACACACACACACACACACACACACACACACACACACACACACACACACACACACACACACACACACCGGAGGAGCTCAGCAGGTCAGGCAGCATCTGAGGAAATGAACAACCAGTCAACGGTTTGAGTCGAGACTCTTCTTCAGGACTGGAAGAGAAGGGGGAAGATGCCACAATAAAAAGGTGGGAGGAGGCAAAGAGGATAGCTTGAAGGTGAAAGGTGAAGCCAGGTGGGTAGGAGAGGCAAAGGGCTGGAGAGGAAGGAATCTGATAGGAGAGGAGAGTGGACCTTTGGAGAGAGGGAAGGGAGTGGGGAACCAGAGAGAGGTGATTGGCAGGTGAGAAGAGGTAAGAGGCCAGAATGGGGGAGAGAAGAAGAGGGAAGGGGGAAGGCATAGATTTTTTTTTATCAGAAGGAGAAATTGATACTCATGGTATCAGATTGAAGGCTACCCAGATAGAATAGAAAGTGTTGCTCCTCCACCCTGATGGTGGTCTCATCATGGCCTAAGTGGAGACCATGGACCAACATGTTGAAACAGGAATAGGAATGGAAATTAAAATCTTTGACCACTGAGAAGTTCCTCTTCAGGCAGATGGTGTGGAGGTGCTCACTAAAGCAGTCCCCCAACTTACGCCGGGTCTTACCAATGTAGACGAGGCTGCATTGGGAGCACCAGATACAACAGACGACCCCAGCAGATCTGAAGATGAAGTGCTGCCTCACCTGGAAGGATTGTTTGGCATGAGGTACGAGGTGAATGGGCAGGTGTAGCACTTTGGCCGCTTGCAGAGATAAGTGCCAGGGGGGTGCTTGGTGGTAAGGGACGAATGCACAGGGGATTCATAAATGGATCGATCCCTGTGGAGAGTGGACAGTGGAGTGGAGGTAAAGATGTAATAGTGGTAGGATCCTTTTAGAGGTGGTGGAAACTGCAGAGAAGGATGAGTTGGTTACAAAGGCCTATGGGGTTGTAGGTAAGGTGGAAGATGAAGTGATGGCAGCATCAATGATAGAGGAAGGGAAACCCTGAGGAAGGAGGACATCAGCACGGAAAGCAACACTGCATCTTGGGAAATGAGAAAAGGGAATAACCACTTTTACAGGAAAAATGGTGGGAAGAGATAGGATGAGTGTGGTGGCAGTAGATGGGTGTTTTCCAAGGGCTGACTGAATTAAATTGAATTGACTTTATTTCTTACATCCTTCACATACATGAGGAGTAAAAGTCTGTATGTTATATCTCCGTCTAAATGTGCCATCTGCAATCATAGTCATTTATAATAAGTTATAATAAATAGAATGGTCAATGTAATATAGAGTACACTCAAATCAGTGTGAGTTAATCAGTCTGATGGCCTGGTGGAAGAAGCTGTCCCAGAACCTGTTGGTCCTGACTTTTATGCTGCGGTACCGTTTCCCAGATGGTAGCAGCTGGGTGACAGTCCCCAATGATCCTACAGGCCCTTTTTACACGCCTGTCCTTGTAAATGTCCTGAATCATGGGAAGTTCACAACTACAGATGCGCTGGGCTGTCCGCACCACTCTCTGCAGAGTCTTGCAATTAAGGGAAGTACCGTTACCATACCAGGCAGTGATGCAGCCAGTCAGGATGCTCTCAATTGTGCCCCTGTAGAAATGTTTTAGGATTTGGGGGCCCATACCAAACTTTCTCAACTGTCTGAGGTGAAAGAGGCGCTGTTGTGTCTTTTTCACCACACAGCTAGTGTGTGCAGACCAAGTGAGGTCCTCAGTGAGGAATTTAAAGCTGTTTACCCTCTCACCCCCAGATCTTCCTGTCAAAATCACGGAGTTCATTGTTTTAAACCTATCAACTGATCCATTGATGTCAATAGGGGTTAGCCCGTTTCCATTCCTCCTGGACAGGGTGGGTGAGTGGGCAAACGTATGGCAGATGCAGTTTAATGTGGATAAATGTGAGGTTATCCACTTCGGTGGCAAGAACAGGAAGGCAGATTACTATCTAAATGGAGTCAAGTTAGGAAAAGGAGAAGTACAACGAGATCTAGGTGTTCTTGTACATCAGTCAATGAAAGCAAGCATGCAGGTACAGTAGGCAGTGAAGAAAGCTAATGGCATGCTGGCCTTTATAACAAGAGGAATTGAGTATAGGAGTAAAGAGGTCCTTCTTCAGCTGTACAGGGCCCTGGTGAGACCCCACCTGGAGTATTGTGTGCAGTTTTGGTCTCCAAATTGAGGAAGGACATTCTTGCTATTGAGGGAGTGCAGCGTAGGTTCACAAGGTTAATTCCCGGAATGACAGGACTGTCATATGTTGAAAGATTGGAGCGGCTGGGCTTGTATACACTGGAATTTAGAAGGATGAGAGGGGATCTGATTGAGGCATATAAGATTATTAAGGGATTGGATACGCTGGAGGCAGGAAGCATGTTCTCACTGATGGGTGAGTCCAGAACTAGAGGCCACAGTTTAAGAATAAGGGGTAGGCCATTTAGAACAGAGATACGGAAAAACTTTTTCACCCAGAGAGTGGTGGATATGTGGAACGCTCTGCCCCAGAAGGCAGTGGAGGCCAAGTCTCTGGATGCATTCAAGAGAGAGTTAGATAGAGCTCTTATAGATAGCGTGGTCAAGGGATATGGGGAGAGGGCAGGAACGGGGTACTGATTGTGTATGATCAGCCATGATTACAGTGAATGGTGGTGCTGGCTAGAAGGGCTGAATGGCCTACTCCTGCACCTATTGACTATTGTCTAAACTACTTAGTTTTTGCAACTTTGAGGGAGAGGTTGTTTTCTTGACACCACTGTGTCAGAGAGTTGACTTCTTCCCTGTAGGCCAGCTCATTATTGTTTGAGATAAGGCCAATCAATGTAGTGTCATCAGCAAATTGAATTAGCAGATTAGAGCTGTGGGTGGGTATACAGAGAGTAAAGGAGGGGACTCAGTACGCAGCCCTGAGGGGCTCCTGTATTGAGAGTCAGAGAGGTGGAGGTAAGGGAGCCCACTCTTACCACCTGCTGGTGATCTGACAGGAAGTCCAGGATCCAGGGTTAAGGCCAAGGCACAAGGCAGGATCAAGGCCGAGGTCTCTGAGCTTCTTATCGAGCCTGGATGGAACTATGGTGTTGAATGCTGAACTGTAGTCCAAGAACAGCATTCTCACATAAGCATCCTTCTCCAGATGTGTAAGGACAGTATGTATGAGCTACTTATGCCCTGGGAAAAGGTCTCCAGCTGTCCACTCTCTTCATAACAAGTCATTTTCAGTATCCAAAAAAATGCTACATTCTGTGAAGGAGACCAAATTCAGATTCAAAGCTACATATTCAGAAACTGGATGTTATATATACAGTAACTATCCTGGAAACAATTTGGTACTGGCAGAATTGGAATGGAACCAGTAAAGATGGAAATCTAGATAAAATTACCTCTGCCCCAGCATGAGAAGGCGACGTGTATTCAGACATGCAATATTTCTTCGATGGATCTGGAATCTGCTTGCTCGGGTTTCTGCATCTGGCAAAGGCTGGATTTATTTTTACTCTGTGTTGGTCCGGTTGACAACAGGTTTGAACTCTGCTCTCCTCAGCCTTGCATGTTGCCTCAGGCTTTCCTGTGCAGGGGATTATCAGTAATTCAAAATATCATCTGGAGAGGTCTCCATCAGGTTAAGCATAACTCAGAGGTCTGAAAATTACAGAATGAAAAGGTCTTAATCCCTTGTGCAGAAGACTTTCAGAGATATTAAAAATTACAGACAGAAAATTGCAAATGACTTAGAGTGACTCTGCACAATGATAGAGGTATACAACATAATGAGGGGTATAGATAGGATAAATGCAAACAGCCTTCTTCTCACTGGGTTTGGATGGCACTACAGCCAGAGATCATGGATTAAGGGGGAAAGGTGGAAGGCTTAAAGGGACAATGAGGGGAATCCTTTTCACTCAGAGGGTGGTGAGAGTGTGGAACGAACTGCAAGTGGTGCATGTGAGCTGGATTTCAATATTTAAGAGAAGTTTAGATAAATACATAGATGGTTGGGGTATAGACGGCTCTGATCCCAGTGCTGGTGGATGGGAGAACACAGCTTAAATGGTTTGGCATTGTCTGGATGGGCTGAATGGCCTGTTTCTGTGGTGTACTTTTCTATGTCTCTATGGCTTCTAAATGCTGAAATCAAACATGCATCCACCACTTGTGCTGGCAGCTCGTTCTACATTCTTACCACCCTCTGAATAAGTAAGTTCCCCCTCATGTTCCCATTAAACATTTCATCTTTCACCCTTAACCTATGAGGTAATGTAAGTTCAATGTATCGAAGTATGTATTAGTTAACCATATATTATCTTGAGATTCATTTTCTTGCAGGCATTTACAGGAAAATAGAATTTACAAAAAATATATATAAATAGACACAAGTTGTGCAAAAGACAAATTGTGAAAATATTTTTTTAAAAAGCAAAGAACATAATTATAAAGAGTCCTCTAGTTTGTAGAATCAGTTCAGAGCAGTGATGAATAAAGTTATCCACACTGGTTCAGGAGTCTGATGGTTGAGGGATAATAACTGTTTCTGAACCTGGTGGTGAGGGACATGAGGCACCTGTACCTTCTTCCTGATGGCAGCTGTGAGAAGAGAGCTCGTCCTGGTTGGTGGACGTCCTTGATGATGGATGCTGCTTTCTTGTGGCAGTGCTGCTTGTAGATGTGCTCAATGGTGGATCCTTGATTTTCCTGGTCTTAGCCAAAAATATTTAAGGTTCTGTGCTGCACATTTCCTCCTAGCTAAGTTTGAGATACAGAAATACATCATCAGAATTCATAGCAGCTCTTTCAGTGGTTAAGTAGTTAACTGTACCAAGTGCAACGCCTCAAGGGTGATGGTGCTATGATGGTTTTATATCTATGTTGGTAAGCAATAGCTCTAATATGGACAAGGGCTACAATTCTCAATTTCTCCCTCTTGTTAAATTATTGATTATTGTTTGGTGGGAAGCTCATACTGAGATGAGGAAGTTGTTGATATACAAGGAGCTTGTTGAGTTCGGATCGGAACAAAAAGGAGACGAAGGAAGGGAAAACAAGGTTTATATCAGAAGTTACATTCGTGAAATTACGTAATACATTGAATGGCAATGTTATTATAGGTCTGAATTTAACATATGACCTCGGTCAGTAAATGAGGTGAATATAAGACAGAATTTACTTTTCTGTTAATGGCCAGCACTTTATTCTTACTTAAATTCTCTCTGGAAAAAAAGTCTCTTTCCACTGTTGCGAATGCTGGAAACATCACTCTGACAGGAAACACCCGTAAAGAGAGTTAGCATTTTAGGTTTTGTTTCAGAATGATCGCTTTTCTACAAAATGCTCCGAATAAAGGTTGAAAACTTAAGAAGTTAGCTTGTGTATCTCTCCACTGATTCTACCTGACATGCCTAATGCTTCCAGCATTCTATTATTTTTAGCCCATAAGACAACAGGAACAGAATTAGGCATTTGACCCATTGCCTATACCATCATGGCTGATTTATTCTCCCTTTCAACCCTATTCTCCCTGTAACCTTTGATGCCCTGACTAATCAGGAACCTTGCAACCTCCCCTTTAATATACCCAATGACTTGGCCTCCACAACCGGCTGTGGAAATGTATTTCACAGATTCACCACCCTCTGGCTAAAGAAATTCTTCATCATCTCTGTTCAGAAGGGACATCCTTCTATTCTGAGGCTGCGCCTTCTGGTCCAGACTCTCCCAATATAGAAAACATCATCTCCAACTCTATCCGGGTTTTTAAATATTTTATTTTTAATATTTTTGGATTTTTTTCTATTTCAGGTATCCAGAATCTGTTTTTGTTTCTTCCCTCTTTGATGTTGTAACACATAGATATAGATAAAAAAAAACTTTCAATCTGAGCATATCTGCTTGGATATTCCTCATACAAATTAAATGTAATAAGGATTCAGGAATTTGGCTTAGTTTATTCAAATGTACCTCCCAATAATTGTTAACAAATGATTTATTAAAATGATACTTATTTATTTATTGAGATATCATGGAGAATATTGAAAGGACATTTGATAGAGGTATTCATAATGATGAGGGATATAGATAGGGTAAATGCAAGCAGGCTTTTTCCACTGAGGTTGGGTGGGACTACAACCAGAGGTCATGGGTTAAGGGTGAAAGGTGAAAAGTTTAAGGGGAACATGAGGGAAAACTTCTTCACTCAGAGAGGGTTGAGAGTGTGGAGTGAGCTGTCAGTGCAAGTGGTGTATGTGAGTTCGATTTCAACTTTTAAGTGAAGTTTGGATAGGTACGTGGATGGTAGGGGTATGGAGTGTTATGGTCCTGGCGTAGGTTGATGGGAGTAGGCAGCTTAAAAGGTTTAGACATGGACCAGATGAGCCAAAGGGCCTGTTTCTGTTCTGTACATGACTGTATGACTCTAATAGGCCCTTTACACCACACCGCCCAGATTTAACCCTAGCCTAATCATGGGACAACTTATAATGGACTTTGGACTGAGGTAGCGTCCAGAGGAAACCCACGCAGTCACGAGGAGAACATACAAACTCCTTACAGGCAACGGTGGGAAATGAACCCAGGTCACCTGTACTGTAAAACTTCATGCTCACCACTATGCTACCTTGCCGCCCTTTTGCCAGCGAGGTACCAACAATCGAAAGAACGTTTAGTCTACTCGATAACTATTCCTGTATAACTCTGTGGTCCTGGGAAAGAGCTATTTATTTAGAATAATTCTCTGATGCATTTTTCACACTTTTGTATGACTAGTGGGTGTTGTGGTGGAGATATGGCTCTACCAAAGGAGATGTAAGGCACTCCTTACTTTCGCTAGGCTGCAGGTCATCCTTGTTTATGGTGTAGCACTTGCTTAACCCTCCCCCCAACACCTCCACCCCCCCCCCCACCCAATCAGGGCAATGTGAAGCCATGGAATCAGGTGGTGGGTGGTCTTATGAGCAGCTGGTTCAGAACACAAGACCTGGTTATGCAACCAATGACGCCAGGCAGACAACCTCTGAAGAGTATTGATAATGGGTTCACCCACCTTGTAAGGACACTGCCCAGAAGAAGGCAACGGTAAACCACTTTCATAGAAAAAGTTGCCAAGAACAATCATGGTCAAAGACCGCGATCATAGAACATGACACATAATGTTGATGATGAGCTGGTTCTCGTGGGGACTTACATTGATCTTTGCTCAAGTCTATTTGCCATTCTTTGTCCCACCTATTTAATTATTCCTGATCCTGCCGAGTACTCTACATCTGTACTTGTCACAGAGCTTGATATTATCAGTACTTCTTGTGAAATTAGAAGATGTTCTTTACACATAACTTTATGAATAATATAATGGTGGGAGTACCCACTATGGGTATTATGGATTGTGATCATTTTCTGTTCCATGAGGGATTTTTTCAATAATCACTTCATTCTATTCACACACTAAATTTAAATTTCTAGTTATATTAGATTAGCTTAATTTGTCTCATATATATCAAAACCACAATTGATTCTGGGATTCAAAGGCTTATCATTCGAAGAGCATTTGTTAGCTCTGGGTCTCGATTCATTGGAATTCAGATAAATAAAGGGGGATCACATCAAAACCTATTGAATGTTGAAAGACCTCGATAGAGTGGATGTGGTGGATGTGGAGAGGATGTTTCCTATAACGGGGGGCTCCACAACCAGAGTTTCAGAGTAGAGGAATCTCCATTTAGAACAGAGATGAAGAGGAATTTCTTCAGCCAGAGAGAGATGAATCTGTTGAATTTTTTGCCATGGGTGGCTGTGGAGGCCAAGTCATTGGGTATATCTAAGGGAGAAGTTGATAGATTCTTGATTAGTCAGGGCATGAAGGGATATGGGGAGAAGGCAGGAGATTTGGGCAGAGAGGGAAATGGATCAGCCATGATGAAACGGCAATGCAGACTCGATGGGCCAAATGGCCTAATTCTGCTCCGTAAGACCATATGACATAGGAGCAGAATTAGGCCATTCAACTCAGCAAATCTGCACCACCATTCCATTATGGCTGATCCTGGATCCCATTGCTCCTATATCTTACAGTCTTGTAGTCTTATGAAACATCAAAATGTACTGCGAAAGGCATCATTTTCCATCAACAACCAACACAGTCCAAGAATCTGCCGGGAATCGTTGCCTTGCTTTCCGCGCCAAAATAGCATGCCTATTACTCAGTAACCCTAACCATGCATCCTTGGAATGTGGGAGAAAACTGGAGCATCTAGAGAAAACCCACATAGAGAAAGTACAAACTCCTTACAGACAGCAGTGGGGATCGAACTCCGATTGGTGATCAAAATTTAAAGTAAATTTTATTATCAGAGTATAAATATGTCATCACATACAACCCTGAGACACTTTTTCCTGTGGGCATACTCAGCAAACCTATAGATTCTATATAAAAAAATTGGACAGGTATATGGACGGGAAAGGAATGGAGAGTTATGGGCTGAGTGCAGGTTGGTGGGACTAGGTGAGAGTAAGCGTTTGGCACAGACTAGAAGGGCCCAGATGGCCTGTTTCCGTGCTGTAATTGTTACATGGTTATATGGTAATAGTAACTATAGCAGCATCAATGAAAGATCAAGTGCAGAAAACGGCAAACTGTGCAAATGCAAATATAAATAAATAGCAATAAATAATGAGAACTTGAAATAACAAGATAAAGAGTCCTTAAAGTGAGATCATTGGTGTGGGAGCATCTCAATGATGAGACAAGTGAGTGTAGTTATTCCCTTTTGCTCAAGAGCCTGATGGTTGAGGGGTAGTAACTGTTCTTGAACTTGGTGGTGCGAGTCCTGAGGTTCTTGTACCTTCTACCTGATGGCAGCAGTGAAAAAACAGCATGGCCTGGGTGGTGGGGATCTCTGATGATGGATGCTGCTTTCCTACTATAGTGTTTCATGTAGATGTGCTCAGTGGTTGGGAGGGCTTTACTTGTGACATACTGGGCCGAATCCATGAACTTTTGTAGTATTTTACGCTCAAAGGCATTGGTGTTTCCATAGCAGGCTGTGTTGCAGCCAGTCAATACACTCTCCACTATGCATCTGACACTGCTGAGCAATTGCACGAACTGCTTTGATATCATGCCATCCATTAACTAATAGCCCCTTTATTCCACAAGCCTTCATCTTTTGAGATATAATGTGGAACTCTTAATGGATTTAGAATGAATTGGTTGATTGTGCAATGTAATAACTGTTATTGTGATTGTGGCCAGGTGCTTCCAATGAAATGGAAGCTGCTGATTGAAAGTCTCAATGCGTTCTGTTACTAATTTCAGTACATAATGGTCTAAAAGATTAATTGTGACTGGAGCAAAGAAGTTAGATTTGTTGAATACTGACTTTATACTGGGTACTGGATAGACTGGCTTTGGAGGCAGTGCAGAGGAGGTTCACCAGGTTGATTCCAGGGATGAGGGGGTTAGACTATGAGGAGAGATTGAGTCACCTAGGACTGTACTCACTGGAATTCAGAAGAATGAGAGGAGATCTTATAGAAACATACAAAATTATGAAAGGGATAGATAAGATAGAAGCAGGAAAGTTGTTTCCACTGGTAGGTGAGACTAGAATGAGGGGACACAGCCTCAAGATTTGGGGGAGTAGATTTAGGACAGAGATGAGAAAGAAATGCTTTTCTCAGAGATTGGTGAATCTGTGGAATTCTCTGCCCAAAGAAACAATAGAGGCTATCTCAGTAGATATACTTAAGACAAGGTTGGATAGATTTTTGCACAGTATGGGAATTAAGGGTTATGGGGAAAGACAGGTAGGTGGAGATAAGTCCATGGCCAGATCAGCCATGATCTTATTGAATGGCGGAGCAGGCTCGACGGGCCAGATGGTCTATTCTGGCTCCTATTTCTTATGTAATAAGTAAATATTACGATATTAAAAAGGTCAAGATGGCACCCACCTGCAAAGTCCGTTGGTGTTGTGACTCAGACTTAAATGTCTTTTAGGTTTGCAGGAATGATTTTGAGGACAGTGTGGAGTATTAGGAGACAGGTTAGGGTTAGGGACAAGGCGGAGGGAGAATGAAGAGTCCAGGACAGGATCCTGTGTTTAAAGTCCAGGCTGGACTCAGAAGGGTTAAAGGTCAGTGATCCGGAGGTCGAGTCATTAGTTCATAGAAAACTACAGCAGGGAAACAATTCCTTTGGCCCATCCAGTCCATGTTGAACCATTTAAACTGGCTGCTGCCATAATCCTGCACTGGGACCATAGCTATCCATACCCCTCCTATACATGTACCTATCCAAACTTCTCATAAACTTTGAAATTGAAGTTGCATCCATCATTTGTAGCGTCAGCTCGTTCCACACTCTCACCACCCTCTGAGTGAAGAAGTTTCCCCTCACGTTGCCCTTAAACATCTCACCTTTCACACTTAACCTATCAGGTTGGGTTAACCAGAGCTGAGCGGACCAGCTATCCCAGGTCATTGAATTGTGAGTCAGGGGTCCACAGAAGCAGAGGTCACAGGGTCCAGTGAACTCTCAAATCACCGTGATTAGAGATCTGTGCAAATCCAGAAGTCGAGTCCCGAGGTGCTCCACAGTCCGAGGTTAACGATCCTGGAGGTCAGTTCCATCGAGTTCGGAAGTTTAAACCTGTGATCAGCAAGTCCCAGGGTTTATACCAAGAAGTTGATGAAGTCCAGAGGGCAAGGTAAAAGTTCAAAGTCCAGAGCTCAGTTAGCGCAGAGGTAGAAAACTCAAAGGTTGATGACTGAATTTGGAAAATCTGGAATTAGAGGGCGAGTCTGGGCCAAAGACTAGGAGTTGCAGACCTGATACCTGCAAATTTGAGCATCCAGGCCAAGGACTGGAGGCCATGAGGTGGCCAGTACTAGGTTAGAAGGTGTGTGTGGGGGCGGGGGGTAGGAGGGCGGAAGAAGGTCTTGTTTTGTTCCGATGTTATTGTTGCTCTGTGTTGTGTTTGTGTTGAACTTCATGGACATGATATGTTGGCGATACTAGCGAGCTGCACCCAGCACATTGTTGAGCCTGTTGCTTGTTGGCACAAACAATACACTTCAATGAGTCTTAATCTGAGTCTTAATCTTAAAGATTTTTTAAATTTAACAGGGTAAAATGCTTGATTAGTCATTAATCCAGGCCAGCTCTAAATCGTAGATAGTCTCTTGAAACCATATTCTCCAAATGTAGGCAACATTCATCAGATCAAAATTGCACTCTACATATGTTCCCTCTAAGCTGTGTGCGTGTGTGCGCGCACAAACATTTTTCAAACAGCGCACAAAGGATATCAATGTGTGCATGAAAGGTTAGTTGCCTGAAATAATGTAGTAATTAATAATTATAATTATTATAAATAATATTTTAGCTAAATGTTTCTGTTAACTAGTTAATTGGTTTTTCAAATACCACAATGCACGTCACTAGTTTACGTCACCTCACCTTTCCTGTTCCAGTTTGCACAGCTGCATCAAGACGGCAGCCATCTTTGGCGGATCGTGTTCATATCGTAAGCTTCACATTTGGCAATGAACAAGTTAATGTCTTATGCCTAAAATATCATGATTTTCTAGCTGAAAATACTGTAATAGTTAGACAGTTTAATGATTTCAAATTTTCCGTGCAAGAGAAAATTAAATCCAAGCTCATTACAAACTTTGCTCAAATGGTGGCATTTGTACTTCAAAATATAACCATATAACAATTCCAGCACGGCAACAGGCCATCTCAGCCCTTCTAGTCCGTGCTGAACATTTACTCTCACCTAGTCCCACCGACCTGCACTCAGCCCATAACCCTCCATTCCTTTCCTGTCCATATACCTATCCAATTTTTTTTCAATGACAATACCGAACCTGCCTCTATCACTTCTACTGGAAGCTCGTTCCACACAGCTACCACTCTAAGAAGTAAAGAAGATCCGCCTCGTGTTCCCCCTAAACTTTTGCTACCTGACTCTCAACTCATGTCCTCTTGTTTGAATCTCCCCTACTCTCAATGGAAAAAGCCTATCCACGTCAACTCTATCTATCTATTTTAAATACCTCTGTCAAGTCCCCCCTCAACATCCTATGCTCCAAAGAATAAAGACCTAGAATGAACAGCTTTGCGACCTTGCACAGTTGATGAACATCGGGGGAACCTTTCTTGCATCTAGTGCGGACTGTGAACAAGGTTTTAGCCTAATGAATCAACTCAAAAGAAGCTGAGAAAACATTTAGGTGAATGTCATTTGGATATGTTAATGAGAATCAAAAGCTATCAATTGGATGGAAGTTCTGTTAGTCTAGACCAGGGGTCAGCAACCTTTACCACTGAAAGAGCCACTTGGACCCTTTTCCCACAGAAAAGAAAACACTGGGAGCCGCAAAACCAGTTTGACATTTAAAATGAAATAACACTGCATACAACGTTTTGTTTTGCCTTTATGCTATGTATAAACAAACTATAATGTGTTGCATTTATGAAATTGATGAACTCCTGCAGAGAAAACGAAATTACATTTCTGCATGCAACAAAAACATTTTGAACTCCGAAAAAAAGACGTTGTGTTGAAGGTTACTTTTAAGTAAAATACTCAACGTCTATTTGACTCCTTCTTGTATTTATGAAAAACGCCAAACTTAAATTTGCCGCCAGCAGCAAACCAAAAATAACGTCAGCCAGCTATCAACCTGAAAAATGAAAGGACTATTTCACTGAACAATGAAAACATATGAATATACGTAAAATAATAGGCAATTAAAATATTTATCATACTTGTTCAGGTTGACTTACACCTGACAATGCAGTCGTATTCAGTAGGGATGGATCGATGCTTAGGGGAGTGACCGGGAAGGATAATGTGTTTTTTTCCTCTCTGAACTCACAGAAGCGTTTCCCAAACGATGTTTGCATTGCGATGATTGCAGAACGTAAATACTCCGAATTTATCATGTCATGACCTTGTTTGAACTCTCTCAAATTGGGGAAGTGAGACAATGTGCCTTTCTGTAAATCTCTGGCAAGCACTGTCAACTTGCGCTTGAATGCCAAAACATCCTCCAACATGTGCAGGGCTGTACGTCCTTACCCCTGAAGAGCTGTGTTCAGCGTGTTCAGGTGCGCTGTCATGTCTACCATGAAGTGTAGCTTTTCCAGCCACTCTGGCTGTTCCAGCTCAGGAAAGGTGGGCCCTTTGCTGCCCAGGAAAGTTTTCACTTCTTCCAGACACGCGACAAAGCGTTTCAGCACCTCCCCTCTGGACAGCCAGCGATAAAAACACGTTGTAGCGGTGTGCTACACGCAGTCAGTAAACTGCAGTCAAAGATAGCTTTATTCGAACTAAACAGCCTTGCTTTTAAGCCTCCCTCAACCCGCCCCCCATGGGCGCGGATGCTGCAAAAGACACGTACTCACAAATCCCCGTAGGCTATCTCCCTTAGCCTGAACGCTGGCTAATTGTGAGCCGGTTCGGATGTGTCAGGAAATGGGTCGCCACAACGTCTTATTTAGATTGTACAAGATCACCATAATCTTCAAATTTAGAATTACATTTCAAAAACTAACAAACTAACATAAAATACATTTTAATTAAATACTGACCATGTAGCGGTGTGCTACACACAGCGCTAAAATTACGACACGGAGACGGTAACTGCAGTCGAAGGAAAAAACTTTATTCGAAATCTTCAGCCTCACTTTTAAGCCTCCCTCAACCTGCCCCCCGTGGCGCAGAGGCTCCAAAGCTCTGTGCTCGCAAACCCCCGTAGGCTATCTAATTGTGAGTTGGTTCGGATGTGCCAGGAAAAGGGTCGCCACAACCAATTATTTCCCAAAGCAACAGGGAGCCGCAGCACAGACGTAAAAGAGCCACATTTGGCTCCGGAGCCGCGGGTTGCCGACCCCCGGTCTAGACAGAGTTTACAAAGAATGGGCAAATGCCAAAGACAGGAGAGAGAAAAAATAACCGAGTGATTTAAATATGTATGTTATTTTGTTGTTATTCTGTGCAGTTTTATGTCAAATATTTTGTAAACCTACATAAACTGTGCCATGTGTGTATTCAGCGCACACGTACTTTTGTCACAGGAAAAAAATGTGCACAACATAAGATTTTTGTGCACACTGACTACTAAAAATTAGTGGAAACATTGCTCTTGACCCTAATCACCTTAATTAGGTGAAGAATGTATCATATTAATGCTGATCCCACAACGATGATCAGGACTACCATAATATTGTTTTTTGGGAGCAGAACTTGAAATGCTGCTGATCCCAATCCTTTCTGGCGTTTTATGTCATTAATGAGTTTATTGCTGTCACGCTGTGTACCTAACAAGTAGAAAGCCTGGAGTCCTCAGTGTGGGCTTTAGACCTCGGACAGCCACAAAATTCTTGATCCTCTGACTCGCTGAGTCCCTGACTCTTCTTCCCAGTTTGAGACCCCAATTTCCATCCCTCCCTCCAAAGATGATGATTGTGTCCTAGTGCCCAAGTAATAACACTACCCCAGCCCGCTTGCCTGCCCTAACCCACATGGGCAAGCTAGAAAAGCAACATTTCATATTTTTGATGAACATGTTGCCCCTGAAGGAACCTCAGACTTCCACAGCTGATATCAAATATTAATAAAACTTGTGGGGGGTTTTCCAACTAAGTTACCAGCGTGATTTACTTTGCCTCTGGGCTCTCATTTAGGGCACGCACTATCCTTGCAGAGATGAACTTCTACTCTGTAGTGCTACTGATTGATAAAATGAAAGCTTAAAAATGCCATCTTGGGATCAAATTGCAGAAAGCTTGAGCCAACCATAGCAAGCAGTCAAGGAAACTGATGAATAGGTCTGTACACCCAAACTGCGCCTTTGCTTTTTCAGTGTTGACTGGAGTAAGTTTCACAGAATCACTGAAAGGAAATACCACAAAAAGATGTTTTTCATTAGACCTAATATGAAATATTAACTATTTCTCCTCTATGTGTTTCCAGCATTTTCTGTTTTATTTCAGATTTCTAGTATCTGCCATCTTCCTTGACTTTAAGGCAGGGAGTTCCCAACTATTTATGCCATGGACCAATACCATTAACCAAAGGATCTGTGAACCCCTGGTGGGAACACCTGCTTTAAGGGCATTTGTCTGAACTACCATATGCAAAAGCAATCCAGGTAATCCTTCTCCCTTCCTCTCTCCATATCTCAGCAAGTTTATTCCATTCCCACTTTGAATCCACCACCACTACTTACCCTGGAGCTGTATTCAAGTATCAGAATCAAGTTTAATTTCATTGATATATGTCATTAAATTTGTTGTATTGCCGTAGCAATACAGTACAATGTAATACGTAACAGCAGAAAAAAATCAATTACTGTAAAAGGTAAATAAATACAACAGTTAATTTAAATAAGTAGTGCAAAAATAGAAATAAAAAAAGTAGTGAAGTAGTGTTTATTGGCTCAATGTTCATTCAGAAATTTGATAGCAGTGGGGAAGAAGCTGCTCCTGAATTGTTTTCTTTATATATAAATCTACAGCACATTACTGGCCCTTTGGCCCACAACGTTGTGCCAACCATGTAACCTACTCTAGAAACTGCCTAGAATTTTCCTACTACATAGCCCTCTATTTTTTAAGCTCCATGTAAGAGTCTTTTAATAAACTCTATTGTATCCACCCCCACCACCATCACTGGCAGTGCATTCCACACACTCACCACTCTTTGCGAAAAACTTACCTCTGACTTCCCCCTTGTACCTACTTCCAAGCACCTTAAAACTACGCCTCTTCCTGTTAGCCATCTCAGCCCTGGGAAAAAAGCCTCTGACTATCCACACGATCAAAGCTTCTCATCATCTTATACACCTCCATCATATCACCTCTCGTCCTCCGTCACTCCAAGGAGAAAAGGTCAAGTTCACTCAACCTATTCTCATAAGGCATGTTGTCCAATCCAGGCAACATCCTTGTAAATCTTCTCCGCAACCTATTCTCATAAGGCATGTTGTCCAATCCAGGCAACATCCTTGTAAATCTTCTCCGCATTCTCTCTATAGTATCCACACTCTTCCTGTAGTGAGGTGACAGGAACTGAACACAGTACTCCAAGTGGGTCTGACCAAGGTCTTATATAGCTGTAACATTACCTCATGACTCCTGACCTTAATCCCATAGCTGACAAAGGCCTACGTACTGTCACGTACCCCGTGACTGGGTTAAAGAACCAGCAGAAATGGAAAAACACTTTGGAGTTTGATATTGCTATAAACTAATAGTGTTTATTAGTAACTAAGCAATACAGTACTATAGAATGCAAATATATTAATCAGGTTAGCAATAATAGATAGATATAATACAGAAGTGTGGAAATAGGAAACAAAACCAGGCTCTTTCAAACCTAAATGGATAGAGTCTTAAGATGGTGAAGAGTTCTGTTCAGTTCGAGGTAGTTATTTGAGTAATGTTGGAGGGAGGGAGGGAGGGAGGGAGAGAGAGAGAGAGAGAGAGAGAGAGAGAGAGTTGATGCTGTCGATCTTCCCGTTGTCTTCCAAAGTCCTGTTGTAGTCACTGATTATGACCATATCACGTACAACCGGTCTTCAGTGGTGGAACTATCACCCAGGCAAGGGACGACACACAAATAATTCCTCACCGGTTGCACCCTTTTCACACTGTGAGCCCCTGTTTGATTTCTCTGAATCGATCCTCCAAAACCCCACCTTCACGTGGGTGCACAAAGCTCATTCAGTGTCCCATGGTGTGTCTGTTTGTGTCCCAGCAGACCTGCTTTTTATCTCCACACGTTGGACACCGGCTGTCCATCAACCGGCTCCGCCGTGTCTTTCTGCAAATTATCACATGAAATCTTCTCTCTCTCTCTCTCATATTTCTGATGAGTGTCTCTCCTGTGGACTGAGTATGAAAATCGGTAGGCAGAGAAGAATCATTGATGGGTTAAGGGGAAGGGAAAGGGGAAGAAATGGGAAGCACCAGAGAGACATTCTGAAGTGACCAACAAAACCAATTGTCCTTGCCTGTTGTCTCAGGGATGGATGTGTCTGCGCCTGCATCACCTCCCCACCCTGGCTCTCCTTCTCAGGCACCTGTCCCACAACTCCCGCGGCACTCCACCCTCACCGTTCCCAACATCCTTTTCTCCCATCAGAGTTAAAAACTCATTCTCTGCTCCACGTTGACACATACAGTACTGTGCAGAAGTCGTAGGCACCCCAGCTATATAGATTGGTCTAAGACTTTTGCAGAGCACGATATACACAAAGATGAATTAAAGTAAATAAGTAAACCAAAAAGAAGCAAAAAAAGTGATGTAGTGTTCAAGGATTCATAGTCCGTTCAGAAATCTGCTGTTGGAGGTGAAGAAACTGTTCCTAAAATGCTGAGTGTGCATCTTCAGGCCGCTGTGCCTCCTGCCTGATGGTAGCAAAATGAAGAGAGCATCTCTCTGGCAATGGGAGGCCTAAATGACACCAGATTTTTTTTGAGGCATTGCTCTTTGAAGATGTTCTTGATGCTGAGAGGGCTAGTGCCTACGGCAGAGCTGGCTGAACTCCATCACGGGTGAACTAGTCATGAGATTAATGGTAGCAGTAATCATCAAGAAAAGTATGCAAGTATAACTTTAGCATACAATTTGGACCCATAAAAACAGGAGTAATACTTTCATAAGTATCCAGGCAGTGCTTCTTTTTATTAGAATTTTGCTTGCAGAGCCAATGCATTTTACAGGGTAGATGTTACATCTGATTGTGTGCATGCATGGAATAATGGGAATTCCACTCAATGGTTTGTGGAAGCACATGGGTGTACACAATAAAATCCCATTCAAGAAGGTAACGTGAAACGAGAATGTGAAGAACAGTAACAAAGAAGTGAATGAAGAAGAAAGGAAAAGAAGAAGAGAATTGTATGCAGAGCGAATAAAAAAACAGAGACCAGAAGACCATAGGTCCCTCTAAGCTGCACAGCCGTGCAGTAACTGAAATGCTCCTGCTTACGGGCGGTAGCATTTGTTGCCACGCAGCTGGAATTGAACGCAGCTAGAAAAAGTTTATGAAACGTCAAAGGTTTGCTTTGTTGAACAACACACACAGGCTGTTGGTGGAACTCAACAGTTAAGCGATACCTGTGGGAAAAAGTAAGCAGTCAACATTTCTGGCCAAGACCCTTCTTCAGGGCTGAGAGGCAAAGGTGGGAGATGCCTGAATTAGATGGTGGGGGGAGGGGAAGGAGGCGAGTTGGACGGTGAAAGGTGAAACCAGGTGGGTGGGAAAGGTCAAGGGCTGGAGAAGAAAGAATCTGATGGGAGAGGAGAGTGCACGACAGGAGAAAGGGAAGGTGGAGGGGACACAGGGAGAAGCAATAGGCAGGTGAGAAGAGGTAAAAGGTCAGAGTGGGGACTAGAAGAAGGGAGAGGAATTGAGAAATCAATATTTATACCATCAGGTTGGAGAGTGCCCAGATTGAATATAAGGTGTTGCTCCTCCACCCTGAGGGTTGCCTCTTCTTGGCACAAGAGGAGCCCATCGATCGATATGTCAGAATAGGAATGACTTTGGATTTCCAGTATCTGCAGATTTTCTCATGTTTGTGATTTTCTTCTTTGAACTGTATTTCATCATATCCTTCATTTAATAAATAAAATCGAAAGTATGTAATTTTTCAATTTTTATTTTAAATATTCATGAATGCATATTCCAAAATGCAAACTTTAAAGTGCTGCACAGTTTTCGGGTCGTGTAAAACTTTGCTGCTCACAGCCCAGATTAGTCTGTGCAGTTGTGAAAAACATTAGGAGGACTGTTGCATTAGACATAGGAGCAGAGTTGGGCCATTCAGCCCATTAAGTCTACTCCATCATTCCATCTTGACTGACTTATTACCCCTCTCAACCCCATTCTCCTACCTTTTCCCATAACCTTTGACACCCTTGCTAATTAAGAACTGGTCAACTTTCATCTTTAAAAAATCCAGTAACTTAGCCTCCACAGCTATCTGCAGCAATGAATTCTGTAGATTCGCTGCCTCCTGCCCAAAGAAAATGCTCCATCTTTTTAGATGCTTAAACAGTTAGACAACTAACTAGCCTTTTTAAGATTCAGAAAAAAATATTAGTAGGTAAGCACAGTTCAGACTAAAGCAAAAATACTTCAAGAATAAACTTATTTTAGAACATAAACTTATTTTACAGCACAGGAACAGGCCCTTCGGTCCACAATGTTGTTCAGGACCAATTAAATTAGCGATCAATGGCCAACTAAGCTAATCTCTTCTCAAAGGTTCAAAGTACATTTATTATCAAAGTATGAATACTCTATAAAACCTTGAGATTCATCGCCTTGCAGGCAGCCACAAAACCAAGAAACCCGAAAGAATCCATGAATAAAAAGATGGTCAAACTCCCAATGTGCAGGAAAAAAACAGATCATTCAAACAGTAAACACAAACAAATAGCGTTCTGAACTGAAGTCCACTGAGTGTCCATCCCCAGGGCATTAGTTCAGCACAGAGGGGAGCAGCGAGGGAATTGGCCCAGCCCTCACCTTGGGTCCCGACACTCTGACCTTTTCAATCTGGCCTGGAGCCTAAATTGTCACCCAAACATCGGTTTCAGTCACTTTGATATGTTCTGGGGCCGAGACCCTGACACCGACATAACGTCCATATCCTTCCATTTTCCTCACAGTCCATTGGCTATCTAAACTTCTCTTAAAATTTCCCTAATGTTTCTGCCTTTTGCCAGCCGGGAGGCTCGCCCAGCTGTGTTATGAGCCATGGACATACAGCGGACTATTAGAATAGGAATGAAAGTTCTTCTCTCACTGTTCCAATCACCAGTTGCAACTTTCTTTGTTTATTATGTATTGAGCTTGCCAATTGCGAGGGTTTATTTCGCACTTCAGATTAATTTCCAGTGGGATCAGACTGGGATCAGCTCAAACTCATTTAACTCAGAATCGTTAATAGTCACTGGAGAGAAGCAGCCTTCATTCCTTCTGTCTGACCTGGATTAGAGCCAGATCCCAGAGCTTTACTTCTTACCAACTGCACCTCCCTGTTATCCCAACATGTGATTTTACACTTACATTGTATTAAGTCAGAAGCTTTTTCTTTCAATTATAGAGCAATTTTAATCGCCATGTTTAATTTTACTGAGTGCGGACTTGCCTGAACTCTGACCTCACCCCCCTTCCATTTGTAACCATATTGCAACATCATTAGCATCATTGAATTAATTAAACTTTCGAAGAGTCTTAATCAGGAAATAGAACGCAGGGTAATGAGTTCCTTTGGCCTCTGACTAATTTGCTGTGAAAGTAGCCCATGAATCCTGCTAAAATAATTTTGCTAACTATTGATTAAGATCACTTATGCTGCCTGGAACCTTCTCTGGAAAGTCTTATGATGAAGTATTCGTCTAGTCCACCTGCTATAGATTCAAAGTTCAAAGCGCATTTATTATCAAAGTTCTTGTTCCTTTCCATGCCTTGTGGTGCATTGGGTGGCAACCTTGCCATTTCTTTAACATTTTTGTCTATTATTAACAAGGCCAAGATGGAAACTCAATGCTCAACCCAGCACGGATGGAAAGCGTGCAAGGGGCTGGGCTGATTCAAAACCGGACCACTCGCCTTGAAGTCCAGTGAGGATGCCACCTCACCATCGGCTGTCTCTTATCAAAGCAGGTATAGATTATACAACCATGAGATACCTCGCAGGCAGCCACAAAACAAAGAAATCCAATAGAACCCACTAAAAAGGAAGACTGTCAAACTCCCAGTATGCAGAGAGAGAAAAAAAACAAACCATGCAATCAATAAAAGTGAGCAAATAGCATTCAGACCTGAAGTTTACAGAAGTGAGTCCACAAGCCAGTCACCGCTGCAGCCAATTCAGGAGCAGGCCACACCCCCAGTTCAGCACAGAGCCGAGTTAACTGCGGGCAGCAGCAAGTTGAACAAGCTTGAGCCTTGCCCCCAGCCCCAACACCCTGACCTTTTCAATCTGCTAATCTGGGGAGGGGGTTCTCTCTCTCTCTCTCTCTCTCTCTCTCTCTCTCTCTCCCTCCCTCCCTCTCCCTCTCCTGGGAAGGGTGGAAATGTGAACAGCATCTCATTTTCATACTCGACGATCTGTTATAGGACCAGACACTTGTAAAAGCTGAACAAAATCATCCTTAGTAAGGCACTTGGCAAAGTCCCTCATGGGAAGCTAATCCAGAAGATTAAGGTGCATGGGGTCTGTGGCGAGTTGGCTGTTTGAATTCAGAACTGCCTTGCGCGTGGAAAAGAGGATAATGGTTGAGGAGATTTATTCGAGCTGGAGATCTGTAATCAGTAGAGTTCTGCTGGGACCTGTGCTGGGATCTCTGCTGTTTGTGATGTATATAAGTGACCTGGATAGAAATGTAGATGGGTGGGTTAGTAATTTTACAGATGATACCAAGATTGGTGGAGTTGTGGGTAGTGTAAAAGACTGGCAAAGATGCAGATATGGGCAGAAAAATGGCAGATAAATGGGTGGTATTGCACCCCAGTAAGGCAAATAAGATCATAAGATAGAGGAGCAGAGTTAGGTCTACTGAGACTGCTCCACCATTTCACCATGGCTGATCCAATTTTCCTCTCAGCCCCAATCTCTTGCCCTCTCCCCATATTCCTTCATTCCCTGACCAATCTAAAATCTATCAACAAATCAAGGAGACAGTTAAGAGCGAGATCCTTAACAGTGATGCTGAGCAGGAAGATCTTGAAATCCAAGTTCATTGCTCCTTGAAAGTGGCCACACAGGTGGATAAGGTGGTTAAGAAGGTTTATGGAATGTTTGTTTTTATTAGTCGAGGCATTGAGTTCAAAAGTCAGGAGGTTGTGTTGCAACTTTGTAGAACTTTGGTTAGGTCACATCTGCAGCATTGCATACAGTTCTGGACACCCCACGATAGCAAGGATGTAGAGGCTTTGGAGAGGGTGCAGAAGAGGTTTACCAGGATGCCGCCTGCTTTAGAGGGCATGTGCTATCACTAGAGGCTGGATAAACTTGGGTTGTTTTCTCTGGAACGCTAGAGGCTGAGGGGAGATCTGATGGAGGTTTACAAGAGGCATAGATAGAGTGGACAGAGAGTATCTATTTTCCTGGGTTGTAATGTCTAATACCAGGGGCATGTTTTGAAGGTGAGAGGATGTAGGTTCAAGAGAGATGTGTGCAATAAGTTCTTTACTCAAAGAGGTATTGTAAATGCCTGGAATGCACTGCCTAGAATGATGTTAAAGGCAAATATATTAGATGTTCTTAAGAGATATTTGGATAGGAAGGGAGAAGGATGGATATGGACATGATGTAGGTAGGAGGGATTAGCGCTTGGTTGGTTTTGATCTGCTTTTTAGCTGGTTCTGCACAAGATTATGGGCCGAACGGCCTATTCCTGTGCTGTTCTGTGTCTATTTCTATGTTGGATACATCAGCGGTAGTTTGGTCTTTCAATTACCAGAAGACACAAGAGATTCCAGTTGCTGGAACATGGAGCCAGATGTAAACTGAAGGAAGAACTCAGCAGGTCGTGCAGCATCTGTGATGACTGACGTTTCTGGTCGAGACCCTTCAACAGGACTAAGAGGATGGAAATGGAAGAGAAGGCTGAGACCAAAATTGGTAGGTGATAGCTGGATTCAGATGAGTTGGGAATGGTTGGTTGGAGCTGGGAAAGGAGAGGGAAGGGGAGGGGGAGTTTTGAGGTAGAGACCATGAGCTGCTAAGTGGAAACAGAAGAAAAGATTAAGAATTGGAAACTAGGTGGAGGAAAGGAAAGGAGGAAGAGGATTAGAAGCAGAAGCTGGTAGATAATAACCGGAACTAGATCAAGGAGGGATAATGGGCAGATGGAACCAAAATGGTGCATGGGATAGGAAAGGTGAACCAACAGAGAAGGAACCCGAGTAGTTCTGAGGCCTCTGTTGGCTTCTGTTAACCATGGAGGTTGTGTCCTAGCTATCTAGGTCTGTAAGCCAGACCAGTATAAGATGGAGAGCAGGCTGTTGCCCACGTAGCAAGCTCCACCTCTCCACGCAAAGGAACAGCAGATACTGTTACCATTTGGCATCAACAGCATTGCAGGAGTTGGCTGTCAGCGTTGAACTCAACATAGGATTGCCTTAGGGACTCCAGCTCTGGATACTTCCCTCAGGGTTTACACCCAAAGCCTTCCCCATGAGTGGGTGTAGCTACAAGGCAGCAAACGTTTGAGATCAGAGTTTTCCTTCTCCTAGATGAGCTACCAACCATGGCTAATAACCCTGAACTGCCTGAAGTGACGGGTAATCCACATTTGCCTCTTCAACTGTCAGTAGAAGCAGTTTCGCTGGGCTTGGTAGCTAAGCCATGCGTGAAGACCAGGAGCTGGACTTGGTTGTCAGAGGCTACTTGAGGTGCACATTATTGGGAGCATTTAATAGGTAGTGGGAGCTTGTCACCTCTACCTCCCCCTCACTTCCCCCCCCCCCCCCACAGCTATAACAACCTTAAGGAAACAACCCAAATAGTGAGGTATGTAGATCATGGGTAGATGAGGAGATGGAGAGTGATGTGTGGGTTATGAGGAGGATTGGGATGGAAATATGAAGAAAGGAAGAGAGGCTGCAGGCTACTCAAATGCAGTATGATGTGTTTTTCTTCTAGTTTGTGTTTGTTCTCATGGCGGAAAAGGAGAAGTCAGGCTTGGAACAGAAATCGCATGCAACTTGTATCTTATGTGTTCTTTTGTCAGTGTACGTTCAATCTTGTGGACTTTAAGGTTCTTTTTGATTATTGCTTTCTTGAAGTATTGGTGAAGAATTGTAATTTTTGTTGCAGAATCCAAGGTCTTGAGACTGGGAATTCATCCAGTAATGCTGTTGCAAACCTTGGACAGATGGAGGAGGATCAGGAATTTTTGAGTTGCAATCAGAAACATATGAAGTAAAGTGCCTACACTGACAATCCAACCAAAATATTAAAACTTTAGGAGGAAAGTAATACTCTTCAACCTGGTTAACCTTGTGCTAGTGATTTGCATGCTCCTATGATACAATTACCAGGTAGGAAACCTAGTCCGGTGGGAAGCCCAGTCATTATGAAGTGCAGGTGAACTTCTTCAAGAGTTGCAGGATTCAGCCAGGGTATAAAATTGAGAAATTTAAAATCATAGACAGGCAATATTGGCCCCGAAATTCACACAAGTAGCATATTTTCTTTGGTGCTATGTGACTGTAAATTGATCTATTTTTCCAGGTGTAGTTTAATTACAACCATTTACAGATCAATTCTCGCAATTCTGGAAATTCAGTAGGACAAGTCCATTCATAATTCATTTTTGCACATCCGACATGTGGCATTTGCTACACGTCGGAATAATTACATAATTCCCTGTGCGTTACTGATTTTGGATTGTTGCAGGGGAAATGGCATCACAAAGAAGGCACGCCGGCATCTCCACCTTCTTAGAAGTTTGCGTAGGTCTGGCACGTCACCAGAAACTTTGACAAACTTTGACAGATGCACAGTGCAGAGCATACTAACTGGTGGCACCATGGTGTGGACGCATCAATGCTCAGAAACAGAAAATACTACACAAAGTGATAGATCAAGTCAAGTTAAGTCAAGTCACTTTTTATTGTCATTTCGACTATAAACTGCTGGTACAGTACACAGTACAAATGAAACAATGTTCCCCCAGGACCATGGCACTACATGAAACAACACAAAACTACACTCGACTATGTGAGACAACTCAAGGCTCCACTAGACTACGTAAAAGAACACAAAAACTACACTAGACTACAGACATACATAGGACTATATAAAGTGTATAAAACAGTGCAGGGCAGTACAATAATAAATAAATTAATTAATTAATAATTAATAAACAAGACAATAGGCACAGTAGAGGACAAATTTCAATATAACATATTGAGGAGTCTGATGGCTTGGGGAAAGAAACTGTTGCACAGTCTGGTTGTGAGAGCCCGAATGCTTTGGTGCCTTTTCCCAGACGGCAGGAGGGAGGAGTTTGTATGGGGGGTGTATGGGGTCCTTCACAATGCTGTTAGCCTTGCGGGTGCAGCATGTGGTGTAAATGTCTGTAATAGCGGGAAGTGAGACCCCGATGATCTTCTCAGCTGACCTCGCTACCCGCTGCAGAGCCTTGCGATCTGAGACAGTGCAATTCCCAAACCAGGCAGTGATGCAGCTGCTCAGGATGCTCTCAATACAGCCCCTGGGGAATGTGATGAGGATGGGGTTCAGAGATGCACTTTTCTCAGCCTTCGCAGAAAGTAGAGACGCTGCTGGGCTTTCTTGGCTATGGAGCTGGTGCCTAATCCATCACTGGCAAAGTTCTCCCCACTGTTGAGGATATTTTCATAGAACACTGGCATAGGCCAGCAGTAACTGTCACCGAAGACCTGCACGATATGCTCTCGTCCTGCTACTACCATTGGCCAGGAGGTATAGAAGCCTTAGGTTCATCAGCAGGTTCAGGAAAAGTTTTTACCCTACCACCCTCAAGCTCCTGAAATGGCACAGATAACATCAATCACTTCTGCTCCATCTGCTAGAAGTGAAAATTCCTGGTGGCCAAACATTTTTATTCTGATTCCCATTCCCATTCCGACCTGTTGGTCCATAGCAATGGATAATGAAATAGGTTTTCAAAGATTGCAGAGAGATATAGGCCAGTTAGAGGAATGGGCTGAACGATGGCAGATGGAGTTTAATGTTGATAAGTGTGAGGTGCTACAGTTTGCTAGGAATAATCCAAATAGGATATACATGGTAAATGGTAGGGCATTGAAGAATGCAGTAGAACAGAGTGATCTAGGAATAATGGTGCATAGTTCCCTGAAAGTGGAATCTCATGTGGATAGGGTGGTGAAGAAAGCTTTTGGAATGCTAGCCTTTATAAATCAGAGCGTTGAGTATAGGAGTTGGGATGTAATGTTGAAATTGTACAAGGCATTGGTAAGGCCGAATTTGGAGTATTGTGTACAGTTCTGGTCACTAAATTATAGGAAAGATGTCAACAAAATAGAGAGAGTACAGAAAGGATTTACTAGAATGTTACCTGGGTTTCAGCACCTAAGTTACAGAGAAAGGCTGAACAAGTTAGGTCTTTATGTTTGGAGCGTAGAAGGTTGAGGGGGGACTTGATAGAGGTATTTAAAATTATGAGGGGGATAGAGTTGACGTGGATAGGCTTTTTCCATTGAGAGTAGGGGAGATTCAGACAAGAGGACTTGAGTTGAGAGTTAGGGGGCAAAAGTTCAAGGGTAACACGAGGGGGAATTTCTTTACACGGAGAGTGGTAGCTGTGTGGAATGAGCTTCCAGTATAAGTGGTAGAGGCAGGTTCGGTATTGTCATTTAAAATAAAATTGGATAGGTATATGGAAAGGAAAGGAATGGAGGGTTATGGGCTGAGTGCGGGCCAGTGGGACTAGGTGAGAGTAAGCGTTCGGCACGGACTAGAAGGGCCGAGATGGCCTGTTTCCATGCTGTAATTGTTATATGGTTATATGGCATATGTCCATGTTCCAAGATGGCGCCATCCTCAGGGTGGAGGAGAAGTATCTTATATTCTGTCTGGGTAATCCCCAACCTGATAGCATGAATATTGATTCCACTATCCAGTAATTATTTTCCCTCTTCTGTTCCCCACTCCGGTGTTTTATCTCTTCTCACCTGCCTATCACTTTTCCCTGGGTCCACTACTCCCTCCCTTTCTCCTATTGTCCACTCTCCTCTCCCGTCAGATCCGTTTTTCTTCATCTCTGAGCTTTCCCACCCAGCTGGCTTCACCCATCATCTTCCAGCTAGCCTCCCTTCCCTACCCGCTCCTTGCGGTTTCTTCCTTCCTCTTCAGTCCTGATGAGGGTCAACTGAAAGGTCAACTGTTTATTCATTTCTATAGATGCTGACTGACCTGCTGAGTTCCTCCAGCATTGTGTGTGTGCTGCTTCATTCGCCACAACTCTAAACCGCTTCTGCAACCAGTGAGAGAGACAGGCAGACAGAGACAGATAGAGAGAGACAACCAGACAGACAAAGACAGAGAGAGAGACAGAGAGAGAGAGAGAGAGAGAGAGAGAGTGACAGGCAGACATAGAGACAAAGAGGCAAAGAGTGACAGAAGGATAGACAGATAGAGAGAGCTATCTAGCTACAGAATTTGCTCTCATTCAAGTATCAGTGAGGATAGACTACAGTCAACCATCTTCTCTGCTCACCTGACAATTTGTTGTAATTTTCTTATATTGTGAGAAGATAATTCAATAGCTAAGCTTCACCATATAGCCTAGTGTTTAGCACAACACTTTACAGCACAGGCGACCCACGTTCAATTGCTACCACTGCCTGTAAGGAGTTTATACATTCTTCCCATGACCGTGTGGGTTTCCTCCAAGTGCTCCGGTTTCCTCCCACAGTATAAAGATGTATCAGTTAGTACGTAAATTGTTCGTTGTAAGTTGTCCTGTGATCAGGCTAGGATTAAATCAGCGCACACCAAAAGTTCTATTCTGAGCTGTATCTCAATAAATAAATCAAAATTAAATTTAAAAAAGTATTATTTACACATGGTGTGGGATTAGCTTGGCAGAACAACAAACATCAAATGTCTGGATGTTGTTAAGATTTTATTTCCCCAGTTAAAATGTTTCCTTTTGCAAATATGTAATTCCCTCAAACTGACTTCATACCCGGAGATTTATTGAAGTATTCCCCAATGGTGTTTAATCATCTGGAATGCAATTCCAAATTATGACTTTGTAACAGTAAAATTTGCATCAAACAACTGACACAAATACTAGAGGGGAAGGAGGACAAGACCTCAGGCCAGAATGCTCTGAGTCATGTGAAAATTACTGTTAGATCAAAGGGGAAAGCATCAAAGTTTCTATTGTTTATAACAATGGAATTTTACCTTGAAATTAATACCCTTCATCATCAAAGATCCAGCACTCCAGGAAGAATTACTTAGTCAGTCCCTGGAAATCCCACTTCATCAGTTGTTAGAGAGAAAAGCAAAGATTTTTTTTAAATCCAGATACAGCGTGGAATTTGGCCCTTCCAAGCCATGCCCCCACCCCCAAATTAATCGTACGTAATTACAGGGCAACTTGGAATGACAAACTGGTATGTCTTTGGATAGTGGGAGGAAATACACATGGATACAGGGAGAACGTACAAACTCCATTCAGGCAGCGTTGGGAATTGAACCTAGGTCGCCTGTACATTGAGGCGTTGTGCTAACCGCTACACCACCGTGCCACCTCAGTGAAGATTCCTGTGGTTCACCAATTTTAAGTTAGGATATTTCAAATATTGAATAAAGAACTCTGTCAGTTTTTGAAAGAATTCTGCAGAGTCTGCAAACATTTAGTTTCTGGCTGGATGGAAATGTGGAAGAGGGGTGCCAGTCACTCAGCCTCTCAATGGCAAAGGGCCAGAACGAAAATCTCCAGTCTCCACCTGAATCCAACATCAGGTTGCAGCCCTGCTTGTTAACACAGTTCTCTCATCCCTCAGCCCCTGGTCTACCTGATCGTAGGCCTCCATCCTTGGCCTTTGCTGCTGGGTCCTGTCTCCCCACTTCCACATTCTTTACCTGTGTTCCAAGCAGCAAATTTTTTTAAAGTCAGAAAATTCACCAGTTTGAGATGCTCTAGAAATTTCAGATTTTTGGCATTTGTATCATTTTTGGATCATGTTTAGTGAAGACAACTTCACTTGACTTGAAATCTTATCCCTTAATTGTGCAATTCTAAGGGAAAACACACTTCAAATCACCATTGCGCAGGGCATTTGACCTGTGAGGGAGGAATCACGAGCTATCCATGCAAATTGTTCTCATTTCAAACTTATCTGAAAACAATTTCAATATCCTGGACCCCATTAAGTCTATTTCTAGTAACTAAAATTCCAAGGCTGCCAGAGTGAATTCACATATTTATAAATTAATTAGAAACTAGAACAGAAAGCCACAATATTCAGATCTGCCAATGAGACAAAGCTAAATGATGCCATAAGCCGTATTAAATTGGAAAGTAGTTTTAATGGATTAAGGGAATGGGAAAAAATCTATGGCAAAGAGATTTCACGGCAGTCAAATAGGAAGTCATTCTGTAGCTTATAGACTGATTTCAAAATGATGAAAATCTTAAAGAGATGGATGTCCACAGGTCCTCGTAGGTAAATTAAAATGCCATGCACATGCAGAGATAATAATCAAAGATGCTAATACATTGTAACTGAAGGATTGGATAACAATGAAATCTAGCTTGGTCTACAGCTGTACGAAGCTCTGATTATAATACACCTGGAGGATTGTAATAAAGTCTGGCAGGAGGCATTGGCTTTCAAGAGAGCATAAAATACATTTACCAGAACAGTGTCTGATCTGAAAATGTTCAGTTATGAAGTCAGATTGCAGAAACTAAGACTGCATACCCTGGAACATACTTTCCATTAGGTACACGGTAGTTACGCCTGCTGGCATTTAGGGCAACAATGAAGGTCCTCCATATCTGTCTGTGCTTGCTATTTGGTCTTGATAGTGTTCAGAGCTTCCTTCATTGTGCCAGTAGTTTCCGTTCAGTTTTCTCTACCGTCAGCCGTGCAAGTCCCAGGTGGAGACCCAGGAAAATCTTTTGCACACAGATGTAGAAGGATTCTTCACTGCTGTTTCAGTAACAGTTTTGTTTGACCAGTCACGGTTGTTAGCCCTGAGCTGAACCCTCGAACCTGGAGGAGGGGTGGACTACCCTTAGTCTGGCCTCTACCCTTTGACTTGATTCACATGGGTGACCCTACCAAGAGTCTAAGCACAGGGCCCTGACTTCAGCCCATAGAACTGTCTGGATCATTGAGGCACGCAAGACTCCAAACCACAAGACTATGGTCCTCTTGGAGGATGCCTGTACACCTGCCCGTTAATGTAACTATCTAATCAACCAATCATTTGGCAGCAATTCAATGCACAAAAGCATGCAGACATGGTCAAGAGGTTCAATTGTTGTTTGGACCAGACATCAAAATGGGGAAGAAATGTGATCTAAGTGACTTTGACCATGAAATAATTGTTGGTGCTGGACAAGGTGATTTGAGTATCTCAGAAATGGCTGATCCCTTGTGATTTTCACAAACAGCAGTCTCTAGAGTTTAGAGAGAATGGTGTGAGAAACAAAGACATTCAGTGAGTGCTGTGAAAGCTTGAGCATGTTAATGAGAGCAGTCAGAGGAGAATGGCTGGTCTAGTTCAAACTGACGGGAAAGCAACAGTAACTCAAATAACCACACAATACAACAGTGGTGTGCACAACAGCATCTCTGAACGCACAACATATCAAACCTCGAAGTCGGTGGGCTACAGCACCAGAAGACCATGAGCATACACTCATGAGGCACCTAATAAAGTGGGTACTCAGAATATATAGATGAGGGTTGAATTAATTTAAGCTTTCAAGATGTTAGGGAGAACAGATAAGGTAGATGGATTGAAATTACTTCTACCTTATATGGAATTTAGGACTTCGGGGCTTTGTACACAAATTTATGGCAGACCTTTCAGGAGTG
Source organism: Hypanus sabinus (assembly GCF_030144855.1). Taxonomy (NCBI): domain Eukaryota; kingdom Metazoa; phylum Chordata; class Chondrichthyes; order Myliobatiformes; family Dasyatidae; genus Hypanus; species Hypanus sabinus. Next base: position 15,509,255 of record NC_082715.1, on the reverse strand, counting down.
AGCTTAACAAGGAAGATAATTTTCTTTTGAAAATGGCAACTGTAAAGGATCTGGGAATACAGGTACATAATTTATTGAAAGTGTGTCACAGTTAGATAGGGTCTTAAAGAGAGATTTTGGCACATTTACCTTCATAAATCAGAATACTGAGTACAGGATTTGGGATACTATGTTGAAGATGGATAAGATAAGCACACAAGAAAATGAATCTTAGGGTTGTATACAGTAAAATATATATGTACTTCAACAATAAATTTACTTTGAACTTTGTTCTGTCAATCATGGTGGGTTGGAACATATGGCAGCACTTGTGGGCTGCCCCCAGCACACACTTGGGGGTATTGGTTGTTAATGCAAATGATGCATTTTACTGCATGTTTGCTTGTCTATGGGATAAATTATCTGAATCAGATACAATCAGGATACACGTCAACTTGCAATTATTTGTATCATCCTTTTTTAGAGGCAGCTCAATTACAGTAAATATTAGTGTCTTGCTAAGCTTATTTTGTAGCCTGGGGAAAAGTACACACTCAGGACAACAAATACTTTTTTGGGTTTTAATTCCTTTATTTGTTTTAGATGTTTAAGTGCCAGAAGAGGGTCTTAAAACAAAATGAATGTCTTTACAATCAGGTCTTGCCGTTACAATCTCCATTTAACCTCAGATCCACACACTTGTGTATCGATGGATTGCGTATGCAGTATAAAAATACATAAAGAAAACCACACCAAACTAATACGGTAGTGGCGGTTCTACTTGGCTGGTAAGGAACTTTGCACAAGCCACACTATCCAGCGTTGAGTCCTTTACTCGTGAAAATCTTTCCTCACCATGCCCAGTATCTCTGGAAGCTCGATTCCAATGCCCTACCAGCTTCAGCAGCAGAAAACAAAATGGTCTCCCCACTACCCTGCGGTGTCTAATGATGTCACCATCTCCACTTAAAGGCACAGACACCTGTTCTAGCATTACCCAGATGGATGCCTGAGTACACTTTTAACAATAATGAATAGCATTCGATGGTCACCCAGTTACACTTACGTAAGTTTATATTGATGTTATGTTATTAAATAATACTACATTAACTTTCTATATTCAATGAATCCAGAATTGTGTGTGGACAAAATATATAAGCTTCTGCGATGGTCTTAAAGTAATTGCAGTGTTATGGTAAGTAATTGATTCCAACCATATGCCGTGGAAGACTCTTCATTTACTTGTTAAGTTATTCATCCCAGAAGGTGGCCTTTCCCCCCCCCCCCCACCACCTTCAAAGGCCCTTGAAGGATAGTGTCCTGCAAGTGTGTGAAATCCCTGCCTGCAATATTACGCTCAACACCAACCAAGCATGGTATTGCTGCTTGTTTGAAAATTCCCAGCGTATGAAACTTTCCCACCAAATGATGGGATGGCAGCAGGTCCCCCACCATCCAGGACATGCTCTCTTTTCATTGCAGCCATCAGGAAGAAGGTATAAGAGCCTCAGGACTCACACCACCTAGTTCAAGAAAAGTTATTATCCTCGATCATCAGGCTCTGGAACCAAAGGGGATAACTTCACTCAACTTCACTTGCTCCATCACCGAAACATTCCACAGCCTGTGGACTCTATTTTAAGGACTCTTCGTCTCCCATTCTTGATATTTATTGCTTATTTATTTATTATTGTAGTTGCTTCTTTTTGTATTTGCACAGTTGTTGTCTTCTGCACTCTTGTTTATCGCCCTAGTTTGGCGGCCATTCATCGATTCTATTATAGTTACTATTATATAGATTTGTTGCATATGCCTACAAGGAAATGACTCTCAGGGTTGTATACGTACCTTGATAATAAAATTTACTTTGAACTTTAACATCTGCCTGGGCCCAAATGATAACTGCCTGGGCATCATCAGATGGGAACTACCATCCCACAGGGCCTCAGGGACGTCCCACAGAGGCCGTATCTGATTGACTTGTGGTCAAAGATTATTTCCTCGGCCAGAAGCTGTTGAACTCTGATAAACCACAACACTGACCACGATGCAGTACCAGACAACTTCTGGACTTGTATTCCCCTTTACTTAATATACAGAACAAGTGCCTACAGTCATTCTTCACCAATGTTCCCTAATTACATCATAAAGTCCAAGCTTACATAGATTTGTGAGCCACCCACCTCTCTGTAATGGAAACCGTACTGCCGCTGAAGTCAATCACTCATTATACATTAGGCTGATTTTCTGCTCGAGTGAATTCCAATCCATTACATGAAAGGTATTCTGTAACACTTATACAACGTGTATAATGATACCATCAATGCAGTACTAATGCATTTAATTTATTTAAAATTGTGAAACTATGCACTTTCATACCAACTGTAAATGAAACCTCTTCTGTGGCACATGGTCAGAATCAATTACTTACCATAACATAGCAATCCCTTTAAGAGCATTGTAGAACCTTACAGAGAGTACAGCACAAAAACAGGCCCTTCGGCCCATCCAGTCCATGCCAAACCATTTAAGCTGCCTACTCCCGTCAACCTGCACCAGGACCATAGCCCACCATCCTATCAAAACTTCTCTTGAATGCTGAACTCGAGCTCACGTGCACCACTTGTGCTGGCATCTCATTCCACACTCTCATGGCCCTTTGAGTGAAGAAGTTTCCCCTCATGTCCCCCTTAACCTTTCACCTTTCACACTTAACCCATGACCTCTAGTTGTAATCCCATCCAATCTCAGTGGAAAAAGCCTTTTTGCATTTACCCTCTATTTACCTTCTTAATTTTATGTATCTCGATCAAATATTTTAGAAAGTTAGAGTTGCATTATTTAATGGTATAACATTGATATGAATTACCATAACTTAACAAAACATTAAGATTCATTGTAAACACGAGAAAATCTGCAGATGCTAGAAATCCAAAATAACATGCACAAACTGCAGGAGGAGCTCAACAGGTTGGGCAGCATCTATGGAAACAAATAAACAGTCAACATTTCAGGCCAAAACCCTTTTTAAAAAGCTGGGTGGAAGGGAAGGAGGTGACAGGTGAGTCCAGGTAGGAGGGAAAGGTAAAGGGCTGGAAAGGAAGGAATCTGATAGGATTGGAGAGAGGACCATAGGAGAGAGGGATGCAGGAGGGGTAGAGGGGTAAGTGATAGAGAGATGAGGTGGTAAAAGGCCAGAATGGGGAAAAGAAGAAGAAAGAGAAGGGGAAAAAGTTTTACTGGAAGGAGAAATCAATATTCATGTCTTAAGGCTACCCAGACAGAATATAAGGTGTTGCTTCTCCAACCTGAGTGTGGCCTCATTGCAGCAGTAGAGGAGGCCATGGACTGACATGTTGGAATGACCCCCTTCTCCAGCCTTTAATCTCCTTCGCCAATCAACTTCCCAACTCTATACTTCACCCCTTCCCTCCGTCAGTTTCACCTATCACCTACCATCTTGTACTTCTTCCTTCCGTCCCCACACCTTCTCACTCTGACTTCTCATCTCTGTTTTCCAGTCCTGAGGAAGGGTCTCAGCCCAAGGTGAAGGAAATTAATCGGACCCTTAAAAAGGGCTGACAAAAAAAAACAGGGAACCTAACAACAAGCAGGAACCCGTCGCTACCACCTGTCTCCCCGCTATTTCCAAGGTTTCTGGAAGGATCGTCTGGATCCTGAAGCAATACTGAATGAATACCATCCACAAACCTAAGAGGAAGCACAAATCACAGCTTATGCGAGTCAAAAATAACCTGGGATTCAGGTCAGCTGGCGTTAACAGGATTCCCAGTGAATGCAGAGCAGCGTTTATCAGCCAAATGGGACACACATTGGAAACCTGTATCAAGGAGCACTGGAGGTGTATCCATTTGGGCTACCTAGAGAAATCAGCAGTAGCAGAACTTTCCATTTGCAATGACAATAGGATTAAAACTACAGAGCCCAGCCAACGGCTTTTGGGAGCACCTGGTGAGGGAAAACTAGAATTTGAACAAAGACAAAGGTCTCCTTCTAATTAAAAACTTGAATTCAAGTGTAAACAAGGTGGGAGAGCAGAAACCTGATTGAACGAGGACTAACTAATCAGAAAGGACGGATGACAGGAGTATTGATACCACCGGACTAGACATGCCCGGATATCATCTCTGATGTAGATGGCAGAGTTATTCATAAAAATGTCAATTCTAATTGATACCTGTACCTGACTGGAAGCCTGAGAAGAGTTCATTTGTTACTTATCTTCTATTTATTTGTATTTTGATGATAATTTAATTTTTTTTGAGGATCTAAAAGTAAAAGAAGATACTTCAGCTGCTTATACTGAACCTTATGGATTTGACTGGGGATTTGTAAAATTAGCAACCAGAACTAGATGATGGAACACTCTTCAATCAGCAGAGTGGAATTTAAACAGAATCTCTATCTGTGACATACTAAGCACGGTCTACATCAACCAACGCTCTATTTCTTGAAAAAATAAGCACATTTAAGGGTCAGCTTGGGAGTTAATAGGTTGAAATAAAGACCTATTGAAAGGCAATTCTCCCTCTTCCACACAGTCTGGCATACCTCTGATTGTGGACTGGTATGGAAAAAATTCTCTCTCTCTTTCTCTCTCTGTCTCTTTCTGCCTTGCCGTTCTTGACTTTTATGAGACAGCAATAAAGTACGCTGACCTTGAAGCTTTTAGTTGGTCATATTAAGAGCAACAACTAAAGACTCCAACAGTGGCCATTATTAGAGCTACATTCCCTCTATCTCTTGCTCACCCCCTTTCCCTTTCTCTCCCTCTCTCTCTCTCTCTCTCTCTCTCTCTCTCTCTCTCTCTCTGACACTGTCTCTGTCTCTCTCTCACACACACACTCCCTATCACTCTCTCTCACACACTCTCTCTCTCTCTCTCACACACACACATTCACTCTCACACATTCCACCTCTCCATGTACTGGACTTTTGCATAACTGTTCTTTAATTACCTTTTAAGGATTTGTCTTAGTTGCATCATTTTTGTCAAAAAAAAAACTGTTACAAAATAATAAAGGTAACTCATGTTGTGCCCCAGTCTCTTCACTCTTCCTCAAGCAAAAACAAAATTGCTCAACAAAATTTGGTTTGTCCTTGTGAGTTTAATTTTGTGGAATCTCAAATCCTTGCCTATCTGACAATCAAATTTTTTCCTTTTTTGTTATTTTTGTTTAAACTTAAAACGATTGTCACAGTTGGGCCCCTTCTTTAGATTTTCTGCGCTGCCTTCATCCCTCCTACATTGTTTATAATGTCCCAAAAATTCACAGATGGGAGTACATCCTGAAGGAAATGCCAGGAAATGCCAATCTGTGGCCTTTACCGCAGAAGCTGCCGGGGTTATGGGGTCAACAGGAACCAGGAAATGGGTAAGGGTACATCTGCAGCAATCTCTGCACTAAAAAAGCTTGGAATGCTAGCGAAAACTTTTGATTTGCTACAAGGAGCAAATCATACCTCTCTTTCCCATTTCTGATCATCAACCAAACCCTTCATCCCTCCTATCATATCTGAGAACAGTATTAAGTCTGTGGCAGTGGGTCCTATGCCGAGATTATAATTCTATTCAAACCGCTGTGCTTTTTGAGATGCTCGAGTTGTAAACTTAGTGTCTGCCATTTCCGTTTGATGTATCTAATCAACAGCACTGCGCAAACATCTGAGGTATATTCTGCTTTCCCCATTCCCCTTCCCACTCTCAGTCCACAATAGAGACCCTATCAGAATCTGGTTTATCATCATTCACACATGTCATGAAATTTGCTATTTCTTTGCAGCAACAGTACAGCGCAATACATAAAACTACTACAGTTCTATACAGAAGTCTAAGGCCCCGAGCTACATATATGTGCCCAAGACTTTTTCACAGTACTGTACATATGTGTTCAACCTCATGAAGGAGATCAGAAATCTGTCCATTATAAAGTCAAGTGCCTAAATTTCCATCAGTGATCCTTTAGCACATTTGTCAGAGTCATTAGTATACTGATTTTACATTCTGGGTGAACAGTCAAGATTGAACCTGGGGTTCGGAGCATTAATTGGCAGCCAGCTATAATTAAATATCCCCTTAATTAGAAGTGCCCATTAAGGGGCACAATATTGCCAAGAGATTGGTATCCCCCTTCTGTTAAAGTGGAGGTTTACAAGAATAATGCCAGGGATGAGAATTATAATGTATAAAGAAGATATGGGTCAGTATTCACTGGAGTTTTGAAAGAGAAGGGGAGGATCTCATTGAATCCAGCTGACTATTCCTATTCCAAAGTGTCTATCCATGGCCTCTTCATGCCAAGATGAGGCCACCCTCAGGGTGGAGGAGCAATATCTTATATTCCATCTGGTACCCTCCAAATTGATGGTATGAATATTGATTTCCCACAAACAACTTCAACCCTTACCCCTCTTCTATTCCCCATGCTGGTCTTTTACCTCTTCTCACCTGCTTATTACTTCTCTCTGGGTCCCCTCCTCCTTCCCTTTCTCCAATGGTCCACTCTCTTCTCCCATCAGATGCTTTCTTCTCCAGCCCTTTAGATTTTTCATGCATCTGGCTTCACCTATCACCTTGCAGCTACCCTCTTTCCCTTTTGCCTGCCTTTTTAATTCTAGCATCTTCTCCCTTCCTTCTCAGTCGTGAAGAAGGGCCTTGGTCAGAAACGTCGAACTGTTTACCCTTTTGCATAGATGCTGCCTGGCCTGCTGAGCTCCTCCAGTATTTTGTGTGTTGCTTTGGGTTTCATCATCTGCAGCCTTTCTTCGGTTTATGAACACAGGAATTCCTGGATAGTTGAAAATAAGAGGATATTTCTAGTACAGGGTGAGTTTAGGACTAGAGAGCAGAACCTCAGAATAGAGGGACATCTTTTAGGAACAGGGATAAGGAGGAATTTCTTTAGCTAGAGGGTGATGCATCTGTGGAATTCATTGCCGCCGATGGTGATGGAAGCGAAGTAACTGGGTATATTGTGTTGTCACTGGAGAGAGTGCAGAGGAGGTTGACGAGATTGATTCCGGGAACGAAGGGATTAACATATGAGGGGCGTTTGGCAGCTTTCGGCCTGTTTTCATTGAAATTTAGAAGAATGGGGGAGGGCGGGGTGATTTCATTGAAATCTACCGAATGTGAAAAATTTACATAGGGTGAATGTGAAGCGGAAGTTTCCTACGATAGCGACATGTGGGTCTGGAGGGCACAGGCTCAAAATTGAAGAGCAACCATTTAGAACAGAGGTAAGGAGGCCAGAGAGTAGTGAGTCAGTGGAACGCTCTGCCAGACTGCAGCGGAGGCCAGGTCCGTGCGTATATTTGATCATTTCCTGATTGATCTGAGCATCAAAGGACGTGGTGAGAAAATGCGTGTATGGGGTTGAGTGGGATCCAGGAGCAGCCATGATGGAATGGCGGAGCAGACTCGATGGGCTGAATGGCCTAATTTTGCTCCTATGACTTATGGTCTTATATTTAAAGTGGATGTTCATTGGTTCTTCATTGGTAAGGATGTCAAAGGATATAGGGAAATGACTGGAGAATGGGGCTGAGAGGGAAAAAAATAACTCAGGCCATGATTGAATGGTGGAGTAGACCGAATGAGCTTTGTTTTATTGTCTTATGTTCAGTTTTGATGCCACTGAGATTGGACCAACTCAGAGCAATAGAACTTTATGCTTCAGTTTGTTGCAGATATGAGATGAGAATAGCGTTATTTGTCATTTGTCGATGTACTGTACATCGACACAAATGGCAAAGTGCATCATTTACATTAACAATCAGCACAGAGTCCACTGTCACATCCCTGCTCTTATATTCTATACCTCTAGAAATTAATGTCAACATTGCATTTGCCTTCTTCACCACCAACTCAAGCTGGAGGTTAACCTTTAGGGTATCCTGCACAAGGACTCCCAATTCCCTTTACATCTCTGCATTTTGAATTCTCTCTCCATCTAAATAATAGTCTGCCCGTTTATTTCTTCCACCAAAGTGCATGAGCATACTCTTAAATATGGGGTGGCACAGTAGCATAGTGATTAGCACAACAATTTACAGTACCAGCAACCCAGGTTAGTTCCACACGCTGTCTGTAAGGAGTTTGCACGTTCTCCCACTGACGGCGTGGGTTTCATCCAGGTGCTCTGGCTCCCACCAACAGTCCTAAGATGTACCAGTTCATAGTTTAATCGGTCATTGTAAATTGTCCCATGATTGGGCTAGAATTGAATTGGGGGATTGATGGCCAGTGGAGCTCAAAGGGCCCGAAAGGCCGATTCCACACTGTACTGCGATAAACAAGCAAATAAATAAATAGAGTGAATGATTGACAGATTGATAAATGTGCTGTGGGCATCTGCAACTGTTGCCAAAGTTACATGCACACAACTTACGAAACCTAACACCTACATCTTTGCAATGTGGGAAGAAACAGGGCAGTCCGAGGAAAGCCACGTACAAACTCTTTCCAGGCAGCAGCAAGAATCAAGCCCCGATTGGTGATTGCTGGCAAAGTATTGGTGTTGTGCTAACTATTCGTGTTTCCCAAAGGAAGAAGTATGCATAGGTAATTGCTGTAGTGCTATCACCAGGTGGATCACTACAAAGACAGTCAGGTCTTTCCGACCTTTTTTTTCCCAATCCTGATAAAGGGTCTCGGCCGGAAACATCAACTGTACACACTTCCATAGACGTTGCTTGGCCTGCTGAGTTCCTCCAACATCTTGCGTGTTTTCCAGAATTTTAGGAGCCTCTCTTTTGTGGCAGCTACATACCAAGTACAGAAAGGAAGGCGAGGAATTGGGGAGAGCAGTAATTTTTTAAATAAGACCATAAGATACAGGAGCAGAAGTAAGCATTTGGCTCCTTGAGTTTGTTCGGCCATTCAATCATGGGTTAATCTAATTCTTCCAGTCATCCACACTCGCCTGCATTCTCCCCATACCCTTTGATGCCCTCGCTAATCAAGAACCTATCTATCTCTGCTTTAAATGCACCATTGACTTGGCCTCCACAGCTGCTCGTGGCAACAAATTCCAGGGAGTTACCACCCTCTGACTCTGCATCTCAGTTCTAAGTGGACGTCCTTCAATCCTGAAGTTGTGCCCTCTTGCCTTAGACTCCCCTACCATGGGAAATAACTCTGCCATATCTAATCTGTCAGGCCTTTTAACATTCAAAATGTTTCTATGAGATCCCCCCTCATTCTCCTGAAATCCAGGGAATACAGCCCAAAAGATGCCAGACGTTCTTCATACAGTAAACCTTTCATTCCTGGAATCATTCTCGCGAATCTTCTCTGAACCCTCTCCAATGTTACTATATCCTTTCAAATATAAGGAGCCAAAACTGCACACAATACATCATGTGTGATCCCATGAGTTCCTTATAGAGCCTCAACATCACATCCCTGCTCTTATATTCTATACCTCTAGAAATGAATGCCAACATTGCATTTGCCTTCCTCACCACCAACTCATGCTGGAGGTTAACCTTTAGGGTATCTTGCACAAGGATTCCCAAGTCCCTTTGCACCTCTGCATTTTGAATTCTCTCCCAATCTAAATAATAGTCTACCCATTTATTTCTTCCACCAAAGTGCATGACCATACACTTTCCAACATTGTATTTCATTTGCCGCTTCTTTGCCCATTCCCCTGCCTAAACAATCTCAGTCTCTCTGCAGGCTTTCTGTTTCCTCAACACGACCCACTGCTCCACTTATCTTTGTATCATTGACAAATTTAGCCATAGATCCATTAATACCATAGTCCAAATCATTGACATACATTGTAAAAAGCAGCGGCCCCAACACTGACCCCTGTGGAACTCCACTGACAGCCAGCCAAAATAAGATCCCTTTATTCTCACTCTCTACTTTCTGTCGATCAGCCAATGTTCCACTTATGCTAGTGACTCACATATAATTTGATGGGCGCAAGGCTTATTGAGAAAGTAAGGAGGCATGGGATCCAAGGGGACATTGCTTTGTGGATCCAGAACTGGCTTCCCCACAGAAGGCAAAGAGTGGTTGTAGATGGGTCATATACTGCGTAGAGGTCAGTCACCAGTGGAGTGCCTCAGGGATCTGTTCTAGGGCCCTTACTCTTCGTGATTTTTATAAATGACCTGGATGAGAAAGTGGAGGGATAGGTTAGTAAATTTTCTGATGACACAAAGGTTGGAGGTGTTGTGGATAGTGTGGAAGGCTGTCAGAGATTACAGCGGGACATTGATAGGATGCAAAACTGGGCTGAGAAGTGGCAGATGGAGTTCAACCCAGATAAGTGTGAAATGGTTCATTTTGGTAGGTCAAATATGATGTCAGAATATAGTATTAATGGTAAGACTCTTGGCAGAGTGGACAGTCAGAGGGATCTTGGGGTCTGAGTCCATAGGATGCTCAAAGCAGCTGCGCAGGTTGACTCCGTGATTAAGAAGGTGTACGGTGTATTGACCTTCATCAATTGTGGAATTGAATTTAGGAGCCAAGAGGTAATGTTGCAGCTATAAAACCCTGGTCAGACCCCACTTGGAGTACTGTGCTCAGTTCTGGTCGCCTCACTACAGGAAGGATGTGGAAACCATAGAAAGGGCGCAGAGGAGATTTACAAGAATGTTGCCTGGATTGGGGATCATGCCTTATGAGAATAGGCACCTTTTTCTCCTTGGAGCAAAGGAGGATGAGAGGTGACCTGATAAAGGTGTATAAGTTGTTGAGGGGCGTTGATCATGTGGATAGTCAGAGGCTTTTTCCCAGGGCTGAAATGGTTTCCACAAGAGGACACAGGTTTAAGGTGCTGGAGAGAAGGTACAGATGAGATGTCAGGGGTAAATTTTTTAATCAGATATTGGTAAGTGCATGGAATGGGCTGCTGGCAAAGGTGGTGGAGGTGGATATGATAGGGTATTTTAAGAGACTTTTGGAAAGGTATGTGGAGCTTAGAAAAATAGAGAGCTATAGGTAAGCCTGGTAATTTCTAGGGTAGGGACATATTCAGCTCAACCTTGTGGGCCAAAGGGCCTGTATTGTGCTGTAGGTTTTCTATGTTTCTATGTTTTCTTATCTTGCTAAGCAGCCTCATGTGTGGCACCTTGTCAACGTCTTCTGAAAATCCAAGTACACCACATCTACTACATCTCCTTCATCTACCCTGCTTGTAATTTCCTCAAATATTTGCAGTAGGTTAGTCAGGCTAGATTTTCCTTTCAGGAAACCATGCTGCCTTTGGCCTATCTTGTCATGTGCCTCCAGGTATTCAATAATCTCATCCCTAAGAATTCATTCCAACAACTTTCCAACCACTGATGTCAGGCTAACAGGTCTATAGTTTCCTTTTCTGCTGCCTCCCACCCTTCCTAAGTAGTGGAGTAAGATATGCAATTTTTGCAACAGGATGGCTAACACCTCAGGTCAAGATCCAGCTGTACATCGACATCTAAAGGACAAAGGACATTTTGGACAGGGAGCACAGCTGGTTTAATAAAGGGGTTAAGGAAGCCATCTTTGTCAAAATGGAAAGCCCATCCCTGGAAAGAGGTATTAGGGTATGACACCACCTATCTACTTACAATGCAGACCTAACTTCTTTACCCCAGCATCTTGAGAACAGTTCACAACTTCATTCATGCAAAGATAAGACGAAAGAGCCTCTCATTTCCTCTATGACTCTTAACAACAGTCATGTGATTGCTGCACCTTTAAACCTTTATAAGACAGAAAATTTACCCAGCATGGATTAGAACTGAAGAAGCCTCTTGGATGAGTGGTGAAACGTCTTCTAGACAACACAGCAAGGTGATGCACCATCAATAACTCACTCTGAGACATCAGCTTTTATTGACTGGAAGAAGGAACCAGAAGTGAGTGACCATCATACTACGTCCTGGAGACTGAGGCTGAGCTCAGGCCTCAGATCGCCTTTATACAGGGGCCTGTGGGAGGAGCCACAGGAGCAATCAGCAGGGGGCGTGTCCAGACAGGCACACGTAGTTCACCACACAAGTCCAGTTGTCTTGATTCACTACTGTTTGATATACAATGACCTGGATGACGGAGAACCTTCATAGACATATATTTTGTCTTCTATTGTACATTGGGTACATTAGTTGTTTGTCAGTCTGTGTGTGTAGCTTTTTATTGATTCCATTGTATGTTTTTGTTCTCCTGTGAATGCCCACAAGAAAATGAATCTCAGAGTAGTATATGGTGACATATATGTACTTTGATGATGAATTTATTTTGATCTTTTTGAACTTTGGATAAGTTGGTATTAAGTTTGGATAAGTTGACCCTCCTTCAGAACCCTGTCTCGAAGAAAGTTCTCGGCCTGAATTGTTGACTGTCTACTCATTTCCATAGATGTTGCTTCACCTGCTGAGTTCATCCAGTAATTTCAGTATGTTGCTTTGGATTTCCAGCGTTGGCAGACTTCCTCATGTTTATAAGTTTGTATTCTACTCGCTCTATAGAACAACATAGTCTCGTAGTAAAAAAAATTGCCAAGTAGCCTTTTTCAAAGCAAGATCATCTCAAATTTTCCTGCTTACATCAGAATCAGAATCAAGTTTAATATCACCGACATATGTCGTGAAGCTTGTTAACTTTGTGGCAGCAGTACAAAGAAAAAAACTGTGAATTAGAGTAAATATACATATAAGTATTTAAATTAAATAAGTAGTGCAAAAATATTAATACAAAAAACAGTCAGCTAGTGTTCATAGGTTCAATGTCCATTCAGAAATCGGATGGGAAATCGGATGAATCACTGAGTGAGTGCTTTCCGGCTCCTGTACCCGGTGGCAGCAATGAGAACGATGCTGGGTGATGGAGTCCTGAATGATGGATGCTGTCTTTTTGAGGCATCACTCCTTGAAAATGTCCTAGATACTGTGGAGGCCAGTGGCTATGATGGAGCTGAAAAGTTCACAACTCTCCGCAGCTTATTTCGATCCTGTGCAGTTTCACCCCCCACCCACCCCATACCAGACGGTGAAGAAAGCACAAAAACTTTATATGAACATAAATACCCGCAATCTGTCTGGCTAAGGGAACTGCTGGAGACTGGAAAGGGCGTAATTAAGGAATGTACGCTGAAAAGAAATGCATGTGACAAAGTGACTGTCCTTTCATAAACAGAACATTAAAAGCAGATGTCAACTCCTTGAGCTTTTAATGAGCTAGGCAATCACTGTGTGTACACAGGCAACCTTAAATAGATTGTCCATTCACAGAGGATTTAAAAGTCTAATAAAATCTGTGCTGATGGTTATTTACCCTACCTACAGTGATGAACACACACAGACATGTAAAGCCCAGGGCAGGAGTCAGTTGAATACATTTGAAATGCACAATGGACTTTCTACAAGTTCAACTGCACTGGCAATTGCTTCCAGGGCAACTAGCAGCCTTCGGGAAATTGGCCCTGGCATTTCACGTACACTTCTTCCTGGTGTGGCTGACATTTGCCAGGGGTCAGTTGACCGGTTAATGGCATCATCGCGTGAGCGACTGCAATTTCCGCAGTTACCGTAACAGATTGGTGCGCCAAGGTGCAACCCCTGACCTTTGTTCAGAACAGGATCCTAATCCCACAGCAGACTGGCAAAGTGCAGGAGTGGAAAGATCCCAATATGATTGAAGTGTGACATAGTCTCTGCTAGTGTGATTGCGACATTACTCAATTATACAACCTGGTGCAAGATACTGCAATATTTACCGTAACGACCAGTGTATACTCAAAGTTCCATTTATTATCAAAGTATGACAATACTAATAATGATAAGACAAAATATGCAAATTTAATTAAATAATACTGATAACATGAATTAAAGAGTCATTGAGAGCGAGTCCATAGTTATGGAATCAGTTCAGTGTTGAGATGAGTGAAGTTATTCACTCTGGTTCAGGAGCCTGATGGTTGAAGGGTGATAACTTTTCCTGAATCTGATGGTGTGGGACCTGAAGCCCTTGTACCCCCTTCCCAATCATAGCAGTGAGAAGAGAGCATGACCTGGATGGTGGGAGCTCATTGATGATAGACATTGCTCTCTCATTGTTCAAAGTAAATTCTATTATCAAAGTACAGTCGGCCATCCTTATCTGCGGGGGATTGGTTCCAAGACCCCCCGCGGATACCAAAAAATGCGGATGCTCAAGTCCCTTATTTAACCTGTCTCAGTGTGGTGGTCTTTAGGACCCAGCGGAGCTCCAGTCTTTATTTAACGTGAATCAGTGCGGTGGACTTTAGGACCTGGCAGTGCAGCTCTGAATCCGCAGTGTTTCTGTTCACAAAAATAATCATGATCACGATTGAAAATAAGGTGCAAATAAAGTGATCGGAAAGAGGTGAAACACCATTGGCCATTGGAAAAGCGCTAGGCTACAGCCGGTCAATGATCGGAACAATTTTAATGGAACGTGTGAAGGCCCTGCTCCGATGAAAGCTACAATTATTACTAAGCAATGCAGTGGTTTAATTATGTACTATAAACCACGAAAAACATTTGACTAACTGATGCTAAACAATACTGGATGTACCAGTTCCGACTTCAAATCCAACTTAGAGACGGACTCAGGGATGGAACTCATTCATAACCCGGGGACTGCCTGCACTTTTAAGTCATTTCTAGATCACTTATAATACCTAATACCATGTAAATGCTAATGTAAATAGTTGTTATACTGTATTGTTTAAGGAATAATGACAAGAAGAAATAGTCTGTACATGCTCAAACAATGAGTGCTGGAGAGAGAACTTCCAGGTTTTCCCAATCCGCGGTTGGTTGAATCCGCACATGCAAAATCCGCGGATAAGGAAGGACGACTGTACATAATATATGTAACCATGAGATTCATTTTCCTGCAGACATACTCAATAAATCTATAGAATAGTAACTAACAGTATCAAAGAAAGAGCAATAGAGTGTAGAAGACAACTAAATGTGCAAATGCAAATATACATAGCAATAAATACGCAAACATGAAATAACAAAATAAAGTGTCTTTAAAGTAAAATTGTTGGTTGTGGGAAGATATCAATGGATGACAAGTGAGTGTAGTTATTCCCTTCTGTTCAACAGTCTGGTGGCTGCTCTTGAACCTAGTGGTGTGAGTCTGGAGGCTCTTGTACTTTCTAACTGACAGCAATAGTGAGAAAAGAGTATGACCTAGGTCGGGGGTCGGCAACCAGCGGCTCCAGAGCCACATGTGGCTCTTTTACGTGTGTACTGCGGCTCCCTGTTGCTTTGGGAAATAATTGGTTGTGGCGACCCTTTTCCTGGCACATCCGAACCGACTCACAATTAGATAGCCTACGGGGGTTTGCGAGCACAGAGCTTTGGAGCCTCTGCGCCATGGGGGGGGGGGGGCAGGTTGAGGGAGGCTTAAAAGTGAGGCTGAAGATTTCGAATAAAGTTTTTTCCTTCGACTGCAGTTAACGACTCCGTGTCGTAATTTTAGCGCTGCGTGTAGCACACCGCTACATGGTCAGTATTTAATTAAAATGTATTTTATGTTAGTTTGTTAGTTTTTGAAATGTAAATCTAAATTTGAAGATTATGGTGATCTTGTACAATCTAAATAAGACGTTGTGGCGACCCATTTTCTGACACATCCGAACCGGCTCACAATTAGCCAGCGTTCAGGCTAAGGGAGATAGCCTACGGGGGTTTGTGAGTACGTGTCTTTTGGAGCATCCGCGCCCATGGGGGGGCGGGTTGAGGGAGGCTTAAAAGCAAGGCTGTTTAGTTCGAATAAAGCTATCTTTGACTGCAGTTTACTGACTGCGTGTAGCACACCGCTACAACGTGTTTTTATCGCTGGCTGTCCAGAGGGGAGGTGCTGAAACGCTTTGTCGCGTGTCTGGAAGAAGTGAAAACTTTTCTGGGCAGCAAAGGGCTCACCTTTCCTGAGCTGGAACAGCCAGAGTGGCTGGAAAAGCTACACTTCATGGTAGACATGACAGCGCACCTGAACACGCTGAACACAGCTCTTCAACGGGGTAAGGACGTACAGCCCTGCACATGTTGGAGGATGTTTTGGCATTCGAGCGCAAGTTGACGTTGCTTGCCAGAGATTTACAGAAAGGCACTTTGTCTCACTTCCCCAATTTGAGAGAGTTCAAACAAGGTCACGACATGATAAATTCGGAGTATTTACATTCTGCAATCATCGCAATGCAAACATCGTTTGGGAAACGCTTCTGTGAGTTCAGAGAGGAAAAAAACACATTATCCTTCCCGGTCACTCCCCTAAGCATCGATCCATCCCTACTGAATACGACTGCATTGTCAGGTGTGAGTCAACCTGAACAAATATGATATATATTTTAATTGCCTATTATTTTACGTATATTCATATGTTTTCATTGTTCAGTGAAATAGTCCTTTTATTTTTCAGGTTGACAGCTGGCTGACGTTATTTTTGGTTTGCTGCTGGCGGCAAATTTAAGTTTGGCGTTTTTCATAAATACAAGAAGGACTCAAATAGACGTTGAGTATTTTACTTAAAAGTAACCTTCAACCCAACGCCTTTTTTTCGGAGTTCAAAATGTTTTTGTTGCATGCAGAAATGTAATTTCGTTTTCTCTGCAGGAGTTCATCAATTTCATAAATGCAACACATTATAGTTTGTTTATACATAGCATAAAGGCAAAACAAAACGTTGTATGCAGTGTTATTTTATTTTAAATGTCAAACGGGTTTTGCGGCTCCCAGTGTTTACTTTTCTGTGGGAAACGGGTCCAAGTGGCTCTTTCAGCGGTAAAGGTTGCTGACCCCTGACCTAGGTGGTGGGGATCTCTGATGATGGATGCTGCTTTCCTACAACAGTGTTTCATGTAGGTGTGCTCAATGGTTGGGAGGGCTTTACCTGTGATGGACTGGGCCGAATCCACTACTTTTTGTAGGATTTTCTGTTCCGTTATGTTGAATACAGACCTTCAAAAATCCAATCATGCTTCAATTGTACAATATGGGAAACATGATACAGACAGCTCATAAAATACCTCATTTCTCATATGTTAATTTTCTTTCCCCATTAGCAAGCATTTCAAAATACTTCTGACATCTCCTAACGTCACCGAGGACCTCACGTGGTCTGTACACACCAGCTGTGTGGTGAAAAAGGCACAACAGAACATCTTTCACCTCAGACAGTTGAGGAAGTTTGGTATGGACCTCCAAATCCTAAGAACTTTCTACAGGGGCACAACTGAGAGCATCCTGACTGGCTGCATCACTGCCTGGTATGGGAACTATATCTCCATAATCGTAGGACTCTGCAGAGAGTGGTGCGGACACCCCAGTGCATCTGTAGTTGTGAACTTCCTATGATTCATGACATTTACAATGAGAGGTGTGAAAAAGGGCCCAAAGAATCATTGGGGGCCCAAAGGATCATTAGGGACCCGAGTCACCCCAACCACAATCTGTTCCAACCGCTACCATCTGGTTTTATTGCAGCATAAACGCCAGGACCAACAGGCTCTGGAACAGCTTCTTCCACCAGGCCATCAGACTGATTAACTCCCGATGATTGAGTGTATTTCTACATTATATTGACTGTTCTATTTATTATAAATTATTATATAAATTCCTATGATTGCATTTTGCACATTCAGACAGAGACATAACGTAAAGATTCTTACTCCTCATGTATGTGAAGGATGTAAGAAATAAAGTCAATTCAATACAACTGAGAAACACCACGCAAAGACATCTTCCACTTTGTCTTGATGAGATTTTTAAAGGATTGGCAATGCCACAGATTCTGATTGGCTTTTTTTCTTTTATAAATTAACAATTTACACAAACAACCCTAAAAGATATGAAAATTTAGAGAAGGCTTTTATACTTCTCTGTCAAATAAATCCCTTCAGAAGATCACAAGATGATGATGAAATGAGGAAATCAGAATCAGGTTTATCATCACTGCCTTAGGTCATGAAATCCACTGTTTTGTGCAGCAGTACAGTGCAAGACATAAAAAGTAATGAAATGACTCTGTGATTAAATAAATAAATTGATCTGAGTTTGAATGTGAATATGAAAATAAACAAATAGTGTGAAAGACTAAGAATAAATAGTGTAGGGTGGCACAATAGTATTCATGGACTGTTCAGGAACTGGATGATGGAGAACGAGAAGCTGCTCTTAAAATGTTGAGAATGATACTTCAGGCTCCTGTACCTCCTCTCCAATGAGAGTCCGGTGAAAAGGGCATGTCCCAGATGGTGAGGATATTCATTAATGGATACTGCCTCTTGATGTTCTCCTTGAAGTCGTGAAGTAGAGCGTTTCATTGAACATAATGCATGCTGTCAAAGAAATCCTAGGTTGCACCTTGAAGCAACCGTGACCATTCAGCATGCATATCAGTCCACAACCCTCTACCGTCTTTTTCGATAAACAGGCAGGGATTCAACCAGTCAGAACCCTCTCCATGTTGAATCTGTAAAAATTTGCTCAAGGCTTTGGTGACATGTACTTGCTATGGAGGAAATTCAGGAAGATTTGCCAGGATGACTCTAGTGAGACAGATCTGTAATGTGAGGAGGAATTGATTTGGCTGAAATTAGATCAGGGGTTCCCAACCTGGGAAAGGGTAGTGATCCACAGCATTAACAAAGTTGGTAACCCCGAGTTTAGAAGTAATCAATGTCCCAAAACTTGTTGGTCTTCCAGAATGGCAAGATGTTCTTAAGAGATCGCTAGTGAGTGGCGCATTCAGGACTAGAGAAACATGTACCTCTGTGTATTGAAGCTTGATACAGCTGATGGATTGACCGCCTGTCTAGGCCCCTTCTGCTACTGTACACGGAGGGTTTGAGTGGGTGCGAAAGCCCCTCAAATGTTGAAAGGGAGTATCATATGACCATAAAACATAGGAGCAGAATTAGGCAATTCGACCCTTTGAGTCTGCTCAGTCATTTCCCTCTCAACCCCATTCTCCTGCCTTCTCCCCATAACCTTTCATGCCCTAACTAATCAAGAACTTATTAACCTCTGCCTTAAATATACCCATTGACCTGGCCTTCACCCCAAGGAACCACATAAGTGGAAATGAAGCTGTGATTTTTTTTTGAAAAAGTTAATGTTACTGAATGTAGTGGCCTTGAATGTAAAAGTTTTGCACTGGTTATTACTTTGTATATACTTTTATTATGAAAAGCTTGTTTTGGAACAGAACTAAGAAACGTATCAAAATTCCCTGCTGAAGAAATCGAGAACTCAGGGTCACAAGTAAGGTCTAGGGTGTTTAGCAATTAGAGAAAAAAAATATTTATTCTGTGGGAAGTGAACATGTAGATATCTGTACTACAGAGGCTCAGTCTTAAGTGTATCCAAAACAGAATCCTGGATATTTTCTTGGGTTGACATAACGGTGAACCAAGACGAGATGGTTGCCAAAGGTTGTTAGAAGTAACTATGAACATAACAGGTAGGAGTAGGTGTAGGCCTCTCAGCTCCTTAATCATCGTGCAGCTTAAAATGCATCTTTAGTTAGGCTCCATCTGGATTATAACATCCAGTTCTGCTCACTTCTTTATAGGAAGGATGTCAGGAGGGCGTGCTTTCGAGGGGGTGCAGAAGAGGTTTACCAGGATGTTGCCTGGGATTAGAGGGGATGTGCTACAATGAGAGGTTGGCGGAGGGGCGGAGGCCAAGACGAGATCTGACAGAGGTTTATAAGAATATGAGAAGCATAGGTAAAGTAGATAAACAGTCTCTTTTCAAAGGTTTGAAATGTCTCATAACAGAAGGCATGTGTTTAAGGTGAGTGGGGTCATTTCAAAGGAGTTGTGAGGGGCAGGTTTTTTTTTTGAGAGTGGTGGGTGCCTAGAATGCACCACCTGGGGTGGTGGCAGAGACAGATCAAGAGGCACTCTGAAGAATGTTTAGATAGGCATGTGCACGTGAGGATAACAGAAGGATATGGACATTGTGCAGGCAGAAGAGATTAGTTTAGTTGGCCATTTCCTTACTATTTTAATTGGTTCAGCACAACCTTGTGGGCTGAAGAGCCTGTTTCTGTGCTGTACTCTTCTGTGTTCTATAGATTCAGATAGGCACACGAATGTGAGGAAAATAGATAGATATGGACAGTGTGTAAACAGAAGAGATTAGTTTAGTTGGTTCCGCATAAAATTTTGGGCCGAAAGGCCTGGTGCTGTGTTATGTTCTATGTTGTAACATCATGGCCAATCATCTGCCCGAACATAACTCTCCTGGACGACGCTCACAGCTCAATGTCCCCTGATTACATTAATATCTGGAAATGTGTTTCAAATGCAATGACTGAGCCTACACAGTTTTTCCAGGAGGAAGAATTCCAAAGGTTTGGCATCCACGGAATAAAGAAAATTCTCCCCATCCCACTTCTCCTTCATGCCTGCCCTTGGCATGTAATAGTTAATCTATGCACACCCTCAAGATTTCCAGTGTAAGTCTTTCAATTTTCCCAATTATGTTTGGCCATGGGCCATCTTTCCCTCTTGAGGAAAAGAAATAACTCACTTAGGCTGTAAGTGAATACAAAAATCATGACATGAAGTATTCTTCCAAGTAACTGTCCTAGCAGACTGACTGCAAATTTAGAGGCAGAAAATAATGAGTTTTCCTAGTGGTATATAAAGGTGATTAAGCACATGCTGGGGCTGCCTTTAACAGACATGAGGCCTGTTACCTCACGCCTCACTACTTTTGCTCTCTTTTTGCACTACTTAATTAATTTTTCCTATTAGATTTCTTATTGTAACCTATTGTATTTTTAATATATTGCACCATACTGCCTCCACAAAAGAACAACATATGTCAGTGTTAATAAACCTGATTCTGAATCATATACCATTAGATTCTGTGGAAACATCTTTCCTTTCTCACTTGGCAGCTTGCAGATTCGAAACTCATTCCGAACACTTGGGCTCATAACTCAGACACTTTATGGTGCTGATAGAGCCTTGAGCTATTGGAATGAAGCTCTTACCTGGGTATTCAGTTGGAAAATGAATATTGTCTCCAGCCCTTCACCTCTTCCACCTATCACCTCCCAGCTTCTTACTTCTTCCCCCTTCCTCCTCATCTGAGTTCACCTGTCACTTGCCACCTTCTGCACGATCCTCTCGCCCACCTTTTTATTCTCACTTCTTCCTTTCCAGTCCTGATGAAGGTTCTTGTCTCCTTGATTGTTTATGCCCCTCCATAGATCCTACTTGGCTTGCTGAGTTCCTTCAGTATTTTTTGTGCATGTTGCTCAAGAATTCTAGTATCTGCATAAACTCTTGTGTTTACGTTGGTGAATATTGCATGGTGTTATTCCAAAGAATAGCTAGTGGAATAATATTTTTCTCCAATCGACATCACTGAAACCAATTGCCTGGTTGATAATGTTTTTTGTTGCTTGTTGGAATTTACCATCCACAAACTGGCTGGAGGTTTCCCTCTTATTACAATAGTGGTTCAGTTTGAAAAGAACTTCATTGGTAAATAAAGGAGTTTAAGGGATTCTGACTTGATGAAAGGCATTCTCTCAATGGTGGCCTTCATTTTTGTTTTGAGATCATATCCAACAGTCCGAATGAATGCCATTTCTTCTGTTAAAGTTGTCCAGATAAACATGCTCTGAAGTGGAACACATCTGTGATTGATTCCATTGAAATGCTTTGATGGAATTTCTCCATGTCTCAGGGTTATTAAATGTATTTTCCATCTTAAGACAAAATGGAATTTTAATATCTGCTGCAGAACTTCTCAGCCCAGAGCTTCAGTTTATTCAAGCGATTTGTGGTCTTTTTGGAGTGGATCTTCAAAGGACTATCTTCATGATCTGAATTGACCAGACAATCATGATCAGTGAAGATAATGATACAAAGTAGCACTGGAATTCATGGAATTCCATTGTAATTTATAGACAGTTTAAAAGAGAGAGATAAAGAGCCAAGAACATTAATGAAAGCATTGAAAGACTTAGTACCCCATTGTTATGCAAAATATGATATCATGTACAGAACAAAGTTTAAATACTCAATCAGTTGTAATCATATGCACTTACTTCAGTGCTAGTGGTGATCATATTACCAATAAAAATGTACCATTAATTATTTATGTATCT
This sequence comes from Hypanus sabinus, assembly GCF_030144855.1. NCBI lineage: Eukaryota > Metazoa > Chordata > Chondrichthyes > Myliobatiformes > Dasyatidae > Hypanus > Hypanus sabinus. Next base: position 15,487,147 of record NC_082715.1, on the reverse strand, counting down.
CAGTTAAAATACTATATGCAAACCATAATTCTACTGTGAGATCTATCCTTGCACAAGATCTAACTTGTGATAGGCTAACAATTGTCACCACATTCCATCTTAATGAGTTTACAAATTACAGGAAAATGTACCTTTTCACACTAGGAGTTCGAAAAGAGCAGAAGAAAGGCCACATGGCCCCTTGAGCTTGTCCTATTATTCAGTAAGAACATACATGACCTAGTCTCGGTTTTTCAAACTATTTCCTTCGCTATTTTCCTTTATTCTTGATTCTCCTATAGTCAAAGCATGTATTTATTTCAGACATTAAAAAACTTACATCTCAGTCCCCAAAGCTCTCTGGAATAGATTTTTTGAGTCCTGATGGAGTCATAGAGTCATAGAAAAGTACAGCATAAAAACAGGCCCTTTGGCCCATTTAGTCCATGCCAAACCATTTAAACTGCCTACTCTCATCAACCTATACCTGGAACATTGCCCTACATATCTCTGCCATCCATGTACTTATTCAAACTTCTCTTAAACATTGAAATTGAATTCACATGCACCACTCCCACTGGCAGTTCATTCCACACTCTGATTGAAGACATTTCCCTTCATGTTCCCCTTAAACTTTTCACCTTTCACCCTTAATTCATAATCTCTGGTTGTAGTCCCACCCAACCGTAGCCTGCTTGCCTCTATACATCTCAGAATTTTGTATACCTCCATCAAATTTCCACTCAACACAAAGTACTCTGCGGATGCTGGGTTCAAAGCAACAACATACAACACTCTGGAGGAACTCAGCAGGTCGGGCAGCATCCGTAGAAACGAATAGTCAACGTTTTAGGCTGAGAACCTTCGTCATGACACCTGATGAAGGGTCTCAGACCAAAACGTTGACTGTTCATTTCTATGGACGCTGCCTGACCTGCTAAATCTCCCCTCATTTTCCTATGTTCCAATGAAAAATGTCCTAATACGTTCAGTCATCCCTTATAATTCAAGTGTCCAGTCCCGGCAACATCCTATGTAAATTTTCTCTTTACTCTTTCAACCTTATTTACATCTTTCCTGCAGCTAAACTGCATGCAATACCCCAAATTAGGCCTCATCAATGTCTTCTACAACTGCAGTGTAACATCCCATCTCCTGTACTCAATACTTTCATTATTGATGGCCAATGTGCCAAAAACTTCCTTTACAACTCTTTCTACCTGTGACACCAATGACGCACTTTGGCCTGAAATGCTGACTGTTTATTCGGTTCTACAGATGCTGCCTGACCTGCTGAGTTCCTGCAGTATTTTGTGTGTGTTGCTCTGGATTTCCAGCATCTGCAAGATCTCTTGTGTCTCTGGAAAAGATCCCAGTGTTTCACAACTTTCTGAGTGAAGGCGATTCGTCTGCATTTCTGCCTTAATAGGTCAACTGTCCATGGCCCGTATTTCTACATGCCCACTGCAGTGAAACATTTTTTCAACACACACAGAATGCTGGAGGAACTCAGCAGACCAGGCAGCATCTACGGAAAAGAGTGAACAGTCAACATTTTGGGCTGAGACCCTTCCTCTGGGCAGGAAAAAAGAATTGAGAAGTCAGAGTGAGAAGCGGGAGGTGAGGAAGAAGTACAAGGTGGTAGGTGATGTGAAACTAGGAGAGGGGAAAGGGGTGATGTAAAGAAGTTCATTGGTAAAAGAAATAAAAGTGCAGAAGTAGGCCATTCGGCCCATTGCGTCTACTCTGCCATTTCATCATGGCTGATTAATTTCCCTCTCAAATCCAGTGTCCTGCCTTCACCCAGTAACCTTTCATGCCCTGACACCAAGAACCCATCATCCTCCACCTTAGATTCACCCAATGCCCTGGCCCCTACTGCTGCCTGTGGCAACAAATTCCACAGATTCACCACTCTCTGGCTAAAGAAATTCCTTCTCACCTCCATTCTAAATGGACATCCCTCTACTCCAAAGTTCAGCCCTCTGGTCCTCGACTCCCTCACAAAAGAATGTGCTGGGGGCACATTTCTGGAGTCAACATACCAGGCCAAAAACCTACTAACCCCAATCTGTATGTCTTTGGAAAAGTGGAGCACCTGGAGGAAACCCAAATGGTCACACAGAACATATGAACTCCTTACAGAGAGTAGCAGGGATTGAACTCAGATCATGATCGAAAGATCGCTGGCACTTTGAAGCATTTTGCCGAATGTTATGTTGCCATGCCACCCGCTCATTATAAGAAACAACTTAGTAAGCTTTTGGCTGGAGGAACTTAGCAGACCAGGAAGCAGCTATGGCAAAAGGTAAACAGTCGACATTTTGGCCCAAGACCTTTCATCAGGTCACCTCTTCTTCAGGAGTCCTGAAATGCTGACTGTTTATTCATTTCCATTGATGTTGTCTGACCTGCTGAGTTCTCTAGCATTTTGTGTGTGCTGTTTTGAATTTCCAGCATCTGCAGATTTTCTTGCTGTTTGTAGTAAACTTTTTTCTGAGTGACCTGCAATGTAGAATATATTTTCAAAAACATCCAACATATACTGCAGTACCAAGTGTAATTTCACCAAAGCTGACTTCAGTTGAACCAAAGCCTAGCCAAATAGTGCCCTTTCCATACTTGGTCTTCCCTTTACGTGATGTTACCATGGTAACTGAAGTCGTTAACTAAATGTCATTCCTATGTCAGATATCTGTAAATTGGCAACTAGGATTACAGAATGATCCAAATTTTATTAAAAGATGACATAGTCCATTTTGTTTGGAATTCTGGAAGAGAAAGCGTTTAACTGCTTTGTGGTGACATTAATTGCTTCTACAGGCCTGATTGCATCATACCTCATTGAAACATCAGCATGTCCTTCTAATCTTTTATCTCTTGACTAATCACATAGTTTTCTCTTAATTGTATCTAAATATATCCTCTTAAGTGCTAGTAACGTCATCAACTTCACGTGTGAAGATGTTCCACATTTATCCATCTTTGAATTAATTTTTTTCTCACTTCCTAATTAAATACATATATTTCATCTTCTTCATGTGACTTTACTCACTTACTACCCATTATGCCACTGGCATTTAGGGCAGCAATGAACGTCCTCCATCACTTTTGGTGCTCAGGGCTTCCTTCATCATGTCAATAGCTTCCTCTCAGTTATCAATGCTGTTTATGTTTCTATGTTTCTAAAATTCCAATGTTTCTAAAATGTGCAAAGCTGATAGAGACCTATCCACACAGACTCAAGGCTGTAATTGCTGCCAAAGTTGCATCTACTGAATACTAGAAGGCATACGGTGCATTGGCCTTCATCAATTGTGGGCTTGACTTTAAGAGCCAAGAGATAATGTTGCAGCTATGTATGACCCCGGTCAGATCCGACTTGGAGTACTGTGCTCAGTTCTGGTTGCCTCACTATAAGAAGGACATGGAAACCATAGAAAGAGTGCAGAGGACATTTACAAGGATGTTGCCTGGATTGGGGAGCATGCCTTATGAGAATAGGTTGAGTAAACTCGGCCTTTTCTCCTTGGAGCGACAGAGGATGAGAGGTGACCTGATAGAGGTGTATAAGATGATGAGAGGCATTGATCGTGTGGATAGTCAGAGGCTTTTTACCAGGGCTGAAATGGTTGCCACAAGAGGATGCAGGTTTAAGGTGCTGGGGAGTAGGTACAGAGGAGATGTCAGGGGTAAGTTTTTTACTCAGAGAGTGGTGAGTGCATGAAATGGGCTGCCGGGAATGATGGTGGAGGTGGATATGATAGGGTCTTTTAAGAGACTTTTGGATAAGTACATGGAGCTTATAAAAATAGAGGGCTATGGGTAAGTCTAGTAATTTCTAAAGTTTGTCACAACTTTATGGGCCAAAGGGCCTGTATTGTGCTGTAGGTTTTCTCTGTTTCTAGTAGATACCTAGACTGAGATCCTGCATGTTTAGTATATGTATTTCTTGTGAATGCTGCTTATATGATGCTACGTACTTGTGTTGCTGCTGCATTTAAGTATTTCATTATATCTGTACAGATGTGTCCTTTGCATATGACAATATAAATAGTGTTGGCTCCATCCACTACCGATGAACAATTTTACAATTTAAAATGGAAGGTCACTTCTGCAATGATAAATGTCTTTTCAAACCAATTGCTGTAGAGTGAGTAGACTATAATTCCTGTCTGACATTGTGCATATCAGCGTGAATGTCCGATTATAATATTTGAGAATTGAAAGTAGAGATAAGGAAGTCCCATTCCTGTGACACATATTGCCCACAAATATTTGACAAATGTCTCTGAAAAAGACAATATCTGCTTGTGTTTGATAAAAACATTCTTTTTACTACTTTCTGATCATACACTCAGCGGTCACTTTATTAGATACCTTCGGTACCTAATAAAGTAGCCAATGAGTGTATGTTTGTGGTCTTCTGCTTCTGTAGCCCATCCACTTCAAGATTCGATGTGTTATGCATTCAGAGATATTCTTCTGCACACCACTGTTGTAACACGTGGTTATTTGAGTTACTGTCGCTTTCCTGTCATCTTGAACCAGTCTGGCCATTCTCCTCTGACCTCTCTCATTAACGAGGCATCGTCACCCACAGGACTGCTGCTCACTGGATTTTTTTTGTTTTTGTACCGTTCTCTGTAAATTCCAGAGACTATTGTGCTTGAAAATACAAGGAGATTAACAGCTTCTGAGATATTCAAACCACCCTGTCTGGCACCAACATTCATTCCACAGTCAAAGTCACTTAGATCGCATTTCTTCTCCATTCTGTTGTTTGGTCTGAACAATAACTTTTGACCACATCTGCAGGCTTTTATGCACTGAATTGTTGCCACATGATTGGCTGATTAGGTGCTTGCATTAATGGACTTACTAAAGTAGCCACTGAGTGTATGTGCTTCTTAATGTGGTTAACCAACCAAAGTATCAAGATCAACCCAAGGGCTATGATGAAGCAGAATCAATCAATCAATCAATCAATCAATTTTTTGCGTTATATAGTTTTAACATATATTTTGATTGCCATTTATTAACCATTCTTTTCTGTTAAAATAATACTGCAGAATTAAATTTACTCTTACAATGGAAGGTTGCACAGGTGTTAGCATCATTTACGACAGACAGGATGCTTATTAATACAACCCCAATGATATATGTATTGGAGAAACTGTACATGATCTCATTCTTTCCACATTCAAATGCATTCTGTGAATAGTAAGCACTGTTCAGGCATCTCTACAGTAGGAGAAAGTATTTGAGGTGTCACACTAAACTATATTTCTCCACTGAATAGGAACTATAGATGGAATGGAAAGAATTTGTTTGCTTTCTTTTTCCCTCTGTATGGTGATGGTGAAGCGTTGTAAGAGAAGTGGGGAAAATGAAATCCGGAGTAGCACACACAAATGCTGGAGGAGCTCAGCAGGTCAAGCAGCATGAATGGAGAATAAACAGTCGACATTTTGGGCCGAGACCCTTCATCAGGGCTGGAAGGGAAGGGGAAGGAGGACAAGCTAGAAGGTAATAGGGGAGCAACGTGGGTAGGGAAGCTGGGGGGTGGGCGTGGAGTAAGAACCTGGGATGTGAGAGGTAGAAAAGGCAAAGGGCCGAAGAAGAAGGACTCTGATAGCAGAGGAGAGTTGACCATGGGAGAATGGGAAAGAGGAGGGGGCCCCAGAGGTAGTTAATAGGCAGATGAGAAGATTTAAGAGAGTAGAGTGCGGATTAGGAGAAGAGGGAAGGGAGAATTTTAACAGAGAGAGATATTGATGTTCATGCTGTCAGGACCCAGAAAATGAGACATTTTTCCTCCACTCTGAGAGTGGCCTCATCATGACAGAAGAGGAGGACATGGACCGACATGCGGAATAGAGATAGGAATTGAAATGGTTAACCACCGGTTCATTGTGGATTTATTTATTTATTTAAATACATTGCCGAATACGCCCTACCAGCCCTTCAAGCCACACCGCCAGCAACCCACCACCTTGTTCCTTGCCTAATCACAGGACAATATCCAATGATCAATTAACCTATTAAACGGTACGCCCATAAGGTCATAAGACACAGGAGCAAAATTAGGCCATTCAGCCCATCGAGTCTGCTCTGCCATTCCATCGTGGCTGATCCCAGATCCCACTCAATCCTGTACACCTGCCTTCTCCCCATATCTTTTGATGCCACGACGGATCACAAAATGATCAACTTCCACCTTAAGTATACCCACAGACGGCCTCCACCACAGTTCGTGGCAGAGCATTCCACAGATTCACTACTGTCTAACTAAAAATATTCCTCCTTCCCTCTGTTCTAAAAGGTTGCCCCTCAATTTTGAGGTTATGCCTTCTAGTTCTGGATACCTCCAAAATAAGAAAATCGTTGGACTATAAGAGGAAACCAGAGCACCCAGAAGAAACCGGAACATTCCAGGTGGAGAATGTACAAACTCCTTCCAGAGGACACCAGGATTGAACTCTGAACTCTGATGCCATGAGTTGTGAAAGTTTCACATTAACCACTAAATAACTGTGATGCCCCCAGTTGAGGTGCTAGATGGAGCAGAAGTGCTCAACGAAGCAGTCCCCCCAGTTTACATCGGGTCTCACCACTACAGAGGAGGCTGCATTGGGAGCATTGGATACAGTAGATGACTCCAACAGATTGCCAGGTGAAGTGTTGCCTCACCTGAAAGGACCGGTTGCAGCCCAGAATGGAGGTGGGAGATGAGGTAAATGGACAGGTGAAGCACTTCTGTCACTTACGTGGATATGTACCAGGTGGGAGATTAGTGGGGAAGGACGAATGGATGAAGTAATCTCAGAGGAAGTGATCCCTGTGGAAAGTGGAGAGTGGAGGGTGGGAAAGATGAGCTTAGTATTGGGATCCCATTGGAGATGGCAGATGTTACAGAGCATTATGAGCTGGAAGCTTGTGGGGTGGTAGGCGAGGACTTGTTCACCTACCTCATGCTACCTTGTACGTCTTCCTCCCTTTCCCTCAACTTCTTACTCCTGACTCCTTCCCCCTTCCTTTCCAGTCCTGATGAAGAGTCTCAGCCCAAAACGTTGACTCTTTACTCTTTTCCACAGATGCTGCCTGAGCATTTTGTGTGTGATGCATAGTTTGCGTCAAGGACCGTCTCATTCCAATGATGCGCTGGGTGCAGCTCGCAATTGTCACCATGGTTCCTGTGCCAACATAACATGCACACAACTACCAAACCTGACCTTTCATCTTGGGAACGTGACAGGAAACCAGAGCATATGGAGGAAATCCAAGCAGCCTTAGGGAGAATGTACAAACTCCTTACAGACAGCAGTGGGAATTGAATACTGATCAGTGATTAGCCCTTGTCCATAAGATATAGGAGCAGGTTCAGGCTATTTGGCCTAACAAGTCTGCTCCACCATTTCATCATTTCCCTCTCAGCCCCAATCTCCTGCTTTCTTCCTGTATCCCTTCATGCCCTGACCGATCAAGAATCTATCAAACTCTGCCTTATATACCCAACCACTTTGCCTCAGCAGCCACCTGTGATGATGAATTCCACAGATTGCTGGAGCTGAGAAACGTTGCACTAACGTCTACACATTCGTTCCATCCCAGTAGGTTACTACATAATGTGGAATGCAACTGTTCCATATAAAGTGAGAGAAAAGTTTAATTGAAAGAAGCTTTATGTCTAGAATTAAGAAAAGGGTAATGATTTAGGCCTGTTTTCAGAATCCCTAGCTGCAAAACATTCTAATATAAACTAATAAACATTATTAAATATTTATATGAAGTCAAACTACTGAAAAGTATTTTAAACATTCAAATTTACTTTAGATGACTGTAAGCCCATTCCCCATTGATAGGAATGAGAAATCATTCCCAATCTGTTTAAAACTGCTGCAGACTTTTATAGGGGTTCTCCACCGTGTGGCATGGGAAAATCCTGTGGTCTCATGGACTCTGTGGGGATCCCAGCTTTTAAAGCCAGGAAAACATTGACCACAACTTCAGGAAATCCATATGCAGAAGGAATTCCCCAAGCAGCTCACAGTCACAAGGGAAAATGAAAGCCAAAAGCATTTGAGAAAACACTGACATTTCCCTACGAAACCCCGACCACAATGTTTGAAAGGGTGGAACAGCTTCTATGATTCTAGGCTTAGGTTACACTGATTTAAGCATAATGAAAGACAGACTGCTCATCGACTGGACACAAAAGGTAGTGAACAAGATGAAGTGAAAACATAAATAAATTTGTATTGGACTTAAGCTGACAATTGTAATCTGTGCAGATGAGCCTTTTACAATAATCTCAGAATCAGGCTTAATATCACTGGCATATGTTGTGAAATTTATTAACTCTGTGGAGCCAGGAACATGAAAAACATAAAAAAGAGAAAATAACATATATATTAAAGAGTTAAATTAAGTATACACACACACACACACACACACACACACTTAAATAAGTAGTGCCAAAAAGTAGTGAGGTAGTGGAGGTACTGTCCATGGGTTCAATGCCCATTCAGAAATTTGATGGCATAAGGGAAAAAGCTGTCCCTGAATCGTTGAGTGTGTGCCTTCAGGCTTCTAAACCTCCTTCCTGATGGTAGCAATCAGAAGACGGCATGTTTTATATTTATGTAAAACATATATGATTATATATATTGTAGGATTTGAGAGGCTACAAGTCCACTGGAGAGGTTGGAGGCTTGATGTCGACAAGTTGGCGAGTCCAGTGGAGGCTCAAGACTCAGAGGTGGCTTGAGTTGGTACCTAAGGACTGTCTGTGTGCTTGTGTGTGTGTAAGTGGATGGGAGGGTGAATGAGTGGAAGAGTTGTTTCTGCTGGACTTTGTGGGCCTGCTATGCTGGCAGCAGAACGCACACCGACACTTACAGGCTTATCCTTAGTTTGTATCGATTGATGATGCAGACATAAGAACATAAGAAATAGGAGCAGGAGGAGGCCATCTAGCCCGTCAAGCCTGCTGCGTCATTCAACAAGATCATGGCTGATTGGGCCATGGAGTTATCTCCACCAATCTGCCTTTTTCCCATAACTTTAATTCCCCTACTTTGCAAAAATCTATCCAACCTTATCTTAAGTATATTTACCGAGGTAGAGAATTCTCACCACTCCCTGAGAAAAGCAGTTCCTGCCCATCTCTGTCCTAAGTTTACTCCCTCAAATCTTGAGGCTATGTTCCCTAGTTCTAGTCTTACCTTCTAGTGGAAACAACTTTCCCGCCTCCGCCTTATCTATCCCTTTCATAATTTTATATGTTTCTAGAAGATCTCCTCTCATTCTTCTGAATCCCAGCAAGTACAGTCCCAAGTGACTCCATCTCTTCTCATAGTCTAACCACCTCATCTCTGGAATCAACCTGGTGAACCTCCAAAGCCAGTATAAAGTTCCTCAAGTAAGGAGACCAGAAATGCACGCAGTACTCCAGTTGCGGCCTCATCAGTACCCTGTACAGTTGCAGCAAAACCTCCCTGTTCTTACATTCAGTCCCTCTAGCAATGAAGGCCAACTTCCCATTTGCCTTCATGATAGCCTGCTGCACCTGCAAACCAAACTTTTGTGATTCATGCACAAGCATTCCCAAATCCCTCTGCACAGCAACATGCTGCAATTCTTACCATTTAATTTACAATCTGCGCTTCCATTTTTGCTTCCAAAGTGGATGTCCTCATATTTAACAGCATTGTATTCCATCTGCCAGACCCTTGCACACTCACTTAACCTACTGCATCTATATCTCTCTGCAGACTCTCTGTAGACATCAAATGATGCATTTCACTGTAGGTTTCAATGTACATAATGAAACTGAATCTGAGTATAGGGAAGCTCAAAGGTATGATCTCATAATACTGAAAGCAAACTAATAGTATACTCTTCAAACTTTAAAGTTCTAAGGAAATTTATTATCAACATACGATTATCACCATACACTACAGAGAGATTCACTTTCTTGCACACATTCACAGGGAGGGTAATACGAGGGATCATGAACAAATCCTCATAGAGGGATCAGAAGTAGAGAGAGTGAGCAATTTCAGGTTCCTAGATGTTCAGTTCTCTGAGGATCTAACCTGGTCCCAACATATTGATGCAACTATAAAGAAGGTAAGAGGGCAGCTATAATTCATTTGGAGTTTGAAGATATTTGGTTTGTCAACCAAAACATTCAATAACTTCTACCAAAATACAATGGAGAGCATTCTGACAGGCTGTGCCCCTGTCTGGTATGGGGTGGGTGTGGGGGGGGGGGGGCTGCTGCATATGACTTAAAAGAAGCCACAGAAAGTTGTAACATTAGTCAGCTCCATCTTGGGTACTGGCCCCTGTAGTGCACAAGACACCTTCAAGGAGCAGTGCCTCAGAAAGGCAGCAACCTTTGTTAAGGACCCCCATCACCTGGGACATGCCCTCTTCTCATTATTACCATCGGGAAGGAGGTACAAAAGCCTGAAGGCACACACCCAATGATTTAGGAACTGCTTCTTCCCCTCTACCATCTGATTTCTGAATGGACATTGAACCCATGAACACTACCTCACTACTTGTTAGGGCGGTATATACTATTTCTGTTTTTTCACTATTTTAACTATTCTATATATAGGTACTTAGTGTAGTTGATTTACTTTTTTTCTGTATTATCATGTATTGAACTGCTGCTGCTAAGTTAACAAATTACACCACACATGCCGGTGATAATAAACCTGAGTCTGATTCAGATTCAGAACAATGAATACAATATAATCAATGAAAAAAATACATACAAAGGCTAACAAACAACCAATGTGCAAAAGTAGAGAAACTGTGCAAACGCATAAAGAGCATAATAAATAAATAATACTGTGAATACGAGTAGTAGAGTCGTGAAAGGGAGTCCATAGTTTGTGCAAGCAGAGAGTTGAGGTGAGTGGAGTTATGGAGCCAGATGGGTCAAGGGTAGTTACTGCTCCTGAGGTTGATGGTATGGGATCTCAGGCTCCTGTACCTCCTTCCCAATGGCAGCAGCATGGAGAGAGCATCGCCTGGATGATTCATTGCCGTCTTTGCCTCTACAAACAGTGGTGTTTTCAGCAAAGTTAAATGTGCCAATGGAACTGTACCTAGCCTACTGTCATGGGTATAAAGCGAGTATAGCACTTCCACCATTGCCATTGAACCCGGGGTTAGCAAAAGTAACCATCTAAGAGTAACTGCAGAACTGACTTCCTACGGGCATTCTCCAGAGACCTGACAGGATTTAGTTGCCGTGCTAGAAACAGCTGCATTTCCTTATGCATACGAACTTCAGTTGAAAGGAACAGTAGTTCGTTAAGTTCAATATTTAACAAAAACAAAGGAAGCCTAGCTTTCATCAGCGGACCCATTTCGCAAAATGCAAGGCATTAATGAGCAATCTCAGGCAGCCAGCTACATTATTTTCAGTGTTATCATCTAGTCATACATAAAAAAAGTTGTGCTCTCCTTCCGATTGTGCAGGAAATATAGAAAATAACAATATTGATCATAGAGCATATAACTTAGAACATAGAACATTACAGGCCCTTCAGCCCACAATGTTGTGCCAACCTTTTAACCTACGTTAAGGTAAATCTAAGACAACGTCCAGTGCAGACTCGGCAAAGCTAGACACATCTTCAGATATCAATGAGCAAGATATGGGGATCAACCAAGTACAGCGTCCACACCAAGGTGAAGCTGTACCAAAGCTGGGTTCTGTCCACCCTCTTGTATGGGTCAGAATGCTGGCGTGTAACAGAGAATGAATTTCCCGAGCTGTCATCATTCCACACCAGGAGCCTCCATCTTTTCTGGCATAAGAAAGACCTCCAACCATGCCCAGCTCCTCCTGTGTCGTTGAGAGAACATGGCCACAGTCATCATGAGGAAACGTTGGAGATGGATTGGGGAGATGATGAGAAGAGAGGCCAACTCCAGCAGCAGGACAGAACTTCACTGGAAATATGGGAGACCAAAGCCAATGCGGTGCTGTGCAATAGGGCCACACCTGGGGTTCAAAAGAGAAGATGGCCAAGGACAGATAGCGATGCAGGACCTTCATTGCTGCCCTAAATGCCAGCAGTAACTAAGATAAATCTAACTCCTCCCACCACCCCCCTACACATAGCCCTCCATTGTTCTTTCATCCATCTAAGAGTTTCTTAAATAGTCAAAAGTATCTGCCTCTGCCGCCACCTCCAGCAGAGTATTCCATGCACATTCCACTCTGTGTAAAACTCCTACTGTTACTCCTCCCACCTCTGCTTTTCTCCAATCACCTTGAAAATATCTCCTCTTGTATTAGCCATAGCAACCCTGAGAAAAAAGGTTATGAATCCGCTACATCTTTTTTTTTGTTGCTATTTTAGGCAATTTTGAACCAGGACAGCCTGCAGATAGTGAACACTGAACTGAACTGGCCTGGACTCTTTCGATTTTGTGTTTTATGTTCCATGCCTTTTGGTCTTTTTTTTATTGCTGTTTGCATGATTTGTATTTTTTTTTCCGCGGGGGGAGTGTTTTCCATGGTTTTCTGTCTGCGGGGAAGACAAATCTCAAGGTTGTATGTCACATACATACTTTGATAACAAACGTACTCTCAATCTATCAATGCTTCCTATCATCTTCTACACCTCTATTGGTACAGTAGCGTAATGGTTAGCATCGCACTTTACCAATAGTTCGGTGTTGCAGTTTAATTCCTGCCACTGTCTGTAAGGAGTCTGTACGTCCTCTCCTTGACTGTGTGGCTTTCCTCTCACAGTCCAAGGACATACGGTTCGGATTAGTGAATTGTCGTCATGCCATGCTGGAAGCGTGGCAACTCTTGGGGGCTATCACCAGCAGAATCCTCACTGTTCATTTCAATGGATGCTTCCCGACCTGCTGAGTTCATCCAGCTTTTGTACGTGTTGATTTGACCACAGCATCTGCAGTGGACTTTGTGTTCCCAGCAGAATCCTCACTGATTTAATTAAATGCAAAAGACACATTTCACAACATTTTACATGCGACAAGCAAATAAAACCAATTTTCGATCGAGCCACTTCTCATCTTCCTTACCTCCAGAAAAAGGCCCTAACTCAGTTATCCTTTCATAAGAGATGCATGTATGACCACGTACTCAACCTCATTAGCCTAGAGCTATGGTATTCCTGTTCCAACGTGTTGGCCCATTGGGTCCTCTTGAGCCAAGATGAGGCCACCTTCGGGGTGGAAGATTTATATTATATTCCATCTGAGCAGCCTCCAACCTGATGGCATGAATATCAATGTCTCGTTCCAGTAAAAAACAGGCAGTAAGTAAGTTTACAAAGAGGAAAAGTATAGGAAGCTAATAAGAGGTTAGACATAGGGAAGGTTTGCATAATACATAAGACATGGGAGCAGAAAGAGGCCATTTGGCCCATCAAGTTGCTCCAACTGTGATAAGGGACCTTGACAAGGACCCTAATGCTCGAGTATCCGAGGCAAGGATCAGAACACTGTATAAAGCTGGAACAAAAACTGAGGTCAACCAAACTGCTAGAATATATCACCAGCTGGGTTTACAATTGAGCACTGAGCTCCATTCAGGTGCACTTTAAATACTCAACTCTTGGCACCCAAAACATGATTGCCAATTAACAGGACTGTCCTGAACCCTGAAAAGTCTGAGCCAGCTATCCATACTCTGGAGAGTTAGAGCATCTAAACCCCTGAAGCTGGTGCGATTGGGTACATCTTGTAACAGGACCCCCTCCCCTAAGGCTGACTCCCAAAGTCCCTGGCTGTAGATGTGGGTGAAAATTGGATCCGAGATATCTTCTTCAGGGACCCAGCAGATTTCCTCGGGTCTGAATCCTTCCCAGTACTCGAGGTTTTGCCAAGCACCTCGAACAATTTGTGAATCCAAAGCTCTTCTCACCATGAAGACCTGTTCCCCATTGATAATCCTGGGTGGCGGAGGGAATAGTACTGGTGGGTGTAATGGCTGGTGCTGACAGGTTCTAATTGATTATAGGGGGTTAAACTGCATAACTGCCAAGAACTGTTACCCTCTTCCACTCATGAATACTGCCTTCGAGATTCCTCAAGGGGCAAGAGTATTCACGAAGCTAGACCTACAGAGTGCGTACAATCTGGTCCGCCAGAAGGAAATTGATGAGAGGGAGATTGCATTCAATACACTGATGGGGCACTATGAGTACCTGGCCATGCCCTTTCATCTTGTGAACACTCTAGCAGTTTTTCAGGCCTTTATGAACAACATGCTCCAAAATATTCTCCATAAGTATGCCTTCATCCACTTGGATGGCATCCTGATCTTCTTGAAGTCAATGGAGGAGCACATCAATCATGTCAGGGGCATTTTAAAGAGGCTTCTAGATATGGACCTTGTGTCAAGCTGGAGAAGTCATGCAATGACAGCCGGACCTTTTGCCCAGGCTGCAAAGTGGGTCCCTGCCTTCCCCTTCAGTTAGCTTTGATTGGTGAAAGAGATAAAAGCCTGGAGGTGAATCTGATAGGAGAGGAAAGAAGGCCATGGAAGAAAAGGAAGGGGAAGGAGCACCAGAAGGAAGTGATGGGTAGGTAAGGAGATAATCTCCTACCTTCTTCCTGTATCCCTTCATGCCCTGACCAATCAAGAATTCATCAACTTCTGCTTTAAATAGAGATAAAGACGTGCCCTCCTCAGCTGCCTGCGGCAAAGAATTCCATAAATTCACCACTTTCTAGCTCAAAAAATTCCTTCTTATCTCTGCTCTAAAAGGACACTCCTCTATTCTGAGGCTATGTCCTCTGGTCTTAGATTCTCCCAGCATAGGAAACATCCATTCCATGTCCACTCTATTAAAACCTTTCACCATTCAATAAGTTTCAATGAACTCACCCATTATTCTTCTGAATTCCAGTGAATACAGGCCAAGAACCATCAAACGCTCTTCATGTGACAAGCCACTCAATTCTGGAATCATTTTCATGAACCTCCTTTGAACCCTCTCCAGTTTCATCATATCCTTTCTAAGATAAGGAGCCCAAAACTGTTCACAATACTCCAAATGAGGCCTTGCCAGTGCTTTATAAAGTCTCAATATTACATCATTGCTTTTATATTCTAGTCTTCTTGAAATGAATGCTAACCTTGCATTTGCCTTCCTCACCACAGACTCAACCTTCAAATCAACCTTCAGGCAAACCCTGCACAAGGACTCCCAAGTCCCTTTGCACCTCAGATTCTTTTTGTATTTTCTCTCCACCTAGAAAACAGATAACCATTTTATTTCTTCCAGCAAAGTGCATGACCATACACTTCCTGACATTATATTCCATCTGCCATTTCTTTGCCCATTCTCCTAATCTCTTTCAGTCCTTCTGTAGCCTCTCTACTTTCCTCAGAACAAGCTGCCCTTCCACCTATCTTCATATCGTCTGCAAACTTTGCGACAAAGCCATCGATTCTGAATCATTGACATATAACGTAAGAAGAACCTGTCTCAACACAGACCAATGAGGATGACAAGGAACATCTCTGAAATCTCAAGGTAGTGTTAAAAAGAATCAAAGATTATGGACTGATAGCATGACATGACTCACGTGAATTCTTTAAACCAAGCCTCACTTGCTGAGAAAGTTTAGCCAGTGATGGCAATGGACAAAGCAGTGTGATGGGATTTTCCAAAAAGTAAAGGAAATGGTGGCATCAGACACTTGCTCACACACATCATCAAGCGAAGCTTGGCTGTGATGCTACATGTGCAGTCATGTCATATGTTACAAGTGATGGAAATGAACATAGCTTAGCTTTTGTATCATGTTCCCTTATGGCTGCAGAGAAAAATTACGCAGAGATTGAGAGAGAGGCCTCGCATCTGGTTTGGGGTGTAAAACCTTGTAGTCAGTTCTTGCATGGGAGGGAGTTCACTCTCATTACTGATCATCAACCACCAGTGTCCGTTTTCAGTCCACAGAAGGGTGTTCCACTCACAGCAGCAACGTGAATGCAGAGATGGGCTCCGTTTTTTGGAGGACACAATTATAAAATTGAATTTAAAAGGACAACTAATCATGGAAATGCTAATGGATTGTCCTGTTTACCCCTTGGAAAAGGAAGCACCTGAAAAATTAAGAAAGGAGTACACTCCTCTTGTCGTACTCTCCCTCATGCAAATCGAAATTCTGCCTATTACCGCAGAGATAATCCGATGGAAAACCAGAAAAGACCCCACACTGTCTCACGTCTACGTGGCAACCCAAAATGGCTAGAATGTATAGCAGATTTTCCAGCTCCCCCATTTTTACCAGTGCCAGGATGAACTTGCCCTTGAGTGGGTGTTCCCTTATGTGGGAATTGAGAGCTGTTGTACCGTCCAAGCTGAGAGCTAAAGGGTTGGAGGAGCTGCTGTGCATGCTGTTCATCTAATTGTGTTCAAACTGAAAGTGCTGGCTCATAGCTTTGTCTGGTGGGTTGAGATCGAGCAGCCTGCCATGTAGTCTGCGGGATGCCAGCACATCCAGAAGATGCCAAGAGCAGTGTCTCCATCCCTGGGAATGGCCTGAATTGCCCTGGCAGAGAATTCATGTGGATTTTGCTGGACCATTCCAGGATCCCATGTTTTCTTTTCAATTAGGTTCTGAAGTTACAAAAACAAAGCACCCACCTTTGGGAATCTATCTCCTTAAGCCCTGCCCTCAGATATCCAAATGCTTAGAATTCCATCCTCTGCATGGTCTGTTGATTTGATAATACTTAAGATTTCTTGCTTTTTCTGACACAGCCGAATGTTCTTTTAGGATCTCTGGACTTACTCCAGCTCTCATCTACAGGGCCAAGAACTGTGAAAGACTTTTGTCTCACTACATTTCTAAGGGTGACTGTCTCAGGACACTGATAAAGACTTTTTAAATCCTCTCCTTTGCAATCATAGCTGCAGGCCTAAGTGATAAAGGCTGTGAAGTACAAAAGCCTAACTTGTCAGACACAGATAACAGTTCACTCTTATCAACTGTCTCAACCACAGTACAGAAAATCATTCCCTTCTGTTCTACCACAGCCGACTCCCTCCTGCAGTGCAGCTAATGTGAGCTGGCTGGGCCAGCCTGTTCTATACCAATGGGTCTTCACTCAGGAATCTTGTGAACTGCTGTTACGATGTCAGAACTCAAATTCTGAGGAAAGAAAGACTCCGATGTAAAGGCAGTGACCGCAGTTTATTCATAAGAACTCCCAACAGAACATCAGTGCTACCACGACTAGATGAACATCCAGGTAACACTGTGAGACATACCATTCTCAAAACTAGGACCCTGCAGGCAGCATTACTGGGATATCTGCTTACATAATACAAGTAACACGAATCCCTGAGCCTATCGAAATAAATTGAACATGTTTAATCAGAAAGCACCAGGAGTCCGCATTACAAACAGTAAATTGCTCGAGAAAAGCACAGGAAAATCTAAATGATTGACAACTCTCATTTAACCAATTCAGCTGCTCTAAAAACCTTGGACCCCAATGCTCTCTGCTCAGGCCTGAAGATCTCATTATAACAATGTGCATCAGCTGTTATGCCCTAATTTAAATCTTCCCTGCCCCATCGAATTTACCAGCAACCCTTTGTGGCATTGGCTCCTATGGAGAGTGAGACAGAGCCTCCGTGCTCCAGATTCCTGCATCACTTTTCTCAAAACACTCATTTGATCCGTGAATATCAGGCGGCATGAGATTAAGAATTGTCAAGTCAAGTCAAGTCATTTTTATTGTCATTTCAACCATAGCTGCTGGTACAGTGCACAGTAAAAATGAGACAATGTTTTTCAGGACCATGGTGCTACATGAAACACTACAAAAACTACACGGAACTACGTAAAACAACACAAAAACGAAACAACTACACTAGACTATAGACCTACCCAGGAGTGCATAAAGTGCACAAAACAGTACAGGCATTACAATAAATAATAAACAAGACAATAGGGCAGTAAATTGGTGTCAGTCCAGGCACTGGGTATTGAGGAGTCTGATAGCTTGGGGGAAGAAACTGTTACATAGTCTGGTCGTGAGAACCTAAATGCTTCGATATCTTTTCTCAGGAGGAAGAAAAGTTTGTATGAGGGCTGTGTGGGGTCGAGAACAATATGAGTGTGACAAGGGAAAAGGACCAGAAATGATAAGTATATAGCTCACACCACTTCTCTGCACAATAATTCAGGGAGGTTCTATACATACACATCCGTATCTGGCAGTCTTCTGTTTTTTAACGGGTTGGGTTTCTTTGTTCTGTAGCTGCTTGTAAGGAAACGAATCTCAAGGTTGCAAATAGTGTAAGTACTTTGATTATAGATGCACTTTGGGCTTTGAACTTTGAGTTGTTGCTTAAACTGCAGTCTTTTTGTGTGTTGCTCTGGATTTCCAGCATCTGCAGAATTTTCCGCGTTTACTACATTGGGTCAGATTTGCCATCAAGTTGAGGTTCTTGGGCTAGCCCATCAGATAGCCGTAGACTGAGAGGAAAGCTATTTTCTGAAACTGCACCCGGGATGGAGATGGTCGTGATCAGTGGGTCTTCAGCTAAAACCATTGATTCACATACCCCAAACGTACATCTATGCTGTTTGAAAGCATTGCTACTTGCACCAACAAAAGGACCTCAAATCAGGACAAAGTGAGCTTCCATTGTTACCTTGGTGGAGATCCTCACCATAAAGAGGACTGGTGTTATACTTCCTTTAACATACTTTGTGCTTACGCAGTACCCAAAGAAGAATTCCAGTTTCTGAAGCAGGTACGGTTTAGAAGTTTCTGATTAATACTGAGGTGATGATGGTATTGAATGGTGAATTGTAATCAATTAACAGCAGTCCAACATATGTTGTCTAAATGCTTTGAAGCCAAGCAGAGAGCTTGTGAGAATGCATCAGTATAGACCTGACGGCAAATTGTAGCAGGTCCAGGTGCTTGTTCAGTCAGGAGTTAATCCTAGCCAGCACCAGCCTCTGAAAATCGCTTCATTGTGGTAATGCAAGTCATTGAGGTAGCTCACCCTGCTCTTCCTGGATACTGCTGTGATTTGCTGGCTGTTTGAAGCCAGTAGGAATCTCAAACTGCATCGGAAAGAGGTTGAAAATGTCCTTGGATACCAACCAGTTGGTTGGCGCGAGTACACCATCAGGGCCTGATGCTTTGGAAGGTTTCACTGACTTGAAGAATGTTCTGACATCAGCTTTCAAGCCAAAGATCACAGTTTTGTCAAATGCTGTGAAGATTTGCGTCAATATAATGTTATTCTCCTTTTCAAAACATTGAGCTCATTGGGGAGTGAAGCATCATTGCTATCTATGTTGTTGGTTTTGTTTCATTGGAAATCATGGCAGGCAAATCCTACCACAGCTGTTGCATCCAACTGTGTCTCTAGTTTCATACAGAATTGCCCTTTTGCCCTCATACAGCCTTTCTGGACTCCTCAATCATTGGTCTTGGATGCCGGAGATCTAGTCGTCAGTCTACTTCAAAAGCCCTGATTCATCCACTGCTTCTGGTTCAGAAAAAAAAAAGCTTGCTATGTTCCCAAAGGTGCACACTCATCCAGACAGGTCTTAATAAAGTCAGAATTTACACAACAATCTAAACATATCTCCATGTAGAGTAGACAATTGCATTGTTCAAAATTTAAAGTATAATTGAAAAGTATATATCACCACATTCATTTTCTTGTAGGCATTCACAGTAGAACAATGAAGAACAACAGAATCAATAAAAAAAACTACACAGAGGCACCAATGTGCGAAAGATGACAAACTGCAAATACAAAGTAATCTAAATAAATAAATAGATGGATAGATAGACAGATAAAGATAGATAGATAGATAGATAGATAGATAGATAGATAGATAGATAGATAGATAGATAGATAGATAGATAGATAGATAGATAGATAGATAAATAGATTAGAGAGATAGAATAGAATATCAGTAACAAGAGCGGTAGAGACCTTGAAAATGAGTCCATAGCTTGTTTTCAGTGATCACTTTATTGATGGAATACTTAATTGCAGCCTTATATATCTGCACAAAGGATATTAATATGAGTTTCTTACGTCTGTCCTTCCGTCCCCTGTCCACTCAACCTGACATGGTCTATTCATACTAGGGCTATTTGTTTAGATCCAGCAGAGATGTTAAAGGGTTAATATGTCTTGTAAAATGACAAAGGAGCAAAATTGCCAGTGCAGACCATTCTGTTCTTGTAATAACATTGTGCAGTGCAATTTCAAGCCTTCATTTTTCTTTCTATCTCAGTATGAGAATGGGGTTCCTTAATGTTATCATAGCTGGAGGAGGTGCTGGGGACAAGCTCCCACTACCTATTAAATGCTCCCAAAGGAGCACATATCAAATAGCCTCTGACAACTGAGTTCAGCTCTTGCCCTTCCTACATGGCTTAGCCATTGAGCCCAGCGAAACCATTTCCACTGACAGGACAAAGGACAAGGGTGGGTTACTGGTGCCTTAAAACCAGTCGCTTTGGGCAAATGGGGCTTCTCAGCCATAGTTCACAGCTCATCTAGGAGAAGGGAAACTTCTCCTCAAACCACCGCTGTCTTACCGCAATACTCACTCATGGGGAAGGCTTCAGGAGTAAACTCCAAGGGAAAAATCCAGAGCAGAAGTCCCTAAGGCAGTCCTACATTGACTTCAATGCTGATGGGCAACTTCCGTGACACTGCTGGTGCCAGATGTATCGGTCTCTGCCGAACCTTTGGATTCATCAGCTGCACAGTGAGGGGGAGTTTGCAACATGGGCAACAGCTTGCTCTCCACATCGTACTGCCGTGGCTTAATACTGACTTATGCATCACATAGACAGCTAGGACACATCATCCAAGGAGGGCATCAATGAGAATAGCATTTTTCCCTTCAGGGTGCCCTTGCATCTTGGAGCTTCAGCAGGGTTATGGCCACTTCACATCACACATTTAATAATTTATGCTCTTTGTAATATGTAATTCATCTGTAGATTTAATTCTTGCTTTGCTAAATTATTCTGTGTTATGTTTACTACTGTCCCAGGTTCAGAGAAAAGTTCCAGAGCAACGTTGTGTCATTTGGAGGTATATTTATATACAGTTAAATGACAATAAACTTGACATAACTTGATATTATCTTAGTTACGTATGTACGTGTTGAGATACAGCATGGAATAGCCCCTTCCAGCCCTTCGAGCTGTGCCAACCAGCAATCCCTCAATTTAATCCGAGCCTAATCACAGAACAATTTGCAATGACCTATTGACCTACCAACTGATAAGTCTCTGGACTGTGGGAGGAAACTGGAGCACCCGGAGGAAACCTACGTGGTCACGGGGAAAACGTACAAACTCCTTACAGACAGCGGCGGGAATTGAACCCGGGTCACCTGTACTGCAAATTGCTGTGCTAACCACTACTCTACCATAACACCCATCACACTTTGGTAGCAACCTTTGAAGAAACTAAAGGGAAGGATTCAGAATGTTTTTAAAATTAAGACCAAGCAGCACTGAGTTCCATTCACACTAATAATAAAATATTTAATTGTACATCAAAACGCAGTACAAAAGACCTTTTTAAATGTGGGCATCATGGTAGAAAGCAGTTAGTGTAATGTTGTTATAGTTTCAGTGACCTGGGTTCAAAGTAAACAGTCCGTGGCCACTTTATTAGGTATCCTCTGTGGCTACTATGTGTTTGTGGTCTTAGACCACAGAACATTGGAGCATGATTAGACCATTCAGTTCATCGAGTCCACTCTGCCATTTCATCATGGCTGATCCCGGATCCCATTCTACCCAACTTCTTCTTCAGTTGTCCATCGGAATCCAATGACAAAGTCCACTCCTTTAACAGTGAGATCTTTGATGATTATACAGTCCTATCCTGGACCCACAAGCTCTATTGCAGGTGGGACGTGTATATGTGGTGGTGGTGGTAGTGATGGCAACCATGGCTGCATTTCTCCTGGCTCTCTTCTGCTGTCTTCTGGTTGTTCTTTCCATTTCCAGAATACGAACCCCATCCCTACACAGCTGTCGCCAAGTGTTACAGTCAGCAGCAACATCCTCCTGGTCCTCAGGTCTGATCTTGCACTTCCATAAAGCATTCTTCATCTGATCTTTATAGTGTTTCTTCTTATAGACTTATAAGAGCCTTGTAGTGCTCCAGCTGAACGTCGACCATGATGTAGCTGGCCATATCACATATATAACTATATATATATATATATATATGTATGTGTGTGTGTGTGTGTATATCATATATAACTCGGCGGGGTAGCCGACATGGGGGCATCCTTATCACGTGCCCCAGCCACTGCAGCTGACGCTGGGTGATCATGGTCTCAATACTTCTGCAGTTGGTTTTTACAAGTATTTCAGTGTGAGGCACCCGGTCACACCAAGTAATTCCCAGGATACGCTGAAGGCAGCTTATGTGGAAGTGCTCCAAGGACTTAATGTGATGGCCGTAGGTTAACCAAGCTTCACAGCCATAAAGGAGGGTGGTGACACAGACAGCTTGGTATACAGCGACCTTTGTGGAGGGATGAAGGCTCCTGTTCTGAAAGACTCTACACTAAAGTCTCCCAATGGCAGCTGATGCCTGTTTAATGCGGCTCTGGATGTCGTTGTCAATGCCGCTATCCTCAGAGAGAATGTTCGCCAGATATTCTGATAGTCCCTGATGCCCTTACCAATCAGGAAACTATCAACTTTTGCTTTAAATATACCCACGGACTTGACCTCCGCCACAGTCTGTGGCAGAACAATCCACAGATTCACTACTTCTTCTGCTGTAGCCCATCCACTTCAACGTTTAACATGCTGTGCATTCAGAGATGCTCTTCTGCACACCACTGTTGTAACAAGTAGATATTTGAATTACTGTTGTCTTCCTATCAACTTGAACCAGTCTGGCTATTCTCCTCTATCCTGTTACCCACAGATCCACAGCTCACTGGAGTTTCTTTTGGTTTTCCTACCATTCTCTGTAGCTCTAAGGACTGTTGTGCGTGAAAGTCCCAGCAGTTCAGCACTTTCTGAGATACACAAACCACCCTGTCTGGCATCAACAATCATTCCATGGTCAAAGTCACTTAGATCACATTTCTTACCATTCTGATGTTTAATCTGAACATCTTGACCATTTTGGCATGCTTTTATGAATTGAGCCGCTGCTACATAATTAGCTGATTAGATATTTACATTCATGAAGAGGTGCACATGTGTACCTAATAAAGTGGCCATTGGGAGTAAATTTTAAAAATATTTTTATTGTAATTATTTATGTATTGCACTATATTGCTGCCAAAAACCAACAAAAATTTTACAACACATGTCAGTGATAATAAACTTGATTCTGATTGTGAGAATACAGAGTACTAACATCATAAATACAGAGAAAGTGCAGTGCGGGGAGACAAGATGGTATTTACACAGCAACAGCTTATTTTGATAATATCTAAAGGTGAAACTTGAGAGGAAGGCAAACAAATGTTTTATTGATGATTTTTGGCACTTTAAAGTTTCTTATTTACTGTTTTGGTAAATTGTTTTTAAAATGCGGGCAACATTCCATTATCAAATACAAAGCTATAGTCCTGTTCTCTGTCAGCACTAAGCACACATCCAGGTGCATGAAACAAGTGTATGTCGATGACAGCAGCTCTTGTAATGCTAAGTACTTTTCACACTGGAGTCTACTCAGTAGTTTATTGGCTGAAGTACTAAACACCATACTAGTTAAGACACAAGACAAAACATCATGAAAGCCTGATAACTGCTTGACAGTTTGCAACGTATGATGCCCTTGATTACCACTCTATATAAACTGAATTAATGGTAATTTTACCTTGTTGTTCTATCTATGAATCAAGCACGCTCCTTTCCATTTTTGTCCCAGCTTCATTCTGTCTTTGGCTGGCAAGTGTTGAAAACCATTCTGTGGGCACCACCGGGCCTGGCCAAAGTCCTTATATTCCTCTCTATGAGTTCAGATAGTGGGTGCTGACAGATTATTTGATAAAAGTGTATCCAAGCCAACTCCTGAAGCAAGTCAGCATCTAAAAATACAGCAACACGCACGAAATGCTGGAGCAACTCAGCAGGTCAGGCAGCATTGAAGGAAATGACTAAACAGTCGATGTTTTGGGCCAAGACCCTTCTTCAGGACTAAGAAGGAGGAAGATGCCATAATGAAAAGGTGGGGGTAGGGGAAGGAGGATAGCTAGACGGTGATAGTTGAAGGCAGGGCTGGAGAGGAAGGAATCTGATAGAAAGATTTAATATCACCGGCATATATCAAGAAATTTGTTAACTTTGCTGCAGCACTGAAAAGCGGTGCATGATAAATATAGAAAAAAACTGAATTACAGTATGTACAGAAATGTATACCCATGAACACTATCTCACTACTTATCTTTTATTTCTCTTTTTGCTCCATTTATTTTAATTGAAGTATTTTCACGGGTTCAAAGTCCATTCAGAAATCAGATGGCAGAGGGGAAGAAGCTGTTCCTGATTTACTGAGTGCGTACTTTCGGGCTTCTGTACCTCCTTCTTGATGTTAACAATGAGGAGAGAGCATACTCTGTGTGGTGGTGGTGGGGGGGGGGGGGGGTCCCTAATGATGTATGCTGCCTTTCTGAGACACCACTCCTTGAAGATATCTTGGATACTGTGGAGGCTGGTAACCAAGATAGAGCTGACTGATTTTTCCCCTCTCTGCAGTTTACTTTGATCCTGTGCAGTAGACCCCCGCCCTCATACCAGACGGTGTTCCATCAGAATGCTCTCCATGGTACATCTGTAGACATTTCTGAGTGTTTTAGGTGACAAACCATATCTCCTCAAACTCCAAATGAAATATAGCCGCTGTCTTGCCTTCCTTATAACTGCATCAACATGGTGGAACCTGGTTAGATCCTCAGAGATATTGACACCCAGGAACTTGAGGCTGCTCACTCTCTCCACTTCCAATCCCTCTATGAGAATTGGTTTATGTTCCCTCGGTTTTCCCTTTCTGAAGTCCACAATCAGCTCTTTGGCCTTACTGAGTGCAACCTTGAGTGCAAGGTTGTTACTGCGACACCACTCAACTAGCTGGTATATGTTGTTCCTGTATGCCCTCTCATCATTATCTGCCAACAATGTTTGCATCATCAGCAAATTTATAGATGGCATTAGGACTATGCCCAACCACGCAGCCATGGGCGTAGAGAGAGCAGAGCAGTGGGCTCAGTACACACCCCTGAGGTGCGCCAATGTTGATTGTCAGCGAGATGGAGAATTTATCACGAATCTGTAAATTGTGGTCTTCCAGTTAGGAAGTCGAGGATCCAGTTGCAGAGGGAGGTACAGAGGCCCAGGTTCTGTAGCTTTTCAATCAGCACTGTAGGAATGATGGTGTTAAACGCTGAGCTATAGTCAATGAAAAGTACCCTAACATAAGTATTTATATTGTCGAGATGGTCTAAATCCTTGTGAAGAGCCATGGAGATCATACCCACTTTAGAACAATAGTGGCCAGAGGTAAATAGCAGTGGGTTCAAGTCCTTGCTGAGGCAGGAGTTCATACCAGCCATGACCAACCCCTGAACCCATTTCATCACCATAGATGTGAGTGCTGCTGGACTTTAGTCTTTAAGGCAGCTAACACTGCTCTTCTTGGGCACTGGTATACTTGTTACTTTTTTGAAGCAAATGGGAACATCTGACTGTAGAAGGGAGAGATTGAAATGTCTTTAAATACCCCCCCCCCCACCCACTAGCTGGTGGCACAAGTTTTCAGAGCATTACCAGGAGTAACTCCAAAGAGTCCTGTCCCCTTGTGAAGGTTACTTTCCTAAAAGACAGACTGATGTTGTCCTCCAAGTCAGAGATCACAGGATCACCAAGTGCAGCAGAGATCCACACAGCTATAGCTTTATTCTCCCTCTCAAAGCAAGCATAAAAGGAACTGAGCTCGTCTGGTAGTGAAGCATCACTGCCACCTATGGTGTTTGCGGACCCCGCCAGAGTTGATGTACATCTGATATCCTCCTCCAACCTCGCTCAGAATTGTTTCTTAGTTCTTGAAATAGCCATCCACAAGTCATGCTTGTTTTTTCTGCTACTTATCTATTTAATTCTGTTTTTCTATTACTGTCTTGTTTTATCTACCTCTTTGTTTGATTGCCTGAGAGGAAGCCAAACAGAGTTTCATTGTAGCTATGTATGATGACAATAAAGATCATTCAATTCAATTCAACATAGGAGAGCAGAATGGACCATAGAGAAAGGGAAAGAGGAGGGAAGGTGATAGATAGGAGAGAAGAGGTAAAAGATCAGTGTGGGGACTAGAGGAAGAGGGGAAGGATGCAGAAATCCTTTTACCGGAAGGAGAAATCGTCACCCAACAATCCCCCAAATTAATCCTAGTGTAATCATGAGAAAGCCAGCTGGTGGTGTAGTGGCATCAGCGCTGGACTTTGGGGTGAGAGGTCCTGAGTTCGAATCCAGCCGGCTCCCTCAGTTCGAATCCACTCAGTCTGAGTGTCAAGCTAGCAACTCGACCTCACAAAAAAAAAGCCTGGAGAGAGATGGGTTCCGCCAGGTTTCAGATGCCCAAGACACGCTGTATGATGAGGACACACACACACAATCATGAGGAAATTTACAATGACCAATTAACCTACCAATTAGTACTTCTTTGTCCTGTGGGAGGAAACCAGAGCACCCAGAGGAAACCCACGTGTTCACAGAGATAAACACCTTACAGGCAGTGGCGGAAATTGAACCTGTGTTGCCTGCACTGCTGTGTGAACGTTATCTGTACTTCACAGTAAATTTACCCTGAATTTGACTTTGCATTATGGTTAGATTCATTGTTCATCTTCACAATTTGAGTGAGTTATACTCTTTTCCTTTGTACAATACTTGCACGCCCAGTTAAAGATTCCTTCTTTCTGCTTTGAGCATGATAAAACATAATGCTGTAAATTTAAATCAAATTTAAAGAGAATAAAATCATTTAGAAGTTATCTGTGCACATTGTCTACTTTAGACCAAGGTATATCTTTCAATGTTAATACTAGCATGAATCTACATATCAACTGTCTTTGAGAGGAAAACTAGCAACGTTACTTTGAATCTGTGTAGAACAATTGCCAGGCTTCAAGTAAAGTACTGCACACAATTCTGGTCTCCTAACTTGAGAAAGTATGTGAATTGCAGAAAGGAAAGACATTTTTCTGTAGGGTGCCATGGTGGCGTAGTGACTAGCACGATGTTTTTACAGCTTGGAATATCAGAGTTCGGAGTTCAAATCTGGAGTCCGCTGTAAGAAAGTTCTTTTCAGGGACCGCTGCTTTTTACGATGTATGTCAATGATTTGGACTACAGTATTAACGGATTTGTGGCTAAATTTGTCACTGATACAAAGATAGGTGGAGGAGCAGGTAGTGTTGAGGAAATAGAGAGCCTGCCGAGAGACTTAGATAGTTTAGGGTAGTGGTCGTCAACCCATCGATCGCGATCGACTAGTCGATCTTTGAGACTTTCCCAGTTGATCCCAAAAAAAAAGAAAAATAAATACACAAATACTGTTGAGAGATTGTTTCCGGGTTGCGGGGTTTTAGTTCCGTTCTTTCTGCCCAGTGCACATGCGTGTAGCTCTCCCACACTACACAGTGTAATTCACTGGACCACGAGGAAATGATATGAGTCAGCTGCACCTTTCCTCATTCCCTGTTACGCTCACTGTTGAACTTGAACCCACGCGAAGTCATCAGGCAACTAAACGCAGTGATACCCTCGCGCCAGGGATCACTGGTTGGCCTCGGGTGGCCGGCAGGAAGTGCCGTCGCTACTGGCCTGGAGCGCTGCCTCTGAACCTGTTTAGCACACCGAATGTTCATGGGGAACCCGGTGCTAAAATATTCACAGACGACCTAATTCGGTCTCAGTGTTTCATAAGTATCAGAGCAGCTACCGCGCTGCGATCTACTGAAACAAACGTTTGTCAGCCGATAGATCCTACAAGGAGGGCAGGCGGGCGCTCTGTCGCACTCCCAGCTCAGTCGGCCGCGTTCTCCGGACTGTGACCACCGCAGCCCCGGCACGGGGACCTCCAGCCCTGACCTTGTCCTCTCACCTCACCCACGACCAGCCGTACCTGGCCAAGGCGTCTGGCAGCCGGCGGGCAGGCAGGAGGCTGAGTTCAGGCCCAGAGGCCATCTAATGAGGCAATGTCTCAAAACTGCTTCAGTACCCTGAGTCCAAGCATCCAGCACTTAAAGACGAACCCGCTGAGTTTTCTCAGCAGAAAAAACGTGAGCAAGCGGGACAGACGCCAAGAGCCATGAAAACTAGAATAGACTGGACATAAGGAACCTGCTTCGAGTATCGCTGTATTCCAGTCGTGTTTAACATCCCACCCCCCTGCGCCCCCGTCGGCCGGTCTGCAAGAATATTATCAATATTAAACTGGTCCGCGTTGCTAAAAAAAAGGGTGGGTACCCCCAGTGTTTATATATTATTTCTACTTCCGGGTTGCAGGGTTTTACTTCCAGTCTTTTCTGCCCTGGTGCGCATGCGTGTAACTAATTGATGTGGGGTCAATCTTGCCTTTTACTAAGGCCGAGGTAGGAGATCTTGGGCTTAAAAAGGTCGGTGACCACTAGTTTACAGGAATGGGTAAAGAAGTGGCAAATAAAATACAATGTTGGAAAGTGTATGGTCATACACTTCGGTGGAAGAAGTAAACAGGCAAACTATTACCGGTATTAAGATAGGGAGAGAATTCAAAATGCAGAGATGCAAAGGGAGTTAGGAATCCTTGTACAAGATACCATAAAGGTTAACCTCCAGGTTGAATTGGTTATGAAGGTGAATGGAGGTATAGAATATAGGAGCAGGGATATGATGTTGAGGCTCTATAAGGCACTCGTGAGACCACACTTGGAGTTTTGTGTGCAGTTTTGGGCTCCTTATTTTAGAAAGGATATACTGACATTGGAAAAGGTTCAGAGAAGATTCCCAGGAATGAAAAGGTTTCTGTATGAGGAATGTCTTGCAGCTCTTGGGTTGTATTCCCTGGAGTTCAGGAGAATGAGGGAGAATTTAATGTGGATAAATGTGAGGTTATCCACTTTGGTGGCAAGAACAGGAAAACAGATTATTATCTGAACGGTGGCCGATTAGGAAAAGGGGAGGTGCAATGAGACCTGGGTGTCATTGTACACCAGTCATTGAAGGTGGGCATGCAGGTACAGCAGGCGGTGAAAAAGGCAAATGGTATGTTGGCATTCATAGCAAGAGGATTTGAGTACAGGAGCAGGGACATTCTACTGCAGTTGTACAAGGCCTTGGTGAGACCACACCTGGAGTATTGTGTGCAGTTTTGGTCCCCTAATCTGTGCAAAGACATCCTTGCCATAGAGGGAGTACATAGAAGGTTCACCAGATTGATTCCTGGGATGGCAGAACTTTCATATGAAGAAAGACTGGATCGACTGGGCTTATACTCGCTGGAATTTAGAAGATTGAGGGGGGATCTTAGTGAAACGTATAAAATTCTAAAGGGATTGGACAGGCTAGATGCAGGAAGATTGTTCCCGATGTTGGGGAAGTCCAGAACAAGGGTCACTGTTTAAAGATAAAGGAGAAGCCTTTTAGGACCAAGATGAGGAGAAACTTCTTCACACAGAGAGTGGTGAATCTGTGGAATTCTCTGCCACAGGAAACAGTTGAGGCCAGTTCATTGACTATATTTAAAAGGGAGCTAGATATGGCCCTTGTGGCTAAAGGGATCAGGGGATATGGAAAGAAAGCAGGTACAGGATTCTGAGTTGGATGATCAGCCATGATCATACTGAACAGCTGTGCAGTCTCGAAGGGCCAAATGGCCTACTCCTGCACCTATTTTCTATGTTTCTATGAATCTCACAGAAACATTCCAAATGTTAAAAGACCTGAACAGATTAGATATGGCAAAGTTATTACCCATGGTAGGGGATTCTAGGACAAGAGGGCACAACTTCAGAATTGAAGGATGTCCTTTTAGAACTGAGATGTGGAGAAATTACTTCAGTCAGAGAGTGATAAATCTGTGTACATTTAAGGCAGAGATAGATAGGTTCTTGATTAGCCAAGGCATCAAAGGTTACGGGGAGCAGGTAGGGAAATGGGGATAACTGGAAGAATTGGATCAGCCCATGATTGAATGGCAGAGCAGACTCGGATGGGCCAAATAGCCTACTTCTGCTCCTATATCTTACGAGCTTATGGTGTCCTCCAGCTGCTCTGGTTTCCTCCCACAGTCCGAATGTGGAGTGCTGGTGGGTTCATTGGTCGTTGTAAATTGTCCTGTGGTTAGGCTGGGCTGTTCAGTGGGTCAGAAGTGGCTAGTCCCCACTGTATCTCTAGATAAAAATTTTAAAGTAAGTAAAAGATTTACATAAGCAGTTCCAGGAATAAAGGGATTCAGCTATTAGGTTAAATCAGTAAAACTGGGATTGTTCATCTTGCAGCAACAAAGTTTGAGAAGTAAATTGATGAAAATCTTTCAGATTATGTCTGGAGTGAAAGGAAATTAAAGGTGCATTGGAAGACTGTGGCAGGTGATTGATAAAAGAAAGAGAGGAAACAGAAAGAACAGTAGAGCAAGGTGTGGGGAGGGGAGTGTGACGTTTGGAAGTATCCGGCGCTAACAGAGTAAAGGAGCTGAGAGTGGGAATCCTTAGGGGAGAGGTGAGAGGTGAACAACAGTTGGAACCAGTTAGCTTCAGCTATCCTCCTTTCCCTACACCCACCTTTGTATTCTGTTATCTTTCCCCTTCCTTTCCAGTCCTAAAGAAGGGTCACAGGCCAAAATATTGACTGTTTATTCATTCCCATGGATGCTTGCTGATCTGCTGATCTTCCAGCATTTTGTGTACGTTGAGTTGGGATCAGATCTTTGACTACCTCCAACTATCAGTCTTCCAGTCCCACTCCCGCTCACCTCCCCTACCTGGCACTGACTGACTGTCATTATACACCCCTCCTCAGTCCTACAATCATCTCAGAGTCCATTCTCACCACCTCTCTTTACACTACCTACCTCACACATCTCCCCTCTCAATCCTGATGCGGAATTTCAATCCAAAATGTCAACAATTTCTTTCCTCCCGCAATGCAAACAAGAGAACATCTGCAGGTGCTGGAAATCCAAGCAACATACATATAACCATATAACAATTACAGCACGGAAACAGGCCATCTCGGCCCTTCTAGTCCGTGCCGAGCGCTTACTCTCACCTAGTCCCACTGACCTGCACTCAGCCCATAACCCTCCATTCCTTTCCTGTCCATATACCTATCCAATTTAAAATACATAAAATGCTGGAGGAACTCAGCAGGCCAGGCAGCATCTATGAAAAAGAGTACAGTCAATGTTTCGGTCCAAGACCCTGGATGCCTCTCGACCTACTGTATCTCTCTGGCAGACTGTTGCTATGGATTTCATAAACTGGAGGAGTCCAGAACCAGAGGGCACAGCTTCAGAGTGGAAAGGACCTCCCTTTAGAACATAGATGAGGAGGAATTTCTGTAGCCAGATGGTGGTGAATCTGTGGAATTTGTTGCCACAGATGGATTTGGAGGCCAAGTCATTGGGTATACTTAAAGCGGATTTGATTGGCCCTTAATTAGGAAGCATGTCAAAGGTTACAGGCAGAAGGATGAAGACTGGGTTTGAGAGGGATGTGTGAAATGTGCTGGCATTGGAGAGGATCCAGAGGAGGTTCACAAGAATGATTCCAGGAGCAAAAGGGTTATCATACGAGGAACGTTTGATGGCTGGAATTCACTGCCATCGCTGGAATTCAGAACTCTGAACTCCAGAATTCAGAATGCTGAACTCGCTGGAATTCAGAAGGATAAGGAGGGATCTCATTGAAACCTTTCGAACGTTGAAAGGCCTAGACAGAGTAGATGTGGAAAGGATGTTTCCCACGGCAGGAGAGTCTAGGACAAGAGGGCACAGCCTCAGGATAGAGGGCCCTCTTTCAAAACAGAGATGCAGAGACATTTCTTTAGCCAAAGGCTCATGAATTTGTGGAATTTGTTGCCACACATAGTTGTAGAGGCCAGGCTGTTATGTGTATTTAAGGCAGAGCTTGATGGGTTCTTGATTGGACATGGAAGCAAAGGTTACGGGGAGAAGGCCAGAACTTGGGATAAAAGAAAAGGATCAGCCATGAATGAATGGTGAAGGAGACTTAATGGAGCAGATGGCCTAATTCTGCTCCTATGCCTTATGCTCTTATGGTCTTATGGTCTAAAGGGTCTAAAGAGATGCCCATTGGTCCTCAGGTAGCTGTAGAGGCCAGTCTGAGATCTACATATTCTGGCACAGAGTGGGCAGGAGTAAGTGGTGACTGTGGTTCGTGGTTGAGTCTTTTGACTCTTCAGTCTCCCCTTTCGCAGCTGCCGCAGGTTCTCTGCAGCACAGCGGATGTCTCCCTCATCTAGCGCAGCTCCCTCTTGAGTAGATTTCCTCCAGGTGTATCTGTTGCATGAAGCCTCCCACACCTGGTATTCCAAGGCGGTTTCCCATCCAAGTCCTAGCCAGGCCTGAGCTTGCTTAGCTTCTGAGATTAGACGACGAGGGGTGTTTTCAGACTAATATCGCCATAGGCAAATTTTTAGTAGCCCCTAATGAAAGGTGAGTTAGGGTATTCTTGCTGAATATGTGCCTGTTGAATTTTATAGTTACTTATAGCTATAAAATCAAGTTAGAAACCCCCCTAACCATTCACTAACCTATGTATCCACAGTGATTTGAATCATCTGGTACCAATAAATGCATTAATTTCAAGAGACTCGCTGCAATATGTCAATAACCCCTAGTGTGCACTGCCTTTGGCAAGGTTATGGTTGGGTTGGTCTGATTGTCAACACCAGCAGCTGAGAGACTGAATGCACTGAGGCAGAGCTAGTTGGAAAAGGAGGACTTTCAGGAGGTCAACAATCCCACATCACCTCAGCTGTAACGCATTCTCTCCTTTGTATCGCTGCAGCTGGAGCAGCAGAAAAATAAGACTGGTGTTTTTTTTCTAATTCTTGTCCACTGTCCATGTATACACACAGCTAATGGATACCCAGGACATTTACAGCAACTGCCTGAAGTACTACGGCCAATATCTTGGCTAATCACACCCTGAATGAAAACACATGTTTAGAGTCAGCAAGTCCAAAAAAAATTCAACTGGACACTGGAGTTGAGATCTAGGGTGAAAGCCAACTATAATCTGCAGCGCTGGGCAAATGAGCCGACCGATTCAATTTTATGGCAAAATTCAAAAGCACTTTATCGATATCAGAATCAGGTTTAATATGACGTCATAAAATGTGTTGACTTTGCAGCAGCAGTACAATGCAATACATAATAATAGGGAAAAAAACTGTGAATTGCAGTAAGTATATATATTACGTAGTTAAATTAGACAAGTTGAGCAAAAATATATCTAAATAAAAAAGCAGTAAGGTAGAGTTCATGGGTTTAATGTCCATCCAGAAATTGGATGGCAGAGGGGAAGAAGCTGCTCCTGAATTGGGTACCATCAGGCTTCTGTACCTCCTCCCAGATGACAGCAATGAGAACAAGGCATTACCTGTGTGCAGGGCGTCTTTAATGATGCATGCCGCCCTTTTGAGGCATCGCTCCCTGAAGATGTCCTGGATACTACGGAGGCTCGTGTCCATGATTGCTATTCCTCTCCGTGCCTTGTGGCTAATCAAAGGTTCATTTATCATCAAAGTATGCAATGCTGAAATTCTTCTCCAGGTAGTCACAAAACCAGGAAAGAAAAGGACAGCAACACAATTATCAACCCCCAAATCCCATCCCCCAGACAAAAGAAATGAGAAAAACTGAGTGAAAAACATAGAAAATAAAAAAATCTGTAAGATTGGAATGAAAAAGTCCATTGTCCATAGTCCAATTCCATATCCATATGCAAAACACAGTCAAGTCAAGTCAAGTCACTTTTATTGTCATTTCAGCCATAACTGCTGGTACAGTACACAGTAAAAATGAGACAACGTTTTTCAGGACCATGGTGTTACATGACACAGTACAAAAAACCAGACTGAACTACGTAATAAAAAACAACAACACAGAGAAAGCTACACTAGACTACAGACCTACACTGGACTGCATAAAGTGCACAAAGGAAGTGAAGGCATTTACAATAAATAATAAACAGGACAGTAGGGCAAGGTGTCAGTCCAGGCTTCGGGTATTGAGGAGTCTGATAGCTTGGGGGAAGAAACTGTTACATAGTCTGGCTGTGAGAGCCCGAATACTTCGGAGCCTTTTCCCAGACGAAAGGAGGGAGAAGAGATTGTATGAGGGGTGCATGGGGTCCTTCATAATGCTGTTTCCTTCGTGAATGCAGCATGTAGTGTAAGTGTCCGTGATGGCAGGAAGAGAGATCCCGACGATCTTCTCAGCTGACCTCACAATCCACTGCAGGGTCTTGCGTTCCAAGATGGTGTAGTTTCCGAACCAAGCAGTGATGCAGCTGCTCAGGATGCTCTCAATACAACCCCTGTAGAATGTGATGAGGATGTGGGGAGTGGGAGATGGACTTCCCTCAGCCTTCGCGGAAAGTAGAGGCACTGCTGGGCTCTGGAGCTGGTGTTGAGGGACCAGGTGAGATTCTCCACCAGGTGAACACCAAGAAATTTGGTGCTCTTTACGATCTCTACCGAGGAGCCGTCGATGTTCAACGGAGAGTGGTCACTCTGTGCCCTCTGAAGTCAACAACCATCTCTTTTGTTCACATTCAGAGACAGGTTGTTGGCTCTGCACCAGTCTGTTAGCCACTACATCTCTTCTCTGCAGCTTACTTTGATCCTGTGCAGTAGCACCCCCCTAACCCTCCCCCTACACACTCAGATACCAGACAGTGATACCACCAGTCAGAATGCTCTCCATGGCACATCTGTAGAACCAGCAAGTCTAAACATCAATGTTATGGACACTGGAGCTGTGCAACAAGAGAAAATCTACAGATGCTGGAAATCCAGAGCAACACACACAAAATGCTGGAGGAACTCAGCAGGTCAGGCAGCACCTGTACAGTTGATGTTTTGGGCCAAGACCCTTCAGCAGGACTGGAGGGAAAAAGATGAGGATTCTGAGTTAGAAGATGGGGGGGGGGATGAAGAAACACAAGGTGATAGGTGAAGCTGGGTGGCGGGGGGAGGGCTGAAGTAGAGAGCTGGAAAATTGATCAATGAAAGAGATAAGGGGCTGGAGAAGTGGGAATATAATAGGAGAAGAGAGAAGACCATGAAAGAAACAAAAGGAAGGAGGAGCATCAGAGGGAGGCATGGACAGACAAGGAGATAAGATGAGAGAGGGAAAAGGAGATGCGGGATAGAGAAGGAGGCGGGGGAGGGATGTAGGCCATTACTGGAAGTTTGAGAAATCAATGTTCATGCCATCAGATTGGAGGCTACCCAGATGAAACATAAGGTGTTGCTCCTCCAACCTGAGTGTGGCCTCATTGTGACAGTAGAGGAGGCCATGGACTGACATGTCAGCATGGGAATAGGAAGTAGAATTAAGATGGATGGCCACTGGGAGGCTCCACTTCTTCTGGCAGATGGAGCAAATGTGCTCGGCGAAGCGATCTCCCAGTCTTTGTTGGGTCTCACTGATGAACAAAGGACCGCACCGGGAGCACCGGATACAGTATATGACCCCAACAGACTCATGGGCAAAGTGTTGCCTCACCCGGTAGGAGGTGGTGCAGGGGCAGGCGTAGCACTTGTTCCGCTTTCAAAGATAGATCAGGAGAGAGATCAGTGGGGAGGGACAAATGGAGTTGAGATCCAGGATTAACATCAGTTATAATCGGCAGTGCTCTGCGAATGAGCCATCTGGCTCAATTTTATGGAAAAATTCAAAAGCACTTAATGGGAAGCATCAGTGTGAATTTTTCCTGCAGGCAAACCGTGGAAGTTAACAGCTTCCGAATGTTTTCACGGTTGTGCTTATCTCAGCAATGCACGTTTGACAGAACGTATCATGGGGTGCCAATTTGCAGAACAGGAGGTCTCAAGATGACATCACACCTGATAAGACCAAGGAATGTTTGGGTTAGTTGATTTTATTTTTATTTGTGACATTGCCCTGCCAAATTCAGCATAACTGTAAAAAGTCTATTCAAAATTAAAGTTTTACAATAAGTTGTGGTCTGGTTTTATCCATTATATCTCCAGTGAAATAAATAATGCACAGTTCAAAGAGGGACCGTATTGTCACAAGCTCTTCAGGCCTCTGCAACTTGCTGTAGAACGTTGATCTTCCAGGCTTCTAGAGCACCTGTATTAATTGAGCTTCGAAAAATAGAGGGCTATGGGTAATTTCTAAGGTAGGGACATGTTCGGCACACCTTTGTGGGCCAAAGGGCCTGCTTTGACCTGTACGTTTTCTATATTCTATCCATGTTCTAACTTTTATCTTAACTGGAGCTGATAATTTTGTCAAACTAATGGTGACTAGAACGTGTTCTCTGCTTTCTATAAAAACACAAAATGCTGGCAGAACTCAGCATCTATAGGAGAAGGTAGTGACGACACTTCGGACCGAAACCCTTCATAAGGATTTTACAGAGACCGTGTATTTGCCGGCAGGATAGTAGGAGTGGGAATCTAAGGAACTCTGTTTCAATGTTATCTGTGGACCGGCTTTTCTAGAAGAGAAACTGCACTCTCATCCTGAGTCTGCAGTCCAGATTCCACTGATTTTTAGGACTGATGGACTCTTTAAGCATCTTAAAACAATGTTGCTTACTGAAGCGTTCAAGGCTGTGACTGCGGATTTCAGCTATAGTCGTCCTAAACGGAAACATTTGATGATTAAACCTGTGCAGCTTCTCTGCTGTTTATGGTGGGAAATGCGCTCAGCCCTCCTGCCACTCTGGCAGAGTAAAGCTGCAAGAGATTGAAATGCGTTTTTAATTTTTTTTTAAGTTTTACTGTTCTTAAATTTTAGTCTTAATTTGTGAAACATCCATATTTTGACAGATCTGGTTAATACACAATCAGAACGATGGTTTTTCTTTGATGGGGACATTGATTCCTATTACTATGAGGCTCTGGGTAGTTGCCTTCCTCAATTTCCCGTTGGGAGGATGCCTGCATTGAGCATGTGCTTCAGAAAGCAATGACATGCCAGCTGAGAATTCTATTCCTTTGTCAGCCAATGGCACAGATGACACGGGACTCATCTCCTCCACTGCACACTAAGTTTCTCTGCTTTCTATGATTATTTAAAGGGGTCTCTAGTTAACTCTTTAGGAGTCCTACCAGGTTATGAAGAATGGCTAGTCTTGGGGTTTTCGCTCGGCCTAGCCTTTTATTTCTGTCTCTTCACGAGGATTCTGCTATTCCTCCGCTCCTGGGTCCCGTTGTGAGCCTGCTGTCTCACCAACGTAGAGGAAGTTGCATTGGCAGCTCTGGACACAATAGACAACCCCAGCAGATTTGCAGGTGAAGTGTTGCCTCACCTGGATGGACTGTTTGGGTACTGATGCACCATCAATAACTCTCAGAGACGTGAGGTGAGATATAGGCTTTTATTGGCTGGAAGAAAGAACAAGCGCCAAGTGACTACCACACTACATCCTGGAGAGTGAGGAAGGGGCTGTGCCTCCAATTGCCTTTATACCGGGGTCTGTGGGAGGAGCCATGGTCAGTGGGAGGGGCCACAGGAGCAGTCAGCATGTGAGGGCGCATCCAGACAGGTATATGTAGTTCACCACAGGTACAAAGAGGGAAATGTGTTACTTGTGTCAAATCAGATCAATGAGGATGAGCTGGCCAGCACCAATATTGTATGCCAGTAACTCTCCAGCCCTACCTGCAGATCTTTGGAATCTGGGAGAGAACCAGAACACCTGGAGGAAAGCCATGGAGATCACGGCAAGAATTGAACCCCGATCACTGATGACCAGTCCTGTAAAATGATTCTAATCACTGCACTACCATGCCATCAGGAAAGGAGAGCCCCTGATTCATGAAGAAATTCGTTCACATCTTATTTTAGATGGACATCACCTTATCGTTCCTGATGTTCCTAGAACCTTATGTTCCTAAAACATTGAGTGTGTATCTTCAGTACTTCCTCCTTGATGCCTGTGTCATCATTTGAGATGCAGAGGTACAGCTGGGAAATTGAAATGGACTCCACAGAGTTGTAACTTAAGTCTGAAGTGATGCTTTTCAAATAGTGCATGGCTTAAAGGATTATTACAAGTAGTAAGTAAAGGACTTGTGTTTATACGTTCTCTTATCATGCAGATAAAGTACCGCAGAATGGTTTCCAGCCACCAGATTGTTTGGAATTTTAGTTATACAGCAGCCAAATTAAACAGTAGAAAGTTCCCACAGAAGGAAATAAATGACGAATAACCTGTTTTGTTGGTGTTGTGAAGAAATGTTAGTCTGGATTTTGCTGTCCTTGGAATAATTTCATGAAATCATTTATGTATTAATAAACGGGCAGTTAAACTCAGTTTAACAACTTATCTGAAGACCATAAGACCGTTAGAAATAGGAGCAGAATTGGGCCATTTGGCCCATCGAGTCTGTTCCATTTTCCTTCTCAGCCCCAGACTCCTGCCTTCCTCTGTATCCCTTTAACACAACCCAAAATGTTGGAAAAACTTAGCAAGCTAGGCAGTATCTATGGAAAAGAGAACAGTCAATGTTTCAGGCCGAGCCCCTTCATCAGGACCCTATATACCTTGCCCTGACTATTCAAGAACTTATCAACCTCTGGATTAAATATATCCCTTGATTTTAGACTCCACAGCTGCCAATGGCAAGAAATTCACAAATTCACCACTGGCCATTCCAAAAGGACATCCTTCTATTCTGGGGCTGCGTCCTCTGGTCTTAGACTCCCTTACCATAGGAAACATCCTCCCCTCATCCACTCTCTCAAGGCCTGTCAAGCATTACTACTAATAATGCTGCACTCCTTCAGTACAGCAACTTTTTGTGTGTGTAGCTACAGGATGGCAGATGGGTATGTCCAGAATGGTGTGGTTACACTGTGATGTGACAGACAAAAGCACCTGTGACTGTAGACCACTGAATGACAAGTGTTCAGATGCAGTGTTACAAAGACCTCCTTTACTTGTGAGTTGCAAACCTGTTCAGTTCAGAATAATCCAACAGCAACAGTCAGCATTCATCACATGAGGTCAATGCTATGAGCCCCAGAGTAGCACTTCTGTACCAAAACCCTGATTCTGTTCATCTCCCTGCACAATCAGGAGACAATTGGGCACCAAAGTTGAGGAGAGGTTAACACAACACTTGCCAGTACAGATGATCCAGGTTCAATTCCTGAGTTTGTATGTTCTCCCCATGACCTCTTGTGGTTTTCCTCTGGGTGCTCCAGTTTCCTCCCACAGTCCAAAGGCATATTGGTTGGTACGTTAATTGGTCATTGTAAATTCTCCCATGGTTAGGCTAGAATTAAATCAGGGGTTGCTGGGTGGTGTGACTTGAAGGGCCAGGAGATCCTGTTCGGCAATGTTTCTAAATAAAAAATTTGAAACTTCTGGACTCTCACTTTCAGTCATCAATCCAAAACAAAAGTTGGAGATGTTCATCAAGAATTCACACAATGTTCTGAATCACAGCAAGAAGGTTAACAGAGAAGTGTAAATACAGTTAATTGTTACAGCAATGGGGAATGGAGAAAGAGAGGGGGGATCAATTACCACATGTTTAAGAAACGGAAGTTCATGCCATCATGCTAGAGGCTCCCTACACAGAATATATAAGGTATTGTTCCTCCAACCTGAATGTGACCTCATCAGAGCAGTTGAGGGGCCAGGGAATGACATGTCGGAATGGGAAGTAGAAATGAAATGGGTGGCTACCAGGAGATCCCGCTTTTTCTAGCAGATGGAATGAAGGTGCTCAGCGAGCGATCTCCCAATCTGTGCCGGGTCTTACCAATATACAAGAGGCCACAGTGAGAGCACCTGATACAGCAGATGAACCCAAAACCCACAAGCCTTTTGGAAGGACTGTTTGGGGCACTGAATGGTAGTGAGGAAGAAGGTGTA
This sequence comes from Hypanus sabinus, assembly GCF_030144855.1. NCBI lineage: Eukaryota > Metazoa > Chordata > Chondrichthyes > Myliobatiformes > Dasyatidae > Hypanus > Hypanus sabinus. The sequence goes on along the minus strand of NC_082715.1, from coordinate 15,447,013 downwards.
GGGGCAGAAGTGACACATCTTCCATTTGCAAGGATAAATACCAGGAGGGATATCAGTAGGGAGAGATGTGTTGACGAGGGAGTTGTGCAGGGAGCGATCCCTGCAAAATGCAGAAAGTTGTGCTTGGTGGTGGGACCCATTGGAGATTGTTTGCAAAGGACTGATGAATGATGCTCGCCAATTGATTGTGCCTGTCTTCAAGTAATGAGTTTGAGTTAAACTGCTGCCAGATCCGGTAATGTGTTGGACTGCTTCCAGTTTCTCTTGGCAGTTTCTGCATTTATCATCGTGAATTTGTTGGTATTTTTGATCATTTTTTTTGTGTTTACCAGTTGGCCCAGTGTTGCCACAAGGAACCCCTCTGTTCCGGGGACGAGCTCTTCATCTCTGAGCCAGGTCGATGCTTCCTTATCAACATCTAGTCCTTATTATATTATAATATTATTATTATCAGACTTTGTATTCGCACAGTTTTTCTTTTGCACACTCGTTTGCCAGTGTTTGTGTGTATTCACTTTTCATTGATCTACTGTGAATGCCGGCAAGAAAATGAATGGCGACATGCGGTGTATGTCCTTTGATAATAAGTTTACTTAGAACTTTTATTCAATGAAGGAAATCTTTATGTGTGTTTCCACATGCACAACCAGCTTTATTACTCATTCTGTCATGGGCCTCACCTGATATAAACCACTCCTCCTTGGTGGTCCTTGCACAGTTCAAGTCTGAATCCTCCATGCAGCAGTTTTCTAATACACTCCCTTAGGGATTAAAAGGTTGTCTAATACCTAACATTAAACATAATCATAAAGAATATACAGAATGGATGATGTCATCTGCTATGATTATAAAATATTCTGATGGTAAGTTTCTGATTAAAGCTGTGAAATAGAAAAGCAGCGTTACAAGGCCAGCAAAATCATGAAGTATCCCAGCCTTTGGTCTGCTCAACATTAAAATCCAATGCTTTATCTGTGCTGCTGGACTGCTTGTCCCACTCCCATCAGGGAAGAGCCTACACTGCATCCCGGCCAGGACCACCAGACTCAAAAACAGTTACTTCAAAGTTTAAGGTTCAAAGTAAACTTATTTTCGAAAGTACATACTGTATGTATCACCATAGGCAAACCTGAGATTCATTTTCTTGTGGGCATACTCAAAAAATCTATAGAATAATAAACATAACAGAATCAATGAAAGACCACCCCACTTGGGCGTTCAAGCAGAGTGCAGACTACAACAAACTGTGCAAGTACAAAAAGAAAGAAATAATAATAATAATAAATAAATAAGCAACAAATATTGAGAACATGAGGTGAAGATCAAAAACAGTTACTTCAAAATGAGACCACAGGTTATGGGAACATATCCCTAAGTTGTCAGGCTGATCAACACCTCCAACCATTAACACACCCCACCAACACTACGTATATATCATCTATCATCACTTCATGTACATGCAATTAGTCTATGTATACGTTACTTATATATTGAGCTTTATATTTATATTCTTTGTTTTTTTTATATTGGTCTTTATGCTTATTGTGTTTTTTATGCTTAAATCTGGGGAGCTACAATCATTTTGTTCTCCTTTACACTCGTGTACTGAAGAATGACAACAAACGATCTTGAATGTTAATGTTTTAGGGGGTAAATGTGCCATTTGGCTTTACAATTAAGGTCAGTGATAGGGTTAGAGTTCAGATTAGGGTTTCAGATTCATTTCTCACATGAGCATTGAAACGTACAGTGAACTGCATCGAATGCATTAACAACCAACACCTAAGGGTATGCTGGGGGCAGCCTGCAAGTGTCGACACACTTTCCAGCAGCAATAGAGCGCGCCCACCCTGTTCGGCAAAACAACACAAACAGCAATAACACAACAACAAAACAAGGCATTATCAGCAAAGCAAGCTCCGTTCCTACCCACCTACTCGCACTCCCAGACTGGCCTCCAACCCCAGGCCGCCAGTCTTTCATTAAGCCCGGATATTAAAAAAACTAATCAGGATGCATCCACATGCCGAGTTAGATTATCCTGAGTAAGAAATGCACAAACCTTTATCTCGTTAAAAACGAAGCAGAGATAGCAGCAGCTATGAGGGGAAAAGAAAGGCGGAGGAAAAGCTTTCGCCTGATTATAAGGTGGATTTCCTACCGCAGGAAGTCATCAAAAAGTAAAACAAAAAGACTTTGGCAAGAATTCCAATCCATAGAAGTTGCCTGCTTTAACCACGCAGAAATGACCACAGATGTGAAGGTGATCTTTAAGATCCAGCAGTTAGAACTTAAATAAGCTGACAACAAAGCTCAAACTAACTATAGGGTTTGCTAACAATGGACAGAAAAACTGGGAAAATATGCCCGGGAGAAAGCAAATAGCAAAATGTTACTTAAAGAAAATGAATTCATTGCAGGAAGCCCACTAAGTCTTTTTTCTGAGAAGATCATATCAATAAGGTGGCTGAGATGTCCTGACATGTTCTTCTCCTCCAGGCGAAAGAGGTGACGTTGTAGTTTTGTGCCAAAGGTACTTCTCTGGCACATTTAACTCTTTTACTGTTTTTCTCTGCTCTGGAAGCCTTGTTATTTTTCGGCTGAAGAACACCATGTCAGGATGGTGTAGTGCAAGGAGCTTTCTGCCAAGGTGTGGCACGGTCGTGAGGCGTACGTTTCACTTCACATGGATTGAAAATTGGCTGGCTGACAGGAAACAAAGAGTAGTAATTAACGGGTCCTTTTCGGAATGGCAGGCTGTGACCAGTGGGGTACCGCAAGGTTCGGTGCTGGGACTGCAGCTGTTTACAATATACATTAATGATTTAGATGAAGGGATTAAAAGTAACATTAGCAAATTTGCTGATGACACAAAGCTGGGTGACAGTGTGAAATGTCAGGAGGAAGTTATCGGAATGCAGGGTGACTTGGACAGGTTGGGTGAGTGGGCAAATGTATGGCAGATGCAGTCGAATGTGGATAAATGTGAGGTTATCCACTTTGGTGGCAAGAACAGGAAGGCAGATTACTATCTAAATGGAGTCAAGTTAGGAAAAGGGGAAGTACAATGAGATCTAGGTGTTCTTGTACATCAGTCAATGAAAGCAAGCATGCAGGTACAGCAGGCAGTGAAGAAAGCTAATGGCATGCTGGCCTTCATAACAAGAGGAATTGAGTATAGGAGTAAAGAGGTCCTTCTGCAGCTGTACAGGGCCCTGGTGAGACCCCACCTGGAGTATTGTGTGCAGTTTTGGTCTCCATATTTGAGGAAGGACATTCTTGCTATTGAGGGAGTGCAGCGTAGGTTCACAAGGTTAATTCCAGGAAAGGCGGGACTGTCATATGTTGAAAGATTGGAGCGACTGGGCTTGTATACACTGGAATTTAGAAGGATGAGAGGGAATCTGATTGCAACATATAAGATTTTTAAGGGATAGGACACACTGGAGGCAGGAAGCATGTTCCCGCTGATGGGTAAGTCCAGAACTAGAGGCCACAGTTTAAGAATAAGGGGTAGGCCATTTAGAACAGAGATGCAGAAAAACTTTTTAACCCAGAGGGTGGTGGATATGTGGAACGCTCTGCCCCAGAAGGCAGTGGAGGCCAAGTCTCTGGATGCATTCAAGAGAGAGTTAAATAGAGCTCTTATAGATAGCGTGGTCAAGGGATATGGGGAGAGGGCAGGAACAGGGTACTGATTGTGTATGATCAACCATGATCACAGTGAATGGCGGTGCTGGCTAGAAGGGCTGAATGGCCTACTCCTGCACCTACTGTCTATTGTCTGTTTCCAGCCCAGACCCTTCATCAAGAATCGTGGATCTTCTCAGCCAGAAACTTCGATATTTACTCCTTCCATAGATGCTGCCTGGCGTGCTGAGTCCCGCCAGCATTGTGTGTGTGTGTGTGTGTGTGTGTGTGTGTCTCTTGTGTTTAACGTGCTGATTAATGTGGAATTCAATGCAGATGTAACTCGGTGGATAATCTATACATTCTGCTGCTGGAGATGATCAGATCGGCCACAAGGCATTCACTGATTAGAACTTTCTTCACCAGAAGCCGGCAATGACTCTTCTGCAGCTGCATTTCCATTCTGACAGTGCTTCGTGACGTTCTGCAGTAATTACGGCGAGACTTGCAGCCATCGAGTGTTGTGTGGGGGGAATAGTGGTTATGGAACTGAACTGGAATCTGGATTTACAAACCATTCGACCAGAGAGATGAGACACCAGAATCAGGGTGAACATCACCTGCACGTGCCGTGAGATTTGCTGTCTTTGCCGCAGCAGTGCAATGTAATAAAAATATAATAATAGTTAACTTAAATAAGTAATGCAAAAGCAGAAATATAATAGTGAGGTAGTATTCAATATCCATTCAGGAATCAAGTGCAGGCGCTGGAAATGTTAAGTAGCACACACAAAATACTGGAGGAACTCAATAGGTCAGGAAGCATCTGTGGAGAAAAAGCAAACAGTCCTGATGAAAGGCCTCAGCTTGAAGTATTGACTGTTTATTTCCCTTCATAGATGCTGTCTGACCCGCTGAGTTACTCCAGTATTTTGTATTTGTTGATTCAGAGAGAGGAGGTCAGTTTCAATGGTGACAGCAGGGGAATTTAAAATCAAGTTATTAAATAAATGTGGAATTTTTAAATGAGCAAGCCTCAGAAATGATATCCATGACATTATTCACTCATGCCTCTCAGTGAAAGGGAATCTGGGCTATATGTGACTCTGGACATGATGATGTAACCCTGTTCTACTGGGCTGTTCAAATTACGGGGGCTCTGTTGGCAGCCTCTCCTAAGCCATAATGCTGAGCATTGCAATTCTGATCAGGCAGAATCTGTTCCAACGAACGAGCCACAGTTCTCGCATAGTGAGACAAATGCTCCGCTCCAAGAGATTTCCAGCAGGGCAGAGAGAATGGTTCAAGGGCATCTTCAAAATTTCCCTGAAAAGAACATAAAATGCTCACTGACTGCACAAATCTGCCAAAACTGCACAAGTTGGCAGGAAGGAATCCAGCAACTCAGAAAGCATTTCCATTCATAAAGGTGACTCAGCCCAACACATTTTGGGCACATCCATCCCCACCATCAGTAGTATCTACAGGACACTCTGCCTCAAGTAGACAGCATTCATCATCAAAGAGTCCCACCATCTAGGCCAAGCCTCCTTCTGATTGCTAGCATTGGGTGTTAGATGCAGGCACCCAGGTACTACGGCACTAGGTTCAAGAACAGCTATTTCTCTTAACCATCTGGTTCTTCAACCAACTAATATAAGCCTGATCACTACAGATTAGTAACACTTTGATCATAAACACAAGAGATTTTGCAGAGGCTGGAAATCCAAAGCAACAAACTCAAAATGCTGGAGGAACTCAGCAGGTCACACAGCATCTATAGAAATGAATAAACAGTCGATGTTCTGGGCCAAGACCTTTCTTCATTGACTTAATTTCTTTTGTTCTAATTGTGTTCTTTTATGTAAAATCGTGCATAATTTAAGTTTAAAATTTGTGTCGTTCTTTTTAATGCCGCTTATATAATTAACACAATATGCCAATGATGTTGTTGCAAGCGAGATTTTCATTTCCCCTGTCTACTTGAGTTAAAGTTGAAGTCTGTCCCGAGCCTTGTAGGCTCATGAGGCCAGTGCTTATGCCGGTGTCCATGGAGTGAAGTGACTGAGAGTACAAGACTCCCCCCCCCACCCCCCCCGATAGGATGCCAATCTATCGTGAGGTTGACCCCCAGCATTTTGCTGGGGCCCATTTTCCCATTTTCAGCTGGGTGGAAAGGACGTATGGTTAAGTGCCTTGCTCAAGGACACAACACACTGCCTCGGCTGAGGCTCGAACTCATGACCTTCAGATTGCTAGTCCAATGCCTTAACCACTTGGCTATGTGCCACAGCTGTCTACTTGAGAATAAGCTCAACTCTGACTTTGACTTTGACAGTCTACCGAACTTCGTCAAAGAATGGCTAAGCACAAACTACAGTGTGTACATACATTGAGACCCTCAGTTGGTTGGGATTGAGCATGGATTCTTCGTGTTAGTCCACATGATATGCAAGCCAGTACAGAGTATGAAGAGCAAGCTGTTGATATATATATATATATACAGTAATCCAAACAGCCACCCAATACTGTATATCAGTCTCCACTGCATATCAGTCCATCCCATTCAAGCCACATACAATAAATCGTCTCATAACTGCACTGGATACAAACCCTTCTTCACCCCCGGAGGAGAATTTAGGAAGAAGTAGATATGTAATATACCTTTCCTATGTTTGTGAAAGACATTGTGTCATTTCTGAGATCAGTATTCATTAAAAATATGGTACACTGAATCTGCATCTGAGTACGCTGCCATCTTATGGAAAGATCTTTTCGGCAAAGCTAAATAGTGCGCTAAAATACACACAACGGCCATTTTATTAGGCATCTCCTTTATCTAATCAAGTGACTATTGAGTGTATGTTCGTGGTCTTCTGTTGCTGTAGCCCATCCACTTCGAAGTTCGACGTGTTGTGTATTCAGAGACGCTCTTCTGCAAACCATTGTTGTAATGTGTGGTTATTTGAGTTACTGTCACCTTGAACCAGCTTGATGACAGTAGGCTTCATAACTTTTGAAGTTTCCATTCAAAGTATCCTGATCTTAATTTTCTAATATTTGTTAGATATTTTTGCCTTTCTGGTCAGTTTGCAGCATTTTTTTTCCACTGAAAATAGCTTTCCTATAAATGGGCCCATAAATATTTCTAGTCAGCCACAGCTCACAGCTTTGTAATGTTCAGAAAACATTCTGAACCATCCTGATGCATTGTGTTTCCTGCCCAGAATGGATGAATTCAGATAGTAGGGCAAGACACTTTGTCAGCCACAGTCTTATCCATCAATGCCACTTCTCTTCCCTATCTACATTACTCATTCTGTAACAGTCACTATATTAAAGTTTATAGCTGACTTGGAATTACGTGTAGTTTTGCTATCCAGGCTTTGGGGGCAAGACCAGCATTTAAAGTTCATCCTTAACGCCCTTGAAAAGGTGGTGGTGAACCACCACAGACCTGCTAGTAAAGTACTTCACAGTCGGGGTGGACAATTGGACTTAGGCCCGGGGGCCATGAAGGACTGTCATTACACCTCCAAATCAAGATCCCTAATTACAATTAATACACACTACCTCAACATTCCCTTTTTTGCTCTATTTATGTATTCTAAGTTCAAAAAGTTCAAAGTACAAAGTAAATTTTATTATGGTACATGCATGCCACCATATACAACCCTGAGATTGATTTTCCTCAACAAATCTATAGCAATTATAAACAAATGAAATTCTGCAGAATTCTCCTTGGAGCGACGGGGGATGAGAGGTGACCTGGTGGAAGTGTATACGGTGATGAGAGGCATTGATTGTGTTGATAGTCAGAGGCTTTTTCCCAGGGCTGAAATGGCTAACATGAGAGGGCATAGTTTTAAGGTGCTTGGAAGTAGATACAGAGGAGATGTCAGGGGTAAGTTTTTTACGTAGAGAGTGGTGAGTGTGTGGAATGGGCTGCCGGCGATGGTGATCGAGACGGGTACGATAGGGTCTTTTAAGAGACTCCTGTACAGGTACATGGAGCTCAGAGGGCTGTGGGTAAACCCGACGTAATTTCTGAAATAAGCACATGTTCGGCACAGCATTGTGGGCTGAAGGACCTGTATTGTGCTGTAAGTTTTCTATGTTTCTAGATGCTGGAAATCCAGAGAAACACACACAAAATGCTGGAAGAACTCAGCAGGCCAGGCAGCATCAATGGAAAATTGTACAGTTGACATTTCAGGCCGAAACCCTTCGGCAGCTATAACAGGATCAATGAAAGATCAACCAGAGTGCAAAGGACAATAAACTGAGCAAGTGCAAATATAAATAAACAGCAATAAATAACAATAAATAATGAGAACATGAAATAATGAGATAGAGTCCTTAAAGTGAGATAACTGGTTGCGAAAACATCTCAGTAGATAGTTATCCCCTTTTGTTCAAGAGCCTAATGATTGTGAGGTAGTAACTGTTCCTGAACCTGGTGGGGCAAGTCCTGAGGCTCCTGTACCTTCTAACTGATGGCAGCAGCAAGAAGAGAGCATGACCTGGGTGGTGGGGGTCTCTGATGATGGATGCTGCTTTCCTACGACACCATTTCATGTAGATGTGCTCAATGGTTGGAAGGGCTTTACCCATGATGAATTCACTACCTTTTGTAGGATTCTCCATTCAGGGACATGGGTGTTTCCGTGATGCAGCCAGTCCACACACACTCCACAGCACATCTCTAAAGTTTGTCAGGGTTTTAGATGTTTTGCTGAATCTCCACGGACTTCTGAGGAAGTAGAGTCTCTGCCATGCTTTCTTTGAAATTGAACTTACATGCTGGGTCCAGGTCAGACCCTCTGAAATAGTAACATCAAGGAATTTAAAGTTGCTAACCCTCTTTACCTCTGATCCTCCAATGAGGACTGGCTCATGGACCTCTGGTTTCCCTGTCCTGAATGATTATGTAGCTTTACGGTAATTGTAGGTTTATAGATTGTATTACCACTGCAAAATAAATTTCAGGACATGCAAGTCAGTAATACATACTGATTAAAGGTCATCGTTTTGAAGACTTTAATTATAATGTGCAAGTCCAGGATAGGGACTGGAGGCTGGAGGTATGACATCTTGTCTGAGAGTCTGGGATCAAGGAGAGTATGTATCCTATAGTGGGAAGTTCTAGGACCACAGGGCACAGCCTCAGAATAGAGGGACATCCATTTAGAATGGAGATGAGTAGGAATCTCTAGATTGGTTCTTGATCAATAAGGGCATGAAAGCTTAAGGGGAGAAGGCAGGAGAATGGAGTTGAGAGGAAAATGGATCAGACATGATGAAATGACGGAGCAGACTCGATGTGGCAAATGGCCTTATTCTGCTCCTATGTCTTATGGTCTTATGGATTGGAGGCCCGGAGGGAGTCCGTCCTGGGGTTAGAAACCTATCTGTATGTGTAATTAGGAGGGAGGGTGGGAGAGTGTGAAAAGGACTTGTTTTGTTGTTGTTGCTGCTTGTTTTATGCAGCAGAATGTTGCGGGAATGCTGTGTCAGCACTAGAATGTGTGGTGACAGTCATGGCCTAACCTCAGCACGTCCTTGGCTGTGTTGGTTTTAACACAAGTGGCATACTACATTCACAAAATGCTGGAGGAACTCAGCAGGCCGGCCAGCATCTATGGAAAAGAGTAAACAGTCAACATTTGGGGCTGAGACCCTTCCTCAGGGCTGGAAAAGAGAATTGAGAAGTCAGAGTGAGAAGGGGGAGGGAAGGAAGAAGTACAAGATGGTAGGTGATAACTGAAACTGGGAGAAGAGAAGGGGTGACATAAAGAAGTCCATTGGTGAAAGAGATAAAGAGCTGGAGAAGGGGGACATTACAGCATGTCAATCCGTGGCCTCCTCTGCTGCCTCAGTGAGGCCACACTCAGGTTGGAGGAGCAACACCTTCCTTTCTTGAGGATAGCCTCCAACCTCATGGCATGAACGTTGATTTCTCAAACCTCCAGTAATTGCACCCCCTGCCCTGATTAATTTCCCTTCCAACTCCAATTTCCTGCCTTCTCCCAGTAACCTTTCATGCCCTGACACCAAGAACTCATCATCCTCTGCCTTAGATTCACCCAGTGCCCTGGCCTTGGTAAACAGTAGACTTTTTCGGGCGAGATCCTTCATCAGTAGTGTGGTGTTACCATAAGATAAAAGAGCAGGAGTAGGTCATTCGGCCCATCAATTATGCTCCACCTTTCAATCATGGGCTGATCCAATTCTTCTAGTCATCCCCACTCGCATGCCTTCACCCCATACCATTTGACGCCCTGGCTAATCAAGAACATATCTATCTTTGCCTTAAATACACCCAATGACTTGACCTCCACAGCCACTCGTGGCAACAAATTCCACAGATTTACCACCCTCTAACTAAAGTAATTTCTCAGCATATCAGTTCTAAATGGACGTCCTTCAATCCTGAAGTCATACCCTCTTGTCCTAGACACCCCTACCATGTGATATGTGATTGTCCTGTCAGGAAGGAAGATACCAATTTGCAAGGATCATCAAATTTCCTTAATTATGTGGTTGATCAGTCCAGCTGATTTTCTTGTGTTTCTGAGATATTTCATTGTATGTTTAGATGCACATGTGACAAATAAACCTCAGTCTGAATCTGAAATCTGCACATAGTCCTATTAATACCAAAAAATGTTATAATAAAGCAAAATATCGAGTTGAAATGATAAGTGCATGGTCAGCAAGCTGAATCGAACAAGACATGGCCAGCTAAGTACACATGTTTAGAAATTGTATTTTAATGTAGTAGACACATGTGTGAAGCACTGCAAAAAGAAAATATGAAATTGGCCAAAAATATATTTGAAATGATGTTAGGGTGGATCACACTAGAAAACATGACCTGTGTTGTTTCTAAAGTGACTTCACCTAATTTAGTGCAGCTGCGAACACTTTGCTGAACAGCAATCAGATGAGGGGACAATCCTTTCAGGCACGTTTCCTATGGCAAGCAGACAGCGGCAACACACGTTTTGCCTGTAATGAGGAGAGATGTGCCACAGCTGGGAGGAAGAGAACCCATTGACTTACACAGAGGGATGTTGAAATCCTGCTGAATGAGACTGAAAGTGAGAGGAAGTCCTGTGGGTCACTCAGCTAGGAGACTCTCTGGCATGTGTATTCAAAGAATTTGGCTGGAGTAAGAATTCCTGCACCATGGAGCAATGCTGGAAGAAATTTCATAAGATTTGATTAGTGAATGCTCAGCAAAGATTTTAATTGACTTCTGAACACTCCAGTTAACCAGTTAACGAATGTTTGTCAACATTAGTAAGACAAAGGAGATGGTGGTGGACATTAGGAAGTCTATTGTTGACAGTACAATCTTCTATGCAGTTTTGTGCTGGGACAATGGCATCTACATGGGTGATACCAACAGGTTCACTAAACTGATTAGAAAGGCTGGCTCTGTTATAGGAGTCAAACTGGAAACACTGGAGGTTGTGGTAGAACAAAGGATCCTATGGAAAATCCTGGCAACTCTGGACAAAGTTTCTCACCCTCTGCATGCCACCTTAGCTGTGCAGAGGAGCACTTTTAGTAAAAGACTAAGACAACTGCACCGCTCCAAAGAGTGCTATATGAGGTTATTCTTACCCTCAGCCATTAGGCTCTATAATGAGTCAACCTATAGCCGGGGAGATGATGAAACCCCTTGTTAGACTGTCTGTCATTACTTACTTTTTATTCTTTCGACTTTGCATCTAATATTTATATCTGTGCTCCTGTAATTTTACTGTGACACTATCTATCTTAACATTATTAAGGGAGACTTAGAACATCATGAGGTGCTGCAGCGGACAGGAAGACTGCAGCAGGTAGTGAAAACTGTGCAACACATCAACAGCAGCCATCCTACCTACTGTCAAAGACATATACACAGAAAGGTGCTACAAAAAGGCCAGCAATATCATAAAAGATCCCACACACCCTGCATGTAGACTGTTCGTCCCACTCCCATCAGAGAGGAGGCTACGTAGTATCTATGGCAGGACCACCAGACTCATAGCAATTAGTTTCTCCAAGCAGTAAGGCTGATCAATACCGCCACCCAGTAACCCACCCTACTGTTTGGAATTTGACTCCCACACCTTGCTTTGAATTATCTTAATGTTTTGAAGTTACAATACTTATCAACTACCACACCCCCACCACCACTACTTTATCATTTCTATTCAGACTCACCTTATGTACAGACACTCTTGTGCCTAGCGTCACTTTATGGATGTAGAATCAATCGATACATATATAAGCTACCTTACGTATTTATATTTTTATTATGCGTTTTTTATTTTTGCATTCTTGATCTTATTGTGTTTCTTTCTATGCTGCATCAGATCCAGAGTAACATTTAGTTTGTTCTATTTTGCATTTGTACACTGCAAATGACATTGAACAATTCTGAATTTTTGAATCTTGATTAATGTTTGAAAAGCTGAGGCGAATAGCATATAGAAATGGCTGGGTCAGTTTCCCAGTGGATCCAATTCCACATTCTACTTTGGAGTTAAATCATCTGTATGTGCCATGGATGAACTGGTCCAACTTCTAGGTCTATCGAGCCTTTTGTCTGATTTTCGCTCTAATGTTATTTTCACCGGTGGTTCAGGAACTGTTTCTTTCCCTCTTGTCATCGGGTCTGTGAATGGTCCATGAACCCATGAGAGTCCAGAGAGGGTTGTGGGCTCAGCCAGCTCCAGAGCAGGTACAATCTTTCCCACCAGCTTGGACATCTTCAAAAGGCAGCATCCATCATTAACGACCTTCACTATCCAGGACATGCCCTCTCTCGTTTTTACCATCAAGGAGGAGGTACAGGTGACAGAAGATTCAAACACAATGTTTTAGGAACAGCTCTTTCTCTCTCTGCTATCAGATTTCTGAACAGCCCACAAACATTACCACAGTTTTTTTTTCTACTATTTATTTTTTTAATGTCTTGCATTGTGCTACTACCACAAAACAAGAAATTTCACAATATATGTCAATGATAATGAACCTGATTCTGATGAATCCTATTTTGCAATATTTATTTACTTATTTTGTAATTTATAGTAATGTTATGTCTTTGCTTGGTATTGTCACAAAACAACAAAGTTTATGTCTTTATAAGACAGTGATAATAAACCTAAGTTTGATCCTAATGCTTCCTTTCTCTAAGAGTAAACATTAGAGACACAATAATTCATTCAAGAGAATGTTATTTTATTGTATTTAGAGCCACAGCCTGGAACAGGCCCGTCTAGCCCAACGAGCAGCACCACCCAGCAACCCACCTATTTAACCCTTGCCTAATCACAGGACAATTTACAATGACCAATTAACCTACTAAATGGCATGTCTTTGAATTGTAGGAGAAACTGGAACACCTAGAGAAAACCCAAGCTCTCATGGGGAGAACATAGAAACTCCTTATAGATAGTGTGGGAATTGAACTCCAAACTCTGACGCTCCTAGATTTAATAGCGTCACACTAACCACTACAATGGCACTCCCTTATTACAGCTCAGCAGAAAACATGTAAGAACATAGTATTCCATTGCTCACTCCACATTACTGGAAGCTTATCTACTCTCCTGACTCACTCTCTGGTATTTTCCCACGAGCTCCTACAATGATATGCAAAACACAAAAATACAGAGAAAAAATGTAAGAGGAGCAATGGAAATCAATGCTTCAAATTGTTGGTCTTGAGGGTAATTTTCATTTCTCGATCCCTTTGTCTCCATCTCTGGAGACAATTTGTCTACTGATATGTTTCATGAACCTACGACTATCTTGACCATACCTCTTCCTACCCTGTCTCCTGTAACAATGTCATTCCCTTTTCCCAGTTTCTTTGTCTCTGCTGCATCTGCCCAGGGTGATGATTTTCTTTCCAGGATTTCAGAGATGTCCTTCTTCTTCAAAGAATGGGATTTCCATTCCTCTACTATTGAAGCTGCCCTTACCTACATCTCCTCCATTTCCTGGACAGGGATAGAGTTCCTCATGTCCTCATCCATCACCCCATGAGCCTCTGCATCCAGCAGAATATTCTCCAGAACTTCCCCCACCTTCAATGGGACACCACCACCAAACACATCTTTACCTCTTCCCCACTCTCCACTTTCCATCAGGATTGCTCCCTCCATGATTTCCTTGTCCATTCATCCCTCCACACGAATCTCCTTCCTGGTACTTGTTCCTGCGAGTGACAGAAGTGCTACACCTTCCCATTCACCTCCTCTTCGACCTCCAATCAGGGCCCCAAACAGTCCCTCCTGATGAGGCAACATTTCACCTGCAAATCTGTTGTGGTTGTAACTGGTACTCCCAGTGCAGCCTCCTCTGTATTAATAAGACTTGACCTAGGTTGGGTGACCACTCTGTCAAGCACCTGCACTCCATCCACAAAGACCAGGATTTCCAGGTGGCCGACCTTTTGAATTCTTATCCTCATTCTGCCGTGTCAGTCCACACACAACAAAGAGGGACGAACCACAAAAGTGCAAAAGGCAACAGACAGTGCAAATGTAAAAAGAGAGTAATAATAATAATAATAATAATAAATAAATAAGCAATAAATATTGAGAACACGAGTTGTAGAGTCCTTGAAACTGAGTCCACAGGTTGTGGAATCAATTCAGTGTTGAAGCTATCCCCTCTGGTTCATGTGCCTGATGGCTGAGAGGAAATAACTTCCTGAACCTGGTGGTGTGGGACCTGAGGCTCCTATACCTCCTTGCTGATATCAGCCGCCAAGAAGAGAACATGGCCTGAACGTTGGGGGTCCTTGATGATGGATGCTGCTTTCCTGTAACAGCATTTCTTGTAGATGTCTTCAGTGGTGGGGAGGGCTTTATCTGTGATGGACTGTGCCAAATCCGCTACTTTTTGTAGGCTTTTCCATTCAAGGGCATTGGCATTTCCATACTAGGCTGTTCCTTACCAAGTAACAGGGAACAATATTGGAATGGGCATTCATGATAAAATATAAGTTTAAGCTTCAGCAGAATTGCTGAATATTCTTTGAGTGACCAGAGATTAGGGAATGTTGATGCTCAAGGTTCAAAGTTCGAAGTAAATTTATTGTCAAAATATTTATGTTATGAAATAATACATTGAGATATTCGTATACTTTCCACTGAAAGCCAATGTGCTGATGCAGCAGACAAGTAGAGAAGCAAATGGTATGTTGTCTTAGGTTCCAACAGGGTCTGAGTTCAGAGGTAACGATGTCTCACTTCAATTGCTTAGATCTTTGATGAAACCTTATCCCAAAGAAATACAAAACTTTTTTTGTTTTCTTTCAAAAGTTTTCTTTCTTAATCCTTGTTTTTCTGGGGACCCTACGGCTTGATGTCTGATGCCTGGCGCATGTTGTTTGTCCGCTTTTTTGCTGCTGTGTGATCTGTTTTCCTCGCCCGTCTGATGGTCTCGCTGTGCGGGGATCTTTGCTCCATGGCTGCATCTGGTTTTTGAATAGACATTGAGTCCATGAACACCACCTCACTACTTTTATATTTCGATTTTTGCACTAATTATTTAATTTAACTACTTAACATCACTTATACTTACTGTAATTCACAGCTCTTTTGGCTATTATTATATATCGCTTTGTGCTGTAGCCGCAACTCCAACAAATTTCACGACGTATGTCAATGACATTAACCCTGTTTCCCACTCTGAACTGTTTCTTCAGACAAAACATCTTACAAACACAAGGCATTCTGCAGATACGAGGAAAACTGCAGATGCTGGAAATTCAAACAACAACACTCACAAAATGCTGGTGGAACACAGCAGGCCAGGCAACATCTATAGGGAGAAGCGCTGTCGACGTTTCGGGCCGAGACCCTTCGTCAGGACTAACCAAAAGGAAAGATACTAAGAGATTTGAAAGTAGTGGGGGGAGGGGGAAATGCAAAATGATAGAAGAATACCGGAGGGGATAGGATGAAGCTAGAGCTGGAAAGGTGATTGGCAAAAGTGAGACAGAGCTGGAGAAGGGAAAGGATCATGGGACGGGAGGCCTCAGGAGAAAGAAAGTGGGGGGGGGCACCAGAGGGAGATGGAGAACAGGCAAACAACTAAATATGTCAGGGATGGGGTAAGAAGAGGAGGAGGGGCATTAACGGAAGTTAGAGAAGTCAATGTTCATACCATCAGGTTGGAGGCTACCCAGCCGGTATATAAGGTGTTGCTCCTCCAACCTGAGTTTGGATTCATTTTGTCAGTAGAGGAGGCCATAGATAGGCATATCAGAATGGGAATGGGATGTGGAATTAAAATGTGTGGCCTCTGGGAGATCCTGCTTTTTCTGGCGGACTGAGCGTAGGTGTTCAGTGAAATGGTCTCCCTGACTGCGTTGGGTCTCACCAATATATAATAGGCCACACCAGGAGCACCGGACGCAGTATACCACGCCAGCCGACTCACAGGTGAAGTGTTGCCTCACCTGGAAGGACTGTCTTTGGCCCTGAATGGTGGTGAGGGAGGAAGTGTAAGGGCAGGTGTAGCACTTGTTCCGTTTACAAGGATAAGTGCCAGGAGGGAGATCGGTGGGAAGGGATGGGGGGGACTAGTGGACAAGGGAGTTGCATAGGGAGCGATCCCTGAGAAAAAGCAGAAAGCGGGGGAGGGAAAAATGTGTTTGCTAGTGGGTTCCCGTTGCAGGTGGCGGAAGTTACGGAGAATTATACGTTGATATACATTGTGCAGATGCTGGGTTCAAAGCAATGCGCACAACATGCTGGAGGGACTCAGCAGGTTGGGCAATATCCGTGGAAACAAGCATTCAACGCTTCGGGCCGAGACCTGAAGCCCGAGTCCTGATGGAGGGTCTCGGCCCAAAACGTTGACTGCTTGTTTCCATGGATATTGCCCGACCTGCTGAAAACATTTCACAACGTGTCTCAGTGCTAATAAAGCTGAATCTAATTTTGATCCCAGCATATACAGTCTGATCTGTTAAGTGTTCCCAACATTTTCTGGTCTACTTCACAGTTCCTTGATTTGCAGGATTTTTTTGTTATCACTGTTTTAGTGTGGAAGGAGCAAGGAGGCACAAACTCAGAAACGGTGTCCTTGAATGAATTGGCAGTATTTTCATTACTGTTCACACAATTGATAACATTGATCCATTGTAACACCAACTTAATAAAAATGCTTATTTGTTGATCCCAAGTGTGCTATTTACAACTGGCATTATCTTCTATCGAGCATTTTATGTTATCACTTGCAGCAGGTTGACATGGACAATACGGATGCTACGTTTAAATGATTATGGAAAATATCAGACCTCTAGATTTTATATTGAATCAGAAGTTTACAAATTACCTTTTAATGAAGTGTAATTATCCTGAATGATGACTGATCATAACGTTCCATCTCCTGTACTCACTACATTGATTTATGAGGGCCAATATGCCAAGTGCTTTCTTCATGACCCTATCTACCTGAGATTCCACTTTCAATGAATTATGTACCTGTATTCCAAGATCTCTTTGTTCTATGGCACTTCTTAATGCCCTACCATTGACTCTGTAACACCTGTCCTGGTTGTTCCTACTGAAGTGCAAAACCTTGCACTTGTCTGCATCAAGTTCCATCTGCCATTTTCCAGCTTGCCTAGGTCCATGGTAATCTTCCTCACCATCCGCTACACCCCTAGTCTTGGGGTCAACTGCAAGAAAGGCATGGACAGAGTAGATGTGGCAAAGTTGTTTTCCACGGTGGGGGAGTCTAATCCGAGAGGGCATGAAAGGTTATGGTGGGTGGGACTAAATGGGAGAATGGAATGGCTCATGATAAAATGGCGGAGCAGACTCGATGGGCCGAATGGCTGACTTCTGCTCCTTTGTCTTATGGTCTCATGGTCTTATAGAGTGAAATTGCTTTGTTTTCATTCCCGGCCATTTCTGGTATATCAAAGCCTGAATGCTTGAAACCGCAGTGAGAAAAACAGTTCTGAATTGTCTTACTGCTTATTTCTCGGCAACTAACAGTGATAAAAATCACTGCTTTTTAAACTGAACCACATGCATCTTTAAAAACGGTTCGACTTATGCATAGTGTAGTGTCTAACGGCCACAAAGTTCACACATCTGACACTTGCTAGAATCTAGTCTCCTGTCCTAATTAAGTGGCATTGTGTCCCAAATAAACAAAAGGAATCCTGGCTCTTTTCTCAATTAGTTTTTGTCCCAGGTTAGCACCTGCCATGATTAACTGATCGTCCAATTAACCAGAATCCACTGTATTTTCATTAGTTTCCCTCACTCCCCACACCTCTCTCACCTGATTCAGCCACTCACTTTCATATTATAGGCAATGTACAGTGGCCAATTAACCTATCAGATCGCAAGTTTTTGCAATATGGGAGGAAACTGGAGCATCCAGAGGGAAAATACAGAACATGGTAGCGTAGTGATTAGTGTAATGCTTTATGGTGCTAGTCCAATAGTTCAGTAGTTCCATATATCAGAGAATGGATATATCTAGTGAACGGGGTTCGATTCTTGCTGCTGCTTGTAAGGAATTTGTACATACTCCCTGTGATGGTGGGTAGGTTGTTTCCTCACCCACCTTACTCCCCAGTATTTGGTTCCATTAAAATCAGGAACCAAATAACCAGCAATTTAGTTTGACTATTATATATACTATATCCACTTACTGTAATTTATGTTGTTTTTTTCTATTATTATGTATGACATGTACTGCTGCCACAAAGTCAACAAGTTTCTAACCTTCCAGCTGTAGAACAAGGTAAAGAAAAGACTGGGGAAAATTCAATAACCACACATTTCAATTTTATGAATTTCCCTAGCAAAGTTTAATAATGTCATACTCTGGATCAAATTATCCCAGCTTGTACATATTTCACATATAAAAGCAAACCTGCATTCATTGGAAGCATTCTTAATAGTGTTTAGCAATTATAGGATGCTGTGAGTCATTAAATTTCACTAAGCTCATCTTTCTTCTTTTGTACCTGCTCCTATTATGCAAACAGATATTTGCCCTAAATGTAAAATAAATTGAAAATCTACCAACAGAAAATGGCCTCTGATCCATTCAGCCATACCCATCCACGCACGTGTGATGTCTTATGCGTAACATGACAAATATTAACCACTCAGATGGTGCCAGACAATCTCCATCATGACAAAACAGCACAATCAGACTAAAGGGAAGTTATGAAAATTGTGTTAACCCTGACTAGTATTATAGGTGTGGTGAACTACATAAACCTGTCTGGACACGCCCCTTGCTGACTGCTCCTTTGGCCCCTCCCACTGACCGTGGCTCCTCCCACAGACCCCGGTATAAAGGCAATTGAGGCCTGTGCCCGGCCCTCAGTCTCCAGGATGTAGTATGGTGGTCAACTACTGCTTGTTCTTTCTTCCAGTCAATAAAAGCCGATATCTCGCCTCACATCTCAGAGATTTATTGATGGTGCATCAATAGGATACCTGGCTGGATCAGATGCAGTGTCATTCCCAATCAGAAATAGGTTGTTTGGATCCACACACACCAAATGATGAATAAACTCTGTCAGTCAAGCAGTATCTATGGAGTGGAAGAGTGTCGACATTTTGGGCCAAGAACCTTCATCTGGACCTCTTCAATTCCTCCAGCATTTTGTGTGTGTTGCTCTGGATTTCCAGCATCTGCAGAATCTCTCATGTTTATAGGTTGCTGAAGGAAAGGCGAGAGCCAGCAATTTTGCCTATGGTAATTTTTTGATGTCTTGCCCTGTACTGTCGCTGCAAAGCAACGAATGTCGGTGATAATACACCAGGTTCTGATTCAACACATTCAACTTGATAATGATCCCAGATGCCACTAATCACTAAACAGTGTCCGGCTTTACTTTGCAAGCAAAATATTACATCACCCTAACCATTGCTTTTGACAGGTTTAGACTAAATAAGAGCAAATCAAATGAACACAAAGCAAATAAATCACCTCTAATGTGTGGAAACCTGACTGATTACTCCATAAGACCATAAGATAAAGGAGTATTCTGAGGGACCCCTAACCCTAAACTGCCATTCAGTCATGGCTGAGCGCCCAGAGGAAACCCACGTGGTCACACGGAGAACGTGCAAACTCCCTACAGACAGCACTGGGAATTGAACCCAGGCCACTGGTGCAGTCATAGTGTTACACTAACTGCTATGCTACCATGCCACCTGCAAAATGGTACGTCCAAATATGGACACAAGATCTGACTGACATTAAGGCAGAACTCAACCAAGCATGGCATCAATAATCATGAGGAGTCTAAAACTAATGGGGAACAGTGGATAGCCCATCAGTGGCTAATGCCCAGTAGCTGAGTGGTAGGACCCCTCTCCCTACCAAAGAGAAGATACTTCCAGCTATCAAAGTAGCTTAAAACACTTTGTTAGCTTATTTTATTTATTTTCAGTGTTACATATTTAATCCAAACAAAATTCTTAAAGCACATTTAAAACTCACAGGGGATTTTCATCTTAAATATTTCCACATTACAAACCATTTCTAAAACACAAAGCATAAAGGATTTCCAAGACACAAGTACAATTCCTGTAAGCGAAAAAGACAAACCATGATGCAGAAGAAGTCATACTTCTCAGAAATTGAAGCCAGAGGAATGGATTCTGGTTTACATCGTGTTTCTTTCATGCTTCTTTATGTTCCTTATCCCATTCTTAATGAACCTAAAATACTCTCTATATTTATTCACCTTTCTTTACCACTTGGATAACTTCACATATATACACTATGATATTTCCTCAGTTACTTTTTTATACAAAAGGTCTAGAATTATCTTGGAGACATAATTCTTCCACTAATACTGTAAAGGTAACTTCCTTGACTACATAAAACAACCAACATTAATTGATCAGTTATTTGATAAGCTAAATGATATTATCCATCTAGTCTGC
Source organism: Hypanus sabinus (assembly GCF_030144855.1). Classification (NCBI taxonomy): domain Eukaryota; kingdom Metazoa; phylum Chordata; class Chondrichthyes; order Myliobatiformes; family Dasyatidae; genus Hypanus; species Hypanus sabinus. The sequence goes on along the minus strand of NC_082715.1, from coordinate 15,426,431 downwards.
AAGCTTCCTTGAAATAGGCAGCTTAGCATTTGTGTGTTCTGTTTTGAAACAAGCCAAATTAAACAACCCATTGTGCTATACTGCATATCTCCATCAATAACAAATCCCGTGCAGCGAGCTTGCACTGGCTTCCCACAGAGAGAGCGTCTGTAAGGCTCCTCCATAGACAATACTTTGATTTAACTTCAAACTGATTACTGCGTGCTATTTACATTTTAAGAACTGAAGACTGTCTCCCATTTATAACCAGAAATGAAACAAAGCAATATTAGTTGGAAGTATACCGTTTTGATTTTACAAATGGCAACTGCTGTGTTAAGAAAGAGAGCTTTGCAAAAAAAAACACTGAAAAAGAGGCTGAGGAAGTAAATACCTCTCACATGGAATAACAAGATCATAAGACCATAATGTATAGGAGCAGAATTAGGCCATTTGGCTCACCATTTAATGACTGATTTATTATCCTCCTCAACCCCATTCTCCTGCCTTCTCCCCATAACCTTTCACACCTTTATTAATCAGGAACCCATCAACCTCCACTTTAAGTGTACCCAATGACTTGGTCTCTACAGCTGTCTGTGGCAATGAACTCCACAGATTCACCACTGAAGAAGGATCTTTACATCTCAGTTTTATAGGATGGTCTTCTCATTCTATTGCAGAAATTAGCCTCCCTTCCAATGACTCTGTCTGCACTTCCTGCTATTTTGGGAAAGTATCTAATATAATCAAAGTCCTCTCCCATTCCAACCTCTCTTTACCACAACCCCCCCAGCCCATCAGACAGAAGGTACAAAAGCTGGGAAATATTTTATTGCTTTACTTTATTACTTCATCGTCACCAACATTTGATGCTAGAGCGTATAATCATCACAACGATATTTGATTCTGCGCTTCGTGCTCGCTGGAGTACAAATCAATAATAAATATAATAAAAATTTAAAATTATAAATTATAAATAGAAAATAGAAAAGGGAATGTAAGGTAGTGCAAAAAATACTGAGAGACAGGTCTGGATATTTGGAAGGTACGGCCCAGATCCGGGTCAGGATCTGTTCAGCAGTCTTATCACTGTGGGAAAGAAGCTGTTCCCAAATCTGGCCATACGAATCTTCATTCTCCTGAACCTTCCCCCGGAGGGAAGAGGAACAAAAAGTGTGTTGGCTGGGTGGGCCGTGTCCTTGATTATCCTGGCAGCACTGCTCCGACAGCGTGTGGTGTAAAGTGAGTCCAAGGATAGAAGATTGGTTTGTGTGATGTGATACACACCACCAGGCTCCTGTTGCACCACCTGTTGCTATGGAACTCTTGAATGGACCTCATGTACTCTTAATCTATCAGTCTACCTCACCGTGACTTTGCACCTCATCTATCCATTTGCATTTCATGTTCTCTGAACTCTATATTCTGTATTCTGTTATTACTTTTCTCTTTGCACTACCTTAGAGACAAAGAAAACATACAGCACAATACAGGCCCTTCAGCCCACAAAGCTGTGCCGAACACGTCCCTACCTTAGAACTACCTAGGCTTTACCCAGAGCCCTCTATTTTCCTAAGCTCCATGTACCTATCCAGGAGTCTCTTAAAAGACCCTGTCGTTTCCACCTCCACCACCGTTGCTGGCAGCCCATTCCACACACCCACCACTCTCTGCTTAAAAATCTTACCCCTGACATCTCCTCTGTACCATGAAGTATTTATGTTTGGAATAATTCGTCTGGTTAGTATGCAGAACAAAGGTTTATACCAAATCTTGGACAAAGTGACAGTAATAAACCAATTCCAGTTCCTTCTTTTTTGATGACTAGACTTTCCACACCATTGCCTTTAAGAGGCCTTCCTTTCACTTCAGCGCTATCTTCCCTACTACCATACTTGCAGAAATCTAAATCACATCTCCTCTGTCTTGCTCACTTCTGCTTTCACCCTTTCTCCTCGTAACTAGGCCAAGGAAGGAGGTCGCCTAGTCTCCATCTTCCCCCCCACCAGCCTTCACATTCAGCAGACAATCTGCCATGATTTACGCCATTAACAGGGTTCCATTATCAGAGAAATCTCCCTCATGACTCCCTTTTCCCTTTCACCATCTGAAGGGACTGTTTCTTTGGTTGCTTCTCCCTTGTTAGCAATGAAAGGAGGTGCAACCCCTGCCCTTTTACCCCCCCCCCCCCCGCCCCACTCTCTCACTATCCGGAATGCAAACTCTGCACTGTTTTCAATTTATCTCTTCACAATGTGTCTCCTTTACACCAAAGAACCAAATGCTGATAGGATGACCTGTTTGCAGAAAAGCTTCTGTTCAATCAGCAAGGATCATCCTGAGCTTCTTGCCGTCAGTCACTTTATTTCTCAGTCTCACTTGCCTCAGGGATTCTCTATCCTTGACCTCCTACATTGTTGCAATAATGCCCAATGTAAGCATAATGGACAGCATCTTGTCTTCTTTCTGGGCACTTTCTGGCCTTCAGGATTTGCACTGAATTCAAAACTCGTTCATAAACAGTCTTTATCTCCCCCCCCCTTTCTCCCCCACCTCTCTGTCTCTCTCCCCCCCCCCCTCTGAAGATGTTGCTGAATATATTTGTTTCAATGTGGCTTCTTTTTTATTCTGTCTATATATATATATATATATATAGATGCTTAAGGTAACAATCAGTTTGGTAATTTTGATCTGCAACCTACCATAGTAATTCCCTCTAATATTTTCATCCCTCCCTCTTTTACGTTACTGAAAATTTCAATGACATTTATTTATTTTTTGTATTTGACAGTTTGTCTTCTTTTGCACATTGGTTGTTAGTCTCTGTGTGCTGTTATTCAATGATTCTGTAATATTTCTTTGTTCTACTGTGAATACCTGCAAGAAAATATGGCAGAAATGAGGCAAACCTTCCAGGGATATTTGCGTGGCGTACTGCATAGGTACGTTCCTATGAAACGGGGAAAGGATGGTAGGGTACTGGAACCGTGGTGTACAAAGGTTGTTGTAAATCTAATCAATAAGAAAAGAAAAGCTTACCAGTGGTTCAAAAAATTAGGTAATGATAGAGGTCTAGAAGATTATAAGGCCAGCAGGAAGGAGCTTAAGAAGGAAATTAGGAGAGCCAGAAGAGGCCTCGAGAAGCACATGGCAGACAGGATTAAGGAGAACCCCAAGGCATTCTACAAGTATGTGAAGAATGTGAAGAGCAAGAGGAGAAGATGAGAGAGAATAGGACCAACCAAGTATTACACTGGGAAAGTGTGTATGGAACCGGAGGAGTTAGCAGAGGTAATTAATAAATACTTTGCTTCAGTTTTCACTACGGAGAAGGATCTTGGCTATTGTAGGGATGACTTGCTGCGGGCTGAAAAGCTTGAACATGTAGATATTAAGAAAGAGGATGTGCTGGAGCTTTTGGAAAGCATCAAATTGGATAAGTCACAAGGACCGGACGAGATGTACCCCAGGCTACTGTGCGATGCGAGGGTGAAGATTACTGAGCCTCTAGCGATTATCTTTGCATCATCAGTGAGGATGGGAGAGGTTCCAGAGGATTGGAGGGTCGAGGATGTTGTTCCTTTATTCAAGAAAGGGAGTAGGGATAGTCCAGGAAATTATAGACCAGTGAGTCTTACTTCAGTAGTTGGTAAGTTGATAGAAAAGATCCTGAGAGGCAGGATTTATGAACATTTGGAGACATATAATATGATTAGGTATAGTCAGCATGGCTTTGTCGTAGTAAGGTTGCTTCTCACGAACCTGATTGAATTTTTTGAGGATGTGACTAAACACATTGATGAAGGTAGAGCAGAAGGTATAGTGTATATGGATTTCAGCAAGGCATTTGATAAGGTATCACATGCAAGGCTTATTGAGAAAGTAAAGAGGCATGGGATCCAAGGGGAAATTGCTTTGTGGATCCAGAACTGGCTTGCCCACAAAAGGCAAAGAGTGGTTGTAGACAGGTCAAATTCTGCATGGAGGCCAGTGACCAGTGGTGTGCCTCAGGGATCTGTTCTGGGACCTTTACTCTTTGTGATTTTTATAAATGACCTGGAAGAGGAAGTGGAGGGATGGGTTAGTAAGTTTGCTGATGACACAAAGGTTGGAGGTGTTGTGGATAGTGTCAGGGGGCTGTCAGAGGTTACAGCAGGACATTGATAGGATGCAAAACTGGGCTGAGATGTGGCAGATGGAGTTCAACCCAGATAAGTGTCAGGTGGTTCATTTTGGTAGGTCAAATAGGATGGTAGAATGTAGTATTAACAGTAAGACTCTTGGCAGTGTGGAGGATCAGAGGGCTCTTGGGGTCCGAGTCCATAGGACACTCAAAGCTGTTGTGCAGGTTGACTGTGTGGTTAAGAAGACATATGGTGCATTGGCCTTATCATGGGATTGAATTTAGGAGCCAAGAGGTAATGTTGCAGCTATATAGGACCCTGGTCAGACCCCACTTGGAGTACTGTGCTCAGTTTTGGTTGCCTCACTACAGGAAGGATGTGGAAACCATAGAAAGGGTACAGAGGAGATTTACAAGGATATTGCCTGGATTGGGGGGCATGCTTCATGAGAATAGGTCGAGTGAACTCGGCCTTTTCTCCTTGGAGCGACGGAGGATGAGAGGTTACTTGATAAAGGTGTATAAAGTGATGAGAGGCATTGATCATGGTGATAGTCAGAGGCTTTTTCCCAGGGCTGAAATGTCTAACATAAGAGGACATAGGTTTAAGGTACAGAGGAGATGTCAGGGATAAGTTTTTTATGCAGAGAGTAGTGTGTGTGTGGAATGGACTACCAGCAGCAATGGTGGAGGTGGATATGATAGGGACATTTAAGAGACTTCTGGATAGGTATACGGAGCTTAGACAAATAGAGATATGGGTAACCTTAGGTAAATTCTCAGGTAAGGACATGTGCAGCACAGCTTTGTGGGCCGAAGGGCCTGTATTGTGCTGTAGGCTTTCAACAGTCTATGTTCTAAAATGAATCTCAAGGTAGTGTATGGTGACATGCACACATGTCTGATAACAACTTTACTTTGAACATTCAAAACTTGCTTGCCTTCTCGCTTTCCCAGTTCCTTGGTGGGTGTTCAACTAGAAATGCTAGCTCCATTCCTCGTGCACAGATGTTGCTTGACTTGCTGAGTGTTTCCAATATTTTCTGCTTTGCATCAAATATTTCTTTCTCAGCTGTCTTTTCTGCTGTTCTTGCCAACTACAAGAATTTGGGTGCATATCTCTGTAGGTCCACACCTCGTTCACGTTCAAACAGCTGGACTCATATTCACAACGTAAGTTTATCCAGGATAGTTAATATAATCTGGATCTTTTCCATGACACACAAATTCTTCAGTGGTTTGAGCTTTGTATATTTCATTTACATTACATATTTACAACACTATGTCTCATCTTAATCTCCCATAAGCCATATTTATTTATTTAATATTACTACAACCAGAGGTCATAGGTTAAGGATGGAAGGTTAAATGTTGAAGGGGAACACAAGGCGAGACTTCTTCAGTCAGAGGGTTGTGAGAGCGTGGAGTGAGCTGCCAGCACAAGTTATGCATGTGAGCTTGATTTCAACGTTTCAGAGAAATTTACATAGATACATGGATATTGGGAGTATGGACGACTATGGTCCCATTGCAGGTCTATGGGAGTAGCAATTCAAATGGTTCAGCATGGACTAGATGGGTCAAAGGACCTGTTTCTATGCTGTACTTTTTTATGACTCTATGATTGTACTATTCTAGGTTTCTACTGAATACAATTTGAGCAATTTTAAAGATTAGTTTTATTTGTCGCATGTATATGGAAATTCTGAAACATATAGTGAAATGTGTTGTTTGCAACAAATCAAATCAGTGAGGGTTGTGCTGGGCAGCCCACAAGTGTCGCCATGCTTCCTGCTCCAACATTGCATGTACACAACTGTCCCTACCTGTAGAAACAGAAGATTGTAAATGAGATTCCAGATGCTGGCAATACAGACAGACAGACAGACAGAAATACTTTATTGATCCCGAGGGAAATTGGGTTTCATTACAGCCACACCAACCAAGAATATTGAAGAAATATAGCAATATAAAACCATAAATAATTAAATAATAATAAGTTAATCATGCCAAGTGCAAATAAGCCCAGGACCAGCCTATTGGCTCAGGGTGTCTGACACTCCGAGGGAGGAGTTGTAAAGTTTGATGGCCACAGGTAGGAATGACTTCCTATGACGCTCAGTGTTACATCTCGGTGGAATGAGTCTCTGACTGAATGTACTCCTGTGCCTAACCAGTACATTATGGAGTGGATGGGAGACATTGTCCAAGATGGCATGCAACTTGGACAGCATCCTCTTTTCAGACACCACTGTCAGAGAGTCCAGTTCCACCCCCACAACATCACTGGCCTTACGAATGAGTTTGTTGATTCTGTCAGTGTCTGCAACACTCAGCCTGCTGCCCCAGCACACAACAGCAAACATGATAGCACTGGCCACCACAGCCTCGTAGGACATCCTCAGCATCGTCCGGCAGATGTTAAAGGACCTCAGTATCCTCAGGAAATTGAGATGGCTCTGCCCCTTCTTGTAGACAGCGTTAGTGTTCTTTGACCAATCCAGTTTATTGTCCATTTGTATCCCCAGGTATTTGTAATCCTCCACCATGTCCACACTGACCCCTTGGATGGAAACAGGGGTCACCGGTGCCTTAGCCCTCCTCAGGTCCACCACCAGCTCCTTAGTCTTTTTCACATTAAGCTGCAGATGATTTTGCTCACACCATGTGACAAAGTTTCCCACCGTAGCCCTGTACTCAACCTCATCTCCCTTGCTGATGCATCCAACTATGGCAGAGTCATCAGAAAACTTCTGAAGATGGCAAGACTCTCTGCAGTTGTTGAAGTCCGAGAGAACATACAGAAAATGCTGGAGGGACTCTGCAGGTCAGGCAGCATCTATGGAGGTTTCTAGAGGACTCTAGAGATCGCGTTATATGTGTTTCTGATTTCAGGTTACTCCTTTTTTATCGCTATTTCGTACAAATTTGATCGGGGAGGACTGGCTCTGCGGCCTGCAGTCAGCGAATAACATGGCACTAAATCACGCTGAAATTAACTAACCTGAACATTCTAGACTGTTTCAATGATTCTGTGGTTTGGTGTTTAATATTCTGTGAGCTATTCACTCACTTATTGCCATTTGCATGATTTGTTCTCCTTTTTTACGTGTTAGGTGTTTGAATTTTTCTTAAAACGGGTTTCACAATATTCCTTCTTTTTATGGTTGTCTGTAGGAAGATGAATCTCAGGGTTGCACACTGCATACATAATTTGATAATAAGTGTACTTTGCATCTTTAGAGAGGAATAAGGAGTAGATGTTCCAGGCCACATCAGGAGTGACACGCACTAGGATTATTAGGTCTCATCATAGAATGCTGATGAAGGATCTCAGCCCACAACATCAACTGTTTATTCCTTTTCACAGATGCTGCCTGAAACACTGAGTTTTTCTAACATTTTGTGTGTGTAGCTTTTACCATATGACTTTGAAAAGAGGGAGGAAACGAGAGCACCTCAGGAAATTTACACGGTTAAGGAGGTGTACAAACTCCTGATAGCCAGCAGCGGGAATTGAACACCAATCTTAGAGCTGGTGCGGTAAAACGTTGCATGAACTGCTACACTACCATACCTCTCTTTAAGCATCAATATTTAGTGTTAATAATCACAATTTATTATATGTTATCCTTTCAGATCTTTTAGTTTTTGAATTACTGTGATCACTTATTTAAATAGGTATTCATTTATTTAACTGATAGTAAATGTTATTTAAAATCAACAACAAATTAGTTCAATTAATTCAAAATTTTCTGTCATCTATTTACATATTCATTTATTCCAGGATTCCCAGAATTTGTTCAGCACACTGACTGTTAGGCTACATCCACACTAGACCGGATAATTTTGAAAATGCCGGTTTCACATAAAAACGATAGGCGTCCACACTATCCGTTTTTGAAAATATCTCTATCCACATTGAAACGGAGATTTTGTCAGATCTCCTCCTGCTGGGCATGTGCAGGACACATCTACTGAAAACAAGTGACATGTTTGGTGTCGAATCTCGTGGTAAAAGTGCGCGTTTGTTCAGTTACAGACTAGAAAAACTTAAAAAATGATGGACAGCTTTTGGCTCTCGCGCAGGAGAACTTAAAACTAAAAAAAACCAAATACTGGAGCGTACGGCGGCAACTGACAGGGAGTTCACAGACAAATTGACCCGGCTGACAACGAACATTGAAAAACTGACTAACTCTGTTGCATTAATAAAGCACCTTGTTAAATGTATAAAACATGTCTGCATCAGCATTATCTTGTATTTCCATACAATGTTACATTAGGCTGTTACACATCTATTGCCAGAAAAGTACTTGCATAAATAGGTAAATCACCTTCATACGAGCAAGGACAGAAAACGGCAAAGTGAGTACAGTATACTTATTTATTCAGTAAGTTATGGGTCAAAGTATTTGGTAAGTACATTTCTAACTCTTCTGGCTTCAGTCTCGTTGCCATCTGTTCTGAAATTGTTAGGTTGCGTTCAAGAAAACAATGAAATAGCACGCTGCCGTCTGACAGCATTTTCAAAAGTCTCCAGTTACTCTGTCCACACTGATCGCCCAAGCAGTGTTTTCAAAAATACCCACCCTGGAAATCGTTTCTGAAAGGCTCCAGTTTCGGGGGACGAAAATGCTGTTTTCGTGCGGACGGAGGGTAAAAACGAAGAGAAAAAGCTTCGGTTACAGATTTATCCGGCGAAGTGTGGACGTAGCCTAAGATTTCTTTCATATGTTTCTCTTTCCATATTTTAAGCCTTTTTATTGTTTCAGCTTTTCTTTCTAAATCTCCTCAAACTTTTCAGTGATGTGCCCAGAGTGGCTTGTAAATACTTTCACATTTTATGGAGTTGTAATAAAAAAAGGAGTGGGTAATGTGCTGTTGACAAAAAGAATTTGAACCAATTAAACATAAATGTTTATGAAATAAGCAGGCTCAAATTAATGAATGAACAGTCATGAAAGATTAAAGGCTAGTTTTATTTGTCACAGGCACATTGGAGCATAAAGTGAATTGTGTCGTTGGAGTCAAATCAAACCAGCGAGGATCGTGCTGGCCTGCCCACAAAAGTTTCCACGCTCCCAGCGCTGACATAGCATGCCCACAACTTACCATTCTTACTAACATTACATCTTTGTAATGTGGGAGGAATCCAGAGCAAAGGAAACCCACGCCATCACGGGGAGGACATTCAAACTACCTACAGACAGCGGTGGGAATTGAACACTATTCTCACTGCTAGTGCTGTACAGCATCGTGCTAACAGCTACGCTACCATAATAATGTGAATTAGTTAAAGATTATGTACAAAATAGGAGGTATCCATTCACCAATAAATCAATCAGATTTATCTTTTAAAATATCAGTGACATATGACATAGGAGCTGGTGTGTACCACAGGAGTCTCATTCTTGTTTTTGCCATTGTACGTTCTCAGATGAACTTTTACATTGATGTTCTGTTCCTTCCCTATATAATTTTATTTCTTACTTAATGTTCAAATATCTATAATTCTCAATGCTATATATGCTTCCTGATAGTCTAGTTCTAAATCAAGGTGACGGGGCCCAGATCAGAGAGTGAGGAATGAACAGTTTTGGATGATTTAAGCTCTGGGCTAGATTGAAAAGGACAGGGTTTCAGAGCTGGAGGCAAGGGACATGCCGGTTCAGCTGGCAGTGAGATTTACTCGTCTGTCTGCTGAACTGAGGCAGTGGCCTGCAACTAATGGGCTCCTGAATCAGCTACAGTAATGACAGGCTTTGTGGCCATGGACTCACTTTTGTGAACTTCTGCTGTGAATAAGATTTGCTTACTTTTATTGCTTGCACAGTTTGTTTTTTTTTTCACATTGGGTGTTAGATGGTCTTTTGTTACTTTAATGGATTCTACTGGGTTTCTTTGTTTTCTGGTTCCCTGTAAGGAGACAAACCTCAAGGCTGTAAGTAGTATACATACTTTGATAACAAATGTACTTTGAACTTTAGTCCTCTGAAGCACAGAACTCCAAAGCTTTATAAACCATTGAGGGAGTAAAGAAACTTTTCCATATCTTGGTGCAATATATGTGACAGTCTGTGACAGTATGTGCTATCATAACCATATGTGCTACTTGCTGTGTCTAACTGTATATACTGTATTTTACACTTCATTCTGGTACTTTTGGTACTCCTTTTGGAACTTCAGGTAATATGATAGTGTGCTCCAGTGTAACGGCTTCTATGTGTCCAACCAAAGGTGTTATTGCTTTTATCAAATAATTTTTTATGATTGCAAGATCCTGCCGGACATTACGAGGTCCGGGTCTCTGCTGAGAAGAACAGGCCCCCAGTCCTTGGGGTCGCATTGGCAGGGATGCCTTAATACGCTCAGCAGAGGATGGTGATCAGAGAAGCTGTGCCGGAGGGGATGGTCGGAGGCTCGGGGGTTCGACGGACTCGGAGTCCGCTGCGGTCAAGTCGTTATCAGTGGGTGCTGTGTCTGCGAGGCTGGGTTCGAAAGAGCTTTCATTGTGTGCTGCGTCTGCGAGGCTGAGTCGGGCAACGCCGTGGAAGTCCATAGCGGGGGTATTCCCTTCTGCCGCCGGCGTGGGATGGCGAGTCTGTCGGGACCCTGAGGACTTGTGGAAACTGTGTGGTAGTTTCTTTTGAACTTATAGTCTTTTAACATCTTTGGACTCTTTTTACCGTGCCCATGGTCTGTTTTTTTTATCAAATTATGGTATTGTTTGCACTATTGTAACTATATGTTGTAATTATGTGATTTTGTGCAGGTCTTATAGCTTTAGTTTTTGGTCTTGTTTTGTCTCCTGGATTTGGAGCTCCTTTCTGGGGAACGTGCTAAGACGGTAGCGAGATATTAATACGCAGCAGCCCCTCCGGACTCAGGATTGGGGATTGCCAAACGTTATGTGGATTTTCTGGTGTAGTCTGTTTTGTCATATGCTTTTGTGATATCATTCTGGAGGAACGTTGTCTCATTTTTTAACTGCATTGCATTTGTGGTTTCTAAATGACAATAAACAGAATCTGGATCTGAACTGAAAGGACTGTAGATCAACCTCAGCTGAGACACTCATTGGTGGCGAAACTGAAGGAGCTGGACCTGGTGCAGATCATGCTGCAGCCTGCGTTAGAGAGGCATTGGTGCGCAAATGTGATGTACAGTCTAAAAGTGAGCAACTGTCTCGATCGCAAGACCCCGTTGGACATTGCTACAAGCTTGGTCACTGATTTGCTGATGGACAACGGAGGAGCTGTGTGATCTCAATCATGATGAGGACTAGGCCTCGGGCCATGGTTTTGCCTGCTTGCAGCCGCCCAGGGAAGAGGCATCAGAGTTGGTATCCTCTACCGGAGTGCCATGTTTGACTCGGTGTTGCCCCAGTGATCACTTGACTGAAGACAAGATGTATTGCGTCCTACTGCAGCAACTACAACAATCAAGGACTCAGGGACTTGGACTATATGTTTTTTGTGTGTGACTGTTGTTACGAATGAGCAGCAACTCTGATGGGCAGAAGGGTGCAAAGTCGCCCCCCCCCCCTTTTTTGAGAATCTCAAAATCGCTATTATTTATGGTCTGATACCCAGGAAATGAGAGAAATAACCACCTCATGTCAGTAAGGAGAGAGAGACAACGCAGGGGTACACAAAGGTGGAATGTCTCCTCCTAACAAAAGCGGAACAGAACCACTGATTACTGCTATTATCTCTTGGAGAAGGAATTGTGTATTGAGTACTGTACTATTCATTGAAACCCCTCAGGGGGGCAACCAGAGGGGGCGGGTTTGATGGGTTGCATCATCCCAACCTGATTGACACCTGAGACCCCGTGAGTGGAGATAAAAGTAGGGTCAGGGGAACACCCCTCAGACGCACCAGGAGAGACGCCACAAGACTGGTGGGGGGCTTGTGTGTGTGTCCACCCTTGACGAGTCCTCCATGGAACAGTCTAGCTCAAGGACGGAGGGGTCATATGTGAATGGCCACAACAGTAACACATCGACGGATCAAGATCGTAAAAGGAAAGTTGGCAAGTTAATAGCTGTTACTCTCTCTCTCTCTCTCTCTCTCCAACAATTGCAACACAGTGATCAACAACTACCACAGCCTGCATGAACAGAACTGAACTTTATATTTCCATCGGACAATTCATTATTCCCTAGACAACGATAGAGTTTATTTCTTATTGATTATTATTATACCCGCACTTTTAGGTTTAGTATTGATGTTGTATATTATCTGTATATTTGCATTGATATTATTTTTGTGTATTTTTACTAATAAATACTGTTAAAAATAGTATCGTCAGACTTCAACGGATACTCCTATCTTTGCTGGTAAGATACCCAATTACAGGGTTCATAACACTGTGTTTTACTGCTGTCTTGTATGTGGCATATGTGCCTTGTGCTGTGTGGGACTGTTGATGTTGTGTTTTGCACCCTGGCCCCAAAGTAACACATCGTTTGTCTGTATTCATGGGTATTCATGTATAGTTGAGTGACAATTAAACTTGAACTTGAACTACTTGGCCCGAGAGTAACGTTTATCATTTGTCTGTATTTATGTATGGTTGAATGACAATTAAACTTGAATTTGATCTTGATCACTTTGGTCCTGGAGTAACATTGTTTTGGTTAGCTGTATTCATGGGTATTCATGTATGGTTGAATGACAAGTTAACTTGAACACCTTGGCCCAGGAGAAATGCTCTTTTATTTAGCTTTATACATCTGCATCATTGTGTGACAATTCAACTTGAACTTGATGACTTCCTACCCGGAGATGATTGCTCTTGAATCTAATTCAAGAAATGCAAGGTTTCAGCTGTGTAAGTTGATCAATTGAAGCTTTTTTTTAAAAAAGAAAGAAGGAATCAAAACATGTAATATGCTCAAACAAAATCCCCCTTTCAATTTGTTTAGCGGGATAGTTGAGAGATTAGAAGTGTTTAAGTATATATTATCAGATTTCCAGATGCATAGAATTTTGCTTTTAGGCAAGGTGTAGCTTGATTACATCTTTTTTCCATAGAACCAGTTTGTTACTGCTGTCTCATGTGGTCTTCAATGATCTCATGACACTAGCTCCACAGAAGAGTATGAGTAATCCCTGGTCTGCTTGCCAACATTCAAAGTTCAAAGTAAATTTATTACAGAGTACATATATGTTATCAAATACTACCTCGAGATTCATTTTTTAGCAGTCATTTAGAGGGGGAAAGAGATAAAATTGAATTTTATGAAGAACTAAGCAGGGTCTCAGCCCAAAACGTCAACTGTGCTCTTTACCATAAATGCTGCCTGGCCTGCTGAGTTCTTCCAGTATTTTGTGTGTGTGTTGCTCGGATTTCCAGCACCTGCAGATTTTCTCTTGTTTTGTGGAGAACTGTGCATACGATGAAGACTCGGAAACACCAATCCACAAAAGAAGACAAGCTGAACAAATTAGAATAAGACTGAGGACATGAGTTGTAAAGTAACTCTGTAGGTCAGGGAATCTGTTCAGGGCAGTGGTGAATGAAGTTAACCATGCTGGATCGGGAGCCCGATGATGCGTGATCTTATGGTTCTGTGCCTCCTGCCAATGGTGGTGGTGAGAAGAGGGCATTGCCTGCATGTGGGGAGGATGATGAACGCTGCTTGCTTCTGGCAGTGCTTCATGTGAATGCACTCAGAAAAGGGTAGGGCTTTGCCTGTGATGGACTGGGCTGTACACTTTTCCATTCAAGTTTTTTACTCAGAGAGTGGTGAGTGCATGAAATGGGCTGCCGGCAGCGCTGGTGGTGGCGGATACGATAGGGTCTTTAAGAGACTTTTGGATAGGTACATGGAGCTCAGTAAAATAGAGGGCCATGGGTAAGCCCAGTAACTTCTAAGGTAGGGACATGTTTGGCACAACTTTGTTTGGCTGTAGGTTTTCTATGTTTCTATTCCTGGGCACTGCTGTTTCCATCCCAGGCTGTGATGCAACCAGTTACAATACTCTCCATTGTACAGCTATAGAAGTTTGGTGAAGCTTTTGGTGACACGCCAAATTTATGCCAACTTCAAAGAAAGCAGAAGCGTTGTCACGCCTTCTTTCTGATGGCACATATCTGCTGGTTCCAGGTCAGATCTTCTGATATGTTAATGCTGAGGAATTTAAATCTGCTGACGCCCCCCCCTCCCCAACCTCTGATTCCATAATGAGGATTGGTTTATGGACCTCCGTATTCTCCTCCTGCGGTCAATAAACATGAGAATTAGAATCAGTATCAGGTTTAGCATCACGGGTATGTGTTGTGAAATTTGGTAACTTAGCAGTAGCAGTTCAATGCAATACATAATATAGAAAGAAAGAAAGAAAGAAAGAAAGAAAGAAAGAAAGAAAGAAAGAAAGAAAGAAAGAAAGAAAGAAAGAAAGAAAGAAAGAAAGAAAGAAAGAAAGAAAGAAAGAAAGAAAGAAAGAAAGAAAGAAAGAAAGAAAGAAAAAGAAAGAAAGAAAGAAAGAAATCTATTACAGTATATGTTTATTGAATGGATTAAAAATCGTGCAAAAACAGAAATAATATATATTTAAAAAGTGAGACAGTGTTCAAGGGTTCAATGTCCGTTTAGGAATTGGATGGCAGAGGGGAAGAAGCTGTTTCTGAATCGCTGAGTGTGTGCCTTTGGGCTTCTGTATCTCCTACCTGATGATAACAGTGAGAAAAGGCATATGCCCTGGCTAGGGTAGGTAAGCTGGGGGCATGCTATGTTGGCACCAGAAGTGTGAGCTGCTCCCTACCATAACCCTCACTGATGATTAACGTAGTGTTTAGCGCAGTGCTATATATCTTGGGGCATTTCTGGAGTTTGGAGTTCAATTCTGATGCCGTTCTGTAAGGAGTCTCTACATCCTGCTTGTTTTCCTCAGGCACTCCAGTTTCCTCCCACAGTCCAGGTATGTACTGTATTAGTTACTTAGTCATTCTATATTGTCCCGTGATTAGGTTAGGATCAATCAGCTTTGTCGGGGGTTGCTGGGCCGGTGTGCCTACTCCTCGCTGTATTGCTATATAAATAAATAACTCATCTCTTTGGTTTTGCTGTCGTTGAGTGACTGGTTGTTGTTGTGCCACTGCTCAACCAGATTTTCAGTCTCCCTCCTACACTCAGTGGCCGCTTTATTAGGAACCTCCTGAGTGTATGCCTGTGATCTTCTGCAGCTGTAGCCCATCCATTTTGAGGTCCGACACGCTGTGCCTTCAGGGATATTCTACTGAACACCACTGTTGTAACGCGTGGTTACTTGAGGTACTGTCACTTTCCTGTCAGCTTGAACCACTTTGGCCATTCTCCTCCGACCCATCTCATTAACAAGGCATTTTTGCCAACAGAACTGCAACTCCTTCGGTGTTTATTGTGCTTTTCAGACCAGTCTCTGAAAACACGAGAGACTGCTGTGCATGAAAATTCCTGGAAATCTTCAATTTATGAGATACACAAATCACCCCATCTGACACCAACCATCATTCCACATTCAAAGTCACTTTAATCAACTGAACCTCTTGACCATGTCTGCATGCATTGAGTTGCCGCCACGTGATTGGCTGATCAGATATTTGCATTAATGAGCAGAGGTAGAGCTGTACCTGGGTTTGCCAATTCATTACCACCTTGAATTGAAGAGAATGTGAGTCCTTCAGCATAACTAAATCAGGTTATCTGGTCAGTATTTGGTCTTTAAGAGTCTGCTGTGTATATATTGATCATTGTATTTGCTACAGTACAATAATGCGCACATTTCAAAGCTGTTTAAAGCACTTTGGGATATTAGACCATAAGACCATAAAACGTAGGAGCAGAATTAGCCATTCGGCCCATTGAGTCTGGTATGTCATTCCATCATGGCTGATTTTTAAAGAAAAAAGGAATTTTATCCCTTTCAATCCCTAATAAGCACCTCTTTGGCTTCCTGCTGGGTACAGGTATCAACTTTAACCAATGTTTCGGTGCCAAACTCTGCCATCTTCATCAGGGATGATACCTAGGCATCTCTAGTCTGGAGGATGTTATCTTTGGGCATGGCAATTATCGGAAACTCACTCACACAGACTTATACCTCAACAATAACAGCTACCGTCCTGCCTCGCAAAGTAGAGCGGTCCTTTCGACTTGAATTAATGACGTGAAAAATATTTCAGATCCAGAGAGTTTCCCTAAGGAAAGAAGAAAATTATGCACTGCATTCCCTCAGAATGCTACAAAGTGAAGGAAATCAACCAGGCCCTTTAAAAGGCTGACAGAAAATCCAGAAAACATACCAATGAGGAGCAACCCACCGCTACCCCATCTTCCCTATATTTCCACGGTTTCTGAAAGAATTACCACAATCCTGAAGAAATACTGGATTAATACCATCCACAAACCCATAAGGAAGCTCAAATCACAGCTTATGCAGGTCAAAGATGATCTGGGACTCAGGTCAGCAGGCATTCAGGAGGCGTGTCCGTTGGATTACTCAGAAAAATCAGCGGTGGCAGAACATTGCATTCACAACGGCCATCGGATTGAATTTGACGGCACTAAACTACTTGGCCACGCCAGTGGCTTTTGGGACCAACTGGTGAAGGCAGAAATAAAACCAGAGGAAAAGGATTTTAACAAAGACAAGAATCTCACTCTAAGTAAGAACTGGAATTTGATTGTAAACAAGGTGAAACAGTGGAAACCTAATTGGATGAGGACTAACCAATCCGGAGGGTGGGATGACAGGTGTATAAATGCCCAGTCATCATCCCTAATGAAGATGGCAGAGTTTGTCAGCAAAACATCGGTTAAAATCGGTTAAAAGCCTATACCCAGCTGGAAGTTTGAGAGGTGTTTACTATATACACAGGGAAAGCATGAGATCCTCTCAGTCACATTCTTCTGTCTCCTTCTCGTAACCTTCAACACCAGTACAAGAACCCTATCAACCTCCACTTTAAATTTACCCAATGACTTGGCCTCTGCAGCTGTTTGTGGCAATGAGTCACCACAACCTGGCTAGAGAAATTCCTCTTTATCTCTGTTCTACCTTCTGAAAGGATAAAGGTTGATTTGTAAACAGAAACTTTTTCTTTGACATTTTGTGCTGCTGTTGCCAACGAACTATTTTATTTAAATGAATAATGAACAGCTCTCAGTTGTATGACCAATACCATGGGGTGTCACACTAGCATAACACTACTTCAACACCAGCAGCTCCGGTTCAGTTCCCGCTGCTGCTTGTATGTTCTTCCCATGGACGGCTGATTTGGTTCCCTCCTCATTCCGAAGAAGTACGCATTAGTAAGGGTCGATAAGTTGTGGGCGTGCTACGTTGGTGCCGGGAGCCTGGTGACACTTGTGGGCTGCCCCCAGCACAAACCCTGCTGATTTGATTTGACGCAAACATCGCATTTCATTGTATGTTTCGATGTACCTCTGGGTGTCTGGCTTTTCTCCCACATTCCAGAGGCATAAGGGTTAGTAGGCTAATTAGTCACAAGGGTGGAATTGGGCGACGCGGGCTCATTGGGCCGGAAAGGCCTGTTACCATGGTGTATTTCTAAACAAACAAAATCAAATAAAATAAATAGACCACAGGAAAGGCATATTTTTCATTTGGCAACATTTAGCTTGAAGAGTAGGTTAAGGATCACCAGGAGGATTTTACAAGGTCAACACGCTCTGTGTTAGTGAACAGTTTTTCCTTTTCAGATTAGAATGGCGCATTTCATTTGAAGGAGGCAATCATGCCTTCTCTTCATGTCTTCTTTACTGTTATACTGCTCTTTCTGCCTGTTTCTTACTGTCGCTCTGAGTGCGTAAAAGCATGCAGGAAACTAATAACCTCACCATGAAATGGTGACTGTCTGTTTGCCCAGAGGGCACAATTATGGGTGGACTCGGCCCGGACAGACGATCAACAGTGAGATATTGATCGTGTTTTGTCTGTGCGTGGCACTGAGCAGAATGCAAAAGTAAACCGCAGAACTTAAAATACATCTTCAAAACCAGATCAGTTGGAAAAAGAATTAGGCCGTGCTAAAAGCAGAATCTCCGAAGTAGCCATTAAGTACACTATCATTTCCAGCAAAGTTATTCTGGACTAATAAATTGTACAATAGTGCAGAGATGGAAATAATTAATAGGGTCTTTTAATCTACCAAGTCAAGGGGTATATTGCATGAGTTCCCGTGAATCTAGTGAATATCCACAACAGTTATCCCTACACTTCTTTCAACCATCCAGAGTACAAATAAAAATCAATGTGAATGCTGGAAGTATAATATTAAAACAGGTCAGTAACTCAACTTGGGAGATCATGTGTGTGTTTGTTTGTGTGTACCTTTCTTTGTATAAAAGTTTTAACTCCTGTGCATGTTCAAAGGTCGCCAGCGACAAGAGAGCCCAACCCCGTAATGTTTACCCTGAGCCTGGTGTATGTCTCGGCAGCTCGGCCAAAATTGGATATTTAGGAGTCTGCCCTAGCAGCTTATCACGTAGGTAAATTTTGATAGTGATAGCAAGGGAGCAGGACGCCAAGCATTGAAAATTCAATACTAAGCTATTTATATCACAGACCTCCATAAATATATACACATGCAGTACTGTGCAAAAGTCTTAGATACATATATATAACTAAGATTTTTGCACAGTATTGTATTTGAAAATGTGGAGTGGAGAGAAAATTTGTAAATGTGGTGGGAGCAATGGACCTTGGGGATAACGAGGGTGGAGTGCCATGAGAGGGGGGGGGGACAGCTGGCAAAGAAGGAGTGCTAGGGCAAGGGTGCAGCCCTGGTGCAGACTCACCCAGCCCTGAGACACCAGGCAGGGTCATTTGATTCCGAACAATTGCTTTACTGATCATTACAGAATGTCTCTCTGGTGCTTCCTGCTCCCTCCCTCTCCCTTCCCCTTTTCCCAGCCACGATTCCCCTCTCCCTGACCCCTTCTAACTTACAGTCCACAATAGAGACCCATATCAGAATCAGGCTTATCATCACTCACGTGTCATGAAATTTGTTTTTTTTTTCACAGACGCACTGCATAAAATTACAGTTCAGGATGTGGGATTTCGGAGTTCAATTCTGGCATCCTCTGTAAGCAGGTCCTTCCATGTGTGCGTCAGAATCCTCTGGGTGCTTCGGTTTCCTTCCGCAGTGCAAAGGCATACGGGTTAGTAGGTTAATTGGTCATTGTAAATTGTCCCAAAACTAGCTAGGGTTAAACCAGTGAGCCGTTGACCAGCATGGCTCGGAGGGCTGGAAGGGACTGTTCTGTGCTGTATCTCTTTATAAATAAGTAAACAAATAAACATGAGGAAAGAAAGAACTTTCATTAAAATACCACCTGTGGGATGACCAAAAGTTCTCAAGAACTGCTCAATTATTTAGAAGTATTTCTTTCCTGTAATAAAGGAAACACTGCACCAATATTTGCAATATTAGCTCCAACAATGAAACAAATAACCTGGTCATCTGTTATAAGTGTTGATTGAAGAATAAATGTTAGCAAAGGTTCTTTTGTTCTTCAGATCAGGCTGTGAAATCATTTAAGATAACTCAAGAAAGCGCTGGATCAAAAACACCTGGTTGTCACTGCAGCATAGTCTCAGTGCTGTCCAGAAAAACACATCCTGTCTTGTTATATATTATGGTCTCGGGAGTTGACCTCCTGGCAAAGGTGCGGGAGTCCTAAACCGAGCCAAACTTGTTACTTTTCATTTGTACAATACTGAGAATTTATAATATTTGCTTCTTGCTTTCTGTGTTCTTTTTATTGAGATGCAGGATAGAGTAAACCCTTCTTGCCCTTCAGTCCAAAAGCTGTGCAGCAATCCTCCAATTAATCCTGGCCTAATCACTGAACAATTTATTATGATCAATTAACCTGCCAACTGGTATGTCTTTGGACTGTGGGAGGAAACCGGAGCACCTGGAGGAAACCCACACGGTTACGGGGAGAATGTACAAACTCCCCAGGAATTGAACCCAAGTCGCCCACGCAGTAAAGTGTCGAATGAACCACTACACTACCATTCTGCTCCATGTTGTGGGTATGTTATGTTGGTGACACTTGCTCCCATCACATCACTAGGTTGTGTTGGTTGTTAACGCAAATGACATATTTCACTTGTGTTTTGATATACGTGTGATAAATAAATGAATCCAGGCAATCAAACTAATCAATGAAATTACTACAAAATGATCTCTCCTGATAATCAGAGAGAAACTTATACTTGGTTCATGATTCACCTATAGACAATAAGTAATCTCTCCAGACTTGACTGAACATCTCACTCATGTGTTGTTGATTGATTGACTCACTTTATAATGAGCCAGGATATCTGCAAAGGAAACCTGACGTGGAGAATCCGTACAAATTATTTGCCATAACCCAGTTTTCCGTCAATGCCATCTCGACAACTTATTAAATCACTGTATTTTCCTTTATAACATAATACAAACTGAGATTCTGCAGATGCTGTAAATTCCGAGCAACACTCACAAAATGCTGGTGGTGTCACAGCCACGGACTTTGCTGCAGGGTCCACGTGCCCGCACAGACGGGCTGCGAGATACGTTCAACAATCACACTTCTGAGTGTGCATGTTCCAGTTAATTACCATCTCATTAAAAGCATAAAAGCATCTCATTATGGTGGTATTCAATTCACTTCTTCTCATTCTCGTTGAGACTTGACCAAAAGCACAGCAGCATTTCTGCTCCCTGCTTCCCCCCTTGTCCGGGAAAGAGAACTACCCTTTCGACTGACACTGTAAAAGACCGGCAGTCATTTAGTTTTTAGTGTTTGCTTCCAGCTGCAGTGTTAGCGTTAACTTTCTGTTTGAGAGTTTTAGTATACAGCTCTGTCAGCCTAGTGTTTATTGGTTTCCTTTTCCTTGGAACTCTACAACAGTTCTCGTTAAAGTCAGTGAACTGTTGACCGTTTCTCTCAGCAATTGGGCCGTATCTGAACATTTTGACAGGAGGAACTCAGAAGGTCAGACAGCATCAATGGAAGAGTGGAGGGAAATAAATGCTTTGGGCCAAAACCTATCATCAGCACTGATGATGTTGCTTTCATTATGACTGCTAGAAAAAGCATGCCACTATTCCTTTATCACCATATTTTTAATCATAGTTTAATCATGGATAATGTTTTCTCAAAGCTACTCTTCTTAAGTATTATTCCCCAATGTCCTTTTCGTGTCTGACAACTTTACAAAGCCCAAGTATCAAATTATTCACGTAAAAGTTCAGCTCTAGATGGATCTCTTCTGGTTTAAGATAGGACTGGAGAAGCCCAGTGACTACTTAACTGGCAAAAAAAACCCCAAAATAAACTACTATATCATAAACATGAGAAAATCTGCAGGTCTTGGAAATCCAAGCTGCACACCCAAAATGCTGGAGGAACTCAACAGGTCAGGCAGCATCTATGGAAAAGAGTAAACAGTCGACGTTTTGGGTCGAGACCCTTCGTCAGGACTGGAAATGAAGAGGAGAAGTCAGAGAAAGATGGTGGTGGGAGGGGACAAAGAAGTACAAGATGGTTGGTGTTAGGTGAAACTGGGGGAGGGGGAGGGTGTGAAGTAAAGAATTAGAAAATTGATTGGTGAAGGAGATAAAAGGCTGGAGAAGGGGGAATCTGATAGGAGAGGATAGAAGAACATGGAAGAAATGGAAGGAGGAGGAGCACCAGAGGGAGGTGATGGATAGGTAAGGTGACAGAGGGTAGGGACAATTACCAGAAGTTCAAGAAATTGATGGTCATACCTCAGGTTGGAGGAGCAACATATGACATACTGTCTAGGTAGCTTCCAACTTGATGGCATGATCATCAATTTCTTGAACTTTTGGTTATTGCCCCCTTCACGGTTCCCCATTCCTGTTTCCCTTTCTCAACTTATCTCCTTACCTGCCCTGGTGCTCCTCCTACTTCTCTTTACTTCACCCCTTCCCCATCTCCTGGTTTCACCTATCACCTACCACCTTGTAGTTCTTCATCTCCTCCGTCCCGCCTTCTTACTCAGAATTCTCCTCTTTATTAATAACAATCAATGCTAACACCACTAACAATGGAGAGATGAGCAAAAGATGGTCGAGGCAAGTGGAGGCGAGTGGTAGTGGAGGTGGAGGCAGAGGCACAGGCAAAGCCTGGTCATGGCAAGTGGAGATCAAGTGGTACCGGAGAGGCTGGTGAGGCACAGTCATGGCAAGAGTCAAAGCAAAGTCAAGGCGTCCAACCGAGTGAGGAAAGTCCCGATGTCGGGTCAGTTTAAGCACTGAGTTGAATTGGAAAAGTTGGGTGCGGGCCAAATCATAGCGGGGGGCTTTAGGCCGCAGAGCAGTCCGAGAGCAAGGAACGACATAGAAGTTGGATGATTTAAGCAGCGGGCCAGATTGAAAAGGTCTGGATATCAGGACCAGAGACAAGGCGAGGGCCAGTTCTGCTCACTGCACCATAATGTTTACTTAGCTCTACGCTAACTGCAGTGATGTCTGGCTTCGTGTCTTTTGTAAAACTCCAGTTCTGAATGCTATTTGCCAACACTTATTTATTGCATAATTTGTGTTTTTCTCTTTCTTGCGGGCATTGGGTGTGGACGGTCTTTTTTTTAAACAGGTTCTTCCGAAGTTTCTTTGCTTTATGGCAGCCTGTAAGGAGACAAATTACAAGGTTGTATATAGCCTACATACATAGATAACAAATGTACCTTGAATGTTGAACTTTTGAACCAAATTCAAAGTAAATTTATTATTAAAGTAGATTAATTGTATGTCTGTATAACTCAAAATAACAGGGGACAAGGAAATGGCAGATGAACTAAATGAGTATTTTGCGTCAGTCTTCATTGTGGAAGACACTCGCAGTGTGTCAGGTGTTGAAGGGTGTGAAGGAAGAGAAGCGAGTGCAGTTACCATTTCAAGGGAGAAGGTGCTCAAAAAGTGGAAAGACCTGAGGGTACAGAAGCCACCCGGACCAGATGTACCCTAGGTTTTGAAAGCAGTAGCGGTAGGTTTTGTGGAGGCATTAGAAAGAAATGGACTTTCAAAAATCATTGGACTCTGGCATGGTGCGAGAGGACTGCAAAATTGCAAATGTCACTCCACTCCTTAAGAAAGGAGGAAGGCGGGAAAAAGGAAATTATAGACCACTTAGCCAGACCTCAATGGTTGGGAAGATTTTAGAGTGAATTGTTAAGATTAAGGTTATGGAGTACTTGGTGACACAGCACAAGATAGGACTAAGTCAGCAAGGGTTCCTTAAGGTAAAACCCTGTCTGATGAATCTGTTGGAATTCTTTTACGTAGAATAGATAAAGGGGATGCAGAGGATGTTATATCTTGGACTTTCAGAAGACCTTTGACAAGGTGCCACACATGAGGCTGCTTACCAAGTTAAGGGCCAATGTTATTACAGGAAAGTTAATAGCATGGCTAGAACATTGGTATGAGGCAGCGAGTGGGAATAAAAGTATCTTTTTCTGGTTGGCGCAAGTGACTAGTGGTGTTCCACAGGGGTCGGTATTGGGACCTCTTCTCTTTATATTGTATATCAATGATTTAGATGATGGAATAGATGGTTTTGTTACCAAGTTTGCAGATGATACAAAAATTGATGGAGGGGCTGGTAGTGTTGAGGAAACAGGTGGGATGCAGAAGGACTTAGATTAGGAGAATGGGCAAGAAAGTGGCAAATGAAATACGATGTTGGAAAATACATGATAATACACTTTGGTCATAGAAATAAAAGCGCAGACTATTTTCTAAATGGGGAGAATATCCAAAAATCTGAGATGCAACGAGACTTGGGAGTCCTTGTGCAGCACACCCTGAAGGTTAACATGCAGGTGAGGAAGGCAAATGCCATGTTAGCATTCATTTCAAGAGGTCTCGAATACAAGAGCAGGGATGTGATGCTGAGGCTTTATAAGGCACTGGTGAGGCCTCACCTTGAGTATTGTGAACAGTTCTGGTCTCCTCACCTAAGAAGAGATGTGCTGGAAGGGGTTCAGTGGAGTATCAGAAGATTCCAGGAATGAAAGGGTTATCATATGCGGAACGTTTGATGGCTCATGGGTCTGTATTCACTGGAATTTAGAAGGTTGAGGAGGGATCTCATTGAAAGCTTTCAAATGTCAAAAGGGCTGGACAGAGTAGATGTAGAAAGGACGTTTGCCATGGTGGGGGAGTCTAGGACAAGAGGGTGCAGCCTCGGGATAGAGGAGTGTTGATTTAAAACAGAGACGTGGAGAAATTTCCTTAGCCAAAGGGTGGTAGATTTGTTACTACAGGCAGCTGTGGAGGCCAGGTCGTTGGGTGTGTTTAACGCAGAGCTTGATAGATTCTTGATTGGACATGGCATCAAAGGTTGCCAGGTTGCTGGTAAGTAGGGCTGAGGAGGGAAAAAAAGGATCAGCTATGACTGAATGGCAGAGTAGACTCAAAAGGCCAAATGGCCTAACTGCTCCTACATCTTATGGTCTTTTGTCACCATATACTAGCCTGAGATTCATTTTCTTGCAGGCAGTCATAGGAGAACTAAGAAATACACTAGAATTAATGAAAAACCTCAAACAAAGACTGACAAAGAACCAATGTACAAAAGAAGACAATCTGTGCAAACTTTTAAAAATATATAATTACTATTAAATTAATAATACTGTGAACATGAGTTGTAGAGTCATCCTTGTTCCTCCTAAGTTGTTTCACAAGTTCTGTGAGACAAGGACTATTGACCAATTCAATAAATATTTATTTTTTTTATTATTTCCATCTAACTGTCCTTGATCTCCAGAATGTTGAACTCCCTTTTGATTAATCGATTTTTTTGTCTCATAGTCTCTCCAGCCAGCTGTTCCCCTGTTCACTTTATTCTCACGGTCTATAAAGTTACCATTTAATTATACCGAATGTGCCTTCAAATGCTTGTATATATGGCATATTGAGGGCTCTCAGTAATGAGCTATTCACATGGACACCCCATTTCAATCAATAATATCTCTCTATTTTCTGACAAGTGAAATTAAAAATCTGCACAGCAGCATTTTTCTGAGGTGTTGTTTCTTCGGAGAACGTTTGCTCTGGGAATTAAAGCATTGCTGAATTATCTCTTGTTGTTTCATCGTTATCTCCTTCTGTTGCTACATTCACAATTTTTATTGTTCCAATATCATTCCTTATCAATAATGCAGCTCTTCCAACTTTATGTGTAAGTCTACGCCTGTGAATCATTTTATAACAGCTCTGTCTTAAACACATTTCACCATCAGTCAATTGCTGAGATGAAAAGCAAACAACATTCACATTTGCCCTAACTCTAATTTTCTCCCTTTTATTCCTGTTCTTTTTTTCTAATTCGATCAATATGAATGACTTTTTGTTCTTTATCATTCAAGGTTCAGAAATTCATAGTAAATTTTTTATCAAAGGACATATATGTCATATTTACTACCTTGAACTTCATTCACTCACAGAAACATAATAGAATCAATGCAAAAACGCACCCAACAAGATGGACAAACAACCAATGTGCAAACGACAACAAGCTGTTCAAAGTTCAAAGTAAATTTCTTATCAAAGTACATATACAACCCTGTGATTCATTTTTTGTGGGCATACTCAATAAATCCATAATAAAATCAATAAAATCCACACAAACTTGGGCGCTCAACCAGAGTACAAAAGAAAACAAACTGTGCAAATACAAAAAGATAAAAATAATTCTTCTCTCTTGTGCTGCCCAGTTGCTACACAACATACTCCTGCCCGAGCCATACCTTCTGCACCCCATCCTTCATTGAAAATCTGTGATATTAAATAAATTTGGGATGAAAATATGTAAATAGTACATAACATAAAGAATAGAACAGTACAGCACAGGAACAGACCCTTCGGTCCAACCTCTCTTTGCCAACCTAAGTTACATCTCTTCTGGTTGTACATGATCAATTGACTTAGATGAAGAAGTGGAAGGGTGCAGATGACAAGAAGTTTGGTGGTATCGTAGACAGTGCCAGAAGGCTGTCGTAGGTAATGGTGGAACATTGACAAGATGCAAAGCTGGGCTGAGAAGCAGCAGATGGATTCAATCTGGAAAAGTGTGAAATGATACACTTTGGAAGGTTGAATCTGAAGGCAGAATGCAGGGTTAGTGGCAGGATTCTTAGCAGTGTCAAACAGAGGGATATGCAGTCCACATCAAAGAGAGGTCAATGCAATGCTCCTCAGACAGGATGAAGAGATCATTACTCCCCAACGCCATTCGGCTCTACAATTCAACCACCAGGGGCAAGACATGTTAAAGTGCCGGGGTTAGGACTAAGCTTAAGTTACCACTCAATGCACTGTAGTAAACTATTTAAGAACTTTTTAAAAGCTATTTATTAATGCTTTTTGGGAGAGTGATTTTAGATGCATATCATATTTATACTGAGTTAAATACTGTATGTAATTAGTTTTGCTACAATAAGTGTATGGGACACTGGAAAAATGTTGAATTTCCCCTTGGGGATGAATAAAGTATCTATCTATCTATCTATCTATCTATCTACAGAATGCGCTAACCAGGTTGGTGGTAGAGGCAGATACATTAGGGACGTTTAAGAGAGGCAGATGGATGAAAGAAAACAGGAGGGCTATGTGGGAGGGGAGGGCTAGATTGATCTGTGAGTAGGTTAAAAGGCCGGTGCAATATTGCAGGCTGAAGTGCCTGTAATCTGCTCTATTGTTCTATAGTATTGTGCAAAAGACCCAGCTATATAGCTAGGGTCCCTAAGACTTTTGCACAGTACTGTATTTGTCAATGTGGAATAGAGGATGCTGGGAACGATGGAAGTGGTACAGATGCCAACACATCCATCCCTGAGACACCAAGCAGGGCCACTTGATTCCAAACAATTAGTTAATCGATCATTACAGAATGTCTCTCTGGTGACTCCTACTCTCTCCCCTCTCCCTTCCCCTTTTCCCAACCATGATTCCTCTTCCTCTTCCAACTCTCAGTCCGCAATAGAAACCCATATCCAAATCAGGTTTATCAACACTCATGTATGTCATGAATTTTTTTTTGCAGCAGTATTACAGGGCAAAGCATAAAAATACTACTGTCTTAGGTACCCTAGGTATATATATGTGTCTAAGATTTTTGCACAGGACCATATGTATAATTAATACAGTTAATCTTTCTTTATTTCAATCTTTCCTGGAACCAATTGTCAATCAATCCTTCGGGGCAATCTTACTCCATCAGGGGAATCAAATGTAAATTGTCAGTTTCCTACAATTGTTGACTATTGTTAAACCAAGACACATCAGATAGAGACGATGAAGCTTACAGAGTGAAAAACTGATGTGGATGCAGGGGAAGTACTTCATTGCAAGTATTAAACAATTAAAAGCCTTTTAAAGTGGCCAGGTAGCGGGGTGGAGGTACAGCTCTACCAAAGGAGCTGTAAGGCCCTCCTTCCTCCACTAGTCTGCAGGTCACCCTTGGGCAAGGTGTAGCACCTGCTTAGCCGCCGATCAGGGTCACGTGAAGCCATGGGAGCAGGCGGTGGACAGTCATGTGTGCAGCTGGTGCACATCACAAGTCCTGGTTATGCAACCAGTGACGCCAGGCAGACAATCTCTGAAGAGTATTGATAATGGCTGGAGTCACCAATCTTATAAAGACACTGCCCAGAAGAAGGCAGAGGCAATCCACTTCTGCAGAAAAATTTACCAAGAACAACCATGGTTGAAAGACCAAGATTGTCCATGTCATATGACATGGCACGTAATGAAGATGATGAAAGTGGACTTCATAATTCTTTTGTCCTAATTTGTTTTTTGTTTGTAAAATTTTGTATAATATATATTTAATGTTTCTCTTGTGAACATTGCTTATCTGATGCTATATGCCTACCATATCATATGCTGCTGCAAATACGTTTTTCATTGTCCCTGTGCAGACATGTATTTGTATATTGACAATAAACTCGATTTTGACTCTGAACTTTTAAAATCATGAAAAAGTAATTCTTCAGCATTTGTAAGAAATGCTCAGATGGATTTCTGTCAGAGCAAATATATGAATCCGCAGGTACTTCATAAATAATTTAACTTAGTGCTCATTCTGCTACTGGTGTTCAGGGCAGCAATGAAGGTTCTCCATCTCTGCCTGTCCATGCTGTTGCGTAGGAGGATTCTTCATTGCTCTTTCCGTAACAACCTTTCTCGACTAGTCAGGGTCGTTAGCCCTTATCTGAAGCCTGAACCTACCCTTTAACTTGTTTAGCATGGGTAACCCTACCAAGGGCCAAAGCACAAGGCCCTGACTCCAGCTAACATAGCTCTCTGGGTCATGGAGGTACACAAGCCTCCAAACCCTATGATAAGGCTGTGGTCCTCTTGGTGGAATTTATAACTAAAGTCAATATGTAACTGTGCATGAGTAAACAAAAAATATCGATTTACAAAGCTGTATAATTGCTTTTTTTGTTTCTTTATGATTAGCTATTTATCTGTCCACTGATGTCTTTGAAGTTTACCCCCGTCTTTTCCTCACCTGCCCATCACCTCCCTCTATTCATCTCCTTCCTTTTCTCTACTTTCCTGTCCTATCAGGTTCCTTCTTCTTTAGCCCTTTACCTTTTCACCTATCACCTCCTAACTTCTTACTTCATTCACCTCCCTCCCCCAACAACCCGCCTTCCCCCTCTCCTGGCTTTACCCACTCTCTGTCAACCCCTTCCCCTCCTTCTTCCTTCTTATTCCGGCTCCTTCCCCTTTCGTTTTGAGTTTCGATGAAGGGTCTCGGCCTGAAGTGTCGACCATTTATTCCTCTCCAAAGATGTTGCCTGACCTCTTGAGTTCCTCCAGCAATTATGTGTGTGTGTTGCAACTTCTTTTATTCTTCAACCTTTTATTCAGCATTTGTGTTTTAATAAAAAAAATGTTGGAACATTTAGAGGAATAAACACTCGAAAGCTCAAAGCAAATATAATTTTGATGGAAATCTTAGCTTAAAATTGCTGAGGTGTGGCTAGTTTGACAGTTCGGTATTTGGCTGCCAGCCAGCCATTTGCAAATTCCCAGCTGTCCAGCACCTCAACACACTTGCTTCAGTTGATTAAACGCTGTTGCATTTCGGCCAACCCAATACAGCGTCAAACAGACCTTGATTACCACTTCCTACCAGGCTATTGTAAGATGGCCTTTCGGAATGATTTTGGAGATACATAAACAAAAGGACATAGAACCCTCGACCTGGTGGCAAGTGGCATCTGAAAACAGAAAGAAAAGCCCAAGTTATCAAGTTACATCAGTCTACCTATTATTCTTTTCAAAAAGCATGACGCATCATAGGACAAAGGACGAACTGCAGGGACCTTACAGTACTGAAATATAATCTTGGAGTTGAACTGACCTCAATAAAGAATCTACATTAGATTTCCAAACAAAATTACAGCTTTGAGTTCGCATTATCACTTTGAAAAATATATAAAATATTGATTATTCTTCTGAAAATGAATACAAGACCATTTTAACCTTCAGTAAATTTGCCATGCACTTCCTTTTGCTCTTTGCTCATGTATATGAACAGGTTATGGAGTTTGCAGTAAAGGGACAGAATGATTCAGCTTTTCTTGTTCTGGTGTCGGTGTTACAAAGCTGTTTCGTAACAATTTCATTGGGAAAAGAAAAATGTGCTTTAATGTGTGTACATCTTTTTTATGAAGTCCTTTAAAAGATATTTTATATGTTCAACTAGAGTATTCTATATCTATGAAGCCCATTCCTTTTTAAAAAATTCTTGCTTCTTTTCACTGTATACAGAGATAATCCCAAAGTTCAAAATATTGTTTCTTTTCATTCTTCAAAAATGCACTCAGTGGCCATTTTATTAATTACCTCCTGTAACTAATAAAGCAGCTACTGAGTGTATGTTCATGGCCTTCTGCTGCTGTAGCCCATCCACTTCAAGGTTCAATATGTTGTGCATTCAGGGATGCTTTTCTGCACACCACTGTTGTATTGTGTCGTTATCTGAGTTGCTGTTACCTTCCTGTCAGCTTGAACCAGTCTAGCCATTCGTCTTTCACTAACAAGGAGGAATGCCTCTTATTGGATGTTCTTTGTTCCTTGCACCATTCTCTGTGAACACTAAAGGACATTGTGCATGAAAAATCCATAAGATAATCAGCTTTTGAAATACTGCTCTGGCACTAACAATAATTCCACAGTCAGAGTCCCTTAGTTCACATTTCTTCCTCATTCTAATGTCTGGTCTGAACAACTGAACCTCTTGACCATGTCTGCATGCTTTTCTGCATTGAGTTGCTGCCAGATGATTGGCTGATTAGATACTTGTGTATGTACAGTGTGCTTAATAAAGTGGCCGCTCAGTGGATATCACATTAATTTCCCTTATGGGTCCAGCCAACAGTGAACAACTTTTACATTAATGCCCCAATGCTTGTCTTTTTAAATCCATGAATATTCTGAGTATCTGTACCCATCAATGCCCAGGAAACAATGACAATGCACCAAAAACTATGAACACCTCATAGAATAGGTGCTTACCTATAAGCGTACTAAAGGTCACCTTCATCAATCATTCCCTCTTTTTATTTTCTTACTTGTAATCTCCAGTCTTTTCCTCCCCTCCCCCCACCCTTCGATTGCGAAGTTTGTATTTTCCCATTTTCTTTTACTAAGGTAAGTGCTCTTTTGTTTTTATTTTGGCTGAGCTACATAATTAGGCCTGAATCTCCTCTTCCAAATAGCCAATTATTCCAGAATTCATCTCTTCCTCAGCCACGTTTTTGCTCACTGTTCCAAGGATCACTTTCAATGGTTCAGCATCCATTGTTGTCTGATTACATTGCTGTGAAGTACTTAGAAACAATTTTCTATTAAAAGTATTATTTAAATGCAAATCGTTGCTCATTACTATGCTCTTACATTCCCATTCTATTCCCATTTATAACTATAAACAAGTAAATATGTTTTTCAATATGAATATTTGATAAAAATGAACAAAGATGTACCCCTCCACCACCTACACACCTTCCACCTCACTCGGACTTTCGCCTACCAACTTGTACTCCTCCCCCTCCACCCACCACCTTATTCTGGCTTGTTCACCCTTCCACTCCAGTCCTGCTGAAGGGTCTCGGCCCAAAACACCGACTGTTCACTTCCCTCCATAGATGCTGCCTGACCTGTTGAGTTCCTCCAGCATTTGGTGTGCATGTTCCTCAAGATTTCTAGCATCTGCAGATTTCATTTGTGATTCATCTGCAGCTACCAGGGAAATATAGAAACGAGAGCCTACAATTCTGCTCTGCAGTTTGATATCATCATGGCTTTTCTCCCATCCAAGAAAGAGTAGACATAGGACCGCTGGAGACTGACACTGGAGAAGAATTATCAGGAAATAAAGAAATAGCAGATGAGCTAAAGAAATAGTTTGTAAATAACTTCACTGTGGACGAGAGCAGCAACATAGAAAATAGAGAGTGTCGGGGAAGAAGTAACTGTAGTCACTTTTGTTAAGGAGAAGGTGCTTAGGAAACTGAAAAATATGAAGTTCAAATTTCAAGGCAAATTTATCATCCAAATCATTATCATTATATGCTAATGATCTGGAATTGAAGGCCTTGTGGCCAAATTTATGGTTGATCATAGGATAGGTGAACGGGCATGTAGAACTTATGTGGAACAAGGAACATAGAAATCTACAGCACATTACAGTCCATTCGAACCACAATGTTGTGACAACCATGTAACCTACTCTAGAAACTGCCTAAAATTTCCTAACCACAAAGCCCTCTATTTTTCTAAGCTCCATGGCAGTGCATTCCACACACCCACCATTCACTCTCTGAAAACTTTCCTCTGACATATCCCTTGTACCTACTTCCAAGCACTTTAAAACTATGCCCCCTTCTGCTAGCCATTTCAGCCCTGGGAAAAATCCTCTGGCTATCTACAGGATCAATGCCTTTCATCATATTATACACCTCAATCAGGTCACCTCCCATCCTCCATTCACTCCAAGAAGAAAAGGCCAAGTTCACTACACCTATTCTCATAAGGCATGCTCTCCAATCCGGGCAACATCCTTGTAAATCTCCTCTGCACTCTCTCTATAGCATCCATATCCTTCCTGTAATGAGGTGACCAGAACTGAACATAGTTCTCTAAGTGGGGTCTAACGAAGGTCTTATATAGCTGTAACATTACGTCACAACTCTTGAACTCAATCCCATGGTTGATGAAGGACAACATGCCATACACCTTCTTAACAACACTGTCAATATGCGCAGCAGCTTTGAATCATAGAAAACCTGCGGCACAATACAGGCCCTTCGGCCGGCCCACAAAGCTGTGCCGTACATGTCCTTACCTTAGAAATTACTAGGCTAACCGATAGCCCTCTATTTTTCTGAGCTCCATGTACCTATCCAGGAGTCTCTTAAAAGACCCTGTCGTTTCCACCTCCACCACTGCCGCCAGCAGACAATGGACACGTTGGACACGGACCCCAAGATCTCTTTGTCCCTCCACACTGCTAAGAGACTTACCATTAATATTATATTCCATCTTCAAATTTGAGCTACTGAAATGAACCATTTCACACTTATCTGGGTTGAACTCCATCTGTCAACTCTCAGCACAGTTCTGCATCCTATCGATGTCCTGCTATAACCTTTGACAACCCTCCACACTGTCCAGAACACCTCCAACCTTTGTGTCATCAGCAAACTTACTAATCCATCCTTCTACTTCCTCATCCAGGTCATTTAAAAAAACCAGAAAGAGGAGGAGTCTCAGCCAGATCCTCCATGCAGAGTATGAGCCACCTACAACCACCCTTTGCCTTCTGCGGACAAGCCAATTCTGGATCCACGAAGCAAGATATCCTTGGATCCCATGCCTCCTTACTTTCTGAATGAGACTTATCAAATGCCTTACTGAAATCCATATACACTACATCCACTGCTCGACCTTCATCAATGTGTTTTGGTACATCCTTAAAGAATTCAATCAGGATCGTACGGAATGACCTACACTTGACAAAGCCATGCTAAATATCCCTAATCAGATCATGTCTCTCCAAATGCTCATAAATCCTGCCTCTCAGGATCCACTCCAACAACTTGCCCACCACTGAAGTAAGACTTACTGGTCTACTTTTTCCTGGGTTATCTCTGTGCCCTTTCTTGACAAGCGAACAACATTTTCAACCCTCCAATCCTCTGCAACTTCTCCCATCCCTAATGCAGTCTTTCAGGAGCTGGAGTTGGCGGCACTTCCCGCGGATGTAGTCATTGGGGAGACTATCAGGTTCCATACATTCCCCCATCCTACAGGAGGAGCATTCCACTGTCATATCTGCCATCCTGCCTACACTGTACAACGGGCAACCAAGACCAAGTAAACAATAACAAAAGGGGAAAGCATACCCTTCTTACCTGTTTTTTAGGAAGTACAGAGTCTACAGAATGATTTGAACAGGTCCATGGGAGATGGGGCAAAGAAGTGGCAGATGGAATGCAGTGTAGGATAGTGTATACTCATGCATTTTGATAGAAGGTATAAAGCTGTAGATGATTTTCTAAATGGGGAGCAAATTCAGAGTGTGGAGGTGCAAACAAACTTGGGAGTCCTAGTCCACTATTTCTTAAAGTTTTACTTACAGATTGAGTCAAGAATAAGGAAGGGAAATGCAATTTTAGCATTCATTTTGAGAAAACTGGAATGTAAAATCAAGGATGGAATGTTGAGGATTTATAAGCTCTTGGTCAGAAGACATCTGGAGTATCTTACTTTTGGGCTTCATAATTAAGTTCTAGTGTTGGTGAGGGTCCAGAGAAGGTTTACAACAAATATTTCCAGAGGATGAAAGGATTATATATGAGATGTGTTTGATGGCTCTGGACCTGTACGCATTGGAATTCAGAAAGCTGAGGGAGGACCTCATTGAAACATACCCAACATTAAAAAGCTGGGATAGTGTGGATGTGGAAAATATGTTTCCAGTGGTGGGAGAGTCTTGGACCAGAATGCAAGGGCTCATAATAGAAGGACATCCCTTTAAAACTGAGAGGAGGAGAAATACCTATTGCCAGTAAGTGATGAATCCATGGAATTCATTACCACAAACATCTGTGGAGGCCAAATCATTGCGTGCATTTAAAGTGGAGATTGATCAGTTACTGTTTGATAAGGATGTCAAAGGTTTTGGGGAGAAGTCAAGAAGATGAGGTTGAGGAAGAAAATAAATCAGCCAATGTACACTCAGTGGCCACTTTATTAGGTACCTAATAAAGTTGCTGCAGAGTGCATGGTCTCCTGCTGCCGTACACCATCCACCTTAAGGTTGTGCATTCAGAGATGCTCTTCTGCACATCACTGTTATCATGCTTGAGTTACTGTCGCCTTCCTGTCAGATTGAACCAGTCTGACAATCCTCCTCTGACGTCTCTCATTATAACCATATAACAATCACAGCACGGAAACAGGCCATCTCGGCCCTCCTAGTTCGTGCCGAACTCTTAATCTCACCTAGTCCCACCTACCCGCACTCAGCCCGTAACCCTCCACTCCTTTCCTGTCCATATACCTATCCAATTTTACCTTAAATGACACAACTGAACTGGCCTCTACTACTTCTACAGG
Source organism: Hypanus sabinus (assembly GCF_030144855.1). NCBI lineage: Eukaryota > Metazoa > Chordata > Chondrichthyes > Myliobatiformes > Dasyatidae > Hypanus > Hypanus sabinus. The sequence goes on along the minus strand of NC_082715.1, from coordinate 15,391,648 downwards.
AAGCTCATTCCACACAGCTATCACTCTCTGAGTAAAGAAATACCCCCTCGTGTTTCCCTTAAACTTCTGCCCCCTAACTCTCAAATCATGTCCTCTAGTTTGAATCTCCCCTACTCTCAATGGAAACAGCCTGTTCACGTCAACTCTATCTATCCCTCTCAAAATTTTAAATACCTCGATCAAATCCCCCCTCAACCTTCTACGCTCCAATGAATAGAGACCTAACTTGTTCAACCTTTCTCTGTAACTTAATTGCTGAAACCCAGGTAACATCCTAGTAAATCATCTCTGCACGCTCTCTAATTTATTGATATCTTTCCTATAATTCGGTGACCAGAACTGCACACAATATTCTAAATTTGGCCTTACCAATGCCTTGTACAATTTTAACATTACATTCTAACTTCTGTACTCAATGCTTTGATTTATAAAGGCCAGCGTTCCAAAAGCCTTCTTCACCACCCTATCTACATGAGACCACCTTCAGGGAACTATGCACTGTTATTCCTAGATCTCTCTGTTCCTCTGCATTCCTCAATGCCCTACCATTTACTCTGTATGTTCTATTTGGATTATTCCTGCCAAAATGTAGAACCTCACACTTCTCAGCATTAAACTCCATCTGCCAACGTTCAGCCCATTCTTCTAACCGGCATTAATCTCCCTGCAAGCTTTGAAAACCCACCTCATTATCCACAACACCTCCTACCTTAGTATCATCGGCATACTTACTAATCCAATTTACCACCCCATCATCCAGATCATTTATGTATATTACAAACAACATTGGGCCCAAAACAGATCCCTGAGGCACCCCGCTAGTCACCGGCCTCCATCCCGATAAACAATTATCCACCACTACTCTCTGGCATCTCCCATCTAGCCACTGTTGAATCCATTTTATTACTCCAGCATTAATACCTAACGACTGAACCTTCTTAACTAACCTTCCATGTGGAACTTTGTCAAAGGCTTTGCTGAAGTCCATGTAGACTACATCCACTGCCTTACCCTCGTCAACATTCCTCGTAACTTCTTCAAAAAATTCAATAAGGTTTGTCAAACATGACCTTCCACGCACAAATCCATGCTGGCTACTCCTAATCAGATCCTGTCTATCCAGATAATTATTAATACTATCTCTAAGAATACTTTCCATTAATTTACCCACCATTGATGTCAAACTAACAGGTCTATAATTGCTAGGCTTACTTCTAGAACCCTTTTTAAACAATGGAACCACATGAGCAATACACCAATCCTCCAGCACAATCCCCGTTTCTAATGACATCTTAAAGATCTCCGTCAGAGAGACATTTTTTTAACAAGGCATTTTTTTGCCCACAGAATTTCATTACTGGATGTGCTTTTTTTTTTGGTTTTTCACACCATTCTCTGTGAACTCTGGAGACTGTTCTGTATGAAAATCTCAGGAGATCAGTGGCTTCTGAGATACTCAAATCAACCTACCTGGTCCCAACAATTATTCCACGGGCAAAGTCACTTGGATCACATTTCTTCCCCATTCTGACGTCTGGTCTGAACAATAACCTCTTGACCATGTCTGCATGCAATTATGACTTGTTGCTGATTAGATATTTGCATTAAGAAGCAGGTGCAGACATGTACCTAATAAAGTGGCAGGTGAGTGTAGGTCCAGTTAATTGAGTTTCACCTTCAGTAGCAAATCCACCATCCCCAGAATCAACCAACCGAAAATGTATGCATTCCCTCTATTGTAATTATATCCATACTTTGGTCGGGTGACCAGACTAGTGGAAGGTGTTCTACACCCCAGGATGCTGTACAGATACATCGAGATGTCTCTATTCTTGTTCTCAGACACTATCGCAATAAACCATTTAACTTCCTTATTGCCATTTGTGCAATCTTGCTAATTCTCAGTAATTCATGTGTGATGACACTAAGCCCCATCTCATCATAAACATCTTTTATAAAATACATTGCTTTTCATTTTAGTCTAAGCTCCCTTTAAAGCAAAAAATGTCACAAAGAAACTATTTTGGAAAGCTTACAAGATTTAGTGAATAATTCCATTGAAATAATTATGGTAATCTTATTGAGATCACGAAGAGTGCTTTTGCAGGCCGACTGTTTGACATTGTTATCTCAAGGGGTGTGGGCGGAGCACCGTGGTTGGTTGACACAATGTGAAAAATCACACAGTTCCAATCTCAACAGTTTTTATAAGGAGTATCACGTTATTTTTCTGGAAATGTATCAAGCATTAATCTGAAAGATTTTTTTCTCTGGAGATTAAGTAATTGAAAATGAGGAGAGAGTTGGCAATGATAGACTTGGGATCCTCCTTAAAGGCATGACCGTGATAAGCAATGTTAAGTCTGAGAGAATGAAGTCAAGAAATGTAACAATTACACTGGAATAACAAAAAAAAATAAAACCTTGGCTTACAAAAATGGACCCAGAGCCAGACTCATTATTAAATAATGTATTTAATGTTGCCTTCACAGAAAGGACCCAGAAATGTCAGCAAACCAAGAATCCAATGAAAGCCAGGAATTAAGGGAAACTAATATTAGTAAAAATATTACTAAATTAATGGCTGCTAATTTCCCAGAGCCTGATGGCCCCTGATCCTGATTCATAAAAGAGGTTACCATGGAAATAAAGAATACTTAAGATTTTCACCTTTCAAAATTCTGCAGATTATGCAACAGTTCTTGCAGGTTGTATGATGGCAAATATAACCTCAAATTTTAAAAATGGAGCAATCTAAAGACTGATTAGCTTAACATCAGTAATAGATAAAAATGCAAGTCCACATTAAAGGATGTAATAAAAACAAATTTAGAAAATATTAACTGAATTAGATAATTATGAGAGAAAATTGACAAATCTAATGTGATTTTCTGAATGTAACTGGTAGAATACCAAATGGAGAACTGTTAGATGTGGTACACTCAGAGATTCAGGCTTTTTATAAAGGACCACATGTATGATTAAGTTTGTCAAGTACAAAGGTCTTAGGCACATATATAGATATGTGCACAGTACTGTAGTAATTTTTATGTATTGTACCATACTGCTGCAAAAGAAAACAAATTTCATGACAGGTGAGTGATGTTAAACCTAATTCTGATGTGGGTCCCTATTGTGGACTGAGAGTGAGAAGGGGGCAGGGAAAGGGGAATCATGGATGGGCACAAGACAAAGGAGATGATAGTGGATTTCAGGAGACATCCCCCCGTTATGTCCCCCCTCACAGTCCTCGGCAGCCCTGTGTCCACCATGGAGAACTTCAGGTTCCTGGGAACCACCATCTCTCAGGATCTGAAGTGGGAGCAGAACATCAGCTCCATCCTGAAGAAGGCCCAGCAGTGGATGTACTTCCTGCGGCTCTTGAGGAAATATGGTCTGCCTCAGGAATTGCTGTTGCAGTTCTATACTGCAGTCATTGAGTCTGTCCTGTACACCTCCATCACTGTGTGGTTTGGAGCCGCCACCAAGCAGGATAGAACCAGACTACAGCGCACAGTGAGGACTGCCGAACGCATCATTGAAGCCTCCCTGCCCTCTATTGTGGACCTGTACTCTTCCAGGTTGAAGAAGAGGATGGGGAACATCATAAAGGACTCCTTCCATCCTGCGCACGGACTGTTCGAACTGCTTCCGTCTGGTAGGCGCTTCAGATCCCTCCAGACTAAGAATAATAGGCGCTGGAATCAAATGACCCTGCCTGGTGTGTCAGGGCTGTGTATGGCTGCACCCACACAACCTACCCCCCCCCCCCATCTGTAGCACACCTTCTTTGCCATCTGTCTCTCACTATTCCCAACATCCTTTGCTCCCGCCAGATTTACAAACTTGCTGTCTGCTCCACGTTGACAAACACAGTACTGTGCTGAAGTCTTAGGCACCCCAGCTATATATATGTATATGTGCATAAGACTCTTGCACAGTACTGTACGTCAGGGATACGAAACCAGACTGAGTTTGATTATTCTGATCCTGAAGAACTGCCGGGGCACTTTTGTTCGCTTGTTAGCTGATTAGCACCACTGCTGGGGGGCCATAAACAATGGAGCCAATTGTAAAAGGGGAAGTGGTGAGACGATGATTGGGAAAAGCGGGAGGGGAAGGGAGGGAGCAAGAAGCACCAGACAGACATTTGTTAACGTCACGAAAACAATTGGCTAAAATGAAATGACCTTGTTTGGTGTCTTGGGGCTGGGTGTGTCTGAATCTGCGCCACCCAGCGCCCTGGCACTCCTTCTCTGCCACCTGTCTCACACCTCTTATACAGCGGTCGACCCTCACCTTTCCCAACGTTCTTTGTTCCCACCAGTTCTACAAACTTGCTCTCCACTCCACATTGAACAATACAATACTGAGTGTGTGTGTATATATATATATATACTGTGTGTGCGTGTGTGTGTGTGTGTGTGTGTGTGTGTGTGTGTGTGTGTGTGCGTGTGTGCGTGTGTGTGCGTGTGTGTGTGGTGAACTACATATACCTGTCTGGACACGCCCCCCCCCCCCCCCCCCCCGGCTGACTGCTCCTGTGGATCCTCCCACAGACCCTGGTATAAAGGTGATTGGAGGCACTGCTCCTCCCTCAGTCTCCAAGATGTTGTGTGGTGGTCACTTGTTGCTTGTTCTTTCTTCCAGCCAATAAAAGCCTATATCTCGCCTCACGTCTCTGAGAGTTATTGATGGTGCATCAGGGTGTGTGTGTGTGTCTATATATATACATATACACATGCACACACATATCATATGCAGTGGTGCAAGAAAGATTGTGAATTCTGTAGAATTTTCTGTTTCTGCATTAATATGAGCTAAAATGTGATCAGATTTTCACTTAAGTCCTAAAACTAGTTAAAGAGAATCCAATTAAATAAATAACACAAAAGTATTATTATTGTTCCTTTACTTATTAAGAAAAATGGTCCAACATTACATGTGTTATTGGAATAAGTATGTGAACTTTTGTTTCAGTAACTGGTGTGATCCACTTGTATAGCAATAACTTTAACCAAACATTTCCGGTAACTGTTGCTCGGTCCTGAACATCATCTTGGAGCAATTTTAGGCCATTCCTCTTTACAAAACTGCTTCAATTCTGGGATGTTAGTGGGCTTCCTTGCAGGAACTGCTTGCTTGAGATCCTTCCACAGCATTTCTACAGGATTAAAGTCAGGATTCTGACTTGGCCATTCCAAAAGACAAATTTTCTCTTTTTAAAACCATTCTCTTGTCTTTTGGGTTATTGTCTTGTTGCATTACTCAACATCTATTAAGTTTCAGGTGATGAACTGCTACCCTGGCATTCTGTTCAATGTCTTGATACAGTTTGAAATTCATTGTTCCTGCAACATTTGCAAGCTATCTAGGCTCCGAGGCAGCAAAGCAGCCCCAAACATGAAACCCAATTTCCCTCAGGATCATTAAAGTATTTCTGTCTGTCTGATGCTCCTTCCACCATGCTTCACAGTTGGAATGAGGTTTTGGTGTTGACATGCAGTGCCCTTTTTCCTCCAAACGCAGCAATGAGCACTTCTGCCAAAAAGTTCAACTTTTGTCTCATCTGTCCATACAACATTGTCCCAGAAGCATTGTAAAACATCCAGGTGGTCTTTTGCAAACTTGAGACATACAGCAATGTTTTTTTGGAGAGCAGTAGTTTCCTCCATGGTGTCCTTCGATGAACACCATTTTTGTCCTGTGTTTTTGTTACAGTGGACACATGAACAGGGAATTTAGCAAATCCTAGAGATATTTGCAAGTCTTTTGCTGTTATCCTTGGGTTCTCTTTCACCTCCTTCAGCAGTGCACATTGTGCTCCCTGGGTGATCTTTGCTTGATTCCCACTCCTAGGGAGCAACAATCCTGAGTTTCCTCCATTTGAAGAGAATTTTTCTTATTGTGGACTGATGAACACTCAGGTCTTTAGAAATGCTGTTTTAGCCTTTTCCAGCTTGATGCACCTTTACAATTTCTTCTAAGGTCCTCCAAAGTTGTTTTGATCGAGGCATGGTGCACACAAACAGATCTTCCTTGAGAACAGCAGATTGTCAGTAACTTGACTTTGTGTGTCTTTTTTAAAGGGCAGGGCATCTCTACCACCCACACCTCCAATCTCATCTCATTGATTGGAACACCTGACTCAAAATAACTTTTGTAGAAGGCTTTACCCCAGAGGTTCACGTACTTTTTCCAACAAATACATGCAATAATGGATCATTTTTCTCAATGAATAAATGAACAAGTACAATATTTTTGTGCAACACACACAAAATGCTGGAGGAACTCCACAGGCGAGCAGCAACTATGGAAAAAGGTACAGGCGATGTTTTGGGCCGAAACCTTTTCCTGTGTTATTTACTTAGTTGGGTTCTTTTTTATTTAGTTTTAGGGTTTACGTGAAGATCTGATCACATTTTAGGTCATACTTGGGCAGAAATAGAGAAAATTCTTCAGGGTTCACAAACTTTCTAGCACCACTGTAAGTTGTGCAAAAAGAGTGCAAAAATAGGGAGGCAGTGTTGATGGGCTGATGGACCATTCAGAAATCTGACGCAGAAGGGAAGAAGGTAACAAGGTGAGGACAGCAATGAGAGAGGGAAGGTCCTGGATGGTGGGGATCCTTCACAACGGATGCTGCCTTTTGAAGATGTCTTTTAGTGTTGGAAGGTTGGTGCCCATGATGGAGCTTGTGGAATTTACATCCTTCTCCAGCTTTTATAAATCCTGTGCTTTATCATCCTCATACCATGAGGTGATGCAGCCAGTCAGAATGCTCTCCATGGTATATCCATAGAAATTTGCTAGAGTCTTTGGTGACATACCAAATCCCCCCCAAACTCCTATTGAAATATAGCTGCTGGGGGCTGTATATCTCTCTCCTGCTTCTATCACTTTGAGTCTCAAATGTACCCATAACGTTACTTTACAGAAATATTTCAAAGATTGGCAACTTATTTTTCATGTCTTCTTAACAAAGTAAATGTGTATTGTGATTCATAACACTCACGTTGACAGTCAATATTTAAAAGAATTGAGCAGAGGCGTACACAAATCAACACAGAAGACAGAAGATCCTGCAACTGCTGGAAACCTAGATTAGTGTCCACAAAATGCTGGAGATCAGGCAGCATCCGTGGAGGGAGATGAACAACAGGACTGGCAAATAAAAGAGAAAAAAACAGAATAAAAAGCCGAGAAGATGATGCCTCAAACGCTAGGATGGTGTTCGTTGCCTTCCGCTTAGCATTTAATACGATATTCCAAAAGTGACTGGTGAGTAAATTGTCCTCGTTGAAACTCAACACACTTCTCTGTAGCTGCATCTTGGACTTGTTGGTGAAAAGACCCATGTCAGTTCAAGTTGGCAGCACATCTCAAGCTCCATCACAATGTGATTTTTATAAATGACCTGAATGAAGAAGTAGAAGGGTGGGTTAGTACGTTTGCTGATGACACAAAGGTTGGCGGTGTTGTGGCTAGTGTGGAGGGCTGTCAGAGGTTACGACAGGACATTGATAGGAGGCAGAACTGAGGTGAAAAGTGGCAGATGAACTTCAACCCAGGTAAGTGTGAAGTGGTTTATTTTGGTAGGTCAAATTTGAAGACAGACTCTTGGCAGTGTGGAGGATCTGAGAGATCTTGGGGTCCATGTCGATAGGACATTCAAAGCTGCTGCGCAGGTTGAGAGTGTTGTTAAGAAAGCATGTGGTCTGTAGGCATTCATCAACCGTGAGGTAATGTTACAGCTATATAAGACCTTGGTCAGACCCCACTTGGTGTACTGTGTTCATTTCTGGTCACCTCACTATAGGAAGGATGTGGATACTATAGAGAGAGAGCAGAGGAGATTTACAAGGATGTTGTCTGGATTGGAGAGCATACTTTATGAGAATAGGTTGAGTGTACTTAGCCTTTTCTCCTTGGAGTGATGGAGGATGAGAGGACAGCTGATAGTGGTAAATAAGATGATGAGGGGCATTGATTGTGTGTATAACCAGAGGCTTTTTCCCAGGGCTGAAATAGCTAACATGAGGTGGCAGAGTTTTAAGGTGCTTGCAAATAGGTACTGAGGGGATGTCAGGGTTAAGTTTTTCACACAGGGAATGGTGGGTGTGTGGAACGCACTGCCAGTGGTGGTGGTGAAAGTGGATACAATAGGGTCTTTTAAGAGCCTCTTAGGTACATGGAGCTTAGAAAAATAGAGGTAATCTATTAGAGGAAATTGTAGGCAATCTCTAGAGTAGGTTACATAGTCGGCATACCATTGTGGGCCAAAGGGCCTGTAATGTGCTGTACATTTCTATGTTCTATGCTCTGTGAGGGGAAACATCTTCACTCTGAGGCTTTTGAGATTGTGGAATGAACCGCCAGCACAAGCAGTGCATGCGAGCTCGATTTCAATGTTTAAGAAAAGTTTGGGTAGGTGCATGGATACTAGGGGTATGGAAAGCCCTGTCCCAGTACAGGTCAATGAGAGTTTGGCATGGACTAGATGGGCCGAAAGGCCTGCTTTTATGCTGTACTCGATGACTCTATGACTCAATAAGTTGTACAGTCCTTGAAAGTGAGTCTAATGGTTGGGGAATCAATTCAGTGTTGCTATGACTGACGTTAACCACTCTGGCTCTGGAACCTGATGGTGTAGGGCAATACTATAACTGTTACTGAACCTGGGGTGTGGGGCCTAGTCTCTTGTGCCCCCTTCCCAATGGCAGTATTCAGAAGAGAGCATGACCTGGGCGATGGGGGTCCTTAATAATGGACACCAATTGCTTGTGGCAGCAATCCTTCTAAATATGCCCAGTGGTAGAAGGGGGTTTGCCTATGATGGACTGGATTGCATCCATCACCTTTTATAGACTTTTCCAGTCCTGGGCTTTGCTGTTTACAGACCAAGCAACGATGCACCCAGTTAGGATACTCTCCACTAGGTATCTATAGAAGCCTGACAAAGTCTTAGATGACATGCTGAATCTATGCAAACTTCTGAAAGGGTAGAGTTTCCGCATGCTCCACTATGGTGAGGTACAGATACAATGACTCAGTATTTCATTTGAAAGACCCTGCGCAACCTTCCCTTCCCAACTCAGGAGACAGAAACTGATCGCCACTCCCACTGCCACAGTTAGGTCAAACCAAGAACTGAACCTCAGATGTTCCTGCTCTGAATGACAGATGGAGACTTAAACTCTGAGTGAGGATAACAAGCTTTCAGTGATGTAGTCGTGGTGAATCGGTATCAAGATTCAAGATTTTAAATTGTTCAATGTTATTTCCAATACACGAGTGTAAAAAGAGAACACAATAATTGTTACGCTAAATCCAATGCAGCACAAAAAATACAATAAGATAAAGAACACAAAAATTTAAAAAACACTATAAATATAAATACACGGGATAGCTTATGTACATAGATTGATTGTTTATCCATGAAGTGATGCTAGGCACAGGAATGACTCCTGTGAGTACATAAGGTAACACTGATTGGGAATGGTTAAGTAGGATGTGGGAGGTGTGGAGGGGTGGAGGGATGGGTAAATAGGTGGAGGTGTTGATCAGCCTTATTGCTTAGGGAAAGTAACTGTTTTTGAGTCTGGTAGTGCTATTCTTGGTTCTTCGGGTAAATAATTTTTTTTAAATTTATCTTCCTTTCATCATTCTCCAGACACACACTGAAAAGACTGCATGATTAAACTAGCAAAATAAGTAGGTATTGTTTCCCTGTGTTTGGAAATGTACAAACAAAAAGCTTGCCAGAGCTTGTCTCCACCATTGTCAGTTGTCTGCTGACATAAAGAAGTTTAAAAAAGCCATTGTATTTGCATTTTCACTCTTTCAGCAACGACCGACTACATTGAAGCAAATGAAACCAGCTGCTGGCTGAACTGCTGGCAGCAAATTAATGCAGACCCAAAGTTAACTGGAAGTGGAACTGACAGTACTTGGCAAGTGTCCCAGCTGAGCTCAACTATCTTGGCATAGATAAAAATATAAGAGATAAGGGCAGGGGTACGTGAGTCTATCGTCAAGAGTGAGGAAGACCCAAGGTTCAATCGATTAAAGCGTCAGGCCGAATTGGAAAGGTTGGGTACAGGCCGAATTGAGGTGGCAGGGTTCAGGACTCAGAGTGTTTTGCAGTGACTGAACGCAATGTTTGGACAATGATTTAGGCACTGGGTCAGATTGAAAAGTTCAGGGTGTTGGGGGCCGAGGCGAGGGTCAGGCAGGTTCAGTTCACTTCTCCACGATGTTTACTTGTGGCCCCAATGAGCCTATGAACTACGGGCCTGTGGACAGATTCTCTTTGTGGACTTCAGTGCAAAACGCTATTTGCATGTGTTTGTTGTTTGCATGATTTGTGGTTTTTTCAGCACATGGTGTGTTTGATGGGTCTTTTTTCCTAATGAGACTTTTTGGGTTTCTTTGTTTCGTGGCTACCTGTTAGAAGACGAACCTCAATGTTGTATAACGTACACATACTTTGATCATAACCATACTTTGAACTTCGAGTCTCCGCTGCCATGCATTCAGATCATCGCTGATCCATTTGTGTATGCAACACAACTTTTTGCCACCCATCACCATGGGATTCGTTCAAAGAAGACAGCAAACACCCAACTCACAAAGAAAAAGAACAAATCACAGAAAACGACAAAAAAGAAGCTAAGATCACACACAATATTAAAAATCAAACTGCAGGGTCCCAGAAGCAGTTGAGGAGCTTTCAGTTAGTTCATTGAGGGGAGGTACAGGAAACTGAAGACCATATTCAATTTTTTAAGAACAGCTTCTTCCCCTCTGCTATCATACTATCGTATTTTTGCATGTGTTGCACTCTACTGCTGCTGCAAAATAACAAATTTCACAGTATGTATTGGTAATAATAAGCCTTACTCTGATTATGTTCCTTTTTCGCTTCCTGTTTCAACACAGAACATTACCAATTTCTTTCATCCTACAGAAGCTGATCGACCCACTGTGTTCTGTCAGCAGATTGTCTGTTGCAACAAATATACTTCATGATTTAAAGAGTCTTGAGTTCTAAGTTTTCCTCCTGGGTGACAGGGAGGAGATATGTCTCTACCAAAGGAAGTGAAAGGCACTACCCTCCACTAGCCTGCAGGTCACCCTTGGACAAGGTGTAAGCACCTGCTCAGCCTCCCCACTCCAATTGGGGTCGCATGAAGCGATGGGAGCAGGTGGTGGATGGTCGTATAAGCAGCAGGTGCATGTCAGGAGTCCTGGTGATGCGACCACTGACACCAGGCAGACAATCTCTGGAGAGAGTTGATAATGGCTGGGATCATGCATCTTGTAAAGACACTACCCAGAACAAGGCAAATCACTTTCTAAACGGGGAGGAATTCCAGGAATCTGGGAGTACTTGGGAATACTTGTGCAGAGCACCCTGAAGGTTAACTTGCAGGTTGAGTCGGTGGTGAGGAAGGTAAATGCCATGTTAGCATTCATTTCAAGAGGTCCAGAATACAAAAGCAAGGATCTGATGCTGAGGCTTTATAAGGCACTGGTGAGACCTCACCTTGAGTATTGTGAACAGTTTTGGGCCCCTCATCTTAGAAACGATGTGCTGGCATTGGAGAGGGTCCTGAGGAGGTTCACAAGGATGATTCCAGAAATGAAAGTTTTATCATGTGAGGAATGTTTGATGGCTCTGGGTCTGTACTTGTTGGAATTCAGAAAGATGAGGGGGAATCTCATTGAAACCATTCGAATATTCAAAGGCCTAGGCAGAGTAGATGCAGAGAGGATGTTTCCCATGGTGGGAGAGTCACAGACAAGAGGGCACAGCCTCAGGATAGAGGGACATCTTTTCAAAACAGAGATGAGCAGAAATTTCAGATTTCAGGTCATTAGGTGTATTTAAGGCAGAGATTGATAGATTTTTGATTGGACAGCATCAAAGGTTACAGGGAGAAGGCTGGGAACATGGGGTTGGGGGGGGGAGGGGGAAAGGATCAGCCATGATTGAATGGTGGAGCAGACTTGATGGGCCAAATGGCCTAATTCTGTTCCTATGCCTTATGGTCTTACTATGACAGGTAATGATGATGATGAAGTTTTCCTCAAGATTCATTATTATCAAAGAATGTGTAAATTACACAGCCTTGAAATTTACTTGCTTGTGGGTAGCCACAAAGCAAAAAAAAACAAAAGAAGCCAAATAAAGAAAAAAAGAGTAAAAACTAAAAAAATAAATTACCAACTCTTGATGTGAAAAAGGAAGAAAAAAAATCATGCAAACAGTTGAAGCAAACAACAACAGCTTTCCAAACCAAGATTGAGTCCTCAGATCCAAAGCTGGGAATAGCTTGGAGTGGGCCCAAAGCCTTGTTTATCAGTTCATCACATTACTGGGTATGGAGCACTGCAGTCGGAGCAGTCTTCATAGCTTCAGCGCCATAGGGATAACCATCGCGGAAAATGAGCAAAATCGGCTCTCATCCTGACTGGCGCCCTGCCTTCTCAGTCTATCTGGGCCACCGTTTGAATTATCCCAATGATGGAATAGCATAAGGCCTGGAGAGAGGAGTGAAAATCACTTTTAACAAAGAAAAATAATTCATTTTAAATAGTCTCTCATGGTTTTGAATGCTCTGATCTAATCAGTTGGTTCTGTCTCATAGCTAAATAATCATTGTAATTCCATAAGGCTTATTATTCTGCTGATGAGCAAAAATTTGAATCTTGTACACTGTACCAGAGAAGTTAGTCTACATGCCCTTCATACAGTACAAAGGAATACTTTATCCATTCCCTGAAGAAGTGTTTAAACAAACCGCTAAGGAGAGACTGTCAGATTCTGCCTTGAATTATTTCCAGGAGCTTTGAGTCACCCACGTCCCAAGAATCTCTTAATATTTTGCAGCAGACATCTCTGTTTTAGGCCTCAGGCCTAACCTGTCACACAGAGAAATGTAATAGAAATCAGCATGTAAAAATGCGTTGTTCACTGTAATGCAATCAAATGCTACCTCTGATAATTGCCATAATAATTCAGTGAAAGTACAGTGTTTGGAGTTGTGGAATGAAAATGAATGCACATAGTCTTCAGTTGCTTTTCTTAATGAATTATTCAATTTTCATTAGAAATGACTGATTTGAAGCCAATAAAAAAGCAAAGGAAAACACAGTAATGATCATTCTGTGAGGAGATTCAGTACAAGCAGCCATTATACACCACCATTCTCAACCAATGTAAGCTGCCATTGATGATAACTGTATTATTTAGTTTTGAAGAGGTGAGAGTTGGTCTTTCTGTAAGATACAGTACATAAGCAGCAACTGCACACTGTGGCACATCTCATTCCCGAAAGACTTGAAGCCAAAATGCATGGCTCAGACACAAGGCCTATTTATAGTCACTGAACTGGAAATTGGAACTGTCTTATCCGTCATTTTCCAGTGAGCCAACTCCTACAATCCACACACACAATGCTGGAGGAACTCAGCAGGTCACGCAGCAGCCATGGAGAGGAATAAACAGTCGCTGTTTCAGGTCAAGTCTCTTCACCAGGACTGGGGCGGGACAAGCAGTCAGTTCAATGCGAGTACCTTGGGGTCCTCAAATCGAGAAGCTTGAAAACGGAGCGGGCAGTCATGTGGAACAAGGTGGCAGTGTAGAGAAGTTTCCAGGAAGGATACGCGGCTGTAGTAGCGGGTTCAGGTGAGCACATGGTCAAAGAGTTGGAGGGGAGCAGAGATCACAGAGGGGGAGCATTGAGAGAGGGTTTCACTGAACTGCTGTCGAAAGGAAGATTTAAACTTCTTCAGAGTAAGCATGTCTCAAGGAGACTTTGCAGTGCAGTCGTAGAATCACAAACACAAGAAAATCATTAAATACTGGAAATACAAGGCAACACACACAAAATGCTGGAGGAACTCAGCAGGTCAGGCAGCATCTATGGAACAGAATAAACAGTCAACATTTTGGGCCGAAACCCTTCATCAGGACCCTTCATCCTACAACCACCACAGAAAAGAGCTTCACAACCACTCGTCTCACCAGGCAGAGTGTCCTACCACCCCATAACCCAGTCAGCAAAGGTGTTACCCATAAGAGTAAGAAAGCGTCCGCAAAGATTAAATCTTTAGGTCTGAATGGGACAATTTAAAATTGGCTGTGCTGTGGAGGCTTGTATGGTGATGATGGCATCTGTTAGTTTTGCGAGACCATAGATCTACACCTGGAAAGCCTTGCTTCAGTCTGTGTTGGTAGAGCAGCGTCTGTTGTGGCTGTAGAGGGCTACATGGGAGTGACGGTCTCGGCTGCAGCGACAGCACTGGAAGGCGCTGTCCTCCGGTGTTGTCCTGGTGCTGTTTTATCAGCGAATGCGCTTTTCTTCAGCAGCAAGCCTCAGCTCCTCTTCTCCTCTTTTTAGTCCTCTGCGTAGTTCCGGCCTCCAGCGAGAGTGATCGCTTGCAATGGCCTCCCACCTCTCGACATTCATGTTCAGTGGCTTCGTGTCTCCATTGCAGACATCTTTGAAACGAAGATGGGGCTGCCCTTGTGCTCTCTTGCCAGAGGCCAGTTCCCCATACAGAAGGTCTTTCAGGATCCTCCTGTCTGACATCCCATGTACGTGGCCCAGCCAGTGGAGACATCGTTGTTGGAGCAGGGTGAAGAGGCTGGGTATCTGGGCATGGGCCAGGACCTCATTGTTGGTGACTCGGTCTGTCCACCTGATGCCCAGGATGCGTCTCCGGCTGCGAAGGTGGAAGGCGTTGAGACGCCACTCTTGTCTGGAGTAGAGGCTCCAGGTCTCACTGCCGAAAAGCAGTGTGCTGAGGACACAGGCCCTGTAGACTGCAATCTTGGTGTGGGTCGTCAGCTTTCTGTTCTCCCAGACTCTCTTGTATTTGTATTATAATCATATACTGAGTATATAGTTGAGATGGAGTTTACAGTTAAGCAGGGAGGAGTGCTGTGTATTCAATATTTCAGTAATATTTGAGTAATATTGTAAATGTTTTGTTTGATTAAGCATTCTTTTTCATTTAAATAATTCACTGCAGATAGGCCCTTCTGCCCCTTCAAACCGCACTGCCCAGCAACGCCCCCAATTCAACCCTAACTTAATCATGGGACCATATACAGTGACCAACTGAACTACTGACTGGTACGTCTTTGAATTGTGGGAGGAAACCGGAGCACCCAGAGGAAACAAACTCCTTGCAGACAGTGCCAGAACTGAACTCCAAACTCCTGATGCCCCAAGCTGTAATTGCAATGTGCCAACTGTAACGCTTCCATAGCTACCATGATTACTCTTTGTATACTCTCTAGCCACAGGTGAGGACCTAGCGGTCTGAAGACGACCCACTGTTGTTCCCTTAATTCTCCATTGCTGGTGGTGAATATTTGGAATTCTCTAGCCCAGAGGGTCATGGAAATGCAGATCTTTCACACTGGAGATGGATGGATTTTGGATCTTAGGGAAATCATGGAATTGAGACCATGGTTTGCCTGGATTGAGAACTAGTTAACAGAATAAATGGCGCTTTCTCGGGTAAGCAGGTTGTGACCAGTAAGGTAACTCAGGACCAAAGTTTCTGCCCCAGTGATTCATACATTTAAAGTGGAGATTGATCGATTCTTAAACAAGAGAAAGTCTGCAGATGCTGCCTGGCCTGCTGAGATCCTCCAACATTTTATGTGTGTGCTGATCGATTCTTGATTGGTAAGGGTGTCAGAGGTTACAGAGAGAAAGCAGAAGATGAAATTGAAAGGTATAATCATTCGGCCATGATGAAATAGCTGAACAGACTAATCCTGCTCCTATGTGCTATGTGTCTAATGATCTAAAAGGTCTTCATAAAAGTATAGAAAGGGTAAGAGTATTCACAAGAATATGATAGATGGAATATTGTAATATGGAAAATGTGAGTTCACACACATTTTTGTACAAAACAGGTTATTCCTTAGGTGTTGACAGAACTGTTAATGTTCAAAGAGTCATTATCCTTGTAAAATGTCACTAAAAACTATTAATAAGGTAAAGTAAGCAGGTAGAAGACAAATAATATGTGACTTTTATTACAAGAGATTGGACTATAAAAGTAAACAGAAGTGAGCTAAATCATGCACCTGGATGTCAACATCTTTAAGGATCTATTTAACTTGAAGTACTATATACAATTTTCATTACCTAATTAAAATAGGTTTTACTTGCCTTCGAGGGAGTACAAGAACAGATCCTAGGATGTCGATTTTGCCATGCGAGACTGTATTCCCCAGGGTTCAGAAGAATGAGAGGAAATCTGAAGTCGTGAAATCTGTTGTTTTGCAGCAGTTAGTACAGATTCATTCATTAAATATGCTATAAATTATAGTAAGAAATATGAACCACAATTCTGTGCAAAAGTCTTAGGCACACACACACTCTTACTATATATATAAAACTAGGGTACCTAAGACTTTAGCAAAGTACAGTAGTAACTTTATGTATTGCACTGTACTGCTGCCTCAAAAAAAAAACAAATTCATGACATATGTGAGTATTGATTAACCTGGTTCTGATATGGGTCTCCATTGTGGACTGAAGAAGGCTAGGAGAGGGGAATCGTGGTTGGGAAAAGGGGAACGGAGAGGAGAGGGAGCAGGAAAAACCAGAGAGACATTCTGTGATGATCAGTAAGCCAGTTGTTTGGAATCAGATGACCTTGCCTGCTGTCTCAGGGCTGGGTGTGCATGCACCTGTACCACCACCATCCACAACCCTTGGTAATCCTTCTCTGCCACCTGTCCCTCACCTCTCCCACGGCACTCCACCCTCACCCTTCCCAGCATCCGTTGCTCCCACTAAATTTACAAACTCGCTCTCCTTTCCACATTGACAAATACGGTACTGTACAAAAGATGTGCCTAAGACTTTTCCACAGTGCTATATATAAATATTTCAAGTCAAGTCACTTTTATTATCATTTCGCCCATAACTGCTGGTAGAGTACATAGCAAAAATGAGGCAACATTTTTTCAGGACTATGGTGTTACATAACACAGTACAAAAACTGGATTGAGCTACTTAAAAAACAATACAGAGAAAGCTACACTAGACTATAGACCTACACAGGACTGCATAAAGTGCACAAAAACAGTGCAGGCATTACAATAAATAATAACCAGGACAATAGGGCAGTAAGGTGTCAGTCCAGGCTCTGGGTATTGATGGGGTCTGATAGCTTGGGGGAAGAAACTGTTACACAGTCTGGTCATGAGAGCCTGAATGCTTCGGACCCTTTTCCCAGATGGCAGGAGGGAGAAGAGTTTGTATGAGGGGTGCATGGGGTCCTTCATAATGCTGTTTCCTTTGCGGATGCAACATGTAGTGTAAATGGCCATGATAGCAGGAAGAGAGACCCCAATGATCTTCTCAGCTGACCTCACTATCCACTGCAGGGTCTTGCGATCCGAGATGTTGCAATTCCCAAACCAGGCAGTGATGCAGCTGCTCAGGATGCTCTCAATACAACCCCTGGAGAATGTGATGAACATGTGGGGGGGGGGGGGGTGGGAGATGGACTTTCCTCAGCCTTTGCAGAAAGTAGAGACGCTGCTGGGCTTTCTTTGCTCTGGAGCTGGAGTTGAGGGACCAGGTGAGATTCTCCACCAGGTGAACACCAAGAAATTTGGTGCTCTTAACGATCTCTACCGAGGAGCCGTGGATGTTCAGTGGGGAGTGGTCACTCTGTGCCCTCCTGAAATATTTAAAACAAATGAAATAAGTAGCTCAAGAGAGCAAAAATAGTGAGGTAGTGTTCATGAGTTCATTATCTGTTCAGAACGGTGAATAGGTGTTATACTGTAGGACATCTGTAGATGTTAGACTGAAAACAAGGTATGCTTAAAGATTTGTTTCCAGCTGCTTTTCTCCTTTTCTGAAGTTCACAGTCCTGCAGTAGTCAAGAAATTCTTTCTCATGAAAGATTAGCTTTACTTGTCACACGAACATTGAAATGAACAGTGAAACGTGTCAGCTGTGGCCAGGGCCGACACAGTCCAAGGATTATGCTGGGGACAGCTCACAAGTGTCTCCGAGCTTCAGCCTATGACATGGCACGCCCACAACTTAATAACCCTACCCTGTACATCTTTGGAATGCCAGAGCACAAGGAGAAACCCACATGATCATGGAGAGAACGGACAATCTCCTCACCAACAGTGGTGGAATTGAACCCCGACCACGACCGTTGTCCTTCTGAAGTGTTGAGCTAACTGCTCCGCTCTCATGCCATTCTGTGAAACAAAGCAACACTGAAGCAGTTTTTCACAGTTTGGAAGATAGCTCTGGGAACGTGAGCATGCAGTCCTGCGTGTCAGCTTTGTAAACTATGCAGCTTAATGGGTGAAAGATCTTCCACTGCCAGCATTGAGTCCCACGCATATTATCAAGCAAAACCGAGCATGAAGAGTTCAACCTAGTAAAACATGTGCTTTAGCACTGGCAAGCAACTTGAGAGGCATCAAGCGTTGCCCTATATTCAAACATACAATCTATGGCAAGGTTTGCTGAATAACATCTCAAAGCCAAAGACAAGAAGAAATATTTTCCCTGCTTTTCACTGACAGTTATTTTCCTCAAGCTGTTCACCGTTATTAGTCATTCTTCATGTCCAAACCTGAATTAAGTGTGTCTGTATTTTAATTCATTAGATTATAAGCTTTCTGTCAGAGAATCACAATAAAATGTGGTCAAGACACCACATTCATTCTAGATCAGGGATCCAAGAATAGCAGAAAATCCTGCAATTCTTTCCTTGTCACATTAGGGGTACTGTGGCCTTCATTAAATACAATCAGTCTACTGGACAAACCTATCGCCATGTACTCTCCATGACTCCGCTATACTTAAACGTGTGTGGTTAGCTAGGAAGGAAATCCAAATGCTAGCAACTGGCCAAAACACTCCAAGTATTCCATACTTGCTTTGTAAACTTGATTTTCACATTTAATTTGTAATGTTACTGTGGATGTAAGTTACTTTAAATGAAATTTGCAGATTCTGCAAGGAGATGAGCCAAGGAAAATGGAACCCACCCTGTGAAAACAGTTGGTCAGTTCTGGTTACGTCAGATCCACTTTCAAGTTGGTGCCCCATTGACCCATTGCTCACCTTTTAAAAGATCCTTGATACTAAATATACTATTTTATAATATAGCATTACACTGTTCCCTCTTAACCTGTGTTGTAAATGCACCTTATTTGATCTATACTAAATGTCAACTTCCTGGAATATATTTTATTTTTTATTAATTTATTTCTGGTAATATTACTTGATGTGTTGTGTGTGTGTGTGAGTTATATATACTGTGTAGTGCACCTTGGTCTGGTGGAATGTTGTTTCTTTTGGCGGAATAGATGAACTTGCAATTGATGCAATTCAGCAAATAAAGTAAAGTTTTTCATATATATGAAAAGAACTAAACTTGCTTTCCTTTCACACTAAAAAAATTATTATATAAATTATTTTCTTCTTCCATAATATTGTGAACCTGTTTTTATTCCCAGGCAAGTTGCAGTCTGGGAAGCAAATGATCCATACAAGTTACTGGATGAGTTCAAAGTAAATTTGTTATCAAAATACATATATGTCACCGTATACAACACTGAGATTCATTTTCTTGTGGGCATACTCAATAAATTCACAACAGAATAACATCCATAACAGAACAAATGGAATACTGCATCAGTTTGAGTGTTCAACCAATGTGCAAAAGACAACAGTGCAAACACAAAAATAAGTAATTAAATAATAATAAACAAATAAACAATAAATATTGAAAACATGAGATGAAAAGTCCTTGAAAGTGAGTCCATTGGTTGTGGAAACATTTCAGTGATGGGGCAAATGAAGTTGAGTGAAGTTATCACCCTTGGTTCAGGAGCCTAATGGTTAAGGGGTGATGGCTGTTCCTGAACCCTGTGATGTTCCTGAGGCTCCTGTACTTTCTTCCTAATGGCAGCAGTGAGAAGAGAACAGGACTTGGGTTGTGGGGTGGTGGGGTACCTGATAATGGATACTACTTACTGCGACAATGTTTCTTGTAGTTGTGCTCAATGGTGGGGAGAGCTTTACCCATGATGGACTGGGTTTTGACAGAACATAATAATGCTGGGTTTTCAGCTGAGCTCATCTATTTCTACTAAGGTGCGATGTTGGATAAGATGAAGAGAAAAGGTTGAAGCATAAATTAACATAAATTTAAAAAGAAATCAGGAATGAAAAGACAAAGAATTAGTGTGAGTCAATAAATGGCAATCAGCCTTTGGCTTTCTACTGTAGCTCGTGACTGTGTCCACTGGGGGATCAGCAATTCTGAATTGGGTGTTGAGCAATGGACCAGTGGACTCAGTATGACAATGGAGTAAAGGGAATTACAGAGGCATGAGAGAGGAGTTGGCCAGGATTGATTGGAAAAGAACACTGGCAGGGATGACAGCAGAGCAGCAATGGCTGGAATTTCTGGAAGCAATTCAGAAGACACAGGATATACAGTATATGTCCCAAAGAGGATGTAGTATTCTGAAGGGAAAATGACACAACCATGACTAACAAGGGAAATCAAAGCCAACATAAAAGCCAAAGAGAGCATACAATAGTGCAAGAATTATTAGGAAGATAAGGGATTGGGAAGCTTTTAAATAACAACGGAAGGCAACTAAAAAAGTCATTAATGAGGTAAAGATGGAATATGAAAGTAAGCTAGCCAATAATATTAAAGAGGATATCAAATGTTTCTTCAGATGCACAAAAAGTGAAAGAGAAGTTAAATTGGATATCAGACCACTGGAAAATTATGTTGGAGAGGTAGTAATGTGGGACAAAAAAATGACGGGCAAACTGAATAAGTATTTTGCATCATTTCTCACTGTGGAAGAAACTAGTAGTATGGTGGAAGTTCTATCTATCAGGGATCATGAAGCATGTGACCTTTCATGAACTGAAAGGTCTGAAGGTAAAAAGTCACCTGGACCAGATGATGTACAACCCAGAGTTTGGAAAGAGGTGGCTAAAGAGATCATGAAAGCATTAGTAATGATCTTTCAAGAATCACTAGGTTCTGGAACAGTTCCTGAAGACTGTAAAATCACAAATGTCACTCCACTCTTCAAGAAGGGAGAGAGGCAGAAGAAAGGAAACTATAGGCTAGTTAGTCTGATCTCAGTGGTTGAAGTGGATTATTAAGGATGAGGATTCAGGGTACTTGGAGGCACATGATAAAGTAGGTTGTCGTCAGCATGGTTTCCTTAAGGAAAATTTTTGCCTGTAATTAAAAAGTTAACAAGTAGGATAGACAAAGGAGAATCAGTTGATGTAATGTACAGATTTTTTAGAAGGCCTTTGACAAGGTATCACACATGAGGCTGCTTAGTAAACTATGAGCCCATGTGTTACGGGAAAGATTCTAACATGAATAAAGCAGTGGCTGATTGACAGGAAGCAAAGAATGGGAATAAAGGGAGAGCCTTTTCTGTTTGGCTGCCAGTGCCTAGTGGTGTTCCATAATGGACTGTGTTGGGTCTGATTCTTTTTACGTTATATGTCAAAGATTTAGATGATGGAGTTGATGGCTTTGTTGCAAAGTTTACAGAGGCTGGTAATTTTGAGGAAGTAGAAAGGCTACAGAAGAATTGAGAGATTAGGAGAATGGGCAAAGAAAGGGCAGATGGAATACAGTGTCAGGAAGTGTGTGGTCATAAACTTTGGTGGAAGAAATGAAAGGGTTGACTATTTTCTAAATGGAGAGAAAATACAAAAAACTGAGGTGTAAAGGGACTTGGAAGTCCTTGTGCAGGATTCCTTAAAGGTTAATTTGCAGGTTGAGTGTGTGGTGAGGAAGCCAGATGCAGTGTTAGTATTCATTTGAGGAGGACTAGAATATAAAAGCAAGGATGTATTGTTGAGATTATATGAAGCACTGCTGAGGCCTCATTTGGAGTATTGTGAGCAGCTTTGGGCCCTTTATCGTAGGAGGGATGTGCTGAAACTGGAGAGGGTTCACAGCAAGTTCACAAAAATGATTCCAAGATTCAATGGCCTGTCATATGAAGAGCGCTTGATGGCTCTGGACATGTATTCATTAGAATTCAGAAGAATGAGGGGCGACCTCATTGAAACCTATCGAATGGTGAAAGGCATAGATAGAGTGGAGAGGAGGTTTTCTACGGTGGGAGAGTCGAAGACCAGAGGACACAGCCTCAGAATAGAAAGCATCTGTTTAGAACAGAGATGAGGAGGAATTTCTTCAGGCAGAGCGTGGTGAATCTGTGGAATTCTTTGCCACAGACAGCTGTGGAGGCTAAGCCATTGACTACATTTAAGCCAGACATTGATAGATTCTTGATTGTTCAATGTATGAAAGATTACAGGGAGAAGGCAGGAGATTGGGGCAGCGAGGAAAATTCGATCAGCCACAGTGGAATGGCAGAGCAGACTCGATGGACCAAATGGCCTAAATTCTGCTCCAAAATCTTAAGGTCTTATGGCCTTACAGATTTTTAAAATCAAAATAAACTTTATTCATAATAAAAAATATTTAGAAGTATAAACCATGCAATGCATTTTCATTCCTACATTCATTGACAGAAGCAGAATCAGGTTTAATATCACAGGCCTATGTTGTAAAATTTGTTGTTTATTGCAACAGATAATAAAAACTGTACATTACAATAAGTATATATCTGCTATCATGTCTTCTTTGTAACTGCATTGATACGTTGGGCTCAGAATAGATCCTCGGAGATATTGACACCCAGGTAGTTGAAATTGCTCATTCTTTTCACTGATGATCCCTCGAAGAGGACTGGTGCGTGTTCCTCCGTCTTACCCTTTCAAAAGCCTTCAATTAATTCTCTTGTCTTGCTGATGCTGAGTGCAAGGTTGTGCTGTAACACCACTCAACGAGCTGGTCTATCTCGCTCCTGTACGCCTTCTCGTCACCTACTGAAATTCTGCTGAGATGGTGACGAGAAGGCGTACAGAAGTAAGACAGAGGCTTGCAGTAGTGTTCCAATCTCATGTGCTCCCCTCTGCTACAATAATTGAGGGGCTCCTTCATCCAGCCCAGGCACTCCTTCTCCAACAGTGGGGTAAAATTGCAAAAAGCTGTTCTCAAGACCAGTAATCTGAATTGTTACCTGGAAGTTAAATGTCAAGCAGAAATATCAAAAGTATCCTTTCACACATCACCAGGCCAGATAATTCTTGAAATCAGTATTATCCATCAAAGAGGAAAGACCACTGGCTCTAGGAACGGTGAAATTAAATTTTAGTGGGTGCCTGATAGTGTAGATTACAGAGAACTTAAACAAGCAAAATATTTGTTTTTAACTCCCCTGAAAGGGAAGTTAAGGGCCCTGGCTCAAAATGAAAGCAGCTTGCAGTTGTTATACAAGCACTGTTTACACACGGCATTACTGAACAATTGGATTTGTCAGTGACCTGTCTGCCACTTGGTTGTCTCTGACTCATTTTGAAACTGATTATATCCTGTTCTTGCAGAATACACACAATTCACTGAACTGGTTTGAGGGATTAAGTCTACCCCGTCTGTAACAAGACATCAGAATCAGGTTTATGATCACGGATTTATATAACGTATTGATTTGCAGCAACTACAGAGAGTGAAGACGTAAGTTTACCATTAGTTACAAAGTGAGCATGCAGTGCAATAAAGGGAACAATGAGGCAGTGTTGATGGGATCATGGTCCACCGAGATACCTGATGGCGGAGAAGTAGAAACTGTTCCTAAATCGTGTATTTAGGCTCCTGTACCTCCTCCAAGATGATGGTAACAAGAAGAGGTCATGTCCCGAAAGAGGACATAATCTTGCTCTGTGAAAATTGATTTGGATTCACATGTAACTTTGCTAAATTTAACAGTTTTTCAAACTATGAAACAAGTGAACTTAACTTTTATACCGCTGGTGTTTAAAAGTAAAACCAGGTCATTATTTTCAATAATTTCAGTGCAACCTCATTACTTTTATTTTTGCACCATATTCCTGAGGCATAGTGATTACTTGAAACTTGCAATTAGGAGGCTCAATATATAAATCCATCGCTTTCTGCAACATTGAATTGTACAGACGATGAAGATCATGGGGTTTGCCTTGAATGCTCGGATCATTGTCCTCAGTGGGGATCTGCAAACTCATTTCCTTCTTCTCATTCCTACCATCAGGAGCCTGAAGACACACACTCAACATTTCAGGAACGGCTTCTTGTCCTTCGCCATCAGATTTCTGAACAGTGATGAATCCGTGAATACTACCTCACTATTTTGCTCTCTTTTTTAACTGCTTATTCATTTTCTTTATATTTGTTATTGACACTTACAGTATTTGTTATGTCTTGCACTGTACTGCTGCTGCAAAGCTACTCGCTGGAATTCTAAAGAATGAGCTCATCGAAAGCTATCAAATATTGAAAGGCCTTGATAGAATGGATGTGAAGAGGGTGCTTCCTGTGGTCGGGAGAGTCTAAGACCAGAGGACGCAGCTCAGAATAGACGGGCGTCCTTTTAGAATGAAGACGAGGAGGAATTTCTTTAGCCAGAGAGTGGTGAATCTGTGAAATTCATTGCTATAGGTGGCTGTGGAAGCCAAGTTACTAGGTATATTTAAGGCAGAGATGATAGATCCTTGATTAGTCAGAGCATGAAGGGATGCTGGGAGAAGGGAGGAGATTGGGGCTGAGATGGATCAGTCATGATGAAATGGTGGGGCAGACTCGTTGGGCCAAATGGCCTAATTCTACTCCAATATCTTATGGAGTTATGGTCATATATGTCAGTGGGCATACCAAGGGGAATGCATTTAAGGTGAGAGGGGGTAATTTCAAGGGAGATGTGAGGGGCAAATGTTTTACACGGAGAGTGGCAGGTGCCTGGAATGTGCTGCCTGGGGTGGTGATAGAGGTAGAAACATTAGAGATGAAAATGGACAGATACGGACATTAATGTACTGTAGGCAGAGTGTATCAGGTTGGTTACGTGATGACTAAATTGGTTTGACACAGCATTGTGGGCCAAAGGGGTTGTTCCTGTGGTGTCCGTTCCATAATAAGCCCGATCCTGATTCCGACTCCTGCTCCATCCACTGCAACCACATGAGCAGAATGAGGAAACAGGACTAATCCCCATTTTGTTTTACCAGCAACCAAACCGATTCTGATCTGGAACTAACTCCTTGAA
This sequence comes from Hypanus sabinus, assembly GCF_030144855.1. Lineage (NCBI taxonomy): Eukaryota > Metazoa > Chordata > Chondrichthyes > Myliobatiformes > Dasyatidae > Hypanus > Hypanus sabinus. The sequence goes on along the minus strand of NC_082715.1, from coordinate 15,366,426 downwards.
ACTACTGGAAAACAGCTGCATCTTCAGAGAAAACTGGGAAAAGTACACTCAGTGGTCTCTTTATTAGGTACCCCCTGAACCAGACAAAGTGACCAGTGAGTGTATGTCCATGGTTTTCAGCTGCAGTAGCCCATCCACTTCAACGTTCAACATGTTGTGCATTTGCTGCACACCACTGTTGTAATGAATGGTTATTTGAGTTACTGTTGCCTTCCTGTCGACTTAACCAGTCTGACCGTTCTCCTCCGACCTCTCCCGTTAACAAAGTGCTTTCACCCACAGAACTACCACTCACCGGGTGTTATTAGTTTCTCCCATCATCCTCTGTAAACTGTTGGGTGTGAAAATCCTAGGGGATCGGCAGTTCCTGAGATTCAGAAACCACCCTGTCTGGCATCCATGATCATTTCACAATCAGATTCATTCAGATCACGTTTCTTCCCCTCTCTGATGTTTGGTCTGGACAGCAACTGAACTGCTTTACCATCTCTGAATGCTTTTGTGCATTGAGTTGCTGCCGCATGATCGGCTGATGAGACATATGTGTTAATGAACAGGTGTACAGGTGTTCCTAATAAAGTGGCCACTGTCCCAGCACACTGTCCCTTCCCTTTCTCCCAATGATCCACTCTCCTCTCCAATCAGATTTCTTCTTCTTCACATCTTTACCTCTTCCACCTATCACCTCCCAGTGTCTCGCTGCGCCCCCACCCCCCCCCCCGCCCACCTACCTTCGCTCTCACCTAGCTCACCAATCACCTGCCAGCTTGTACTCTTTCCTCTTCCCCCACCTTCTTATTCTGGCTTCCTTACCCTTCCTTTCCAGTCCTGTTGAGTGGTATCAGCCTGAAATATTGTCTGTTTATTCTTCACTGCGGATGCTGACTGACCTGTTGGGTTCCTCCAGCATTTTTGTGCTTGCTGCTCTGGATTTCCAGCATCTGCACAATGTGTTGGTTGCGCATTTTATTCAAAAGTAACTCCTGACTCTAATGTTTTTGTAACAGGATCCTGGTCAGAGAGTTCCGGGGCTTACGCAGGTATCCAAGACAGCCATTAAAATTCAGCTTGATTCCTGACACAGAACACTTATGCACAAAGCTTACTGTAGCGGCAGTGTAGCAGTTAGCACGACGCTATTACAGTTTGGAGCATCAGAATTTGAAATTCTGTCCCAGTGTCCTCCATAAGGAGTCCCTGTATGTCCTACCCATGGAATGAGCGGGTTTTCTCCGGGTGCTCCAGGTCAATAAGGTCAGGGTGTCAAGGCCCGAAACAAGGGGTAGACTGATTCAGCTCGCTGCCTTGCCCTGTGCTGAACTAGGGGTCTGGGGACAGACTCTTGTTGTGGACTTCAGTTCAGAATGCTATTTGCTGGCAGTTATTGTTTGCATGACTTTTCTTTCCCTCTGCACAGTGAGTGTTCGATGGTCTTTTTTTAATGTGCTCTTTTGAGTTTTGGTTTTTTTTCTGGCCGTCCGTAAGGAGAGGAATCTCAAGGTTGTAAGATGTATACGTACTTCGATAATAAATGTACTTGAGCTTTGAACATCCCTCCCACAGTACAAAGTTGCACTGGGTAGATTAACTGGTCATCGCGAATTGTCCTGTGATTAGGTCGGGGTTAAATCAGGGCTGTCGGGAGCTACTGAGCAGCATGGCTCCAAGGGCCAGAAAGGCCTATTCTGTGCTGTATCACTAAATATATAAATAATAAAATAAAAATGATTGTGAGTTGTGGATTGTCCTTTTCCCTGTTATTGTCGTAAGATATAGGCCGTAAGATATAGGAGCAGGATTAGGCTGTTTGGTTCATTGAGCTGGCACTGCCATACCATCATGGCAGTTTTATCATCCCTCTCAACCCCATTCTCCTGCCTTCTCCTCCCCGTAACTTTTGACACCTTCACTAAACAAGAATCTATCAACCACCACTTTCAATATACCCAGTAACTTGGTCTCCTCAGCTATCTGTGGCAATGAATTCCACAGATTCACCACCCTCTGGCCAAAGAAATTTCTCCTCATCTTTGTTCTGCGGTTGTGCCCTCTGGTCCTCGACTTTCCTGCTATATGAAACATCCTTTCCAAGTCCACCTTATTTAGTGATATTCTGTAGGTTTCAATGAGATGCTCCACACCCCCCATTCTTCAAAACTCCAGTGAGTTCAAGCCCAGAGCCATCAAACCCTGATTTAAGCACTTAAGGCCTCAGCAGAGAATGTGCTTCTAATGATGGACTGCAAACATCCTACCTAGAAACTTCCACAGTGCAAGGTTGATGGGGATTTACCTCCTGAAAACAAATCTTTGAGGCTTGTTTGTTTTTAAATAATATAGACAATAGATGCATGAGTTGGCCATTCGGCCCTTCGAGCCAGCACCGCCATTCACTGTGATCATGGCTGATCATTCACAATCAGTACCCGTTTCTGCCTTCTTCGCATAATCCCTTGACTCCGCTATCGTTAAGAGCTCTATCTAACTCCTTCTTGAAAACATCCAGAAGATTGGCCTCCACTGCCTTCTGAGGCAGAGGATTCCACAGATCCACAACTCTCTGGGTGAAAAAGTTTTTCCTCAACTCTGTTCTAAATGGTCTACTCCTTATTTTTAAACTGTGGCCTCTGGTTCTGGACTCCCCCAACATCGGGAACATGTTTCCTGCCTCTAGCGTGTCCAATCTCTTAATAATCTTACATGTTTCAATCAGGTCCCCTCTCATCCTTCAAAACTCCAGTGTATACAAGCCCAGTCGCTCCAATCTTTCAGCATATGACAGTCCCGCCATCCTTGGAATCGACCCCAAATTATCAAAATTTTTAAAAACGCTAATGAATATTTTAAAACAATTAGAAAAGTTGAGCTTAATGACTGAACTTATCTATTTTCTTTCCAATCAGCAGGTCAGGAAGCGACTGGGGATAAAGACCCAATGTTAGGTCAGGGCAGGGTAGGACCACAGAGGAAGCTTGAGGACGGACACTCAATGTGTTAGGAACAGTTTCTTCACCTCTGCTAACAGATTTCTGAACAGTCCATGAACACGATTTTGCCATGAACACACCTCGCAAAGAGGTTTCCTGACATTGTGTGTGTGTGTGTGTGTGTGTGTGTGTGTATATAAATATATATATATAGTGGTTGTCAATCATGTCTACAATGTCAGGGAATGTGGAAGATTTTTTAAGTGGAAAAGCCATTGCACTGGGGTAGTTCCACTCTCTCAACCTCAAGAGTCAGGGTCCAGTGGTACAAACAAGTGTCACAAACTGGGGTTTACCTTGGATGACCACGGCGTCCTCTGTGCCTTGTCATGTCCTTCTCTCTCCATGGAGCGTTACAGAACCACCTTCATGGATCTCACTGGAGATCTCATCCACCCAGTGCAGCGGAGCTGTCTACGACAGGCATGTCCCTAATTCACAGCGGTAAGAGGCCGCCAGCTACCCTCACCTGTCGAAGTGGTGTGCCAGGGTTCATAGGTCATGGACTGTTCAGAAAGTCTCTATGTTACAATAAGAAATGTTTATTTTCTTATTGTAACGTATCGTGATTTTTAAAATTTACTACACTACAAAACAACAAACTTCACGACATACATCAGTGGTTATAAACATGATTCTGATTTCCTTAGTGTAGCATACTCCAGGTGAATTGATTAATGAATATTTCTATTGATGTTTGTCATTCTCTTTATATCGATAAACGCAGGGCTATAATAAATCCCAGACAGATTTGCTTGAGAGCAGCTGAACAGTGGCCATTCTCTTCAGCATAGGCAACTCAGTTTATGTCCACTTAGCTGAAACTGTAATGATACATACAACCACATTACTTATGAAACCAAAATCTCAACCTGGCCCTCTTTGTTTTCTTCCTATTACAAATTTGTCAAAAGTTGGCAAATCATTGGCAGGTGTCAAGAAGTGTTGCATATACTTTCACATATGTTCAGTCGGCACTTAATTAGGTATGCCTGTACGTCTGCTCATTCATGCCAATCATGTAACAGAACTTCAATGCATAAAAGCATGCTAACATAGTCAAGAGGTTCCGTTGTTGTTCGGACCAAACATCAGAATGGGGAAGAGGTGTGATCTAGGTGACTTTGACCATGGAGTGACTTGTGGTGCCAGATGGGGTGATTTGATTATTTCAGAAACTGCTGATTCCTTAGGGTTTTCACGCACAATGGTCTCTAGAGTTTACAAAGAATGGTGTGAAAAAAAAAACAAAAAAAAACATCCAGTGTGCGGCATTGCTGTCAGTGGAAATGCCTTGTCAATGGGAAAGGTCAGAGGAGAATTAGCCAGACCAGTACAAGCTGTCAGGAAGACAACAGTAACTCAAATAACCACATGCTAGAGCAACTGTTGGGTGTTATTTTGCTTTCAACATTTCAGAGAAGTTTGGATAGGTACATGGATGGGATATTATTGAAGTGCAGATCAATGGGACTAGGCAGTTTAAATCAATCAATATGGACTTGACGGCTCCTCAGTAGAGAGCGTTAAGAGCACCAAATTTCTTGGTGCTCACCTGGCAGAGAATCTCACCTGGTCCCTCAACACCAGCTCCATAGCAAAGAAAGCCCAGCAGTGCCTCTACTTTCTGCAAAGGCTGAGGAAAGTTCATCTCCCACCCCCCCATCCTCATCACATTCTACAGGGTTTGTATTGAAAGCATCCTGAGCAGCTGCATCACTGCCTGGTTCGGAAATTGCACCATCTCGGATCGCAAGGCCCTGTAGCAGGTAGTGAGGTCAGCTGAGAAGATCATTGGGATCTGTCTTCCGGCTATCATGGACGTTTACACTACACGCTGCATCCGCAAAGCAAACAGCATTATGAAGGACCCCACACACCCCTCATACAAACTCTTCTCCCTCCTACCATCTGGGAAAAGGCACTGAAGCATTCAGGCTCTCACAACCAGACTATGTAACAGTTTCTTCCCCCAAGCTATCAGACTCCTCAATACCCAGACTCTGGACTGACACCTTACTGTCCTATTGTCCTGTTTATTATTTATTGTAATGCCTGCACTGTTTTGTGCACTTTATGCAGTCCTGGGTAGGTCTGTAGTCTAGTGTATTTTTTTTTCTGTGTTGATTTTACATAGTTCAGTGTAGTTTTTGTACTGTTTCATGTAGCAACATGGTCCTGAAAAACATTGTCTCATTTTTACTATGTACTGTACCAGCAGTTATGGTTGAAGTGACAAAAGAAAGTGACTTGAGATGGGCCAAAGGGCTGTAGTTTTATATGATTTTAGGACTCTATGCAATACTCCAAAACCAGCCTAACAAAAGTTTATACAACTGCCACATGACTTTTATATTCAATGCCTGACCAATGAAGTTAAGCATGTAGTTTCTACCACTCCATCTCCTTGTGAATCTGAATCAGACTCAGGTTTATTATCACCGACATGTGTCGTGAATTGTGTTGCTTTGCGGCAGCAGTGCAAAAGCAAAATGTAAAAAAAATTACTGTAAGTTACATCAAAATATATAGAGCCCTCGAGTCAGAGAAAAGTACAGCACAGATACAGGCCCCCTGGCCCATCCAAAACCATCAAAACTGCCTTCTCCCATTGACCTGCAATTCTTTAATGTAAATAAATATATATATATATAGGCAGTGCAAGAAGTGCTGCTGTGTTCATGGGCTCATAGTCTATTCAGAAATCTGATGGCAAATGGGAAGAAGTTGTTCCAAAAACATTGAGTGTGTGCCTTCAGGCTCCTGTATCACCTCCCTGATGGTAGCAATGAGAAGAGGACATGTCCTGGATGGTGAGGGTCCTTAAAGCATTGTCTTTTGAAGATGTCTTCGATGGTGGGGAGGCTATTGCCCATGATGGCGCTGGCTGAGTTTACTCTGCAGTATTCTGATTCCGAATCCCTCTGAATATTAGCGTCCCTAAGGGTCCATCTATTCTTTTCATCTTCGCTCTTGCATTTGACTGACCATCACCTCACACTGCATCTATCATGGTCACCCTGACTTCAGACTGATTTATGCCCTCCTCTGTCCTTTGACAGGGGTGTATGGAGTAGTCCTTCTGGTGAAGGGGCTTGTCATGTCCTTTCTGGAGCAGTTCACTTACCTTTAGTCCCCACCAGACCCTCAGCTCTCACCTGCCGCTCCAAACAGCTGTTGGCATGTGACAGCAGTCACACCCCCGTACTCTGTTTCAGCAGGCAGAATAAACCAGGTGAGGATAACTGGCAGCCTCAGACCTGAGCCACGTGTCCGCCCTAGCTTGCGAAGTCAGCTCTGGCGGACGGGGCAAATGAGATCTACATTGAGAGGCAACGGCCAGAAAGGTGGTGCAATGCTCCATGGAGAGCGAAGGACGCAACAAGGTGCAGAAAACACCATGGTCATCCACTGCAACCAAAGAAGATCCCAGTTTGTGACACTTACCCGTACCACTGGATCAGGACTTCTGAGGTTGAGAAGGTGGAACTGCCCCACTTTAAAACCTCTCCCACACCATTATTTGACAACATTCAACAACTTTGTTAATATTCATGTCTTCTGCAAACCTACTAACCATTTTCAGAGAAAGATGAAAGATTGTAATGTTTAAATCAGTAAAATGCCTCATTTGATTCAATGACCAACGCAGTCTAAGGATTGCCTGGGGCAGCCTGTGAGTGCTGTCACTGATGCACCATCAATAACTCTCGGAGACGTGAGACGAGATATAGGCTTTTATTGGCTGGAAGAAAGAACAAGCAGCAAGTGACCACCACACTGCATCCTGGAGAGTGAGGAAGGGGCAGTGTCTCCAATCGCCTTTATACCGGGGTCTGTGGGTCTGTGGGAGGAGCCATAGGAGCAGTCAGCGGGGGGGGGGGGTGTCCAGACAGGTATACGTAGTTCACCACAGTCACACTTCCACCACCAACCAACAGAGCATGCTTGCAATTTACCCTCCCTAACCCTGGCTGTACATCAATAGTATGCTGGAGGAACTAGAGGAAACCTCACCTAATCACAAGGAGAATGTACAAGCTCTTTAAAGTTTACAGCTCAAAGTTAGTTTTATTATCAGTAGGTTACCATAGCAACGCACACAACATGCTGGAGGAACTCAGCAGACCAAGCAGCATCTATGGAAACGGCTAAACAGTCGATGCTTTGGGCCGAGACCCTTTCTCAGGATGGATGGCAAAAGGTTATGGCCCGAAAAGTTGACTGTTTACTCTTCACCATAGATGCTGCCTGGCCTGCTGAGTTACTTCAGCATTTTGTGTGTGTTGCTCGGATTTCCAGCACCTGCAGATTTTCTCTTGTAGATGGCACCATATACAACCCTGAGATTCATTTTCCTGTGTGCATAGGCAGTGGTGTGAATCAAACCCTGATTGGTGATCACTGGCCTGGCACTAACCCTTATGGCACTGTGGCCGTACAATCCATATTATTAATGTGCATTACAAACAACAAAGGTCCCAACACCGAACCTTGTGGAACCCATTAAGAAGAACATTGGCAATTAAACCCTGACAAACCTGACCCCATTCAAACTAAATACGAATTATGTTTAAACACGCACAGCTGTGTAAGTTAAAACCTTTTGTTTGTCTGTAATAATGCAGACTTTATTGTGTTGACTGAAAATATCAACCCATAGTTCCTCAGCCACTGTGTTTATTGACTCCTTTTAAATTAGCTGAGCAATATTGCCTACCTTTAAACTAGCATCCATTGCATCTGGATGATAAATGCATTTAAGTTCTGCTACACTTGCACAAACAAGAAGTCAATATGTTGCCACAATCTCCCTGTGATATCAAAGGGGAAATCTCACAGAGTAACCTACCTTTCTGCTGATACAGAAGGGAAATTAAAATTCACAAGTTATTTTCATTCTTCAGTCAGTTTGATAATCTGGTAAAACAGTCTAATAATAATTTACTTCTCCTTTTACCTCTGATTACGTTGAACATGACATTCAGTGCTCTCACTCGCATGTGAGTCTCCACTTGTTTGTGGAGGAGAATCCAGCCAGCAGATGAGGGACAGAGGGCCTGATGATAGCAAAATTACAGAGATGGGAGTGGTGATGATTGAAATGCGATTAGAGGCTCACACAACATTAACTAGGTTATTAAACTCATAAGCAGTTTAATTCAGCCTTAGATCTCGGCCAGAAAACCAGAGTTTGATTTGCTGACAAAGGAACAGGATCAAATGTGTTACATAATACAATGACTTTGGTCTTTTAAAGATTTAATCAGAAGAAACCCATGCTGATCCAACTCTGGAACTGTTTAAATTGAGGATATGTTAGCAAAATCTTAAAGTCAAAGTACTTTCGTCCTCATAGAGAGATCAGAAGTGGAGAGACTGAGCAATTTCAAATTCCTGGGTGTCAACTCTGAGGTCCTAATCCGTTCCCAACATATTGATGCAACTATAAAGAAGGCAAGACAATTTCATTAGCAGTTTGAGGAGCTTTGGTATGTTACCTAAAACACTCACAAATTTCAACAGATGTACTACGGAGAGCTTTTTAACCAGCTTCATCACCGTCTGATATGAGTTGGGGGCTAGTGTCAAAGCACAAGATCGCAGTAAGGTGCAGAGAGCTGTAAAATTAGTCTGCTCTATGATGGGCACCAGCCTGTGTAGCATCCAAGACATCTTCAAAGACCCCCACCACCCAAGACCATCAGGAAGTCTGACAGTACACACTCAATGATCGAGGAACAACTTCTTCCCTTCTGCCATGCAATATCTGAATGGATACTGAACCCGTGAACACTACCTCACTACTTTTTTATTTCTGCTTTTGCATTATTTATTTAATTCAACATTCTTAATATATAAGTAATTCATATTTTTTTTGTAATTCAAATTATTATCATTATTTTTACAAAGCAGCACAGCGTATTCTAGAGCAGATATAGTACAGTCATCCCATGACAGGAAAACATATAAAACTAAGAAACAGAAAAAAAACTTCTAATTTAAGTTTAAACTAACATTCTATATTATCATGTATTGCATTGTACTGCTACCGCAAAGTTAACAAATTGCACAGCATATGCAGGTGATAATAAACCTGATTCTAATTCTGATTCTGACTTATTATCACAGTACATATACACTCAGTGACTATTTAAACTCAGCAGGCCAGGCAGCATCTATGGTACAGAGTAAACAGTCGACTTTTCAGGCCATAATCTTTTAACATCCATCCTGAAGAAGAGTCTCGGCCCAAAGCATCGACTGTTTAGTCTTTTCCATAGATGCTGCTTGGTCATCCAAAGCAGTGTCATCCATAAATGATTATCAAAGTTAAATAATTTTAATGCATTCACAATGCGCATAAGATCGACTTTGACAGCACAAAATGACTATGGCACACCAATGGCTTTTAGGACCACCTGGTGAAGGAAGCTATTGAAATAAAACTAGAGAAACAGCATTTTCACAAGGATGAAGGCCTCACTCTAAGTAAGAACTGAAGCAACACATATAAAATGCTGGAGGAACTCAGCAGGCCAGGCAGTATCTATGGAAAAGGTTACAGTCAACGTTTCAGGCTTTCAGGCCAAAGCATCAACTGTACTCTTTTCCAAAGATGCTGCCTAGCCTGCTAAGTTCCTCTGGTATTTTGGGTGTGTTGCTCAGTTTTCCAGCATCTGCAGATTTTCTCTTGTTTGTGATCAATAGACAATAGACAATAGGTGCAGAAGTAGACCATTCGGCCCCTCGAGTCTGAACCGCCATTCTGAGATCATGGCTGATCAAGAACCGGAACTTGAGTGTAGTCAAGCTGGGACAGCATAAACCTGATTGTATGAGGACTAACCAATCAGGAGAGGTGGACGGTGGGGGTAAACATGCCTAGGCATCATACCGGATGAAGATGGCAAAGTATGTCATTGAAATGTTGGTTATAATCAATACCTGTACCCGGCTGGAAGCCCGAGAAGAGTTTATTCATGATTTTAAATTGTTTTTCACTTGAATTTACTTTACAAATAACAGAGGCAAAAGTTTCATTCGGGAATCTGTAGATCAAAAATAGGGAAGTGTCTACTGGAACTGCTTGAGCCAGGCAGTTTGGAATCTGCTTACCACGGACCATCGTTTGCATAAATTAACACATTTATTGTGTAAAACAGAGAATTGGTCAAACAAATAGAAATTAGCAGAAGCATTCAGATAGGTATGCAGTAGAAGCGTCACTCTGGTATCACACCACCTACATGGGTAATATCTCATAGAAGACTTTGTTCCGCAAAGCATCACACTTCCTAGTTTTATGTTCTGTATAGGAGCATTGTTAAAGTAGGTCTACAGTATTTGCAACCAGCTCAGAGTTATATTGTGTTTTGTTTTTGGGACTGGCCCCTCAGAAGATTGTAGGAACGGAAATAAAATATAATTTTGCTTGAATTTAGAACATGCCTCAAATTTATCAAAGAGGAGTGGCTGACATTTTTAGGTTGGAAAGTATGGGAATGCATATTTTTACTGTCGGCTTCAAGGAATCTGGGTGAGAGCCCAGATCCGCAAAGAAGGAAGACTTCTCCAAGTTCACAGTCACGGGTAATTGTATAGGAAATGTAGAAGTCATTTTGTTTACAGCAAGCTGTTCAGATTTTGTATCTCCTTATAACATAGAAGTTCATTTGGCCCCTGGTGCATATGGCAATCCCATTCTCCTGGAAAGCTACAAATGTCACTCCACTCTTTAGGAGGGGAGGGAGGCAAAAGAAAGGAATTTATAGGCCAGCTAGTCAGAGTTCAGTGGTTGGAAGTTATTGGAGTCCATTATTAAGGATGAAGTTTCAGGGTACTTGGAAGCACATGATAAAATAAGCCAACATCAGTGTGGTTTCCTTAAGGGGAAATCTTGCCTGACACATCTGTTGGAATTCTTTAAGGAACTAACTAATAGACAAGGAAGACTCAGTGGCTGTCGTTCACTGGACTTTCAGAAGGCCTTTGGTATTGTGCTGCACATGAGGCTGATTAAAAAGAAAAGAGCCCATGGTATTTCAGGAAAGATACCAGCATGGATAGAAGATCTGCTGTGCTGAAGAAGCATGGAATTTGCTGAAGGACTGAGACAGGTTGGGAGAATGGGCCCAAAAAATGGCAGATTGAGTATAGTGTATGTTCATCCACTATGACAGAGATCAGGCAGCATCTATGGAGAGGAGTAAACAGTGGACGCTACAGGCTGAGACCCTTCAACATGGGGTTGTGTTAAGTTCTTTGTGTGAGATGTGGGAGACCTCCTGCCCCACGGATAACCTCATCTGCACCAGGTGCACCAAGCTGCAGTTACTCAGAGAATGTGGTAAAGTACTGGAGCTGTAGATTGATAGCCTTCAGCTCATACGGAAACTGAGGAGGTGATAGATAGGAGCTACAGTGAGGTAGTCGCCACTGAATTGCTGGAAGCAGGTACCTGGGTGACTGTCAGGAGAGAGAAAAGAAATAGGCAGCCAGTGCAGAGTATCCCTGTGGTCGTTCCCCTCAATGATAGGTATACTGTTTTGGATACTCTTCGGGTGAGGAGGGGTGTGGCCGAATCTCTGGCACTCAGAAGGGAGTTGTGGCAGGGTGGGGGGGGGGGGTGGGAGAGCAAGAGCACTGCAGTAGTGATAAGAGATTCCTGGAGAAATAGGCATGAGACTGAGTGGACATCATAGAGACACCTGAACAGTGTGTTTACTCTGCACACTTATGGCCCAGTGGCGGCGGTTGGTGTAGTATAGAGAAGACTCTGAGGGACATCTTGGATCTAATCCATGGCATTCTAGAGGGGGAGGGGGAGCAGCCAGAAGACTTGGCACATGTTGGCACCAATGACATTGGTGAGAAAAGAGAGGAGGTCCTGAAGAGAGAATTGAGGGAGCTAGGCAGAAAGACCTCCAGGTTAGTAATCACTGGATTGCTGCCTGTGCCATTTGCCATTGAAGGTAAGAATAGGATGATTTGGCAGGTGAATGCATGACTGAGGAACTGGTGCAGGGGATAGTGATTCAGATTTCTCGATTATTAGGTTTTCTTCAGGAGCCTGTGGTCTGAAGGTGTGACCTGTACAAAAGGGACGGGTTACATCTGAGCCCAGGGGGACCAGTGTCCTTGTGGGTAGGTGTGCTGTAGTTGTTCGGGGGGGTTTAAACTAACTTGGCCGGGGGACAGGAAACTGAGAGATAGGGCTGAGGATGGGGCAGGGGGTATACATGCAGAGGCAATGTGTAGTGAGACCGTCAGGAAGAACAGGCAGGTGACAGGGCAAAATTGCAGTCAGGGGGACAAAATCTAAAATTGTGAAGAACAGAGGACTGAAGATGTTATATTTGATTGCATGCAGTGTGTGGAATAAGGTAGATGTCTTGTAGCCCAGTTAGAGATTTGCAGCTATGATGTTGTAGGCATCACTGATCTGTGGCTGAAAGAAAATTGTAACTGGAAGCTTAATATCCAAGGATAGGCATTGTATCAAAAGGACAGGCAGGTATGCAGAGGGGGGCACAGTGGCTCTGTTGATAAAAAATTAAATCAAATCCTAAGAAAGAAGTGACATAGGATTGGAAGATGTTGAATCACTGTAGATAGAGTTAGGAATAATGCCATGCACTGCATTGGGCAGAAAGACCCCGATGGATGTTATACACAGGCCTCTAAACAGTCATCAGGTTGTGGGCTACAAATTACTGAAGGAGATAGAAAATGCATGCCAAAAGGGAAATGTTACAATAATTATGGGGGAATATGCAGGTAGATTGGGAAAATCAGGTTGGTGCTGATTCTGGGTCCCAAGAATGATAATTTGTAGAATGTCTGTGAGATGGTTTATTTGAGCAGCTTGTGGGTGAGCCCACTAGGGGATCAACTATTCCGGATTGGGTGTTGTGTAATAAACTGGATCTGATTAATGAGCTTAAGATAAAGGAACCCTTCGGAGTAGTGATGTATCAGGAAAAAAGGAGTAAAGGAAATTGCATGAGAGAGGAGCTGGAAAAAGCTGATTGGAAAATGACATTAGCAGGGATGATGGCAAAGCAACAATGGCTAGAGTGTCTAGGAGAAATTTGGAAGGCACAGGATAGGAACATCCCAAAGAAGATTAAGTATTCTGAAGGCAGAATAACACAATCATGGCTGACAAGGGGTCAAAGCCAGCATAAATCCAAAAGAGAGGGCAGTAATAGAGAAAAACTTACTTAGAGGATTGGGAAGCTTTTAGAAACCAACAGAAGGGAATAGAAGCTGAATGGCCTAATTCTGGTCCTTTGCTTTATGGTCTTATAATCTTATCATTGTTCTGGATTTCCAGCATCTCAGAATCTTTTATGTTTAACCTCTGAGAGTGCTGTCTGTGTAAAGATTGGTATGTTTGTAACAGGGATTTCATATGCGTTGAAACTCTAAAAATGTGTGAATCCTGATATGGTGTGTCACTTGACAAGAAAGTTAATCAATGGATGAGGCATTGATATCCGGCATACCTGATTTTCAGTCATTATACAGTATATGAGGAACTGTGGCGACCCATTTCCTGGCACATCCGAACCGGCTCACAATTAGATAGCCTACAGGGGTTTGCTAGCACAGAGCTTTGGAGCCTCTGCGCCACGGGGGGGCAGGTTGAGGGAGGCTTAAAAATGAGGCTGAGGATTTCGAATAAAGTTTTTTCCTTCGACTGCAGTTACCGACTCCGTGTCGTAATTTTAGCACTGCGTGTAGCACACCGCTACAGAACTTCATTACTCATCCAGCTAAAATGCGTTAAAACAGCATAGGCTGAGACTGAAGCTAAATCCTATAGTCCCCCTGTGGGTTTGTGTGATTGCACCTCATCTGACTACTTATCTGCTGATTGATCGACAGTAGGTGTTTTACTGGTTGACTGAAATCACAGAGATATTATGGATTGTTTGCACAAAACGTTTAGACGGGGCCACCACAAAATGAAATATGAACAAAGGAGAGTGTAAAAAAAAATCAAAAAGCTGAGGAAAGCTCTGAATGATAAGAAAAAGTAAAATGCATGGGTAAAATTCCAACTGATCATTGTTATGAAATATTAAAATATTTCATATTTTAATTATCCTCCTCTCAAACCACAAAGCTCAAAGTACATTTATTATCAAAGTATGTATGCAGTATAAAATCCTGAGGTTCTGATTCTTCAGACAGCTAGAAGACAAGAAAACCATGGAATCCATTCAAAGAAGAAAATCCACCTCCCCCCAACATACAAACAATAGGTCACGCAAATGGCAACAAGTTTATCAAACTTACCCCTCCCCACACACACACACACACACACACACACACACACACACACACACACAACAAAAAATCAAATCATGCAAATGGCAACATGAAAGAACAAGCAAAAACACATAAAATCAAAAGAATCCAATCAAACTTTGCAGTAATAAATTTCATGGCAAGTCTAAATCGCTGAGCTGCTGGGTTGCTTGACTCAAAGGGCTGAAGGTCCTATTCTGCACTGAATCTCTAAATAAAATCCAACATAGCTCCTAGTGTCTGCATTCCATTGTCAATATGCTTCCCAAACTTGAGAATTCACTTAAATTGCTGAGATATTATCTGACCAAACAAAGCCTGTATATTTGTTTAGGTTTTATGTTATCACTGACTTTTTTTGGGAAATACTTGGAGCCAAAAGAGTGTGGTTTAGTACCCAGGGTGCAGTCTGCATGGAGCCTGTGGTCTGAAGAACAATTTAGACCACAAATTCAAAATAAGACTACTAACTCTTCACACAACTGTTTTAATTTCTCCATGTTTAATTTTAAGCTACTGTGCTAAGGATACTCATGAGATCTGTAATTTTAAGTATAGTTTCTAATCAGTTACACAAATATTGTTGCATCGTTTGGATTTAGATTTAGATATAGATTTATTTATTCTCCAAAGGACCACAACTTCGTCGTGGTTTGGAGAGCTAAGTCGGTTGGAGTTAAAGCTTTATATTTTGGCTGTTGACAACAGGTAGAGGCCAGACTAAGAGTAGTCCACTGGTCCTCCAGCTCTGACTAATCAAAAAAAAAGCAATGAAAAGTCCTTCTACATCTGAGTGTGACAGTATTCCTGATTGCCCACCCAGGGGCTTGCATGACTGACAACAGTGAAAACAGAAAGGAAGCTGCTGACACAATGAAGGAAGCTGCGAACACTGCCAGAGATGGAGGGCTTTTATTGTTGCCCTGAACGCCAGTGGCATAACGGACAACAAAATAAAAGAAAAAGATTTATTTACAAGCAAGAAAAGATGCTGGAAATCAAAGCAACACACAGGAAATGCTGGAGGAAAAATAAAGTCGATGTTTTGGGCCAAGACCCTTCAGCAGGTTTTTATCGCCTGTCCTGATGAAGGGTCTCGGCCCGAAATGTCGACTGTACTTTTTACCACAGATGCTGCCTGGCCTGCTGAGTTCCTCCAGCATTTTGTGTCTGTTGCATAGATTTATTTAGGTGTTTGTATATTTTATTTATTTATCTAGTGATCAGTTTATCTATTTATGTGTCTATCTATCTATCAATTTATCTTTTCATTTGCCCATAAGCATCACTGGCATTTAAGGCAGCAATGAAGGTCCTCCATTTCTGTCTGTCCATATAGTGACACACAGGTATAGACCAAATCTTGATGGCCATATTGATAGCAAATTTTTAAACAAGTCGGGGCTGTTAGTCCTGAGCTGAACCCCAAATCCCGGAGGACCACTCTGAGACTGCCTGCTACCCCTTGGCCTATTTGGCATGGGTGACCCTACCAAGAGCCAGGGCACAAAGCCCTGACCCCAGCCAACATAGCTCTCTGGGTCATTGATGTATGTAAGCCTCCAAAGCACCACAAGGTTGTGGTCCTTTTTGAGCAATCTATTCATCTATTAATTTACTTATTATAGGTACCTCAAAACAGACAACAACAAAACAAACCCCTTTCTCACCCGCTCACCCACACACACAACTCCATCTTGGGCATCTCATAATAGATAATACAATGCATTCTATGATACCACATTTAGCTTGGCTTCAGTTGTGGTTTCCTGTGGGATTGCAAGTATAAACTGGACTGCCATTATTTTGGACAGATTTACATTTACATTTAGTAATGCTATAGTTCCAGTGTAATCCTTCCATTACGCTTCTGGCTTTTAGGGCAGCAATGAATGTCTTCCATCTCTGGCGGTGTTCAGGGCTTCCTTTGTTGTGTCTGTAGCTTCCTCTCAGTTTTCACCACTGCCGGTCATGCAGTCCCGGGTGGAGTTCCGGGTGGAGACTCAGGAATATCGTTGCATTCAGATGTAGAAGGATTCTTCTGTAACAATTTTTTTTTAACCAGTCAGGTTTGTTAGCCCTGAGCTGAAACTTTGAACCTGGAGTATCAATGAACCACTCTTAGTTTGGCCTCTACCCTTTGACCTGTTTGGCATTGGCCATCCTACCAAGAGCCAAAGCATTAAACCCTGACTCCAGCCAACATAGCTCTCTGGGTGACTGAGCAGGCAAACCTTCAAACCCTACGACAAGGCTGTGGTCCTTCTGGAGGAATGCTACAGTTCAGGTCATCAAGTTTTCATGCTCCCCATTTACATTACTAAACCCAACCCACAGTTTGAACTATTAAGCACACACAATATGCTGGAGGAACTCAGCAGGTCAGGCAGCATCTGTGAAGAGGAATAAACAATTGATGTGTTGGGCCGAGACACTTCATCAGGAGTGGAAAGGTTGGGGGTAGAAACCAGAATAAGAAGGTGGGGAGAGAAGAAGTGCAAGCTGGCAAGTGATAAGTGAAAACAGGTGGGGGGGGGTAAGGTAGGTGGGTGGAGGAGGGGGATGAACTGAGAGCTGGAAGGTGATATGTGGAAGAGGTAAAAGGAATCGGATGGAAGAGAAGAGTAGACAGTGAGAGAAAGGGAAGGAGGAGGGACACCAGAGGGGGGTGATGGGTAAGTGCGGAGAAGAGAAGAGGTGAGAGGGGAGCCAGAATGGGGAATAGAACAAGGGAGAAGGGTGAGAGGGAGAAGTGACCAGAAATCAATGAACGCCATCAGGTTGAAGCTATCCAGATGGAATATGATATGTTTCTCTTTCAATCTGAGAGTGGCCTCATCATGGCAGTAGAGAGGCCATTGACCAGTAGGTCAGAATGGGAATGGGAAGTGGAATGGCCACCAGGAAAAAAAATCAAAGTTCAAAGTAAATTTGTTATCCAAGTACATTAATGTTATCATATACCTTACAATCATGTGATTGGTTTTCCTGCAGGCAATCATCATAAATACAAAAAAATACAACAGCATCAAAGAAAGACTTCATACAGTGGGATGGACAAACAAGCAATATGCTTGAGACAAAAAAACTGGGAAAATGCAAAAGAATAAAATAATAATAATAAGTAAGCAATAAATATCGAGGCCATGAGATGAAGTGTCTTTGAAAGCGAGTCCATTGTTTGTGGGAACATTTCAGAGGTGGGGCAAGTGAAGTCATCCCATCTGGTTCCGGAACCTGATGGTTGAGAGGTAATAACTGTCCCTGAACCTGGTGGTGTGGGTCCTGAGGCTCCTGTACCTTCTTGCTGATTGCAGCAGTAAGCAGAGGACATTGCCTGTCTGATGGGGGTCCTTGATGATGGATGCTGCTTTCCTGCGACAGCACTCCGTATTGATCTGCTCAGCGGTAGGGAGGGCTTTACCCACGATGGACTGAGCATTGTCCGCTACATTTTGTCTGATTTCCCATTCAAGGCCAATGGTGTTTCTATACCCGGCAGTCTCCACCATAGATTGTCAAAGTTTGAGATGTGATGCCAAATCTTTGCAAACTTCTGAGGAAGTAGAGGTGCTGGTGTGCTTTCTTCACAATGACAATTATTTGCTTGGCCCAGGACAGGTCCTCTTAAATGATACCACCAAGCAATTTATACTTGCTGACCCTCTCCACCTCTGGCCACCCGATGAGTACGGGTTAATGGACTTCCACATTCCTCCTCTTGAATTCAATAATCATCTCCTTGGTCTTGCTGACAGTGAGTGAGAGGCTGTTGCTGTGGCAACACTCAGAAAGATTTTCAATCTCCTTCCTATATGCCAAATCATCACCACTGTTGATCTGGCCTATGACATTGGTGTTGGTGTTATGGCCTCACAGTCATAAGGGTAAAATGAGTAGAGCAGGGGACTAAGCACTCAGTCTTGCGGTGCATCTGTGCTGATGGAGATTGTAGAGGAGGTGTTGTTGCTGATCGAAACTGACTGGGGTCTGCAAATGAAAATAATCAAGGATCCAATTGCACAACAATGTACTGAGTCAAAGGACTTGAACCTTATTGATTAGTTCTGAGGGGGTGATAGTATTGAATGCCAAGCTGTAGTCAATAAAGAGCTTGCTGATGTATGCACCTCTGCTGTCCAGATGTTCCATGGTTGAGTGAAGAGCCGATCAAATTGCATCAGCTGAGGACCTGCTATCCTGGTCGGCAAAATGGAATGGATCCAAGCTGCTTCTCAAGCAGGAGTTAATGTGCTTCATCACCAGCCTCTGAAATCACTTCAGCACAGTGGATGTAAGTGCTACTGAATGATAGTCATTGAGGCAGGATACCAAATTCTTCTTAGTCACTGATATAATTGAAACCTACTTGAAGCAGGTGGGTACTTTACACTGCCAGAGTGAGAGAAACATAGAAAACCTACAGCACAATACAGGCCCTTCAGCCCACAAAGCTGTGCCGAACATGTTCCTACCTCAGGACTACCTAGGCTTGACCCATAGCCCTCTTTTTTACAAAGCTCCATGCACCTGTCCAGGAGTCCCTTAAAAGACCCTATCATTTCCGCCTTCACTATCACTGCCAGCAGCCTATTCCACACACTCACCACTCTGTGTGTAAAATATTTACCCCTGACATCTCCTCTGTACCCGCTTCCAAGCACCTTAAAACTATACCCCCTCGTGTTAGCTATTTCAGCCCTGGGAAAAAGCCTCTGGCTATCCACACGATCAATGCCTCTCATCATCTTATACACCTCTATCAGGTTACCTCTCATCCTCCATCACTCCAAGTAGAAAAGGCCAAGTTCACTTAACCTATTCTCATAAAGCATGCTCCCCAATCCAGGCAACAGTCCAGACAAAGGGTCCTGGCTTGAAACACCGACAGTGCTTCTCACTATAGATGCTGCCTGGCCTGTTGTGTTCCACCAGCATTTTGTATGTGTTGCTTGAATTTCCAACATCTGCAGATTTCCTTGTGTTAACATCCTTGTAAATCTCCTCTGCACCCTTTCTGTGGCTTCCACATCCTTCCTGTAGTGAGTCGATCAGAACTGAGCACAGTACTCCAAGTGAGGTCTGGCCGGGTTAAAGATTTTGGAGGACACTCCAGCGAGTTGATCAGCACAGGTCTTTAGTAGTTAGGCAGGAATTTCACCATGGTCAAATGTTTTTTGTGGGTTCAGCCTCTTGAAGAATGCTTCAGAGACCGAAAATTACAGGGTCATCAGGAGCTGTGGGTGTGCGTGAAGCTTCCTACATGTTCTGATGGTCAAAGCAAGCATAGAAGGCATAGAGCTCTTCTGGGAGTGAAGCCCTGTTGTCACCTATGTCGCTTGGTTTCACTTTGTAAGGGGTGATAACATTCAAGCCCTGCCACGGCTATCAAGCATCCTTCACTGATTCGAGTTTGCTCCGGAATTGCCACTATGCCCATGAGGTGGACTTCCGGAGATCATAACTGGACCTCTTGTTTGACAGCCTTGGTTGTCAGGTCTGAATGCCCCTGATCTGGCTGTCTGCAGATTGCGAATCTCATGGTTCGTGTTGGGGAAAACTCTGAATGATACTGTGGGGAAACGCTGATCAGTGACTACTTTATAAATCTGTGACATCCATGGTGCATCTGTTCAGATCCTCTCATGAGTCCTTGAGCACAGTCCTGGAATCAATCTCATATCCACTCCCCTGCCTCCCACAACCACCTTTTTGTTGTCCTATTCTCTGAAGCCTTGTTTTTTAGCCGTTGCCTGTAGGAGGATGACAGCCAAGTGATCAGATTTCTTGAAATGTGGTCCAGGCATGGAACGGAAGGCGTTCCTGATCGTAGTGGAATACTGGGATCCTTGGTACCGCTGGTTGGTTATATGCTGGTGATAATTGGACAGAGATTTCTTAAAACAAGCTTTATTGAAGCCGCTGACTACGATTTGAAATGTGTTGGGTAGGCAGTTTCTTGTTTGGTAACGGCAGCATTCAATATTTCAAGTGCCTGATTAGCGTCAGCTTTCAGTGGAATGCAAAACTGTCTTTTGTCGTGGATGAGCGAAGGTGCTCAGCGAAGCAGACCCTCAATCTACATCAGATGCCTGCAATGTGGAGGAAGCCACACCTTGTGTTTTTGAATGGTTAAATACGCACTTGAATTAGAGCATAAGACATATGAGCAGAATTGGGTCTTTCGGCTCATCGAGTCTGCTCTTATACAGTTGTCTATGGCATGCAGATACTTTTCTTTTACCTAGCAGTGACACATTTAAACTTACAAACCTGTGTCTCAAATGATAGAAGAGAGACTGTCTCTCTCCTGGATCTCCTGGTCTATTGTGGAAAATAATTGTTTCTGCTTACATTTATAATCCAATAGTACTTCCATGCACACTTGAGTGTTGAAGAGTCAGTCACACTGGAACAGAAGTTCAGTGACTAAATATGGAGTTCAACGCCAAATCTTCTCAAATGGCCAAAACACAAGCAGGGAGACTGGACACAGCTGGTCAGAATAAATCAGCCATGACTGATATAAGGCAACGCATCATCTAGGTGTCTCTTTCACATCCACAGAATCTGCTTTGTGCTCCTCTAATTATGGAATCCCCTATCACTACCTCTCTCCTCTTCTCCCCCCTTCTGAGCCAGAGAGTTGGTCTCAGTGCCAGAGACCCAGTCACTGCAGCTTCATCCTAGTATGTCGTTCCCCCTCAACTGTCTTCAGAGTGGTATATTTATTCTTGAGAGGAATGGCCACACAGGTACTCTGGACGGGCTACATACTCCCTTTCCATTTCCTGACAGTCACCTAGGGACCTGCTTCCTGTAACAGGGGTGACTACCTCCCTGTTGCTCTATCACCTTCTCAGTCTCCCATGTGAGCTGAAGGTCATCAAGCTCCAGCTACGGCTCCTTAGCTCAGTCTCTAAGAAGCTGCAGCTCGATGCACTTCACACAGGGAGACTGAAGGTTTTGCAGAGTCACGCAAAGAACATAATGCTCTCTCTGGATCCATTCTCAGTGCACTAGCTAGGTACTAGCAGAAAGAAAACACTAGAAACTCTTACTCACTTACTTAGAATCTTTGCCTGTGCTTGCCCAAGCCTGTTGAGCCAAAGCCAGACCACTCTAACAATGCCCCACTCAAACAATGACTGCTTCAACAATGCCCAGTCTGCCTACACCAACTTTCTTTTTACTGGCCCTGTGCAGTTTGCCGCTCGCTGAGGAAAATGCTGAAAAGTAACCGAGCTTTTTTCAAACCTCACGCTGAGTCACCAACGGATGACCTCTTGCGCTGATTGCCCCCCATCGAGAAACGTGCTGAGTTCTTCCAGTATTTTGTGTTTTTTTTTTACCCTCAGAGGGTGATGAAATTGTGGAACAAGATACCAGCAAAACTGATGGATTTGAGCTAAATTGCAACATCTAAGAAAAGGTTATTTAAATACATGGATGGAGGGAATGAAGGGAGTATGGAGATCCCTAGTCCAGCTGAGGGTTGATGAAATGAGGCAGAATAACAGACAGAGTGGTCCAATGCATTTCACTCGTATAACAACTAAAGCTAATCTTAATCTTAATCTAAAACCTATCTAGAGGCCAATTTGAAAAAAAGCATTGCAATCATCAAGAATGGCATTTTAATTGGAGGATAAAAGGACAAAACAAACACAGCAAATGAAATCATCTTTAGTGGCATTCCAGACTATTCAATCAACAGCTTCTTGTCTGACACTGCTGTTTAGTTCTCTCCTCTGTGACCCAACTGATGCCATTTCAAAATTATTTCCATTTTATAATACGTGTGTGGCTGTGCAGGTCTCTGTGAAATTTAGCAAAATGGATTCAGGCAGCTGTCAAATTATATTGTATTCTTGCCAATAATGGAGTTGACAGGGTGCAACTCCAGGGCAATAATAACAAACAGGAATTACATGATAGCACACTGATTGAAGGTCAGATCATCATGTTGTGCTTCAGTTACATAGCATTTATTTATTTATTAGTAACATTTTGCATTGAGCAGGCCCCTCTGGCCCTTTGTGCCATACTATCCTGCTATCCCCCAATTGACTTCTAGCCTAATCAAGGGACAATTTACAACAACCAATCAACCCACCAACCAGTACGTCTTTGGATTGTGGGAGGAAACCAGAGCACTGAGAGGAAACCCACGCGGTCATGGGGAGAACATCCAGACTTCTTACAGGCAGTTGCGGGAATTGAACCCAGGTTGCTGTTACTGCAAAGCGTTGCGCTAACTGCGACGCTACCGTGCTGCCCCACTGTCGGTGGTATTTGTAAACTTAGGTATTTGCATGTCCTTTTGGGAATATACAGCAAGGGGGAACAGACTTAGCACCTCTGCTCCACCCGCCACACGTGGAACTTTCCGATGGCCAAACATTTTAATTCAGCTTCTCATTTCCATTCTGACTGGTCGGTCCACCAAGATGAGGCCACCTTGAGGTGGAAGAGCAACGCCATCTGTGTAGCCTCCAACCTGATGTCATAAATATCGATTTCTTCTTCTGACGTGTGTTGCTTGGGAACTTCCTTGAACTCTTTTATCGATCTCCTCCCACGTACTTACTTCATCCCTTCTCTCCCAGCTTTCCCCTCTCCTGACTTCACCTATCACCTGCCAGCTTATACTTCCTCACCTCCACCACCATCTTATTCTGGCTTTTGCCCCCTTCCATAATGATGAAAGGTCTCTGCCCAGATGTCAACTATATATTCCCCTCTATAGATGCTGCCTGACCTGCTGAGTTTCCCAACATTATGTGCATGTTGCTCAAGATTTGCAGCATCTGCAGGATCTCTTGTGTGTACCTGGTCAGTTAATATTTTTAGCATTTTGTGTATTTATTTCAGGTTTTTACCACTTGCAGTAATCTGCTTGTCAATTTTTATTTCCTCCTTTTTCCTTGAATGATCAGTTAATTTAGGTTGATTTTGAATATTTTTCCAAGTTCACATTAAAGCAATGAGTCGATATTGACCTTCTATTTCCTCATAATGGGTGGAAGGAGGAAAAGGAATGTTTACATAGGATATACACTGTATACACTGTAGAACAGGCCCTTCAGCCCATCCATTCTAGCATGGCAAATACTGTTCAATCAAGTCTCTTCCTCTCATTGCGCATCGAAATAAATTGACCTGATCCTCTATTCCCTTTTCCCACTATGCTTGCCCAATCTACTCTTACTGTATTCATAGATCTGTAGATCTGTAGTAGTGTATATTGACTGGCTGCATCACAGCCTGCTCTGAAAAACCAATGCCCTTGAACAGAAAATACTACAAAATGTAGTGGAAATGGCCCAGTCC
Organism: Hypanus sabinus; assembly: GCF_030144855.1. Lineage (NCBI taxonomy): Eukaryota > Metazoa > Chordata > Chondrichthyes > Myliobatiformes > Dasyatidae > Hypanus > Hypanus sabinus. The sequence continues at coordinate 15,342,787 of NC_082715.1, read as the reverse complement.
ATCACGGGTAAAGCCCTCCCCATTATTGAGCACATCTACATGAAACATTCTTGCAGGAAAGCAACATCCAGAATCAGGGACCCTCAGCACCCAGGACATGCTCTCTTCTCGCTGCTGCCATCAGGAAGAAGGCACAGGAGCCTCGGGACCCACACCACCAGGTTCAGGAACAGTTATTACCCCTCAAACATCAGGCTCTTGAACCAAAGGGGATGACTTTGCACAACCTCACTTACTCCATCACTAATATATTTCCACAACCAATGGACTCACTTTCAAGGACTCTTCATCTCATGTTCTCTATGGATTTACTGAGTATGCCCACAAGAAAATGAATCTCAGGGTTGAATAAGGTGACATTTATATACTTTGATGATACTGTTATTGACTTAAGGCGGGGGTCGGCAACCCGCGGCTCCAGAGCCACATGTAGCTCTTTTACGTCTGTGCTGCGGCTCCCTGTTGCTTTGGGAAATAATTGGCGACCCTTTTCCTGGCACATCCGAACCGGCTCACAATTAGATAGCCTACGGGGGTTTGCGAGCACAGAGCTTTGGAGCCTCTGCGCCATGGGGGGCAGGTTGAGGGAGGCTTAAAAGTGAGGCTGAAGATTTCGAATAAAGTTTTTTCCTTCGACTGCAGTTACCGACTCCGTGTCGTAATTTTAGCACTGCGTGTAGCACACCGCTACATGGTCAGTATTTAATTAAATGTATTTTATGTTAGTTTGTTAGTTTTTGAAATGTAAATCTAAATTTGAAGATTATGGTGATCTTGTACAATCTAAATAAGACGTTGTGGCGACCCATTTCCTGACACATCCGAACCGGCTCACAATTAGCCAGCGTTCAGGCTAAGGGAGATAGCCTACGGGGGTTTGTGAGTACGTGTCTTTTGCAGCATCCGCGCCCATGGGGGGCGGGTTGAGGGAGGCTTAAAAGCAAGGCTGTTTAGTTCGAATAAAGCTATCTTTGACTGCAGTTTACTGACTGCGTGTAGCACACCGCTACAACGTGTTTTTATCGCTGGCTGTCCAGAGGGGAGGTGCTGAAACGCTTTGTCGCGTGTCTGGAAGAAGTGAAAACTTTCCTGGGCAGCAAAGGGCTCACCTTTCCTGAGCTGGAACAGCCAGAGTGGCTGGAAAAGCTACACTTCATGGTAGACATGACAGCGCACCTGAACACGCTGAACACAGCTCTTCAGGGGTAAGGACGTACAGCCCTGCACATGTTGGAGGATGTTTTGGCATTCGAGCGCAAGTTGACGTTGCTTGCCAGAGATTTACAGAAAGGCACTTTGTCTCACTTCCCCAATTTGAGAGAGTTCAAACAAGGTCACGACATGATAAATTCGGGGTATTTACATTCTGCAATCATCGCAATGCAAACATCGTTTGGGAAACGCTTCTGTGAGTTCAGAGAGGAAAAAAACACATTATCCTTCCCGGTCACTCCCCTAAGCATCGATCCATCCCTACTGAATACGACTGCATTGTCAGGTGTGAGTCAACCTGAACAAGTATGATAAATATTTTAATTGTCTATTATTTTATGTATATTCATATGTTTTCATTGTTCAGTGGAATAGTCCTTTTATTTTTCAGGTTGACAGCTGGCTGACGTTATTTTTGGTTTGCTGCTGGCGGCAAATTTAAGTTTGGCGTTTTTCATAAATACAAGAAGGACTCAAATAGACGTTGAGTATTTTACTTAAAAGTAACCTTCAACCCAACGTCTTTTTTTCGGAGTTCAAAATGTTTTTGTTGCATGCAGAAATGTAATTTCGTTTTCTCTGCAGGAGTTCATCAATTTCATAAATGCAACACATTATAGTTTGTTTATACACAGCATAAAGGCAAAACAAAACGTTGTATGCAGTGTTATTTCATTTTAAATGTCAAACGGGTTTTGCGACTCCCAGTGTTTTCTTTTCTGTGGGAAACGGGTCCAAGTGGCTCTTTCAGTGGTAAAGGTTGCTGACCCCTGACTTAAGGCAATTGATATGCTAAGAAGTTTCACATGGAACAACTAACACAAAATGCTGGAGGAAAGTGGACTTAGAGTCCTCTTAAAATGCTTAGAGGAAAGGGGAAAGAGGCTGGACGGGAGATGCCAGAGAGTAGTGGTGGATAACCGTTCGTCAGGTTGGGGGCTGGTGACTAGTGGTGGGCCTCAGGGATCTGTACTGGGTCCCAAGTTATTTGTCATATACATTAATGATCTGGATGATGGGGTGGTAAATTGGATTAGTAAGTATGCAGATGATACTAAGGTAGGTGGCGTTGTCGATAATGAAGTAGGTTTTCAAAGTTTGCAGAGAGATTTAGGCCAGTTAGAAGAGTGGGCTGAGCGATGGTAGATGGAGTTTAATGCTGATAAGTGTGAGGTGCTACATTTTGATAGGAATAATCCAAATAGGACTTACATGGTAAATGGTAGGGCATTGAAGAATGCAGTAGAACAGAGTGATCTAGGAATAATGGTGCATAGTTCCCTGAAGGTGGAATCTCATGTGGATAGGGTGGTAAAGAAAGCTTTTGGTGTGCTGGCCTTTATAAATCAGTGCATTGAGTATAGGAGTTGGGATGTAATGTTAAAATTGTACAAGGCCAAATTTGGAGTATTGTGTACAGTTCTGGTCACCGAATTATAGGAAAGATGTCAACAAAATAGAGAGAGTACAGAGAAGATTTACTAGAATGTTACCTGGGTTTTAGCACCTAAGTTACAGGGAAAGATTGAACAAGTTAAGTCTTTATTCTTTGGAGCGTAGAAGGTTGAGGGGGAACTTGATAGAGGTATTGAAAATTACGAGGGGGATAGATAGAGTTGACGTGGATAGGCTTTTTCCATTGAGACTTAGGGGGCAAAAGTTTAAGGGTAACATGAGGGAGAATTTCTTTTCTCAGAGAGTGGTAGCTGTGTGGAATGAGCTTCCAGTAGAAGTGGTAGAGGCAGGTTCGGTATTGTCATTTAAAGCAAAATTAGATAGGTATATAGACAGGAAAGGAATAGTGGGTTATGGGCTGAGTGCGGGCCAGTGGGACTAGGTGAGAGTAAGCATTCGGCATGGACTAGAAGGGCCAAGATGGCCTGTTTCCATGCTGTAATTGTTATATGGTTAACTTGGCTTGTCAGGCAGCATCAATGTGGAGGAATAGAGTCAATGTTTCGAGCTGAGACCCCCCCCCCCATCAGAAAGGGGGCAGAAGCCAGAAAAAGAAGGTGGGAGACGAGGAGGAATACACAGGTGAAGCTAGGTGAGTGACAAGGTGGGAGGTGGAGGGGGTGAAACGAGAAGCTGGGATCTGAGAGGTGGAACTGGTAAAAGGCTGAAAAAGAGCAGAACTGATCTGAGAGGAGAGTGGACCATGGGAGAATGGAAAGGAGGAGGGACACCAACTGGAGAGGATGGATAGGTGAAGAGCAGGGAAGGGTTTGGAGGGCAGCCAGAATGGGGAATTGAAAAGGGAGAAAAAGGGGTAGAAGTTTCTAGAAGTCAAAGAAATGAGAATCAGAATGAGTTTTATTATCACTGGCATGTGTCATAAAATTTGTTAACTTAGCACCAGTAGTATAATGCACACATGATAATATGGAAAGAATAAATAAATAAATTACAGTGAAGTATATATATGTATATTAAATAGTTAGATTAAAAGTACGTAGTGCAAAACAGAGGTAGTACAAAAAGAATTAAAGTAGTGAGGGAGCGTTCATGGGTTCAATATCTATTCAGAAATCTGATGGCAGAGGGGAAGAAGCTGTTCTCATGTTCCTTCAGATCAATGTTCTTACCATCGGATTGGAGACGATCCAAATTAAATATGACGTGTGGCTTCTGTTCCTTGTGTTTTTTCCACGTGGTTGTTAGTTCTTGAGGTCACTACCAGAAAGAAATCTCAAGACCTGGGAAAACCACGTAAATACAGGGAGTAGGGGTGGGGCGAAGCATCTCTTCCATCACATCCAGAAGGAGGAGTTAAGAGACACTACAAGATTCAAGCAGGCTCAACACAAAGACTAGCTGTAGCCAGAATCCAGCGATGTCCAACACTTACTCTCCCCACTCTTCCACTCCACGTTTCACAGGGCTCTCTCATCCCTCTCCACCAATCTCCCTCCCTCCCCATCCCTCAAACTGCATGAAATGTTACACCTAACCCTATACCTTCTCCCTCACCACCATCCAAGGGCACTAATCATCCCCTCCCGGTGACACAGTCTTTCACACGTGGATCCCTTGCTGCTAATTATTGGATACAGTTCTCCCGGTGTGGCCTTGTCTACCTTGGTAAGACTGGACACAGACTGGGGGTGGGGGGGAGTGATCACTTCACCAAGCATCTTGGCTCCATCCTGGTTATAGCTGCCACTTCCCATTTCCACACAAACCTGTTTGTACAGCCAAGCTGGGGAAAAACAAAATTCAAAGTTCAAGGTAAATGATATTACCAAAATACATATATATATCACCATGAATATCCCAAGATTCATTTTCCTGCAACTACACTCAGCAAATCTATAGAATAGTAACTATAACAGGATCAATGAAAGATCAAACAGAGCACCAAGGACAACAAACTGTGTGAATAGCAGTAAACAATGAGATAATGAGATAAAGAGATACACAAATTAGAAGAATATCACATAGGTAGCGTTTAGGAGATTCTTAGATGATCGGAAGATGGAGGGCTATGTAGGAGGGAAGGGTTAGGTTGATCTTAAGAGTAGGTTAGAAGGCTAGCACCACATGGTGGGCTGAAGAGTTTGTACTTTGCTGTACTGTTCTATGCTCACATACCAACTTGGCTTGGCTCGTTAGCTAACTCTGTAACAGCCACATGACTCGGTGGTGAAAAGGCCGTCTTTCATAAGCAATATACGTCTTGGGTCGGTACGATTTGGGGTTCAATCAAGCAGGAACGCTGGGATGTTCCAATTAAAAGAACCTCGATTTGAGCAAATGCTGTGTAAATACTGCTCACACACAATTATCTGTCACAAAAATATGACAGATCATACACCAGCATAAATTATACAGGAAGTATATTTACTAAACTTAAACTTTATCAAACAGTTAATAGGAAAAGAAAAATAAAATGGCCCATTTCAGTTAAACCAGCCCAAATGTGCACATAAATGCTGGAGCTCATTCCAGCAGTAGTCGGGTGCATTGCTTTATTCAGCACCGGCACGGTCAAACTTCCATAGAAGACCTTCTCAAATGAACTGGTTCATTCAGGGCTATTGGCTCTCCCTCTTTGGGGGCATTCATCTGCACAAAGCACTTCTTAAAACAGGGGCTCTCCTTTGAATGGCACCTTCCCTTGTGCCCTGCTCGGTAGCTCCTGCCAAAAGACCCAAACCAGACTACTGCCCTTCAGAACTCTCTTCCCGCTCAGCTCTTGGGAATGTTCCATGCCATTCCACTTCCGATTGGCTAACATAACATTCCTACTTTGGACAATATGGCTCCTTTTCTTTTGCCGAACCCAAAGCACTCTTACTGTTAGAGAACTGCTAAAATAGATTACCTCACAGGACAGAAGTAGAAATCTTAACCAGGGCATTACCAGCCTATACCCACTGCAAGAAGTTTCATCACTTGTACATCGGCATCTTGTCTGGCACCTCACCCATGCACCATTGACTGATGAACTTTATCATATGTTTTCTCATTTGTCAAAGTTTCGGACACATCCAAATCAGGTTTAATATCATATGTCATGAAACTTGTTGTTGTGCAGCAGCAGTACATTGCAACACATAGTAATAAAAACTGCAAATTACAATAAGAATATTAAAACAGTTATATTAAATAAATAGTGTGAAAAGCAAAAATAGTGGGGTAGTGTTCGTGGGTTCAATGTCCATTCAGACGGCAGAGAGGAAGAGGGTGTTCCTGAATCATTGAATCTGTGCCTTCAGACTTCTGCACCTCCTTCCTGATGGTAGTAATGAGAACAAGGCATGGCCTGGGCGATGGGGGTCCTTAATGATGGATGCCACCTTTTTGAGGCATCGCATCTTGAAAATGTCCCGGAGGCTAGTGCCCATGATGGAGCTGACTGAGTTTACAACTTTCTGTACCCTTTATTTGATTCCGTGCAGTATCTTTGCCCCCCCCCCCACCCAAGCCAGATGGGGATCCAGCCACTTAGAATGCTCTCCGCAGTACATCTGTCGAAATTTGTAGGTGCCTTTGGTGACGTAACAGATCTCCTCGATGCAGTGAAACTTAACCACCCTGTGACTGGATGACAGCTTATGCACTTCATACACACGAGAGTTCAATGTGCAAGGCACAACAAGAAGTTTGAATGCAAGAGGGTCAGGTGCATGGAAATGAAGCATTGATCCTGTCTGCTCAGATAAATTATTTCGCTAAAGGCAGATAATGATCCTTCAATGCCAGGTGATAAATTGTGAAGCACACTGAGTCAGCCAGACACACCAAAGGCTAGTTTATGGCATGAAGAGGTAGGTGGAGCACTGGGAGAGGGAGACTTTGCTGTTCTTTTTCAAAGAGGTAAATCGGTGCTCCTTATTACTGAATGTTAGTTGCTTACTTTTATTGCTTGCAAGATTTGTTTATTTTGTCTGCGTGCTTGATGGTCTTTTTTTTCCAATGGGTTCATTTGGGTTTCTTTATTTTGCGGCTGCCTGTAAGGAGACAAACCTCAAGTTTATAAATAGCATGCATACTTTGAAAATAAATTTACTTTATACAGAGTTCGAAAGAAATGTATTATCAAAGAATGCACCATATTACAAAATTTATGCAAAAGAAGACAAATTATGCAAATAATAAAAAGACAACAAATAATACTGAGAACATGAGTTATGGAGTCCTTGAAAGTCAGTCAGTTCATTCTTGAGGTGAGTGAAGTTATCCATACTAGTTCAGAAACACGATGGCTGTAGGGTAATAACTGTTCCTGAACCGGGTGATACGGGAGCTAAAGCTCCTGTACTTCCTGCCTAATGGTAGTAATGAGAAAGGAGTATAACCTAGGGATGGTGAAGGTCCCTGATGATAGATGCTGCTTTCTTGTGACAGCAATCCTTGTAAATGTGCTCAATGGTAGTGATAGTTTTGCCAGTGATCTTCTGGCTCTGTCCATCACTTTTTGTAGACTTTTCCATTTCTGGGCATTGGTGTTATCCTGTGCCAAGATCCTCCACCTTCAGGGGTGGAGGATCAATACCTTATATTCTCTGTGGGTGCCCTGGAACCTAATGGCATGAATATCATTTTCTCACTCTGATAAGCAAATCCCCCTCCCCTTCCTCTATTTCACACCTGCTTATCATTTCCCCTGAGCTCCCTCCTCTCCCAACAAGTTATTTTTTTCTCCAGCCCTTGACCTTTCCCACACACCTGGCTTCACCTATCACCTTCCAGCTAGTCTCTTTCCCTTCCCTCACCTTTCTATTCTGCCAACTTCTCCCTTCCTTCTCAGTCCTGAAGAAAGGTCTCGACCTGAAAGGTCGACTGTTTATTGATTTCCATAGACGGTGCCTGACTTCCTGAGTTCCTGCAGCATTCTGTGTGTGTTGCATCTGCAGACATTGTTTCCATACCAGGTCACGATGCAACTGGTCAGGATACTCTTCACTGTCACTGTCAGTATGGACCTATAGAGTCTCTCAAAAGCAGAGGAGAAGGAGTATGCCTCATAATCAACTCTTCTTAGTGCACAAATATATCAGTGCTGTCCCAATCCTGCTCACCAGACCTGGAGTATCTAGCAGTTAAGTGTTGTACTTTTTACCAGCCACGGGAGTTCTCCGGGGTCATTCTGGTAGCAGTTTACATTCCACCTCAGGCCAATGTCAAGCAGGCTTTAGATGATCTGACCAATGGGATCAACATGCACGAAACAGCACATCCTAACACCTTCACCTTTGTTTTGGGAGATTTTAACCAGGCCAGTCTGAAAAAATCACTAAGCAATTACCATCAATAGATCACTTGCAATACTGGAGGAAACAACACACTGGACCATTGTTACACCACCAGCAAGAATGCCTACCGTGCTATTCCACGCCCTCACTTCAGGAAGTCTGATCACCTGGCTGTACTTCTAGTTACTGAGTACAGGCAGAGACTGAAGACTGCAGCACTGGCAGTGAGGACCAAGAAGGTTTGGACAAGGGAAGCACAGGACCACCTGCTTCGAATCGGTGGATTGGACTATATTCAGGGATTCATTTTCGAACCTGGATGAGAATGCTGCAGTTGTTAACAACTTCATTAAAACCTGTGTGAATGAGTGTATGCCTATAAAGACTTATTGCATATTCCCAAAGCAAAAGCCCTGGATGAACCAGGAGGTACGTCGTCTGCTGAAGGCTGGATCTGTGGCATTCAAGTCTGGTGACCCAGGCCTGTATGAGATAACCAGGTATGATTTGCAGAGGGCTATTTCAAAGGCAAAGAGACAATTTTGAACAAGGTTGGAGGCAACATCGGATGCACGACAACTCTAGCAGGGTCTGCAATATATTACTTCCTACAAAGTGAAACCCAATAGCATGAATGGCAGTGACACCTTCTATGCGCACTTTGAAAGGGAGATCACAATGACAGCTGTGAAGATCCCTGCTGCACCTGATGACCCTGTGATCTCTGTCTCAGAGGCTGATGGTAGGCTGTCTTCGAAGAGTGTGAACCCTCGCACGGTGGAAGGCCCTGATGGAGTACCCAGTAAGGCTCTGAAAACCTGTGCCAACCAACTAGCGGGAGTATTCAAGGACATTTTCAATCTCTCACTGCTATGGGCAGAAATTCCCACTTGCTTCAAAAAGGCAACAATTATACCAGTGTCTATGAAGAATAATTTGAGCTGCCTTAATGACTATCACCTGGTACACATGCCAATCCTCAAAGAGCGATCAGAAGTGGAGAGAGTGAGCAGTTTCAAGTTCCTGGGTGTCAAGATCTCTGAGGATCTAACCTGGTCCCACCATATTGAAGCAGTTATAAAGAAGGCAGGACAGTGGCTATACTTTATTAGGAGTTTGAAGAGATTTGGTGTGTCAACAAATACACTCAAAAACTTCTATAGATGTACCATGGAGAGCATTCTGACAGGCTGCATCACTGTCTGGTATTGGAGGGGAGGGCTACTGCACAGGACCAAAAGAAGCTTCGGAGGGTTTTAAATTTAGTCACCTCCATCTTGGATACTAGCCTACAAAGTACCCAGGACTTCTTCAAGGAGCAGTGTCTCAGAAAGGCAGCGTCCATTATTAAGGACCTCCAGCACCCAAGGCATGCCTTTTTCTCACTGTTACCATCAGGTAGGAGGTACAGAAGCCTGAAGGCACACACTCAACAATTCAGGAACAGATTCTTCTCCTCTACCATCTGATTCCTAAATTGAGCCCTTGGACACCACCTCACTTGTTTTTTTAATATATGTTATTTCTGTTTTTTTGTATGATTTTTAATTTATTCAATATACATATACTGTATGAGGTATACTGTATAAGATTTACTTATTAATTTATTATGTTTTTCTTCTAGATTATGTATTGCATTGAACTGCAGCTGCTAAATTAACAAATCTCATGTCACATGAACCTGATTCTGATTGTGATTCACTGTGCATCGGTGGAAGTTTGTCAAAGTTTTAGATGAAACACTGAACCTCCACAAATTTCTAAGAAGGCCGAGGTGCTGCCATGGTTACTTTGTGATGGTCCCAGGAGAGATCCTCGGATATGGCAGCGTTACTGACCTTCTGCAGGAAAAGCACTCCTGTTGAATTTGGTCTGCTTCGTTGGATTTAGCTACTTGCTCCCCAGAGTGAGGAGCCTGTCATCACTTAAGGGTTAATCATCTTAAGTCGCTCTGTTGACAAGGAACCTTGCCTACCAAGAGTGTAAAGCTGGAGTTTGCACGATACTCCCTCCCACAATTCCATTAGTGGACTTTACTGTGTGGAAATTAACTGTTATGTTTGCCTACAAAGCAATGCATGAATTCAAACCTGTTATAATGTCTGTGAAATAAAAAGTTTGGTCAGTATTTTTAGTAGGGTGTCGTCATTGCAATCTGGACTTGTGGGAGACTCAGCTTGTTTTAGATAAATTTTTCATTTAAAATGGAATATTTAGAAGCTTTACATGCACTGTTCCCTCAAAGCTGCATGACTGCACAGTAACAGAAATGTTCCCACACACATAGCCTTTGTTGCCCTACAGCTGGAATTCTCTAACATTTTATTAAAGTGCTGCACATTTGCGAAGACCGTGTAAAAATCTACTGCTCAGAGCAATGGTTGGTCTGCAGATCTGTTAAAAAATTAGAGGGAACTTTGTTTATGTGATTTAGTCAATTTACCAGTAAGCCATGATTACATACACAAAAGATTTTTTGTAGATGCTGGAAAAAGAGAGTAACCCACAGAAAATGGTCTCAGCAGGTCAAGCGGTGTATATGGAGGGAATAAACAGTTGATGTTTCAGGCCGTGACACTTCATCATGTCTATCGAGTGTTGAAAGGCCTCAATAGAGTGGATGTGGAGAGGGTTTTCCGTGGGAGTTTAAGACCAGAGGACGCAGCCTCAGAATGAATGGAGATAAAGAAGAATTTCTTTTGCCAGAGGGTGATGAATTCTTTGCCACTTGCAACTGTGGAGGCCAAGTCATTGGGTATACTTAAGGCAGAGGTTTATAGATTCTTGATTAGGCAGGGCATGAAGGGGTCCTGGGAGAAGGCAGGAGATTGAGTTTGAGGTGGAAATCATTAAAAAAATGTCAGAGCAGACTTGATGTATCAAATGGCCTAATTCTGCTCCTATATCATTATGGACTGGAAAGAAAGGGGGCAGAAGCTAGATTAAGAAGACTGGGGGAAGGGAAGGAGTACAAGCTGGAAGTGCTAGGTGAGGGGCCACCCACCATTTTGTTTATTTTCATCCAACCACGTTAAATATTTAAAATGAACTAAATGCCACTTAATCAGCACTAAGCAAGATATTCTGTCCAATCAAATAAATCATCTAATTAAGATTTATTTCCTTCTTTGGGTGATAAAAAGTCTGTTCAAAAAGCTCCAGCGTTAGCTTCTTGTTCTGTTTGTTGTATATTAGGTGTTGTAGCAACAGAGTACAATCAAAGACAATCATAAAGGAGTCAACGTTGACTTCAGTGGTTGCCGAATAGAGAGGCAGCTGGGTGAAAAGTAAAAGGACATCAAATTTCCCAAGCATACTTAAGAAACTGTTCTATAATTATCATGAGATTATAGTCCACTTTTCACAGGCTAACGTAGCTTTCAGTTTGAAAGATAATTGTCAATTTAGCTGGGACAGAATATGGGCTAGCCAGAGACTTGGCAACTTCATATCTGGGGGATATTTGTTTTAAAGTATAAGACTTAGGAGCAGAATTAAGCCATTTGGCCCATTGTGTTTGCTCTGCCATTTGATTATGGCTGATTCATTTTCCTTCTCAACCCCATTCTCTTGACTTCTCCCCATAGCCTAATCAGAATCAGGTTTAATATCACTGACATATGTTGCAAAATTCAATGAATTCAATAAGTGGAGCAAAAACAGTGAGATAGTGCTCATAAGATGGTTCATCGTCTATTGAGAAGTCTGATGGCAGAGAAGAAGAAGCTATTCCTAAAATGTTACATCTTCAGGCTCCTGTACCTCCACTCTGAGGTAGTAATGGGAAGATGGAATGGGCGTCCTTAACGATGGTTGCTGAATAACCTATTAGCCACTGCTTTAGGTAGCTCCAGTGACTTGGCCTCCACAAAAGTCTGTGGCAATGAATTCCACGGATTCACCACCCTTTGGGTAAAGAAATACTTCCTCATCTCTGTCCTCAAGGACATCCTTGTATTCTGAGGTTGTGCCTTCTAGTCCTCGACTACTGGAAACTATTGGATACTATTTTGTTGGTGGGTATATTTTAATAGAAATCTCAAGAAGTGTCTTCACCCTGCAAGATATATACTTTGAAGGCAAAATAACGTGCAGCAAAATGGTAGCTTAAACCAAGCAGAACCCAGTAACTCTGTGCATGTGGTATGCCATTGGAACCTTAAGGGCTCAAAGTGAAAGATAAATACTTGAGGGACTTAAAAGACTTGTTTGAATTAATGGTGATTCATTTATTTAATTATTGACCATGAACTTGTGTTCTTTGGGGAAAGCATATTAACTTTATATTTGTTACATCACTGACAAGTTTATTGCTTCTATTAAAGTTGCCTGAATACTTCCTTTGTCTTCCAAAGATAATGAAATAAATATTGCATCTCAAAATTTGAGCTCAATAAAACTGGTTATTTACACACTCATCTGTTAATTACTGCAATAAAGTCAAGTTTCTCTGCAATTCTCGTGTCAAGAAGACTCTTTAATGGTGATATGGTCCAGAACTAAACAGCCGACTGACTTAATGAGGTCAAAGTGTACACATGTTTCACAAGTGCAAGCCATTACTGCAGAACAACTGCTGCTCTGGTAAACACTGCTCAACACAGCATGTAAGCAGAAGGCCTGCGCTCAGAACTAGCTTCACAACTCCACACAGAGACAATGTCGGCTGCAAAACGCTCTGTCAGCAATTAACAGAATTCCTTATACTTACTTTAACAGATATTAATATTGGTCTGGAATTTCTCCTCAGAGATAGAGGCAAAGGATTGCAGCTGAGAGGAAATGAGCCCCACTATTGTTTCGTCACTGACCAGGAGTTAACGATAGCTTCTGACCAGGAGTTAACGATAGCTTCTTTACATTTTCTAGGGAGGAGGAAGTTTGGGTTATGTTGGATTGGGGTGTAGAATTGTTACTTTTCTGTTAGCTTAGCTTGCTTGTTTTGTTTTATATATATATAATCACCTGTTTGTGCAATTCAAAAGCCTGGTCAGATGGATCGACAAGGCAGGATGTCGGGGCCACAGGCGAGGGTCGGGCCAGTCCTGCTGGCCGCTCTGTGACATTTACTCCTCTCTACTCTGCATTGAGTCTGCGGCCTGTTACGGCTGCTCCGGGCTCCTTGATGCTTATTGAACCGAGGCTGAGACTGTGGGCTTGCTCCAGCTTCATGCCTGAGGACTCACTTTCATTCTAAATGCTTATTTGCTTACTTTTATTGTTTGCGTGCTTTGTTTTTTTCCCTCTCTCTGCACATTGGGTGTTTGTCGGCCTTATTTATGGGTTCTTTTGAGATTCAAGGTTGTATAATGCACACATACTTTGATAATAAATGTCCTTTGAACTTTGCAAAAATGAACACAAGTCTTATGAAGGGTCTCAGCCTGAAGCATTGAGTATTTATTCATTTCTATAAAATCAGCTGAGTTCCTCCAGCATTTTGTGATCGTTCAGTGATTTTTCCAGCATTATGGTAGGTTTGCGTTTGTATTTTGCTGTAAGCTCCTTAGTTTTCAGTAGTAGGTGTCACATTACTTGAACCTAGCTATTTTATGGGTTAATTGTTATCACTGGAATTTTTGTTATGTTTCGTCTGAGTATGAGACTAAAATCTTTTGTATTTTCTTTGTTCTCTGAGCTCTCTCTTGTTCATTCCTTGTTTGCGTAATATTTAATAAAATAATCATTTTCGGTCTCATTCTTGACTTCTAAAGAAACTAAATATCACAGAAGTGTCAGGATCCAACAGCTTAGATGCTAGCTGTTTTGACAAATAAAAGTTTGGATATTTAAAACTAACGAAAAAAATCTACGACAACATTGGAAACTGGTGTAACTGGGCTTTAAATGTTTTAAGTCCTGACAAAGGGTCTCGGCCCAAAACATTGACAGCGCTTCTTCCTATAGATGCTGCCTGGCCTGCTGCGTTCCACCAGCATTTTGTGTGTGTTGTTTTAAATCCTTTAACCTCACATTATTCACCTGTGATCATTAATGTAATTTTCTTTCAAATTGCTTTCAGCCTGAAGCTTAAAATAATTAAATGGATGGTTAACTCTAGATTCAATGCAAGCAAGCCAAACATTTGTGGTGAGGGCACACTCAATTAATATTACCCTACGACATGATTGATCATATATCCATTTAAAAATTCTGAACTGTGGCAAGACCAAATCGTGGGAGAGTGGACGATGTTGCTTCTCCACATTTATCTCCTTGCCACTGTCAATGGAACTCTAACTAAACTGCACCAATTTATACATATACAATTGCGGGGCGGCACACTAGTTCAGCGCCCGGGTTCGATTCCCACCACTGTCCGGAGAAAGTTTGGACATTCTCCCCCATGACTGCATAGCTTTTCTCCAAGTTCTCCAGTTTCCTCCCTCATCCCAAAGGCATAAGGGTAGAAGATTAATTGGTCACACAGGTAATTGGGTGGCCCGGCTCATTGGGGTGGAAGAGAGTGTTACCGTGTCTTATCTCTCAATAAAAGAAAGTAAATACCTATCTGGTATTGAGCACAAATGTTGGAGTTGCCCCTCCTGTGCATGCTCGACACTGAATGGGAATTTCTTTTGAATGCATTCTTAACTAGAAGCCTATCCAAATTTATCTTGAACATCAAAATCAACCTCACATCCACTGCTTGTGCTGTCAACTCATTCCACATTCTCACGACCTGTCTTGAAGATGCCCTTCATGTTCCCCTTAAACATTTCACCTTTTACCCTTAACCCGTAATCTCTAGTTGTAGTCTTGTCAATCCTCATTGGAGAAAACCCTGCTTGCAGTTACCTAATCTATATCCCTCATAATTTTGTATACCTTTATCCCCTCTCCCCTCAGTCTTCTACAATCTAGAGAATAAAGTCCTAACCTATTAAACCTTTCCTGATAACTCAGGTCTTCAAGTCCTGGCAACATCCTTGTAAATTTTCTCTGCACCCTCTCAGTACAAGTCATTGTGGGTGGAAGTCAGTAACAGGAAGGGGCAATAACCCTGCTGGATATTTTTTGTAGACACCCCAATAGTAACAGAAACATCGAGGAACAGATAGGGAGACAGATTCTGGTATGCTGCAATAACAATAGGGTTGTTGTGAAGGGAGATTTTAACTTTCCTAATATTGACTGGCATCTTCTTAGAGCAAGGAGTTTATATAGGATGGAGTAAACATGAAGAAATCTGCAGAAGCTGGAAATTCAAACAACAACACACACAAAATGCTGGTGGAACACAGCAGGCCAGGCAGCATCTATAAGGAGAAGCACTGTCGATATTTCAGGCTGAGACGCTGACAAAGGGTCTCGGCCCGAAATGTCGACAGTGCTTCTCCTTATAGATGCTGCCTGGCCTGCTGTGTTCCACCAGCATTTTGTGAGTGTTGTTATATAGGATGGAGTTTGTTAGGTATGTTCAGGAGGTTTCTGACGCAATATGTAGATAAGCCAATGAGAGGAGAGGCTGTAATTGATCAGGTATTGGGAAATGAACCTGGTCAGGTGTCAGATCTCCTGGTGGAAGAGCATTTTGGAGTTAGTTATTAGGCAGGAACTTCAGAACATAAATTGGGAGCAGATGTTCTCAGGGAAATGCGTGGCAGATGAAGGCAGAGCAGTGGATGTAGTATATATGGATTTCAGTAAGGCATTTGATAAGGTTCCCCATGCAAGGCTCATTCAGAAAGTAATGAGGCATGAGATCCAAGGAGACTTTGCTTTGTAGATCCAGAATTGGTTTGCCCACAGTAAGAAAAGGCTGGTTGTAGATGATTTATATTCTATGTGGATGTCAGTGACCAATGGTACTCTGCAGGGATCTGTTCTGGGACCCCTCTTTTTTGTAATTTTTATAAATGACATGGATGAGGAAGTAGAAGGATGGGTAAGTAAGTTTGCTGATGACACAAAAGTTGGGAAGGTTGTGGATAGTCTGGAGAGTTGGCAGAGTTTAGAGCGCGACATTGATAGGATGCAATACTGGGCTGAGAAGTGGCAGATGGAGTTCAATCCAGATAAGTGCGAAGTGTTTCATTTTGGTAGGTCAAATTTGAAAACAGAATATAATATTAAAGGTAAGACTCTTGGCAGTGTGATGGATCAGCGAGATCTTGGAGTCTTTGTCCTTGGGACACTCAAAAGCTGCTGCGCAGGTTGACAGTGTTGTTACAAAGGCATATGGTGTGATGGTCTTCATCAACAATGGGAATGACTTCAGGAGCCGTGAGGTATTGTTACAGCTATATAAGACCTCAGTTAGACCCCACTTGGAGTACTGTGTTCAGTTCTGGTCACCTCGGCCTTTTCTCCTCGGAGCGATGGAGGATGAGAGGTGACCTGATAGAAGTCTATAGGTTGATGAGAGGCATTGATCGTGTGGATAGCCAGAGGCTTTTTCCCAGGGCTGAAATAGCTAACACGAGGGGGTATAGTTTTAAGGTGCTAGGAAGTAGGTACATGGAGGATGTCAGAGGTAAGTTTTTCACACAGAGAGTGGTGGGTGCATGGAATGCACTACCAGTGATGGTGGCGGAAGCGGATACTATAGGGTCTTTTGAGAGACTCTTGGATAGGTAAATGGAGCGTAGAAAAATAGAAGGCTATGCGATAGGGAAGTTCTAGGCAGCTTCTAGAGTAGGTTACATGGTTGGCACAACATTGTGGGCCGAAGGGCCTGTAATGTGCTGTAGATTTCTATATTTCTAAGTTTCTATATGTACTTAGATTAAAAAAAATTCCTCATACTTTGCATGTGCCTGTGACCCTGTTTCAAGTGTGTTTCTCATTGCATCTGTTCATACGTGTATAGTACCTGTGCGTATGTCAAACTCATCACGTCTTTATAAAAGAGTACTATATTCTGTAGCGTCTCTCTGTCTCTTTTTATCCCATAGCCTATTGTTCTTAGTTCTTTATCCAATTAGAAGTAATTCAATGTTAATAAAACCACAAAAAGAAACAAAACTGTTTTGTGGTGTTTCCACATGTTGACTGGTAAATATGGCACTCAACTTGGAAATGAACCATAACTTTTGAATTACATAGCTTAGTGTTACTAAAAAGAAACTGCAGTTTGGGAAGCTTCATTGATATTCAGATCAACAAATATTTCTACTTTTTCTGCTACTGTAGATTGTTTACATGTGCCTATAAAATCTTCCTATTCCCATCCTACATGTCAGTCCATGGCCTCCTCTACTGCCATGATGAGGCCACGCTCAGGATGGAGGTGCAACTGCTTATATCCCTTCTGGGTAGTGTCCAACCTGACAGCATAAACTTTGATTTCTCGAACTTCTGGGTAATGACCCGCCCCTTCACCAGTCCCTGTTCCCATCTCCCCCTCTCATCTTATCTTCTTACCTGCTCATCATCTCCCTCTGCTCCCTCTGGTGCTCCTTCCTCCTTCCCTTTCTTCGATGGTTTCTGTCTTCTCCTCTCAGATTCCCCCTTCTCCAACCCTTTTTCTTTCACCAATCAACTTCTCAGCTCTTCGCTTCACCCCTCCCCATCTGACAGATTCACCTGTCACCTGCCGCTTGAACTTCTTCCTTCCCTTCCCTCACACTCTGACTTCACTGCTTCCTTTCCAGTCCTGATAAAGGGTCTCTGCCCAAAACATTGACTGTTTACTCTTTTCTATACATGCTGCTTGGCCTGCTGAGTTTCCTCTGCTTTTACATAGAAACATAGAAAACCTACAGCACAATACAGGCCCTTCGGCCCACAAAGTTGTGCCAAACATGTCCCTACCTTAGAAATTACTAGGCTTACCTACAGCCCTCTATTTTACTAAGCTCCACGTACCTATGTAAAAGTCTCTTAAAAGACCCTATTGTATCTGCCTCCACCACCGTTGCCGGCAGCCCATTCCACGCTCTCACCACTCTCTGAGTAAAAAAACTTACCCCTGACATCTCCTCTGTGCCTACTCCCCAGCACCTTAAATCTGGGTCTGCTTGTGGCAACCATTTCAGCCCTAGGAAAAAGCCTCTGGCTATCCACATGATCAATGCCTCTCATCAACCTATAGACTTCTATCAGGTCACCTCTCATCATCCATCGCTCCAAGGAGAAAAGGCCGAGTACGCTCAACCCGTTCTCATAATGCATGCTCCCCAATCCAGGCAATGTCCTTGTAAATCTCCTCTGCACCCTTTCTATGGCTTCCACGTCCTTCCTGTAGTGAGGTGACCAGAACTGAGCACAGTACTCCAAGTGGGTGTTGCTTTGGACTGCTAGCATCCACAGATATTTTTGTGTTTGTTCCTAAAAAAGTCAGACAGTTATGCCTTTTGTAACATCAAATAGACATAAAATATTCACAGTACTCTGTAAAAGAGATTAACACTTGCATTTATAAGGTTTGCACTATTTACTTTGTACCATCAAGATATAATAAAGTGCTAATCCTCCTGGCTAGAAAGTACATAAAGAAACAAATTATGTGGTTGTATTCCCTCAGTTGCTGTAATACCTGAGAAATGGCCTTTGGACCACCAGTTTCAGTTTGACAAATAAAGCTTATTATGAATAAAGTTTATAAAGCAACTTTAGTTTGACGAACATTTTAAAATTTGGAAGAGGCACTTGAAATCAGTTAATGAAATGGAACTAAAATTCACTAATTAATCAGAGCATACTAATTAAGTAGACATAATTGAACCATTCAGAGGTTTTGGGTTAATTCAAGACTGGTTGAGAATTGAACGTATCTCATTTAGATAAACTTTATGGATGATCAAACAATATACTTACAGAAAATTAACTGGCAAAGACGGATCTTTGAACAAAACATTAACAGAGAACATATTGTAGAACAGTACGTCACAGTATGGACCTTTCAGCCCTCAGTGTGGTGCTGCCCTACCTACTCCAAGTTCAATCTAAACCCTCCCTCTTACATTGTCCATAACCCTCCATTTTTCTTTCATCCATGTTCCTATCTAAGAGTCTCTTAAACATCCCTAATGTGTCAGCCACTGACAGCTCCCTGACACACACCTACACTCTGTATAAAAAACCTGCTTCTGACATCTCCCATTAAATCTGTTTCTGCTTCCACAGGTATTTCCTGGCCTTCTGGTTGTTTCCAGCATTTTCTGCATTTAGTTTAGATGTTTTTCATTTTGATAACTATTGAAATTGGTTCTTAATTTTTAAAATTGGGTTATTTTAGGTTTCTTGCTTTGTGGTTGCCAGTAAGCAGACAAATCTCAAGGTTGTATAATTTATAAATACTTTGACAATAAAGGTATCTTGAACCTATGAATACTTCCATAAAGTCCAAAGACTCAATATAGAAACAGAAAACCTACAGCACAATTCAGGCCCTTTAGCCCACAAAGCTGTGCTGAACATGTCCCCACCTTAGAAATTACTAGGGTTACCCATAGCCCTCTATTTTTCTAAGCTCCATGTACCTGTCCAGGAGTCGCTTAAAATATCAAACTTTTGTCACTTTTGTTACCTGCCCTCTGAATAACACCATGCAGGCAACAGGTGCATCGATCCAAGCTTAAGCAAGCTGGCAGTGCCTGTCACATCTCTAGATGCAACTCACCCAATTCCTAAAAAGAACTGAATCTCTCTGCCCTGCAGATAACAAAGGGCAATGCTGACAATGACTTTAGTCCTGAACATGACTGTAACGGCACAAATATGACAAGGAACTAAGAAAAACACTTCTGTTCCTTGCTCACCTGCCTATCACCTCCTACTGGGTCCTCTCCTCCTTCCCCTTTCTCCTTTGGTCTCCTCTCCTATCAGATTCCTTCTTCTCCAGTCCTTGACCTTTTCCATCCACCTGGCTCCACCATCATCTTCTAGTGATCCTCCTTCCCCTCTCCCCACCTCTTTTTATTCTTGCATCTTCCTCTTTCCTTTTCAGTCCTGAAGAAAGGTTTTGGCCCAACGCATCAACTGTTTATTCATTTCTATAGATGCTGAGTGACATACTGAATTCCACCAGCATTTTGTGTGTTTTGTTTTGGACTTCCAGAATCTGCAGACTTTCTCATGTTTATGAATTGCAGCAAACAACTTCCACCTTTGAGTTTCTTAAACATTTAGCAAAACCATTGTAACAAGGGAGGTCTAGAGTATTCTTGCAATATGTACTGAGTTTAAATTATCTTAATCTCAGTGGAAAGTGTGATTGGATTTCAACACCTGATTGGTAGGCCAAAGACGAGAAAATCTGCAGTTACTGGCAATCCAAGCAGAACACTCATCTGTTTGCATTTAATGTATTTACATCCTTCCTTAAAGAAAGAGACCCATATTGTACATGTTTTTGACTAAAAACAATGTCTGAGGCCTCCATTTGTCAGGATTGACAAAGGATGTTGCATCCCGGCTGTCCAGGTACACAAACATCACAGTGTGATAAGCAAAACGAGCTGCTGCCCATGTAGCAGGTTGCCCCTCTACACATTGCTGATGAACCAAAAGGAATGGCAGACACTGATATGAGCAGGAGTTGCCAGTCAACGTTGAACTCAATGTAGGACTGTAGTTCTGGATTTTTTTGTTGGGGTTTGCTCCCATGGGAATAGCGACAAGATGGTGGAGCTTTGAGATCAGAGTTTTTGTTCTCCTAGATGAGCTGCCAACCATGGCTGTTGAACCTCATCTGCCCAACATGACTGGTTTTAAATTGTCAGTGACCTACTCTTGCCCTTTCTCTTTCCAGTAGAAACAGTTCTGCTGGGTTTAGTAGCTATGCTACTCATGAAGGCCAGGAGCTGGACTTGGGCTATTTGAGGCACACACTATTGGAAGCATATAATAGCTGATGGGAATTTATCCCCATTACTACTCCCAGTTATATGAACCTTAGGAAGCAACTAAATCGAAATAAAGTCCCAATTTTGTATTTCATTCCCTTCTGTTCGCTTTTCTAATTACATGTTTCACTGAATACAGTACAGTACCAGCTTTTTGCAAATCACATACCAGGATATGCTAATCCCTCTGCTTCTTTGAGCTCTGCAATCTCTCAAATATTACCCTAATTTTACATTTACATACATCCTTTGGCAGCCTACATAACTCATCCATATCCTTTTCATTATTTTTCTACAGTAAATGCCTGCAAGAAAATAAATCTCAGGGTAGTATATGGTGACGCATACATACTTTCATAATAAATTTAATTTGAACTTTGAACATTTACGTAGCTAATTTTCTACCCACACGGAAACGGTATCTCCTACACCATTCTGTTAGAAGCTGTGAGGCTGACTTCATTGTGGTCGTCCTGATTATCTTATGTGTAATAGACCGAGCATAGAAAAACCAGCAAACCCAAGAAATGAAGAATAGAAAATCATGTGTTCATCCATCTAGCTTGTGCTATACAACTGTAATGCTTTATAGATCAAATTTATCAACCTAACAGCTTAAAAGGTGTGCAGAATCCAGCCTGATGGCATGAACCGAAATTTCTCCAATTTCCAGTAATTCTTCTCCCTCCACCTTCGCAGTTCTTCATTTCCCTGCTCTGACCATCTCGTACCTCTTCTCTTCTCCCCACCTTGCTATCTCCTCCCCCTGGAGTCCTTCTTTCTTTCTTTTCTCCCATGGTCACTTCTCCTCTCCTATCAGATTCTTTCTTCTCTGGCCCCTTGCCTTTTCCAGCTTTTTACATTATCCCTCCTCCCCCATCCACCTGGTTTCACCTATCACCTTTCAGCTTGTACTCCTTCCCCTCCCCACACCCTCAACCCTCTAATTCTGGCTTATTCCCCTTTCCTTTCCAGTCCTGAAGGGCTTTGGCTCCGGTTATTCAATTCCTTAGATGTTGTTTGACCTGCTGAGTTAGTTCCTCCAATGTTTTGTGTGTGTTGCTTTGGATTTCCAGCACCTGCAGAATCTCTTGTGTTTATAGTGTGGAGAGTTTTGTGTTTTATTTTTATTTTGTGATATTGCACAGTAGCAGACCTTTCTGGCCTTCTGAGTCCACACAACCAATGGGACCAATCAACCTAATCAGTACCGCTGTTTTTCAGGAATCCCCACGTCTTCAACAGGACTTGTGGACTGAGAGTGGAAAAGGGCCAGTAAGAGGGGAATCATGGTTGGGAAAAAGAGAAGGGAAATGGGGAGAGCGGGAAGTATCAGAGAGACATTCTGTAATGATCAATAAACCCATTGTTTGGATCAAAAGACCTTGCCTAGTGTCCCAGAGCTGGATGGTGCCTCCACCTGTCCCGACACTCCTTTTCTGCCACCTGTCCCTCATCCCTCTCACAGCGCTCTACCCTCCCCATTCCCAACATCCTTTGCTCCTGCTAGATTTACGAACTCACTCTCCACTCCACATTGACAAATACAGCACTGTGCAAAATCTTTAGGCACCTTAGCTATATAGATATGCCTCAGGGTTTTGCACAGTGGTATTACTACTCTAAAGACATAAAGTAAACAGACATATTGAAATAGACGCTATCTACAAAGCCCAAGAGCCAAAGAAACACAAGCCAATAGAATTCAAACATCAACTGAAGGAGTAGCCAATCAGGACCGAGGTTTGCAAACGGGGGTGCAACATATAACCATATAACCATATAACAATCACAGCATGGAAACAGGCCATCTCGGGCCTCCTAGAACGTGCCGAACTCTTAATCTCACCTAGTCCCACCTACCCGCACTCAGCCCATAACCCTCCACTCCTTTCCTGTCCATATACCTATCCAATTTTACCTTAAATGACACAACTGAACTGGCCTCTACTACTTCTACAGGAAGCTCATTCCACACAGCTATCATTCTCTGAGTAAAGAAACATAAACACAAGCACTATCAGAGAGAAACACCAACAACTGCGCACTGAGGGTATCAACTCGAATGGAGATGTAAGCTAAATGCCAAATTCGGCAAATACTGCAACATCAAACAAAAGATCAATATTTAATGTTATTGAAAGTTACAGTGTGAGATTAAGACAACTAAATAGAGGGTGTAATCTGAAAACAATTTGAAATAGTTATGATTTGCTTAATGATTAATAGACTCCAGATATTTATTCAAAGTCAAATTCAAAGTAAATTTATTATCAAAATACATATACATACATTCAGCTGCTATTTTATTAGGTACACCTGTACACCTGCTCGATAATGTAAATATCTAAACAGGCCATCATCTGGCAGCAACTCAATGCATAAAAGCATGCAGACATGGTCAAGAGGTTCAGCTGTTGTTCAGACCAAGGAAGAAATTTGATCTAAGTGAGTTTATCGTGGAATGATTGTTGGTGCCAAACAGGGTAGTTTGAGTATCTCAGAAACTGCTGATCTCCTGGGATTTTTACGCACAGCGGTCTGTAGAGTTTACAGGGAATTGCATGAAAAACAAAAAAGTTCCAGAAAGTGGCAGTTCTGTGGGCAACACTGTCTTGTTAATGAGAGAGGCAAGAGGAGAATGGACAGATTGGTTCAAACTAGCAGGAAGACACCAGTAACTAAACCACAAATTACAACAGTGCTGTGCAGAAGAGCATCTCTGAATGCACAACATGTTGAACCTTGAAGTGGATGGGCTACAGCAGCAGAAGATCACAAACATACACTCTGCAGCACTTTATTCAGCACGTGAGTGTACGTTAACATATAAATATAGAGAATCCTTAGTCAGAGGAACAGAGAGCTTTTGTGAATGCAATAGACACCAGGATGGTATGCTGCCTCCCTGGTGCCAAGATTGGGGATGTCTCAGTTCACGTCCATGGCCTTCTCAAGGGCAAGGATGAGCAGCCAGAACTCTTCGTACATATTGGCTCCAGTGACATTGGTAGGCAAGGCGAGGAGTTCCTGAAGAGAGATTTTGGAAAGCTAGGTAGAAAGCTGAGAAACAGGACCTCCAGGGTAGTAATCTCTGGATTGCTGCCTGTGCCAAGTACCAGAGGTAAGAGTAGAATGGGTGAGTGCATTGCTGAGGAACTGGTGCAGGGGGAAGGGTTTCAGATTTACGGATATTTGGAATCTCTTTTGGGGAAGGTATGATCTGTACAATCTGTATGAAAGGGACAGGTTACTCATGAACCCAAGGGGGACCAACATCCTTGCAGGCAAGTTGGTTAGAGTTGTTAGGGCGTGTTTAAACTAATTTGGCAGGGGGATGGGAACCAGAGTGATAGTGCCGAAGATGAGGTACAGAGGTAATGTGTGGTGAGACTCCTAGCAAGAAGAGGCTGATGATAGGGCAAAATTGCAGTCACCGGGATGAGATGCAACATAAAAACATATACTACTTTGAGATTCATTTTCTTGCAATTATTTACAGGAGCACAACAGAATTAAGGAAAAATACACATGAAGTCGGGTAAACAACCTCTATCGTTGACACTCACATCTGAGTGATGATTATGACATATTCAGAAGAGACATTTGAGGATGATCAGAAACAGCATCAAGCCTATTATCCCTGAAAGGGGAACGGTATCAGCAGAACTCCAAATGGTAAAAGTGAAAGTGTAAAATAAAAAGTATGGGGTATATGGGGGGAGGAGTGAGGGGGTAGGTGTCAACACCAATGCTTGAAGCTTGAAGGTCATTCTGATGTTAAACCCCGATGGCTGGAGACTAGATGTGGCATGCATGGAGGCCTGGGATGGAGGACTGTTCATGTGTGTAGTGGGTGGGTGCATTTGGAGGAACAGGGATTGTTCTGCTGTTCTTTTTCCTGTTGCTTGTTGTGTTCTGTGTTCTGCCGAATGTTGTGGGCTTGCTACGTTGGCGTTGGAATGTGTGGCGACTCTCACAGGCTGAGGAGTGTAGGTTGTTAATGCAAGCGGTATATTTCACTGCGGCACACCTTTCCCACGCACCTGGCCTCATCTATCACCTTCTAGCTCGCCTCATTTCTACCCCCTCCCCACTACCAGCTTATTCTTGCTTCTTCTTCCTTCCTTTCTGGTCCTGATGAAGGGTCTCAGCTTGAACTACAGACAGTTTATTCCTCTCCGTAGATGCTGCCTGACCTGCTGAGATCCCCCATCATTTTGTGTTTGTTGCTCAGAATACTGTGAGATGCTAGAGGACAGGAAATTAGCAAATGCATCATGTTTGCTAAAAAGGAGGTAGGAGTTAGGGAGGTCATTCAGTTACTCAGCAGTGGGGAAGCCTTAAAAATGAATAAACAGGAAGAAAGAAAGATTAAAGGCCATTTGAGAAAGTTTGCACTGAGAACTAATGCAAATTTGTTAAAGGCAAGTTTTGTTTCACTGAACTAATTTAGTTGTTTGGTGAGGGGTCAGCGAAGGTTGATGAAGGGAATGGAGTAGATGCTATCTATAGATATTGAAAAGGCAATTAATAAAGTCCCAGTTATCAAAACTGAGGCTTATGGACAAAAGGGCCACAGCTAGCATGGACAAGAAATACAGAGTAGTATATTAACTAATTAATATTTATGAGAGTGCAGGTGGTACAGTTCTCAGAAGTAAGAACAGTAACAGACAGCAAAGCATAAATAAGCCAGTTGAATGAACAGCAAAAGGCAGATGAAATGTTGTAGTGAAAAATGAATTGACGCACCATGGCAGATAGAATTAGAGCCAAAATAGATTATATGGCACATTTCAAAATCATATGCAGGAGCAGTGATATATGTGCATAATTGTTTAACAGTGGCAGGGCAGGTTCAGATAAAGAGAAATAAATCATATGGAATCCCAAAATTCATAAAAGCAGGGAACTTATTTTGAACCTGCACAAAATAAGACATAAGGCATCAGAGAAAAATTAGGACATTGACCATTAAGTCTGCTCCGCCAGTCCATCAGGGCTGATTCATTATCCCTCAACCCCATCCTCCAACTTTGGCTCCGTAACTTTTGATGCCCTGACTAATCAGGAAGCTGTCAACCTCTGCATTAAACATACCCAACGACTTAGCCTCTACAGCCATCTGTGGCAATGAATTCAACAGATTACCGCCCTCTGGCTAAAGAATTTTCTCCTCATTTCTGTCCTAAATGGATGTCCCTGTATTCTGAGTATGTGCCCTTTGGTTCTAAATTTCCCCACCATAGTAAACATCTTCTCCATGTTCGACCTGCCTAAGCCTTTACTGATGTTGAGCTGCAGATGATTTAGCTTGCACCATTTGACAAAGCCCACCAGGGCCCTGTGTTCATCCCCCCGTCCTACATTTACACACCCAACTATTGCTGTGCCATCAGAGAATCAACAGAGACCCATATCAAAATCAGGATTATCATCACTCACATATGTCATGAATTTTTTTTTCTCCCAGCAGCCATACAGTGCAAAACATAAAATTACTACAACACTATGTAAAATTCTTACACACCCTAGCTATGTATATTTGTCTAAGACTTCTGGACAGTACTGCATTTATTGACATGTTGAGTACACATCAACATTGATATTGTTATACACACCATGAACATGAAACATGCACCAAGCTAACAGTAATTAGACACGTAATCAATATTTCATTAAACCACTCGGAAACCCAATCATAATTCCAACTAAATTAGCTTCTTTTATGCTATTGCCACACCAGCTAGGAACGCGGTATCATGTTGCATTAATTTGTAATGTAAATCTTTATCACATTCAATAGCAAGACTCTTGTATTAAGAAGGAGAATAGCCATTTGGAACTCTGGCAACTTTCCAATCCATTCCACTTTTATTGTCTCTGATACTTTCACAAGAGAGACAAAGAGATGGTGTCTTGTGGTTCGAAGTTTCATCACAAAAGCTTAGCATATAGTCTTTTCAGAACAAAAGCTACAGGGTACTTGGAGCTGTCTGCTAAATAAGGGGTCCAAAGATTACATTATTTTCCTAACTTAAACTGATATCTAAAGCAGCCCCACATATATAAAGGGAAAGAAAACAACCTCTTGTAAATAAGCTCACCGTCCCTCCCTGGCAACTATTGAAAGGTGAAAAGTTTAAGGGGGAACATGAGGGGAAACGTCTTCACTCAGAAAGGTCATGTGTGAAACGAACTGCCAATGCAAGTGGTGCATGCAAGCTTGATTTCAATGTTGAAGAGGAGTTCGGATAGGTACATGGATGGTAGGGTTATGGAGGGGTGTGAAGGGCTATCGTCCAGGAGCAGGTCAACGGGAGTAGGCACCTTAAATGGTTCAGCAAGTACTAGATGGGTCAAAGGGCCTGTTTCTTTGCTGTATTTTTTTATGACTTTAGAGGAGCTCATGGATTTTCTCCTTGCATGATGACAAAAGATGCGACATGGTTAACTTTTCTTGCAGGTGATTTCTAACCAATCATAGGATTAATGAAAGCAAGGTTTTTCCACTGAGGTTGGATGGGACTACAACCGGAGGTCATGGCTTAAGGACAACAGGTGAAAAGTTTAAGGAAAACATGAGGAGAAACAGCTTCACTCAGAGGTCGTGAGAGTGTGGAAGAAGCAGCAAGCTCAATTTCAACATTTAAGAGAATTTTGGATATTTTTTCTTGCAGGCAATTTTCCAACTGTTTGTTTATTTTGCACACATCCTATCAATTTATTAAAACTGTCAATGAAAAGAATCCCAGGAATTTCTACACTTTTTTTTCCAGTCCTGATGAAGGGTCTCAGCCTAAAACATTGACTGTTCATTCGCTTCCATTGATTCTGCCCATCCTGCTGAGTTCCTCCAGCATTTTGGATGTTTTACCTTGCTACACTTTAGTTTGGCATCTTCCCACATTCTTAAGCCTCTGAGTTTGTGTGGTAGTCTGGTTTTTCCAGCAAGTGTTTTAGGGCCCTGAGACTGTATGTTATTTGGCTGTAGATCATTTTCTATTTTCAGAAGATGGTAATGTATGAAAGTGCTGTGCTTGCATTCATAGGGAATAAAATTAATGGTCCAAGAAACTATTTCTTGATGATACTCAGAAAAGGTAGAGTGAATGTCTATGTGTATGTTAAAAGCATCTTTTACTGCTTTGCCAGCTGATGAAAGGCAATAATTTCAAAAAGGTGGCATCCATCATTAAGGACCCCATCACCCAAGCCATGCCTTGTCCTCATTGCTACCATCTGGACAGAGGTAGAGAGGCCTGAAGTCACACACTCAATGATTCAAGAACAGCTTTTTCCCCTCTGCCATCCGATTTCTGAATGGACATTGAACTCATGAACACTACCTCACTACTTTTTTTTCTGCATTTTACTACTTTTTTAATTTAGCTATTTTATATATATTTAGCTATATATATACTCTGTAATTTTGAATTTTTTCTCTAGTATTATGTATTGCATTGTACTACTGCCACAAGGGCAACAAACTTCACGACATACGCTGGTTATGGCAAACCCGATTCTGATTCATATGCAGAAGGGGTTGTGAATGATAGCCAATGACATGACAATGCCATCATATATTTGCCATCGTACCAGTGCCATGGTAGTTAAGGCTCATCAAACAGTGGAATTCTTTACCACAGGCCACAGTGGCAGCCAAGTCTGTATGTATATTTAAGGAAAAGGTTGATAGATTGCTCGTTAGTCAGGGCATGAAGGGATATGGGGAGAAGGCAGGACATTGGGGCTGAGAGGAAAATTGGATCAGCCATCATGAAGTGGGGAAGCAAACTCAAAGGGCCAAATGGCCGTATTCGGCTCCTATATCTTACGGTCTTATAGAAACCTGTACCTCTTCACATCAGTGGCATAGCCGGGGAAACTGTGAGCAGTTTCAAACTCCTGGGAGAGCATACCTCGCTCAGCCTCTCATGGACACAGAATACATCCTCCACAGTCAGGGAAGCTCACTAACGCCTCAACTTTCCGGGGAGCCTGAAGAGAGCTGGTCGATGCACGTCAATATTCATGACCTTCTGCAGATGCACTGTGGAGAGCATCCTAACATGCTGCATTTCTGTGTGGTGCGGAAAGGAGAACTGCAGCAGACAGGAGGGCTCTAGCAAAGGTAGTTAAAATTGTACAATGCATCACTAACACCAGCCCACCCACCATGAAGGACATATATGGCCAGGAAGATGCCAGCAATATCTTAATGGATCCCACCCACCCTGCTCAATTCCTCCACCCATTAACCCACTACCACCACTGCATACAGATCACATTGTCAGGTCAGCTGGTTGAGTAGTGCCACAACAACAATCTTGCCCTCAATGCTAATAAGACCAAGGAATTGACTGTGGACTTCAGGAAGAAGAAGTTGGAGGAACACATGTCAGTCGTCATCAAGGTATCAACAGTGGAAAAGGTGAGCAGTTTCAAGTTGCTGGATGTCAACATCTCTGAAGATCTATCCTGAGCCCAGCATATCGATGCAATTGCAAAGAAGGCATAACAGCGGCTATATTTCATTAGGAGTTTGAGGAGACTTGATATGTCACCAAAGACACTCAGAAATTTCTACAGGTTTACCATGGAGAGCATTCCAACTAGTTGCATCACTTTCTGGTGTGGAGGGGCCACTGCACAGGATTGGAAAAAGCTGCAGAAAGTTATAAACTCAGCCAGCTCCATCATCAGCAATACCCTCCCCAGCATCCAGAACACCTTCAAAAGGTAAACTATGGTAAACTATGTATACCTGTCTGGACACACCCCTCTGCTGACTGCTCCTGTGGCTCCTCCCACAGACCCCTGGATAAAGGCGATTGGGGCACTGCTCCTCCCTCAGTCTTCGACATGTCGTGCTCCCTTTACACTGTTAATAAAAGCCTATCGTTCACTTCCAGTCTCCGGGAGTTGCTGATGGTGCATCGATGCCTCAAAAAGGGGACATCCATCCATGAAGAACCTTCATCACCAGGACATGCTCTCTTCTCATTGCTGCCATCAGGGACGAGGTACAGGAGTCTACAGGCAAACACTCAACATTTCAGGAGCAGCTTCTTCCCCTCTTCCATTAGATTTCAGAAAGGACAATGAGATCATGGACACTACCTCACTCTCCATCTGCACTATTTGCTTAATTTTTATGCACATTCCTTATTGTCATTTATAGTTTAAAAAAATTATTATGTACTGCAATGTACTGCTGCTGCAAAGGAATAAATTTGCTGATATATACGGGTGATATTAAACCTGATGCTGAATCTGATTACCAAGCATCTGACTCTAGATTGCTTACATACAGTCATCGCGTGCATATCAGTTACTTGTACTTTGTGTTTAATAAGATTGCTTTTATATTTATTATGTTTTTTTGCCTTTTTTATTGTTTTATATCTTTACACTTATTGTGGTTTTTATGCTGCAGCAGATTCGGAGTAACAATCATTTTGTTCTCCTTCACGCTCGTCTAGGGAAGAATGACAATCGTGCACCTTGAATATGTATTCATCAGGATGAATGTGGAGATTGAAGCTTTGCTTTATTTGTCATACATATACATTACAACACGGAGTGCAATGCCTTGTTTTGCATCAAACCAAATCAGCAAGGATTGTGCTAGGCAGTCCCCAAGTGTCGTCCAGTTTTCAGCACCTTCAGAACATGCCCACAACTTACGAGCACCAACTGTATGAATTTGGAGTCTGTGGGGAAACTAGAGCACCTGTAGGAAATCTATACTGTCAGGGCAATAATGTACAAACTCCTTACAGATACCTGAACTCACAGATGGTACAGCGCAGCATGGTTTTAACCAAAAGACAGATAGGCAAGACAGATGCAAAACATGCATCCGTTTCAGTTGTGACTGCTGCCTCGTATCTTGGTTAATAAAATGAGCTGACTGAATTCCTTTCAGCACTGCTGGATTTATGGTACTTACTTAGGGTGGCGTCTATTGCTAATGTCACTCATTCCACTAGGTCTGGTTCTGATCACACAGAAAAATCTAGCAGTGCATTAAAGCTTCCTCAAATGTATTTTCAATAAGAATATATCAATAGTTCAGTCTATAACTTGGGAACTTGGTCCATATCAGAGGGTTGAAATCTATACCTCAGATGCTGAGGTCACAGAATATACTTAAAAAGAAGAGTAGGTAGATTTCTAGGTACAAATCATATCCCGGGTTATGGGAAAAGAATGGAATATGGTACTGGAATAAAAAAATCAGTCATGATCACTTTGAATGGCCAAAGATGGTTGAAGAGATGAATCTCCTACACAAAACACTATTGCAGGAGGGCAGCATCCATCATCCGTGACCCCCACCACCCAGGACATGCTCTGCTCTCTCTGCTGCCATCAGGAAGAAGGTACAGAAGCCTCAGGACACCACCATCAGGTTCAGGAACGGTTATTGCCCCTCAACCATCAGGTTCTTGAAGCAAAGGGATAACTTCACTTGCCCCATCCCTGAGCTGCTCCCACTGAAGTGTACTCACTTTCAAGAACTCTTCATTGCATGTTTTCAATATGTATTGCATATTTATTTACTATTATTAATGATTCCTGGGATGGCAGGACTTTCATATGAAGAAAGACTGGATCGACTAGGCTTATACTCGCTGGAATTTAGAAGATTGAGGGGGGATCTTATTGAAATGTATAAAATTCTAAAGGGATTGGACAGGCTAGATTCAGGAAGATTGTTTCTGATGTTGGGGAAGCCCAGAACGAGGGGTCACAGTTTAAGGATAAAGCGGAAGCCTTTTAGGACCGAGATGAGGAAAAACTTCTTCACACAGAGAGTGGTGAATCTGTGGAATTCTGTGCCACAGGAAACAGTTGAGGTCGGTTCATTGGCTATATTTAAGAGGAAGTTAGATATGGCCCTTGTGGCCAAAGAGATCAGAGGATATGGAGAGAAAGCAGGTACAGGGTTCTGAGTTGGATGATCAGCCATGATCATACTGAATGGTGGTGAAGGCTTGAAGGGCCAAATGGCCTACTCCTGCACCTATTTTCTATGTTTCTATTATTATTATTTGTTTGTTTTGGCAGTTGGTTGGACTTTTTTGTACATTGGTTGCATGTTTGTCCTGTTGGGTAGGATCTTTCATTGACTCTATTGTATGTCTTGGATTTACTGTGATTGTCCACAAGAAAATGAATTTCAGGGTTGTATAGGGTGAGGCCTTCCATTGATCAGGGTTGACCATGGGTGTTACATCTAGCTATCTATGTGATCTATTGTAAAGCCAGGGCAGTACAAACATGTAGCAAGCTCCCCCTCTAATGAATCCAAAGGAACAACGGAGACCGATACAGTTCAGCACCAGCAGTATCGCAGGACTTGCCACTCAGCGTTGAACTCAACGTAGGACTACCTTCGGGAATCCATCTCCGGAATTTTCCTCGGGGTTTACTCCGAAAGCCACCTCTATGAATGGATACAGCCACAAGGCAACAGAGGTTTGAGATCAGAGATTTCCTTCTTGATGAGCTGCCAACAACAACTGACGAGCCCCATCTGCCTGGAGCGATTGTTTTTAAGGTACCGGTAACCAGCCTTTGCCCATACTTCTGTCAGTAGATACTGTTCCACCAGTAGCTAAGCCACACGCGAAGGCCAAGAGCTGGACTTGGTTGTCAGAGGCAATCTGAGATGCACGCCATTGGGAGCATTAAATAGGTAGTGGGAGTTTATCTCCAATACCAGCCCCAATTATAACAACCTTAGGGAAACAGGGTTGTATATGGTGGATATATATGTACATTGATAATAAATTTACTTTGAACTTTGAACTTTGCTCCTCATTTATGTTCCTTAACAACTGCTGGCCTCATAGATATTGTTGGTTTCAGGAAATGGCTCATTAGTCCAGTAAAGGTGCAATGAATCCATATTATTCATCCCAGAGGAGGACTTTCAGAGGAAGGCACAAAGAACAATGGAAACACATTTTTGTCGATCTAATGATGTTTTTTCAGAGGCTGTGGGATGGGTTGGGTTTCACTGGTGGACAGACATACTGCACTTGTGGAGCTATCCCTCTGTCGAAAGAACCCCAAGCTATAATTTCAGAGCAATGATACTTGGAACAGCTCATCTGATTTTACTATTGTTAGTGTGATCTCTGCTTTATTAATCTCATGAGCAATGCTGCAATGCACTTAAGTTAAAGTAGTTTTTCAGAAAGCAAGCTGCCTTCTATTACCATTGCTTGGTCATATAATAAGATGAACTGGCTGTTTTCTCTTGAAAGATAATCGAGAAATAAAATACCAAAGGTAAAAGTCAGTTATCAATTAATTACAGTTGGCTTACAACTGTGGTGCATTTTTCAACCTACTTAACCATTCTACACTTCTCAATGCAGTCTATTGAGTTATTCTCCTCCACCATTGCCCATCTGTGTTCCCCTTCTCTGGGAGCACCTTTGCCATATGTTCCTTTCTTAGCAGGCTTAAGTGAGCAGTTTATTCTCATCTTTCTACTCCCACCTCTCCTTCTCTACTCATCTCTCCATTATTTAATAGCATAGTCAATCCCAAAAGGTATGCTACCATAATCCAGCTCTACCTCTGCACCACTCCCTTCATCTCTCAACCCCTCAACCCCATCTCTCAATTTAACCCCTCCTCTATCATTTCCTGTCAGAGTCACCTTATGTACTGACGTTCCTGTGTCTAGCATCACTTTGTGGCCATGCAGGCAATCTATATACAGTATTGTGCAAAAGACTTAGGCACGTAAATATAACTAGGCTGCCCAAGAGTTTTGCACAATATTGTAGTAATTTTATGTATTGCACTGTACTGCTGCTGCAAAAAATAAAAACAAATTCATAACATATGTGAGTGATAATAAACCTGATTCTGATACGGGTCTCTATTGTGGACCAAGAGTAGGAAGGGAGCAGAGAGAGAGAGGAATCATGGGAAAGGGGGGAGGTGGAGAAGCAGGAAGTACCAGAGACACATTCTATAATGATCAATAAACCAGTTGATCAATAATCAAGTGACCTTGCCTGGTCTCTCAGGGCTGGGTGTGTCTGCACCTGTGCCACCCCTCCCATCCCTGTCACCCCCTCCTTCTCTGCCATCTGTCCCACACCCATCCCATGGCACTCCACCCTCACCATTCCCAACAACCTTTGCTCCCGCCAGATTTACAAACTTGCTCTCTGCTCCACATTGACAAATACAGTAACTGTGCTAAAGTCTTGGGCACCCGAGCGATATATACAGCATGAGTGTGTTGCTTCTGCATTTACTTTGTTCTACCTCAATGCACTGTGTAATGATTTGATCTGTATGAAAAAATCATTACACAAAGCATTGAAGTAGAGCATAAATGCCTTTTCTATCAAGTCTGATCCACTTTCTTGAAACTTCCCTGGGACTCTTAGGGTTCTGCTTTAGAATAATGTGTCAATAGATATGTCCAAAGCAGAATGCCGGTCAGCCGATCTTTCTTGCAGCATTTTTAGCTGCTATGTGTCATATCTGTCAACGTAGGCTCTGCTATCATGGGTATCATCATTGAAACCTTCTCCAGCAGCACCTACCTGTTTGGCATCGTAGACAGACTTCATAAAGAAAGAGCTGAATGGGTCACTGACAGTATTGCGAGGTGTCTGTGAATGTGCCGAATGTGATTGACTAGCTTGTCCCCAAATGATCGACATGAGGTGCTGAGAAGTAACATAGAAACATAGAAACCCTACAGCACAATACAGGCCCTTCGGCCCACAATGCTGTGCTCAACATGTACTTACTTTAGAAATTACCTAGGGTTACCCATAGCCCTCTATTTTTCCAAGCTCCAGGTACCTAACCAGGAGTCTCTTAAAAGACGCTATTGTACCGACCTCCACTACCATCGCCGGCAGCCCATTACGTGTGCTCACCACTCTCTGCGTAAAAAACTTCCAAGCACCTTAAAACTGTGCCCTCTCAGGTTAGCCATTTCAGCCCTGGGAAAAAAGCCTCTGACTATCCATACGATCAATGCCGCTCATTATCTTATACATCTAATAAGTAAGGGTTTTAGTGAATGCTCTGAAAAGCATTTACACATTGGTGGCTTGTCAGATTTTCAGAAATTTGCTTATGCATAGACTTTCAGAAATTCTATTGTATTTCTTTATTTTCCTGTAAATGCCTGCAAGAAAATGAATCTCATGATAGTATATGGTAACATACACTCAAAATGGAGAAGAAAATTGCTCTAAATGACTTTGACCATGGAATGATTGTAGGTGCCAGAAGGGGTGATTTGAGTATCTCAGAAACTGTTGATGTCCTGCGATTTCCTTGCACAATAGTCTCTAGAGTTTACAGAGTATGGTGTGAAAAACAAAAAAAACCCAGTGAGTGGCAATTCTGTGAGCAAAAACACCTTGATAATGAGAGCGGTCAGAGGAGAATGGCCAGTCCAGTTCAAGCTGACAGGAAGGGG
This sequence comes from Hypanus sabinus, assembly GCF_030144855.1. NCBI lineage: Eukaryota > Metazoa > Chordata > Chondrichthyes > Myliobatiformes > Dasyatidae > Hypanus > Hypanus sabinus. The sequence goes on along the minus strand of NC_082715.1, from coordinate 15,307,604 downwards.
ACAGTAACTCACATAACAACGCATTACAACACTGTTGTGCAGAAGAGAATCTCAGAACACATTGAGTCTTGAAGTGAATGGGCTACAGTGGCAGGAGACCACAAATATAATTTCACTCGCCGCTTTATTAGGTACAGGAGGTAATTTATAAAGTGGTCACAAAGTGGATATGTACTTTAACAGTAAACTTACTTAGTCTTTGAGACTTGCTGCCAGCTGTTTATGGGGATAGCTGGGTGAAGGGAAGTTCACGCTGTGCAGGGGAATAGAGGGAAGTAGATGAAGGAGGCCAATCCACTTCAGTGATGAGGGAAAATTGCGTGGTTAGAGGTGTCCTCTTTGCTTTGAGTTAAGTTGTAAAACTGAAAGGTTTGAAGAAAATAACATAGACCAGGAATCAAGATCAGAATCAGAATCATGTTTCATATCATTCACACATGTCGTGACACTTGTTTTTGCAGCACAGTATATTGTAATACATAATAAAAACTGTCAATTTCAGGAAATATATATATAATAGTCAAAATAAATAAGAAGTGAAAAACATTTAAAGAGGTAGTGTTCATGAGTTCAATGTCCACTCAGAAATCAGATGGCAGAGGGGAAGAAGCTGTTCCTGAATCGTTGAGTGTGTGACTTCAGACTTCAGTACTTCCTGCCTGATGGTAGCAATGAGAAGAGGGCATGTCCTGGGTGGTGGGGGTCCTTGATAATGAATGGATGAAAAAGCCATTTGCCATCACTACCTCCAGCTACACCCCCCCCACCAACTCTGTGTCTTCCGACCAGTCAATAAAATTATGATTAATCTCTTCATAGCTCCACTTTCCTGCATTGATCTTCTGTCTCTCGATTTCTTTAATATCTAAAAATCTATTGATTCCTGCATTTATATGCTCTCTCATTAAGTGCATCTGACTCTAATGTACCACTTAAAAGCTCAAGACAATTCTTATGGTATCCCGGGCAACATTTAATCCTCAGCCTCCACCTAAAGCAGATGACCTGTTTCACTACAGAATAATCATATTCCATTGCTGTTTGTCAGTCTTTACCACACAAAAATTGGCTAACATGTTTCCTTTTACTAAACATATCTGGCTGGTATTTGTCAAATTTGCTGAAGGCTCTACAAAGTAAACACCAGTAATTTTTTTTTAAATAAGACTGCAGTCAAAACCCATTTACAAATCCCACGAAAAGTGGAAATAATCTACGAATTACCTTTCTAAACAATGTCTTCTCTTTTCACTACCTGTTATGTCAGATACAACAATTCTAAATGTAATCTGTAACGTGTGATGAGCAGTTAACATTAGGACACTGAGTCAAATGTCCGGTATGTACAACAGGTTGGCAATCATTGATTGTGAAAAAGAGGACTTAAAGGATAGTAGCATGAGAATTCTGCAGGTGCTGGAAATCCAAAGCAACAGGCACAAAATGCTGGAGGTACTCAGCAGGTCAGACAATATCTGTGGAGTAATCAGTCCAGAAGAAGAATCTTGGTCCAAAATCTTGACTGTTTACTATTTTCTATAGACGCTGCCTGACCTGCTGAGTCCCTCCAGCATTCTGTGTGTGTTACTTAAAGATTAGTCATTGGCCCAGTTACTGAATTTACAAGGGATTTAAATTTGAGATTGAGTCGATAACACAACGGTGAAATTCCCATCTCTTTTAAAAGTTAAATACTTATATTTATAGAACAATTAGTTTATCATCTTGTGTTCAATGTTTCTCTGTGAATTAGCAATGAGTTTTAAAGGAAGATTTGATTTGAACCTGAAAAAAATTGAAATTTAACAACTTGGGGTGTTCTTTGCAATATACTGCGGATGCTGAAAATCTGAAATAAAACTAGAAAATGCTGTGGTTTTAATGGAGGAGTCTAGACTCAACATTTCAGGGCCCAAAATGTCAACTGTTTATTCCTCTCCATAGATGCTGCCTGACCTGGTGAGTTCTTCCAGCACTTTGTGTGTACGTTACTCTGGAAAACAAACAATTTTCTTTTTGTTTTTTTTAGATTTCAGCTCTAATTTTCTTAATTAGTCAAGGCATGAAGGGATACTGGGAGAAAGCAGGAGATTGGGGCTGAGAGGGAAAATGGATCAGCTGTAATAAAATGGCAGAGCAGACTCCATAGGCCAAGTGGCCTAATTCTGCTCACATATCTTATGGTCTTATTTATGGTCTTTAGATGATTTAAAAATTGTAACTGTGGGTTATGATGGGCTGGAGTATTTTCCTTGGCTTGTAGATACCAAAGAGCTTGTGAGCTATGCAAAATAATATTTCAACCTTTATTGCTAATTTAGAACGTTATTAGCAAGGGATAATGAACTAGAAAATCAGTCAGGAATTACTTAATTCAAAGCTACAGATATTAAAAAAGGGCTTTGTTTTAGATTGAAATAATTTTCATGTTGAATCTCGCTAAAAAAAATTACCAATTCCACACAAACTCAGTTAACTTCTTAAGATAGTTATTTGTTGAAAGGGTTTGGGTATCCATATAAATATATGCATAAGAAAACTTTAGACTTAGTTTGCAATTGATAATCATAATAAATTGACAAGTGTACAGCACTGTCCCAAAATCTTAAGCGCACGTAAAATAACCTGCAAAGATTATAAGTAACGAAAAGTTTCTAAATATCAAAAAAATCACTACAAAGAGCAGTAAACTGTAACAAACTTAATCATTTGGTATGACCACGCTTTACCTTTAAATCGGTTTCAAACCTCTTGAGTTTACTGTTTTATAAGAAAATCAGCAAGTAGGTTGTTCCAAGCATCTTGGTAAACTTGCCGCAGTTCTGCAGGCGTTGACTGTCTTGCTTATTGCTGTCTCTCCAGGTAATCCCAGACATTGTCAATGATGTTGAGATCAGGGCTCTGTGGAGGATACTATCTGAAACCATACAATAACTCTAAAGTGCCGATGACTTTTGCTCAGTACTATATTTGCAATACTACTTCCATAGTATTCAACGCATCTTCAAGGAGCGGTACCTTCGGAAGGCAGTGTCCATCATTAAGGATCCCCACCACCCAGGGCATTCTTTCTTCACACTGTTACCATTGGGTAGGAGGTACAGGAGCCTGAAGGCACATGCTCAGTGATTTAGGAACAGCTTCTTCCCGTCTGCCGTCCGATTCCTAAATGGATATTGAACTCATGAACACTATCTCACTACATTTTTTATTTCTGATTCTTGCACTACTTATTTAACTTAACTCTTTAATAGATATATATAAACTTAATGTAACTCAGCTTTTTTTCTCTATATTCACTTTTCATGATTGTTTGTATTATTATGAGTATATAAGGTAGATTATCAACAAGTAACTTGCAGGAGCCATGCATCAGTTCTCTATCTGCATTGTATTCTGCGTGTGTATTTATTATGTTTATTATGGTAACCAGTCACATGGGTCGGGGCATGGTAAAAGCATTTTAGTTACAATTTCATGCTTTGTTCTCGACAGTTTTGTTTAGTACTGGGGGTCGTCGGATGTCATATCTTCTGTTAACCACAAGTTTGCACTTATGTTTCATTGCTTCAAGTTTACATGCTTGCTAATTGCTAATAAAGCATCGAATACATATCTTCAACTATGGAACAATTATTATTGGAGTTGAAGGTGCATTATACAAATATAACAACCCTGCGGGGTCGCCAGCTGTGGCAATTTGGTTTGGGTGGAGCTGGCCTCCACACAACTGTTAAAGATTCAAGATTTGGGGAATTAAATTGGGTTTAAAAATGAATATAAATCAAAACACAGCATTTTGAAAAAGTTTCTGATACTTCCATACATCCAGATGCTAAATGGACAACATTAAAATTACTTCAAATATTACAGAATTCATCGAAATATGAATACTTTGAAAAGACAGATGAGAGAAAATGGAGAACTACATTTTGGTTAGCCTAATATAAATATGACGTAAAATGCTAGATTGTTATAAAAGAGCAACAAGCACTCTGCTGGGATTGTTATAAAGATATGATTACAGGACACTAATACAATAGCAAAAGGATTAAACAGAATTAAATGCATTTGTGAAAGGAAATTTATGCTTTCTAACCCTTCTGGAATTTTTGAGGATATAACTGGTGGAATTGATAAGAAACAAACAATCGATGTGCATTTTTATTTTCAGAAAGCCTATAATAAAGTTCCAAATATGTAATTAATGTGCAAATATACACCGTATGGTCAGAAGTTCAAAATTGTTTGACAAATTAGAAGTGGTGGATAGGATTAAATAGGAATTTTCTGGAGTTCCCACAGTGATCAGTGCTTTGGTAACCGTTATTTAAATATACACCTGTATTTTCCATGAGAGAAATGAATTATTTTTCCAAGTTTTAAAAGCTTGCCAGTAACAGAAAACTGAGTCCTTTGTCAGGACTGAAGAAATCCTGAAGAAGGGCAGGAGCCCTGTAAAGAAGGTGGGGAGAGGGTGAAAAACCAATCAGAGGAAAGATCGAGGGGTGGGGGAGAGGAAGCATGGAGGGGATAGGCAGGAGAGGTGAAGATGGAATGTAAGGGGAAAGCACTATGGGTAGTAGAAGAAGGCAGAATCATGAGAGAGGTGATAGGCAGCTGGAAGAGGAGGCAGAGTGAAAGTGGGATGGGGGAAGGGAGAGGGAGGGAATTACTGGAAGTTGGAGAATTCGATGTTCATACCAAGGGTCTGGAGACTACCCAGTTGGTATATGAGGTTAATTGGTCATTGTAAATTGTAATTGGTCATCGTGATTAGGTTAGGGTTAACCATGGTTGTGGAGCTACTGAAGAGGTGTGGCTTGAAGGGCCAGAAGGGCCCACTCTGTGCTGTACCACAAAATAAATATACAAAGAGATGATCATGTCCTTGCACACCCGTCACTTAAATCAAACAGCAAGCAGCAAGAAGGTGAATGGTAAAAATCCTTCACTCCAAGACGTCCTGCGTGCAGAAGCAAGGATGTCTTGTTGAAATTGTACAGGGTCTCGATAAGGCCATATCCAGAGCACTGTGCTCTGTCCTGGCTCTCTTACCTAGCAATACATGTACCACTGGGGACTGTTAAGGTTCGCTAAACCTGGGATAGTAGGACTATTGGATAAGGAGAGATATGGTTGACTATTTAACGTTTAAAAGTATGAGGAACTATCTAATTGAAACATGCAAAATTCTGACAGGGCATGACAGCCTCTGACACTGGGAGGATGCTTCCCCAAACTGGGATGGTGGTGCCAGTTTCAAGACAACCTAAGGCATTTAAGACTGTAGTGAGAAATATCTTTACTCAGAAAGCTATGAATACCTCTACCACAAAAAGCCATGTAAGGCAAGTCTATAAGACATAGGAGCAGAATTAGATCATCAAGTCTGCTCCACACTCCATCATGGCTGATTTATTACCTTTTTCAACTCCATTCTCCAGCCTTCTCCCCAGAAGCTTTGATGCCTTCTCTAATCAAGAACCTACCAACCTCCACTTTAAATATACCTAATGAGTTGGACTCCACAGACACCTGTTCAAATGAATTCCACAGACTCACCACCCTCTGGCCAAAGAAATTTCTCTTCATCTCCGTTCTAAAGGGACATCCTTCTATTCTGAGGCATGGAGACTCCCACCATTGGAAGCATCCTCTACAGGTCTACTCTCTTTATTCTTTCTTCATGCCTCTTCTCACCTGCCTATCACATCCGCCTGGGTCCTTCTCTTTCTCCTTGGGTGCACTTCCCTCTCCTATCAGATTCCTTCTCCAGCCCTTTACCTTTCCTACCCACCTGGCTTCATTAATTGTCTTCTAGCTATCTTCCCTTTCCTTGTCCCACCTTTTACCTGGCATCTTCCCCCTTTCCTTCCAGCCCTGACGAAGGGTCTCGGCCTCCAGTATCACCTACCTCGTTGTCCTCCTCACCCTCCTCCCATCTTCTGTTTCTTGCTTTGACCCCCTTCATTTCCAGCCCCAATGCAGAGTCTCATCCTAAAATATTGACTGTTTATTTCCCTCCATACATGCTGCCTGACCTACTGAGTTCCTATAGCAGGTCATGCATGTTGTTTTGGGTTTCCAGCTTCCGCTCAATCTAGGCCGGGGTTCCCAACCTGGGGTCCATGGACATCTTGGTTAATGGTATTAGTCCATGGCATAAAAAAGGTTGGGAAGCTGATCTAGGCCTTCCAATATTCTGTAGGTATATCGACCTTCTTAGGTATTCTGTAGGTATATCGACCTTCTGCCATTAATCTGGAAAGAATGCAAAGGAAATTTATGAGGTTGCTTCAGACTCGAGGGACTAAGTTACAGAGAGAGGTTGAGCAGGTTAGACTTGATTCACTGGAGCATAGGAGAATAAGAGACGCCCTTGCAGAGATGTATAAAATGATGAGGGGCATAGATGGGTAGATGTGCACAGTCTTTTTTCCCAGGGTTGTGGAATGAAGAACTAGAGGATATAAGTTTAAGATGAGAAGGGAAAGAGTTAATAGAAACTTGAGGAACTACTTTTCACCCACTGGGTGCGGGGGGGGGGGGGGGGGGTGAAGGTGTGTATGTGAAATGAGCTGCTAGAGGAAGTGGTTGAGACAGACAGATTAATATTTAAAAGGTTCTTGATGGATAGGAAAGGCTTAGAGGGATATGAAGTCATTGAACATATTGAAGAAGGAGATAGATTTCTTGATTTAAAAGGCATCATGTCTCTGCTTAAGATCGGCCTGTGTTTCCTCACCCAGGAGCTCATTGAAACTGGGTTCTTGCAAGATCCATATTTAACTAGCAGAACTCCTCACTGTGACATCAGGTGAATTCTCACTGGCTGCACGTGAACTACGTATCTCTGCAAGATTGCATCCCTTTGAGGATAGAGGTCACTTCTTTCCCCCAGACCAGAGCTGACCTTGGTTGATTGTAGGGGTCCATGCCATAAAAAAGTTTGGGAAAGACTGAGGTACCTGCTGCCTCAGTCTCTGAAATATCCTTCAATGTTGACTTATTTTAAGTCAGGGGTCTTGGCTTATTCAATGGCTGTAGGTGAGTGTAGATAATTTGTAAAGTTCCATGAAAGTTATACCTAACCAGTATATGAATGCTAAAACTCCAGCTGTTCATTTCTACACGAATATTCATGATAAATAATCATCTTAAGACCATATGACATTAGAGCAGCGTTAGAATATTCGGCCTATTGAGCCTGCTCCACCATTCCGTCATGGCTGATGTATTATCCCTCTCAACCAAATTCTCCTGCCTTCTCTCCATAACCTTTGATGACCCAAATGATACTCATGAATAAACTGAACATCATATTCATGATATTCATGAATTAAATGAAAAATTCCATGCTAAATCCAGACTTTTCTCATTAAGTGTATTTATGTGCCTCTTTTCAGCCTTTGAGCAAAATAACTCTTAACAATTTAAAATTATAAAAACACCCTTGGGAAAAGTACAAAAGAAATCTCCTGCAATAGTTATGATTAGCCAGAAAGAAAAAAGATGCTGGAGGGACTCAGTGGGTCAGGCAGCATCTATGGAGGGAAATAGACGGATGATGTTTTGGGTCGAAACCTTAACTATGGACCCTATGGACTCATCTGGACCCTCATTCTGACTCTGGTCAGATTTCTGGTATATTGAAGCATCAACTTTAAATTTTTAATGCATCAACTATAATTCAAAACAATCAATTAATTGACTCTTAGCTTTTTCGGTTGGCTGGCGACTGCTTTCAATGTTCATCAATGACGTATGAGTCTGAGATGATTTTTATGGCCATATGCACTAAAATTACGGAGTAATGCAAAACTTATGGAGGTTCAATGCTTTGGCTGGGGTATAAGACTGATGTTGCCTGCTGTCAATAATTATCAGTGTTGCAGGTTGGTGAAGTATTTTGCCAGAATTCCTTTTTAAAGAAGCATTATTGAGTGTGGATTATCTTGACATTGATTCATCTGCTATGTGTGCTCACCACTGCACTTGCCTTAGAACAGTAACAATAATAATAGCAATTGAAAAGCTATTAATTTGTTATAAAGTAACTCATAATATCTGGAGATGCACTAAGTACATAAGATATAGGGTAGGAGCAGAATTAGGCTATACGGCCATTGAGTTGGCCTTTAAGTACAGACTTTCCATGGTGGACTATGACAGGCAATAATTGGCAGTCTGAGTCTTAAAGGGACAGTGACAGCTAACCATACTATGGCGAAATAGGGCGCCAAAACTTGGGTGCCAGCTGCTGTTTGGTTGGGACTATGACACATCCACTTCAAATATACCCAATGACTTAGCCTCCATAGCCATCTGTAACAATGAGTTCAACAGATTCACCACCCTCTGGCTAAAGAAATTCCTCCTCTAAAGGGACATCCTTGTATTTTGAGGCTGTGCCCTCTGCTCTTATAGGAAGTATCTCCTCCACATCCACTCCATCTAGACCTTCAATATTCATTAGATTTCAATGAGATCCCCTTAACTCCAGTGAGTAAAGGTCCAGAACCATCAAACATACCTCATACATTAGCCATTTAATTCCCATGATAATTTTTATGAACCTTGTCTCCAATGCCAACACATCCTTTCTTTGACAAGGGTGCCCAAAACTGTTCATAATACTCCAAGTGCATTCTGACCAATGCCTTATAAAGCCTCAGCATTATATTCTTGTTTTTAAATTCTAGTTCTCCCGAAAATCTAATTTCTCATGTTCTTTAGTGTTTCCAAAAAGTAATATCAAAAGATAAAGAATTTTCAGTTGTATGTTTCTCACGCTTCAGTTACAAGCAGAAATTAGTTTTCTACATAGTTTAATTATTAAGATAAAAAAGAAGAAAATTTCCAACTGTACTCAGTTGGCAACTGTACTCATCCAACTCCCACACATCAATCTCTTTGAAAATATACCTTGGACAAGTTAGGACTCAACTCCCACACATCAATCTCTTTGAAAATATACCTTGGACAAGTTAGGACTCAACTTTCTAGCTAAATATTTAGGAAGCTAATTGCAGAAATTGCTTGTATCTCCTCAATATATTTTCAATAACCTGGATTCACTGCTGTGTATACAATATTACCAAAGGTTCAAAGGTTCATTTAATATCAGAGAATGTATATACAACATGAAATTCGTACTCTTCACAGACCTCCATGAAACAAGAAAACCCATAGAATGAATGACAGAATTATAATCACCAAAGTATCCTGTAATATAGAGTGTAGCTAGGGAAGATTTTGTTAGCTGGAGTGGTATTGGATTAGTGCAATTGTTGATTAGGGAAGGGAATATAATGCCATCATTCCATTCTTATTCAGTGAGAATTGTATGGGAGTCTCTGCTAAACTCTACAATCTACACCTGATTAAAAAATTCACTTTCTATCCAGCTTTGTAGTTGGAATAAATAACATTTTATATTTGTTATAAAATGTTATTACTTTAACATGAATTAATATTTTATATATGAAATGTAATAAATTTATTAAACATTAATAAATAATGTTCATTATATAACGTTTGCTGCCTGTTGAAATTGTATCACTGCGTTCTCCTTTCAAGATTTGCATTTGCACCGTTTGTTGTCTTCTACACTGTGCTTCATCTTTCATTGACCCTGTTATATTTACTGTTCTATAGATTTGCTGAGAATGCCCTCAGAAAAATGATATATTATGTCATATATGTACTTCGATAATAACAGTTATTTTGAACTTTGAAGATTACGAATTAAGTATTTGCAACATTTGACAAATTGCAAGATTATAGCAACGTACCATGTCAGAAGATGATGAAAGAAATAAATTGCATTTTGTATCATTAGTAAAATGCACTGAAAAATCCTACCAAATCTTCACTTTTGTTTATTTCAAAGAGTGGAAATATTTGGAGTACAGCTGTCATGACAATAACCAGATGATGGTAGAGAAGAGCAAGTCAGGTCAATACTTTAGTTGTTAGCTCAATAGGGTTTCAAATAATCATTGGAAAGTGGCATTGCATAACCTTGAGACTATAATACCGAAAGAGAATTCAGCTTTCTGGAAAATTGTCTGTACTAAGGTTCTTTATTTGATTAAACATTAACTTTATTTGCCACATGTAGATTGAAACATCCAAAGCATACAATGAAAGCATCAACAACTTACACAATCCAAATATGTGCTGCAGACAGTCCGCATGTGGTGCCAACACACCAGGCCCATGACTTCCTCACCTTAACTCGTACATCTCTGGAATGTGGGAGGAAAACGAAGCAGCTGGAGGAAACCATGTGGTCACAGGGAGAACGGTGGTGGAAACTGAACCACGATCTTACTGCTGGCACAGTGAAGTATTGTACTAACACTACACTATCGTGCCATGCACAAGTCCTGTCTCCATGCAAATACTCATAATGCTCCAGGATCTATTTCCAAGTATAATATTTGAAATTATCTGTGAGACGTTTATACATTCTTCCTGTGACCACACAGGTTTCCTCTAGGTGCTCCAGTTTCCTCCCACAGTCCAAAAATATACTACTTGGTAGGTAAAGTGGTCATTGTAAATTGTCCTGTGATTATGCTAGGATTAGATTGGGGGTTGCTGGGTGATGTGTCTCAAAGGGCCTTATCTGCATGGTATCTCAATAAATAAGTAAATATAATCAGTTGTGGCTTAGATTACCTAACTAATCTATGGTTAGTTATAGTGTGTGAGATATTCTACAGGGGAAAGAGACCTGCCCACATTCACTTTGTAGCTTTAGTTAAATATGAAGACTGGCCACCTGGTTTCCAGATGCCTCTTGGTGAGAAAGCTAGAGGTCATGAGTTCAAATCCCACCTCAGCATCTTATGAAATTGAATCCAATAAATCTGATTATTTGTAGTCTAGCATGAAAGCTTTGGATTATTGTAAATTTTTGAACAATTCCCTGATGGCCTCCGGGGAGAAACCCTATATGTATCAGCACTTATTCTGCAAGAATGACCCTAAATATCACCAAGCAATCAAACACCAGCAATAAATAAAGTTTTATCAAAAAGAATGCTGATGACATATTAGTTTTCTGTGACATGGGCATGTGGGTTTGTAGCTGTCTCCACATGCTTAGTGTTACTCAAAATGGCTGCTCGGGATAGAACACGCTTGGAAATTATGGTTAAAGTGTTTGCCAAACTACTTATAGTTTATAACCACTTATAGCTTATAATTTAAACTGTGATGTTGTGCAGGAAAGATATAAGTCAGCTTAAAAGAACAGTTACTAACCCCCAACCATCAGGCTCATGAACAAAAGGGGATAACGACACTTAACTTCACTGGCCCCATCATTGAAATGTTCCCACAACCAACGGATTCACTTTCAAGGACTCTTCGCCTCATGTTCCCGATAATTATTTCTTATTGCATTTGCACAGTTTGTTGTCTTCCTCACTCTGGTTGATCTTGCATTGATTCTGTTATGGTTAATATTTTTATGGATTTGTTGAGGACACCCGCAAGAAAATGAATCTCAGGGTTGCATGTGGTGACATATACGTACTTTCGATAATAAAAATTACTTTGAGCCTTGGAAAGAGTGCAAAGGAAATTTGCAAGGATGTTGCCAAGTCTTCAGGACCTGAGTTGTAGGGAAAGGTTGAGTAGGTTAAGAATTTAACCACTGTAGCTGAAGAGACTGAGGAATGATCTTACAGAGGTAAGAAAAATGCTAAGTATAGATAGGGTGAACGGATGAAGGCTTTTCCTCCTCAGTTTTGGTGGAGACTAGAACTAGAAGTCATAGCTTAAGGGTGAAAGGTGAAATATTTATGGGGAAACCTAAGGGAGAACTTCTTCACTCAGAGCTGTATAGTAGGTCCTTCGGTGCAAGTGTGGAATGATTTGCCAGCTCAAGTGGTAGATGGGGGTGGGTCCAATTGTAAGATTTAAGAGAAGTTTGAATAGCTACATGGATGAAACAGGTATGGAGAGCAATGGCCCCGATGCAGATAGATGGGACAAGGCAGAAGATCAGGCTAACATATACTAGAAGGGCTGAAGGACCTACTTTTATGCTATGCGACACACACAAAATGCTGAAAGAACTCAGCAGGCCAGGCAGCATCTATGGAAAAGAGGACAGTTGACGTTTCGGGCCGAGACCCTTCGTCAGGACTGGAAGAAAAGGTGAAGAGTCAGAGTAAGAAAGTGGAAAAGGGAGGAAGAAGCGCAAGGTGATAGATGAAACTGGGAGCTGGGAAGTTGATTGGTGAAAGAGATACAGGGCTGGAGAAGGGAGAATCTGACAGGAGAGGCCAGAAGTCTATGGAAGAAAGATAAAGGGAAGGAGAACCAGAGGGAGCTGATAGGCTGATAAGGCGAGAGAGAGAAATGGGAATGAGGAATGGCAAAGGGGCGGGGTGAGGCGGAGCAGGATGGGGTGACATTACCGAAAGTTTTAGAAATCGATGTTCATGCCATTAGGTTGGAGGTTACCCAGACGGAATATAGATGTTGCTCCCCCAACCTGGTTGTGGCTTCATCGAAACAGTAGGGGAGGTCATGGACTGACATAAGGTCATAAAACATAGTAGAATTAGGCTGTTTGGCCCATCAGGTCTACTCTGCCATTCAATTATGGCTGATCCATTTTGCCCCACTCCCTGCCCTTCTCCCCGTAACCTCTGATACTGTGTCCAATCAAGAACCTATCAAACTCTGCCTTAAATACACCCAATAAGCTGGCCTCCACATCAGCTCGTGGTGATAAATTCTGCAAATTCACCTCCCTCTGCCTAAAGAAATTCCTTCACATCTTTCTTTTAAATGGACGCCCCTCTCTTCTGAGGCTGTGCCCTCTTATCCTAGGCTCTCCCACCATGGGGAAAATCCTTTCCACATCTACTCTATCTAGGCTTTTCAACATTCAAAAGGTTTTTATTGAGATCCTGCCTCATCCTTCTAAATTCCAGTGAGTACAGACCCAGAGCCATCAAACGTTCCTTGTATGATAACCTTTTCATTCCTGGAATCATCCTTGTGAACCTTCTCTGGATCCTCTCCAATGCCAGCACACCTTCTCTAAGATAAGATACCCAATACTGTTCACAATACTCAAGGTGAGGCCTCACCAGTGCCTTATAAAGTCTCAACATCACATCCCTGCTCTTGTATTCTAGAACTCTTGAAATGAGTGCTAACTTTGCGACTCTACCTGCAAGTTAATCTTTAGGGTGTTTTGCACAAGGACTCCCAAGTCCCTTTGCAGCTCAGAACTTTTGATTCTCTTTCGTACATTCATTTCTTCTACTGAAGTGTATGACCATGCTTTTTTCTAAAATTGTATTTAATTTGCCACTTCCTTGCCCATTCTTCTTATCCACCAAAGTCTTCCTGCAGCCTACTTGTTGCCTCAACACCTCTTGCCTCTCCACCAATCTTTGTATCATCTGCAACAAAGCTATCTATTCCCTCATCTAAATCATTGATATACAGCATAAAAAGAAGTGGTCCCAACACCAAACCCTCCTAAACACCACTAGTCACTGGCAGCCAATCAGAAAAGGATCCTTTTATTCCCACTTTCTGCCTCCTACCAATCGGACAATGCTTTAACCATGCCATTAACTTTCTGCTAATATCATGGGCTCTTAACTTGGTAAGCAGCCCCACGTGTGACACCTTGTCAAAGACCTTCTGAAAGTCCAAATTTACAACATCCATTGCATCCCCTTTACCTATCCTACTTGCAATCTTCTCAATGAATTCCAATAGGTTTGTCAGGCAAGATTTTCCCTTAAGGAAACCATTCCGATTTTGTCGTATCTTGCCCTGTGTCACCAAGTACTCCATTACCAACTGTTGAAATCGAGCTCGCATGGCAGCTCGTTCTACTCTCTCACAACCTCTCTGAGTGAAGAAGTTTCCCTTCATGTTCTGCCTAAACTTTTTACCTTTCACCCTTAACCCATGACCACTGGCTGTAGTGCCATTCAACCTCAATGGAAAAAGCCTGCTAAAGTTAAATACTCAAAAACTTCTGTGTTATTACTTGATTTTGGGTCTTGTGGTAGAATGTCTCAAATGTTAAGCAAGGGAAACTCTTAAAAATTGTGGCTGGCATTTTGAAAATTAAAAGTCCAATTTCACTGCAAAAGGTAGGTTTTCCATGTAGATGATGTAAGCATGCACAAAGGCTACAGGCCATGTCCATGCACCTTAGAACCATTGAACCATAGACAATTACAGCACAGAAATAGGCCTTTTGGCCCTTCTTGGCTGTGCCAAACCATTTTTCTGCCTAGTTGATGCACCATCAATAACTCTCGGAGACCGGAAGAGAACGATAGGCTTTTATTAGCAGCAAAAGGGAGCGCGACATCTCGGAGACTGAGGGAGGTGCTGTGCCCCAATCGCCTTTATACAGGGGTCTGTGGGAGGAGCCACAGGAGCAGTCAGCAGAGGGGCGTGTCCAGACAGGTATACATAGTTTACCACATTAGTCCCAGTGACCTTCACCTGGATCATATCCCTCCAAACCCCTCTCATCCATGTACCTGTCCAAGTTTTTCTTAAATGTTAAAAGTGACCCCACATTTACCACTTCATCTGGCAGCTCATTCCACACACCCACCACTCTATGTGTGCAGAAACCCCCTCCAAAGTTCTCTTTAAACTTCTCCCCCTTCACTCTTAACGCATGTCCTCTGGTTTTCTTCTCCCCTAGCCTCAGTTGAAAAAGCCTGTTTGCATTCACTCTATCTATACCCATCATAATTTTATCAATTACAATGTCAATCCAAAATACTGTCACCTTGTTGTGACTGTGACCAAAGTCACTGGAGAGACACTGAAGCTAGTGTCTTTATTCATCATAACAAGCAGGCATCATTTAGGAGACACTCTCAACAGAGACTCACAAACTCAAAAGTACATCACATTTTCATACCGTTAAGATCAACAGGTGATTCAGTACAAGGTCTGTAGTGACAGTGACATTGTTTACTTCAGTATTTTGTATTGACATTGTAATTGATAAGCAACACGCACAAAATGCTGGAGGAACTCAGCAGGTCAGGCAGCGACTATAGAAAATAATAAACAGTCAACGTTTCAAGCCGAGACCCTTCATCAGGACTGGGGTGGAATGGGGAAGACACCAAAATAAAGAGGTGGGGGGAGGGGGAGGAGACTAGCTGGAAGGTGATAGGTGAAGCCCGGTGGTGGGAAAGGTCAAAGGCTGGAGAAGAAAGAATCTGATAGGAGAGAAGAGTAGACAATAGTAGAAAGGGAAGAAGGAGGGAACCCAGGGGAAAGTAATAGGAAGGTGAGAAGATGTAAATGGTCAGAGTGGGGAATAGATGAAGGGGGCGGGGGGGGGGTACTTTTGTTCAATGAAAGGGCGAAAACGATATTCATGCCATCAGGTGAAGGCTACCCACACAGAATAAAAAGTGTTACACCTCCACCATTAGGGTGGTCTCATTTTGGGGAAAGAGGAGGCCATGGGTTGACACGTCAGAAGAGGAACGTGAATCAGAATTAAAATGTTTGGACACCTCTGAAAATCCAAATGCTTTTGGGAGAAACAAATCAGTGCAAATATTCTAAAACTTTCAGACATCAGTGAGTCAGACACCCAAAATTAATGTCAGGGCTGCCTCTGAGTACACAAATATGTTAAGTACATAAAAACTATTGACTGCCGATACATGTGACCGTATTTGATATGCTAAGTGACAACATCTGTCTGGTCTGTCAGCTTGCACAGTAGTCACAGCAGTGCAAATATCAGCCATGTTGCCTGATTTTTAATCCAATTAATACAATCCTATTGTTTTAACGTTTAGCTCTTAGTCTGTGGAGCAGCCTGTGCTTTTAACCTCAATTTACTGCTTGCAATTTACGAAAATATGAAGGCTAATTGCAAGCTTCCTGAACTTACTTACATTTACAGAACTGAAGCCTGGTTCTTGTTTGAGTTAATATCTGCTATATTCACATAACTCCAGAATACACCCTAACGCATGACTAGTAATCTCCAATGCTTATTTTTATGCCACTTGAACGAAGCGTTACATTAAAGGCCACAAGATAATGCATGCTTAGTACCTGGCAGAAGACCCAAACTGCAGGACTAAGGCCTTGACCCCTTCCCTTCTCCTCACCTACCCATCTCCTCCCTCTGGTTCACCATTTTCTTCCCTTTATTCCATGCTTGACTATTTTCTCCAATCAGATTTCTGCCTCTCCAGTCCTTTGTCTTCCACCTATCACCTCCCAGCTTCTCACATCATTCCACCCTCTCCCCCACCCGCCCTCCTTGCCCCTCACCTGGTCTTATCTACCACCTTCCAACTGGTTCAACGGTTCAATTTAATATCAGTATACAACCTGAAATTCTTACTCTTCACTGACATGTACAGACAAAGTTTGTACTCTTTCCCTCCCTCCCATTTTCTTATTCAGACTTCTTTCCCCTTCCTTTCCAGTCCTGAAGAAGGGTCCTAGCCCAAGACGTTAATTGTTTATTGCCCTCTATAGATGCTGCCTAACTTGCTGAGTTCTTCCAGTGTTTGGTGTGTGTTGCTATGGTTAAGAATATGCTTTGTTCTCATGGTGGTCCTTCAATGGCTTTCATCCACTTCCAGACAGGCTTTTCTTCATTATTATTGATTGTCACCAAATTCTCCAATTGTGACCCACACGTTAACATTCCTTAAGGTTATTATAGCTGGCAGTGGTAATGGGAATAAGCTCCCACTACCTATTAAATGGTCCCAAAGGCGTGCACCTCAAATAGCCTCTGACAACCAAGTCCAGCTCCTGGCCTTCTCATGTGGCTTAGCTACTGAGCCTAGTGGAACCATTTCTACTGACAGGAGAAGGGGCAAAGGTGGTTACTGGCACTTTAAAACCAGTTGATTTGGGAACATGGGGATCATCAGCCGAGGACGGCAGCTCATCTATGAGAAGGAAAACCCTGATCTCAAACCTCTGCTGCCTTCAGCTACACCCTCTCATGGGGAAGGTTTCAGGAATAAACCCCGAGTGAAAAATCCCTAAGGCAGTCCTCCATTGAATTCAATGCCGACTGGCAACTCCTGGCATGCTGCTGCTATCAGACTGCATCCGTCTCTGCCGCTCCTTTGGGTTTACGAGATGCGTGGAGTGGGGAGCTCGCTACATGCGCAACAGCTTGCTCTCTGTATCATGCTGCCCAGGCAGGCGTATCTAGACAGCTCGGACACAGTAGCCTTGGTCAGCTCTGACCAGCAGAGGCCTCAGAGAGAGAGATCCACACCCTATTAATTATGCCTCCTCCATCATCAGCGACCCATCGCCAGCCTCAATGAATTTCACGCTCTTTACCCCAATCAGGTGCAAACTGCCCACACAATGATTCTCCTACGTATTTGCCACTAATTTCCACCCTATTTTCAGCAAATCTTTCCCAACACTACCTCTCCCATTCTCCCTTCTGATCACCGCAGTGCAGTATTTAGTACTTATCACCGACTTGTATAGCATGAAATTTTCATATGAACTGCAGTACAGTACAAAGACACACAAATCCATAACTGACAGCAAATACTGCAAAGAAAGTAAAAACGAGGTCGTGTTCATTGATTCATACACCATTCAGAAACCTGACGGTGGAGGAAAATAAACCATTCCTGAATCATTGAGCTGGGTCTTCAAGCTCCAGCCCCTCCTCCCTGATGATAGTATTGAGAACAAGGTGTGTCCTGGACGGTGAAGATGGGGGGGGGGGGGTGGTTGTGTCTGTGCCAGACCCCTCTGCAGCCTCTTTTAACCCTGTGTGCTGGGGCTTCCTGGCCAAGTTGTGATACAACCAGTCAGGATGATAGATCAGCTGGAGAGTGGTGTCACAGCAGTGACCTCACATGGAATGTCAGCAAGACCACGGAATGATTGTGGATTCCAGGAAGGGGAAGTCAAGGAGCTTCCATACAAAGTTGTGATGCAACCAGTCAGGATGTTTTCCACTGTATATTTACAGAAATTTGCAGAAGTCGTTGACACACCAAATATTCTTAAACCCTCAACAAAATGGAACCCACTGGTGTGTCTTCTTTGTGATTGCATCAGTATATAGACAATAGGTGCAGGAGTAGGCCAGTCGCCCCTTCTAACCAGCACCGCCATTCACTGTGATCATATCTGATCGTAGACATTGTCCTGGATCAGATCCTTATACCCAAGAGCTTAAAGCAGCTTACCCTTTCCACCGCTGACTCCTCAGTGAGGGCTGGTGTGCTCTCCTTGACTTCCCCTTCCTGAAATCCACAATCATTCCTTGGTCTTGCTAACGTTGCATGTGAGGTCACTGCTGTGACACCACTCAACCAGCTGACCTATCATCCTCCTCACTGCCAAAGGTAGTGTTATCTGCAAATTTATTGCTGGTGTTAGAGCTGCACAAGTGTAGCTGGAGTAGAGCAGTGGGCAAGCACGCATCCTTGAGGTGCGCCTTTGTTGACTGCCAGTGAGGAAGAGAAAATACTACCGATCTGCACTGACTGTGGTCTCCCGATGTGGAAGTTAAGCGTCCAACTGCAGGGGAAAGTACCGAGGCCCACGTTCAGAAGTTTGGTTATTAATACCGAGGGCATGATGGTGTTTAATGCAGAGCTGTAATTGATAAACAGCAGTTTGGCATATGTTTCACTGCTGTCTAGGTGCTCCAAAGCCATGTGGGGAGCCAATGAGGTAGAATCCGCTGTAGAACACTTGTGGTGGTAGGCAAACTGTAGCGTGTCCAGGACTTTGCTTAGGCAGGAGTTAATTCCAGACATAACCAACCTCTCAAAGCAGTCTCATCACAGTAATGTGAGTGCTACCGAGCATTAGCCATAGAGGCAGCTCACCCCGTTCTTCTTGGGCGCCGGTATGATTGCTGCCCTTTTGAATTACGTGGGAATCTTCAGCTGCAGCAATGGGAGATTGAAGATGTCCTTGGATAATCCCACCAGTTGGTTTGCACAGGATGACAGCGCCCTACCAGGTATACTGTCAGGGCCGAATGCTTTGTAAGGGTTCAGTTCACCCTCTTGAAGTATGTTCTGACCTCAACCAAGACAAAGATCACAGAGGCACTAGATGCACTGGGACTTCACATAGGTTTAGAGTAATTCTTTCATTTAAAGCTTGCAAAAAAAGGCAGTGAGTTCATCAGAGAGTGAAACTTCACTGCTGCTTATGCCCAAGAAGTAATGGCCTACAAACCATTCCACAGCTGTGCATCCTATTGTGTCTCCAATTACACACGGAATTGCCTTTTGGCTCCCCCAAAGGTCTTCCATGGTTTTATTTTTACTTTATTTTAATTTTTATTGAGATACAGAGCAGAACAGGCCTTCCCAGTCCTTCAAGCCCCATCACCCAGCAATCCCCGATTTAACCTAGCCTAATCACGGGGCAATTTACAATGACCAATTAACCTACTAACTGGTACATCTTTGAACTGTGGGAGGAAACCAGAGCACCCGGAGAAAACCCATGCAGTCACGGACAGAACATGCAAACTCCTTACATACAGCAGCAGGAATTGAACCCGGGCCGCCTGTACTGGAAAACGTTGTGCTAGCCTCTATACCACCTTGCTGCCCACCTGGACGTCTTGTAAAGTTTTGGATGGTACAGATCTAGCCATCAGCTGACCTTGAATCTCCTAGTTCGGGTCTGGTTTGGGAAGACAATCTATTCTCAAATACACACATTCTGGTCTTGAGGAAGTTGGTGACAGCCATATCACATTCATTCAGATCCACAGATAAATCCCGGAATATGGTACAGTCCACCAATTCAAAGCAGTCCTAGAAATGCTCCTCTGCCTCCCTTGACCATATCTTCATGGTCCTCAATCTCTGCCTGTATACAAGGAGTAGAAGAACAGGCAGGTGATTGGACTTGCCAAAGTGCAGGCTCAGGATGACACAGTAAGTATTCTTGATGGTGGTGTAACAGTGGTCTAGCATGTTGGCATCTGCCCTAACAACATTTAATAAATACCATTTGAGCATATGTATCTCCAAGACATAGGAGGCTATGGACCAAGTGATGACAAATGGGATAAGCGTAGGTAGATATTTTTTGGTCAGTATAGGCTGTATGATTATAGTCTATGACTAAGACAACACCATCAATCAGCCCCTGAAGTTACAGAGAATGGAGACTGTGGAGGAAAAATCTAGCTGCACATTTTCTCTTGCAAAGGATTGTATGGCCATCCATGTAGACCCATGGGTCTTCGACAACAGAACATCAGCCAACACTCTTTCCCCCAACCAACACACCAAAGGTTTAATACAAGTTTCATTTATGCACAAAGTTCTCCCTGGCACGATGTCCTTTCACCAGGATCTTCCATCTGCTATTTTACCCTATTTGGATATTCCATAAGACTCTAAGATGTAGGAGCAGAATTAGGCCATTTGGCCGATTGAGTCTATTATACCATTTCATCATGGCTGATCCATTTCTCTCTCAGCCCCAACCTCTTGCCTTCCACCCCCCCCCCCCAGTACTTCTTCATGCCTTGACTAAACAAGAATCTATCAAGCTCTGTCTTAAATATACCAGATGACTTGGCCTCCGCAGCTGCCTGTGGCAATGATTTCTCCAGATTCACCACTCTCTGGTTAAAGAAATTCCTCCTCATCTCCATTCTAAATGGATGTCCTTCTATCCTGAGGCTGTGACCTCTGGCCTTAGACTTCCCCGTCATAGGAAACATCCTTTCCACATCCATTCTATCGAGCCCCTTCAATATTCAATTGCTTTCACCCCTCATGCTTCTGACATTTTTGAGATGCAGGGAGCAATTAAAACTTAATTTTGGAAAAATAAGAATCTACAGACTCGAAGTGGAGAAGTGAGTGTTACAAACTAAAATCAGTGAAGATATAGCAGCAAATAGTCCTTGCATTCTCATTTTTTAAAAACTGGTTAATCTTCTGGTGATTATGCAGTAAACAAACATTGTGTTGCATTTAACATATATGTTATTAACCAATAGGAATGTGCTTTAAAGAACTCCTCAAACAACACCCACAGAAATCATATGAAGAAGTCTGAGCTTGTGAACTGAACATCACCTGATGGTGAATTTATGTATTGTATTCCATAATAGAGCTCGGCACAATCGGTCTATTTGAAGAAAGAAACTTGGGAAACAGTTGGGCAATTCATATTAAGACTGGAATTATATCAGAATAAAATAGAATAGAACTTTATTGTCATTGCTCAAGACAACGAGATTGGGGTGCTGCTCCAGTTGGTGCAAAATAGCTATTTACTTACTATTATTATGTTCTTATACTTAAATAACATTAGCAAATTAGTTCAATTGGTCTGATAAACTAATCTTTAACTGTAATTTATATGGTGATATTATTGTTCAAATAGAGACATTTATTTACTTAGGGATACAGTGCAGAACAGGCCCTTTTGGCCCAACGAGCTGCACTGCCCAGCGACCCACCTATGTAACACTAACCTAATCACAGGACAATTTGCAATGACTAATTAACCTGCTAACTAGTACTTTCAATCAATTATTTCTTCTCTCTCTTCTTCTTTGGCTGTCCATCAACCTTGATGTTGACTAAGGCCTGGGCAGGCTGTACGGGAGACCAGCAGTTGCCCATGTTGCAAGTCTCCCCTCTCCACGCTACCGTTGTTGTCCAAGGGAAGGGCACCAGGCCGATGCACATTGACACCAGTGTCATCGCAGAGCAATCTGTGGTTAAGTGCCTTGCTCAAGGGAACAACACATTGCCTCAGCTGAGGCTCGAACCAGTGACCTTCAGATCACTAGACCAATGCCTTATTGTTGGCCACGCACCAACAACCAATTATCATTTATCTACCATCAATTATTTATCTACCTATCGAATGCTTGAGTGATTGAGATATAGAATGGAGTAGGCCCTTTTGGCTGCATGCCACCCAGCAACCCCTAATTTAACACTAGCCTAATCACAGGACAATTTACAGTGACCCAATCAACCTGCCAATTGGTATGCCTTTGGAATGTGAGAGGAAACTGGAGCACCTGGAGGAAACCCACACAGTCATGGGGATTTCTTCACAAAGCCGGTGCTGGAATTGAACTTAGAACTCCAGGATGCCCGAGCTGTAATAGTGTCATGGAAACCGCTGCAATCTTCAACAATTGACACCCCCCCCCAACTTATCCCAATCCCTCCACTTCATCTTTAACCAGATCAAAGCGTAAGGTATAAACTAAACACAAAGTACACTGCAGATGCTGTGGTCAAATCAAGACGTACAAAAAAGCTGGATGAACTCAGCAGGTCAGGCAGCATCCTTTGAAAGAAGCAGTCAACATTTCGAGTCGAGACACTTCGTCAGGACTGAAGAAGGAGGGGGCAGGGGCTCTATAAAGAAGGTGGGGGGAGGGTAGAAAACCAACCAGAGGAAAGATCAAGGGATGGGGGAGGGGAAGCAGGGAGGGGATAGGCAGGAGAGGTGAAGAAGGAATGTAAGGGGAAAGCACTATGGGTAGTAGAAGAATGCAGAATCATGAGAGAGGTGATAGGCAGCTGAAGAGGAGACAGAGAGAAGGTGGGATGATGGAAGAGAGAGGGAGGGAATTACCTGAAGTTGGAGAATTGGATGTTCATACCAAGGGTCGTAAAGTGGGGGACTGCTTCATCAAACACCTCCGCACTTCCTGGTAGCCGAACACTTTCATTCTGATTCTCGTTCCTGTTCCAACATGCTAATCCATGGCCTCCTCTTGTTCCAAGTTAAGGCCATGCTCTGAGTGGAGCAGCAAAACCGTACATTCCACCTGGGTAACCTCCAACCTGCTGGCATGTATATCAATTTCTCCTGCTGGTAAACAAATTTCACTTCCCATCCTCTGTCCCTCACTCTGGCCTTCTACTTCTTTTCACCTATTACTTCACCCTGGGTTCCCTCCTCCTTCCCTTTCTCCTATTGTCCACTTTTGTCTCCAATCAGATTCCTTCCTCTCCAGACCTTGACTTTTCCCACCCTTCTGGCTTCACCTATCGCCTTCTACTTAGCCTCCTTTCCTTTCCCACCCACCCTCCACCTTTTTATTCTGGACTCTTCTCTCTCCTGAAGAAGGGTCTGTTTTATTCATTGCCAGAGATGCTGCCTGACCTGCTGAGTTCTTCCAGCATTTTGTGTCTGTTGCTTCTCATTATTATTTTATAAGTCATGTCATCAAAAACCTTGGCAAACTTCTACAGATGTGTAGTGGAAAGTGTGCTGACTGGCTGCATTACGGCCTGGGGTGGAAACACCAATGCCTTTGCACAGAAAATCCTCCAAAAGCCAGTGGATTCTGCCCAGTACATCATGGGTAAAACCCTACTAACTATTGAACACATTTACAAGAAACATTGCCATAGAAAAGCAGCATTCATCATCACAGATCCCCACCACTCAGGCCATGCTCTTTTCTCGTTGCTGCCATCAGGTAGAAGGTACAAGTGCCTCTAGACTCACACCAGCAGGTTCAACAACAGTTACCACCCCTCTACCATCAGGCTCTTGAACAAAAGGGGATAGTTACACACATTTAAGGACTTTGTTATATTGTTATTTCATGGTCATTATTTATTGCTATTTATTTATATCCACAGTTACACAGTTTGTTTACAGTTATTGTTCTATAGATTTGCTAAGTATGCAGGCAGAATAAGAATTCCAGGATTGTACGTGGTGATATGTATGTACTCTGATAATAAATTTTACTTTGAACTTTGAATAGTTCATCCGTAGAAAATACCACAAATTTCAAGTTCAAATCTACTTTTTCTACAATTTGGGAATATTATGCAAAGATGTCCTTGTGAAAGTTTGTTCCAATATTTGAGTTACTTAAAAAGAATACATTTGTAATTTTGCTACACACAAGACACATGGAACATTTTCTTTTGTTCTCGCCTGCCCTGTAGATAAAATAATTTGAAACAATCTCTGTAGAAATGGTTACAGGATGCATCTGTAACTCAGATTTATCACTCGCTCTTCACTGAGAGCAGCTGTTAATTCAGTGACCTCACATGGTACTACAGACATGCCAGCATGGGAATGGAAAATCAAGCATTCATTGTGCCTCTTGCTCTTAAGATACATAGTTGAGCTGAGATATATTATGGTAAAGTTTAATTTGAGGTCAGTGCTACTGTAATTCTGCCATAGCCGTCCTGTTAAGCACTGAGAGTTATCCCTATGTGTCACAGTGAGGTTAGGCAGGTCAGAAAATGCTACATATTGCCCTTCTTATATATAGCAAGGCTGTTTGAAGAAATGTGTGTGACTTCCAAGAAAAGCTAAGTGAAACCTCAACGAAGTACTAAATACAAAACCTCTGCTCCAAAGTATCCATGCTGAATGTGGTTTCCTAAAGTGATTATGTGAATGTCAGTTAACACACACACACACACACACACACATCTCCCCCACCACCCAGGACATGCTCTCTTCTCACTGCTGCCTCAGGCCCCACACCACCAGGTTCAGGAGCAGTCATTACCCCCTCAACCACTGGGCTTCTGGACCAGCGTGGACAAATTCACACACCACAGCTCTTCACTCAGAGCTTGATTTCAACATTTAAGAGAAATGTGGGTAGGTACATGGATGATAGGGGTGTGGGAGCTATGGTCCAAGAGCAAGGGCGATGGGATTAGACAGTTTAAATTGTTCACCATGGACAAGGTTGGCTGAAGGGTGTGTTTCCGAGCTGCACTTTTCTATGACTCTATGACTCTGATTCCACAATCTATGCACTCATTTTCAAGGACTCTACAATTCAGTATTATCTCTCTATCTACCTATCTGTCTATATATATACAGTATTTATTCATTGATCCATCTATTTATTTGTATTTGCAGTTTGTCTTCTTTTGCACATTGGTTGTTCAAGTTTGGCTGTAGTTTTTCATTGTTTCTGTTGTACTTATTGGGACTTACTGTGAAAGCCTACAAGAAAGTGAACCTCAGGAAAGTATATGGTGACATGTATGTAGAGTCACAGAAGTCATAGAAAAGTACAGCACAGAAACAGGCCATTCAGCCCATCTAGTCTGTACCTAACCATTTAATAAAAAAACTTGGATAAAAAAGATTACTTGGAACTTTGAAGTATTGGAGAGCTCAGTAGCTCAGGTGACATCCACGGAGAAGAATAAAGAGTTGATATCTTGGGCTGGGGCTCTTCATCAGGACTCGGCCCAAAGCAATAACTTCTTATTCCTTTCCTTACACAAATCCTGCCTGATCTGCTGAGTTCCTCTAGCAATTTCTGTGTCACTCAACATCTGCAGAATCTCTTGTGTAAATGAGCGTCAGCTGCTTCTGATGTAAAGAAGCAACAAAACATTATGCAACTTTTTTGCATATTTTCCAGCATTTGTCTCTGACAAGATTGAAATGCCCTTTCTCTCACTGCTCCTGAAGATGGTAGTTCTATTGAAGTACAATTTGTAAATTCTTCAGTCGTCTTTCAGCAGCTTACTAAGTACTAATTTTAAGTCTGAACAATTAATTCCAGCACTCTGAGTTGCTATTCAAAAGCATTAGAGAATTTCTGCTGGGTCAAAGGTCAGGGTTCCTGCTCCTGTACATTGTCAGTGCCTACCCCAGTGAACATTATAAAGAAGAGTGAACTCACAAAGGAACTGGAGGGATTCAGTGGGTCAGGTAGCATCTTCCAGAGGGAAATGAACAGTCAATGTTCAGGGTCGAGATCCTTCGTCAGGACTGCGTCTGGAGGGATGAATAGTTTAATCTGGCGATCAAATGTGCCAGTCAAATGACCTGGCAACACTTACTGCATGGAAAGGCATACGATGGGCACTTGGCCATTAAACTCTCCTAGAATATTAAAGTTCAAAGTAAATTTATTATCACCATATTCAATCCCGAGATTCACTTTCTTGCAGGCATACTCAATAAATCTATAATAGAATAAAAATAACAATAACAGGATCAATGAAAGACAACACCAACATGGGTGTTCAACTAGTGTACAAAAGACAGTGAACTGTACAAATGCAAAGTGAAAAAAAAAATAAAAAAGCTATAAGCAATAACTATCGAGAACGTGAGATGAAGAGTCCTTGAAAGTGAGTCCATAGGTTGTGAGAACATTTCAATAATAGTTTGGGGGCGGGAGGGGCGGGGGTCCCTGATGATGGATGCTGCTTTCTTGCAACAACGCTCAATGTGGATATGCTGAATGGTGGGGAGGGCTTTACCCACATGCCATGTCACTACTTCTGTAGGATTTTCCATGATATTATTATGTATTCCAGAAAGAATATTATTATTCAGTGTTGTTCCAGTAAGACAGGTGGCAGGGTGGAGATGCGTCTTTACCAAATACGTCTTCCCTCTGCTAGCCTACAGGTTACCACTGGGCAAGGTGAAGCATTTGCTTAGCACCGCCCCCACCCACACCCCCCGATCAGGGTCACGTGAAGCAGGTGGTGGGTGGTTGTGTGAGCAGTTGGTGCATATCACAAGTCCTGGTTATATGACCACTGATACAGGGCAGACAATCTCTGAAGAGTACTGATAATGGCTGGGATTACCCGCTTTGTAAAGACACTGCCCAGAAGAAGGCAATGGCAAACCACTCTGTAGGTAAATTTGTCAGGAACAGTTATGGCCATTAGTACATGATTGCCCACGTCATTGAAAACGGCACATAATAATGATGTTGGTTCCAGTAAGACACTGTATATTCAGCGCGCACATGGACAAACCATCTGTAACAAGTGTCAAAAGAATAGAAATTGTCCTTGAGCCTGGTGGTGTGTTATTTCTGACTTCTGTATCTTCCGCACAATGAAGGAAGGAGAAGGGAAATGTCCAAAGTTAGAGGGATTTTTGATTATGTTGGCTGCTTTATCAAAGCAGCAAAAATAGTCTAGACAGACTGTAGTTATTGTAGAAAAGCAGTGCTGATGTAAAGGTCACCCATGACCTTATTGAATGGTAGAGCAGGCACGGAAAGCCAAATAGGCCCCTCTTCCTTCTGTTTCTTATGGTATTTCTGGGTGTAACTTTATTCCAAATCATGAGAATGTATTTGATGTTAAAAACACTGAATATAATAGATGCTTTAACAGACTTTCCAAACTCTAAAGGTGAATACAGTGAAAAGATGAAATCCCAGATAGAATCTGGTCACAGACAGCAACTGTCTTCTATGCACAGACCCAGCAACACCATCTGAGCTTAAAAAATTTAGACACATCCTCAGTCTAGGGTTAACTGGTATCAATTATTCCTTATCTATCATTAACTGTTTAGGCTTTAGTAGTTATTCACTTCCCTGTCAATCAGGCTTTAAAATGTTCAGTCAAATCTTGTTGAAATAACTAACATTTTTTAAATTCTTAGTAGTACACAGAGGTAAACAAGAGATCCTTATAAGCAACTCTGGAGTCTTTGGAAACAACAGCAATAAATCTTGTACTGATATATAAAGAGCAGCAGACAAACACGATAACACAGAGTCTGTCTCAATAGAATCAACTACTCTGACCAAAACTTCTGATGTCCCAAATGCAGTCTAGTTTACTGATTTTCTAGTGGTTCTATCCATTCATTCTAATGTCCCAAACTGTATTCAGAATCAAAGTTGGGGTTAATATCACTGGCATATGCTGTGAAATTTGTTGCTTTGTGGCAGCAGGACAATGCAATTCATAAAAACAATTAATTGCAATATTTATTTATTTACCTACCTATTTACTTATTGAGATACAGCATGGAATAGACCATTCCGGCCCTTCAAGCCCCACTGCCCAGCGGTCCCCTGATTTAAACCAAGCCTAATCACGGGACAATTTACAATGATGAATTAACCTATGCCTTCGGACTACAGGAGGAAACAGAGCACCCAGAGGAAACCCATAGGGTCATGGGGAGAACGTACAAACTCCTTCCAGGCAGCGGCAGGAATTGAAGCCAGGTCAGCTGTACCATGAAGCATTTGAACTAACCATAATGCTACCATGCCATCCTTGTGCATAAAAACATGAATATTGTTGCTCTTGTTTCGCTCTACAGGTTTGGTTTATGTATGTGTATGTACTGTATATATATTTATAATATTTACGTTTAAAAAATAGTGCTAAAAGAGAACAAAGAAAAAAATAGTGAGTTCACTGTCCATTCAGAAATCTGATGGTGAAAGGGAAGAAGCTGCTCCTAAGTAATGACTGCCTGTCTTCAGGTTCCTGTCGCTCCTCCCTGATGGGAGCAATGAGAGAAGGACATGGAACACTGAAGCTCTAGTTGTTTAAAGAATTCTGAATGTGCGAACTGAAGGTCCTTGAATTGTGAATCTCAAATCAAGTAGGTGCATGAGATTGTCAGATCACTTTATTTATTTATTTAACAGCAGGACAACCCAGCATCAGATAATGAACATTTATAAACTCTAGAGGGGTGAGAGAAGGTTTCTGTTGAATGATATTGTCCCCATGCTTCTGTATCAATTCAAATTGCTTACCAGATCTAACAACCATTTAGTGACAAACAGCTAGCAATGTTGTTAATGTCATGCACCGTATTGAGAAACAAATTAAGTCAAAGTTGGTTTGGTGTCTGGCCATTTCTCTTTGATATGCTAATAAATGCAAGTCTGCAGACTAGGCAAAGTAAACTCATAGGTTATCATCAATGGCTGCGACAAAATCTTAAAGGGAAAACAAGTTAACAAAGCTGTTTCAATGAAATTACAGATATACACATCCACCAAGGTCAATTTGAATATACACACACTGTCATTTTTGACTCAGTCATCTCAACAAGATATTTTCATTATGAGGGAACTCAAGATTCAAAGTTCAAAGTAAATTTATTATCAAAGTACATATATGTCACCATACACAATGCTAAGATTTATTTTCTTGCAGGCATAAACAGTTGATCCAAGAAAACAATAGAATCACTGGAAGACCGCATCAAAGCAAACAACCAATATGCAAAAAAACAACAAAATGCAAATACAAAACAGATTATTAATAATAATAATAGTAATAATAATAAACAATAAGTATTGAGAACATGAGTTGAAGACTCCTCCAAAAAAAAATCCATAGGTTGTGGAAACAGTTCAGTGATGGACTGGGCTGTATCCACTACTTTTTGTAGGATTTTCTGTTCAAGGGCATTGGTGTTTCCATACCAGACTTGATAAAACTATTCAATACACTCTCCACTACACAGCTACAGAAGTTTGTTAAAGTTTTAGGTGTTATGCCAAATCTTTGCAAACTCCTAAGGAAGGAGAGGTGCTGCTGTGCGTTCTTCAAAATTGCACTTACTTGCTGGAGAAGTCCTTTGAAGTGGAATTTAAAGCTGCTGACCCTCTCCATCTCTGATCCCCTAATGAACACTAGCTCATGGACCTCTGGTTTTCTCCTGAAGTCAATAATCAGCTCCTTCATCTTACTGGCATTGAGAAAAAGGTTGTTGTTGTGGCACTCTTATTGTTATCCTCAAATTCCCTCAGGATTCAATATTCAAAATTCAAGATTCCAGATAGTTTAATGTCATTTCCAGTACTCAAGTATAAAGGGAACAAAATTATTGTTACTCTAGATCTGAAGCAGCATAAAAAAAGGAAGGATAAAGAACACAATAATAGTAATGAAAAAGCCCCAAAAATATAAATACATAAGATAGCTCACATACATAGATTATTCATATGTCCACAGTAGTGTCTGTGCATAAGGCGACTGACAGGAAATAATAAAGTAGTGATGGTTGGGAATTATGAAGGGGTGTGTCAGTGGTGGAGGAATTGATCAGCTTACTGCTTGGGGAAAGTAATTGTTTTTGAGTTTGGTGGTCCAGGAGTGCATGCTGTGCATCATCCCCCCCTCCCCCCCGATGGGAGGGGGACAAACTGTCCATGAGCAGGGTGGGTGGGATCCTTTATGATGTGTCTGGCCCTCTTCCAGCACCTTTCTGTATATATGCACTTGTTGGTGGGTAAGCTGGTGCTCCTAATGTTTTGGGCAGTTTTGACTACCCGTTGTAGGGCCTTCCTGCTGGCCGCAGTGCAGTTTCTATACCAATCAGGGATGCAGCTTGTCAGGATGCTCTCTTCCGCACAGCTGTAGAATGACAAGAGGACAGATGTGCGAAGTGCAGCTCTCTTCAGCCTTCTCAGAAAATAAAGGCATTGGTGAACTCTCCTGACTGTGTCGAATGTGATCTGTGACCATGAGCGGTTCTGTGAGATGTATGCTCCCAGGATTTTGAAACTTCTTGCAGTTTCCACTGCTATGCTGCTCATGTAAAGGGCTTGTGAGTGGTGCCAGTTCTCCTGAAGTCAACAACCATCTCCTTTGTCTTCTTGACATTAAGGAAGATGGTAGTTGCCTGGCACCAGGCTTCAGGCTTTTCCACCCACTCTCTGTAGGCCATCTCATCATTACCCACCACTATGGCTTTATTGGTGAGCTTGACAATGTGATTACTCAAGTGTTTGGCCGTGCACTCACGTGTGAGCAGAGTGTACAGCAATAGGCTCAGCACACAGCCCTGGGGGGCACCAACATTGGGGATGATGGGAAAGGAGGAGTGGGTGTGCACCTTGACTTTCTGAGGTATGTTCGTTAGGAAGACCAACACCCAGTTGCACAGTGGTCTATGGAGACCAAAGTGTAGGAGTTTTTTTTAAAAAATGGACAATACTGTTGAAGGCCGAACTATACTCGCTGGAGTTTAGAAGAATGCGAGGGCATGGATCTCATTGAAACCTATCAAGTACTGAATGGCCTAGAAAGGGTGGATGTGGAGAGAATGTTTCCTATAGTGAGAAGTCTAGAACCAGAGGCCACAGCCTCAGAATTGAGGCTCATCCTTTAGAACAGAGATGAGGAGGAATTTCTTTAGCCACAGTGTAATGAATCAGTGGAATTCATTGCAACAGGCAGTTGTGGAGGCTCGGTTATTGAGTATATTTAAAGGTTGATAGTCAGGGCAGTTAAGTTTGGGGACAATGAGACCAGAATTACACATACTTGGGAATGTTGGAGGGATACAATGAAACCAAGAAAACAAGGGTGAGAACTTTAAAATCAATTCTCAATAGTAAACTGAAATTCACTGCCTTTCAGAGTAGAGAGAATAATGGGATTCGCATCTCTGAAAATGAGCAATAAGAGATTAAATAGGAAGCTGTACACTTGTCCCCCGATGTAAAAATAAATTAATGACTTGTCCATATTTCTGAAAATTACGTATAACATTATCTGTATTCAACTCTTCAATGGCTTGAAACCCATATATAAAGTATGAATTACCTTATCTCTTTATTATCTTTTGTGACACATGGTATTTATTACATTTTGTGCCTTATTCTTCAAATCGTCAGCTGTATGGCTCAGTTTTACCATTCCTACATCTGAGTCCAAAAGTCTGGATTCAAGGCCCAAACTGGCTTGAGCACAAACCTCTAGGCTGATTTTCCAGTGCGCTGTTGTCTCCTGCTCCCCAGAATAGATTTTGGGAATTTCTGCTCCCAGGTCTTATGGTCTCATAGTCTTATGAAAAGATTCAATCACTGCTTCCTTCTTTGAAGTTGTCAAGAGGGCTTATATTGGACATCAGAAAAATGAAGATGCTTCTGGTTCAAGACCAGCAACTTCCTTCCAACCATGCAGATCTTGAACATAACGGTGCAACCCTAATCACTAGCCCTAACCCTAATTAATCCAAAGCCCAAAAGTCAATCATAAGTCCAAGCCCAATGGCTAAAGCATGGAGACTGGAGACTGGAGGCCTGTCCTGGAGTTGGAGGGCTGTCTGCGTGCGTGTGGGGGGGGGGCAGAAGGGAGGAAAGTAGGGGGCACATTGAGCACTTGTTGTTTTGTTGCTTTTATGTTCTTTGTTCTGACCAGCTTGCAGGCATGCTATATTGACACTGGAATGTTGGCGCAAGCATAGCATGCTTATGGGGGACATTTGCAGGCTGCCCCCAGCACATGTTCTAGTTGATTTCTTTCCAGTAAAACACATGCTTATGTTTCTCTTCTGATTGCTGCTTATAAGGCTGTTGAACACATTTTTTTTTATTGCATCTGTGCATATACATTTATTTATTTAGAGATACAGCTTGGAACAGGCCCTTTTGGCCCAATGGGCTGCAAGGCCCACCAACCCACCTATTTAACCTATGCCTAATCACAGGACAATTTTCAATGACCAATTAGCCTGCCAGCTGGTGCATCTTTGCACAGAGGGGGACGGTACTGCAGCATAGTGTTTAGAACAACAAGTTACAGTACACGCGACCTGGATTCAATTCCTGCCACCACCTGTAAGGAATTTGTACATTTTCCCCATTACCATGTGGTTTTTTTCTGGGTGCTCCAGTTTCATCCCACAGTTCAAAGATGTACCAGTTGGGAGGTTAATTGCTCATTGTAAATTGCCCCATGATTAGGCAAGGTTAAATGTGGAAATTGCTGGCCAGCACAGCTCAAAGGGCTGAAAAGGCCTATTCTGCACTGTATCTCAATACACAAATAAATCAAAGGAGACCAGTGCACTGGGAGGAAATCCATGGGGTTCAGGGAAAGAACTCCTTGTGGACAGTGCTGGAATTAAACTTTGAACTCCGGTATGCCTGAGCTGTAATACAACTCAGCATCTACAGCACATTACTTGCCCTTCGGCCCACAGTGTTCTGCCGACCATATAAACTTCTCTAGGAACTGCCCACAATTACCCTACCGCATATCCCCCTGTTTTTCTAAGCTCCATGTACCTCTCAATGAGTCTTAAAAGACCCTATTGTATCCGCCTCTCCCACCATCAATTTGCACTAACCACCAAGCTCATTAACTATTAACCCCTCAACTTTCCCCCCCGACCCCTCCACTTCTCCAACACCCTCATCTTTAACCAGAGCAAATTGGAAGGAATATGGAAGCCGGGATTTTTTTTAAAAAAAACTGTGAATGCTGGAAATTTTCAACGTCATTTAACATCTGTGGAGGAATGAAGAGCCCAGAGAGGAAGCCCACAAGGTCACAGGGAGACCTGCAAACTCCTTTCGGATGGCGCTGGAATTGAACCCCAAACTCTAGAAAGCCATGAGATGTAATAATGTTGCACTAACTACCACACTACCAGGTACTTATGTGTATGACAATGAATTTGACTTGGATTAATGAATGACACCACCACCATTCCCAACAGCAACTCCACAACAAAAAGCAATCTATTGCTGTGACCAATGGGAACCACTCCCCATATCCTGGGAGTGTCCAATCAGAGAGCAGCAACAGATGACAAATTCCAACATTTCCCCCAATTCAGATTGAAGACTGAGAGGGAAATAAAAGACATCCAACTTAAGCTTATGGTTCATTGAGCAGCGGTGATTGCACTACTTGCGTTTGCTTGAAAGAGGTGGACACCCTACAACAAGTACTGGGGAGGTAGCACAATTACTTTTTCTTTGAATCCTCCAAAATGACTGACAGGATAAGCAAACGACTGTCAGGGTCCTCAGCCTGCCCAGCATCCCCAGCCTTGCAGTCCTGATCAGGCTCAATCATCTCTCGTTGATGAGTCGATCATCCGTATCGCGTTCCTTTAAATAAACACTGTGCTTCGTGTTCTGTCATGGTAAGCGATTTCTAGAATGGGTGGGAAGCTCTTCAGTAGCGTTCCTAACATCGCTTTAAACAAATGTGACATCCTCACAGATTCATGACAACCCCTGACCCACGACTGTTCACACTGCAGATGAGGCACGAAGCGTTTCAGGACCCGGGGAAGGTCAAGTGCAGTCAGTGAGAGGAGTGCTCGGCAAGATAAATCACTCCACCACACAGCACCTGCCCCACCTCCGCAGCTGGTGGTCCAAGAGGTTGCTTAGGCATCCTAGATCCCATAGACCTACAGTGGACAGAATTTATTCATGGTATGGTAGCAGCAACCAATTGGGGTTCAACTCCTGCCACTGTCTCTAAGGAGATTCCTCTCGCAATCCGAAGGTTGAGTTAAGGTAGGTAGGTTGCAGGCATCTGCTATGTTGGCGCCAGATACACGGAGACACTTGTGGGCTGTCCCCAACCTAATCCTCGGACTATGTTGAGCATTGATGCAAATGGCGCGTTTCCTTGCATGTTTTGATGTACATGTGACAAATAATTTTCATTTCAAGGGACTGCCTAAGAAGACAGTCATCATTCACGTGAATCGATGTATCATGAAACTCTGGTCTCTCCGTGAATCTCACAAATTATTCAAATAACAAAGAAAATAGAGCCCTACAGCCCAGAAGCACACTCTCACCATGCCAACCATCAAGTACCCATCTATACTAATCCCATTTATTATCGTTTGCTTCATAACCTTTTATGCCTTAATGGCTTAAATGCTTGTCTATTAACTTTTGATATGAAGTGAGAGTCTCTGCCTCTCTCGCTCTCTGAAGCAGACTCCAACCACCTCACGTTCTGTCTGGGTAGCTTCCAACCTCATATCACAAACATTGATTTCTCATACTTCCGTTAATTTCTCCTCCTGCCTCTTCTCTCTTTTCCCATTCTCATTCTGGATCCTCTCTAATCCCTTCCCTTCTGGTCACCTGCCTACCAATTCCCTCCTTGCCTTTCTGCCATGATCCACTCTCTTCTCCCATCAGAGTCCTTCTTCTTCTTTTTCAGCCCTTTACCTCTTCCACCAATCAGCGTCTCTCTTCATTACCCCCCCCTCCCCCCCCATCCACATGGTACCCCATATCACCTGCCATCTTGTACTCCTTCCCACTCCCAGGTACCTTCTTATTCTTGGTTCTTCCCCCTTCCTTTTTAGTCCTGATGAAGGGCCTTGACCTAAAACGTCAACTGTTCATTTCTCTCCAAAGATACTGCCTGACCTGTTGAGTTTGTCCAGCAGTTTGTGCATGTTGCTCTGGATTTCCAGCATCTGCAGAATCGAAGGTGTTTATTATATCACCTCTAAACCTCTTAACTTCTCACGAATACTTATGCCTTCTGGTTAGAGACTCCTCTGCTTTGGGGAAAGAATTTCATAGTAATAGTGTGATCACTCCAGTCGAGTATAATGTTCCCCTAAGGGATTGTCTGTCGGGGGCCCACAGGGGACTGCTGAGACTGATCCGTAATCTGTGTATTCTGATGGAGTGTGAGCAAGAGTTGGCAGTGATTATGGGCATAGAGTTAATAGTGGTTATGGCTAATAGAGGTAGTGGCAGCTCTGGTTAATAGAGTTAGTGGTGGTAATGGTTAAAAGAGTTAGTGGTGGTTCTGGTTATAGAGTTAGTGGTAGTTGTAGTTACTGCTCTTTACCCCATGCACACTCCTCTTGGTTTTGCACACCCATGTGTACCCTCCCCTTCACACCACACCACCCACGAGTCTTCTCCACTCCAAGGGAAACAAGCCCAACCTATCCAGTTTCTCCAGAAAGACTACTCTAATAGTGCGTGTGGTTTTGGATGGTTGGTAATTTTCTCATTTTACTGCCTCTATATGTATAAATAAATTTATCAGAGTTACCGTGAGCAGGACAACAATGTTTTCCATTTAAACAGAATTTCTAAACATTGTTTCTCAACACCAGCACTGTCAGCTTGTAAGAGGGTATTAGGGCAAGTGACAAGAGCCTATTTTAAGAGACAGTTTTTAAAAGACCATCAAATGAGAAAGTGATGGAGAAAGCAGTGAATTTTAAGAAGGGAACTTGAGATCTCTTATCTTTTAACACCTGAAGCTATGGCCATTAATGATAAGAGCAGTTAGATTTGGGGACAATGAGAAGACCAGAACTAGAGTTTCTTGGGAACATTGGAGGCATACAAAGTCTGGCAAGGATCAGAAAGGTACGGAAGATGAAATGAAGTAAACTGATAGTCATTGCCTTTCAGAGTAGAGACAACAACGGGATTTGCAATAAGAGTTATAAAATTAGTCAGCTCCATCATGCACACTAGCCTCTGTAGTATCCAATACATCTTCAAGAAGCAGTGCCTCAGGAAGGTGGCATCCATCATTAAGGAATCCCACCCCAGGAGATGCCCTCTTCTCATTGTTACAGAAAATACAGAAGCCTGAAGGCACACACTCAGTGAAAGAAGAACAGCTTCTTCCTCTCTGCGGCATGTGGCCAAGTGGTTAAGGCATTGCTCTAGCGATCTGAAGGTCATGAGTTTGAGCCCCAGCCGAGGCAGCATATTCTGTCCTTGAAAAAGGCACTTAACCACACCTTGCTCCAGTCCACCCAGCTGAAAATGGTTACCGGCAAAATGCTGGGGGTTAACCTCGCGATAGACTGGCGTCCTATCCATGGGGGAGTCTCGTACTCTCAGTCGCTTCATGCCATGAAAACCAGCATAAGCATCAGCCTGATGAGCCTATAAGGCTCAGGACAGACTTTAACTTTAACTTCTCCCCTCATGTATTGCATTGTACTGCTGCCACAAAGTTAACAAATTTCACGGCATACGCTGGTGATAATAAAACTGATTCTGATTCTGTTTCTAAAATGTACACTTGTCACCTATATGTAGAATTAAATTAATGACTCATCCATATTTCCATAAATGAGGTATGGTGTTATCCTTTTTCAGATCTGCAATAGCTGAAACCCATATATAAAGCATGAATTAACATCTGATTATTATGTTTTGTGACACATGGTGTTTATTGCATTTTGTGCCTTATTTTTCAAATTTATCAGCTCTACATCCCAGTTTTATCATCCTTATCTCTGAGACAGAAAGTCTGAATTTAAGTCCCAACCTGGCTTGAGCACAGACCTTTTGGCTGATCTTCCAGCACTGCATTATCTTCTGCTCTCCTAAACAGGTTTAGAAATTCTACATGGCTTCCTCAAAGCACAGGTGCAATGTCCTCACCTGAGATTTCCTTCTAAAATATCACTAAAAATAAAGTACATTGTGATGAATAAATGTTTGTCTTTCCTTGTGTTACTGACTAGTAAGTTACATTAAAACACTTTCCATGATTCACTTGTCCATTCATCGTTCCCTACTAATCTTCCTTCTGGCACTTATCCCTAACAACAAACACACCTTTTTCTCCCCCCTTCACTCACCTCTTTCCACAGGGATCACTCTCTCTGTAATTCATCTCCCTGTTGGCACTTATCCCTGCAAGCTGAAGAAATGCCACAGCCACCTACTCACCTCCATTCAGGGTCCCAGAGAGTCCTTCCAGGTGGAGCAACACTTCACCTGCAAGTCTGTTAGGGACAGCTACTGTGCTCTGGATGTGGTCTCCTCTACATCGCTGACACCTGATGTGGATTGGTGGACTGCATGGTCAAGTAAAACACTCCATCCACAACAAGCAAGATTTCCTGACTACAAACCATTTTAATTCCCCATTCCCTTTCCAACATGTCCACCCATGGTCTCCTCTATTGACAGTTTGAGACCACTCAGGCTGGGTAGCCTCCCATGAACCTTCCCCCTTCCCTCTTCTTTTATTCCCTACCCTGGCTCCCCTCTTACCTTTTCTCTTCTTTTCAACTGCCTGTCACTTCCCATTGATGCCCCTCCTCCTTCCCTATCTCCCATGGTCCACTCTCCACTCCTATCATAATCTTTCTCCAGCCCATTACCTTTTCCAACTATCACCTCCACTTGCCCTCCCCCCACCTTCATATTCTGCCTTCTCCCTCCTTTCTTTCCAGTCCTGATGTAGGATCTTGGCCTGAAATCCTGACTGTTTAACCATTTACAAAAATGTTGTCTGCCCTGCTGAGTTCCTCCAGCATTTTGTGTGTGCTACTCTTAAAACATAAAAGAAGCCAAGTTGCAGAAGTTGTAAAAGAGCAGGATCACTAATAGCTGTTTTCACCAGAAAGTTACAGAAACCCCAAAACAGGAATAAAAACTCAAACCAAACACAATAAAAATGGAAATAGACACACTCAGACACTATAAACCAGTGGGACTAATTGTAAATAGAATATAGCTCCCAAAATACTTATTTAAAACTGAATTGTATGCAATAAAGCACAATTTTACTTATTACAAAATATGAAACAATGCTCCGGCTGAAAGAATAATAAAATTAGTAATAATACCAGGTTTTAAGTAAACTGAAACCAGCCCAGACTTTGCAACCTATCCTTTGGGGAGATGTACAGCTGATTATCAAATAATGCTAGTGTATGCAGGTTTGCCTCAGTGCTTCAAATGTTTTAAATTGTAGTCTTGTCATTCTTAAAGTGTTTTTAATTTTGACTTGACTATTCACCTGAAATCCCTCTGATGCTCAAGTTAAATTGACATCAAGTTTTAGCCTACTGTTTTCATTTGTACCAATATCTTTCATAAACAAGACAGCTTCCAAATCTCCTCAAATTCCTAATGAAATATGGCAAGCAGCGGTTATATTTCTTTCGGAGTGTGAGGAGATTTGGTTTGTCACCAAAAAACATTTGCAAGTTTCTACTGATGTGCCGTGAAGAGCATTCTAACTGGCTGCATCACTGTCTGGTATCGGGCGGGGCGGAGGGTGGGGTAGTGGGGCTACTGCGCAGGGTTGAAATAAACTGCAGAGAGTTGTAAAATTAGTAAGCTCCATCATGGGCGCTGACCTCCGTAGTATCCAGGACATCTTCAAGGAATGATGCCTCAGAAAGGTGGCATCCATCATTAAGGACCCCCATCAAAGTGTTCTCATTGTTACCATCAGGAAGGAGGTACAGAAACCTGAAGGCACACACACACACACACACACACAGTGACTTAGGAACAGCTTCTTCCCCTCTGCCATGCGATTTCTGAATGGACATTGAACCCGTGAACACTAACTACTTTATTTGTTTTTGCTCTTCTTATTTAATGTAACTACTTTTTATATGTACTTTCTGTAATTCGTTTTTTTTCTGTAGTGCTATAACATTGTACTGCTGCCACAAAACGACAAATTTCACGACATATGCTGATGATATTAAACATGATTACGATTCT
Source organism: Hypanus sabinus (assembly GCF_030144855.1). Classification (NCBI taxonomy): domain Eukaryota; kingdom Metazoa; phylum Chordata; class Chondrichthyes; order Myliobatiformes; family Dasyatidae; genus Hypanus; species Hypanus sabinus. The sequence continues at coordinate 15,268,576 of NC_082715.1, read as the reverse complement.
TTGGACTGTGGGTGGAAACCAGAGCGGCCCAAAACAAATCCACGCGGTCACGGGAATAATGTACAAACCCCTTACAGGCAGAGGTGGAGGCTTTTATTTTAGTGTGATTTTGGCCTGAAATCCATCTGATATTCATGTTAAAGTGACCACATTTTAGGCTAGTGTTTTCACTTATACCAACATAACAGTATTTTGATTAAGCAAGACTGTTTCTATCTAAATACATCTGGGAGCGGGAGGTCATTAGAACATCCACGTGAAGTTTACATTAAATAGCAAAACAAAATTGAATGCACGCTACAATTTTTATTTCACCTAATACAATTCTCACTACACATACATATGTCAAAACGCATTTAGAACTGCTCTCCATATACCGACATTGTTCTTTTGTCAAAATTTAAATCAAATTAACTCGGAAGGTTGTATAAACACAAACTTTTTTCATTTACTATCAAGTATCCCTCGCTTCTTTGCCACATATATATTCATTTCGCAGTCATTACTAAACAACAGTGGTGCACTATTTTTCGACGCCTTGTTTTGACGTGGTTTGTTGGACCAAGTATTGATTAGATCATTTCTCCACAGAGAAATCCGGTGGCAGCTTCTTTTCTACCTTCACCTGGATTGTGTATTGTATCCTACTTTAACCCTTTACAGTGGGGCTGAAAGCGGTGAGGGTGGGGTGGGGGGGTTGGGAGAAAGGCGGGAAGGGTGGGGGCAGAACCTTGGACTGCTGTTTCTGCAGAAGCGCTTGTTACAATCGTTCACAGTCCAAGCCATGTGTCCTGATCCAATCAATGTCACTTCAGCATATACAAAACCGTTTAGCTCTCTTTGTGCCGGCCCTGGGTGTGATCTGAGGCTGATTTTCTTTTAGGGTTTTATCCACTTCGTTCCTTCTCTTTGGGTCATCCTTGGGTTGAAGGTAGTTGTCATGGCAACCAGCAGTTCCATTCCTGTGGAATCGGGCTAGGCGTTTTGGATTCACGTTAAACCAGACTCCCATCGTGTGTGCTTGTGTGTGGGGGGTGGGGGGTGAGGGGCGAGCAAACGGGATTGAAATGCCCGTTGGTACAGGCACCTTGGTCGATCCGAGAGACATCACCCACATCAGAGAGAGTCACCTCCTAGCACCCAGCGGCAGGATCCTGTGCAGAGCAGCCCGACGGCTGAGGGGGGACAGGAGGATATCAATCAATAATTTATCCATGCGTCAATGCGAAGTAATTTGTTTAAGCTACGAAAGATGCGTGATCTCCGGACAGCACAGACAGTCGACCAGCAGAGCAAACTCCCGGGACCGTCGCGATGGCAGATCCAGTTGCTTGTAGCCCAACGCCACCGGTGGAGAAGCTCGTTTAACAAATCACTTCACGTACTCCTTCTTCATCGGCAAGAATCCAAAGTTGAACCTTTTCTCTCCCATTCACTTCTACAGAGAGCGAGAGAGACAGAGAGAAAAGGGGTAGAAAAAAATCTTATTCTTCCCATTTCAAGGGTCCACACAGGAGATGCAGCCAGACAATTATATCATAGTAACGAAGCGCGTTTCCCTATCGCCAGCATAAAACACATTCAAGGGAGAGAAGCCATTTGATAAACATTTTCGTTGGCGGCGGCTATTTTGTTAGCTATTAGAAGCAGGAATGGTAATCCAAATGTTTGAACAAGTTTCTCGATGAGGCGAATAGAAATGCTTTTGTCCCTGTGTGTATTTCTTCCGGGCATTTTGTTTCTTTGCACTATGATCAGTAAACTAGATCGCAAATCGCCAGCATCAGAAATTACCATCCTTGATTGAAACCCAATTAGCTGTGTGAAGCCATTTAATCCAAGACAGGGGAAGCACTTTAAACATGTTTAACATGTCACAATTGTAAATATATATACACACACACACACACATAATGTGTTTGCATCTCATACCAAATCTAGTACAAACCAATGTGACCAGTAAGAATTCCCAGATTTTCCCTGCACCTTTTCAGCGATATATTTGGCGAGAAAATATTCTTGATTGTTTGCTACATTTTTTAAGCCCCTCCCTCGTAGCCTGCGATTGGCGAAGCGCTAGATTCGAAAGGCTGTGATTGGAGGTGCCTGGATTCGGTTGGCGTCATTGCTAAGTACCCCATTCATCTATGCATTTGGGCGTTGGACTCTCTGCATGTTATTAGCGCTCAGGGAGATTTCTCCATTTTGCCCCCTTGTCGAAAAGCAAACGCTACAAATCTTGGATTTTTTATTACCATTGCAACGTGGCCCCTTTCGTCCCCTTTTTTCCTGCGGCTCTGCATAAGGTTTGATTGCAGAGAACTTAAACTTTTTTTTCCTAGGGGTGTGATCCGGCTTCCCCCCCCCTCCACTCCTCCTTCTGTCTGACCGTCCCCGTGTGTGTGTGTGTGTATGTGTGTGTGTGTGCGTGTGTGAGTGTGTGTGTGTGTGTGTGTGCGTGTGTGTGTGTGTAGCATTGAAAAGCCAGGCGTCTTTGTTCGCTTTCTTTCTTTCGCTGGCTGGGAGTTTCTTTGTTGTACGAACATGGGAGCCCAATTCTCCAAGAACGCTGCAAATCGTGAAACTGTGGCTGAAAAAGCCGGGGAAGCTGCCGCCGGATCACCTTCTAAAACCAACGGACAGGTTTGTATGCATTTTACAATAGATTTAGATTTTCCTTTGATTATTTTGATGTCCTGGGTGCTCTTCTTCCTCCTCCCCCCCCCCCCTCCGCAACTTAGTAGTAACAGAAGAAATTGTTGCATAAAGGCGAGTGTGATATCTAGGGCTCGATCAAACCCTTTTACTCCACGATTTTTATCGTTTGGTAATATTGTTGAACGAAGTGGTAGGGGGAAGGACCACCCCCGCCGTATGAGAAACGAGAATTATGAATGTCTTAAATTGCGGAAAACGTATGTTAAAGTGCAAAATGGGGCTAAAATATCTGGCCTCGTGTGGTTGAGGGTTGATAGAACGAAGTGTTTCTTCGACCTGGGTTTTGCTGTGAGAATCTTTCACATGTCCAGAACAGTTGCAGCCCGGCTATGGTCGGAGTTGGTCTTGCGTGATCGGTGATACGGTTAATTGTATTTTCGGTGAGAAGTTGGTGGACTTGGCAGTGAAATTTGTGGAACACCTTTCCGAGTAGAGTTTAAAATTAACCTCTCTCTTTCACCCCCCCCCCCTCCCCAAACTGTCTGGTGTGATTCTGTCACCGTACATTGTGACAGTGGGATCACGCTGTTCTGTATATATCTATAGGAGGAATGGTACCAGGAATCGGAGTCATTGGCTCCGGTAAGCTGAAGCTTGGATTCGGTGTTTTTTCTCCCCACCTTTGGTTCTGTGTGTGAGTGAGTCTCGGTTGGCGCGTCACGGTGGCTGTGCTTACACTGCCTGCGAGAGGCGCCTGTATCAGCGAGTGACTCGCGGCTGCAACGTCGCGGTCGGGGGCGCCTCCTAGCGCCTCTTTCCCCTTCATCCTCAAACACGGGCAGATGGCATCGCTGCACGTTAGCACCTAATAGGAACACTTGGACAAAAGTCCTCTCTGCACCCCCCACCACCACCCCCGATCGCCTCTTTCCAGTTGCCTTGTCCAGGAGGGGGCACGATCGTGTATTATTAAAATAAGAAAATGTTCAATATTGCCCATAACCATGCATTATTGTATTTGAATGGGCGTGTAATACCATTTGCTACCTTTAATGCACAATGAACTAGCTTGGGGGTGGGGGAGAGGAGTTGAGAGAGAAGGACGTTTCTCCCTTCGTCCTACTTCAGCGATAACCGTTATCGTCAGATCCTGATCCTGTAACTTTCCAAAGGAGGGTTTATTATGGGTAGCCGCTGGGAACAGAGGTGTTGAGGTACTCCCAAGTGCTGTGTCCATGACCTTGCAGCCGTTTCCACGCCGTGCCCGTTTCACATGCCGCCTCGGCTGCAGAAACAAAGCCCCAACCCTCCTCCTCCACAGTACAATACGTAAGCGGTGCCGGGCCATTTTGTGTACAATGTCGCCTCTCTCCTGGGTGTTTAATAACCCACCATTTTGTTGTTTCTTTCTTCCCCTCTCGCTTTCTGCGATCAGCAGGAGAATGGGCATGTGAAGGTGAACGGAGACGCCTCCCCGGCGGCGGCAGCCGCCGCCCCCTCCGCCTCCGAGGAGCCCGTCGAAAAGGAGGAAGTGCAGGCGAATGGAGCCACCCCGGCCGAGGAGAACAAGGAGCAGCAGCCGCAGTCACAGCCGAAGGAGGAGGGCGGCGAGGCGGCTGCAGAGGCGGGCAGCAGCAGCACCCCGGCCGCCAAACCCCAGGAGCAGAGTGGCGAGGGGGCGGCGGCCGCAGCCGAGGGTGGCACTGCCACCACCCCAGCAGAGGGCGAGGCTCCGGCCAAAGGCGAGGAAGGAGGGGCAGCGGCCACGGCCGCCAGCCCGACCAACAGCGAGACCCCCAAAAAGAAGAAGAAACGCTTCTCTTTCAAGAAGTCCTTCAAGTTGAGCGGCTTCTCCTTTAAGAAAGCCAAGAAGGAAACGGGCGAGAGCGGCGAAGGTGAAGCTGCGACAGCAGCAGCCGCCGCCGCCGCCGCCCCAGCGGCAGCAGCCCCGGCCGAAGCCGAGAAAGAGCCGGGTGCAGCCGCAGAAGCCGGCAGCGCCGAGGAGAGCAAATCCACCCCGGCTGGAGGAGACGACGCCGCCGCCGCCGCTGCCGCTTCCCCTGCCCCTGCGGCGCCAGCCGAAGCCAAGAAAGAGGAGAGCGCAGCCTCGCCGGAGGCTGAGCCCGAGGAGAAGGCTCCCGAAAGGGTGGACGTACAGGAAGCCAAAGCTCCAGAGGAGCCCAAAGCCAGTGAGGAGAGACCTACGGCAGAGGCGGCCTCGTCTAACCCAGCCCCCGCTGCTGAGGCGTCCACAGCCGAGCAAGACGCTGCAGCGGCGGCCGTACCCGCAGCAGCAGTAGCAGAGCCCGCAGCAGCAGAGCCAGCTGTGCCACAGGAAGCACCCTCCGAGTCCAGTCCAGCACCAGCTACCGAGTCGGCAGAGCAAAACCAATAAGAGCCCAAAACTGGAGTGATTATCAAAATGGACCTTTTTTCCATATTTGTTTGTTGGAGTGGTGCCAGGTACTGGTTTGGAGAACTGTCTGACCAGGGATTTAAAAAAAAAGGCTTTTTTAATTTTAAAAAAAAATCCCAGCGCATTAATTCTGTTACCACCATTCCAACAGGCAGAGATGAGTCCCAAACCTCGCTCTGTCAATTTTTTTTTTGCATCAGTATTACTGTTTTTGCATATTTTGCATTTTATACAAGTTTAATTTTTTTTGGTCAATTATATGGACACGTCCAATGGTGTGGATAATCTGGGTGGGTCAATCCTGGGTGCAGTGTAAATGAAGTAATATTAAAACCACAATGCAGCGGTGTAGTTGCCAAGCAAATGTGCCAGAAACTAATGATGTAAAGGATTAGTCTTTTAAACAAAAATCACATCTCATAAAAGTTATACCATTCAGTTTACAACACTAAATCTAATACAAGAAAACAAGGAATTCCATATCAAGATCAATAGTTTTAGTAATACATTTAAATCATAGAAACTTTTCACTTATCTCATTTTTAGCTGTACAAGTCAACGTGATAAGTAGAAGAAAAAAAAGTTGTATAGGCGTTATTGTTTATTGCTGGTTCATGACCTTGAAAGTGTAATTATGTATTACAGCAGGGTGTTTTTAACTGTGATTATGTATAAATGAAAACTTAATATCAAGAAGCACATGAAGTTTGCAACTCTTCACCCTGCCCCATTTTGTAAAATTGCAGTCATCTTGGAAGATCTTTTAAAAACAATTTTAAATGAAAAGCTGTGATAAGTGGAATGGTTGCTGTTTATATACTGTTGTATGTTTGGTTACAGCAGTCAATGCTTTTTTTTCAGTCGTCTTTGACAATTGGGAAAACTCTTCAGATGCAATGCGTTTCGTGTAGCATCTTGTCTATCATGGTTTTTTGTAAATACTGGAGAAAGTTTGACCAATTTGACTTAGAAATGGAATGTAACTTTGCTTACAAAATTGCTATTAAACTTCTCTGCTTAAGGTGTTCTAATTTTCCGTGAGCACACTAAAAGCAAAAATAAATGTGAATAAAGTTTCAACTTCAGTGTTTTTTTTTAATTTGAAAGTTCTGTTGACTTTGTGCAGTTTAGAAAGACGCATGGTTTCGCGGCTATACCTGAAATGGTAGTCTGCTCTGTTGGGGCTGATATGCTCAGGAGGAAGTTGATAACAGAGGGTAGAAAATGTGGTATGCTTAAAGTGTCTGCCTCATTTGCTCGAACAGATTCTGAGCTGTGCCTACCTTGAAGAAGTTTGGGAGCTCAGTTAGGTCCTCTCCCATTGCTTCCCCCTCTGACTTTCGACCATATGCTCCATCTTGTACTTCTCCTTCCCCCCCCCCCCCAAACTTACAGTATGTATATTAAATAGTTAAGATGAGCAGTACAAAAATAGACTTTTTTTAAAAAAAAAGTAGTGAAGTAGTGTTCATGGGTTCAATGTCCATTCAGAAATTGGATGGCAGAAGGGAAGAAGCTGTTCTTGAATCACTGAGTATGTGCTTCAGGCTTCTGTACCTCCTTCCTGTTGGTAACAATGAGACGTCTTGGGTGGTGGGGGCCCTTAAATGATGGGCACTACTCCTTGCAGCTGTCTTGGATGCTACCCATGCTAGAGCTAACTTTACAAGTTTCTGATGAAGGGCCTTGGCCCAAAACATCGAATTTGTAAATGATGCCTAAACAGAGTTCCTCCATCATTTAGTGTGTGTGTGTGTGTGCGTGCGTTACACCTGGCAGTTTTTCTGTCCATTATACACATCCTACAGTGTATTTTAATGTACCATGTGCACCCAAGAAGTAATGTAATTTTTGACTGTTAATTGATCGTGTGTTTTCTAGCATGCTGGAAATCTGATCCAAACATTGATGGGAAACCAGTAGGTATGCAAGATCTAATCAGTGACTTATAATACAGCTCCATTGGTGTTTGAATATTTACTTACTATTCAGCAATAACATTTTTGCTTATCAGGTGATAGTTTTTTTTACTGGCAAGTAGAAATTGTAGTGATTTAAATTTTAGTACACATCTTTTGGAAGCCAATTCTATGAAGCTTAACATTGAACATGTGCCAACAGTTAGTAAATTCAAGCCAAGTCCTAAGTAGGAATGCATTCTTTTGGGAGTTGGTGCTTTGCTGTGATAAATTATGCTTGAGGTACATAGAAAGGATATGAGCAATTTATGCATTCCAGTGTACATGGCTTTATGCAGCTAACTTAATGTTGAGAAATTAGATGTTCGAATAACTTCAAGATAATGAGTTACTATTTTGGAATTTAACACTACATTGGTATGCTTCTAGTCCTTGCGAAGCTGAGGATGAACGGGTCTCCCAGCTGCTGTAGCCATGCATGTTCCTGCTTTTCATCACCTAATTTGTTATCTCCCTTCATATTTTGATATAAATTGGTAATATTGTCAGCCAAAATTCAACATTAAATTTTCTTGTCAGCTTTTATTGATGCAAGTTATCATGTAGACTGAAATTCCTTCAACCACTCTCAAACCTTTGTTTTATAGGAGGAAGAGGGGTTTTGAATGTGGTCTCAATTAGTTTCCTGAACAGATGCTAAGTATTTCCCTCCCCTCCCCCACACCCAATTCCTTTCCCTGGCTGGGAGGTATCTAACTTTGTAATTGCTCATATATAGCTATTTAGAACTTGGTCGCAGTGGTAGCGAGGCTTGTCATGTTGCAGTAGTACTGAGGTTTTTTTTCTGCTTTGTTACCTCCCACTGGAAAATAGTCCTGGGGTAACTGGGATTTGAAATGTTTCTGTTTGAATTCTTTAGGAAGCTGGGCAATCTCCAATTGGATCAAGTTTAACTTTAAATGAAAGGCATTTACAACAGTAATCAGTTTGGGTGGTTTTGCAATCTGCGCTACAATTTTAAAATCTAAATCCTAGAATGAGATTGATTATTTCAGGTGAACGCAAATAATTGTGGATTTAATCCCCTGTTGCGTATTCTAATTCTACTTGAAATTTATAATTATATAGAAATCAATCTGAAGTGTAATGGTCCCACAATCTCTAAGCTCACGTTGATTAGGATTGCATGATTAAAAGATACAAATTAGGCCTGGCTAATTACACAATATTGTGCAAAAAAATCTTTGGAACGTTAAAAAAAATTCTGTGAAGTGAAGATGCTTTCAAAAAAGAAATTTCTAAATATCAAAAAGTGGTTTAAAAAAACCAATCAAATCAATATTTGATGTGACCATCTTTAAAACTGCGTCAATTCTGCTGGGTAGACCATCGTACGGTTTTATATCAATTGGTAGGGTTGTATCAAGCCATCTTGGAGAATGTGCTACTGTTCCTCTGCAGACTTTGGCTGTGTCTCTTGCTTGTCTCCAGGTAATCTGACTCTCTGATGTTGAGATTAGGCCTCTGAAGACCATACTATCTGAAACTAATACTAAAAAAGCACTAAAGTGCTCAGACTTTTTACACAGTACTGGATCTTTTATAATTTTCTAGCACAAATCTGTTTACCTTTATTGATCATAAACCCTAATAATAAACCCCATACAGTTTACAATGAACACAAAAACATTTCCCTTTGGATAAATCTAAAGTATTGTCTAGATTTAAATCTTTAATCTGTGCTATCAATTCAATTTTGTAACAAATTCTGACATGAATTTCTTAGTTGCCAGAGTTCATTCCTGTTTGTATTGAGACTGAATGTGATTTATTTCCCATATCACATTCTGTTTGATAAGAACAATTTCTGCAATTTATAACCATATAACAATTGCAGCACAGAAAGAGGCCATCTCGGCCCTTCTAGTCCGTGTCGAGCACTTACTCTCACCTAGTCCCTTTGACCCGCACTCAGCCCATAACCCTCCATTCCTTTCCTGTCCATATACCTATCCAATTTTGCTTTAAATGACAATACCAAACCTGCCTCTGCCACTTCTATTGGAAGCTCATTCCACATTTTGATTCTTAACCTTTCTTTTAAACCATATGAAATGCACAGCTAATTTAATTACTTAGGAAAATAACACATTTAAGTAAGTTCATGATGGGGCATCACAAGCAAATATGGAGGTGAGGACTGGTGGTTAGAAAGATTTTAAGCATGTAATTTTAACAAGGCTAAGCAAATTTAAGAAAATTGTTGGCTATTAAATGCATTATTAACATTTTATTTCAGTTTAATAGTGTGAATTTTCTTGTCTGGTTCAAACATACTCCATCTAGTGATGACAATTTGTCTTGATCCTTGGGACCCTGAAATACAAAACTAATAATAGGGTATGTGGTACAACAGAGAATTGATGTTAAATTCTTGGGAAATGGTAGAGAGTTGTTTTTCCAAAATCTGTGTTAAGACTTGGTCAAAAAATTACAGATTGTATTGAATGCTTTCTCAAGTATAGATAGCTTCTGGTTGTTTTTCTCTTCTGGGGAAATTTAATGAGGTATCAGTGGATGCATGGATTTGATTTATTCACTTCATTGAGATACAGGGCAGAATAGACCCTTCTGGCCCATCAAGGCATTCTGCCCTGCAATCCCTGATTTAACTCTAGTCTGATCACAGGGCAATTTACAATGACCAATTAACCTACCAGCCAGCATGTCTTTGGACTGTGGGAGGAAACCGGAGCACCTAGAGGAAACCCACACAGTCATGGAGAGAATGTACAAACCCTTTACAGACTGTGGTGGGAATTGAACCGAGATCACTGGCTTTGTAAAGTGTTGAGCTAACCTGTAAGATACTGTGCTGCCTTGATGATTTTGGCCACTGACCAGTTTGAACAGAGTCACCTATTTGGCAGCAGTTATTCTGTATTACCAATGGTAGATGAAATGTACAAACTTGGGACTCCCTTTGCTAGCTCTCTAATCTTTTGACTTGGCAAAATGCAACCACTGCAGTTCTGTTGATATGCAGGAAGCATAGGGACCAACTAGAACACCAGCTTCAACCACCAATGATCAGATAAGAACAGAGGGAATGGCAGTAGTAGGCCATCTGGCACATCAGGCCTGCTCCACCATTCAATAAGATCATCGCTGATCTCGCCATAGCCTTTAATGAGGAAATAACACACAAAATGCTGGAGAAACTCAGCAGGTCCAGCAGCATCTCTCGACTGGAATAAACAGTTGGCATTTCAGGTTGAGATCCTTCAGGACCTATGGTAACATTTTATGGCATTAACTGATTATAGATTTGATAATATTGTCTTACCAATTCCTCAACATTGATGCTGCCTCCAGCATTTTGTGTGTTGCTCGGGATTTCCAGCATCAGCAGAATCTCCTGTATTTAATGAGGTAGCCTCCACTGCTTCTTTGGCAGAGAATTCCACAGTTTCACTACTCTGGGGAATAAGTTTCTCTTCATCTCCATCCTAAATCTGTTCCCACAAATCTTGAGGCTATGCCTCCTAGTTCTAGTCTCGCATAAGAATGGAAACATTTAGTGAAATACTGGAGCATCTATGGAGGTAGTTAACTTCCTGTCCTTTTATCAGAGCTATCCAATATGTCATTGCAAGTTTTGATATTTGCAGCTTTCTTTCAAAGCTGCTTTAGGAATAGTATAGACTGAAAGACCAGGGGAATTGCTTTATTCTCACTTTGAAGGGATTACAATTTCAGAATAAGATCTTACTGCACTTTTAAACTTTCCACAGATCATAATCAAATTGGCCAAAGGTAAGTTGTAAACATATGTGTGGGGTTACAAACTGATATGTGAGCTTTTATCAGCACTGCACCACAGCTAAACCATACTCGGTGATGTCATGAAACTGGCTATGGACTTGATCTTGAGCTGCCTGAATTGAGAAAACTTGTTTGCTTTGATATTCTACAGTTCATTAGGTTGATGTAATTAATGAACACTGCAATGAGACTATGATTGCTTCATCTGCTACATCAATGCTGAAACATTGGTTATACCACCCAATATCTATACAATCAAATGCTACATAAGCCTTCTGGGATCTGAACTAAGTATAATCTTCATAACCTTCCCTTTGGTATAATTTTGGAGTTTATTTAGTGAGTATAACAAAATATGGAAATTATTTGATGTTGTGGGTAAATTTATTCTCACAAAAGATATAGCAGATAGGTATAGCTCGTTGGGTAGGACACATAGGGTTAGACCAGAGAAAGGCAACTGTTTTAGAATGGAGAAGAAATGTGACTTTGACCGTGACCGTGCCAGACTGCAGGGTTTGAGGGTCTCAGATGCTGCTGAACTCCTGACACTTCCACACACAGCAGTCTCTGGAGTTTACAGAAAACAGTGCAAAACAAAAAAAACATTGAGTCCCCAATCCTGCAGGCAAAAATGCTTTGCTCATAAGAGAGGTTACAGGACAATAGCTAGGTGGGTTCAAGCTGACAATAACTCAAACAACTATGTGTTACAACAGTGATGTGCAGAAGAGCATATCTGAACACACAAAACACATTGAAGCCTGAAGTACATGGGCTGTAAGGGCAGAAGACGAATGCACACGGATGCTTTGTTAGGTACAGAAGGTGCCTAGCATTGTAGTTGTCAATCGTTTCTGTTGCCACCAATCCCCATCCACTAATGGATTTTCAACAGCCAGTCATGATAGTGGGCCCCAGCTGAGCACAAATAAATAAAAATATTCTAACAAAAATAAGTCTGAATTCTGATGTAATAATTCCCTAAAGCAAACCCCAGGGAGTGTGCTATCAGTTGTTTTGTTTTTTCTGGCCCTGTTGTCTGTGTAGCTCTTTATATTCCCTAGTCTAAGATGCAAACATCTATTTAATACATTTGCACTCTATTATATATATATATATATATATATAAAATACCCCCTCTCACACACACTTATTTTGGGAGGTAGAATAAAGATTGTGATGGGTTGATTGACACAAACAAGTGATTGTAGTGCCGCCTCTTGAGCAAAGTAAATTTGTTAAAGAACAATATGGAAGATTGAGAGATGTTTTACTGGTATTCAAAATTATGAGGGGTATAGATAGGGTAAGTGCAAGCAGGCTTTTTTCACTAAGGTTGGTTGGGACTACAACCAAAGGTCATGGGTCATGGGTTAAGGGTGAAAAGTGAAATGCTTAAGGGGAGCATCAGGGGAGACTTCACTCAGAGGGTCATGAGAATCTGAACAAGATACCAGCACAACTGGTGCAAGGGAGCTGGATTTCAACATTTATTCGTAGATTGGACAGTAGGGGTATGGAAGGCCAATGTGGGCTGAAGGGCCTGTTTCTGTGCTGTACTTTTCTATGATTCTATAACATGTATGCTACCATATACTACCTTGAGATTCATTTAACCTGCAGGCATTTACAAGAAAATAAAAATTCAAGAGAATTTGGGAAAATCTATACATAAAGACTGAGAAATTGGTGCAAGTGATGGCAATTTTGCAAGTAAGAATAATACCAAGAAAGTGAGTTGTAAAGATACTTGAAAGTGAGTTCATAGGTTGTGTGGTAAATTATGTATACCTGTCTGGACACGCCCCCTGCTGACTGCTCCTGTAGCTCCTCCCACAGACCCCGGTATAAAGGCGATTGAGGTCTGCGCCCAGCCTCTCAGTCTCCAGGATGTAGTATGGTGGTCAACCACTGCTTGTTCCTTCTTCCAGTCCATAAAAGCCGATATCTCACCTTTACGTCTCAGAGTGAGTTATTGATGGCGCATCAGGTTGTGGGATCAGTTCAGAGTTGTGGTTGTTGAAGTTATCCATACTGAGTCAGGAGCCTGATGGAGGATAATAATTGTTCCAGATCCTAGTGGTGTGGGATCTAAGATTCCTGTTTCATGGTGGAATTGAGATAAGGGCATAGCCTGGATGGTGGGAGGCTTTGAAAAGTGAAAACTCAACATACTAGGAGAGGTATAATTAAAAAATGCTGGAAATGAGACTGAAGTGCCTTATCATCTGAAAAAGTCAAAATCAGAACACAAGAAATTGTGCAGATGCTTAAAATCCAGAGTAACAAACACAAAATGCTGGAAGAAATCAGCAGGTCAGGCAGCATTTATGGGAATGAATAAAGAGTCAAAATTTTGGGTTAAGACCCTTCATCAGGATTGGAAAAGAAGGGGAAAGAAGTCAGAAATACTATTGGAACACAGCCTACACTCCTGTGTTTAAGTCTCCGAGATGGGTCAAGTACCCAACTTTTCACGGAAGAAGGCTGCTACCATCTCAGCTAAGGGTGATACAATGAACTTAAGCCTTTCCACTTTAGAAGAGCCCATCTGTTCTAGAAACAGAGAAAACCTACAGCAAGCACAATACAGCCCCTTCTGCCACAATGCTGAGCCGAACATGTACTTACTTTAGAAATTATCTAGGATTATCCATAGCCCATTTTCCAAGCCTACACCACTGTGGCCGGCAGCCCATTCCACGTACTCACTACTCTGCACAAGAAGCTTAGCACTAACATCTCCTGTGTACCTACTTCCAAGCACCTTAAAACTATGTCCTCTTGTGTTAGCCATTTCAGCCCTGGGAAAAAGACTCTGACTATCCACACGATCAATGCCTCTCATCATCTTATACACCTCTATCAGGTCATCTCTCATCCTCTGTCGTTCCAAGGAGAAAAGGCCAAGTTCACCCAACCTATTCTCATAAGGCATGCTCTCCAATGCAGGCAACATCCTTGTAAATCTCCTTTGCACCCTTTCTATACTTTCCACATCCTTCCTTTAGTGAGATGACCAGAACTGAGCACAGTACTCCAAGCGGAGTCTGACCAGGGTCCTATATAGCTGCAACATTACCTCTCAGTTCCCAAACTCAATCCAATGATTCATGAAGGCCAAGGCACCGTATGCCTTCCTAACCACACAGTCAACCTGCACAGCAGCTTTGAGTGTCCTGTGGACTCGGACCCCAAGTTTCCTCTGATCCCCCACACTGACAAGGGTCTTACCATTAATACTATATTCTGCTATCATATTTGACCTACCAAAATGAACCACTTCACACTTATCTGGTTGAACTTCAACTGCCACTTCTCAACCCAGTTTTGCATCCTATCGATGTCCCTCTGTAACCTCTGACAGCCCTCCACACTGTCCACAACACCCCCAACCTTTGTGCCATCAGCAAATTTACTAACCCATCCCTCCACTTCCTCATCCAGGTCATTTATAAAAATCATGAAGAAAACGGGGTCCCAACAGATCCCTGAGGCACACCACTGGTCACCGACCTCCATGCAGAATATAACCCGTCTACAACCACTCTTTGCCTTCTGTGGGCAAGCCAGTTCTGGATACACAAAGCAATGTCCCCTTGGATTACATGCCTCCTTACTTTCTCAATAAGCCTTGCATGGGGTACTTTATCAAATGCCTTGCTGAAATCCATATACACTACATCTACTGCTCTACCTCCATCAATGTGTTTAGTCACATCCTCAAAAAATTCAATCAGTTTTGTAAGGCACGACCTGCCTTTGACAAAGCCTTGCTGACTATTCCTAATCATATTATACCTCTCCAGATTTTCATAAATTCTGCCTCTCAAGATCTTCTCCATCATCTTACTTAGCACTGAAGTAAGATTCACTGGTCTATAATTTCCTGGGTTACCTCTACTCCCTCTCTTGAATAAGAGAACAACATCTGCAACCCTCCAATCCTCCGGAACCTCTCCCGTCCCCAATGATGATGCAAAGATCATTGCAAGATGCTCGGCAATCTCCTCCCTCGCCTCCCACAATAGCCTGGGGTATATCTCATCCAACTTGATGCTTTCCAAAAGCTCCAGCACATCGTCTTTCTTAACGTCTATATGCTCAAGTTTTTCAGTCCACTGTAAGTCATCCCTACAATCACCAGTGTTCTTTTCCATCGTGAATACTGAAGCAAAGTATTCATTAAATACCTCCTTTGGTACCATACACACTTCCACTGTTACACTTGATTGGTCCTATTCTCTCACGTCTTATCCTCTTGCTCTTCACATACTTGTAGAATGCCTTGGGGTTTTCCTTAATTCTGTTGCCAAGGCCTTCTTATGGCTCCTTCTGGCTCTCCTAATTTCATTCTTAAGTTCCTTCCCGGTAGCCTTATAACTTTCTAGATCTCTATCATGACCTATTTTTTGAACTTTTCGTAAGCTTTTCTTTTCTTCTTGACTAGATTTTCAATAGCCTTTATACACCATGGTTCCTGTACCCTACCATCCTTTCCCTGACTCATTGGAATGTACCTATGCAGAACCCCACGCAAATATCCACTGAACATTTGCCACATTTCTGCCATATATTTTCCTGGGAACATCTGCTCCCAATATATACTTCCAAGTTCCTGCCTGATAGCTTCATATTTCCCCTTACTCCAATTAAACACTTTACTAACTTGGCTGCTCCTATCCCCCTCCAATGCTGTGGTAAAGGAGATAGATGTGTGATCACTATCTCCAAAATGCTCTCCTACGAAGAGACCTGACACCTGACCAGGTTCATTTTCCAATACCAGATCAAGTACAGTCTCTCCTCTTGTAGGCTTATCTACATATTGTGTCAGGAAACCTTCCTGAACACACCTAACAAACTCCACCCCATCTAAACCCCTTGCTCTAGGGAGATGCCAATCAATATTGGGGAAATTAAAAGCTCCCATCACAAGAAACCTGTTATTATTTCACCTTTCCAGAATCTGTCTTCCTATCTGAGCTTTGATGTCCCTGTTACTATTGGGTGGTCTATAAAAAAACATCCAGTAGAGTTATTGACCATAGAACCATAAGACCATAAGATACAGGAGTGGAAGTAGGCCATTTGGCCCATCAAGTCTGCTCTGCGATTCAATCATGGGCTAATCCAATTCTTCCAGTAATCTCCACTCCCCTGCCTTCTCCCCATACCCTTTGATGCCCTGGCTAATCAAGAACCTATCTATCGCTGCCTTAAATGTACTTAATGACTTGGCCACCATGCCACTCATGGTAACAAATTCCACAGATTCACCATCCCCTGACTAAAGTAGTTTCTCTGCATCTCAGTTCTAAATGGACGTCCTTCAATCCTGAAGTCATGCTCTCTTGTCCTAGAATCCCCTACCATGGAAAATAACTTTGCCATATCTAATCTGTTCAGTCCTTTTAACATTCAGAATATATCTATGAGATCCCCTCTTATTCTCCTGAACTCCAGGGAATCCAGCCCAAGAGCTGCCAGACGTTCCTCATATGGTAACCCTTTCATTCCTGGAATCATTCTCGTGAATCTTCTCTGAACACTCTCCAATGTCAGCATATCCTTTCTAAAATAAGGAGCCCAAAACTGCACACAATACTCCAAGTGTCATCTCATGAGAGCCTTATAAAGCCTCAACATCACATCCCTAGAAAAAGGACCTTCCTATTTCTAACTTCCACCCACAGAGACTCAGTAGACAATCCCTCCATGACTTCCTCCTTTACTGCAGACGAGACACTGTCTCTGATCAACAATGCCATGCCCCACCTCCTTTGCCTCCCTCCTTGTCCTTTCTGAAACACATAAAGCCTGGCACTCGAAGTAACCATTCCTGCCCCCGAGCCATCCAAGTCTCTGTAATGGCCACCACATCATATTTCCAAGTACTGATCCACGCTTCAAGCTCATCCACTTTGTTCATGATTCTCCTTGCACTTTTCTGAGCTGCATTTTGTCTTCTGTGTGATGCATCAGAACTGATGAAGGGCCTCGGCCCTTAAGCAGGAACCTACCATGGTTCCTGTATGCTACCAATCTTCATTTCCCTCCATAGATGACTAGTTGAATTCCCTCCAAAATTTTGAGTGCTGCTCTAGATTTTCAGCAAATGCAGCATCTCCTCAGTCTGTGCTGGAGGAAGCACCACTCACAGCTGGCCAAATCATGAAGGACATAGCCATCAGATTAGCTTTGTAGTAAGTAGTGAATTAACAAAAAAGATAAACCTTTCATGCTTGTTCTTACTAATTGACCTATTATCAATTTACTCCTCTATGGCTGCATGAGAGAACCAATCATCACATCATTCTGATATAGCTGGCTCAAACTGAGGAAACCTTCCTTCATTTTGTTTGGCACTGCGATCAAGTTGTTAGAAGAAGCTGGATTTCACCTGAATCTATAATCCCATAGCCTGTTGCAGCCTACACTTTACTGTTAGTACCAGGTCGGATAGGAATGGCTGACAGGCAGGAGGCAGCGAGTGGGAATAAAAAGGGCCTTTTCTGGTTGACTGCCAGTGACTAGTGGTGTTCCACAGGGGTCAGTATTGGGACCGCTAATTTTCACACTGTTTGTCAATGATTTAGGTAATGGAACTGATGGTTTTGGGGCAACGTTTGTAGATGATATGAAGATAAGTGGAGGGGTAGGAATTGCAGCAGGACTTAGATAAATTGGAAGAATGGGCAAAAAAGTGGCAGATGGAAATGTATGATAATACATTTTGGTAAAGGGAATAACTTGTGTACTATTATCTAAATGCAGAGACAGTTCAAATGTCAGAGGTGCAGAGGGACCTAGGAGTTCTCTTGCAAGACTTCCAGAAGGTTAATTTACAGTTTGAGTCTGTGGTAAAGAAGGCAAATGCAATGTTGGCATTTATTTCAAGGGGAATAGAATATAAAAGCAAGGAGATAATGCTGAGCGTTTATAAGACACTAGTCAGGATGCATTTGTCAAGGCAAGTCAAGTCAAGTCACTTTTATTGTCATTTCAACCATAACTGCTGATACAGTACATAGTAAAAATGAGACAACGTTTTTCAGGATCATGGTGTTACATGACACAGTACAAAAACTACACTGAACTACGTATAAAACAACACAGAGAAAGCTACACTAGACTACAGACCTACACAGGACTGCATAAAGTGCACAAAACAGTACCGGCATTACAATAAATAATAAACAAGGCAACAGGGCAGTAAGGTGTCAGTTCAGGCTTCAGGTATTGAGGAGTCTGATAGCTTGGGGGAAGAAACTGTTACATAGTCCGGCCGTGAGAGCCCAAATGCTTCTGTGCCTTTTCCCAGATGGCAGGAGGGAGGAATTTGTATGAGGGGTGCGTGGGGTCCTTCATAATGCTGTTTGCTTTGTGGATACAGGGTGTAGTGTAAGTGTCCATAATGGCGGGAAGAGAGACCCTGATGATCTTCTCTGCTGACTTCACTATGTGCTGCAGCGTCATGTGATCCGAGATGTTGCAATTTCCAAACCAGGCAGTGATGCAGCTGCTCAGGATGCTCTCAGTACAACCCCTGTAGAATGTGATGGGGATGGGGGGTGGGAGATGGACTTTGCTCAGCCTTCACAGAAAGTAAAGATGCTGCTGGGCTTTCTTTGCTATGGAGCTGGTGTTGAGGTGAGATTCTCCGCCAGGTGAACACCAAGAAATTTGGTGCTCTTTGCGATCTCTACCGAGGAGCCATCGATGTTCAGCGGGGAGTGGTCGCTCCGTGCCCTCCTGAAGTCAACTACCATCTCTTTTGGTTTGTTTACATTCAGAGACAGGTTGTTGGCTCTGCACCAGTCCATTAGCCGCTGCACCTCCTCTCTGTAAGCTGACTCGTCATTCTTGTTGATGAGACCCACCATGGTCCTGTCATTGGCGAACTTGATGATGTGGTTCGAGCTGTGTGTTGCAGCACAGTCGTGGGTCAGCCGAGTGAACAGCAGTGGACTGAGCACGCAACCCTGGGGGGCCCCTGTGCTCAGTGTGATGGTGTTGGAGATGCTGCTCCCAATCCGGACTGACTGAGATCTCCCAGTTAGGAAGTCTAGGATCCAGTTGCAGAGGGAGGTGTTCAGGCCCAGTAGGCTCAGCTTTCCAATCAGTTTCTGAGGGATGATTGTGTTGAATGCTGAACTGAAGTCTATGAACAGCATTCAAACGTACGTCTTTTTTGTCCAGGTGGGTTAGGGCCAGGTGGAGGGTGATGGCAATGGCGTCATCTGTTGAGCGGTTAGGACGGTACACAAACTGCAGGGGGTCCAGGGTCTTGATATGCCTCATGACGAGCCTCTCGAAACACTTCATGATGATGGATGTGAGTGCAATGGGACGGTAGTCATTTTGGAGTTATTGTCAACAGTTTTGGGCGCCTTAGCTCAGAAAAGATGTGTTGTCATTGGAGAGAGTCCCAAGGAGGTTCATGAAGATGATTCTGGGAATGAAGGGGTTAACATATGAGAACCATTTGGCAGCTTTGGGCCTGTACTCACTGGAATTTCGAAGAATGCAGGGGGATCTCATTGAAACCTATCAAACGTTGCAAGGGCTAGACAGGGTGGATGTGGAGAGGATCCACATCCTGACTGGGGTATCCAGAACCAAATGGCGTAGCCTCAGAATTGAGGGGTGACCTTTTTAGAACAGAATCAAGGAGGAATTTTTTTAGCCAGAAAGTAGTGAATCTGTGGAATGCTCTGCCACAGACTACGGTGGAGGCCAAATCCCTGGGTGCATTTAATGCGGAGCTCGATAGTTTCCTGATCAGTCGGGGCATCGAAGGATATGGCGAGAAAGCTGTATGGGGTTGAGTGGGATCTGTGATCCGCCATGATGGAAAGGCTGAGCAGACTCGTTGGGTTGAATGCCCAGATTCTGCTGATGGTATAATGGTCTTAAGGACTCCAGCTCTGGATTTTCCTCTTAGGGTTTACTCCTGAAGCATTCGCAATTAGTGGGAATAGCAACAAGATAGCGGAGGTTAGAGATCAGAGTTTTCCTTATTATTTAGACAATTATAGGTCCTTAATTAGCCATGGTGTCAAAGGTTACAGGGATAAGGAAGGAAAATGGGGTTGAGAGGGACAAATCAGCCATGATGGAATGGCAGTGCAGACGCAATGGGCTGAATGGCCTAATTCTGCTCCTCGGTCTTATAGTCCAATTTGCTGATTTTATGTCATAAACTCAGAATGTAAACAGAGACAGGAGCAATGTTGGAATGTACTGCCTTCAGTTCAATGCTTTTGCTGCTCAGGCAGCAAATTATATTCCCCCCCGCCACCTCAGGCAGAGACAACTTCCACTTCCTCCCACTAATCACTAACAGCCACAGAGTGTTAACTAGCAATAAGCTGATGACCCCCATTTGCCAATAGGGACTGGTTTTAAGGTGCATATATGGTCAGATTTAGACCATTTGGCCCATCAAGTATAGTCTGCTGTTCAGTTATGGTTATTTTTTCAATCCTGTTCTCCTGCCTTCTCCCTGTAATCATTAACTTCCTTACTGATCAAAAAAGTTTTCCATTCCTGCCTGAAATACAGCCCGTGACTTGGTCCCCACAGCCATCGGTGGCAAAGATCCACCACCCTTCATGTTCATAACACGATGAGCAGTTCTCCTGCAATGCGGGGCCAGAAAAGGGTATTTAACATTACCATACCAAATGAGCCTCAGACTGACAAACCTGCAACAACACTGGCTAGAATATCCCACAAGATCAGCATCAGATCAAACTTGCCATATTGTACACGCAATTGGAGAATCGAGCAGTTAACACCAGGATGAGGTGTCAGCAACGATCCACCTGCAACTGCATTGATGCCAAATACCAAGTCCAAGCATTCGCAGCCACTTTGATATTGAACTGGAAAGCGAAAGGTTTCCCTGCAGAGGTTGCCAGTAGCGCAGGAAACAGGCGTCATTACCATAAACCCAGACAAAGTCTAGGCTGTGATACTCAAGACAAAGCTGAGCATCAAGACAAGTTGTTCCACAATAACTACAATCGGACAATGGTGCAGCAGGCACACCATGAGACATGGGAGCAGAATTAAGCTATTTGGCTCTGCATGAAAACTCCCAAACCCTTTTGAATTTTCTTCCTGCTTAGAAAATAGTCTAACAGCATAAGACCAATAAGATATAGGAGCAGAATTAGGCCATTCGATCCATTGAGTTTGCTCTACCATTTCATCATTGCTGATCCAATTTTCCTCTCAGCACCAATTGTCCCTTCAGGACCTGCCCAATCAATAATCTATCAATCTCTGTCTTAAATACAGATAAAGACTTGGCCTCCACAGCTGACTGTGGCAAAGAATTCCACAGATCCACGACTCTCTGGCTTAAGAAATTGCTCCTCATCTCCGTTCTAAATGGACGCCCCTCTATTCTAAGGCTGTGTCCTCTGGCTTTAGATTCTCACATGATAGGAAACATCCTCTCCACAAAGCACCCTATCGCTCTGTAATGGACACACAACCACCTGATTCAACAAGACATTAGCCATTAGATGAAGCAGGGCTCCTTGTGGTCAGACCCATCAATATATTTGTTGTTGTTCAGTCGCTTAGTCGAGTCCAACTTTTCATGACCTCATGAACAATAGGGTCCATAGGGTTTTCATGGCAAGTATAGAAGTAGATTTTTTCCGTGCAGGTACTGCTGCTGCACTGGTTGGGACCCAGCTGGGTTTGAACTCAGGACCATCTGGCTTAAAGTTGAGTGCTGATGCCACTACACCATCAATATATGGACATACCCTAAAGAACAGAATATACCACCCTGGGTGGCATGGTAGCGTATTGGTTAGCACGACGCTTTACAGTACAAGTGACCCAGGTTCAATTCCCACCACTCTCTGTAAAGAGTTTTTTACAGCTTTCCTCTGAATACTCGTTTTTTCCCACAGTCCAAGGACATAGGGGTTGGTAGATTAACTGGTCATTGTAAATTGCCCCACAATTAGGTTAGTATTAAATTGGGGGTTGCTTGCAGTGTGGCTCAGCAACCAATTAAGCTACTAACCTGTGCATCTTTTGACCGTGGGAGGAAACTGGAGCACCTAGAGGAAACCTCATGCGGTCACAAGGAGAATGTACAGACAGTGGCGGGAATTGATCCCAGTTGACTGGCACTGCAATGGCGTTACACAGACCACTACACTACCCCGCCACCCCACTATTAGATTCTTCTCCAGTGACTCAGGTAGGTTCAAGCCCTTTGAACGCCTGTCTATTTGCAGTAGGAGGGCAAATATTTGCTTGATGTGTGCATACGTGTGTGTGAGCACCGACATGTATCTTTTGCTCCTAGCACACAAAGGAATTTAAGCTGCGTGCCAAACCTTGTCCACTAGAGAAAGCAGGATCTCCCGGTGGCCACACATTTTAATTACATGTCCCATTCCCAGTCTGATATGTCTATCCACGGCCTCCTCTACTGTCAAGATGGAGCCACACTCCAATTGGAGAAACAACACCTGATATTCCATTTGGGTAGCCTCCAACCTGATGGCATGAACATTGACTTCTCTAACTTCTGTTAATGCCCCACCTCCCCTTCATACACCATCCCTTATTTATTTATTTGTTTGTTTGTTTGTTTATTTATTATGTTCCTTTCCTTTTTTTTCCTCTCTCTTTTTTCTCCCTCTGTCCCTCTCACTATAACTCCTTGCCCATCCACTGGGCTCCCCTTCCCTTTTCTTTCTCCCTAGGCCCATCCCATGATCCTCTCCCTTCTCCAGCCTCATATCGCTTTTGCCAATCAACTTTCCAGCTCTTAGCTCCATCCCTCCCCCTCCTGTCTTCTCCTATCATTTTGGATCTCCCCCTCCCATTTTCAAATCTCTTGCATCTCTTCTTTCAGTTAGTCCTGATGAAGGGTCTCAGCCGAAACATCGACTGTACCTCTTCCTATAGATGCTGTCTGGCCTGCTGCATTCACCAGCATTTTTTGTGTGTGTGGCTTGAATTTCCAGCATCTGCAGATTTCCTGTGTTTGCTTGTCTTTTCTACCTTGTTGGCATGTTAAGTGTGTTTCATGATCGTACACAATCACATTTCCTTTGCTGGTTTCTGCTACAGAGAGTGTTGACAACATGGCGTTTTGGATGATTTCCCTGCAAATCTTAGAACTGGCTCACTTGTACAGTTTTTATTGAAGAATATCATTGAATGCACACATGTTGTTGCCACTGGGCAAATATTGCCCAGCACAAGATTTTTGCGCACATTGGTCATTACAAATTAGAGGGAGCATCACTGATGAAGGGGTTCGGCCCAAAATGTCGGCTGTTTACTTTTTTCCATAGATGCTGCCTGGCCTGCTGAGTTCCTCCGTCATTTTGTGTGTGTTGCTTGGATTTCCAGCATCTGCAGATTTGAGAAAATTGTTTGTTATTAAACAGATCTTCATGTATTAGCTTGCCATAGACACAGAAGCCTAAGACTGGATCTCTAGAAGTGTGCAAGAATCAATCAATTTCCAATAAAAGTCATTTGCTTGGTACATATGATGCACCATCAATAACTCACACTGAGACGTAAGGCGGGATATCGGCTTTTATTGACTGGAAGAAGGAACCAGGAGTGAGTGACCATCATACTACGTCCTGGAGACTGAGGCCGAGCGTCAGGCCTCAGATCGCCTTTATACTGGGGCCTGTGGGAGGAGCCACAGGAGCAGTCAGCAGGGGGCGTGTCCAGACAGGCACATAGTTCGCCACAACATAATATATTGCATTATGCAAATTCCCATTCCCCTTTTCCACCATTTTCACTGGGAATCATCCCTTCCCCCACTTTTCCTGGTAAACAATTCCTATCCTAATCCAGGGAAAATGATTTTGCTGTAAACAGCAGGCTCACTGTTCAGCTTACGCCATAGGACTGTTTATACTATTTGTGGGCTATGTTGCAGAGGATTCTTCCGGAATATTTATGCTTTTTTGTCCTCACTTTTCTTTCTTTCCTGAACATATTTTCAGCATTTCTCCCCAAGTGCTCCATCAATATTGCTGCTTAATTTTTGCATTTCAATTCCCTTTCCACAGTTGTCGATCCTCCATTTTGTCCTTATAAAGTCGGTATAAGGACTTTCCCGGTGTGGACTGGGAGCCTTCTCAAGGACTGAGCCCCCAGTGTCACTGACCTGCTGTAGACTGCAGTATCCATTTAAGGATAACATGCCATGCATGACACCATAAGAATAAAGTAAAATAAAGGAAACTGTTGAAATTGTTTTGAATGAACGATACCAAGACATGTGATATAAACCAAATACGTGTAAGGCTAAAGGTGAGTTACAAAAAATAAACCACTCACCATGCTGTCAACATAACTTCTGCCCAGAGCACATACATACTATACAGCCCAGAGTCACTAGATTAGTGATTTTTTTGCTGATATTTAATTTTGTATTAAATAATCTGAGAGCTACACTGAAAAGTACCTGCATGATGGCAACTCTGTCTCACATTAACACAGTTCATTTTTTTGCATCTTCTCCAAACCTGCCACTACATTTTAACTTGCTGCATCACCTTCTGGTATAGGGGTGAGGGGGGTACGGCACCGCTCAATATTGAAGTGAGCTGCAGAGAGTTGTAAACTCAGTCAGCTCCATCATAGGCATTAGCCTCCCCAGCATCCAGGACCTCTTCAAGCAGCGGTGCCTCAAAAAGGCGGCGCCAGTCATTAAGGAACCCATCACCCAGGTCATGCCGTCTTCTCATTGCTACTGTCAGGGAGGTATAGAAGCCCGAATGCACAAACTCAATGATTCAGGAACAGCTTCTTCCCCTCCATCATCAGATTTTTGAATGGACATTGAACCCACGAACTACATTTTTTTTTCTCATTTTGTACTACTTATTTCATTTAATTTTAAATATACATATATATATTTAAAAAGTTAAATATGTGAGAAATATATATATACTGTAATACTGCAATGTGCAGTTTTTAAAGTTATTATGCATTGCAATGTACTGCTGCCACATAACAAATTCCATGACATATGTCAGTGATATTAAACCTGATTATGATTATAATGCATATCTTTAAAATTTGAACATTTTGTGATCTTGATGAAAAGCAAGCTACAGGAAAAAAATGCAGCCATCTAAAAAGTATGAATTTTTGCAAATATTGTCATTCCTGTAAATATTGGCAAATTATATTGATTAATGATGATTATTTATTTTGCTGTTCCATATAAAGCTGGAAGATATTTAAATGTTTGAGTGTACCAGGTTGATAAAGTAGAAACATCAAACCTCAATGATATAAACGAAGCCTTTTGTGTCTCACCAATCTTCTCCAGTCTTCCCTTCCAACCAACTGCTTGTTTGAAATCTAGACGAATCTAAATTGGAAACATTTAACCAAACAAAGCAAGCAGTGGCATTTCAGAACTAAGGAATTCCAGGCGGCATAGGTGACTTCTTTTAATTAAGTGAGCGTTCCGTTATCCACTTCTTTGATCAGTTTGCCCGAATTTCATTGTTTGATAAAAATGATCTGACAAACCTATGCTTCTTAATGCTCTGCAACTTAGAGGGCGATTCTGAGTTTCCCCCTTTCAAGATATCTGTCATAATCTTGACAGATAAATTTCAAACAGATTTGCTGTTATATTACAAGCAGGGCCATTCGCATAC
Source organism: Hypanus sabinus (assembly GCF_030144855.1). Lineage (NCBI taxonomy): Eukaryota > Metazoa > Chordata > Chondrichthyes > Myliobatiformes > Dasyatidae > Hypanus > Hypanus sabinus. Next base: position 15,243,065 of record NC_082715.1, on the reverse strand, counting down.
AGTGAATGAATATCTCGAATTCCATTGTTATTACTTATATTCTGGGATATTTAACAGTATGTTGGGGATCATATTCTGTGGTAACATCTGTTCATAATTAGGTCCAGTTGTTCATGGTGACCAAGTAAAGCATGAGGCTGAGTTTAATTACACTGGTTTCTGGAATTTTTCAATGTTTACGGGATCATTTTCTATGAATTTCTGCAAAGTAAAACAAATACAAGCAAGCGCAGATCGATTTCTAGCTTGATCACTGTGTAGTGTAACGATGTACTAATTACTGTAATTATGTCTTTTGTGTGTATTTAGCTGAGGTGGCTAATGGTTTGAAGTTCTGTGGGATTTAAGGAAACCAGACAGGAAACTGCTCAGGATGAGGGTGTCTTTAAAGACGCCGCTCTACAGTGAGTGCACTGACAAAGATATACATTCTTAGCTGCACTATACTAATATTATTATCAATATCAACATATGATACTGCTGGATAAGACATTCTATCCATCAATCTGACTTCTGAAACATCACTTAAAATCTGCCTCACTCAGTCTCTCTCCGAGATCTTTCACTCTCCTCCACTGTGATTTGCTCATTTTTCACACACATTTCAGTATCTTATTCTGTTTCTCATGTACCTTATTCATTTCTGAGCCATAGAGTCGTAGAAGAGTACAGCGCAGAAACAGGCCCTTCAGCCTATCTAGTCCATGCTGAACAATTTAAACTCCTACTCCCAATGACCTGTACCTGGACATTAGCCCTTCATACCCGTACCATCCATGTACTTATCTAAACGTCTCTTAAGCATTGGAATCGAGCTCGTGTGCTCTATTTATACAGGCAGCTTGTTCCACATTTTAAAGACTTGATTAAATTTCTGGAGCAATCTCTGCTTAGAGTTTTGGAGCTAGCCATTAGGGTGATGGAGTAGATGTAGAGGCACGTGATAGGTTTTTGGGAAAGGTCTCTGAAGGTTACCCATCTCTACACTGACCTGCAGCAGTGGCCTGCAACTAATGGGCTCCTGAATCAGCAGCGGTGATGACGGGCTTTGAGGCTGTGGATTCGCGTGAACTTCAGTTCTAAATGTTATCTGCTTACTTTTATTGTTTTCACGATTTGCCTTTTCCCCTGCACATTGGGCATTTGACAGTCTTTTTTAAATGGGTTATTTTGGGTTTCATTGCTTTGTGGATGTCTTATGGAGACAAATCTCAAGTTGAATATAGCTTGATAACAAATGTACTTTGATTTTTTCTCAATTTTTATTTAATTAATCAAACATCTAATTTCCTCTAGTTTATTTAGTCACGTTATTTTTCCTGTTTTCCATCACCTCTGTTCTCTCTTGACATCTCTTATTTTTACTATTCAGCTGATTCAGCCTTGCGTCCTTTATCTCATCTTCAAGCTGGGTCTCCTTCATTCCACTTTCTGCTCAGCTCCCTCCCTTTGTCCGAAAAGGTGCAGCCAGTTCCATTGCAGAATTAGGCTGCTCAGCCCATATATGCATCAGAGCTAATTCCACAGCCTATCATCCTCCTGACACTGAGTCAGATTCAGGTTTAATATCCCTGTAATATGGCACGAAATGTGCTGTCTTGCAGCAGCAGCACAGTGGAATACATTAATTAAACCTCTTAATTAGAGCAAGAGGTATATATACCTGGATAGAGGCATCTGAGCAGGTGTGCTCCACCGGGGGCCCTGTGGCGTGGCGTACAAGCTGGAGCCGCTGCTGCCCCACAGTGTTCGCTCGGCAGAAAGACAAGCTATATTGTGGTTGACTACAGATTTCTACGGCATACAAGGACTCAGGGTGCGGACATTTTTTTCCCATCACTTTCCCTTACCATCTCGGAAGAGGCTGTGTGGTTTCTTTTAATTCAAGTACTTATTCAATATTCTCTTCAAAAATTTACCTCATTCTGAGGTAAAGCTTTTTATGCACCAATAATCTATTCCTCCACAATTTTTCATTAGTAAATTTAATTTTACGATTGCTTATTACTTCCAAATGACAGATATAAAGCATTTTCTTTGTTCAAGGTTTCTCATGATGTCAATTGCCTGTGTTTGATCTCCTTTTGTTCTGCTTTATGAGAATAGTCATAATAACTTTAGCTTTCCAAAAGCAGTTAAATCTGTCTTGTGCCCTCTTTATAGTTCTATTTACTTTAATAGAGCTACCAAGTTTTTGTAACTTTTGTTTCTTTTTTTTTGTACAGGGTGTGAAAGGTGATGTGTTTTCTTTCAACAATTTGCATGGTCTTTCTGTATTTTATGGCTATCTGGAGAAGACAAATATCAGAGGTGCATGTACATGAATATATTCACAATAAAATGAACCTTTGAACTAAAACATACTTCTACTGTAGCTTAACCATTGATAACTTGGTTATCTTTACTTATTTATTCTTGCACTCCATGACCTTATTAATGACATCTAAAATTATTTTGTCATAATCATGGTTTCCCCTACATTTGAACTGTAGTCTGTACAGTTATCTCAGTTCACTCATATCCTTCACAAGCCTCTTTCACTATTCAATAAGTTTCAATGAGATCCCCCCTCATTCTTCAATACTCCAGCAAATACAGTAAAATTTACATTAATTATGTCTTTGCATTGTGCTGCTGAATTAAAACAACAAATTTCACATCATTTCACAGTGATAATACATCTGATTCCCCTTTAAAATTAAGTTTTTAAGCATAAGTACATAATTGCAACCAATTGAATATCTTTTGAGGGGACATAGATTAGAAAAGTTTTACTTGTCATACAGTCCTGTGCAAAAGCCTTAGGCATATATATATATATAGCTACACAGCCTAAGGCCTTTGCACAGGATTGTAGTAACACTATGTATTGTACTGTACTGCTGCCACAGAACAGCACAAATTTCATGACATATGTGAATAATGGGTCTCTGATTCTGATATTCAGATTCAGATTCACTTTATTGTCATTTAGAAACCACAAATGCAATGCAGTTAAAAATTGAGACAACATTCCTCCAGAATGATAACACAAAAGCATATGACAAAACAGACTACACCAGAAAATCCACATAACATTTGGCAATCCCCAATCCAGAGTCCGGAGAGGCTGCTGTGTATTAATATCGCGCTACCGTCTTAGTGTGTTTCCCGGAAAGGAGCTCCAAATCCACCAGAAAAAACAAGACCAAAAACTAAAGCTACAAGACCTGCACAAAAGCACATAGCTAGAACAGTGCAAACAATAGCATAATTGATAAAAAAACAAACTATGGGCACAGTAAAAATAGTCCAAAGATGTTAAAGTACTATAAGTTCAAAAGATATGGGTCTCTATTGTGGACTGAGAGTGGGAAGTGGGCAGGGAGAAGGGAAACATGGTTGAGAAAAGGGGAAGGTTGAGGAGAGGGAATGGGAATCACCAGAGAGACATTCTGTAGTGATCAATAAACCTATTGGTTGGAATCAAATGACCTTGCCTGGTGTCTGCACCTCTTTCACATTGACAAACACAGTACTGTATATGAAAATATCAAAGGTTATAGTGAAACACATTGCTTAGGTCAATGACTGACTCATTCTGAGGGGTCAGCCCATGTGGAGGGAAGGAAAAGGAGTGGGAGAGCTATAGTGATAGGGGATTCGATTGTAAGGGGAATAGATAGGCATTTTTGCGGCCACAAACGAGACCCTAGGATGGTATGTTGCCTCCCTGGTGCAAAGGTCAAGGATGTCTCTGAGCGGCTGCAGGACATTCTAGATTGGGAGGGTGAACAGCCAGTGGTCGTGGTACATGTAGGTACCAATGATATAGGTAAAAAAATGGGATGAGGTCTTAAAAGGTGAATATCGGGAGTTAGGAGATAAACTAAAAAGTAGGACCACAAAAGTAATAATCTCTGGATTACTACCAGTGCCATGTGCCAGTCAGAGTAGAAATAGGAGGATATTTCAGATGAATACATGGCTTGAAAAATGGTGCAAGGGGGAGGGATTCAAATTTCTGGGGCATTGGAACCAGTTCTGGGGGAGGTGGGACTGGTATAAACAGGACAGTCTGCACCTGGGCTGGACTGGAACCAATGTACTAGGGGGAGCATTTGCTACTGTTGTTCAGGAGGATTTAAACTAATGTGGCAGGGGGATGGGAACAAGTGCAGAGAGACAGAGGGGTGTAAAATGAGGGTAGAAGCAAAAAGTAGTAAGGTGAAAAGTAAATGTGGCAGGCAGGCAAATCCAGGGCAAAAAGCAAAAAGAGCCACTTTTCAACATAATTGTATAAGGGCTAAGAGTGTTGTAAAAACAAGTCTGAAGGCTTTGTGTGTCAATGCGAGGAGTATTCGTAACAAGGTGGATGAATTGAATGTGCAGATAGTTATTAATGAATATGATATAGTTGGGATCACAGAGACATGAGCTCAACATCCAGGGATATTCAATATTCAGGAGGGATAGACTGGAAAGAAAAGGAGGTGGGGTAGCATTGCTGGTTAGAGAGGAGATTAATGCAATAGAAAGGAAGGACATTAGCCTGGAGGATGTGGAATCGATATGGGTAGAGCTGCATAACACTAAGGGGCAGAAAACGCTGGTGGGTGTTGTGTACAGGCCACCTAACAGTAGTAGTGAGGTTGGGGATGGCATTAAACAGGAAATTAGAAATGCATGCAATAAAGGAACAGTAGTTATAATGGGTGACTTCAATCTACATACAGATTGCGTGAATCAAATTGGTAAGGGTGCTGAAGAAGAGGATTTCTTGGAATGTATGCGGGATGGTTTTCTGAACCAACATGTCGAGGAACCAACTAGAGAGCAGGCCATTCTAGATTGGGTATTGTGCAATGAGGAAGGGTTAGTTAGCAATCTTGTCATGTGAGGCCCCTTGGGTAAGAGTGACCATAATATGATGGAATTCTTCCCAAGCCCAGTCTCTCTAACCACTCTGCGTAAGACAGTCCAGACATCCCAGGAATTAACCTCGTGAATCTATGCTGCACTTCCTCTACAGCCAGGATGTCCTTCCTTAACCCTGGAGACCAAAACTGTACATGATACTCCAGGTGTGGTCTCACCAGGGCCCTGTACAAATGCAAGAGGATTTCCTTGCTCTTGTACTCAATTCCCTTTGTAATAAAGGCCAACATTCCATTAGCCTTCTTCACTGCCTGCTGCACTTGCTCATTCACCTTCAGTGACTGATGAACAAGTACTCCTAGATCTCTTTGTATTTCTCCCTTACCTAACTTTACACCATTCAGCTAATAATCTGCCTTCCTGTTCTTACTCCCAAAGTGGATAACCTCACACTTATTCACATTAAATGTCATCTGCCAAGTATCTGCCCACTCACTCAGCCTATCCAAGTCACCCTGAATTCTCCTAACATCTTCATCACATGTCACACTGCCACCCAGCTTAGTATCATCAGCAAACTTGTTGATGTTATTCTCAATGCCTTCATCTAAATCGTTAACGTAAATCGTAAACAGTTATGGTCCCAATACCGAGCCCTGTGGCACCCCACTAGTCACCACCTGCCATTCCGAGAAACAGCCATTCACAGCTACCCTTTGCTTTCTATCTGCCAACCAGTTTTCTATCCATGTCAATGTCTTCCCCACAATGCCATGAGCTTTGATTTTACCCACCAATCTCCTATGTGGGACCTTAACAAATGCCTTCTGAAAATCGAGGTACACTACATCCACTGGATCTCCCTGGTCTAACTTCTTGGTTACATCCTCGAAAAACTCCAATAGATTAGTCAAGCATGATTTACCCTTGGTAAATCCATGCTGGCTCAGCCCAATCCTATCACTGCTATCTAGACATGCCACTATTTCATCTTTAATAATAGACTCTAGCATCTTCCCCACTACTGATGTTAGGCTGTCAGGTCGATAGTTCTCTGTTTTCTCCCTTCCTCCTTTCTTAAAAAGTGCTAAGGTAGACTGGCAAATGATACTTAAAGGGTTGACGGTGGATATGCAATAGCAAGCATTTAAAGATCCCATGGATGAACTACAACAATTGTTCATCCCAGTTTGGCAAAAGAATAAACCAAGGAAGGTAGTGCACCCATGTCTGACAAGGGAAATTAGGGATAGTATCAAGTCCAAAGAAGAAACATATAAATTAGCAAAAAAAAAGTGGCACACCTGAGGACTGGGAGAAATTCAGAGAGCAGCAGAGGAGGACAAAGGGCTTAATTAGGAAAGGGAAAAAAGATTATGAGAGAAAGCTGGCAGGGAACATAAAAACTGATTGTAAAAGCTTTTATAGATATGTGAAAAGAAAAAGATTGGTCAAGACAAACGTAGGTGCTTTACAGTCTGAAACAGGTGAATTGATCATAGGGAACAAAGACATGGCAGACCAATTGAATAACTACTTTGGTTCTGTCTTCACTAAGGAGGACATAAATAATCTTCCGGAAATAGTAAGGGACCGAGGGTCTAGTGAGATGGAGGAACTGAGGGAAATACATGTTAGTAGGGAAGTGGTGTTAGGTAAATTGAAGGGGTTAAAGGCAGATAAATCCCTAGGGCCAGATGGTCTGCATCCCAGAGTGCTTAAGGAAGTAGCCCAAGAAATAGTGGATGCATTAGTGATAATTTTTCAAAACCCCTTAGATTCTGGATTAGTTCCTGAGGATTGGAGGGTGGCTAATGTAACCCCACTTTTTAAAAAAGGAGGGAGAGAGAAACTGGGGAATTATAGACCGGTTAGTCTGACATCGGTGGTGGGGAAAATGCTAGAGTCGGTAATCAAAGATGCGATAACAGCACATTTGGAAAGAGGTGAAATCATCGGACAAAGTCAGCATGGATTTGTGAAAGGAAAATCATGTCTGCAGAATCTTATAGAATTTTTTGAAGATGTAACTAGTGGAGTGGATAGGGGAGAGCCAGTGGATGTGGTATATTTAGATTTTCAAAAAGCTTTTGACAAGGTCCCACACAGGAGATTAGTGTGCAAACTTAAAGCACACGGTATTGGGGGTATGGTATTGATGTGGATAGAGAATTGGTTGGCAGACAGGAAGCAAAGAGTGGGAGTAAATGGGACCTTTTCAGAATGGCAGGCAGTGACTAGTCCAATTGTTTACAATAAATATTAATGATTTAGACGAGGGAATTAAATGCAGCATCTCCAAGTTTGCGGATGACACGAAGCTGGGCGGCGGTGTTAGCTGTGAGGAGGATGCTAAAAGGATGCAGGGTGACTTGGATAGGTTCGGTGAGTGGGCAAATTCATGGCAGATGCAATTTAATATGGATAAATGTGTGGTTATCCACTTTGGTTGCAAGAACAGGAAAACAGATTATTATCTGTACGGTGGCCGATTAGGAAAAGGGGAGATGCAATGAGACCTGGGTGTCGTTGTACACCAGTCATTGAAGGTGGGCATGCAGGTACAGCAGGTGGTGAAAAAGGCAAATGGTATGTTGGCATTCATAGCAAAAGGATTTGAGTACAGGAGCAGGGAGGTTCTACTGCAGTTGTACAAGGCCTTGGTGAGACCGCACCTAGAATATTGTGTGCAGTCTTGGTCCTCTAATCTGAGGAAAGATGTTCTTGCCATAGAGGGAGTACAGAGAAGGTTCACCAGATTGATTCCTGGGATGGCAGGACTTTCATATGAAGAAAGACTGGATCGACTAGGCTTATACTCACTGGAATTTAGAAGATTGAGGGGGGATCTTATTGAAATGTATAAAATTCTAAATGGATTGGACAGACTAGATGCAGGAAGATTGTTTCCGATGTTGAGGAAGTCCAGAACGAGGGGTCACAGTTTAAGGATAAAGGGAAAGCCTTTTAGGACCGAGATGAGGAAAAACTTCTTCACACAGAGAGTGGTGAATCTGTGGAATTCTCTGCCACAGGAAACAGTTGAGGCCGGTTCATTGGCTATATTTAAGAGGGAGTTAGATATGGCCCTTGTGGCTAAAGGGATCAGAGGGTATGGAGAGAAAGCAGATACAGGGTTCTGAGTTGGATGATCAGCCACGATCATACTGAATGGCAATGCAGGCTCGAAGGGCCGAATGGCCTACTCCTGCACCTATTTTCTATGTTTCTATGTGTGTCACCAACATAACATGCCCAAAACTTACTAACCCTTAGTAACTTGTGTGCCTTTGGACTGTGGGAGGAAACCAGAGCACCAGGAGGAAACCCATGTGGTCATGGGGAGAACATGCAAACTCCTTACAGACAGCAATGGGAATTGAACCCCAATTGCTGGCACTTTAAAGGGTTATGCTAGATGCCACTCGACTCTGCCAGTCTTGGTGTTAGTATAAAATACAGCAATATTTTTCCTGCAAGTGATCGCACCCTTGTTGTGGTTTGGAGGCTTGCGTGCCTCAGTGACCCTGTGAGTTATGGTGTCTAGGGTCACGGCTTTTTGCTTCTGGCCTTGTTAGGGTCACCCATGCCAACAAGGTGATAGGGTAGAGGTAGAGGAGAGACTAACATTGGTCCACTGGTCCTGCAGGTTCGAGGGTACAGCTCAGGGCTAACGACCCTGAATGGTAAAAAATAAAGTTGTTTGTGACAGAGAGCATTCGTTAACGCATTCTGTGCACACGCACACTTACACAAACACACACACAAGCATTGCTTTGTCATTCTCCTGTTGTCCTGAGTGTGCACACTTTCCCCTGGGTTGGCTTAATGGTGCCTTTCCCACCATACATGGAGGAACATTCCATTTCTTTGGTAATGGGGATGATTGAAGGTGTATATAGTGTTTGTATACTGCGTTTAGGGTAGATACTTCTGTTTATTTTGTAATATGATTGTAACTATGCTGTTGGGTATATCATGTTCTGATTCCTGTGTAGTCTGAAGTTAACTCTGTGGTTAATTAATGCTGGTGTGTCATGGTGCCTATAAAATAGGGATTTCACAAACTAAGCACAACAGAGAGAGAGAGATTAGAGCTGCCAGGAGTTCATACTCGACAAACAGTACAGAGCTACAGTATTTATTGTGTCTTCTAGTAGATAACTTGTTGTAATATTGGTGGTTCTCTTTTGCTTTTTTCACTAATTTTTGTAAGTTGGATTTTTGACGCACCGAATAAACACCCCTGCACAAGCACCCATTTTTCTCTTCGGTCCTAACCAATGTACGTAACATACAGACACAGCACTGAAGAATCCTTCTGCATCTGAGTGCAATGGTATTCCTGAGTCTCCACCCGGGATCTGCATGACTGAGAGGAAGCTACTGACATGATGAAGGAAGCCCTGAACACCGCCAGAGATGGAGGACCTTCACTGCTGCCCCAAACTCCGGCAGTATAACAGGCAAAAGAGAAGAGACAACAATTTCTTAGAGCATCAAAAACTTAATTTCAAAGGTTGGATCTTTTCCACTGAATGCATATTCCTGTGTTTTCTTTCCCTCTAATAGTTATTGGCACTTTAATCAGCCTTTATTACATCAGTGCTTCTTGAGCAATGTGAAATTCACCATGGAACACAAGGTTAACCACCGACCTTTTGAAGTGTAGGGCATATTAGATATTACTCACTTGTCCCTTTGGGTAAAGTGTCCACTGACATGGATCATGTGTAGTTTTACTAAATTCTTCAAAAGGTTTCCCCACACAATCAGTGTGACAGGTTCTTGTTGCACAATCTGTTTGTTTTCTTTGAATGGGTTCCATGGTCTTTCTTTGTTTCATGGCTGTCTGTGTGAAGACAAATCTCCGGGTTGTATACTGCATACATACTTGGACAATAAATGTTTCTTGAACCTTGAACCTTGACCCTGACTCCATAATGTCTAAATACTTGAGCACAGACATGATATTTCAGCTCAGTACCAGCTCCCAGCTTCACCACTGTTTCTAGGTTACCGGCATGGTAGTGTAGGGGTTAGCACAATGCTTTACAGTACCAGCAATCAAGGATTAATTCCTGCAGCTCTCTGTAAGGAGTTTGTACATTCTCCCAGTGACATTGTGAGTTTCCACTGGGTGCTCCAGTTTTCTCCCGTAGCCCAGACATCCCAGTTGGTAGGTTAATTGGTCATTGTAAATTGTCCCATGATTAGGCTAGGTTTAAATTGGAGGTTGCTGTGTGGCATGGCTGAAAGGGCCCGAAGGATCTATCTATTGGTGCATTCAATAAAATAAAGAAATAAACAAAGGACTGGTCATCTGTTTATCCAAGTACCATGGGGAAGGCACGATAGTGTAGCAGTTAGCACAATACTTTAGAGCACCAATAATCAGCATTCAGGGTTCCATACCTGCTGCTGTTTGTACATTCTCCCTGTGGAGTTCCTCCGGGTGCTCTGGTTTCCTCCCACATTCCAAAGATGCATGGGTTAGAGTCGATAAGTTGTAAGGATGCTATGTTGACGCTGAAAGCTTGACGGCACTCATGGGCTGACCCAGCACATTTTAAGACTGCGTTGGTCTTATTTTGCAAGTGACAAATTCCAGTATGTGCTCAGATGTTTTGATGTCTATGTGACAAATAAGTCTAATCTTTAAGTGACCCATTTCTACTATCACTGCTGATGTCCCTATGCCACCTAATCACCTCAGCAGTCAGGGGTCAAACCTAGTTCGAATGCCCATCAAGACAATTGCTGAGAAACTATCCTTAAATGTTACATCTGTTGACCACACAGGCTCAAATGTTTCCGCAGTGAAAATTTGCCGAAATCTCCGGAAATCTACATTGTACTTAACGACACCTTGGAAAGAGAAAACCATCTGGAGGAGAAGCAGTGGGAGGGAAAATGAGAGAGAGGAATGGTGCCAATCAGGTGCCTGAAGAAGCCGAGGAGAGCAGCACTCATATGCCCTGAGCAGCTGCCAGCAGAACTGAGAGTCTGCTTTCTACTGAAGGTATACCTTGCTTCACCACGTCATGCTTTCTCCTAACCCTGTAAAACCAGTCAGCTCTGTCTTAGCACAGAAATACTTGCCTCCCACTGACAAACACTTGTTGTCTTAAACCATCGCCTCGACAGTTATAGCAGTCCTCTCTCTGTGGGCATTCATTATTAGGATACGTTGGAACCAACTACCTTCAAACACTTTTAACATGGTGTGCCTTCCCCTCCCAGCAGTTGATTTTGTTTTGTATTCTAACACATCTTCTCAGTGAAAAAATATGCAGCAGGCACTCTAGTGCTACCTTCCAGCAAAATGTGTAGAAAAGGCAGATAGACTTGATGGTCTCATTCTGGTAATCCCTTCTCTTCTCCTCAACTCCCTATTGCCTCCTTCTGTCTCCCTTCCTTCTTTCCTCTCTTCCATGGTCCACTCTCCTCTCCCAACAGATTCCTCCTTCAGCCCTTCACCTCTTCCACCTATCACCTCCCAGCTTCTTACTTCAGCCCCCTCCTCCACCCAATCACCTGCCAGCTTGTACTCCTTTCCTTCCCCCTAACTTCTTCTCCTGGCTTCTACCCCATTCCTTTCCATTCATGATGAACGGTCTTAGCCCAAAACATTAGAGGGAGTTAAAAATCTGATGCGTCGGGCTGATATCCTTCATCAGGACCAAGGCAGAAGCCAGAATAATGTTGGCCATGGAGGATTAAAATATGGAAGAGAATGTTGAATGTGAATGGCTCGAGGACAGTGGGACGCAGATGCCCATTCTGTGAGGGTGTCCTTGCAGTCCGCACCCACCCCCATCTTGTGGACTCTGAACCGATTCCTGCTCTGCGATCATCTAATCAGAGCAATTGAATGTGGACACGAAGAGCTTCAGATAATGACCTGCTAAACCTGAGACCATTCTCAGAAGAGTAGCTATTGATCATGTAACCGGAGAAGCGATCTGTAATCGTGTTAGACTCAGTCTCTGGGTCACCTAGTTTGACTAGTTTGGACCAGTCAGAGTTGAAAGGAACAAAGACACAAGGTTGGGGGGCAGAAACCATAGAATAATATGGGTTGTAGCCCAGAACCAGAGCCAATAAAAAGGTGTTCAGGGTCAGTCAGGTTCTGCCTATCCAATGACACTGGAATGTTACATTTGCATTGATAAGAAATCAATATAAAAGTGGACGCTTCAATTCCATTATCAATGATAACTCCAGAGAATTAGCATCATGAGGGAGAACCCCCATGCCAGCAGCTGGGAGAAGAAAGGATCAATCATCTGGCCAACAGAGATCCTCTATTTCAGTGTTCTAAATTGGAAAAGTGGTCTGACTGAGTAATAGTACAGAGGGAACAATAGAATTCATGTTCTAAGGTGTTGGCCCACGGTCAACATAGTTACGTTGTTGCTTGCACAAAGTCAATGAAGTGTGAGCTTCGATTAATTACAAGTTGCGAGGTGTGTTTCTTAACGTAGTTCCATTGCTGAATAGTCAACAATAAAAAGATGGTGGAGGGGATGGGGGAGGAGTGTAAACTGGCAGGTGAGGGGGAAGGTGGGTGGGTGGGACAGGAACGATAATGTGAGAAGCTGGGAGGGGATAAGTCGAAGAGGTCAAGGGCTGAAGCGGGAATCTAATAGGGCAACAGATCATGGAATAGAGGAGGAGTTGGAGAATATGAAGTTTTGCTCCTCCATTCTGAATTTGGCCTCATCATGGTAGCAGGGGAAGCTACAGGCTGACATGTACTGTAGGTGTGGGAAGGGAAAGTCAAACTGGGACCCATTTCGACCCTTTCCAGTCTACTGCAGTAACTAGTTAGACAATGTTAACAATGTTAGACTTTTGCAACAGTTCCGTTGGTGTTGCCGGATTACCCATTGCTTTCTTTTGTAAATAATCTTAGTGTGAAAATGCAAGAGTTCTAGTCATGGACCCTAGTTTCCCAATTCAGTAGGCTGGCCTGAAACCTTCCAGCAGGTTGGAAACCATGAAATTCTTGGCAGAGGGTGAATCTTCTTCTCTTCAATAACACCGGACAGAGCCAGAGAATCTACTCTTTATCAGGTAAAACACAAGCTCCTAGGGACAGACAGAACTCGGCTGAAATGGATTCCGAGCTAATTTTGAAGTACTAATTTAGAAATGAAGGCAGGTCAGCAGGTCAGACAGCGTCCCTGGAGAGAGAAATAATTTTGAGGACCTTAAATCATTTTTATTTCATTTTGTAATAATCCAGAAATCAAAAATAGTAATCCAGTGATTATGAATTCAAAGTCAAATGTGGCTGTTTGAGAATTCTAATTCTGGTTCTATTCTAATGAATGTAAAGAGCCATGAAAAACACATTGCCAGAACCTGAAGAATTGATCTACTGCTGTTTTAGGGGTTAAAAAAATCCTGGTCTTACTCATGGTGCATTAAGTGTGATTCCAGTTCCACAGTGAACTGTTTAACTCTGAAGTAGCCTCGCAATTGTAATAGAACCTTGAAACATGTTTCAAAGTAAAACACTTGGTTCCACCTTTTCAGATTGACCAGTGATAGACAATAGACAGTAGGTGCAGGAGTGGGCCATTTGGCCCTTCAAGCCAGCACCACCATTCACTGTGATCATGGCTGATCATCCACAATCAGTAACCCATTCCTGCCTTCTCTCCATATCCCTTGACCCCGCTATCTATAAGAGCTCTATCTAACTCTTTCTTGAAAGCATCCAGAGAATTGGCCTCCACTGCCTTCTGAGGCAGAGCATTTCACAGATCCACAACTCTCTAGGTGAAAAAGTTTTTCATCAACTCTGTCCTAAGTGGCCTACCCCTTATTCTTAAACTGTGGCCTTTAGTTCCGGACTCTCCCAACATCTGGAACGTGTTTCCTGCCTCTAGCATGTCCAATCCCTTAATAATCTTATATGTTTCAATCAGATCCCCTCTCATCCTTCTAAATTCCAGTGTGTACAAGCCCAGTCACTCCAATCTTTCAACATCTGACAGTCCCGCCATCCCGGGAATTAACCTCGTGAACCTACGCTGCACACCTTCAATAGCAAGAAAGTCCTTCCTCAAATCTGGAGACGAAAACTGAACACAATAATCCAGGTGTGGTCTCACCAGGACCCTGTACAACTGCAGAAGGACCTCTTTGTTCCTATACTCAACTCCCCTTGTTATGAAGTACAACATGCCATTAGCTTTCTTCACTGCCTGCTGTACCTGCATGCTTACTTTCAGTGACTGATGAACAAGGACACCTAGATCTCGTTGTACTTCCCCTTTTCCTAACTTGACACCATTCAGATAGTAATCTGCCTTCCTGTTCTTGCCACCAAAGCAGATAACCTCACATTTATCCGCATTAAACTGCATCTGCCATGCATCTGCCCACTCACCTAACCTGTCCAAGTTACCCTGCATTCTCCTAACATCCTCCTCATATTTCACACTGCCACCCAGCTTTGTGTCATCTGCAGATTTGCTAATGTAACTTTTAATCCCTTCATCTAAATCATTAATGTATATTGTAAATAGCTGCGGTCCCAGGAACAAGCCTTGCAGTACCCCACTAGTCACTGCCTGCCATTCTGAAAAGGACCCGTTAATCCCTACTCTTTGTTTCCTGCCAACTAATTTTCTATCCATATTAGTACCCTACCCCCAATACCATGTGCTCTAATTTTGCCCACTAATCTCCTATGTGGGACCTATCAAAGGCTTTCTGAAAATCCAGGTACACTACATCATTAGCTCTCTCTTGCATATTTTCATAGTTACATCCTCAAAAGATGCCAGTAACAATGCAGCCAGTCAACATTTTCTCCACTATACATGTATAGAAGTTTGTCAAAATTTTAGATGTCATGCTGAATCTTCACAAGCTCTTAAGGAAATAGAGGCACTGCTGTGCTTTCTTCATAATTGCACTTATGTGCTGGGCCCTGGACAGGGCTTCCAAAATAATAACACTAAGGAATTTAAAGTTGCTGACACTCTCCACCTCTAATCCTCCAATAAGGACTGGCTCATGGACCTCGGTTTCCTTCACCTGAACCAATAATCAGCTCCTTGGTCTTGCTGACATTGAGTTAGAGGTTATTCTTATGGCACCACTCAGTCAGATATTCTATCTCCCTCCTGTATCCTGATACATCACCACCTTCGCTTCAGCCTATGACAGTGGGACACAATGGAAAGCCACCATAAATGGCCACCAACGTACAACGCTTCTTTTCCCCACTGTAAAGTAACAATAATGATAATAATTATTATGTACATATAGTATTTGGAATAGTTACATCAATTAACTACTTACACACAATACAAATTATAAGCTACATATTATTTACAAAAGACCTTCATGTACAAATATATATTTAGCTATATGTAAATCTACTCATTTTCTAATTTGTTTAACTACCATACTATAGTCTAAGCTAGACTTAATGCTTCAATGGTATACAGACAAACCAAATTATTTATTTTTTAATAGGTTTTACATTTGACCAATCTCACACAGGGTAATAAAGAACTATTTTAACAATACATAACATCCATCTCTCAAAATTAATTACAACTGATTTATCAGGCTCTTGAACCAAAGAGAATAATTTCACTCAACTTCACTCGCCCCATCATTGAAATGGTCCCACAACCAAACGACTCGCTTTCAAAGACTCTACATCTTATGCTCTCAATATTTATTGCTTATTTATTTATTATTATTATTTCTTCTTTTTGTATTTACACAGTTTGCTGTGTTCTACACTCTAGTTGAGGTTTTTTTCATTGATTCTGTTATGCTTTTTATTCTACAGATTTATTGAGTATGCACATAAGGAAGTTCATCTCAGGGCTGTATATGGTGACATGTACACTGTACAACATGTACAACAAGTGGCTGACAAGTGAAGTCAGAGCCAAAGTAAAAGCAAAACAGAGAGCATGCAAGGAAGCCAAAGTTAGTGGGAAGATAAGGGATTGGGAAGCTTTTAAAAACTTGCAGAAGGAAACTAAGAAGGTCATTAGGAAGGAAAAGATGAATTATTAAAGGAAGCTGGTGACTAATATCAAGGAAGATACTGACGCTGGAGATATCATAGAAAATGAGAGATGCAGAGATGGCAGAGGATCTGAATGCATATTTTGCATCAGTCTTCACAGTGGAAGACATCTGCAGTATACTAGACATTCAAGAGTGTCAGGGAAGTGAAGTATGTGCAGTGAAAATTACGACTGAGAAGGTGCTCAGGAAGCTTAATGGTCTGAGAGTGAATAAATCTCCTGGACCTGATGGAATGCACCCTTGGGTTCTGAAGGAAGTAGCTGGAGAGATTGTGGAAGCATTAACAATATTCTTTCAAGAATCAATAGATTCTGGCATTGTACTAGATGACTGGAAAATTGCAAATGTTATTTTGCTAGTTAAGAAGAGTGGGAGGCAGCAGAAAGGAAACTATAGACCAGTTAGCCTGACATCAGTGGTTGGGAAGTTGCTGGAATCTATTGTTAGGGATGAGATTACAGAGTACCTGGAGGCACATGACAAGATAGCCCAAAGCCAGCATGGTTTCCTGAAAGGAAAATCCTGCCTGACTAACCTACTGCAATTTTTTGAGAAAATTACAAGCAGGGTAGACAAAGGAGATGCAGTAGATGTGGTGACTTGGATTTTCAGAAGGCCTTTGACAAGGTGCTGCACATGAGGTTGCTAAACAAGATAAGAGCCCAAGGAATTACAGAGGAGTTAACAGCATGGGCAGAGCATTGGCTGATCAGCAGAAAACAGACAGTGGGAATAAATGGACTCTATTCCAGCTGGCTGCCGGTTACCAGTGGAGTTGCACAGGGGTCAGTGTTGGGACTACTGCTTTTTATGATGTATGTCAATGATTTGGACTGTGCAATTAATGGATTTGTGGCTAAATTTGCCAATGATACAAAGATAGATGGAGGAGTGGGTAGTGTTGAGGAAACAGAGCCTTCAGAGAGACTTAAATAGTTTAGGGGAATGGGCAAAAAAGTGGCAAATGAAATACAATATTGGGAAGTTTATGGTCATGCACTTTGGTGGAAGAAATAAATGGGTAGACTATTATTTAGGTGGGGAGAGAATTCAACACGCAGAGATGCAAAGAGATTTGGGAGTCCTTGTGCAGGATATCCTAAAGGTTAACCTCCAGCTTGAGTCAGTGGTGCAGAAGGCAAATGCAATGTTGGCATTCATTTCTAGAAGTATAGAATATAAGAGCAGGGATGTGATGTTGAGGCTCTATAAGGCACTCATGAGACCACCCTTGGAGTATTGTGTGCAGTTTTAGGCTCCTTCTTTTAGAAAGGATATGGTAATATTGGAGAGGGTTCAGAGAAGATTCATGAGAATGATTTCAGGAATTTTTTACAAGGTAGGCGTTGATGGCGGACCCAAATGCAAGACACAGACACTGAAGTACTAGGAACAGGACTAGTTTTATCAAGATAGCAAGGTGAGTAAGGAAGAAACAACATTGGACATTGACACACAGGCCCTGGACAAGACTAGGATGCAGGGCCAGGTCTAGGACTCTGAGCCAGAGACTGGACAGGGACCCAGAACCGAGGTCTTGACTCTGGCTTGCCCCGGATCTAGGCGAGGACAAGATGTGGCTATAGGACTGGATGTGGATCTCCTGCACAGGACAAGACACATGAACAGGACGGGAACACGAAGCCTTGACTAGGTCTAGAGAGACTGGAAACACAGAGCCTAGGCTCTGGACAAGGACCTCCTGGGCAGATTGCAGGCTGGGCTTCAGAAGGAAGAGGAAGGGAAGGGAAGAGTCCAGCAGGGATATCTTGGTTTGAGAGGTATTTATGTGCCAGCCCACAACAAGAATCAGGTGCTTCAATTAAGGCACCCAACAGAACTGGGGAGAAAGCAGGAAAACCCAGAATAGGGATCGATGGGCCGGACCGTGAACCAGAATGCAGACTTTATGGACCAGACCATGACAGAATGAGAGGGTTACCATATGAGGAACGTCTGGCAGCTCTTGGGCTGTATTCCCTGGAGTTCAGGACAGTGAGGGGGGATCTCATCGAAACATTGTGAATGTTAAAAGGCCTGAACAGATTAGATATGGCAAAGTTATTTCCTATGGTAGAGGAGTCTAGGACAAGAGGGCACAACTTCAGGATTGAAGGACGTCCATTTAACACTGAGATGCAGAGAAATTACTTCAGCCAGAGGGTGGTAAATCTGTGGAATTTGTTGCCACAAGTAGCTGTGGAGGCCAAGTCATTGGGTGCATTTAAGGCAGAGATAGATAGGTTCTTGATTAGCTGGGGCGTCAAAGGGTATGGGGAGAAGGCAGGGGAGTGGGGATGACTGGAAGAAGTGGATTAGCCCATGACTGAGTGGTGGAGCAGACTTGATGGGCCGAATGGCCTACTTCTGCTCCTATAGCTTATGGTCTTATAAGCATGTACTTTGATACTAAAACTTACTTTGAAATTTAAACTCTCAAAACTTAACATATCAATTACTCCATTTACTGATATTGAAATATTGGTCTTAAAATTATCCTTAAAAGTATTCCCAGATCTCAGAAACCCAGTAAATGCAGTTTCCAATTCATTCTTTTCTCAAAATTTTCTCTCCTCCTCTCTTCACGTACGCTATGTTCACCTTAAATCACTCTGGCTCAATGTGAATACTGGAGATTTCCTTTTCCCTCTCAGCCCTTTCAAAACAAGAAAGTCATCACCTCTGACCTTTCCCCTTTGGATTCCGGTGCACTCTCCTCAGCCAACACATTCCCAGCCTTTCTCAAAACCCCTTGCATGCAGAGAACTGAGCTGACATCGGTATACCCGGGCCTGAAATAACATCCAGCAAAAGATTTCCAGAACCTTTAAATTGTTTCCACATGGCAACGTGATCTTCCCTCAAAGTAGCTTGCATCTGATTCAGGTCACTTAACACCTCCGTGAACAGAAGGAGCAACAAACGCTTTCCCAAGACTTGCATGGACTCTCCCAGCACATCACCTTTATCCAGCTGGATTGAAGGGGTCTTGTTGTTGTTGTTCTTCTTCTTCTCCAAAAGCCCGTCACCCCTCCTGGGGCATAGGCAGCCAACAGCAACTTGCCAGAGTCCTCTATCCTGGGCCAGTCTCTCAATTGGTCCCCAGGTTCTTCGTATCCTCTTTCTCTCAGGGATGAGGTCTTAGGAACTTTTGTTTCTGTAGCTCTGGGTTTTTATGGAAAGAGTTGCTAGCCCCATGTCCAAACTAGGCTTGGGCCTGTTCATAGCAAAGTTAAGTGGATGTCGTTGTAGCCCATATCCAGTTTCCCAGTTTTCACCTTCCCAGCAGACTCCTGCCTGGACAGCTCTATTGTTCTAGCAGTCTGGTGAACTGCAATCTTGTGTATCTAAACGAATTTCAGATTGGTTAAGACAGAGAGCGTGATTCTACAATCTTTGGGGAGAGGGAGGGAGTTCAGAAATCAGAGGTGTAAAGGAATTTGGGCATCCTCGTGCAGGATTCCTTTAAGGGTAACTTGCAAATTGAGTCAGCGGTAAGGAAGACAAATGCCGTGCACACATTCATTCCGAGAGGACAAGAATATAAAAGCAATAATGTAATGTTTGGGTTTTATAAAACACTGGAGTATCGAGCGCAGCCTTGTGCCTCTTATTTAATAAAGGATGTGCTGACATTGGAGAGAGTTCAAAGGAGATTCATGAAAATGATTCTGGTATTGAAAGACTAATCATATGAGGAGTGTTTGATGGCTCTGGGCCTGTATATACTGGAATTTAGACGATTGAGGGGAGGTCTAATTGAAACCTAGTAAATGTTGAAAGACCTCGATCGAGTGGATGTGGAGAGGTTGGTTGCTATAGTGGGACCAAAGGACACAGCCTCATAATACATATCCCTTTAAAACATATTTTAACCCTGAATCATGGGGGTATTGTGTATTTCTTTCAGACACACCTAAGGTAGCAACACACCGGTAAACCCTAGAGGCATTAATGAAGTCTGGACAACAGCTGTTTGGGAACATACACAAGAATTACTTAAAATATTGACTACAACCAGTACAAGAACAATAAAGGGACAGTTTCCTGTACAGGGAGCTGCTGCATTGATGCACCATCAATAACTCTTGGAGACTGGAAGTGAATGATAGGCTTTTATTAGCAGCAAAAAGGAAGCACGACATCTCGGCTTTATACAGGGGTCTGTGGGAGGAGCCACAGGAGCAGTCAGCAGAGGGGCGTGTCCAGACAGGTATACATAATTTACCACATTCACCCCCCCTTTGTTTTAAAAGAGAGTCCCCACGAGGTGAAGTTTCTTACAAGTATATTTACAGGTCAAGTCTTTCAGGCAGTCGAGTCTGTTGCTGCGATCTACGTAGCACCGGTGACGGTGGTTGTGCTGACTCCGGCCTGACTTGAGGTGCCAGCCCGTTAGGCGTCAGTAATCCCTCATGCGTGTGCGACGTGCCCGGTATGGGAGTGTCGTGAGGAGTCTGTGTAGGGCTTGGCATGCACGGTGTCTCGTGGGTATATACATCAGTGGGTATGGGGTTCATAGTCACCATGGAGTGTTCAGGGTAGGGGCCTGGTGCTCCTGCAGGCATCAGGTCGCAGACGGAGACCGTGTCCTCCCGCCCATCAGGTAAGACCATGTAGGCATACTGGGGTTCGCATGAAGTAGGTGAACCCTTTCAACCATCGGGGAGTATTTATTGCTCCTCACGTGTTTCTGGAGCAGCACTGGCCCTGGGGATGTCAGCCAAACCGGTAGGGTGGTCCCAGTGACAGGCTTCCTGGGAAAAGAAAAGAGTCGCTCATGAGGGGTGGCATTGATGGACGTGCATAACAGAGAGCAGATGGAGTGGAGTGCCTCAGGGAGGACCTCCTGCCAGCGAGAGACCGGCAATCCCTTTGACCTAAGGGCTAAGAGTGTGGCCTTCCACACCGTGGCATTCTCCCTCTCCACCTGTCCATTCCCCCGGGGATTATAGCTCGTAGTCCTACTAGTAGCAATACCCCAGCCAGCAGGTATTGGTGCAGCTCGTCACTCATAAACAAGGACCCTCTACCACTGTGGATATAGCAGGGATATCCGAACAGAGTGAAGAGCTGGCGCAGGGCTTTTATGATGGACGTGGCAGTGATATTGGGGAAGGGGATGGCAAAGGGGAACCACAAGTACTCATCGATTATGTTGAGAAAGTACATATTGCGGTCGGTGGAGGGAAGGGGGCCCTTAAAGTCGACACTCAGTCGCTCAAAGGGGTGGGTCGCCTTGAAAAGTTGTGCCTTGTCAGGATGGTAGAAGTGCGGTTTGCACTCAGCGCAGACTTGGCAGTCCCTGGTCATCATCCTGATTTCCTCGACGGAGTAAGGCAGGTTCCGGGCTTTCACGAAATGGTAAAATCGGGTGATCCCCGGATGGCAAAGATGTGCATGGAGGGCGTATAGCTGGTCGAGCTGTGCACTAGCACATCAGGGGGCTCATTGAGACTTCCAGGCCGGTACAGGATATCATAGTTGTAGGTGGAGAGTTCTATTCTCCACTTCAAAATCTTATCATTTTTGATTTTGCCCCGCTGTTGGTTGCTGAACATGAACGCAACTGAGCACTGGTTGGTCAGCAAGGTGAACCTTTTGCCAGCAAGATAGTGCCTCCAGTGCCTAATAGCTTCCACTATGGCCTGGGCTTCTTTCTCCACCACAGAGTGCCGAATTTCAGGGCCTTGAAGGGTACGAGAAAAGAACGCTACTGGCCTTCCTGCCTGATTGAGGGTAGCAGCCAGCGCAAAGTCGGAGGCGTCACACTCTACTTGGAAGGGAGTGGTCTCATCCACCGCATGCATCGTTGCTTTGGCAATGTTCCTTTTAATGCGGCTGAAGGCCCCGCGGGCCTCGGCAGAGAGGGGAAATGTGGTGAACTTGACCAGGGGACGGGCTTTGTCTGCATAATGAGGGACCCATTGGGCGTAATAGGAAAAGAAGCCCAGGCACCGTTTGAGGGCTCTGTGGGTGGTGGGAAGAGGGAGTTCTAACAGGGGGCGCATACGGTTGAGATCAGGGCCAATTACTCCGTTCTCCACGACATACCCAAAGATAGTGAGTCAGGTGGTTCCAAACACACACTTGTCCCTGTTATAGGTAAGGTTAAGAGCCTTGGCCACTTGGAAAAATCATTGGAGGCTGGTGTCGTGATCCTGCCAGTTGTAACCGCAAATTGTGATATTATCCAGATATGGGAACTTGGCCTTCAGTTGGCACTGGTCCACCATCCGGTCCATTTCCCTCTGGAAGACCGAGACACCATTTGTGACACCGAATGGGACGCGCAGGAAGTGATAGAGCCTGCTGCCTGCCTCGAAGGTGGTGTAGGGGCGGTCCTCTGGGCAGATGGGGAGCTGGTGATAAGTGGATTTCAGGTCTATGGTCGAGTACACCTTATACTGGGCTATCTGATTGACCATATCCGCGATGCGGGGTAGGGGGTACGCGTCAAGCTGCATGAACCTATTGATGGTCTGGCTATAGTCCATGACAATCCTATTTTTCTGCCCGGTCCGAACAACGACCACCTGGGCCCTCCAAGGACTTGAGCTTGGCTCAATGATCCGCTCCCTGAGCAGCCGCTGCACCTCCAACTTAATGAAGGCCCTGTCCCCCGCGCTGTACCTCCTGCTTTTAGTTACCACAGGTTTACAGTCGGGGGTCAGGTTGGCGAACAGTGGTGGGGGAGGGATCTTGAGAGTGGAGAGGCTGCAAGTGGTGTAAGTAGCGCAGCTGTCGGCATGGTGCTGGGTGGGATGTGTGGGTCGGTGTGTGTGTGTGTGTGTGTGTGTGTGTGTGTGTGTGTGTGTGTGTGTGTGTGTGTGTGTGTGTGTGTGTGTGTGTGTGTGTGTGTGTGTGCGGGTCGGTGTGTGTGTGTGGTCAGTAGTGGGGTATATGACGAAGTGCCACAAAACTGAGGATTCCTGACAGTGAGTGGTGGGAGGGGCCCGTCATATGCCATAGTCACACCTTTGAGGTGGCTCTGGAAGTCGAGCCCCAATAGCACAGGTGCGCACAGTTGAGGCATGACCAGTAGCGCAAAGTCCCGATATTCTGTGCCCTGCACCACCAATGTCGCTACACACCCCTCCCCCCGGATGTCTGTGGAATGCGACCCAGAAGCCACGGTGACCCTCCGGCTTACCGGCTTTGTCACGAGTTCGCAGCGTTGCACCGTGTCCGGGTCAATAAAACTCTCAGTGCTGCCCATGTCAAACAGGCAGCTAGTCCTGTGCCCCTCCACCAGGATGTCCATCATTGACCTTGCGAGCTGGTGTGGAGCGTTTTTGTCAAAGGTTATGGAGGCAAGAGTTGAATTGCCGTCTTGGTGCCTGGTAAGCACCCGTGGGTCAGAGGCGGGGCGAGGTGGCACCGACAAAGATGGCTGCCCCCATGCCTCGCATGCGGCGGGCGGGCAAGATGGTGGCGACCAAGATGACGACACCCATGCCTCACACGCGGCGGGCGGGCAAGATGGCGCCGACAAAGATGGCTGTCCCCATGCCTCGCACGCGGCAGGCGGGCAAGATGGCGACGACCAAGATGGCTGCCCCCATGCCTCGCATGCGGTGGGCGGGCAAGATGGTGGCGACCAAGATGACGACACCCATGCCTCGCAAGCAGCACTGCTCAACCCCGCTCATGGTTTGGACTTACAGGCCTTGGCGAAGTGGCCCTTCTTGCCGCAGCTGGAGCAGGTTGCTTCTCGGTCTGGGCAGCATTTTCAGGGGTTCTTTTTGAGTCTGCAGAAGTAACACTGCACAGACTTGCGACTGGCAGCAGCCGTGGTCAGTTCACCGGCGGGTTGCAGGGTCTGCAGTGTCCAAGAGGCCAGCAGGAGTTCGCGCACCTGGATAGTGTCAGCGTTGTGCAGAGCGGCCTCCAGCGTGTCGTCCAGCTCGATCGCCAAATGTAAGGTAAGATCGGCATGTTCCAGCAGCTGCTGGCGCACGTACACTGACCTGATCCCCGTAACAAAGGCGTTTCTTACCAGCAGCTCCGCATGCTGTTCCGCCGTCAGTCCCCTGCAGTCGCAGGCCCGCACTAGTGTCTGTAGGGCCCGGACAAACTCAGTGCTCGCCTCTCCGGCCCACTGCCGCCGTGTCACTAAGCGATGTCTTGCGTAGACGGTGTTCACCGGCTGCCGGTATTGCCTTTTGAGGGCATCCACCGCACCTTGGTAGTCCGTTTGGTCTCTGATCATGGAGTAGACCCTTGCACTGACTCTGGAGAGGAGAACGCTGCACATCGTGGCAGGGTCGGTCACATGAATCTCCTCCAGGTACGATTTAAAGCATGCTAGCCAGAGTTTGAAAGCATCACCGGCTTCCTGGGATTGAGGGTCGAGATCCAATCTGTTGGGTCGTAAAATGCCCTCCCTGTTTTAAAATTGCTGCTAATAAAATTGATGCACCATCAATAACTCTCGGAGACTGGAAGTGGACGATAGGCTTTTATTAGCAGCAAAAAGGGAGCACTACATCTCGGAGACTGAGGGAGGAGCAGTGCCCCAATCACCTTTATACAGGGGTCTGTGGGAGGAGCCACAGGAGCAGTCAGCAGAGGGGTGAGTCCAGACGGGTATACATAGTTTACCACATGCACCTTCCCCATTGCAAGCTTCCTCAAGTCTTTGGAGTTTGACTATTCAGGTTTTGTAGGTAGAATGCACCATGCCTCCAGCAGAATGCTGGGAGGTTACAAACCTTCTGGGTCAGTCATACTCCCCAACATATTCAGCAATTTTTATTAATGTATTTTCCCTTGGCTTTGATACCACCTCAGCATGAGTGTGGAGATCCATTTCAGATATATCTGTTGATTTATACACAAATAAGAAGCAGCATAAACAACTGTGCAAATGTCTTAGACACACACACACACACACACACACACACACACACACACACATATATATATATATATATATATATATATATATAGCTTGGATGCATAAGACTCTTGCACAGTTCTGTATTTGACATCATGGAGCAGAGAGCAAGTCGGTTAATCTGACGGGAGCAAAAGATGTTAAGAATGGTGAGGGTGGAGCACCGTGGGAGGGGTGTGGGACAGGCTGCAGAGAAGAAGTGCCAAGGACGAGTGGGGAGGGGAGTAGGGGATGGCGCAGGTGTAGACGCATCCAGTCCTGAGACACCAGGCAAGGTCATTTGATTCCAAATAATTGGTTTATTGATCATTACAGAACATCTATCTGGTGCTTCCTGCTCCCTCCCCTCTCCCTTCCCCTTTTCCTAACCATGATCCCCCTCTGCCTGTCCCCTTCACACTCTCAGTCCACAACAGAGCATGGATCAATACATGGAACTGTGGCCATTACAGAGACTTGGATATCTCAGCAGCAGGAATGTCTGCTGAATGTGCCAGGCTTTTGATGTTTCAAAAAGGACAGAGATGGAGGCAAAAGAGGTAGAGGCAAGGCATTGCTAATCAGGGATAGTGTCATGGCTGCAAAAAAGGAGTAAGTCATGGAGGGATTATCTACTGAGTCAGCGTGGGTGAATACTGAAAGGAGAAGGGGGCAATACTCTACTGGGTGTTTTTTATAGACCCCCCAATTGTAACAGAAACATTAAGGAGCAGATAGGGAGGCAAATACTGAAACAGCGCAAAAAGAATAGGGCTGTTGTCATGGGCAATTTTCACATACCTAATATTGACTGGCATCTCCTTAGAGCAAGAAGTTTAGATGGGGTAGAGTTTGTTAGGTGCATTCCGGAAGGTTTTCTGACACAATATGTAGATAAACCAACGAGAGGACAAGCTCTACTTGATCTGGTATTGGGAAATTAACCTGGTCAAGTACCAGATCTCCTGGTGGGAGAGCATTTTGGAGGTCATGATCACAACTCTATCTCCTTTACCATAGCCTGGAGAGGGATAGGAGCAGACAGGTTGAGAAAACAGGAGCAGACAGGTTGAGAAAACATTTAATTAGGGTAAGGGAAAACATGATGCTAATAGGCAGGAACATGGGAACATAAATTGGGAGCAGATGTTCTCAGGGAAATGAATGGCAGAAAGTTGGCAAATGTTCAGGGAACACTTGCGTGGTACTCTGCATAGGTATGTTCCATTGAGGCATGGAAAGGAAGGTAGGGTAAAAGAACCATGGTGTACAAAGGATGTAGAAAATCCAGTTAAGAAGAAAAGCTTATGAAAGATTCAAAAAACTAGGTACTGATAGAGTTCTAGAAAATGACAAAGTTGTCAGGAAGAAGCACGAGAATGAAATTAGGAGAGCCAGAAGGGGCCATGAGAAGGCCTTGGTGAGCAGGATTAAGGAAAGCCCCAAGACATTCTACAAGTATGTGAAGAGCAAGAGGATGAGCCATGAGGAAATAGGACCAATCAGGTGTGATAGTGGAAACATGCATAGAGTTGCAGGAGATAGCGGAAGTACTTAATGAATACTTTGCTTCAGTATTCACCAGGGAAAAAGACCTTGGCAATTGTGGGGATGACTTACAGTGGACTGAAACATTTGAGCAAATAGACACCAGGAAATGGGATGTGCTGAAGTTTTTGAAAAGCATTAAGTTATATAAGTCACTAGGACTAGATTAGGTATACCCCAGGCTACTGTGGGAAGAAATGTAGGAGATTGCGGAACCTCTGGCGATGATCCTTGCATCATCAATAGGGATGGGATAAGTACCAGAGGATTGGAAGGTTGCAAACATTGTTCCCTTGTTCAAGAAAAGGAGTAAAAATAACTCAGGGAATTATTGACAAGTCAGTCTTACTTCAGTGGTGGGCAGGTTGTTGGAGAAGATCCTGAAAGACAGGATTTATGAACATTTGGAGAAACATAATCTGGTTAGGGATAGCACGGCTTTGTCAAGGGCAGGTCGTGTCTTATGAGCCTGACTGAATTCTTTGAGGATGTAACAAAACACATTGACGAAGGTGGAGCAGTGGGTGCAGTGTATTTGGATTTCAGTAAGGCATTTGATAAGGCTCCCCATGCAAGGCTGCTTCAGAAAGTAAGGAGGCATGGGATCCAAGGAGACATTGCTTTGTGGATTCAGAATTGGCTTGCCCACAGAAGGCACAGGTGGTTGTAAATGGTTTGTACCCTGCATGGAGTTTGGTAATGAGTGGTATTCCACAGGGATCTGTTCTGGGCCCCTCCTCTTTGTGATTTTCATAAATGACCTGGATGAAGAAGTAGAAGGGTGGGTTTGTAAGTTTGATGATAACACAAAGCTTGGGGGTGTTGTGGATAGTCTGGGGGGGGTGTCAAAGGTTACAGTGGAACATTGATCAGATGCAGAACTGGTCTGAGAAGTGGGAGATGGTTCTACCCAGATAAGTATTTTGGAAGGACAAATTTGAAGGCAGATGGTAAGATCTTGGCAGTATGGAGGATCAGAGGGAACTTGGGTTCCCTGTCCATAGGACACTTAAAGCTGCTGTGTAGGTTAACAGTGTTGTTAAGAAGGCATATGGTGTGATGGTCTTCATCAACCATGCGATTGAGTTCAAGAGCCGTGTGGTAATGCTACAGCTATGTAAGACCTTAGTTAGACCCCAATTGGAGTACTGTGGGTAGCCAGAGGCTTTTTCCCACGGCTGAAATGGCTAACATGAGGGGGCATTGTTTTAAGGTGCTTGGAAATAGGTACAGAGGGGATGTCAGGTGTAAGTTTTTCACACAGAGAGTGGTGGGTGCCAGTGAAGGTGGTGGAGGTGGATACAATAGGATCTTTTAAGAGACTGTTAAATATGTACATAGAGCTTAGAAAAATACAGGGCTATGCAGTAAGGAAATTCTAGGCAGTTTCTAGAGTAGGTTACATGGTTGGCACGACATGGTGGGCTGAAGGGCCTGTAATGTGGTATAGATATCTATGTTCTAACAGATACCCATATCAGAATCAGATTTAGCATCACTCACATATGTCATAAAATTTGTTTTTTTTTTGGCAGCAGTCCAGTGCAATAGATAAAATTACTACAGAATTGTGCAAAAATCTTAGGTACCTGAACTATATGTATGTGTCTAAGACTTTTGCACAATATTGTACATGGAGGACTTAGTAGTACAATATTAGGTAAAATAGTCAAATGCCAGGGCCTAATAACATCTTATAAGATCAGAGAACAAATGGCAAGGGCAGACTGGGATCTCATTCTTTCTATAATATTATCCTTTTATCCTAGTGAAAACTTTCACACCAGAATAGCCCTTAAAGAATACCTGATGTATGAACAATTTCAGGTTGCTAAAGAGACCCTGCACACTCACATGGTGGTAGCAAGGTTACTGATCAAGGGCAACAATATGGTGGTACATGGTCAGTAACAAAGACGTCAACACAACATCATTCCTCGGGTCAATCACTCTCACAGCATTCTCCCACACCAGCCCAACAACAGAGAGTTCCCAATCAACAAACAAAACAAGTTCTCTGGGATCACCCGCCTTTGGAAGAGATATTCACCCACAACCTAGATCGCTCGACTCTAGGTATAAGCCACAACCTCCAGCTCCATTCCCTTTCTTTGCGGAAGAAAGCCTTAGACCAGGATACTCCTTCCAGTGGAGAGGGAACCTTCAGAGGTCCCATCGATATTATGAAGTAGGGTGTGAAACTGGGCACGTGCCCTAAGGCCTGCTCTATCTGTCACCCTCAAAGACTAATGGCTTTTGATCACATCAACTTTTTGAAAGTGACAGCCTGAGGCTATGTAATTAATATTAAAAATTCTCAGCTCTGTCGTACAAAAGCAAATTTCCTAGGTATGACAATTACCAATCAGGGACGTGGTTCAATCACTGAATTTAAACAAAAAGTCACTTGAGTAGGATATCGAAAGACTCACAAAGCCTTACAATGAACCCAAGACTAACTGAATTATGCTAGGGCTTTCATACCTGACTATGCTCAATTGTCAAAACAACTACAGGTATATGACAGATGTAAACTGGAAAAATAAAAAGCCTTTTGTTTTTACCCCAGAAGATTATGAGGCACCAGAGAAATTCAGTTCAACAAGCAATAGACCTCCAGGCAAGACTTCTAACAACATCTATTGTACAAGTGGAGTCTGCTGCTTTGGAAAATAATATTCAGTTGTCTACAAATCAATGGAGAGCTACCGTAACTAGATATTGTCCAGACTGATGAAGGGTCTCAGTCTGAAACATTGGCTATAGTCTTTCCCATTGATGTTGCCCAGCCTGCTGAGTCCCTTCAGCATCTTGTGTGTGTAATTAGATTTTTATTTACTTATTTATTGGGATACAGCTTGGAATATGCCCTCCTGGCCCTTTGAGCTGAGCCATCCAGCAACCCCGCCCCGCCCCGATTTAACCTGAGCTTAATCACAGGACAACCTACAACGACAAATTAAGCTACCAACCGGTAGTCTCAAA
Source organism: Hypanus sabinus (assembly GCF_030144855.1). Classification (NCBI taxonomy): domain Eukaryota; kingdom Metazoa; phylum Chordata; class Chondrichthyes; order Myliobatiformes; family Dasyatidae; genus Hypanus; species Hypanus sabinus. Next base: position 15,213,724 of record NC_082715.1, on the reverse strand, counting down.
GATTGTGGGAGGAAGCCAGGGCAGCTGGAGGAAACCTTTGTGGTCAAAGGGAGAGTGTCCAAACTCCTTACAGACAGCAGTGGGAATTGACCCCAGGTCACTGCTACTATAAAGCATTGTGGTAACCGCTAAGCTACAAATGGCAAATACTTTTGCAGGAAGGCACCTTAAAGTGGGAATATGTTCCTAAGATCTATTACTTACAAACCTTACCACTCATGGAAGATGTAGAACCATCTTCTCTGTGAGCTAATATATCTCGATATCCTTAAAGCACTTAAATATGGCATTGTGATAGACGAACAATGAAAATCCAAGAAGATGGATCCACTCAATTATATTCCCTGCTCTTGATTATAGAGGAATTTTTTAAAATTGCAAACTGAATTTGAACCACATGAGTTGTAAGCACATTCTTTAGGGAATTAGACAGCTCAATTTGCATAGGCAAAAGCCCTGAAACAAATAAATACAACACAACCAGTCTTGATATATACTGACTCTAATTATGTTAGGAACGTCTTTGGAAAGAGATCTTCCCATCTGGTCAACTACCAGATGGAGAACACAGAAGTAAATTACTTCCACATTTGTCCATGTGGAAGAATATTTGTGAATTATTATTGACTAGACCAATAATACAGGTGTTACACATCCCAGGACATACTGCATGTTCTTACTCAGTTATGGCAATAAACTGGGGTAATAAACAATAAAACAAGCTGTCAGGATGGACTTAGTTATGGTAAGGAAAGCCAGGGTTTTGGTTGTAACTAAGCAACAAATAAAAATGTTTTAAGAGTTCCCCTCGATACAACTGAACCCAATCAAAAGGATTTCCAACTATGAAGGTTTGGGTATGCCACCCTAAGAAAGATAGGAAGCAAACACCTCCTGTCCAAAAGTGGGAAGGACAGATTCGAGAAGCCCACCAAGGATTTGGCTACAATCATGTTGCAGGAAAAGCTACTCATGCAAAATTGGCTATGTTATGTTGGTGGCCTTACATGTTGACAGACTGTAAGAGGTTTGTTATCCACTGTAAAGAATATCTGGCTTATAATGAAGGAGCAGTTATCAGGCCAACTCCTATAAGGCAAACAAAACCAAATACACATTGTGGCAAATTGATTATATTGGTCTGTTTCTGGCATCTCAAGGTAATGCACTTTATCGGAAACCTAACAAGTATACCAATCAGAAACAAGAGATAATCTGTAAATGCTGGAAATCCCAGCAACACAAGCAAAATGCTGCAGGAGCTCAACAGACCAAGCAGCAGTTGACAGAATATAAGGAGCTAAGGTATTGCTGATCACCTATGCTCCACCTGCCAGAAACAGCTGAATCTCCCAGTGGTAACCAATTTTAATTCCACTTCCAATTCTCATTCCAACATGTCAGTCCATGGTCTCCTCTACTGCCGTGATGAGGCCACACTCAGGTTGAAGGAGCAACAGCTGATATTCTGTTTGGGTAGCCTCCAACCTAACGGCATGACCATCGATTTCTCAAACTTCCAGTAATGGGCTACCCCCTCACCATTCCCCATTCCCATTTTTCTTTCTCAACTTTTCTCCTTGCCTGCCCATCACCTTTTTCTGTTGCTTCTCCCCCTTTTCTTTCTTCCATACTCCGCTGTCCTCTCCTATCAGATCCGCCCTTCTCCAGCTCATCTCTGTCACTAATCAATTTCCCAGCTCTTTACTTCACTCCTTTTCCCCTAGTTTCACCTATCACTTACTACCTTGTATTTCTTTCTCCCTTCTTACTCTGACTCCTCATCTTTTTTCTTCAGTTCTGATGAAGGGTCTCAGCCCAAAATGTTGACTGTACTCTTTTCCATGGATGCTGCCTGGCCTGCTCAGTTCCTCCAGCATTTTGTGTGTGTTGCTAATAAGTATACTCTTGTGATAAATGATCTTTGAACAAGATATACATGATTAGTCTTCTTGACTTTTAGGGAGACTGCACTCCCATATGCAGCTCCCCCACTTGAACCCATGCCGACTGAGGATCTTCTTTCAATGGTAAAGACTTTCAAACCCTGTGTGAACAAACAGGCGTAGAGGTGGTATACTTGATCCTGAAGTCCAACTGTCCGTGAACAAAGCCAGCTGCAAAAATAACACAAAAATGTTACACCTTATTTCTTAGTGTACAATGTCCACCTAAGTGCACCTCAGGCCAATCATCGCCTACACCAGGTGCAACTCTCCTCAAGGAACTGAGAGAGTTGATGAGAATTCAACAGAAAGCAAAAGAACCCTGGTAAGGTGGGTTGGAGACCACAAAAAGGGGAAAGAAATTCCATAAAAAGAATTCCCACCCTAGTTACTTCCTAGATGGAAATCTCCTTGCCTCATTACCCTGGTTATCAATGATATATCTGTGGTAATCGAGACCAGGAGAGGAAAAAATACTGTCAGTAAAACTGTTTTCAGAGAAAACATCCAACCCACCCCAACAGGATTTATTCCCCCAGAATAAGTGGAACCCTGATATTAAACCGTTACACGGGTCCACTATGGAGCCCCTACACTCTGACAGGAGAGGAGGATGGTGAGTTGTGTTGAAGAAGTAAAACACATGTGTAGATCTAAAAAACAATGAAGAATTTCCTGTTTACTTGAGTAATATCTCACAGATACATTGTCCAGGGAAAGTAGATGCAGAATGCATTGTTTTCAAAGTAAGACAGACTCAAACTCCAGGAAGAAATATTGCTTTTGCTGTATTTTACATATAGTAATTCTGCTTACAGCATTGTTACTTACCATCTGCTCTTTCACATACAAAGTTGCATTTACTACGGAATTTGTCTCATCAGTTGCAGACTCCCCTAAAACTTAATAACTCAGAGAATATTAGATTAATGGGATCTGCGTGCAATGATGATTCTAATTTAATTTTCACTAAGTGACCCTTACCCCTTGGTCACATGTGGACTAATACACTGGAACCCTTATTCTTGCCTCTGGCAAAGTGACTGTTCCAGTTGACTTAAGTGTTCTCTCTGATCATGTTGCAGATGAAGTGAACGTAGATACCTGGGAAGGCAAAGAGCCACTTGCACAAATGTTTAATCACACCCAATCAAAACTGGAAGATTTCAGCCCAGATATTGAAAGTAAAATAATGGAGGAATTGCTTGACATGGATCCTTTGACACTTGAAGAAAAGTAAAGATGATGGTATGCCATTGAATGATTCCACCCATGAGATATGGCATTGGAACTGTTTGACCAGAACATTGTGAGAAACCCTATTTTTACTGAAGATTTCTCCATTAGAGGTATCTTACTGCACTTTCCCTTTATAGCCAACAAGTATATGAACATACCCACTGCAAAGATTTTTGACATTTCCTTGTCTCCGATTATGGCCACTATTCCACTCCATTGTTAGATGTCAAGGTAGCAGGACAATTTTCTGCATTTCTGGGTTATGTACTAAATGGATCAGCAAAGCTCTTGATCTTGGTTTTTGCATAGGAAGATAAGATAGAAAGATTCACTGAAGCAGAAGCTAAGATGAAACAAAAAATGTTTTCCTCCCTAGTCAACTAAATTGATAAGTCCAATAAACTTTTTAGAAATTTTACTCTCTTAGACTATTGTATCTACTTAAATTTCCCATTTTCCCTTAATCAAACAGTCATGCTGTTGTGCAAATAATACTTTACAATGAAAATTACTTCAGAATTACTGGTGTCCTTATGAATTCAATTATATTTCAGATAGACTGACTACAAGTTGAAAAATGGGAGAACAAGCCTATGACAAATGTTACTGTTGAAGATCAATTATTCCCCAAATAGACAATGTTACATACACAGAGAAGCCTTCAATTATTACTGTGTATTCAGTCAAGTGGTGTTATCATCAACAGGCAGAGAAGAAAATGATTTGGCCTTAAACAATTGCTGTGATTTAAAAAAAACATTATTGTTAAACAGCCTGTATAGCCACGCCTTGACAGTGTTCACTCTCACAATAGCACTGATGTGATCCTTTGGTTTACTTGGAAGGTAGAAATTTCTGATGACAAAAGTTGTTCAAGCATACTGCTATTTAAGGTTTACTGAGGAAATTACTCTTGGAAGAATCTGATGATTTAATCTATGCTGTGTATCTCTAGACAGAAACTCAAGTCCAGTTTTAAGTTTAAGGAACAATTTGCGATGGATGCACAGAGGTTGTTCTAGAAAGACTAATACTCCTTAACAATGGCTGGAAGAAACTAAGTCATATTAAAAGAATATTTCTCTATTCATTATGAGAGTAACTGAACTGACACAATCAGATGAGTGAGGCACCTGCTTTTACACGTTTCCTTTGTAGACCCATACTAAGTCCATGACTGGCTTAACAGTCTACCTGTAACTATAGCTAAGACCTCTCCAGCTGCAAATTTAGCTTCTGCAGGAGCAAGTACAGCTTCTGGGTGGATTGGCACTACATTAAATTGGGTTACAGATCTCTGTTTTCCAGTGGACCATTCCCCTAACTCCTTCTCCTTCTGTTGAGAAATAGAAGCCAGCAAGGATGGAAGTTTGGTAACTTCTGCCCTTTGTATAATGGCTCCACTCCCAAGACACTGTTAACTCCAATACCTGACCTGCATTACTATGTGTTATTGCTCACATGATTATGACCGCTTTGCTATCCCTTGGGTCGTACTCGCCTTTTTGCCAATTCCTCTGGTTTGTCCTCAACCCTGGAAGAGTGAAGCTCAGGGACTGTCCCTGATCATGTTTTCCTTACTCCTCTCCTTTTCCTAGTCCTATTCACCAACATCATGTTTCTCACCTCACCTTGAGAGAATTGGGATGTGCCTGTCATGAATAATTGGTCTAACACCACAATCTCATGGAAAGATGAGTTGACAGATATTATTTCTTACTCATCTATTTGAATATTCGGATGGCAGGGTGGATATACACCTCTATTAGAGGAGGTGTAAGAATAAGGCTCTCCTTCCCTCTGCTAGCCTGCAGATTACCCTTGGTCAAGTGTAGCACCTGCTTAGCCTCCCAGTCAGGGTCATGTGAAACCACGGGAACGGGTGGTGGATGGTCGGATCAGCAGCTGGTAGTTATCACAAGTCCTGATTATGTGACCACTGATGCCAGGCAGAAAATCTCTGAAGGGTATTGATAATGGCTAGGGTCATAAATCTTGTAAAGACTCTGCCCAGAAGAAGGAAATGGCAAACCACTTCTGTAGAAAATATTGCCGAGAACAAACATGATCATGGATTCAGAAAAGAATAAGAACAGCGTGAAGGGGGTCTTCCCCACAGGCAAAGACAGATGGAAGACCATGATTGCCCAGGTCATACAATATGGCACGTAATGATGGTGATGATGATAATTTGGATATTGCATATTTACTTTCTAACATGGCTAACTTTCTACGAACTGTATGTGATTCTTAAGGTTTTATGTAATGTACTTCGTAAATGTGTTGTTTACTGCTAATGATGGCATTATACTATGATAATTTACATCTTATATTCAAACCACCGATCTTACTAATTCCTTTGTCTTCTGCTACACAATTGTAAAAGACTAACCAGGAGGAGGAAGATAGCTATCTCTGAGGGATGTTATACTTCTGATAACTTTTTAACCTATTCTGTTGTGATTTCTACAGAAATGGCAATGTATTCCTAGGCCCATTGAGCCCTACAAAGTGTTATATTTTTACAAGGTAGAACTGCTAGAGTGTATTTTACTTACTACTTAAGGAGGAATTTAAGGTGGGGGGTTATATGGGAGGCAGGGTTTGAGAGTCGGCACAACATTGTGGGCCAAAGGGCCTGTAATGTGCTGTACTAATCTATGTTCTATGTTCTATTTGAGTATAAGCATATATTGCATATGTGGTACTCATGCAAGTAGAACCACTAAGCCTATTAATACTGCCAAGAGCGGTACTTCCTGGTGACCAAACATTTCAATTTCAATTCGCATTCTCAATCTGACATGTCAGTCCATGGCCTCCTCTTGTTCCAAGATGAGGCCACCCTCAGGGTAGGGGAGCAACACCTTTCATTCCATCTGGGTAGCCTCCAACCTCACGGCATGAAGATCGATTTCTTCTTGAAGTAAAAAGTTCCCACCCCTTCCATGCAGAAGATGCCGATACACCCCTTCAATGCAAATTTAGGATTGGTTAACTAATAGAAAGCAGAGAGTAGAGTTACATGGGTGTTACTCTGGTTGGCAATCAGTGGTGAGCGATATGCCACAGGGGTGGGTGCTGGGCCTGCAACTGTTCACGCTGTACATTAACGATCTGGAAGAGGGACCGAGTGTAGTTTATCTAAGTTTACTGATGACACTAAATTGAGTGGAAGAGCAAATTATGCAGAAGATACAGAGAGCCTGCAGAGAGATATAGATAGATTAAACAAGTGTGGGGAAGGGTCTGGCAGATGGAATACAATGTTGGTAAACGGGAGGTCATCCACATTGGAAGGAAAAATGAAAGAGCAGATGAGGAGAGATTGAGGTGCTTGGGACTATACTTGCTAGAATTCAGAAGAATGAGAGGAAATCTTATAGAAACATAAAATTATGAAAGGGATAGATAAGATAGAGGCAGGAAAGTTTTTCCACTGCTAGGTGAAACTAGAACTCGGGGGCATAGCCCCAAGATTCGGGGGAGTAGATTTAGGATGGAGATGAGGAGAAATTGCTTTTCTCAGAAAGCAGTGAATCTGTGGAATTCTCTGCCCAATGAAGCAGTGGAGGCTACCTCAGTAAATACGTTTAAGACAAGGTTGGATAGGTTTTTGCATAGTATGGGAACTAAGGGTTATGGGGAAAAGGCAGGTAGGTGGAGATGAGTCTGTGGCCAGATCAGCCACGATCTTATTGATTGGCGGTGTCTGCTCAACGGGTAAGATGGCCTATTCCTGCTTCTATTTCTTATGTTCTCTCTTCTTCTATTCCCCACTATGGTGTCTTACCTTTTCTCATCTGTCTATCTCCTCTCCCTGGGTTCCCTCCTTTTTCCCTTTCTCCCATGGTCTACTCTCTTCTTCTATCAGATTCCTTCCTCTCCAGCTCTTTACCTTTCCTACCTATCTGGATTCACCTATCACTTTCTATCTATCTCCTTCCCTTCCCATCTTTTATTCTGTTGTCTTCCCCCTACTCTTCCAGTCCTGAAGAATGGTCTCGGCCTAAAACATTGACGATTTACTTATTTCCATAAACGCTCTCTGATGTGCTAAGCTCTTTCAGCATGTTGTGTGTTGCTTTGGATTTCCAGCATCTGCACACTTTCTCATGTTTCTAATATTGCTAATGGTGTTATATTTAATTTTACCAGAACAATTTGTAGATTTGGTTGATAAAGTCCTGTGGTTTGCCACAACAGACTGAGTTGCCCTTCCAGAAAACACAAAGGTTGGGAAGGTGTGTCAGTTCTTCTCAGTCAGGTCCAATCCTTAACAAAAGGGAAAGACCTGAACAATTATACCCAGTCCAGAGTCATGAAAATGGGGGAAAAATCTTATGCAGATGGTATGGTTGAACCAGCGTGTTAAGTTATTGCACACCAGTGGGAGTTCACTCCCATGGAAGGACATAACCAATCCCTATGCTGTGATTTTTTTTTCTGGGAACCTAGTATTAAAGGTACAGGTAGGATCCTCAACAAAAGAACTGTATTCTTCCCTATTTTTCATATGCTTTACCATGTAATGTATATTATTATATTCTGGAGTCATGTAACTGATGGACATAATTTTCTACAACTTAAATGTAAGATTACTAATCCTTTGGCAAAGAAGACAGCCATTCACAATCTGTAAATGTTTACCAGACTCACTTCCAGCAAATCTGAGTGAAGTTGTGCACCGCATCGATAGGGGTGAACTATCTTCAGCTTAGTGGGAGGTATTGCCACCTGGCCTAATGAACTAATGGCAACAGAGAGATAATGATTCAAACTTGCATCAAAGAAGTAGCGAGAAATGCTTGTGGGGAAGAAGATATTTAAAGTGGACTAATATGGACATTGATGTATCATTGTCATTGTTCTTATGGAAAAGTATTATGGAGACATGTCTTTGAGGTTTGGGAAACGTGTGCAGCTGAGATTGAGGAATTGTAAGCTCTAAAGGGAAGTCACACAGAAACCCCATTGGGAAGAGTTCAATGAGGTCTTCAAGCATCGGAGCGAAGACAGACTCTCTAGCAACAGTAACCTATTGGAACTGATGGAGGAGTGATCATCTGTTCCGACGAGGAGTTTTGGCAGGAGTCATGATCTCAAAGCTGATTTCAGTAGGAAGAAGCTGGATTTGAAATCTCCGCTTAGTAAGGAGGGGTGGGTCTGATGCATATTCACTTCCTTGCCAAGTGAAGCCTTCATTGTTTGCTAAGCTTGATTTCTAACCACAACAGCTATCACTCGAAAGATCTAACAGATGTATATCTGACAGGTAACGTTGCAGCTATATAGGACTCTGGTCAGACCCCACTTGGAGTACTGTGCTCAGTTCTGGTTGCCTCACTATAGGAAGAATGTGGAAACCACAGAAAGGGTGCAGAGGAGATTTACAAGGACGTTGCCTGAATTGGGGAGCATGCCTTATGAGAATAGGTTAAGTGAACTTGACCTTTTCTCCATGGAGCGATGGGGGATGAGAGATGACCAGGCAGAGGTGTATAAGATGATGTGGAGAGTCAGGGGCTTTTTCCCAGGGCTGAAATGGCTAATAAGAGAGGGCACAGTTTTAAGGTGCTTGGAAGTAGGTGCATAGGGGATGTCAGGGGTAATTTTTTTATGCAGAAAGTGGTGAGTGCGTGGAATGGCCTACCTGCGACTGTGGTGGAGGTGGATACAATAGGATCCTTAAAGAGACTCCTGGACAGGTACATGGAGCTTAGATAAATAGAGGACTATGGGTAACCCTAGGTAACTTCTAAAGTAAGTATATGTTCGGCAAATCATTGTATTATGCTGTAGTTTTTCTATGTTTCTATATGTTTATATATAAGTAAACTTCTAACTATATTGCTTTGTTTAGTTTCTTGCTGTAAATCAGTCTTCAGTTTTTAGAATATAAATGGAAAGCAGTAATCAGTTTGAAGTTAAAAAGATAGCTTTGCAACCAAGCTCTGTATATAACAGACATTCTGTCTATGGAACAAACTGCTAGAGCATAACACCTTTCTTATTACTCAAGAGATGCAGTATAAGACAATGAATTATTTAATTTAGCTTGTTTGAAAACAGAAAAAGTTGGCTAAGTTGCTTAGTTCATAGAAGCTTTGGATGGATAATATCAATTAGCTTTGCAATACAGATGTATTTATAGTTGGGAGTTTCATGTACTCAGTGAAATTAGCTTGACAGCATTAGCTGAAATCTATGTCTCCAAGATGCTTTTCGACAATTTGTGTTAAAGGGGTATCTGAGGAATTATCATACCCGAGTGAAGTCACGCAAACAGTATAAATGCAGAGAGCAATTCAGGTTTGTTATGAATGGGATAAAGCAACATCAAGAGGCTGTGGAAGAAACACGGGGTGAACTAGAGACCATTCCCCTAGTTTTGGTTTCTGCAATAGATAATTTCTTCATCTGCTTCATTGGTATGTGTTTCTGGTTGACAAGAATCATACCCATGTTTTGGAAATCATTTGTGCTTTGTGTTTTAGAAATAGTTTGTGGTTTGGAAATGGTTCGTGGTTCACAAATGGTTTGTGTTTTGGAAATAGTTTATGTTTTAGAAATGGTTTGTAAATTGGATATGTTAAAGATAGAAATCCTCTAAGTTTTAAAGTGTTTTAAAAATATTGTTTAAATTTAAATCAAAATGATGAAATGGCAGAACAGTCTTGAAAGGCCAAATGGCCTATTTCTGCTCCTATATCTTATGGTCTTTTGGTCTCAAACAGGCATCACTGAAAATAAATGATCTGTGTTTTAATCCACTTCTTTAGCTAGAGGTACCTTCTCCTTGGTAGGGAGGGGGATCCTACCATTTGAATAGTGGGTATTCACAGCTAAACTCATCATGGAGAATAAACAGGGAGTGTGAGTTTAGAATTTCATTCGTCAGCAAACTTAAAACCATCACATGCATTATTAACCTCAAAAGTCCAACATCCCTGTAAATAGCAAACTAACCTCCTCTCTATCTCTTCACCTTTGGTAATTGATTTTCCTTGTCACTCTGATGTGTTGTTCATGCCATTCATTATGATTCCTTAACGGAGCAGTTACCATATCAGAATCAGATTCAGAATATCACTGGTATATGTCAGGAAATTTGTTATCCGGCAGCAACGTGTTCCAATACATAATAATGAAAAAAAAAGGTAAATGATAGTTTATATATAAAGTTAAATTCAATGAGTAGTGCAAAAAGAGAGAGAAAAAAAGGATTGAGGTAGTGTTCATGGGATCAATGCCCATTCAGAAATTGGAGGGCAGAGGGGAAGAAGCTGTCCCTGAATTGTTGAGTGTGTGCCTTCAGGCTTCTGTACCTCCTCCCTGATGGTAACAATCAGAAGAGGCTATGTCCTGGGTGATGGGGGTCCTTAGTGATGGATGCTGCCAAGTGATGTTTGTGGTTTTTCTACTTCTGGATAAAATCAATTCATGCACATCTGTAAATATGGAGCTCTTTCATTACCTGGGATGGCTGGTAGCTTGATTAAATGAAGAAGGAAGCTATGACATTATGACACTAATATAACATAAAATGAAGATAGCCAGATGACTCTCAATGCCATGGGCCAGCCTCTGAAGAGATTCTAGCTTTTGACTCCCTTTTTTCACTGAGTTAACGTATATCTAACAGAAGTCAATTCTGTGTAAACTGAAGGTAGATTTGACAGTCTGCAGGAAAGTGTAAGAACGGATAGGCTCAAGATGACTTTCAACGTACAATACAGGTAGTCTCCGAGTTACAAATGTCAAACTTACGGAGAACTCGTACTTACGAACTGGGGAAGGAGAACGCTGTCCGCCATTTTAAGTCAGATTGTGACGCTGTCTACCATTTTAAGTCATTACCGTTGACACTGAGTTGAGTGTTTAACTTTGTATTTGGCTTAAATTTTTCTTAGTAAGATTCACCCTGATCCGCCCCTCCCCACCCCCATTCCGGTCGGCTGATGGCGCAGTGAGATCAGCGCTGGGTCGGAGAACAGAGGATCCCAAGTTCGATCCAGTGACAGACCGCTCCCGTGCTGGGCTGATGTCGATCCAGTGACTCCTGTACCATCCGTGCCGGGTTGATGTCAAGCGCACAACTCAACCTCGTAAAAAAAACACTGCCATCTCCAGTTTAAATTCCCACACGGAATATTGTGGAAGATCAAATACCCAAACCCAGCACAGCCTCCACTTGTCCCATTTAGCCTGTCTCAGTGCGGTGGCCCTTAGGACCCAGTGGACCTCGGGAACCGGCGGAGCTCGGGACCCGCCGCCGGCAGTATTTCTGTTCCATTGACAGGAAGCGATCGCAATTGAAAATAAAGTGGAAATAATAAAGCGTTTGGAAAGAAGTGAAACACCATTGGTCATTGGAAAAGCATTAGGCTGCAGTCGGTCAACAATCGGAACAATTTTGAAGCATAATGGATAAAGTGAGAATAATGGAGCATGTGAAAGGCCCTGCCCCGATGAAAGCTACAATTGGTACTAGGTAACGCAGTGATTTAATTATTGGAATACATACGTTTTTTAAGTGTTTTATATGCATGGAAAAGTAAAATATATACTATATACTAAGACAAACGTTTGACTAACTGACGCTAAATAATACTGGATGTACTTGTTCCAACTTAAGTACAAATACGACTTAAAGACGGACTCATGAACGGAACTCGTACGTAACCTGTGGACTACCTGTAGTTTACCTTCTTCCTGATATATAGCATTTTAGTAACACACATAAAATGCTGGAGGAGCTTAACACCATCTATGGAGGGAAATGAACAGTCGCATTTTTGGGCCGAGACCCTTCATCGGTGTTCAGTTTTGTAACTTCAAAACATTAATCTACTTCAAAGGAAAATAAGAGTGCCAGGAATGTGAGTCTAACTTTGTGTTTTACTTTATGAGATTGGCATGTACCACATGAGAGCATCATGGCATATGCAATTAACTTAATTTTACATATAACTCATAATGAATGAACAAGAATGCTTAATCAAACAAAATATTTACACTACTACTCAAATATTACTGAATTGTTAAATCCACAGTAATCAGCACCTCAGTTTCATCCATAGATGCTGACTGACCTGTTGAGTTCCTCCAACTTTTTGTGTGTGTGTGTGTGTGTGTGTGTGTGTGTGTGTGTGTTGCTCAAGATTTCCAGCATCTGCAGAATGGCACTTTCAGGATGCAAGTTCTTCCCCCCCCCCCCACCCCCAACCATACGGATAGGCAGAAACATTGCGCACAAAGTGAAGAAAAGGAATTTCCAAGATTATGCTTTTCCTACCATGGGGTTGTATTTCAGATTATTTCCAATGTGTCTTTGAACAGAAAATGGTTGAAGAATACTTTGCTGATATGGCATTGGTAGGTAGCTAATGGGCGCCACGGCAACATAGCCATTAGCGCAATACTATTACAGTTCAGGGCATTCCAAAGTTCAGAGTTCAACTATGTATGTTCACCCTGGGGACCCCGTGAGTTTCTGCCGGGTCCTCCGGTTTCGTACCTCAGTCCAAAGACGTACCGGTTAGTAGGTTAATCTGTCATTAAATTGTCCAGTGATTAGGCTAGAGTTACATAGGTGTGTTGCTGGGAGATGAGGCTCATTGTTTCAGAAGGACTTGTCCAAACCGTATCGCGAAATAAAAAATAATTCTCCTGTCTTTTCTGTGAAACGTGATCTACCCTTTTGGAAGTTTACTTGCAGTTAAGGCTGAACAAAAGGGGATGTGGCAATTCAGTAATTATTCATCTATAGCATCTGCGTAATATGCCTTCTTTATCAAAAATATAAAACACATCAGAAGAATTTGAAAGGATATTTACGTAAAATAAATTGAATTCTGTGTTTCTATTCACAGTATTCACTTCAATGTATCTGAAAGGGTGTGTACAGATGTAAGATAACTTAAGTAAACTAGACTCTGGCATCTAATATTAGGATGCTGTCCTGACACAGGTTGTTGCCAAATCCAAACTCCATATGTGCTGGCAACTGTTTCCATCGACTTGCTCATTCACGACAAGCTGTCTATGTATTTTTACTTGTCAAAGCCCACGCCCAGTCTGCCCGGTGACATTAATAATGGCATCTGGTGTCTTCCTGTTAAAAGAAATTGTAAAGGAAATAAGAATCTGGTCACAGCTCTCAGTGATTTATAAGTGAGTTTTAAAAAAATATATTAAGTGACTTTCCAAAGAAATAAGACCACAAGACCATAAGATATAGGAGCAGAATTAAGCCATCTGGCCCATCGAGTCTGCTCCGCCATTTCATCATGGTTGATCCAATTTTCCACTCAGCCTCAATCTCCTGCCTTCTTCCCACGTCCTTTCATGCCTGACCAATAAAGAATTTATCAACCTCTGCCTTAAAGATACATAAAGATTTGGCCTCCCCAGCTGCTTGTGGCAAAGAATTCCACAGATTTGCCATGCTCTGCTAAAGAAATTCCTCCTTGTCTCTGTTCTAAATGGACGCCCCTCTTTTCTGAGACTGTGTCCTTTGGTCATAGGCTCTCCCAACATAAGAAACATCCTCACTGCATCCACTCTATCGAGGCCTTTCACCATTCGATAGGCTTCAATAAGGTCGCTCTCCATTCTTCTAAATTCCAGTGAATACAGGCCCAGAGCCATGAAATGCTCTTCATATGACAAGCCATTCAATCCTGGATTCATTTTTGTGAACTTCCTTTCAATTCTCTGACCAGAAGTGTGCCAAATTTTAGCTTCATAATATCCAGCTGTTACACAGCATGCAATCTGACACTCTTGCCAACATGCTGAGTTCCCTAGACAAGGTAAATTGTTTCTGTGTCTTTATGGTCCAAGCTTCTGTGTCCCATGTTCAGCAACAGAAACTCCTGTTGTGGGGGTTTCCCAGCGTCTTGTTTAGGGTGAGTGATTTATGGGCACACAACATTGCTGTAGGAGGTGGGGTGACGCCCGTGTGCTGCCCCAAGCATGTGTTCAGGCTGTGTGGGTCAACATATTTCAAAGTACATGTGAAAAATAAATCTAATCTTTAAAAAACTTGCATCTTTAATCCCAAAATTCAAATCCTGTTATCTGAATCATTTTATCACTCATTCAAGAGCTCTCTCAAATGCATCAGCTCTTCCTATGGAAGTGCATACGGTATTCCAGAAGCTTAGGAACTAACACTGACTTGTATATCTAGGTAAACCAGAAAGCATATGTGATGTGTACATCAAAGTTCAAAATAAATTTTTATATTATGTCACTATATGCTACGCTAAGATTAATTTTCTTGCAGGCATTCACAGTAGCTACACTGAAAAGCAATAGAAGCACAACACCAATGTGTAATTTCTTTTTAAACTACAGCGAGCCACTGTGCAGAAATTGCAACCCAAGACTGTAACCCGGCTGCAGTTTGCATTAGTGTTTAAACACTCTTAAGTAAAAATTAACATTTGGCATTTAATGAAATGAGACACGCTCCAAGCAGATATTTCCTGCATTTTGAATTCTCTGACAAGTTGTAGAAATCCCTCAGGGAATAAAAATGTTTCCACTCCCCAACTGAAATGAAAAATTTCAATGTAAATCGCAAGGCTTCAAATATCTTGGCAGGTTCAAATATAGTTAGAGAGCTTTGCTTTCCCCTTGTTGTTTGCCAGCTTGGTAATGATGGTTAGAAAACAGATCGGCCAGAAATAGACACTCACTGGCAGAGAAGGAGCAGGAGAGGTTTCATAGCGATCTGAATTATCAAAATCAGAATCCCACCATATGCAAATTGCAGTTGCTTAGTTGGCAGGATATCTGAGACAACCAAAATCTTCCTACTGTAACGCTGAGTATTGATGATGTAGTTGTGGTAAGCCTGTAAGCCTGTGCTAAAATAATAATTGTCATGGCATCAAGAGAAAAGGGGCAGTGGCTTCACTTAGAATTAATTTCTTTGAACTGAAGCAAAGTTCATATAATTTCCGAATATATTCAAAAGCCTGAAAGGCTGAAGGAGAGCTCCTATCGCATTGTTATTAGACTCTTGAACGTAACTCTTGTATGATAAGATGGACTCTTGGCCTCACAATCTTGCACTTCAGGGCTTACCTGCACTGCAGTTTCACTGAGCACCTGCGCTCTGTCCGCCAGAAGAAGCAGTATATCCCGGTGGCCACTCATTTTATTCCCACTTCCCATTCTCATTCCGATATCTCAACTCACGGCCTCCTCTACTGTCGTGATGAGACCACACTCAGGTTGGAGGAACAACACCTTATATTCCGTCTGGGTAGACTCCGACCTGATGACATGAACATCGAGTTCTCTAACTTCTGGTTGTGGCTCCCTCAACCCTCTCCCTCACAAGGTTCCCTCTCTCACCTTATCTCCTTGCCTGCCCATCACCTCCCTCTGGTGCTCCTCCCCCATTTTCTTTATTTCATAGCCTTCTGTCCCCATCTATCAGACTCCCCCTTCTCCAGCCATGTATCTCTTTCACCAATCAACTTCCCAGCTATTTTCTTCATCCCTCTCCCCCTCAAAGCTTCACTTAGTGCCATGTGTTGCACCCTCCCCACCCCAGCTTTTAAAGCTAGTCCTCATTTTCTTTTTTCTCCAGTCCTGCCAAATGCTCTCTGCATGTGGACTTATTTCCATCAATGCTGCCTGGCCTGCTGAGTTCCTGCAGCATTTTGTGTGCATTGCACAAATTTCCAGCATCTATAGATTCTCCCCTGTTTGCACGTTCTCTGTTGCTTTATACTTCATTCTATTTTGTTATTATTTTACCTTCTCCCACCTCAATTTGACAAGTTTTTCACTACATCTGCAGACATATGGCAGTATACTGACTTCAGGAGGGGGTCCTGAGCCAGTTCTCCAAGAGGGCAACAACCTGGTTGGGGTATGGAGACTTGTGTGCCCCAATGACCTGAGGAGACATGGTGGTTAAAGTCAGGGCTTTGTGCTTTGGCTCTTGGTAGGGTCACTCATGCCAGACAGGCCAAAGGGTATAGGCCAAACTAAGAGTGGGCCATTGGTCCTCCAGATTCCGTGTCTCAGCTCAGGGCGAATGGCTAGCAACCCTAACTGGCAAAACAAAACTGTAACAAAAACAGCGTTGAAGAATCCTTCTGTATCTGAGTGTGACAGTATTCCTGAGTCTTCATCCTGAACTTGCATGGCTGACAGAAGTGAAAACTGAGGTACTGAGATGATGAAGGAAGCCCAGAGCACTGCCGGAGATGGAGCATCTTCACTGCTGCCCTCAATGTCAGCAGTGTGACGACCCGCAGAGATGTCAGCATGACATCACTTTCCTTTTGTACACGTTCCTTTTACACCAGTTCCTTTCTCAACAAAGCCTTGGAAGTGGCTACACTGAGTTCCAGTGTACCCCTAAGCACACAGTCATGAGTGGTTCCTAAGATGTAGGAGCAGAACTTGGCATTTTGGCCCATTGTGTCTGCTCTGTCATTTCATCATGGCTGATCCATTTCCCTCTCAGCCGCAATCTCCTACCTCCTCCCTGCATCCCTTCACGCCCTGACTAATCAAGAATCTATCAGTCTCTGCTTTAAATATGCTCAATGACTTGGTCACCTCTGCCCCCACAATGACTTAGTTCATTCGTAAACAGCACCTTCTCTTGGGAGAGATGCAAGTCTTGTGCAGACAAAAGGGGGTCTTTCGCCACTGATAATCTCCAACAACATGTTGATGCTCGCGACCACTGCAAAGATGATAGATTGTAGTTGCATGGAGGAATTTAAGGTGGTGGGTTATATGGGAGGCAGGGTTTAAGGGTCGGCATGACATTGTGGGCTGAATGGCCTGTACTGTGCTGTATTGTTCTTTGTCTGTTTGTTCTTTGTTAACAGAGTTATGCAAACCAACTGGTCCATGCCCAGCAAGATACCTACCCATGATAATAACAGTTGACTCCATTTGGATCATATGTTTCTAAACCTTTCCTACCTGTGCACCTGTCCAAATGTCTTTTAAGTGCTGTAATTATACCTGCCTCGACCACCCCATTTTGTTCCACATGCCCTCAAACCTTCCATGTGAAAATTTGTAGAAAAATGGCTGCAAAGAACACTGAGTGCAGGAGCTGGGCTGTGATGTTGAAGCTGGGCTGTGATTGGTGAGGTAATATTTCGAGTATGGTGTGTAGTTCTTGTCTCTTCAATATCACTGATGTATTTGCCTCTACCACCACCCTGGCTGGGCATTCCACCCCACCCCACCACCAATCTGTGTAAAAAACCCAGAGTTTGGTCTAAATATGAAAGTGCTTGTTATTAGACAACAGAAGAGTACAGCACAGGAACAGGCCCTTCAGCCCAAAATGTTGTGCCAAACTAGTTAAAAAGTAAGTCAAACCCCCCCAAAACAACTCTCCTACCTAAACAATGTCCATGTGCCCATCTCAACGTCTCTTAAAAGCCCCGAATGCATTTGCCTCTGGCAGCATACCAGGCAGTGCAACCCAGGCACCCACCACTCTCTGAATAAAAGACTTAGTCCTCACATCGCCTTTGAACCTAACCCTCCCCTCACCTACAAAGCCTGCCCTCTGCTATTCGACATTTCTACCCCCTGGGAAACAGATGCTGCCTGTCTGCCTATCTATGCCTCTCATAATCTTATAAACCTCTAACAGATCTCCCCTCAGCCTCTGCTGCTTCAGAGAAAACCCAAGTTTGTCCAGCCTTTCGTGATGGCACATGCCCTTTAAACCAGGCAGCATCCTGATAAATCTCTCCTACACCCTCTTCAAAGGCTCAACATCCTTCCTACAGTGGGGTGACAAGATTCTACATATGAGTCATTTTGTTTTTCATAAATTTTGCTTAAAATATGTACATTTGGCTGTTATACCTCCTTGTGCTAGTCTTTTTTTCTGTTTAACATTCAAAGCAGAAATGACCCCGGAGGTTGTTCTGAACTCCAAAGGACTTTTACACCAGTGTTACCGGAGGCCAAGCTTAGAGCTTCTTCGTGAATCGATTCATAGTGCAACAATTCAGTCCGGCAAGTGACTATTAATTCTACTTTGCAAATCAACAAAGGATCAAGTTCAAGGTCATGGGAACAGAGGAGAACAAGCACACAAATGGACAATAATCCTTAGATGCACACCAGCATGGAGAGGGAATCGGAGCCTCAGGACGCTGCAACATTAAAAGGTAAGGCAGCCAAATCTCAGCCATCTGACTTTCCTTCTTTTGCACTGCAGCTAAGCACCGTGCTGACACTCCAGTGGATTTCAATGCAGCAAGCCTCATTTCTCATTAGCACATCTTACCAGTATCCCAATTAATACACGCTCTCATTTCTTTTTTTAATTGCTTCACACTTAGTTGTATTGAATAACCTCGTCCCCAAATCTGTTTAGAACTGGTTATGTTGTTCATCATTTAGTCTGTTGCATATTTTAACAATTTCAAAAAACTAAATAATTTCAAAAGCAGGAGATTTTGGTTATTATTTGTCAGTTTTAATTATCAAAACACTGAAAGTTAATTCAAAGGTTATGTAGTGAGTTTCTTTGACCAAAAAAATACTCAATATCCTGTAACACATACAACCTGTCACCTCCTAGCTTCTTAGTTCATCTACCCTCCCTTCCCCACACTCCTACCACCTGCATGTACTCCGTCCCCTCCCCCACCTTCTCATTCTGGCTGCTTTCTCCCTCCTCTCTGGTCTGAATGAAGGGGCTCAGCCCAAAACATTGACTGTTTATTCCTCCCCATTGATGCTGCCTGGCCTGCTTTGCTCCAGGTTTTTATGTGTGTACGTCAAGATTTCCAGCATCTGCAGAATCTCTTGTGTTCTCAATTTCTTATTTAGACCATAAGACCATAAGATGTAGGAGTAGAATTAGGCCATTTGGCCCATCAGGTCTGCTCTGCCATTTCATCATGGCTGATCCATTCCCCTATCAGGCCTAATCTCCAGCCTCCTCTCCATATCCCTTCATGGCCTGACTAATCAAGAATTCTATCAGCCTCTGCCTTAAGTATACCAAATGACTTGGCCTCCACAACTGTCTGTGGCAATGAATTCCATAAATCCACCACTCTCTGGCTAAAGAAATACCTCCTTATCTCCTTTCTAAAGGGGTACCCCTCTATTCTGAGGCTCTGTCCTCTGGTCTTAGACTCCCCCACCATAGGAAACATTCTCTCCACATCCACTCTATCAAGGCTTTCAACATTTGGTACGTTTCATTGAGGTCAGCCCTCGTTCTTCTGAATCCCAGTGAATACAGGCCCAGAGCCATCAAACACTCCTCATATGATAAGCTTTTCAATCCAGAATCATTCTCGTGAACCTCCTTTGAACCCTCTCCATTGTCAGCACATCCTTTCTTAGTGAACAGGCCCAAAACTGCTCACAATACTCCAAGTAAGGCCTCACCAGTACTTTATAAAGCTTCAATATTACATCCTTGCTTACCCTATTTACTCTATTACAAATGGAATACCCTTTGATGCAGTGAAGATCACCAAGTGGCTACGGAAGAGCATTTCCAAATAATGTCTTTCAGACAACCGATCATTATTCCTAAATCAATACACACAATATGGAGGAGAAACTCAACAGGTCAGGCAGCATCTATTAAAATGAGTAAACTGTTGGTGTTTTAGGTCGACAACCTTCCTCAGGACTTATAAGGAACGGGGAAGACACTAGAATTAAAAAGGTGAGAGAGCAGAAGGAGGATAGATAGAAGATAGGAAGATGTGGGAAAGGTAAAGGGCTGGAGAGGAAGAAATCTGGTAGGAGTGGAGAGATCATGGGAAAAGGGAAGGAGGAGGGGACACAAGGTGAGTTGATAGGCAGGTGAGAAGAAGTAAGAAGCCCAACTGGAGAACAGAAGAACAAGAGAGGGGGAGGGCTTTTTTTTACCTGAAGGAGAAATCAACATTCATGCCATATTCGTTCCTAGATCATGTGTTTTGTGAATTGATTGTGATGTGCTTGTATGTCAACTAGATCTGACCATTGTTCAGGCTTTTCAGCAGAGACTCTTGCTGTATATTGATCCTTCCCACTTCAATGACTTTGAAGACAGCAGTGCCAACTCATTGCCATTGTGACCGTGATAATTGCTGGACATTTTCCTTAACCATATAACAATCACAGCACGGAAACAGGCCATCTTGGCCCTCCTAGTCCGTGCCGAACCCTTAATCTCACCTAGTCCCACCTACCCGCACTCAGCCCATAACCCTCCACTCCTTTCCTGTCCATATACCTATCCAATTTTACCTTAAATGACACAACTGAACTGGCCTCTACTACTTCTACTACTTCTACAGGAAGCTCATTCCACACAGCTATCACTCTTTGAGTAAAGAAATACCCCCTCGTGTTTCCCTTAAACTTCTGCCCCCTAACTCTCAAATCATGTCCTCTAGTTTGAATCTCCCCTACTCTCAATGGAAACAGCCTGTTCACGTCAACTCTATCTATCCCTCTCAAAATTTTAAATACCTCGATCAAATCCCCCCTCAACCTTCTACGCTCCAATGAATAGAGACGTAACTTGTTCAACCTTTCTCTGTAACTTAATTGCTGAAACCCAGGTAACATCCTAGTAAATCGTCTCTGCACTCTCTCTAATTTATTGATATCTTTCCTATAATTCGGTGACCAGAACTGCACACAATACTCCAAATTTGGCCTTACTGATGCCTTGTACAACTTTAGCATTACATTCCAACTTCTGTACTCAATGCTTTGATTTATAAAGGCCAGCGTTCCAAAAGCCCTCTTCACCACCCTATCTACATGAGACTCCACTTTCAGGAAACTATGCACAGTTATTCCTAGATCTCTCTGTTCCTCTGCATTCCTCAATGCCCTACCATTTACTCTGTATGTTCTATTTGGATTATTCCTGCCAAAATGTAGAACCTCACACTTCTCAGCATTAAACTCCATCTGCCAATGTTCAGCCCATTCTTCTAACCGGCATAAATCTCCCTGTAAGCTTTGAAAATCCACCTCATTATCCACAACACCTCCTACCTTAGTATCATCGGCATACTTACTAATCCAATTTACCACCCCATCATCCAGAACATTTATGTATATTACAAACAACATTGGGCCCAAAGCAGATCCCTGAGGCACCCCGCTAGTCACCGGCCTCCATCCCGATAAACAATTATCCACCACTACTCTCTGGCATCTCCCATCTAGCCACTGTTGAATCCATTTTATTACTCCAGCATTAATACCTAACGACTGAACCTTCTTAACTAACCTTCCATGTGGAACTTTGTCAAAGGCTTTGCTGAAGTCCATGTAGACTACATCCACTACCTTACCCTCGTCAACATTCCTCGTAACTTCTTCAAAAAATTCAATAAGGTTTGTCAAACATGACCTTCCACGCACAAATCCATGCTGGCTACTTCTAATCAGATCCCGTCTATCCAGATAGTTATAAATACTATCTCTAAGAATACTTTCCATTAATTTACCCACCACTGATGTCAAACTGACAGGTCTATAATTGCTAGGCTTCCTTCTAGAACCCTTTTTAAACAATGGAACCACATGAGCAATACGCCAATCCTCCGGCACAATCCCCGTTTCTAATGACATCTTAAAGATCTCCGTCAGAGCTCCTGCTATTTCTACACAAACTTCCCTCAAGGTCCTGGGGAATATCTTGTCAGGACCTGGAGATTTATCCACTTTTAAATTTCTTAAAAGCGCCAGTACCTCCACCTCTTTAATTGTCATAGGTTCCATAACTTCCTTACTTGTTTCCCACACCTTAGACAATTCAATATCCTTCTCTTTAGTGAATACCGAAGAGAAGAAATCATTCAAAATCTCTCCCATCTCCTTCGGTTCCACACATAGCTGACCACTCTGATTCTCTAAGGGGCCAATTTTATCCCTCACTATCCTCTTGCTTTTAATATAACTGTAGAAACCTTTTGGATTTACTTTCACCTTATTTGCCAAACCAACCTCGTTTCTTCTTTTAGCTTTTCTAATCTCTTTCTTAAGATTCCTTTTACATTCTTTATATTCCTCGAGCAATTCCTTTACTCCATGCTGCCTATATCTATTGTAGACATCCCTCTTTTTCTAAACCAAATTTCTAATATCCCTTGAAAACCATGGTGCTCTCAAACCTCTAACCTTTCCTTTCACCCTAACAGGAACAGAAAGATTCTGTACCCTCATAATTTCACCCTTAAATGACCTCCATTTCTCTATTACATCCTTCCCATAAAACAACTTGACCCAATCCACTCTCTCTAAATCCCTTCGCATCCCCTCAAAGTTAGCCTTTCTCCAATCAAAAATCTCAACTCTAGGTCCAGTCCTGTCCTTCTCCATAATTATATTGAAGCTAATGCTATTGTGATCACTGGACTCGAAGTGCTCCCCAGCACATACATCTGTCAGCTGACCTATCGCATTCCCTAACAGGAGATCCAACACTGCCCCATCTCTAGTCGGTACTTCTATGTATTGTTGCAAAAAACTATCCTTCACACATTTCACAAACTCTAAACCATCCAGCCCTTTTACAGAATGAGCTTCCCAGTCTACGTGTGGAAAATTAAAATCTCCCACAATCACCACCTTGTGTTTACTACAAATATCTGCTATCTCCTTACACATTTGCACTTCCAACTCATGCGCCCCATTAGGTGGCCTATAATACACTCCTATCAGTGTTACTACACCGTTCCCATTCTTCAATTCCACCCAAATGGCCTCCCTAGAGGAGCTCTCTAATCTATCCTTCCAAAGCACCGCCATAATGTTTTCTCGGACAAGCAATGCAACACCTCCTCCTCTGGCCCCTCCTACTCTATCACACCTGAAGCAACTAAATCCAGGAATATTTAGTTGCCAATCACACCCTTCCTGCAACCATGTTTCACTAATAGCTACAACGTCATAATTCCATGTATCAATCCACGCTTTAAGCTCATCCACCTTTCTTACAATGCTCCTAGCATTAAAATAGATACATTTAAGATACTCTCCATCTCCTCCTCTCTTTCCATCCCTAACAATGCATTCAAATTTATTATCCTTTTCTTTCTTCTCCCCTACATCTTCGGGCTGAGTGCATCCCTTCTCCATCACCTGCCTTTCCTCCCTCACACACTGTCTATTTACTTGCTCCACTGGTGAACTAACCTCCTCTCCCATAGTCTCCTCAAATAGTCTCCCGCCCCCCCCCCATCTTACTAGTTTAAAGTCCGCCCTGTAGCCCTAGCAAACCTCCCTGCTAGGATATTGGTCCCCCCACGATTCAAGTGTAACCCGTCCTTCTTGAACAGGTCACTCCTGCCCCAGAAGAGGTCCCAATGATCCAGAAACTTGAATCCCTGCCCCCTGCTCCAATCCCACAGCCACGCATTCATCCTCCACCTAATTCTATTCCTACTCTCACTGTCGCGTGGCACAGGCAGTAATCCCGAGATTACTACCTTTGCGGTCCTTCTTCTTAACTGCCTTCCTAGCTCCCTATACTCTCGTTTCAGGACCTCTTCCCCTTTCCTTCCTATGTCATTGGTACCTACATGTACCACGACCTCTGGCTCTTCTCCCTCCCACTTCAGGATATCTTGGACGTGATCAGAAACGTCCCGAACCCTGGCACCAGGGAGGCAAATTACCATCCGGGACTCCCGGTCACCTCCACAGAAACGCCTGTCTGAGCCCCTGACTATTGAGTCCCCTATTACTATGGACCTCTTTCTTCTAACCCTACCCTTCTGAGCTACAGGTCCGTCCTCTGTGCCGGAGGCTCGGCCACTGTCACTCCCACCAGGTAGGCTGTCCCCCCCAACAGTACTCAAACATGAGTACTTATTGTCAAGGGGTACAGCCACTGGGGTACTCTCTAGTACCTGCCTCTTCCCCTTCCTGACTGTAACCCACCTATCTGCCTCCCGTGGTCCCGGAGTGACCACCTGCCTGTAACTCCTCTCTATCACCTCCTCACTCTCCCTGAACAGGCGAAGGTCATCGAGCTGCAGCTCCAGTTCCCTAACTCGGTCCCTCAGGAGCTGCAGTTCGGCGCACCTGGCGCAGATGTGGACGTCCGGGAGGCTCGGAGACTCCAGGATCTCCCACATCTGACACCGAGAACAACAAGCTGCCCTCACACTCATACCTCCCAAATAACTGAAAATACAAGAACTAAAAGATAAGCCTACTGTTCCCTAAGCCCTCTGAGCCCAAGCCCTGCACTTTGTGCCCGGCTCACTCCGCTGCCCGCAAACGAAGCTGCCCACTTCTTAAGGCGGCATTCTTTATATATCTTCCCTCCTTCCCGGGCCTCCTTCACGCGCCTGCGCAGTCCCGCCTCTCAGAACTCCGATCTGAGAAGCAATTGGACAATTTGAAAATGGCCGCCGCCGCACTTCCTCTCAAGCCTCGCTGTCCTCTTCCAAAAGAGAACTACCTCACTCATTATCTTCTTTATATATCTTCCCTCCTTCCCCGGCCTCCTTCACGCGCCCGTGCAGTCCCGCCTCTCAGAACTCCAATCTGAGAAGCAATTGGACAATTTGAAAATGGCCGCCGCCGCACTTCCTCTCAAGCCTCGCTGTCCTCTTCCTTGTCAATCTTGTTTGTTGAACAGTGAAACCTACACTGATTTACTATTTCTTTTAGGTATACCTGTGCACTTGCTTGTTAATGCAAATATCTAACCAGCCAATCTTGTGGCAACAACTCAAAGCATAAAAGCATGCAGTCCTGGTCAAGAGGCTCAGTTGTTATTCGGACCAAACATTGGGATGGGGGGGGAAATGTGATCTAAGTGACTTTGACCGTGGAATTTTTGTTAGTGCCAGAGGGAGTGGTTTGAGTATCTCAGGCTATGTCCACAATAGACCAGATAATTTTGAAAATGCCGGTTTCGCATAAGGTAGGCATCCACACCAAGTGTTTTTGAAAATACCTCCATCCACATTAAAATGGGTACTTGGGCGAATCTCCTCCTACTGGGCACACGCAGGACACATCTACAGAAAACAAGCAACATGTTTGGTGTTGAATCTTGCTGTGAAAGTGCATATTTGTGCAGTTACAGACTAGAAAAACTTGAAAGTAAATTGCCAAACAACAGCGCTCACACAGGAGGACCTAAAACTAAAAAAAATCAAATACTGAAGCGTATGGAGGTAACCAACAGGGAGTTCACAAACAGTATGACCCGGCTGACGATGAATGTTGAAAAACTGACGAACTCTGTTGCATTAATAAAGCACCTTGTTAAATGTATAAAACATGTCTGCATCAGTGTTATCTTGTATTTCCATACAATGGTACATTAGGCTGTTACACATCTAATGTCAGAGATGTCCTTGCATAAATAGGTAAACCGCCTTCATACGAGCAAGGACAGAAAACAGGGCAAAGTGAGTATAGAAAGTGAGTAAGTTACGGGTCAAAGTACTTGGTGAGTACATTTCTAACTCTACTGGCTTCAGTCTTGTTGCTGTCTGTTCTGAACTTGTTACGTTGCATTCAAGAAAACAAAGAAATGCCACGCTGCCGCCACCATCTGCTCCGGCACGTCATGACAGCGTTTTTAAAAATCTCCAGCTACTCCATCCACACTACTCTGCACAATCAGCATTTTCAAATTTACACACTCTGGAGGGCGTTTCAGGGGAGGAAAACACCGTTTCAGTGTGGACGGAGGCTCAAAACGAAGAGAAAAAGCTTCGGTTATGAATTTATCCGGTCTAGTGTGGACGTAGCCTTAGAAACTGCCGATCTCCTAGGAATTCCATGGACAACATTCTCTAGGGTTTATAGAGTAGGTGTGAAAAACAAATACACATCCAGTGGGCAACGGTTCTGTGGGCAAAAAGACCTGGTTAATGGGTGAGGTCAGAGGAGAATGGCCAAACTGGTTCAAACTGCCGGGAACTCAAATAACCATACATTACAATAGTGACGTGCAGAAGACTCTCTCTGAACACACAACACTTTGAAGCTTGAACTGGGATGGGCTACAGCAGCAGGAGCAAGAACGTACACTTAGTAGCCACTACGTGTTTTTACAAGACCTAAGCAATGTTCTTTGGAAGAGAACAAGTAAGAATCTATTGAAAGCAAAGAGATGGCATTGATTTTATTGCAGAAAATGTGTTCTCTCTCACCTATATATGTAAAATTTCTAAATTCTCTATTAGCTGATTTAATTGCTGAATGGACCTTAAAAAGGAGTCTAGCCAATATAGATTGGCGAAGATCAGAGGAACCTTTGCCAAGCACCTGGAAGGTTAGGAGGATGTTGCTGTTTTCCAGCAGAAGGGTAAAAAAAAAATCGGTCAAGGTTTTACCTCATGATCTCTGTTGTAGAGCATTGTATTCTTACCACTTGCGTTTTCTCCAGGTGCTCCCAGTTTCCTTCCACATTCCAAAGATACGGGCTAGTTGTGGGCGTGCTATGTTGGCACTGGAAGCGCAGTATCATTTGCGGGCTGCCCCTCGGCGCATAGTCGAACTGTGCTGGGTTTTCACACAAAGTGGTGGATGTGCACATGACATCATCTCCCTCTTTAATCTTTATTTTGTAGCATTTCTGGCTTACAAAAATCACTAAGTTCAGCAACTTAAAATGATTTTAGAAACTGGTTTTAACTCTGTACACAGTACGTGAGAGCTGCAGTGAAAAAAAAAATCACAGGCGATGCAAATTCCATAAATTTGGCCTAGTTTCAATGTGTATTTTCTTATTTCCTGCTCTGGAAGCCCTCCATTTATCTCTGATTCCACAAGTTACAATGGCAGCAATAGGTGAGGCTTATTCCTGTTTGCAATGAGAGGTCATAGTCTGTGCACATCTTTGGTTTTGTTTCTCAAGAATACCAGGAATTAATAAATAACCCTATATGTTTTCCTGATCTTGCCTATCCACCCATTCAAATGAAGATATAATCATTTGCATTGAAATATATGTGAAATACATCTAACTGAGGACCCCGATCACAGAGGACATGCGCTCTTTTCATTGCTACCATCAGAGAGAAGCTCAAGGAGTCTGACAACACACACACACACACACACACACACACACACACACACACACACACACACACACACACACACACACACACACACACACACACACACACACACAGGAACAGCCTCTTCTCCTCATTGTTCATTTCTGAATGAACAATGAACCCGCCTATGAACACTACCTCAAGCAACACACACAAAATGCAGGAGGAACCCAGCAGTCCTGTGGGTCTCAGGCCAAAACATCGACTGTTTACTCTTTTCCATAGGCTTACTGAGTTCCTCCAGCATTTTGTGTGTGTTGCTTTGAATTTCTAGCGTCTGCACATTTTCGAGTTTGTAACACTCTCATTAATTTTTGCACTACATATTTAATTTAGTTTTTTAATACAGTACTGTGCAAAAGTCAGAGGCACATATATATAGTTGTCTAAGAACTTTACATAGTACTGTAAACTGTTTTATTATATCATTTCCTTCGTGGGGTAATCTTGTTCTGATATAAAGCACAGGGTGGAAAGACCTATTGCTATCTCTCTTTATTTGCCCTTGAAATAGCAATATCTCTGAATATTGATTTTGTTAACATTGGTAAACATTTAGTAAATACAGTACTGTGTAAAAGTCTTGGGCATGTATATGTATATAGTTATATGTATATATGTATATGTATATAGTTATAGTTATAGTTATATATGTATATATATATATGTATTTGTCAATGTGAAGTAGTGAGCGAGTTTGTAAATCTGGCGGGAGCAAGGGATGTTGGGAAATGGTGAGGGTGAAGCATTGTGGTAGGAGTGAGGGACAGGTGGCAGAGAAGGAGTTCCAGGAATGGGGGTGGGGGGGGGGGTAGCACAGGTGCAGTCACATCCAGCCCTGAGTGAGACAGCAGGCAAGGACATTTGATTCCAAACATTGGTGTATTGATCATTACAGAATGTCTCTCAGGTGCATCCTGCTCCCTCCCCTCTTCTTCCCCCTTTCCCAACTATGATTTCCCTCTCCCTGCCCCCTTCCCCCTCTCAGTCCACAACAGAGACTCATATTAGAATCAGGTTTATCATCACTCAAATGTGTCATGAAACTTGATTTTTTTTAGTGGCAGTAATACAGTGCAGTACATAAAATTAGAAACCTGGAGACATAAAATCTTAGGCTATCCTTACAGCATGCGCCCAAAACTTTTGCACAGTACTGTACGTACACAAATACAGTTCTGTATTTCAGAACATATATCAGTGATAGGGTGGCACAACAGTATAACAGTTAGCACAACACTTTACCCTACAGGTGACCTGGGTTGCAGCCTGTAAGGAGTTTGTACATTCTGCCTGTGGGTTTCCTCCAGGTGCTCCGGTTTCCTCCCACAGTCCAAAGACAGAAGTGTTGTAAGTTAATTGGTCATTGTAAATTGCTAGAATTAAATCGGGGTATTGCTAGGTGATGCAGGTTGAAGAGCTGAAAGGGCCTATTCTGCCCTATATCCCAATAAGTAAAAATAAATATTAACCCTGATTCTGATTCTAACTGAGAGATAGTTCAGAAATTAAGTTGCTCCCACTGAGGACTAGTTAAAGACTTCCTTTCTAAGCTTTTAAAATGATGCCTAAAGACAGTGATTTTCAAATTTCAATCAGTGCAAATGCATATTTTTTCTTAAATGTTTTGGTAATGTCTTCTCTCAATTAAACTCTGTGCAGTTCTAATTTCAGCTTTCCAGTTGCCAGAGGGAGCTGCACAGAAACACGTGCTACTGTTCTGAGTGGGAAGAAAGGGCGCTGATGGAGCCGAAAGAGGGAAGGGGGCCTTAGCATCACCACATGAGATCATTGCACTTTAATGCAGGGGTGGAGAGGGATGAGAGGATCTGTACAGAAGGAGAGATCCTTGGTGCCACCAATCACAGCAGGTAATGCCAAAACTCATCTCCAGGAGCAACACACTGTGAAAAATAGAGCAATGTAGAAAGGGTATCACAACTTCAGGATGCAAAAAAAATAAAAAAAAAACTGTAGAAGTCTGAAATACAAACAGAAAATATTTAAAGAGCAAACACGAGGAAATCTGCAGATGCTGGAAATTCAAACAACAACACACACACACACACACACACACACACACACACACACACACAAAACACACACACAAAACACACACACAAAACACACACACAAAACACACACACACACACACACACACACACACACACACACACACAATGCTGGTGGAACACAGCAGGCCAGGCAGCATCTATAAGGAAAAGCACTGTCGACGTTTCGGGCCGAGATCCTTCGGCAGGACTAACTGAAAGGAAAGATAGTAAGAGATTTGAAAGTAGTGGGGGGGGGGGGAGGGGGAAATGCGAAATCATTAAGAAGTTAGAGATCAGAGTCTTCCTAGTTACTTAGCTCATTATATGTTCTTAATTAGTCATAGTGTCAAAGGTTACAGGGAAAAGGAAGGAAAATGGGGTTGAGGGGGACAAATCAGCCATGATGGAATGGCAGTGCAGACGCAATGGGCTGAATGGTCTAATTCTGCTCCTGTGTCTTATGGGCTAAGTTTCTAATTTTATCGCATGAACTGAGAACATAAACAGAGATAGGAGCAATGTTGGAATGTACTGCCTTCAGTTCAATGCTTTCGCTGCTCAGGTATTAAATTTTATTCCCCCCCCCCCCCCCCACACACACACACACACTCACTCAGTAACAGTCAGGCAGAGACAACCTCCACTTCCTCCCACTATTCACTGACAGCCAGACAGTGTTAACTAGCAATAAACACAAGAGATTCTGCAGATGCTGGAAATCCAGAGCAACACACACAGAATTCTGCAGTTAACCATATTATTAATTCTCCTTAATATTCTGAAGAGAAAAGAGCAAATTAGTGATCTGGTTAACAGTAATTAACATACACAAAATGCTGGAGGAACTCAGTAAGTCAGGCAGCATCTTTGGAAACGAATGAACAGTCGATATTTTGGGGACTGTTTATTCCCTTTCATAGATGCTGCCAGACCTGCTGAGTTCCTCCAGCATTTTTTATACGTTAATTACTGTTAACCATATTACTAATTTGCTTTTTGCTCTTCAGAATACTGATTCCCCGAGTGGATATTGGGGCACATACTGTAAGTCTTGCGTCAGGGGTGGCAAAAAAAGTATGATTTTATTTTACTTAGAGATCCAGTGTGGAACAGGCCCTGCTGGCCCAACGAGCCACAGGGCCTAGAAACCAATCAATTGAACCCTAGCCTAATCACAGGACAATTTACCACAAACAATTAACCAACTAACCTGTACGTCTTTGGAATGTGGGAGTAAACAGGAGTACCTGGAGGAAACCATGCCGAAGTTGCCTTCTGAAATGGCTGAAGTGCAAGTGATGGATGCATTCCCACTATTCCGCAGAGAATTCCAGGAATTTGATAAATCGGTTCATTATTGTCACATGTACCGAGGTATCCTGAATAACTTTTGTTTTGCATGCCATCCATACAGATCAATTCATTACATCAGTATATTGAGGTCGTACAACGGAAAGCGACAACAGAATGCCAAATAGAATGTTACAGTTACAGAGAAAGTGCACTGCAGGCCGATAAAAAAGTGTGAGGCAACGATGAGGTAGACTGTGATGTCAAGGATTCTCTTTATCATACCAGGGACAATACCAGCAGGACAGAAGCCATTCTTGAGCTTGGCTGTGTGTGGCTGCAGCTTGACACAACATGGCGGCAATGTACTATGGGACAGAAAGCAGAATTGCTAAGGGAGTCTGGAGTAAAATACAAATCCAGTTGCCTGATACCTGATTATTGAGAAATCCTGATTGTTCAGCATAAGGCTATTGATTGCAGAGCGTGAGCCAGAAGGCCAGAGTGTAAGCAGATGAAGCTGGCTTGAGGTCTGGAATGCCAAGCATCAGGAACATGAAGAAATTTGTCATCAAAATGCTTGCATCATTCCCAATCCCTTTAAACTCACACTTGCTGTTGGAAGATACCACCTTTAACTCAATAGATAATTTATTTATAAATTGGGAACAGATACTCTCAGGGAAATGTTCCAGGAATATTTGCGTGACGCTCTGCATAGGTACATTGCAATGAGACGGGAAATGATGGTATGGTACAGGAATTGTGGTGTACAAAGGCTATTGAAAATCTAGTCAAGAAGAAAAGAAAAGCTTACAAAAGGTTCAAAAAACTAGGTAATGATAGAGATCTATAAAATTATAAAGCTAGCAGGAATGAGCTTAAGAATGAAATTAGGAGAGCAAGAAGGAGCCATGGAAAGGTCTTGGTGAGCAGGATTAATGAAAACCCCAAGGCATTCTACAAGTATGTGAAGAGCAAGAGGATAAGATGTGAAAGAGTAGGACCTATCAAGTGTGACAATGGAAAAGTGTGTATGGAACCGGAG
This sequence comes from Hypanus sabinus, assembly GCF_030144855.1. Classification (NCBI taxonomy): domain Eukaryota; kingdom Metazoa; phylum Chordata; class Chondrichthyes; order Myliobatiformes; family Dasyatidae; genus Hypanus; species Hypanus sabinus. The sequence goes on along the minus strand of NC_082715.1, from coordinate 15,182,070 downwards.
GAAATAGCAGCCATACTTAATGAATACTTTGCTTCAGTATTCGGTGCTGGACTTTCGGAAAGTATCAAGTTGGATAAGTCACTGGGACCGGATGAGATGTACCCCAGGCTATTGTGGGAGGTGAGGGAGGAGATTGCTGAGCTTCTGGCAATGATCTTTGCATCATCAGTGGGGACGGGAGAGGTTCCGGAGTATTGGAGGTTTGCAGATGTTGTTCCTTTATTCAAGAAAGGGAGTAGAGGTAGCCCAGGAAATTATAGACCAGTGAGTCTTACTTCAGTGCTTGGTAACTTGATGGAAAAGATCCTGAGATACAGGATTTATAAACATTTGGAGAGGCATAATATGATAAGGAATAGTCAGCATACTTTGTCAATTGATGGAGGCAGAGCAGTAGATGTAGTGCATATGGATTTCAGCAAGACATTTGATAAGGTATCCCATGTAAGGCTTATTGAGAAAGTAAGGAGGTATGGGATGCAAGGGGACATTGCTTTGTGGATCCAGAACTGGCTTGCTTACTGAAGGCAAAGAGTGGTTGTAGACGGGTCATGATCTGCATGAAAGTCAGTGACCAGTGGTGTGCCTCAGAGATCTGTTCTGGGACCCCTAATCTTTGTGATTTTTATAAATGACCTGGATGAGGAAGTGGAGGGATGGGTTAGTAAATCTGCTGATGACACAAAGGGTGGGGGGTGTTGTGGATAGTGTGGAGGGCTGTCAGATGTTATAGCAGGACATTGATAGGATGCAAAACTGAGCTGAGAAGTGGCCCATAGAGTTCAGCTCTGTTGTATGCCTTTATTTTCCTGTAATGGCCTTCAAGAAAATGAATCTCCCGATAGTATCTTCAAAGATTGAAAGTACATCCATTATTAAAGAATGCATAAATTATGCACCTTGAAATTTGTCTGCTTACAGGCAGCCACAAAGCAAGAGATCTGAATAACCCAATTAAAAGAAACACCAAAAATTGCTGCTCAGAGGAAGAGAGAGAAAAAGAAGAACATATATCATGCAAACAGTAGAAGCAAGCCAACAATGTCCCAAACCAGACTGTCCTAAATCTGCTCCCAGGGCAGCCAGAGTAGGCCCAAGCCTTGGTCCCCAGTTTATCACGCTGTAGGTTTTTGCAATTAAAACAAAATGAGGTATTTTACATTTAATGAAACCCATTGCATATTTTATTGAACTGTTTCCAGTTTAACTGGGCTGACATTTAAACTGTCTATGCACCAGGTTGTGCCACGTATTAGGACCTGGATCCCAGCACCCCAATACACCTGGGCCACCCTGCCTGAAGTCATTCCCGATCTCACCAAATCGGCTCTGCACTTGGAGTGATACAAGGTGGATGGGCATTGAAACTGTTCTGCATTGACTTCTCTCCAAAACTCTCATCCCATCTCTCAGAGCGACACAACCTCCATCTGCGAACCTGGCGACTAAAACACGTTGCGCCTCAGAATGCCCCAGCACGGCTCATCCCCTGAACCAGTCTCGCCTCCGCCTGCCTCCTCTCTGTCTGCGGCAATAGTTCATAACAATTTGCTTCAGGAAGGATTAAATAAATAGTGTTTTTCTGTCGAATCCTGTGCCTTATGACTTACCAGTGTGCCGTTGCATATCTTCGATAGCATCATGTTAAACCAGATCTATTATCAAAATGCCTCTATAGTAACATATACGTACTTTAACAAGAGGTTACTTTGACTCTGACTTTGATAAGGAAATTTGCCATGCAAAGTGATTACCAAACCTATGGGAGGTATCACCAAGAATACATAAGTCACTGCCAAGGCTTCAGGACGATTTTCTCTAAAATACAAGTCGTAGAGACATAGAAAAGTACAGCACAGAAACAGGCCCTTCAGCCCATCTAGTCCACATGAAACCATTTAAACTATCAACTCCTATCGAGACGTAGCCCTTCATGACCCTACCATCCACACTTCTCTTAAACGTTGAAATCCAGCTCTCATACACAACTTGTTCTTAAAGAAATCCAGGTATAAAATACTGCAGTGGCTCGAAACCCGAAATAAAAACAGAAAATACCAGAATTACTCAATAGTTCAGGTGGAGGAGTTCTGATGAAGGTTTTTTTTTTGTTTAAAAGTTACAGGCCCCTTTGGTGCAATGAGCACACACCGTTCAATTACATCCATGTAACCAATTAATCTGCAAACTTGTTTGTCTTTGGAATGCTGCAGAAAACTGAGAGGAGGGTTGTGTTTCTTCCTGGAATCTAGGAAGATGAGGATTGACCTTATAGAGGAAGATGACGACATCATGAAGAGCATGGATAAGGTGAATGGTTGCAGCCTTTTTTCTGTGGCAGGGAGTCTATCAACTCCTATCGAGACGTAGCCCTTCATGCCTCTACCATCCAAACTTCTCTTAAACGTTGAAATCCACCTGGTGAGACCCCACCTGGAGTATTGTGTGCAGTTTTGGTCTCCAAATTTGAGGAAGGACATTCTTGCTATTGAGGGAGTGCAGCGTAGGTTCACAAGGTTAATTCCCAGAATGGCGGGACTATCATATGTTGAAAGATTGGAGCGACTGGGCTTGTATACACTGGAATTTAGAAGGATGAGAGGGGATCTGATTGAAACATATAAGATTATTAAGGGATTGGACACGCTGGAGGCAGGAAGCATGTTCCCGCTGATGGGTGAGTCCAGAACTAGAGGCCACAGTTTAAGAATAAGGGGTAGGCCATTTAGAACAGAGATGCGGAAAAACTTTTTCACCCAGAGAGTGGTGGATATGCGGAATGCTCTGCCCCAAAAGGCAGTGGAGGCCAAGACGCTGGATGCATTCAAGAGAGTGTTAGATAGAGCTCTTATAGATAGCGGGGTGAAGGGATATGGGGAGAGGGCAGGAACGGGGTACTGATTGTGTATGATCAGCCATGATCACAGTGAATGGCGGTGTTGGCTAGAAGGGCCGAATGGCCTGCTCCCGCACCTACTGTCTATTAATACTAGAGGACATGCACCAGGTTTAAGGTGAGAGGGCAAAGGTTTAAAATGGACTTGAGGAGCGAGTTTTTCAGACAGACTGTGATGGAAAAGTTGAAGGCAGGTACAATTATAACACTTAGAAAGACATTTAGACATGTATGTGGACATAAAAGGTTTAAAAGTATATGGGCCAGAAGTTCAAAGTACATTTATTATCAAAGAATGAGTTCAGTATACAACCCTGATATTTGTCTTCCCACAGACAGTCACAAAGCAAGAAGCAGTCATGGAGACAACCCGACAAACATTAAATATCAAAGTCTCCTGCACCCCATGCACAAAAAAAAATCATGCAAATAGCAAAAAAAGATTAAAAACAAGATATAAAAGACAAATGGCATATCTCAGTACAGTTCAGATCAGCGTTCATTATTTGCAGGCTGCCCAATTGAAAAGTCGCCCAAAAGTAATGACAAAAATAGTGACCATAACTAGAGCTAGAAATAGAACACATCATTAAAACTGAACTAGAGTCCAAATCTACAATCTGTATCGATTAATCCTTGCTCTGGTCCCATCCACTAACAGTATTGAGGGAGAGAGAGATCACTTGAACGCAAGAACCTTCCCTGGGAAGCAGAGACCGAGAGACCATCTTACACAGACATGTTCTCTGCAGCAGCGAGTGACGGGCTGGTAGACGGAGTTTCCACTCCTTTCAGAGTGGGCAGAGTAACAAATGAGGAAGTGCTGTGAAAAGCCAGAAGGAGAGGAGAGCTGACATCATCAATCAGGAAGTGGCAGCTGGGATTTCTGGGACATGCACTGAGGAAAGCAAAGCTCAAGAATCTTGCAGTGACGGGAAAGGTGAAGGAAAACAAAGTCGTAGTTGACAATGTATGACATTTATGAGTTATATCAAAGGAAGGACAGGCAAAAGTTTTGAAGAGCTTGCCAGAGCTTCTCAGATGGAAGACCTTAATTACACATGTCATACGACAAAGCATATAATGAAGATGACTCCAAGAGAGGGATAGAAGGGGCTGGAAGACATACAAACACATCTATTGTCATGGGGTAAATGAATGAGACATCTAGGTGTAAAGAAAACAGATAAGAATTTACGGAAACTTCCTCAACAAGTGATTCCAAGGTGGCTTGAAAATATATGAAAAATACAAAGCCAGCATTGTGACGATCTTGATCAATTTGAGGTGATTTCCCATTGAAAATGGAGATCCACTGGCTGGACAATCATCATGTTGTCGAAGGCACAAGTAAAAATTACTCCAGACCTTGCAATTACTCCACATGGGATAGGCAAATGTAGAAGGACAGATGGGTCAGTGGTATATATGAGTAACATCTACAAAAATGGAGAGACAATGCTCCCAAATAGAAAATACTTGTCGGCAGGTCAGGCAGAATCTGTGGAAAGAATACTATTAGCATTGGAACACTGGACGACAGAACCTGTGCTTGTTAGAACCATCAAAAGCACACTAAACACTAATTCTGACATAACCTGCTGTTTCTGTTCTTATTTTCAATTTCCAGCGTCTACAGTTTGCTGACGTCAACATGCTGTTGTGCCAGTATTGCAGAAATGAACAACAAAAAGAGGCTTAGCTTCAAACAACTTTCAGGTTTAAAAATCAAACTTTGTAGGAGAATTTACAGCATTGATTAAATAATCCCACTTTCCCCCTTTGCTAATTCTTAAGCTAAATTTGAATTTTAAGCCTGAAAAGTACTCAAACCTAATCAAGATTAACTCCAGATTAACCCCATTGTGTCAGTGTGTAAGGAGTATTTTGAACATAGAACAGTACAACACTGGACAGGCCAATCGTCCCACGATGTTGTGCTGGTCATGACGCCAAATAATCCTAATTACCTTACACTTGTGTATCATCAATATTCCTTCATTTCCTACAATTCATGTGTCTTAAACTCCAAACTGCCAACTTCTCTCCATAAAACAATCCTCTCATGTTGCCTTTAAACTACCTCCTCTTACCTTAAAAGCATGTCCTCTGGTATTAGACATTTCTACCTTGAGGAATAGACTGTCTATTTGATCTTTTTATCCCCTTGCATCAGTGAACTGTGGATCTGTACCTCAAGGTCCTTCTCTGCCTCCATGCTATTAATGGGTCTGCTATTAACTGTATACACCAAGTGGCCACTTTATTAGGTACACCTGCACACCTGCTTGTTAATGCACATATCTTCTCAGCCAATCAGGTGGCAGGCACTCAATGTGGAAAAAGATGCAGGCACTAATCTCCCTCCTGGCCAATATCCCTGCAAATGACAGAATTGCTACACCTGCCTGTTTACCTCCTCCCTCAGCTCCATTCAGGGCTCCAAACAGTCCTTCCTGGTGAGTCAACACATCACCTGTGAATCTGTTGGGGTAGTCTATCGTATCCGGTGCTCCCAATGTGGCCTTCTCTACTGTTGAGACCTGATGTGAACTGGGGCACTGCTCTGTTGAGCACCTCCACTCCATCTGCCGAAAGCAGAACTTCCTGGTGGCTAACCATTTAAATTCCTATCCCCATTCCCATTCTAACATGTCAGTCCATGGTCTTCTTTTTTGAGGCAACTCTCAAGATGGAGGAGGAACACCTCATATTCTGTCGAGGTAGCTTCCAACCTGATGAAATGAACATAAAAATTTTCCCCTTACTTTCCCTCATCTTCTGTTCCCCACTCTGGGCACTCACCGCTTCTCCTTACCTGCCTGTCACCTCCCTGTGGTTCTCCTCTTTATTCTCTTTCTCTCATGGCCCACTCTTCTCTTTTACTGGATTCCTTCTTCTCCAGCCCTTTACCTTTCCCACCCACCTGGCTTCACTTATCACCTTCTCTTTCCCCTCCCCCCCATCTCTTTATTCTGGCATCTTCCCCCTTCCTTTTCAGTCCTGAAGAAGGGTCTCGGCCCACATCGTCGACTGTTTTATTCATTTCCATAGATGCTGCCTGACCTGTTGAGTTTCTGCAGCATTTTGAGTGTGTTGCTCTAGATTTCCTTTGTCTGCAGAATTTTTTATGTTTATGAAAAGGTTGAGTTGTTCAGAACAAACGTCAGAAAGGGAAAAATTTGTGGTCTAAGTGACTTTGACCATGGAATGAGTGTTGGTGCCAAACAGGAGTATCTCAGTATCTGAGATATTCTGAGTACCTCATCTCCTGGGATTTCCACGCATAACAGTCGCAAGAGTTTACAGAGAATGATGCGGGAAACAAAAAAACATCCAGTGAGCAGCGGTTCTGTGGGTGAAAATGGCTTGATAATGAGAGAGGTCAGAGGAGAATGGGCAGTCTGGTTCAAGTTGATGGGAAGGTAACGGTAACTCAAATAACCACATGTCGCAACAGTGGAGTGCAGAAGAGCATCTCTGAATGCACAACACGTTGAACCTTCAAGTGGATGGGCTATAACAGCAGAAGACCATAAACATGCAGGAGGTACCTAATAAAGTGATTCCTGAGTGTATATGAAAGGTATAAAAACTGGAAGCTTGAGTAAAAATAATGGCAATAATTAGAATTAAATATTTCCAAATTGATTTATCGTGCTCTTCTTAAAGATTGACTGTTAATTTTTAGAAGGAGGCCACTCAAGCCGCAATTCTAGGTCTAGCTCTCTGACAGTGCTTATAATTATACACTTATATGATCAGGTTTCTTTTCTGCATAACTCAGTAATACCCTGTGTTTTCCCAGGTAATCTTCACTTATTCCCTTGTAAGCTTGAAGTAACTCCACATGAACAAGCAGCAAGCAAATTGGAGCCAGTAATAAAAATGTCACCATATTTTTCTATCTGTCAAAGGACCGAACGTGTTGATTAACTCGATGATATTATCTGAGTGGACCTTGCAGGTCCCAGCCAGCTTGCAGCTGGCAAACTAAAGAGAGCCATTTAGGGATTAGAGAAGTGTTACTTTCCAAATAGCATTTAATGCTGTTAGTTTTTGTGACTTTCTTCCCACATTCAAATAATTTGCATTTTTTCTAGTTTCCCTGTAGATTGTCATTGAATAGTTTCTGTTATTTTTATGACCATTTTTTTCCATGTGTATTTACTCATCCAATTCGTATTATCTTGGGCCCTGGTGAGAGGTAAAACACAGAACTCGCATCTGGTCAATATTTTCTCCTGCACTCATCTATGTTTGTGGAATTGTGCTTTCCAGAGGGACCTCTGCATAGCAGTCAGGAGTGGAAAAGCTGGCAGATCTTTTCCACTCCGCAATCCAGGGGGTGGGGGAATTGAAGCCCACGGGTAGTTTATATCACCACCCTAGCTGAGATCAGATAACTCAGTGCAGACTGTCAGCTGAATGTGGCCGACACTGTTCGGTTTCAAGCTGTATGTTTAACCAATCAAGGAAATATTTTGTGTCTGTTTAAGTTTACAATGTCTATTTCCCTTGCTGCCATGGATTACAAACCCACCCCCTCATTTGAGTGGAACCAGACAGAAAATGAATTGATCTGAAGGTTTGACTCAGGAAAAGAGGCCATGTGAACTTTCCCAACATACTGGAAGAAAGTTTTATTAACTTTCTTTTTCTAGTGCAAAATATCTAAACCACTTCCCTGCCCCCATTTGTCAGATTCGATCTCTCTACCACCCCCATCCTCAGAAGGACATTTATTCAGACACTGACATGTTTTGCACAGAAACTCAGCAAGTCAGTGATTTGGTGAAACAATTCAGGAAGGCCAAAAGTCACAATAAATAATGTTCCTCAAATTTAACTGCTTTAGATTTTTTTCTGAGGGTTGTGCCTGCAAGGATCTGATTACTCAATGAATACCGAACGAACGTTTCTAGTAACCCAAGGAAGAGATCCTAGGCTAGCTTGTGCCGAGTTTTGCCAATAATTCTGATGGGAACTGCTGGCATTCAGCTGTTGAAAGTGAAGTCAGTCTCAGATTAGCATGCACTCACTGTCGAACTTGCAAGTCTGGGATTTGCCAAGTTCAGGGGCCAAATCTGTCAGTTCGCTCTGCCAATGGATTCCGTTTGGTGTCCAGCAACAACGCTGACATCTCACAGCGTTATGCCAGGGTGACAGCTCACTTCTCACATCCACAAATAGACAGATTCTATGCAAGAGCTGAGACCAGAGCAATTTCAGAATTTTTGGGCAATAACTTGCAGATTAACAAAAATAGATCTGTCACGTGTACATTGAGCGTTTGATGGTCTTTTTTTTAATGTGTTCTTTTAATGTGACCGGCAAATGTAGTGAAATCTGTTAACTTTGCGGCAGCAGTACGATGCAATACATGGTAACTATAGTAAAGAAAACCGAATTACAGTAATTCTAGATATAAAATAGTTCAGTTAAAATAAGTAGTGCAAAAACAGAAACACAAATAAGTACTGAGGTAGTGTTCAAGGGTTCAATGTCCATTTAGGAAGTGTATGGCAGAGGGGAAGAAGCTGTTCCTGAATCGCAGAGTGTGGGGCTCTTGCTCCTCATTTCTGATGGTAACACTGAGAAGAGGGCACATCCTGGGTGGTGGGGATCCTTAACGTTGGATGCTGTCTTCCTGAGGCATCGCTCCTTGAAGATGTCTTAGATACTACAGAGGTTGTAAAATATACACATACTTTGATAATAAATATGCTTTGAACTTTGACACTGAAACATACAGTGAAGTATGTTGGTTGTGACAAAGCAGTGAGGATTGCGCTGGACAGCCCACAAGTGTTGCCATGCTTCTGGAGCTAACATAGCACAGACGTGGTTTGAGAGGGATAATAAATCAGCCTGGTTTGAATAGTGGATCAGAATCAATGGGCTGAGTGACATTTTGCTCCTTTGTCTTATAGTATCCAGATAAGGAAAGCAGAGGGAAAGGTGAAGTTACCCTGTTAAAAGATTATTTGCTTTAGATTGATGTTTTAACTACTTAATAAGTGTTTAATATTCTAAATGTCTCCCCAAGTCACAGAGCAAAACAGCATGTAAACAGGCCCTTTGGCCCAACATATCTAATGCAGCACAGACTAGAAGGGACAAAGGGCCTGTTTCTGCGCTGCACTTTTCTTATGACTCCGTGTCCCTGCTGACCTTCTGTGCTAGTTGTATTTGCCTCTGGTTGGCCCTCATCCCTCTAAGCCAGGGTTCAAAACCTTCTTTATGCCTACTATTAATTGAGGGGTGTGTGGACCCAATGTTGGGAACCACTGCTCTAAGTGTGTGTGTGTGTGTGTGTGTGCAGGTAGATGGGACCAGGCAGGTGACTAGGTCAGCATGGCGAAGATGGGATGAAGGGCCTGTTTCTGTGCTGCGGAGATCCGTGATTCAATGACTCAATGAAATATACTGTCAGAGACAATTTCCACATCTGGCAATGCTGTGCTCCCAAACCTTGCCAGATGTTACCATAGGAAAAAGGTACAGGAGTCTCAGGGCCCGCACCACCAGGTTCAGGAACAGTTTTCAACCACCAGGCTCTTGAAACAAAGGGAAAAACTTCATTCAGCTTTGCTGGCTCCATCATTGAACTGTTGCCACAGCCTATGGACACCCTTTCGAGGACTCTTCATTGTATGTTCCCGACAATAACTGCTTATTTATTCACTATTATTACTTCCTCTTTTTCTGTTTTCACAGTTTGTTGCCTTTTGCACACCGTTTGAATGCCCAAGTTGGTGCAATCATTCATTGATTCTGTTATGGTTATTATTCTTTGGATTTAACCATATAGCAATTACAGCACAGAAACAGGCCATCTCGGCCCTTCTAGTCCATGCCAAATGCTTACTCTCACCTAGTCCCACTGACCCGCATTCAGCCCACAACCTCCATTCCTTTCCTGTCCATATACCTATCCAATTTTTATTTTTAAATGATTTGTTGATTATGCTCAAAAGACAATGAACTTCAGGGTTGTACATGGTGACATTGTTTGTTAATAAATTTACTTAGATCTTTGTTGAAGACTCTCAGCACCAGACCTCCACTCAGCACGGTCCATCATTGTTCCCACCACAGCCTGTAAGGAGTTTGTACGTTCTCCCCGTGACCAAGTGGGTTTCCTCCAGGCTCTCCAGTTTCCTCGCACAGTCTAAGGGTGTACCATTTTGTAGGTTAATTAGTCATTGTAAATTGTCCCATGGTTAGGCTAGGAATAACTCAGGATAGTTGGGTGGCGTAGCTCAAAGAGCCGAAAAGCCCATTCCGAACTGCATCTCGATAAACTAAATAAAAATTGTCTTCACCATCTATCATCACACCATCCAGACTGCACTGCTGTAGTTTTGAATGTGGAGGGCCAGTGAGTCAGGCCATCTGCTTCTGGTCCTGGCTGCGGATTGGGAGATAAATCATGGAAAAATAATTCATTGTGAGGATACCAAGCTATCATGATCTGATTCTCTCACAGCTGAGAATTCTGGATCTTGTTCTAGGCTGGCTGTGAACTACATGATTGAGGGAGGCTGGCCAGATCTTAAGGTCAGGTCCCTGGGGATGGGGATGGAGAAGGGAGAATAAAAAGGATTGGAGACTTTGGGATGATCTGGGTTAGGTCATGTTGCCAATCAGAGGGGGGGGCAGTTGACTGCGGGGGGGGGGTGGGTACTTGCTAGCTAAGGAACTATGGACTGATCACAAGCTCAGGAAGAAAATGGATTAGGTAAGGAGATTCTGAGATTGAGCCAATGAGAGAGGAAGGGATGGTCTGGGAGGTGAGTGGAGTGGCACAGGAGAACTGCCCTGACTGGAGGCTCAGAGGGGAGATTGCTGGGTCTCATGAATAGAGGAACATTTTGAGAAATTGTTGGGTAGGAGTTCTCTACCTTTGTGGAGTTCCTAACCAGCAGTGACTACAGAAACTTAGTATTGATATTGATATTGGTTTATTATTGTCACGTGTACAAACGCACTGTGAAAAACTTGTCTTGCACACTGTTTAAACAGTTCAGATCATTACATTGAGTTAGAATAAGGTAAGAAAAAATGCAGAATAACGTGTAAAAAGCTAATGAAAAAGAGCAATGCAGGTAAACAATAAAGTGCAAGATCATGATGAGGTAGGTTGTAGGGCCGAGAGTCTGTCTTATCACACAACGGGCCTGTTCAAGAGTCTGTTAACAGTGGAATAGAAACTGACCTTGAGCCTAGTGCTAAGTGCTTTCAGCCTTCTGTATCTTCTGCCCAATGGAAGATAAAAGAATAGTACAGCCTAGTACAGGCCTTTTGGCCCACAATGTTGTGCCGACCCTTAAACCCTGCCTCCCATATAACCCCCCCAACATAAATTCCTCCATATACCTATCTAGTAGTCTCTTAAACTTCACCAGTGTATCTGCTTCCACCACTGACTCAGGCAGTGCATTCCCCACACCAACCACTCTCTGAGTGAAAAACCTTTCTCTAATATCCCCCTTGAACTTCCCATAAAGCCTTACATTAAAGCCAGGTCCTCTTGTACTGAGCAGTGGTGCCTTGGGGAAGAGGCGCTGGCTGTCCACTCTATCTATTCCTCTCTTGTATACCTCTATCATGTCTCTTCTCATCCTCCTTCTCTCCAGAGAGTAAAGCCCTAGCTCCCTTAATCTCTGATCATAATGCATACTCTCAAAACCAGGCAGCATCCTGGTAAATCTCCTCTGTACCCTTTCCAATGCTTCCACATCCTTCCTACAGTGAGGCGACCAGAACTGGACACAGTACTCCAAGTGTGGCCCAACCAGAGTTTTATAGAGCTGCATCATTATCCCACAACTCTTAAACTCTATCCCTCGACTTATGAAAGCTAACACTCCATAAGCTTTCTTAACTATCCTATCTACCTGTGAGGGAACTTTCAGGGATCTGTGAACATGTAGCCCCAGATCCCTCTGCTCCTCCACACTACCAAGTATCCTGCCATTTACTTTGTACTCTGCCTTGGAGTTTGTCCGTCCAAAGTGTACCACCTCACACTTCTCCAGGTTGAATTCCATCTGCCACTTCTCAGCCCACTTCTGCATCCTATCAATGTCTCTCTGCAATCTTCGACAATCCTCTACACTATCTACAACATCACCAATCTTTGCATCATCTGCGATCTTGCCAACCCACCCTTCTACCCCCACATCCAAGTCGTTAATAAAAATCACGAAAAGTAGAGGTCCCAGAATCGATCCTTGTGGGACACCACTAGTCACAATCCTCCAATCTGAATGTCCTCCCTCCACCACGACCCTCTGCCTTCTGCAGGCAAGCCAATTCTGAATCCACCTGGCCAAACTTCCCTGGATCCCATGCCTTCTGACTTTCTGAATAAGCCTTCCGTGTGAAACCTTGTCAAATGCCTTACTAAAATCCATGTAGATCACATCCACTGCACTACCCTCATCTATATGCCTGGTCACCTCCTCAAAGAACTCTATCAGGCTTGTTAGACACAATGCCCTTCACAAAGCCATGATGACTATCCCTGATCAGACCATGATTCTCTAAATGCCCATAGATCCTGTCTCTAAGGATCTTTTCCAGCAGCTTTCCCACCGCAGATTACGATGTCTGCTTTACTAAGATGGCGAGAAGCACAGGTGGAGCCCAGAGAGGAGAGGCTGGTTCCTGTGGTGTGGTGAGCTTTGTTCACAATTCCCTGCTGTTTCTAGTGGCAATGTGCAGAGCAGTTATCATACACCCAGCTAGAATGCTTTCAACTGAATTCAATTCATTTCAAGTTTAATTGTCGTTCAACCATACATGAATACCAATGAATACAGTCAAACAAGACAGTGTTACTCCAGAGCCAAGCTGTAGAGCACAGAACCAACAGTCACATTGCGTGCACAAGATAGCAAGCACATAATGGCATCAGGAAGATATAGCCACGCGATAACAAAGTGCAAACGCGGGCTGCAGAAACCCGCAGTGGACCTCAATAGAGCTTGTCTCCCGCCGAGCGAAAGCTGGGGGCAGCACCGACCTCAGCCTGGGTGCAGCGCCACACTGCCCCTAGTGAAGCGCACCGGCTCCAACGCCTCTCTCCCTGCGGCCGTAAACAATGGCGCATTGATAGAAATTAGTATGTCAACGGGGACGTGCTGAACTGTTTTTGGCCTCCTGAGGAAGTTGAGGCATTGCCCCATGGTGGGAAATTTTGTAACAATCTGATCTAATTTCCCTCACAATGCTCCAAAGCAGTTCAGCTGCGCAAGTAGCTCACACCCTGGGAATTTCCAGAGTGATACGAAACAAGTCAGGTATAGTTGTTATTGTGCCTCAGTGCACGACAGGTACACTTTCAGCCAGGTAATACTTAAAAAAAAAACTGTGCTCAGTTGTCTGTTTTCATTCTCCTATGGGACAGTACTAAAACAAATATCTGTACCACAAGCTATATACCTAATCCTAACATTATTCCCACCGACACAAGTGCCGGGGTACTGTTTCTCACATCAGCCTTTATTATCAAGATGTGATCTACAAAATGTGTGTAGACTCATGCTAACTAGGTACTGGATTGCAATTAATTCCTCAGAGAACCTTGGAACTCGAAGAGAGACACACACATTCCACCCAGCTGGTCTCTACTTAAGTCCTAGAGTAAGAAGAACTTGAGCCAACTCTTCTTAATCTCCTGAGACAGATCTAAGTTAAATACCTATTAATGCTCTGTACAAAAAAAATGGGATTTTCTGCAAAAATATTTGCGAGTATCAGAAATTTCAAAGATCCGAAATTGTTTTTTTCCCCCATGAAGTTCTCCTTCCAGACTTGTGCATGTAATTGTGTCTGTCACGGTGATGTTACGTACACGGTATGCTGCATTGTTAAAGTCTTATCTTTCAACGAGGCATTAAATCAAGATCCTTTCTGGTGGCTCTACAGCGATTAAATATCCACACTCACTGTTTGTAAAAGGACAAAGAATTACCCGAGTATTTCATTTTTCAACTAACTCTCTGCCATTTCCACCCCACCACTCCAAGTAACACTCCCCTATTTCAGTTAGAGGGTTCTGGCAATGCAAAGCACTGCTCTATTTGATAACCACTGTACTTTACAGTAATCTATTGAAAAACACTGTGAGACACAGGAGCAGAATTGAGCCATCTGGTGCATAAAGTTTACTCCATCATTTCATCATGGCTGATTTATTCTCTCTCTAAACCCTTTTCTCCCCATAACCTTTGACACCCCTAATAATCAAGACCTTATCAACCTCTGCTTCAAATATACCCACTAACTTGGCCTCTGTGGCAATGAATTCTACTCATTCACTACTCTCTGGGTAAATAAGTTCCCAAGTTAAGTGTAATGGCGGAGCAGACTCAATGGGCCAAATGGCCTAATTCTGCTTATATGCCTTATGGTATATGCTCCTATGGTCTTACAATATAGAACATTGAAGGTGGAACACTGCAGCACAGTACAGGTCCTATGGTTTGCGATGTTGTGTTGATCACATAACTAACTCAAAGATGCGTCTAACCCAAGACATGCCCTCTTCTCATTTCTACCATCAGGAATGAGGTACAAAATCTGAAGGAACTCACTCAACAATAAAGGAACAGCTTCTTCCCATCTGCCATCCACTTTCTGAATGGACTTTGAACCCATGGACTACCTCCCCACTTTTTTATTTCTATTTTGCACTACTTATTTAATTTAACTATTTTATATATATATATATAATTGGTGTAATTCATGTTTTTCTCTGTTATTATGTAGTACATTGTACTGCTACTGCAGAAACAACAAATTTCACGACCAGTGCCTGGGACATTAAACCTGATTCTGATTCCGAGAAACATCCATTTTTCTTTAATCTATTTGCATAAGAGTTTCTTAAATGCCCCTGTCTGTCTCTACCATCTCCCCTGGCAGCACATTCCACACATCTGCCACTCCCTATGAGAAACAACCTCCTCTGACATCACCCCCACCCTCAGACTTTCCTCTAAACACGTTAAAGTTTTTTCCTTTTTTCATAGGCCATTTCTGCCCCAGGAAAATGTCTCTGACAGTCCTCCCTGTTTATGAGGCACAGTGACATTGCAGTTAGTGCAGCTTACAGCACCAGCGAGCTTCGATCACCTGTAAGGAGCTTGTAACCTCGAGGGTTTCCTCCGGGTGCGCCGGTTTCCTCTCAAGTGAGCTGCCCCCAGTACAATCCACGGAGTGCATTGCTGTTTGATGCAAAATGGCGCATTTCCTTGTCTGCTTTGAAGTGTCGCCATGCTTGGAGCTTTGGTCTGTGTGCCATCCATGCAGATCGCTTCATTGAGGTATTGCAAGAGAACAAAAAAACACAATGCAAACTAAACAGTTGCAGTTGCAGTGTGCGGGTAGATTGTGGTAAATTAACTGGTCATTATAAATTGACCCAAGATCAGGCTAGGGTTAAACTGGCCATTGCTGGGCATCACAGCTCAAAGGGCCAGAAGGGCTTTCGACGTATCTCAGTGGGTAGATAAGTAAATAAGTAAATATCAAAGCTGTTTTTATTTTAGGTGTGTTGATTGGCTTTTCAATCCAGTGGTCTGAATTTTGCATCATCAGTCGACAGTAACACAAGATTACTGGGGAGGGACAAATGGAGAAAGGAATTGAGGGAGTGATCCCTGCAGAAAGCAGAGAATGGTGGGGGGGGGGTAGGTAAAGATGTAAAAATGTACAGAAATTGCTTAAATCTAGGATCTTTCTGGTCTCTTTGTTCTCTTGTACACGGACTCTTCATTTACCAACTCAGGCTTCATGCCAACGTCTAATGCTTAGTTTATAAATTAAGGACTTGAATTTTTTTTTCAGGGAATGGCTGCTATACATCTTCTAGACTAACCCCGAAAAAGCTCAGTAGATCCTGGAGAAATGGAAACAATGATGGGAGATTGGCCCCAGGCTCGACTGATGTAAGGACCGGACCGAATCAGAACGTTCGGGTACAGGCCGAATCGAGGCGGCAGGGTCCAGGAACCAGAGTGTGTTGAAGCAACTGAACCTGATGCTTAGACAATGGTTTAGGCACTGGGCCAGACTGAAAAGTTCAGGGTGTCGGGGCCCAAGGGGAAGAGCAGGACGATCCAGCTTGTCATTCTGCTTTGCGCTGAACTAAGAACCTGGGGATAAACCCTTTGTGGACTTCAGAACACTATTTGCTTGTGTTTATTGTTTGCATGATTTTGTGTTTATTTTTCTCTGCACATTGAGTGCTTTTAATGGGCTCTATTGGGATTCTTTCTTTTGTGGCTGCCTGTTAGGAGATGAATCTCAAGGTTGTATAATGTATACATACTTTGATAATAAATATGCATTCAACTTTGAACCTTGAGTGAGATCGGGTCCACAACTACAGAAATTCAGAGTTAATCCTTATTTTTCCATTCCTGAAGGTAACTCATAAGGATGCACTTAAATCCCCATTTTTCCTATTTGTAAATAACTTATGGAAAAAATAACATTATAAATTATAATATAAGAAGGCATTCAAATAATGAACTGAGCATAATTTCATCAACATACTCCTGATTTGAGTAATTATTCAGCTTCACAGTATAAAAAGTGAGGCCAGACAAGTTAGTTCAATAAGAAATAAGCTACCGCATATGATACATATGTCATGCAACATCTCAAGAGTTTATTACGCATAATGTAGAAGCAATTCTAAACAGCACTGAATTTAATTTGTGTTGTAGATTTGTGTTGAATATTTAATATAATTTTAAACATTCCACTTGTTATTCTTGGTGTAAATCATACATTAAATCTGCAATTAAATTAACTGTAAATGTAACTAACATCTTTCACTGAATTTCCTTTTAGATTTTTGCACAATTTGATGAATTTCAGAGACACTGGTAAAGTGCCCTCTCAGTAATCTGCCTGGATTTGCCAAAAAAAAACAAGATCAGCTGATTTGACAAAGTTGCTTTGTCAAAGCTATCTTTTACCTTTAATACATTTGCAGTCCAGTTGCCCTGAGGCACTTCAAGGATGAGTTGAACCCAAAGCAATTTTAAAGGCGATCTTCAGTGTAAATATTAACGAGCAGACTTTGAGGCAGGGAAGGGAAAAGTCAGAAATAAGACCATAAGACATCGCAGCAGAATTAGGCCATTCAGCCCATCATGTCTGCCCCACATTCAAACATGGCTGATTTCAGAATCAGAATCAGGTTTAATATCACCAGCATATGCCGTGAAATTTGTTAACTTTGCAGCAGCAGTACAATCCAATAAATATAGAAAAAAAACCTGTGAATTACAGTAAATATATATGTGTATATTAAATAATTAAATTTAGTAATGCAATAATAGACATAGCAAAAAAAAAGCGAGGTTGTGTTCATGGCTTCAACGTCCATTTAGAAATTGGATAGCAAAAGGGGAGAAGCTGTTCCTGAATCACTGAGTGTGTGGCTCCAGGCTTCTGTACCTCCCTCCTGATGGTAACAATGAAAAGAGGGCATGTCCTTAATGATGGACGCCATCTTTCTGAGACACTGCTCCTTGAAGATGTCCTGGAACAATGGAGGCCAGTACCCATGATGGAGATGACTAATTTTACAACTCTCTGATTTTTTGTCACTCTCAGCGTCATTCTCCTACCTTCTCCCTATAACCTTTGGTGCCCTTACTAATTAAGAATCTATCAACCTCCACTTTGAAATAATTTGGCTTAACATTTGCTGCAAAAAAAAATGAACCAAGCTATTGGACAAGACCAAGGTGGTTTACAAAACTCCATGTGGGGACTGAGGCAAATATTACATCAGCCATTCCGGGAGAAAACTATCCACAAGGATCCATGAACATCAACTGGCTGAAAAACAGCCTGACCAGAAAGTCTCTACCCACGAAGATCGAGAGAGGCACAACTTCGACAGGGTATCAGAGAAAATCATGGTGCAAGCAAACGTGCGGCATGAAAGAGAATCTCTAGAAGTGTGGTTTTCTGCGAACAGTTCTATAAACATATATGTAGACCTTGATCCTATTTATGAGCCAAGGTGAGCAAAATTCCTGACCACAGTGCAAGAAGATCGCCACCCAGCCAGTCAGCAAAGAGATTTCCTCCCCACATCACAATTGAGTTTCCAAAATGGCGTCCAATCAGCTGATTAAAAAGTAGTAAAGGCCAAGTATTCAGAGAGCACAGCACTATCAACAGCGCACTGACAATGTCTCCTCACATGGCGACAAAATGTTTGCAAGCAAATTACCAAGATCGGAGAGCAATTCAACCCGGTTACCTCCGCTTTAAATATACCCAATGATCCACTGCTGCCTCTGGCAATGAATTCCATAGATTCATTACCTTCTAGTTAATGAAATTCCTCCTCATCTCAGTTCTAAAGGAATGTATTCTAAGGCTATGCATTCTGGTCCTATACTCACCTGCTATAGGAAACATTCTCTCCACATCTATTCAGTCTAGCCCTTTCAATTTTCAATGACTCGGAAGCACAGTACAAATCTTGCATTCAATGTCAGTAAGACCAAAGAACTAATGGCGGACTTTAGAAAGGGTTTAGACGAGGGATCACACACCAGTCCTCATAAAGGGATCAGAAGTGGAAAGGACGAGCAATTTCAAGGTCCTGGGTGTCAATATCTCTAAGGATCTAACCAGGTCCCAACATAATGATGCAGCCATAAAGAAGTCAATACAGCGGCTTTATTTCATTAGGAGTTTCAGGAGATTTGGTACGTCAGCGAAGACACTCGCAAATTTCTGCAGATGTACCGTGAAGAGCTGCATCACCATTTGGTATGGGGTGGGGTGGGGTGGGGTGGGGGGGCGGGGTTGCTACTGTACAGGATCAAAGTCAGCTGCGGAGAGTTGTAAGCTCAGTCACCTCCATCACGAGCACTATAATATCCAGGACATCTTCAAGGAGCAGTGCCTCAGAAAGCTGGTGTCTATTATTAAGGATCATCGTCACACAGGTCATGCCCTCTTCTCATTACTACCATCAGGAAGGATGTACAGGAGCCAAAACGATTCAGACCACTCAACAATTCAGGAAAAGCTGCTTCCCTTCTGCCAGCCGATTTCTGAATAGACATTCAACCCATGAACACTATCTCACTACTTTCATATTTCTTTGTTTTTGCACTAATTTAATTATGTGTATGTGTGTGTGTATCTATATATATATATACACTTACTGTAGCTACATATTGCATTGTCCTGTTGCCACAAAGTTAACAAATTTCTCCACATATCCCGGTGATATTAAACCTGATTCTGATTCTGATATTTCTGCTGTTTCTGATATCAGATACGCAGTACGGGCAGAGTAACCTCCAATGCAATATAACCACCAATGCAATATAACCTGCAGTCCTTCGAAAGTTGCACGCTCCCTCCACCTGCTCGCCCTCAGCTGAAGAGAATGTTAAATATATTCAGCTCTCCTTACACGGAGGGTACCAGCAGTATTAGCTGGAGAACTGAGAGGGAGACTCATGGAATCACAGGATACTACAGCACAGAATCAGTCCCCGAGGCTGTGCTCTCTGGTCCTAGGCTCTCCCATTGAATCTGTTAAATCTGAAGCCGGGGTTCATACCTTTGATTGTCTGGCAGCAGGGCAAATAAAGTATGTGCGGTCCTGGTCTCAACTCCGAGCCCGTTACTGCCAAATAAGTTACCGGTACTGGTACATTGATTTCCCTCAGAAATAATGTTTACTCACCGAGAGACCTCAGTGATGTCTGCTGAATCCTGATAATAGAAAATAAAAGGAAAATATCTGGAAGGAGTGGATCTTCCATGCTATTATAGAACTGGTGTGGTGCAAATTTCCACAAAGAATTAATGAACAAGCTCTGCTTATTACAGTCAACAAGAACCCACTCAGGTTTGACAATGACTCCCATACTTGGTGTACAAGGGGTTCTGAATCTGCTGGAAATCTCGAGCAACGCTCACAACGTGCTGGAGCATCTCAACAAGCCGGGCAGAATCTATGGAGGGGAACAAGCAGGCAAGATTTCAGGCTGAAACCTTCATCAGGAATGGAAAGGGATGGAGAAGAGGCCAGAATAAGGTGTGGGCAGAGGGAGAAGTAGAAGTCGGCAGGAGAAAGGTGGGACGAGATGAGGAGGAAGATGGGTGGATGGGGGTGAGGGTAGGATGTGTGGAACTGGGGAGAGGGGAAATGGGTAGAAGAGGTAAAGGACTGAAGAAGGAATACAATGATAGGGGAAGGCAGTGGAATGAAGTGAAGGAGGTGGGCTGTGGAGTGGGGGGAGTCATTCAGGCTTCTACTCACTTCCCTCCCAATCCTGATGAAGGGTTCCGGCCTGAAATATCAAGAGGTTATTTCCCTTTATAACTGCTGCTTGATCTGCTGAGTTCCTGCAGCATCTTGTGGATCTTGCTAAAATACATACTCGGCCTTTTGCAATGGAGCTGAGTGGGAATTTGCATAGAGAAGTTGCCCCACTCATCAGAGACTAAACCCTGCACGTTGATGTCACACAAGCATACCCATGTGATTAATTAACCTACTTACCTGTACATCTTTGGACTGTGGGAGGAAACCAGAGCACCCAGTGGAAACTCACGCGGCGGTCACGGGAGAACGTATGCTCTCCTCACAGACAGCGGCGGAACTGAACCGAGATCACTGACGCTGTGATAATAGTATCTTAACCACTAAGGGTTTTTACATATTTAAAGATTTTTCTTTAAATTAAAAGATTTTAAATGTGTTTTAAATTACCGACAGCTAAGCCAGAGGATGAGTCCCAGCCAGCTGTCAAAGTATGTTTTTCCATTTGTCCAAAGCCTCCTTGCCAAGACTTTAAGAGCCCTGCAACTGAGGACTGGGCTGACTTCGCTGTGCTGGGTCTGACTAGAGGGTTATTGGACTTGCTGAGTGTGAAATGTGTTTGAAGGTTAGAGCAAGGCATGGTCACTATTGACTATACGCTCTGCTCTTTAATGCACATGAAGTGTACATCATGTCAAGTGAGCAAAAGCTACCTCTGTCCTCTCTGCTTTCTCATCTTTGAGATGTTTGTTCACAGGAGTATCTTCACCCAAGGCAGTGTCAAATTGCAGCAGCTTACACGAGAAGTCCAGCAAACAATTTCGCCGGAAAAGAGTTACAAGCTGCAGACCGCTGGAGTATCTCCTTTTGTGTGGAAATCTAAAGCTGTACGCAGTTACTTGAGGAAATGTTGGCAGTTACACAGATAAGTGCTGTCATATGGCAGAACAATTCAGGCTATTATATCACCTGGGCTAAGCATGTAACAGAAAATGAGGCAAGAAAGCCCATGGCCAAGCAAGATCTCTGTTTCACTTTACATCTATTTATTTATCACAGAGTCATAGAAATTGCGTTTGCCTCCTGCCTGCCTATTTTTCTAACTTACCTGCAAGTAGACTTTGCAACTAGCTTTATTTTTCCAGTTGCGACTTCGCTTTTGGTATTGTTTCTTTAATCCCTGGCTGCAGTTCAGATCCACAATTAGTATCAGGTTTATTATCATTGAATTATGTCATAGGAATATAGTCATAGAAAAGTACAACACAGAAACAGGCCCTTTGTCCCATCTAGCCCAAGCCAAACCATTTAAATTGCCTACTCGCATTGATCTGTACTGGAACCATAGCCCTCCATACCGTGACCATTCATGTACCTACCCAAACTTCTCTTGAACATTGACATCGAGCTCGCATGCACCAGCTGTGCTGGCAGCTCTTTCCACACTTTCATGACCCTCTGAGTGAAGAAATTTCTCTCATGTTCTCCTTAAACTTTCAACTTTCACCCTTAAACCTCGATCTCTGGTTGTAGTCCCATCCAACCTCTACCCCATCTATAACCCTCATAATTTTGTATACCTCTATCAAATTTCCACCCTGTCTTCAACATTCCAAGGAATAATGTCCTAATCTATTCAACCTTTCCTCATAACTCAGGTATTCCAGACCCAGCAACATCCTTGTAAATTTTCTCTGTTCTCTTTCAACCTTGTTTATATCTTTCCTGCAGGTAGGTGACCAAAACTGCACCCATTACTCCAAATTAGGCCTCACCAATGTCTTATACAACTTCAACATAACATCCCATCTGCTGTACTCGATACTTTAATTTATGAAGGCCATTGTGACAAAAGCTTTCCTTAGGACACTATCAAAGGTTCAAAGAATGCATATACAATACAACTCTGGTATTTTTTCATGTCCAGTTAGCCATGAAATAGAGAAAGACCATACATCAACTTCCCTGTATGAAAAAGAAACAGAAACAAAACTTGCAGACTCCAAAAACCCCCACCCTATCCCTGAAGAAGACAAGAGCGACAACAGCATCAGTCCCCCACCCTTCCCCTGCAGGGAAAAAACAGTGGCGATAGAAACAAATCTCCACCTCCTCACTCGCAAAAAAGCACTGCGACAGTAGCATCGAAACTCCCGCTCCCCCTCCCCCTCCATGACGCCACTTTCGATGATTTATAGACCCATATTCCCAGATCCCTTTGTTCTACTGCACTCCTCAGTGCCCTACCGCTCACTGGTGTAAGACCTACCCTGGTTGGTCCTACCAAAGTTCAACACTTCACACTTGTCTGAATAAAATTCCACCTACAGTTGTTCAGCCCATTATTTCAGCTGCTCCAGAAACTGCAGAAATATGTGATAGCCTTCCTTGCTGTCCACTACACCACCACCCAAAACTTGGTATCATCTGCAAATTTTGCACATCCAGTCAGGGGAACAACACTGGCTATCCTCTAATCCTCTGGTACTTCATCTGTCACCAAAGATGATCTAAATATCTCTGCTATGGCCCCTGCAATTCTTGGCAATGTTGTGAAATTTGTTGTTTTGCAGCAGCAGTACAGTGCAATACATAAAATATACTATAAAT
Organism: Hypanus sabinus; assembly: GCF_030144855.1. Lineage (NCBI taxonomy): Eukaryota > Metazoa > Chordata > Chondrichthyes > Myliobatiformes > Dasyatidae > Hypanus > Hypanus sabinus. The sequence goes on along the minus strand of NC_082715.1, from coordinate 15,159,232 downwards.
GATAATAAGGCCATAGGAAATGGGAGTAGAATTAGGCCATTCGGTCCATCAAGTCTGCTCCGCCATTTCATCATGGCTGATCCTTTTCCCTTTCAGACCAAATCTCCTGCCTGCTCTCCGTAACCCTGACTAATCAAAAATCTGCCAACCTCTGCCTGAAGTATACAAATATTCCCAACGACTTGGCCTCTACAGCCGCTTGTGGGTAACAAATTCCACAGATTCACCTCTCTGTAGCTAAAGAAATTCCTCCTCATCTCCGTTCTGGAGGCGGTGTCCTCTGGTCCTAGTTAGAAATACACACATATAGTTAAATATGTAATGCAAAAAGAGAACAAAAATAACGAGGTAGTGTTCAAGAGTTCATTCTCTATTTGTTCATACTTTAATAATTTTAGTCCCAAAAAGAATGTACAAGTTTACTTTACATATATTCATATATCACTATCCATCACTTTATGCCTACTAGCTATGTGTATCCTCTTAATTACATACATTATTTTTGACATCCCTCTTATTTTCATCTCTCATCAAAGACAATTTTAGAATCTACATAAACATGCCACTGCTTTTTAATTAAAAACGTTTGTAATGTTCCCCTCATGAATTCAGTCCATATTCCAGAGGTCCTCCATTGGTCAGGGCCAACCATCGACATGGCATCCCAGCAGTCTGTGAAGTATGCCAACTGGTACGTCAGCCTGGGCAGTACGATACGGAGAGCAAGCTGTTGCCCAGGCTGCCCCTCTCCATGCAACTGATGAAGGAACGGTAGAAACCAATGAAGTTTGGCACCTGCAGCATCGCAGGAGCTGGCATTCAGCATTGAACTCAGCGTAGGACTACCCGAGGGATTCCAGCTCCAAATTTTTCCCTCAGGATTTACCCCCCGAAGTCTCCCCCATAAGTGGGTGTAGTCACAAGGCAGTGGAGGTCTGAAATCAGAGTCCTCCTTCTCTTTGATAAGCTGCCAACTCCAGTGGGGGAGGCCATATTCCATTATTTAATAACTTACAGCATAGATGTAACCATTTCTACATCTTGGATCAAGATTCCAAATGCTAGCTCATTTACAGAAATACAAACAACAACGAGCTGGGCACCAACCTGTATGAGGCACTGTTAGCAATGACCTGACTCCATATCATCCATCTGGACCAAGGCATTTACTTTGAACTTTGAATATGCTATCAACCAACAAAATTCTAGTGCTGTCCGAAGAATTTTTGTCCACCCTTTGAGCATAATTTAATGCCACACTTCAGATTATTGCCACAATGCAGATGTGTAATATCCATACCTAATAGTTAGCTACTAGATTGGGTTGGCGCGTGGCCAAGTGGTTAAGGCTTTCGTCTAGTTACCTGAAGGTCGCTTGTTCGAGCTTTGGCTGAGGCTTGTGTGTGTGTCCCTGAGCAAGGCACTTAACCACACATTGCTCTGCGACGACACCGGTGCCAAGCTGTATGGGTCCTAGTGCCCTTTCCTTGGACAACATTTGTGGCGTGGAGAGGGAAGACTTACAGCTTGGGCAACTGTTGGTCTTCCATAAAGTGGATTGGATAGGCTTTTTCCATTGAGAGTAGGGGAGATTCAAAAAAGAGGACATGAGTTGAAAGTGAAGTGGCAAAAGTTTAGGGGTAACATGAGGGGGATCTTCTTTACTCAGACAGTGGTAGCTGTGTGGAATGAGCTTACAGTAGAAGTGGCAGAGGCAGGTTCGATATTGTCATTTAAAGTAAAATTGGATAGGTATATGGACAGGAAAGGCATGGAGGGTTATGGGCTGAGTGCAGGTGGGTGGGACTAGGTGAGAGTAAGCGTTTGGCACGGACTTAAAGGGCCGAGATGGCCTGTTTCCGTGCTGTAATTGTTTTCTGGTTATATGGTTATAAAAAAAACCCTTGCCCAGGCTTGCGCCCTGGAAACTTTCCAAGGTGCAAATCCATGGTTTATCGAGACTAATGGAGGCCTACTACACTGGATTGGAATCTTTTCCTACGTTACTGTGCAAAAGTCTGTGTGTACAATCTATAGAGCAAGAATGTCCAAGACTTGGCTCGGTACCGTATTTGTCAACACTGAGTGGGGAGCACAGCGGGAGGGTTGTGGGACAGGTGAGGGATGAAGGCAAGGAGGCAGACACACCCTGCCCCGAGCCACTAGACAAAGTCAGTTGATTCTAAACAATTGGGTTACTGATCATTACAGAACGTCTTTCTGGTGCTTCCCACTCTAATCCTCCTTTGCCAGAGCCATGGATTTCACGTGTGTGTGTGTGTGTGTGTGTGTGTGTGTGGAAGGAACGGGGCTTGTTACACCGCTGTTGTGTTCTGTGTTGCCCTGCCGAGCATTGCGGGCATGCTGTGGTGCCTCCGGAGTGTGAGGAGACTCTTGTAGGCTGCCCCAGTTGTGCTGGTTGTTAACGCAAATGACGCATTTCATGGTATGTTTCGATGGCCACGTGATAAATAAATGTTCCTGAATCTGAATGAACAAACCAAGATTAGCTGACTCCCCCATCTGGGCGGCAGGGTAGCATAGCGGTTAGCGTCATGCTATTACATCACCAGCGACCCGGGTTCAATTCCCGTTGCTGTCTGTAAGGAGTTTGTATGTTCTCCCGATGATTGTGTTGGCTTCTTCTGGGTGTCCAGCTTCCTCCCACATTCTAAGGACTGACAGGTTAATTCATCACACGGGTGCAATTCAGTGCTGTGGGCTCGTTTGGCCAGAATGGTCTGTTACCGAGCAGTATAGAGTCATAGTCGCATAGAAAAATACAGCACAGCTGCAGGCCCTTCAGCCCATCTAGTCAATGCCAAACCATTTTAAACTGCCTACTCCCATCAACCTGCACTGTGACCATAGCCCTCCATACCCCTACCATCCATATACCATCTAAACTTCTCCTGAACTTTGAAATCGAGCTCACGTGCACCATTTCTGCTGGCAGCTCATTCCACACTCTCACAGCCCTCTGAGTGAAAAAGATTCCCCTCATGTTCCCCTTAAACTTTTCACCTTTCAACCTTAACCCATAGTTATAGCCCCACCCAACCTCAGTAGGAAAAGCCTGCTTGGATTTGCCCTATCTATACCCCTCATAATTTTGTATACCTCTATCCAATCTCCTCTTAATCTTCTACATTCCAAGGAATAAAGTCCTAACCTATTCAATCTTTCCTTATAATTCAAGGTCCCACCCCTCCAATCTGGCAACAACCTTGTAATAGTATCTCTAAATTAAATTTTAAAAATTAAAATGAATAGACAGGAGGAGAAATACTTCGCTGGTTGTCAGGGAAACCCCAGCCTCCCGGCCCCCTCCAGTGGGCGCTTGTGGAACTTGCCCTGCATCTGCAGTCACTGGTTGCGCAGGAATTCGTGTGACTGAACACGTCCTCCTGGTTCACCGTGGAAGCAATGCAGGATTCTAGTGGGAGTTTGTTTAAATAGGTCTTCATCCGAGCTTTATATCAAATCCATGCAGAATAGAATGAGAGAGCTGACTAGAGCTAAAACCGGGTTATTTTTTTCGAAAGGTCTGCTTTCATTTTTTGTATAATCTATTCAGAGATGTATTTGGGTAAACATCCCCTGCACACACGTACACCCTGTCTGAACGCCCAGCCCCACTATTCTCCAACTCACTGACACACTCTCATCCCGCACTGAACATTCTGCGTTTTTATTGCTGCTGTCTTAAATATTTATATCACTGCTTGTTTTATTACCCTGCAGGAGGACCGCAACCTCGTCGTTGGGTTTGGGGGCTCACCTGCCTCAATGGCCCACAGAGAGTGATGTTGGCTGGAGTCGAGGCCTTGTGCTTTGGCTCTTGGAAGGGTCACGCATGTCAAACAGGTCAAAGGGGAGAAGCCAGACAAAGAGAGGTCCACCCCTACAGGGTCAGGAGTTCAGCTCAGGGCTAACAACCCTGACTGGTAAAACAAAATTGTTATGGAAACAGCAATGAAGAACCCTTCTACATATAATATGATGGCACTCTTGAGTCTCCACCTGGGACTTGAATGACGGACAGCAGTGAAAACCGAGAGGAAGCTACTGACATGTTGAAGGAAGCCCTGAACACCACCAGAGATGGAGGACCTTCACTGCTGCCCTAAACCCCAGTGGTGTCACAGGCACGGCTTGGCTTGTTTTTGTTTTATTATAATAGTGCCAGTAACGTTATACTGTCTCACAGAAACAGGCACCTTGTTCTTTATGTCAGCCTGACAATCTACAGGCCGTGTCAATCAGGGACTTGTGTAACCTTATTTTGAGATTGTATATGCTGGACTGTAACTACATGCGCTGTGTGTGACTGTATGTCCTGCGCTTTGCACCTCAGCCTCAGGGGAATGAAGTTTCGTTTATGTGTATGTGTACATGTGTATGGCTGAATGACAATAAACTTGAACTTAAAGTACCAGCATCATTGAGTCCATCGTATGGCATGGAAACATCGCAGCTTATCCGCCAGTCAAGAGTTCTGTCATAGTTAGTTCCATTTCAAGATTCAAGTTTGTTTAATGTCATTTCTAGTACATGTGTGTAAAGGAGAGTGCTTGTTTCTCTGGACCCAATGAAGCACAAATGAAACACAATACAATAAAGAACGCAATAATAAAAAACACAATAAATATAAATATTTATGATAGCTTTTGTCTGCACATAAAATGATGCTAGGTACAGGACACAAGGCGACTGGCAGGAAATGATAAAGTGGTATGGTGGGGTGGGCCAGTAGCTGGAGGTGTTGCTTGGGGAATGTAACAGTCTTTGAGTCTGTGTTTCCCTGGCGTGGATGTTAAGTAGCCTCCTCCCTGGTAAGAGTGGGTCAAACAGTCCATGTGCAGGGTGGGTGGGGACCTGTATGATGTTACTGGCCCTTCCCTATATACTCTGCCCTTGAACGTGGGTAAGCTGGTACCAGTGGCACACTGGACAGTTTTGACAGCCTTCCCCCGTTGCAGGGCAGTTTCCCTACTATGCAGAATGCCTTCCACTGTGTACCTGCAGAGTGACATGAGTATGGACGTGCTCAGTCCAGCTCCTTTCAGCCTCCTCAGAAAGTCGAGGCATTAGTGAGCTTTCTTGATTGTGTAGGACCCTGTTCCTGGACCATGAGAGGTTGTGCAAGATGTGCACTGGCAGGAGTTGGCAGCTGCTGGTGGTATCCATTGCTGTGTCACACCAATGTAGAGAGGGGTGTGAGTGGTGAGAGTACTCCTGAAGTCAATAACCACCTCCTTTGTCTTGTTGACATTGAGGAAGAGGTTATTTGCCTGGCACCAGGTCCCGATCTCCTCAACCTCCCCTCTGTAGGCCATCGTTGTTGGTGATGAGCCCCGCCACTGTCGTGTCATTGACGAACTTGGCGATGTGGTTACTCAGGTGTGTGAGCGTGCAGTCGTGTGCGAGCGGAGTGTTCGGAGTGGGCTCAGCACACAGATGTGGGCCGGGAAGGTCATTTGCTGGCATTTTGCCCATAACCTCCCCTATCTGCGTACCCATCCAATTGTCTTTTAAACGTCATAGCTGTACGTCCTCTGGCAGCTCAGATTAGTATCAATGCGACACGTGTAAAATTATTCAGCAGCCCACAAGCTTCCTGCTTACCTGACAGATTAAAATGTTTTCTTGCAATGATATCACAACATTTCATGGGAATTCTACAGGACTGCACCAACTTGATATCTTGATTACATTCATTTCATTATTCAAATAATGCCGCACTGACTTTATCTCAAAAACTAAGACGCATGCGCCACCTACTGTCCATTGAAATATATAAGATCCTAAGAGGTTCCATAAGGATGGTATAGCCCAGGGGTGGGCAAACTTTTTGACATGTGGGCCACAAAGGGTTCTAAAATTTGACAGGGGGGCTGGACCAGGAGCAGATGGATGGAGTGTTTTGGTAATACACCTCATAAGAGAAAATAAAATATCATGGGATATGTAGAAAACATGTGCTTTAATTTCAATTGAAAATGAACAAATGCATTACAACAAAATATCTGTCTTTGAAGTCCCATGGTATTTAGCTATTTATTGAAATGACTTTTAAAACACTGAAAATTAAATGAATAAAATACAGCTTCTTTAAGAGTAACAGTTATTATTTTAAAGCACTGAAAATTCTGTTATCCTTCAAGATATTATCATCATCACTCTCCTCCTGACTGTCTTTATTTCAAAAACGGTAGGAGATGCAGGTCTACTTGTCCTGCTCCTTCTTATTCAATTGTCCCCTGTGCCAAAACTCAACAACGACCAGCACAAAGACAGAACAATGACAGCGCGCCAGTATGCGGAGCGCGTTATTTGATCTGGAGCGCATTTTTTATTTTGAGAACGTACGTGCACCTGCGCACTACTCATGTCCATCACTTAACAGAAATGACATGTAACATGTAAGGCTTATTGAAAAAAATATTTTCAAATGTATTTTTTACATAACACAACGAAGAAACTTATTTTTAATTTCAGTGGGAACAGTGTTGTTGGTCTCCCTTTCTAGCCAGCGCATCAAAGTCTGGATTTAGTTTTGTTGTGGCGATTCTCAGGATGGATCTGAGGTGTTGGTCAGTTAATTTGGATCTGTGGCTGGCTTTGTTGATGTTCATGACGCTGAACGCCGGTTCACACAAATAGGTCGAGCCGAACAAAGAGTAAAGTGCAAATGTCAATGTATATAGAGTGCGTCATCTATTGGGAAAACGCCAGAATTGCGGGGGAAAAAACGTTAACAAGGTTTATTAATGTAATTTCATCAAGTTCTGCGGGCCGGATTAAAAAGCTTAATGGGCCGCATATGGCCCGCGGGCCGTAGTTTGCCCATGCCTGGGCTAGCCAGAGGTGGTAGTGGGGATAAGCTCTTATAAGCTCCCAAAGGTGTGCATCTCAAATAGCCTCTGACAACCAAGTCCAGCTCCTGGCCTTCATGTGTTGTCCAGCGGAACTGTTTCTAATGACGGGAGAACGGGCAAAGGCGGGTTACTGGCACCTTTAAACCGGTCGCTTCTGGCAAATGGAGCTTGTCAGTCATGGCTGGCAGCTCATCTAGGAGGAGGAAAACTCAGATCTCAAACCTCTGCTTCCTTGCCGCTATATCCATTCATGGGGAAGGCTCCGGGGGTAAACCCTGAGGGAGAAATCCAGAGCTGGAGTCCCTAGGGCAGTCTAACATTAAGTTCAACCCTGACGGGCAACTCCCGCGATGCTGCTGGTGCCAAACTGTATCAGTCTCTGCCGTTCTTTTGGATTCGTCAGATACGTGGCAAGAAGGAGCTTACTGCCTAGGCAACAGCTTGCTGTCCACGTTGTACTACAAAGGCCTCAGGAGATCCTAAGGACAGGATGACAGGGCAAACATTGAGATGTTAGGGAGGCTCTGGTCCAGCTCCCTCACTGCTGAGGTGACCCCCCCCCCACCCCCTTACCACCAGCACAGCCAGAAAAGATGAGAGAGGATCTGAAGATGAGCTTCATTTGTCACATGTACATCAAAACACACAGCAGACATCCCACCTCTCCCGGAAGTTCCGGGAGTCTCCCGCATATTGATAGCGGCTCCCTGACGCCCGCAAATTACATACAATATTCTGGAAATTGATTTTTGTTTTGAGAGCGAGAGAGAATCATGGTAGAGTGTTCCAAAAGAAACAGAAAATATAAAACGTACTTCACCCACTGAAGTGTACCTCTGCCTAATAGGGGTCAAAAATAATGAGTGTTGCTCGCTGCTCTGTTTGCAACAGTGACTTTTCTATTGCCCATGGCAGGTTAAAATGTTAAAAAACATGTTGAGGTGAGTTTAACAGGAGTCATTCATTTACTAACATAGTTAACGTTACTTAAACTAGCTGGCTAGCTGCTAAGGAGCTACTCTATTGCAGACATCCGCCCTCCCCCGGGAGTCTCCCGCAAATTGATGGTGCTACGTCCCTGAAATGAGTTTTTGCGGGGTGGGACGTCTGCATTCAGTGAAATGTATCGTTCTGTGTCAACGACCGAAACATTCTGAGGACAAGCTGGGGTAGCCACGCTTGCCCCACCAACATAGCAAGCCCACAACTTACTAATCCTTGTTAACCTGAATGTGGGAGGAAACCGGAGCACCCAGGGGAAATCCATGTGGGCACTGAGATAATGTACAAACTCTTTACAGACAGCGGCAGGAATTGTACCCCCATCTTACAGATGGAACTGTGAATGATGATGTTAATCGCTGTTATCGTGCTCCCCTAAAACCGTGCAGAGTTTGCCAGTTCTCCCTGTGAGTGAACTTCACTGAATGGGTTTCCATTAGACATAGGAGCTGGATTAGGCCATTCGACCCATCTAGTCTGCTGCGCCATTCCATCATAGATGATTTATCATCCCTCTCAACCCCATTTTTCTGCCTTCTCCTTGTAACCTTTGACACCCATACTAGTTAAGAACTCTAAAGTGACTCTAGAGCAGGGGTTCCCAACTTTTTAATGCCATGGACGAATTCCAATAAGCAAGGACCTCAGGCTGGGGTCCTCTACTCTAGAGTGTCGCTGAGGAGTAGAATTTGAGGGGCAGTTGATTGAAATATCAGGGAAATAAAATGTGTTAGGGTAGGATTAGTGGTAAACATGTGAGGCTGATGATTGGAACAGAATTAGTTGTCTTAAGGCCCTACCTCTCTCATTTATCTTTCCTACGCTTCACAGTACGCTTCCATTAACTTAAACAGGGAGACGTGGACACAAGTTAAGAATCAGTGATTAAAACTGAGATGAGTAGGAGGTTCTTCTCATGGAGAGTGCTTTGTCTGTGTGATTCTCTACCCCAGAGTGCTGTGGAGACCATTAGAGAAGTTTAAAGAGAAATTAGGAACATTTTTGAAAAATTCTGGAATTTGACACAGGTTCAGACTTTATTCCTTGCAACATATAAGACTGAGAGGAGATTTGATAAAGGTATACAGAATTATGAGGGATGTACATAGGGTAAATGTAAGTAGGCCTTTCCCACCGAAGTTGGGTGGAATTACAACTGGAAGCCGTGGGTTAAGGGTGGAAGGCAAAAAGTTTAAGGGGAACATGAGGTGAAATTTCTTCACTCAGAGGTTGGTGAGAGTGTGGAATGACCTGCCCATGCAAGTGGTGCATATGACAGTGATTTCAATGTTTTTTAGATAGGTACATGGATGGTAGAGGTATTGGGGGCTGTGGTTGAGGTGTGGGTTGTTGAGAGTAGGCAGCTTAGGTGGGTTGGCATGGACTAGATGGGATGAAGGGACTGTTTCTGTGCTGTACTTCTATACGACTCCAGAATCTGCTGAAACCATCCAGCACATAGTAGCAGGATGCAGGATGCAGGCAGGGACAGCATACACTGAACGGCACAACCAAGTTGCAGGAGTTGTGTACAGGAACACCTGCGTTGAGTATGGATTGGACACTCCCAAGTGCAAACGGGAAACTTACGAGAAAGTAGCGGAGACTGACAGAGCTAAGATCCAGTGGGACTTCCTAATCCAGACTGATAAGCAGGTACTGGCCAGCCAACCAGACATAGTGACACTGGACAAGGAACAGAAGAAAGCAATAGTAATGGATGTGGCAATCCCAAAAGACAGTAACATTGGGAAGAAAGAATACGAGAAGCTGGAGAAATACCAGGGCTTGAAAGAATGGATAGAATGGACATGGAAGGTTAAAGCCAGAGTAATCCTGGTGGTGATAGGAGCACGTGGAGCTGTGGCACCTGGACTGGGAGTGTGGCTCCAACAAATCCCATATCTCAGTCCAGAAGTACACACCGCGCTGAACCCTCAAGCTCCCAGGTTTCTGGTAGAGAACCTAAGATTGAGGGAAAAATACACATACACACCATCTATAAAGGATATATATATATATATATACCAAATAGTTAAATAAGTAATGCAAAAATTAAAATCAAAACTTAAAAAAAAGTAATGAGGTGGTGTTCATGAGTTTAGAGGGGAAGAAGTTGTTCCTGAATCAATCAGTGTGTCTTCAGGCTCCTGTGTTTCCTTTCTGATGACAGCAATAAGTACTATTACACAGTACTGTGCAAAGGTCTAAGGCATCCTAGCTATATACATGTACCTGAGACTTTTGCACAGTACCATACTTCATTCCTTCAGCTGTATACAGTTAAAATGAATGAATGATGCATAATACTTCTTGTGAACCAAGAAGAGTGGACAGGGGGCGCTCTTGTACTGTGAAGAACTAGTGAATGATTGTTGTTAATAGTATAACACTACTGTCTGCTGGCAGCCATCAGTATTACATTAATAAAATATCTCCACAGTAGCAATTCCTCACTTTGCCAATTCTTCCCCTCTCTCCTTTCTCAAATTTCATAAACATCATTTCCATTGGTTCCAGTATTCTTTGGTCCTTTCCCCAAGTGATCATTATTTATACGTGAGACTGGGTGAGGTTCTTAAGTGTGGGATATCACACTTAAATATCCCTCTATTAAATAGAGGGATAGTCTCCTTAAATATCCCTCTATTTTGCCACACACACACACACACACACACACACACACACACACACACACACACACACACACACACGGGTGCGCGCGTGCGCGTGCAAATAGTCTAAAAATGCTGGAAATCTTAAAATAGAAACAGTGGAAGCACTCAGTTATTCAGGCTGCATTCACAAAAAGAGAAAGAGAGAGTTAATGTTTCAGGTGGAATTAACTTGTTGGAACGGGGAAAGAGTGGGGAAATAAATGAAGCTGCTGGGGAGGTGTGGATAGGACAAGGGAGTCACTGTGATAGGCTAATGGGGCAGAAAGAAGATGTTTTGATGAGAAAGGATCTCACTGAAACCTGTTGATTATTGGAAGGTCCAGATTTCAGAGCTTCCCAAACTGGAGTTCATGGACCTCTCAGTTAATGACAAGGGTCAATGATATAAAAAAGGACAGGAACTCCTGATCTAGAAAAAGTTGAAGTGGAGAGTATATCTCCTATTGTGGGGAATCTTGGACCAGAGGTCACTGCCTCAGAATAGAAGGACGTCCCTTTAGAACAGAGATGATGAGGAATTTCTTTAACCAGAAAGTTAACCAAAAAGCAAGTCTGTGGAATTCATTGTCACGGAGAGCTGTGGAGGTTGAGTCTTCGGGTATGTTTAAGGCAGAGGTTGGTCAGATCCTGATTTGTCGGGGTGTCGTGGGTTACGGGGTGGAGGCATGAGAATGGGGGTGGGAGGGACAATAAATCAGTCATGGTGGACTGGTGGAACAGTTCCAATGGATGGAATGGCCTAATTCTACTCCTATGTCTAATGGCCTTATGACAAAGGTGTATTAGAAATTGTAGGTCCAGTTGTGCTCTGGAAGGGGAAAATGAACTAAATATTTGAAACACAGGAGAAATGTCCAATTCTAACATGGACACAAAAGGTGGGTTATGTATGTGTTGGGGTGCACTTCGGGTCCAGTGATCACAGTAGCATTAGCTTCAATATAATTTTGGAGAAGGACAGGACTGGACCTAGATTTGAGATTTTTGATTGGAGAAAGGCTAACTTTGAGGAGATGCGAAGGGATTTAGAGAGAGTGGATTGGGTCAAGTTGTTTTATGGGAAGGATGTAATAGAGAAATGGAGGTCATTTAAGGGTGAAATTATGAGGGTCTTTATGTTCTTTATGAGAATCTTTATGTTCCTGTTAGGTTGAAAGGAAAGGTTAAAGGTTTGAAAGCACCATGGTTTTCAAGGGATATTAGAAACTTGGTTTGGAAAAAGAAGGATGTCTACAATAGATATAGGCAGCATGGAGTAAAGGAATTGCTCAAGGAATATAAAGAATGTAAAAGGAATCTTAAGAAAGAGATTAGAAAAGCTAAAAGAAGATACGAGGTTGGTTTGGCAAATAAGGTGAAAGTAAATCCGAAAGGTTTCCACAGTTATATTAAAAGCAAGAGGATAGTGAGGGATAAAATTGGTCCCTTAGAGAATCAGGGTGGTCAGCTATGTGTGGAGCCGAGGGAGATGGGAGAGATTTTGAACGATTTCTTCTCTTCGGTATTCACTAAGGAGAAGGATATTGAATAGTGTAAGATGTGGGAAACAAGTAAGGAAGTTATGGAACCTATGACAATTAAAGAGGTGGAAGTACTGGCGCTTTTAAGAAATTTAAAAGTGGATAAATCTCCAGATCCTGACAGGATATTCCCCAGGACCTTAAGGGAAGTTTGTGTAGAGATAGCAGGAGCTCTGACAGAGATCTTTCAGATGTCATCAGAAACAGGGATTGTGCCAGAAGATTGGCGTATTGCTCATGTGGTTCCATTGTTTAAAAAGGGTTCTAGAAGTAAGCCTAGCAATTATAGATCTGTCAGTTTGACATCAGTGGTGGGTAAATTAATGTAAAGTATTCTTAGAGATAGTATTTATAATTATCTGGATAGACAGGATCTGATTAGGATTAGCCAGTATAGATTTGTGCGTGGAAGGTCATGTTTGACAAACCTTATTGAATTTTTTGAAGAAGTTACGAGGAATGTTGACGAGGGTAAGGCAGTGGATGTAGTCTATATGGACTTCAGCAAAGCCTTTGACAAAGTTCCACATGGAAGGTTAGTTAAGAAGGTTCAGTCGTTTGGTATTAATGCTGGAGTAATAAAATGGATTCAACAGTGGCTAGATGGGAGATGCCAGAGAGTAGTGGTGGATAATTGTTTATCGGGATGGAGGCCGGTGACTAGCGAGGTGCCTCAGGGATCTGTTTTGGGCCCAATGTTGTTTGTAATATACATAAATGATCTGGATGATGGGGTGGTAAAATGGATTAGTAAGTATGCCGATGATACTAAGGTAAGTGGTGTTGTGGATAATGAGGTGGGTTTTCAAAGCTTGTATGGAGATTTATGCCGGTTAGAAGAATGGGCTGAACGTTGGCAGATGGAGTTTAATGCTGAGAAGTGTGAAGTTCTACATTTTGGCAGGAATAATCCAAATAGAACATACAGGGTAAATGGTAGGGCATTGAGGAATGCAGTGGAACAGAGAGATCTAGGAATAACAGTGCATAGTTCTGTGAAGGTGGAGTCTCATGTAGATAGGGTGGTGAAGAAGGCTTTATAAATCAGAGCATTGAGTACAGAAGTTGGGATGTAATGTTAAAATTGCACAAGGCATTGGTAAGGCCAAATTTGGAATATTGTGTACAGTTCTGGTCACCGAATTATAGGAAAGATATCACTAAATTAGAGAGAGTGCAGAGACGACTTACTAGGATGTTACCTGGGTTTCAGCACTTAAGTTACAGAGAAAGGTTGAACAAGTTAGGTCTCTATTCATTGGAGCGTAGAAGGTTGAGGGGGGATTTGATCGAGATATTTAAAATTTTGAGAGGGATAGATAGAGTTGACGTGAATAGGCTGTTTCCATTGAGAGTAGGGGGGATTCAAACGAGAGGACATGATTTGAGAGTTGGGGGCAGAAGTTTAAGGGAAACACGAGGGGGTATTTCCTTACTCAGAGAGTGATAGCTGTGTGGAATGAGCTTCCTGTAGAAGTAGTAGAGGCCAGTTCAGTTGTGTCATTTAAGGTAAAATTGGATAGGTATATAGACAGGAAAGGAGTGGAGGGTTATGGGCTGAGTGCGGGTAGGTGGGACTAGGTGAGATTAAGAGTTCGGCACGGACAAGGGGGGCTGAGATGGCCTGTTTCCGTGCTGTGATTGTTATATGGTTATATGGTTATATAAGAAGCTTTAAAACGAATGGCCAACTTTAAACACCTCTATGTTGGCTCTGTCTGGATATGTGAGCACAATCTAGAGTGGGCCTTCTATGTATGTACATAGTCAATCACTGCCAGTGCCACAGGGAAATCCATCCTCAATGTTTACAAACCCACATGTCTGAGTCACCTCTCTGTCACCTCTTCTATACAACGCTTCACTGTAAATTATAAATATTACTCATGTCTGTACCTTTCTTACAGAAAGTAGCTCAAAATGAAAAAAGGAGACATGAACCACTGTGATCATAATAGTCCTGGCCAGAGTAGTTGAGGTATGGGTCTGCAATGACAGCATTGGAAGCAAGGGCCAGAGTTCAGGAATCACATCGCTGGGGTCTTCATGTACTTTACTATTCAGGAATCTCAATCCTCAGAGTTCCATTTCTGGCCCGATTCCTTCTCCTAAACGGTAGAGATCCTGCAGATGCTAGATGCTGGAAGAACTTAGCAGGTCAGACAGCATCTATAAGACCATAAGACAGGAGAATCAGGGTATTCAGCCCATCGAATCTGCTCTGCTGTTCCATCTTGACTGATCCTGGATCCCACTCAACCACATATACCTGCCTTCTCGCCATATCCTTTGATGCCCTGACTGATCAGGAAATGATCAACTTCTGCTTTAAATATACCCACAGACTTGGCCTCCACCGCAGTCTGTGGCAGAACATTCTACAGATTGACTTCTCTCTGGTAAAAAAAATCCTGCTTACCTCCATTCTAAAAGGTTACTCCTCAATTTTGAGGCTGTGACCTCTAGTTCTGGATACCTCTACCATTGAAAACATCCTCTCCACATCCACACTAACTAGTCCTTTCAACTTTTGGTAGGTTTCAATGTAATCCCCAAACATTCTTTGAAATTTCAGTGGGTATAAGCCCAAAACTGTCAAATGATCCTCACAATTTAACCCCTTCATTCCCAGAATCATCCTCCTGAGCCTCCTCTGGACTCTCTCCAATGACAACACATCATTTCTGAAATATGGGGCCCAAAACTGTTGATGATACTCCAAGTGCAGCCTGACTAGTCTCTTATAACCACTCAGCATTATATCCTTGCTTTTATATTCTATTCCTCTTGAAATAAATGCCAACATTGCATTTGCCTTCTTTACCACAGACTCAACCTGTAAAATAACCTTCTGGGAGTCTTGTCCAAGGACTTCCAAGTCCCTGTGCACCTCTGATGTTTGGACCTTCTCCCCATTTAGATAATAGTCTGCACTATTGTTCCTTTTACCAAAATGTATTATCATTCATTTCCCAACACGGTATTCCATCTGCAACTTTTTTTGCCCATTCTTCCAATTTATTTAAGTCCTGCTGCAATCACATTGCTTCTTCAGCACTACCCACCCCTCCACCTATCATCCACAAACTTTGCCACAAAGCTATCAATTCCATTATCCAGATCACTGACAAAAAATGTGAGAAGTTGCGGTTCCAATACCGACCCCTGAGGAACACCACTAGTCACTGGCAGCCAACGAGAAAAGGCCCCTTTTATTCCCACTCACTGCCTCCTGCCTGCCATTTCTCTATCCCTGCCTCTATCCGTCTTTCCTGTAACATCATCGGATTCTATCTTTTTAAGCAGCTTCACATGTGGCACCTTCTCAAATGCCTTCTGAAAATCCAAGTAAATGACATCCACTGCTTCTCCTTTGTCCACTTTGCTTACTACTTCCTCAAAGGAATCCAACAGATTTGTCAGGCAAGATTTCCCTTTACAGAAACAATGATGACTTTGACTTATAATTTTTGTCCAAGTACCCTGAAAACTCATCTTTAATAACGGACTGCAATACTTTTCCAGCCATTAAAGTGAGGCTAACTAGCTGCTAATATCCTTTCTTTCCCCTTCCTCCCTTCTTAAAGAGTGGAGTGATAATTTCAATCTTCCAGTCCTCTGGGACCATGCCAGAAACAAGTGATTCTTGAAAGATCATGACTAATGCATCCATTATCTCTTCAGCAACCTCTCTCTGGACCCGGGGATGTAGTCCATCTGGTCCAGGTGACTTATCTACCTTAAGACCTTTCAGTCTGCCTAGCACATTTGTAATAGCAATGGCACTCACTCCAGCTCCCTCACACTTATGGTCCTCTGGTGTCTTCCACAATGAAGACAGATGAAAAGCACCCATTAAGTTCATCTGCCATTTCTTTGTCCCCTATTACTACCTCACCAGCATCATTTTCCAGTGGTCCAATATCTACTCTCAAATCCCTTTTACTCTTTATATAACTGAACAACTGTTGTATCCTGCTTTATGTTATTGGCTAGTTTACCAGTATACCCTTATATCTCATCTTTTCCCTTCTTATAGCTTTTTAGTTGCCTTTTGGTGGACTTTAAAAGTTTCTCAATCATCCAACTTCCCACTCACTTTTGCTACCTTATATGCCCATTCCTTGGCTTTTATGCAGTCCTTAACTTCCTTTGTCAAGCACAGTTGCCTACCCCTGCCATTTGAGAAATTTTTCCTCTGTGGGGCAAATCTATCCTGCGCCTTGTGAACTACTCCCAAAAACTTCAACCATTTCTTCTCTGCTATCATCCCCTTCAGTATCCTCCCCCAATCCGTCTAGGTACGATGCTTCAGGCCAAGTCCAGATGATGGGTTTCAGCCTGAGACATCAACTGTTTATTTCTTACCATAGATGCTGCCTGAAACATTGAGTTTTGTGTGTGCTACTCTTCCTTCTACTAAAACTCCAGCAACTTACTCTGTGCCTGTTTTAGATCTCCTCTTCTTCATCCTCCCAGTGAAGTGGACAGCTGAGCATCCATTTCTTCAGCAATAACTGAGGCTTTATATGGCATCGACAGGACTGTTAACAGATGGCTTGCCTTCTGCATCCTCCATTCATTCCCAAACAAACGTACAAAAAATTCAGGATCGTTGAATGCAGTCTGAAAGAGGGTCATTTCTTGGTGTTATTATTTCTTGGTGAATGGCTCTTGTATAGTTTTCATATGGCATCTACTCATGGCAAAATTCAGCTGATATTTTGTGGCTCCTTTTGACAAAACAAACTTCTGATATACACTCAGTGGTCATCTTACTAGGTACCCCTGTACACCTTTTTAATCTTTTAAATATCTAATTAGCTAATCATGTGGTAGCAACTCAATGCACAAAAGCATATAGACCAGGTTAAGTTGTTCAGACCATACATGAGAACGAGGAAGAAATGTGGTCTAAGTGACTTTAGCCTTGGAATGAATGTTGATGCCATACATTGTAGTTTTGTTGTTTCAGAAGTGCTGATCTCCTGGAATTTTCACTCACAACAGTCTCTAGAGTTTACAGAGAATGATGCAAAAAACAGAAAACGTCCAGTGGGCGGCAGTTGTGCAGGCAAAAAGGCTTTGTCAATGAGAGAGGTCAGAGGAGAAAGGCCAGACAGGTTCAAGCTGACAGGAAGGCAACAGTAACTCAAATAACCATGTGTTACAACAGTGGTGTGCAGAAGAGCATCTCTGTATGTATAAACACATTGAGCCTTGAGGTGGATGGGCTGTAGAAGCAGAAGAATTGAATTGAATTGACTTTATTTCTTTCTTCCTTCACATACACGAAGATTAAAAATATTAATGTTACATCTCCATCTGAATGTGCAATGTGCAATTTATAGTGATTTGTAATATCCAGTATGTACAACAGAACAGTCAATATAGCTTAGAAATACAATTGTATCAGTGTGAATTAATTAGCCTGATGTCCAGGTGGAAGAAGCTGTCCCAGAGCCTGTTGGTCCTGGCTTTAATGTTGTGGGACCATTCTCTGCATGGTAGCAGCTGGAATAGTTTGTGGTTGGGGTGACTCAGGTCCCCAATGATCCTTCAGGCCCTTTTTATGCACCTGTCTCTGTAAATGTCCTGAACAGTGGGAACTTCACATCTACAGATGCACTGGGCTGTCCGCACCACTCTCTGCAGAGTCCTGTGATTGAGGGCTGTACAGTTCCCATACCAGGCAGTGATGCAGCTAGTCAGGATGCTCTCAATTGTATGCCTATAGAAAGTTCTTAGGATCTGGGGGCCCATACTAAACTTCTACAACCATCTGAGGTGAAAGAGGCGCTGTTGTGCCTTTTTCACCACACACCCGGTATGTACAGACCACGTGAGATCGTCGGTGATGTGTATGCTGAGGAACTTAAAGCTGTTCACCCTCTCAACCCCAGATCCATTGATTCTATTAGGGCTAGCCTGTCTCCATTCCCCCTGTAGTCCTCAACGAGTTCCTTTGGTTTTGCGACATTGAGGGAGAGGTTGTTTTCTTGACACCGCTCTGTCAGGGTGATGACTTCTTCTCTGTAGGCTGCCTCGTTATTATTTGAGATTAGGCCGATCAATGTAGTATCATCAGCAAAGTTAATTAGCAGATTGGAGCTGTGGGTTGCGACACAGTCATGGGTATATAGAGAGTAACTGGGTTCCACTCTTGTATCTAATAACATAGCCATCATCAAGGACCCTCATCATCACGCTTGGCGAAGAAGGAAGAGTTATTACCCCTCAACCATCAGGTTCCTGAACCAGTGTGGACACAGTACAACATTGAACTGATCACTGAACACATCCGAGCTTCCAGGGTCTCTACTACTCATGTTTTTAGTATTAGTAATTTAGTTATTATTAATAACAAACATTGTTTATTTTTGTATTTGCATGGTTTGTCTTATTTTATTGGTTGCTTGTCCGTCTTAATGTCTAGCTTCTCATTGATTCCATTGTAATTCTTTGTTCTACTGTGAACACCTGCAAGGAAATGAATCTCAGGGCAGTATTTGGTGAAACATTGCATATGTAATTTAATAATAGATTCCCTTTCGAATTTGACATACACATCACACGTGCTTTCCGATTTGCTGTGTCGCGCAAGTCAGGGTCAAATATGTACTTGTGTTATATAATCAAAAACAGGAAATAAATCTCCTCCTATAGAATTGAAAACGATTAATTTCATGGCCTGAAGTTGTTAGATGACGCACTACCTACACTCCATCGGCTCCAGGCATGGGAATAACATTGGGATTTCATGCAAGCTAATATTGCATGTCAAAAAAATATTGACATTTATGTACCCGAGTTTAAAAAAAAACAAATGCATCTTTTACTTCTGGCTACATGTCTTCTTTAAAAGGATCTAACTTGCATTTTCTGACCTATTCCTTCCAATATTTTTAGTTTGCAAATCACTTATCCTTTACAGATTTCAGTTTGAAAAATAACTATGAAACAAGAATCAAGCAAAGATGCACTACAGCGTATTAATCACCTGCAATCAATTAATCATGACACTTAACTGTACCAATTACTCTGAAGTATTTAACATAAATTAAGAGCTGGTGTTTTGTGTGTGCCTGATAACAAACCCTTTAATTAAAATAGTTAATGTAAAAACTACAATTTTAATTAAAAATGGATCGACTCTACCTATGTCAAAGTTTAATTGCAATGTAATAAAGAGCAGCATGTTTAATTAAAATTATTGGAATGAAAATATAAACAGAACATAATTGATTTTAAAATTAAGTAATTTTTTCTGTTGAGGAAAATGTTGGTGGATTTGTGAGAATCATAGAGCTTCAGAATGCTTTTTCACGTATTCATGTTTCAAGTACATGGTTAATTCAAAGGTTATGGTGAGAAGGCAGGAGACTAGGGTTGAGAGAAATAATAAATCAGCCATGGAGCAGACTTGATGGGCCAAATGGCTAAATTCTGCTCCTATGTCTTATGGTTTATTTTAAGTAGCAAACAGATTTTTGAATAATAGTGTCTCAGTGATTCCAGTACAGTTATTATTCATAACAAGAGAAAATCTGCAGATGCTGGAAATACAAGCTACACACTCAAAATGTTGGAGGAGCCAGCATCTATGGAAAAGAGTGAACAGTCGACGATTTGGGCCGAGACCTGAAACACCGACTGTGTGCTTTTCCATAGATGCTCCTGGCCTGCTAAGTTCCTCCAGCAACTATTATTTGAGTTGCGTGTAACTATAAGCAACGGAACATTAAATGAATACCAACGATTATTAAGCTGTAGTTATCTGGGCTCTGTTCTCATTTTGCCATGATTTGTCAAACTGAAGTCTGCAAGAACAAAGTGACCTTCAAGGGAGATTAGCTTTATTTGTCACATGCACATCAAAACTCGACGTGTACAGTGAACGTCAATGATTAACGCAGTCCATTCATGTGCTGAGGGCAAGCTGCAAGTGTTGCCATGCCTCTGACCCGCCAATACGGCATACCCACAACCTACTGACTTGTACGTCTTTGTATCATGGAAGGAAACCCAGGCAGTCACAGGGAGAACAGCACAAATCCCTTACAGACAGAAATGGGAATTGAGTCGCAAAAACGAGAAAATCTGCAGATGCTTGAAAACCAAAGCAAAAACCGTTTACTCTTTTCCATAGATGCTGCCTGCTCTGCTGAGTTCCTCCAGCATTTTGTGTGTGCTGCTTTGGGAACTGAACTACTCTTCAAGAAAGGAGGAAGGCAGCAGAAAAGAAATTATAGACCAGTGAGCCTGAACTCAGTGGTTGGGAAGATGTTGGAGTCAATTGTTAAGGATGAGGTAATGGAGTACTTGGTGACACAGGACAAGATTGGACAAAGTTAGCATGGTTTTCTTCAGGAAAAATCCTGCCTGATGAACCTGTTGGAATTCCTTGAGGAGATTACAAGTAGGATAGATAAAGGGGATGCAGTGGGCATTGTATATTTGGACTTTCAGACGGCCTTTGACAAGGTGCCACATGAGGTTGCTTACCAAGTTAAGAGCCCATGGTATTACAGGAAAGTTACTAACATAGTTAGAGCATTGGCTGATTGGTAGGAGGCAGTGAATGGGAATAAAAGGATCCTTTTTTGGTTGACTGCCAGTGATTAGTGGTGTTCTGCAGGGATCGGTGGTAGGATCACTTCTTTTTATGCTGTATGTCAATGATTTAGATGATGGAATAGATGGCTTTGTTGCCAAGTTTGCAGGTGATATGAAGATTCATGGAGGGGCAGGTAGTGTTGAGGAAACAGGTAGGCTACAGAAGGACTTAGACAGATTAGGAGAATGGGCAGGAAAGTGGCAAATGAAATACAATGTTGGAAAATGCATGGTCATGCACTTTGGTAGTAGAAATAAATGTGCAGACAATTTTCTTAATGGGGAGAAAATCCAGGAATCTGAGGTGGGAAGGGATTTGGGAGTCCTTGCGCAGAACACCCTGAAGGTTAACTTGCAGGTTGAGTCGGTGGTGAGGAAGGCAAATGCAATGTTAGCATTCCTTTCAAGAGGTCTAGAATACAAGAGCAAGGATGTGATACTGAGGCTTTATAAGGCACTGGTGAGGCCTCACCTTGAGTATTGTGAACAGTTTTGGGCCTCTCATCTTAGAAAAGATGTGCTGGCATTGGAGAGGGTCCAGAGGAGGTTCACAAGGATGATTCCAGGAATGAAAGGGTTATCATACGAGGAACATTTGATGGTTCTGGGTCTGTACTCACTGGAATTCAGAAGGATGAGGGGGATCTCATTGAAACTTTTCAAATGTTGAAAGGCCTAGACAGAGTAGATGTGGAAAGGATGTTTCCCATGGTGGGAGAGCCTAGCACAAGAGGGCACAACCTCAGGATAGAGAGGTGCCCTTTCAAAAGAGATGCAAAGAAATTTCTTCAGCCAGAAGGGCAGTGAATTTTTGGAATTTCTTGCCACATGCAGCTGCAGAGGCCAGGTTGTTGGGTGTATTTAAGGCAGAGATTGATAGGCTCTTTATTGAACATGGCATCAAAGGTTTTGGTGAGAAGTCTGGGAACTGGGGTTGAGGAGGAGGATGAAAGGGTCTGCCGTGATTGGATGACGAGCAGACTGGATGGGCCAGATGGCCTAATTCTGCTCCTATGTGTCAGGGTCATATGGTCTTATGAATCCCGATTGCTTGTGCAAAAAGGTGTTACACTTGTCCCTCCCTTTGTTAAAATGAAGCCTGCAAGAACAAAGTGACTTATATGCTGGAAGATATCTCCCATTACTATTCTGCTTTCTATTTGTTCAGAGGATGTCGGTGTGGAGGGAGATGGAATGAAGGTGTGTCATCCCCTCGCTAAGGACGCTTGAAAAGTGCGTGGAATTTTACATCAGTCTAATAGTCACCTGTTATCTTTATTATGATTATTTTTATAATGAATTTCAGATTTGTTTGAATTTGAATTCTCCAGCTGCCAAGGTTGGTCAATCTGGCTTATCTGGAACTCCTTGCTGGTCCAAAAACTCAACCCAACCACTATGCACCATGCTCTTTGTAACACTGGGGTTAACGGAGGAAACACATTCAGTCCCTGTGCATTCCTGGGTCACTTTCTCACTTTTGGCCCGCTTGGATTTGCAGATCTGGGAGGTGGAGTTCAATGTTTGAGATCAGATATGCTATTGCAGCTGAGGTTTGTAAACTGGATAGTCAGCCCGTAGAAGTATACTGGGTGGAGGGAATTAGGCCGTTTTGTTTAAAATAAGCTAGCAAGTTGCAGCCGCGTTTGGTCACTGTTATCTTTGAATGCTGTCCGTAGTCATACATGGAAACTGCTATCGATGGGGTCAGGGATTATGCTGCTTCTTCACGCAGCAGCGGTATACTTTTAAACACAGCACGGTCGGTGTAGTGGCTAGCATAATGCTTTGCTGCGCCAATTCCTACTGGTGCTTTTTCGGAGTTTCTACATTCCACATGTGCCTGCATGGATCTCCTCTGGGTGCTTTGCCTTCCTCCCACATTCCAAAGACAGACAGGATCGGGTTAATGAGTTGTGGCCATACGACATTGGCTCCGGAAACAAGGCAGAACTCGTGGCTGCCCCCAGCACATCCACATCCTCGGACTGTGATAGCCGTTGACGCAAACAATGCATTGGACTGTATGTTTCAATATATGTGCGACAAATAAAGCAAATCGAAATATTTAAACTGCTCAACTTTCACTTGCTACTTTTCAAAGCCTGCCCTAGCGCCCTGAGTAAGTTGAAATTAAGTTAACTTGAAATCATGAAGTTAAAAGCAAGAGGTCTGCAAAGGGTCTTTCAGTTCACTGTTACTAGTCCAATCTAACAAGGCCATTATTGCAGTGACTGAACAGCATTATTTCTAATGTAAAAATGTAATCTTGAAAGAAAATGACCACAATGAATCAAATCAAACAGAAAGCCACTGGAAATGTGCAGTGGGTCAGCAATCATTCATAAATAGTAAAAACAAGTAAAGATTTTTAATTTTTTTATTAATGTAATCTCTTTCACCATGTCACATTTATAAACCAATGCTAAATCTGATGGTCAATGTGTAACAATTTCTGATACAAGATATAATTAATACAATTAACGTGATGTCCCTATTACAATTGAGAAGATCAAAATCTTCTGATTAGGATGCCATCCCATTATGAAATATCATGTTGGGAAAATTAATGACTGGTATTAGAGTCTATACCCTTGCAAAATTTAACATAAATAATACTGTTTTATAAATTGCAAAGGTGCTAAATTTAAAAAGAGAGACTCCAGAAAATAGGTTATTTGTGGACAATGAACAAGAGACAATCTGTAGATGCTATATGTCCAAGCAAAACTCACAAAATACTGGGAGAACTCAGCAAGCCAGGCAGCATCTATGTTAAAGAGTAAACAGTCAACATTTCAGGCTGAGACTATGACCTGTCCTGAAGAAAGGTCTTGGCTTGAAATGCCAACTGTTTACTCTTTTCCACAGATGCTGCCTGACCTATTTAGTTCCTCCAACATTCTGTGTGTGTTGCGCTACTTGTGATTAACGACTGATGACAAAATTGAACCAACTATTGTAAGATCTCATGTCTGGAATCAGATAGTCCAGGCAATTTTGCATACTACACAGGGCTTAGGACCTGTGAGGATTCACAGTTCCAACTTTTGTTCAGTGATAGAGTTCCTCTTGTCCTTACCTACCACTCTGAGCCTCCACATCCAACACATCATCCTCCGCAACTTCCACCATCTCCAAAGGAATCCTACCATTAAACATATCTTTACTTCCATCTCCCCCCCCCCCCCCACCAGGGATCGCTCCTTTCACAATTCCCTTGTCCATTCATTGTTCCCCACTTATCCCTAACAGCTTAAGTGCTACACCTGACCATTCACCTCCCCACTCACCTCCATTCATGGCCAAAAACTGTCTTTCCAGGTGAGATAACACTTCACCTGTGAATCCGTTGGGTTGTCTATTCAGTCCAGTGCTTCCAAATGAGACCCATCGTAAACTGGGGGACTGATTCATCAAGCACCTCCACTCCACCTGCCAAAAGTGGAATTTACTGCTCAAACATTTTAATTCCAATTCCCAGTTCAATATGTGCCAAGCTGAGAGCATCCTCAGGGTGGAGAAGCAACACGTTGTATTGCCTCTGGGTTGCATCCAACCTGTTGGTATGAATATCGATTTCTCCTTCCGGTAAAGAATATTTCCCCCGCCTCCTTCTATTCCCTACTCTGGCCTTTTACCCCTTCTTGCTAGTCCTCCTTCCCCTCTCCCCCACCTTTTTACTCTGGTGTCTTTCCCCCTTTCCTTTCCAGTCCGGAAGAAGGGTCTCAGTCCACAACATTGATTTCCATTGATGCTGCCTGCTCTGCCAAGTTCCTCCAACATTTTTTTGTGTGTTGCTTTGGACTTCCAGCATCTGCAGAATTTCTCATGTTTTCAGTTTTTGGCCTGTCCCCCGTGCTAGAAAATGTTTGGTCCTGGATAAGAAAAGGACCTGGCTTCCCAAAGAAAGTAACAAAGAACTTCAGCTGCTGAAAATGTGAAAGAAAAACAATTGAAAGTCAGGCATCATCTCCTCTATGTGGTTCTGATCCAACTCCCCTATTGTTATCATCTACACTCCCTCCTCCCAGCAACCCCACTGCTGGAATATTTTCTCAACTAAAACCTCATTTGCATCCCATGATTGAAACCCCAGCCGTCACGGATTGTACTTTAGAACTTTTCACTAAATGCCTACCCCAAAAACAGTTGAAAACGTCTTTCTCAAAATTTCATTAAGGTGTGAAACAGTTTGTAAAGTCCCTTAAAATAATACACCAAAGTGAAAAAGGACTCTAGAAATTAAGATTTTGCTTTTAATCACTCTGAGATATCTGCAATAATTATCTTCCACAACAGATGATGCTCTTTACCCGTTTTTGAATATATCAAAGCAGATGTAGCCCTGAAGAAGTCTCTGTCTAAAATGTTGACTATCTATTCATTTTCATCGATGCTAACTGCCCAGCTGAGTTCCTCCAGCATTTTGTGTGTGTTGCTATGAATCTGTTCTGTTTCAATTTATTATACTATTTTTTTTGAAGTCGTAAGATAGAACTCTATGTGAAAAGTAGAACTGATAATGTTTACAGTAAAATGGCCAATGGCCAAGTAAAAATGTCCATGAATTGCAATGTTACACACTGGCCGGTTTTGATACCTGTTCAAAGTAAATTTATTATCCAAGTACATATATGTTACCACCTACAACCCTGAGATTCATTTTCTTATGGGCATTCACAGCAAGTCCAAGAACCATAACAGTTCACATTTAATTGTCATTTAACCATACATGAACACAGCCAAACACATAGAATCAATAGAAGACAGTATCCCAACAGGACAGATACACAACCAATGTGCAAAAAATATCAAACTGTGTCAACACAAAAGAGAAAACAAAGATCACAAATAAATAAGTAATAAATATCAAGAACAAGAGTCCTTGAAAGTGAGGCAGAGTTTTTTCATGAAGAGGAGAAGGGTTGAAAGACAGGTGTCCTAACGAAGGGTTTCGGCCCAAAACGTCGGCAGTGCTTCTCCTTATAGATGCTGCCCGGCCTGCTGTGTTCCACCAGCATTTTGTGTGTGTTCCTTGAAAGTGAGATCGTTTTAAATATCCTGTAGATGGCTATCGGCTCGAAACTTTGACTGTTTATGCTTTTCCATAGATGCCGCTTGGCCTGCTGAGTTCCTCCAGCCTTTTGCGTGTGTTTCTGTTTTGAATATTAATTTGTTTCCAATCCACAGAAACCACTGAACTGATATTAGCAGCCATACAGCGGTGGACAAGACCTCATAAATCTCCTTCACTGTGTCCATTTTACTGTGCCACCTTTGAGACCAGTCTATAAATACTTATATTAAAATAATTAATTTTGTCTAACTATTGAGTGAAGATCAGCCGTTTCTTCACCAATGAAGATTTTGAGTGAGCAACAATTTTTTTTGTTTTATGATTTCACTTGAGTCTTCAGCACAGAAATCTGAGCTTCATTGGAGTGCTATACAGATTGTGCTGTGCCAATGGCAGTGTTACTTTTCCAGTTGACCTGCTAAACAGAACCCCCTCACAGATGAATGTACAGACATTTACCCCTCAACCATCTCATTAACACAAACTATCAGGTGGATATTTCACAGCGTATAGAACCTTGCTCTGCCTAAATAAATACTTCTACATTTACCATAATATGACTGTGTTTGGAGGAACCTGAAAAAGTTGTATAAAAATTTAAAATTTCTTTTTCTTCAATTCTAAGCAAATTTACATTATTGCCCTCATCTCTTATTCATTTACCCTCTCATGTTTAGTACTGAAGACTTCTAATTGTTCCTCTTTGCGTCAGCATCTATGCATTTTTCTTGTGTCTCTTGGGCTTTCTGATCAGCCCTTTAATGTGCTTTTGCACGTTCCTACGTTTGTCCAATTGAATCTCTTCCCAATTTGAATTTGTATCCCTTCTTTACTCCAATTTATTTCAGTGTTAATTTGTTAATCTATTTAAGTCAAACTTGTTTGCCAATTTTTTTCTGACATGCTATGAATTAATCTTTTGAATAGCCATTCTAAATGTGCTTGAAGAGAGTGTGGTTGAACAGCCACCTGCAACTTAATTGCTTTAGCCCTCCTAACGTGTGAGACTATTCAATTGCTAATTGCGATTCAGTCCACAGAATCTTAGTGCTGTCTGATATAGCCTGGCAATCTATTGATTTGTACAAACCCCAGCTTCTCAGGAAAGGCAGCCCTTGCCACCTTTAGCAAACACACACAAAATGCAGGGAGAAACTCAGCAGACCAGGCAGCATCTGCGGAAATGAAAATGCTGTTGCTATTTTGGGCCGAAACCTTGTTAACTTTGAACTTAATACGAAAACAAGAAACAATACCCTTGAGGCAATCTCTGCCCGTTTTGACTGTAAAGATTAAATGTTACCCTATTTTGCTTTAAGACTCTCAGTACACTCTAAGGTTATAAAATGACAGAAAAATCAATTTTCCGTAATTTTCTTTGAAGATAGATATGTCAACAAGTCACCTTACTTCATATGACATATAATAAAAATTTTAACATTTATCTTCTGTGTTGACTCACTTCAATCACAATTTCGAACCACAGTTTGAGTGCTCTCTCTCTCGACGGTGAGTGCTTGCTGCCGATTCTTGAGTTGGGGATACTCAAAATAAAAGTGGTATTACAGACTGTAATGTTGAAACAGCAACTGTTTGTCTCCTCTCTTGCTGAGGAAAGTGATTATCTCTCTCTCCTTTAGTGAGAGCCTGAGGGATGTTGAAATGTTAGGAAGAAAAGTAGTTATGATGGGCTGTAGACCATGGTCTCTCTTTGGGGCTTTGCTGTTGCATGGTGACTGATGGAAGTGCTGATACTTTCTGCTAGAGTAAGTAGGGAGAAGGTTGACGCTGCTTGCTGCTTCCTGTGTGTAGGAGGGGGGCAAGGGCTTCATACATTTTTTCCTGTCATTCATTCTTTGGGGTTTTTCTTCTGTTTCAAGGATGACTTCGATGAGCAAGGATTTCAGGTTGTATATTGTATACGTTCTCTGAAATTAAATGGAACATTGAACCATTTTGACTAACTTCAAGTCCACATATTCGGAGCCAATTCCAAATAAATTCTAAAATTGCATTCAGACACAATAATGGTCATAGTATTTTGAAGTTTCATTTATTATCAAAGTATGCAGTATACAACTCTGAGATTCTCCAGATAGCTACAAAACAAAGCAAACCATTGAAATCAAAGAAAAACATCACCTCCCTGCACATAAAAAACAAGCAAATAGTGCCAGCCAGAAACATGATCATCAAACCATCCCCTCCCACGCAGAAAATCAACTCATGCAAACTGCAAGAACATTAAACTCCAACTCCTCCACACAAAAAAAACGTACAAATTGCGCCAAATTAAATTGCTCAAATGGCAGCAAGAACGAACAGATGAAAATATGGAATATAAAAGATCTCAAACCAAAAAGAGCACAGTAAAATTCTACCATTATTCGCCAGGCATGGCATTATTTTTTTTGAACCATCTTCCCTGAATCTTGGTAGAATTTTCTAGAGATAAAAAAATCTGTATAGGATTTTGGGAAATATTAAACTTGGCCATGTCAATTAGTTACTGAATGTTGGTTTATAAATTTCAGTTGCCCTGTTCGATTTTGCACACTGTGGATATTCCTTAACACAAATCCAAATGGCCTTTTCACTGAAGTACAAGTCATTTGAAAGACGTGGATCAGAAATCAATCACTTTAATTGGAACCAGCAAGAGAAAAAGTGAATTCTATTTCTTATGTCTGTGTACAGTGAGGTATTTTCATAGTATAATGTAGATATAATGAGAATATACTGAAGGCATTCCGTCTAGTCACTACAATATTAATGACCCAACACTGCTTGTGCTCCTTGTTCTCTGGTAATCACATTCCATATCCTCAAGGGGCTATAGATCTTTGCAGTGTTGGCACATACAACACAACTGGAATGCTAAATGAATTTTGTTTTTTTTCCCCAACCATTTTTAATAACTGCAGAAATGATATTCAGAATTCTGAAGTGCACAGAATTATTGTTTAGATCGAATTTTTAGATAGTAGGAATCTTAATGCTAAATTCCCATTTGGATAATCTACACTTGAACCTGAGACCCTGGTTGTGTTTCATACGCACTTGATGAGACTACTTGAAAAAAAAGACATTATTAGCAGAGCACTCCATTACGGCAGATATTGGAGATATGTACCATGACAACACAAATGTTAAACTCTACTTCAATTTTTAACTTTAGGCATCATTTTCAAATATATTTCAATATTAATTAAAATAGGAGCTTCAGGTGTTTGCTAAGCAAGCTGGTATCTTGAGATACAGAACATTCCAGACAAAAAAACATTTAGGATTGAAAATGTACTATTAAAAAATACAGTAATGTTCTTACAAATGTTCTTTACCTCTTCTCTGAGGACAAACTGCCCATATATTTATTGTAGGAAAAGAGAACAAGAAAGGGCTTGAAACTTCAAACTGAAAAAAAAGAGTAGTGATATCCATTCTATCAATCGGATTCAAACCTGGTAACCTTTTTATATTTTAGTAACGTCATAATGTAAAAGATGTGGGACCAGTTTTCAATAAATCCTAACTGTGCATGAAAAGTGGAAATATGTAACTATTTCTGTAGTACTAATTCTGATAGTAACAGCTGTACCATTTCTTAAAACTATGTTCTAATCATATAAAAACAAATAAGCTAATGTCTTTTACCAGCATTGCCACTCATTAGCCATGAACTTGCCTATTGACTTTCTAAACTGTTTTTGCAAAGCATGCTGCTGTCAACAAGTCATCTGAAAGCACTGTGGTTTCAACAGGACTTCTGTGCATTTCCTTAAGTCGACTGAAGAATGATTAATGAGAAGTCAGAAACCGAACTTAATATCAGTTAGAATATTTAATTGAATAATAAAATTGGAAAACAAAAGGGGTGACTGGAATAGACAGACATGAAAAATAAAAACAAAGTAAATAGAAGATATTTACCTTTTAAAAAAAACTCTTAACAGAACAAATATGACTCCAAGCTTGTAAAAAGTCATTTGCAATGCCAAAGGTATTTTACAGCAATTAAGACATCATGTGGTTCAGCAGGTGGACAATTACCAACTCTTTCTGAGGTAAGTCAGTAAATTCATAGTAATCAAGGCATTTGATTGGTGAGACAATTTCTGGAGAATACTTCTAGACTTTAACTTAGCATGTGCATCACATAAACAGCAAGGATCATATTATAGCCCTTCCAAGAGCAAAACACTGAGGCTCTGCTAAATTAGATCATATAAATAAAACAGTACATTATTGAACTGTACTGAAGTGCAAATCTGCCTACCATTCATTACCCAACCAAAATCAAAATGGCAGGATACTGAAAAGTCTTGGAACCCACTTAAGTTTGATATTGAGGGATTCTGAGTGGGGGCTGGGGAAGCCAGAAAGAGGTGAACTAAGTAACAACAGATTTTAGATTGTGAGGAAAGGAGAATCAAACGTGATTAAATGCTCAGAACCTTAGATTACCTTTTCCCCTGTACCCACCCACTACCCCTGCCCCCACATCATAGCAGCAAAGTAACTGACTGGAAAATAAATTACCTGGAAAACAAATATTTTTCTTGTCAAATGATTTTCCTACACAGAAAGCTGACAAATTCTCTTTATCAGCACCAGTCACAAACAAAATAGAATTCCATCAGTCCTTTCATTTCATTTAGTTCTAATCCTTAAAATACCTGAAACATTGTTGATCAAGTAGGTGGCTTTTTAACTTGAAATTGGTGCCTACAAACAGAATGTTCTTGTATTGTTATGCTAAGTAAAAGTTTGGATAGTTTTGTCTTGAAGACGCCATTAAGTTGCAAAACAGAAATCATGGTGGTGCTTTACATTTGTCATCATGTAAATACCTTTTAATATCACACATACACAAACACACACTCACTCACTCCTGCACTATTCAGTTATGTGACAACATTTAATTACAAATTTGTGTAAAAGATAGTAAAAAGTTTTAACAAAGTAACAGATAGCTCAGTTATAAGCAAAACTGTTTGGTTAAAAAACATTAATTACAAATGCTATTATTTGCAATATCAGTAAGGTGGTTTTTAAAGTTAAACCTTTCTTTCAGCTTCATAATTGGTACTTGTTTTTCAGAATGTCAAGAAAAAAGCTGACCAACATACATGCCTGGTTTTGAAATAAATATGTGGTCCACTTGAAAAAGTACAAAAAGATTTTAGCCTTCAGAAGCAGGGCTTTAAGATATGACCTCCGTTTGCTACATTAGCATCCATTTTGACGAAAGTTCACTGATCTGACGTGGTAACTCTGCTTCTCTCTTCGCAGATGCTACCCAAACTGAAGGGCATTTACAGCTTTTTCCACATTCTATTTGATGGTTTGTTCAGACCTGATCCTGAAAGGGAAGACATATTATTAGCCAGTTTTGATACCTTGCACATAGGAATGCAAGCACTGAACAATAAGAAAAAAATGAACATGGAAAAAACTTCCTAAAACTTCTATTTTCTTACAGACAAAAAGTGACCAATTTATTAGATACACCTACTCATTAATGCAAATATCTAATCAGCCGATCCTGTGGCAGCAAATCAGTGAATAAAAGCATGTGGACATGGTCACGAGGGTCAGCTGTTCTTCAGACCAAACATCAGAATGGGGAAGAAATGTAAGTGGGATTGAAGTGACATTGACTGTGGAATGATTATTGCTGCCAAACGGGGTGGTTTGAGTACCTCAAAAATTGCTGATCTCCTGGGATTTTCACACACAAGTCTCTAGAGTTTACAGAGATTGGTGTGAAAAATAAAAAGCATCCAGTGAGCAGCAGGTCTCTGGGCAAAAATGCCTTGTTGATGAGAGAGATCAGAGAATGGCTAGGCTGATTCAAGCTGACAGGAAAGTGACAGCAACTCAAATAACCGCGTGTTACAACAGTGGTGTGCAAAGAGC
Organism: Hypanus sabinus; assembly: GCF_030144855.1. NCBI lineage: Eukaryota > Metazoa > Chordata > Chondrichthyes > Myliobatiformes > Dasyatidae > Hypanus > Hypanus sabinus. Next base: position 15,127,536 of record NC_082715.1, on the reverse strand, counting down.
ATTTTTTGAACACACATCGAATCTTGAAGTAATGGACAACAGAAGCAGACGACCATGAACATACATTTAGTGGCCTCTTTATTAGGTGCAGGACTTATGTGCTTTGTATCCTCCTTCAGAAATTTTGCAAGTAAATAGAACTCACAGAGATCATTATAATATATATAAATAATGCTCTTATCTGATTTTCAATTCCTATCCAATAACTCTGACTGGGGTATATAATCTCTGGTACCATAGCCAAGTGACTGATTTACATACAATTCTGAATAATAAGCATCAACTCATATTCCTCCAGTACCTTATTTGTTCCTCTCTGCCTGTACCTGCTGTGCACCTCCTTTTTTCCTAAGTAGGGTGTCAATATCTCTTGAAAATCAAGGTTTTAATAATAAGAAATGCAAGAGAACATTCAAGGAGGGAATCAGCAAGGGTAAAAGAAGGAATGAGGTTGCTCTAGCAGGCAAGGTGAAGAAGAATCCTAAGGGCTTTTCAGATATATTAAAAGCAGAAAAACAGCAAGGGACAAAATTAGTCCACTGGAAAATCAATGTGTGAAGCCAAAAGATATGGGATAGATCGTAAATTGATTTTTTTTTGCATCTGTATTTACTTAGAAGTTCACCGAGTCTACAGAAGTGAGGCAAAGCAGCAGCGAGGTCATGGACCCTATACAGATTATAGAGGAGGTGGTGTTTGCTGTCCTGAGGCAAATTAGGGTGGATAAATCCCCAGATCTGACAAGATGTTCCCTCAGACCCTGTGGGAGGTTAGTGCAGAAATTGCAGGGCCTCCAGCAGAGTTACTTAAAACATCCTTAGCCATTGGTGAGGTGCTGGAGAATAGCTTATGCTGTCCTGTTGTTTCAGAAAGGCTCTAAGAATAAGTCAAGAAATTATAGGCTGGTGAGCCTGACATCAGTGGTGGGAAAGTTCTTGAAAGGTACGAGGGGTGATTGTTAAGTTTGTGGCCTAAGGTAGAGGAGATGAATTATTGTTACAAAGAACAATACAGCACACAGGATATTCAGCCCACAATGTTGTGCTGACCCTTAAATCCTGCTCCCATATAAGCCTCCACCTTAAATTCCTCCATATACCTGTCTAGTAGTCTCTTAAATTTCACTAGTGTATCTGCCTCCACTACTGACTCAGGCAGTGCATTCCACACACCAACCACTCTCTGAGTAAAAAACCTTCCTCTAATATCCCCCCTGAACTTTCCTTCTCCTCCTACCTTAGTCATAGAACCATAGAACATTACAGCACAGAAACAGGTCTTTTGGCCCTTCTAGGCTGTGCCAAACCATTTTTCTGCCTAGTCCCACTGACCTGCACCTGGGCCATATCCCTCCAAACCCCTCTCATCCATGTACCTGTCCAAGTTTTTCCTAAATGTCAAAAGTGAGCCCGCATTCTCCACTTCATCTGGCAGCTCATTTCACACTCCCACCACTCTCCATGAACACGAAGTCCACAAACTTATCAATCATTCCCAATGAGTTAACTTCAAAATTTCTACATAATCACTCAAAGAGTTTAACTGCAAGTGCATGTAACGAGAGCTGTATAACTCATCTCCTTTTACCTTAGGCCACAAACTCATCGATCACCCCTGCTGTGGACACTTTTTGGAGGTCCAAGATCCGTATGCTCCACGACCACTGGACACTAGTGTGTAAATGTAGGAGGGGACTATGGTGAAAAATAAATGTGCTAAGTTTTCTAAAACTGACTCCTTCTGCCTTAGGCCACGAACATCAATCATCCCTCGTATTCTAACAGACTGGATATAGAAGTATTTGGACAGATAGCGTCCAATTAAGGATAGTCAAAATTGGCATTGTGCATGGTAGGTCGTGTCTAACCACCTGAGGCCTCAACCTGAGCCAGTTGAGGAGGTTACCAGGAAAATTGATAAAGGCAAGGCAGTGGATGTTAGCAAGGCATCTGAAAAGGTCCAACATGGGAGGTTGGTCAAGAAGATTCAGTCGTTTGGCACTCAAGATTAGGTAGAAACTTGGATTAGACATTGGTTTGAGGACGAAGCCAGAGAGCGGTAGTAGAGGGTTGCCTATCTGACTGCAGACTTATGACTAGTGGTGTGCTGCAGGGATCAATCCTGTGTACTTTGTTGTTGGTGTCATCTCTATCAATGATCTCGATGATATTGTGGTTAACTGGATCAGCAAATTTGAGGATGACACCAGTGTTGGGGGGGGGGGGGGGGTGTAGCGGATAGTGAGGAAAACTATCAAAGCTTGCAGTGGGATCTGAACCAGTTGGAAAAAATGGGCTGAAAAATATAGACAGAATTTGATTCAGAAAAGCTCGAGGTCTTGCATTTAGATAGGACCAACCAGGGTACGTAGGTCTTACACAGTAAATGATAGGGCACTTTAGGAGCGTGATAGAACAAAGAGAACTGGGAATACAGATCCATAACTCACGGAAAGTGATGTCACAGTTTGATAGGGTCGTAAAGAAAGCTTTTGGCACAATGACCTGGGAATTTAAGTTATAATTGCATAAGACAAGGGTGAGGCCTAATTTGGAGTATTGTGTGTAGTTTTGATACAGGAAAGATGTAAATAAGATTAAAAGAGTACAGAGAAAATTTACAAGGATGTTGCCAGGATTTGAGGACCAGAGTTATAGGGAAAGGTTTATTAGGTTAGGAGTTTATTCCCTGTAATGTAGAAGATTGAGGAAGATTTTACAGAGGTATACCTAGTTATGAGGGGTATAGATCGGGGTAAATGCAAACAAACTTTTTGGGTGGATGAGACTACAACTAGAGGTCAGGGATTAAGGATGAAAGGTAAAATGCTTAAGGGGAACATGAAGAGGAACTTCTTCACTCAGAGAGTGCTGGGAACGTGCTGTCACCGTAAGTGGTGGATGTGGGTTAGATTTCAACACTTAAGAATCTGGATAAGTACATGGATGCAAGGGTTATGGAGAGCTGTGGTCCAGATGAAGGTCAATGGGACTAGGTAGATTAATGGTTTGGCATGTACTAGATGGGGCAAAGGGCCTGTTTCTGTGCTAGAGTTTTCTATGACTAACTGGCAATGAAGCAGCAGACTAATGCTCAGCCATTCTTCCACAACGTAAAAACAATACAACATCCAGTGGAGGACAACAGATAGGTCAGAAGCTTGAAGCCCTGTAACAGCTACCTCCTGTAGTTACCACACTCTTATTAGTATGTGGCTTCAACTTCAAAAAGAATGAAGACATTTAACATTATCTTCCAATTATTCAAAAGCAGTCAGATAAAGTACCAAGTATGCAGCACCTAGCCCTCAATTAAATTCAACAAAAGAGTTTAGTCCCTTTGCTTTTCACTTGTGTCAAGTTATCTCCAACAAATGTTATTAATTTCAAATACTAACTTACCCCTTTGCATCAGTTATGTCTGTGTTGCTATCTTTAGATATGTCTTCCTCTTTGGTATCTGAAAACAATTCAAACATTATTAGATTCTGAAGAAATTTAGAGAAAGGAAATTTAAATATGCTCCTGATGGTATGTGGTACTTGCAACTACTTTCAGTCTCCAAAGTGCTATCAAATAATTGTTTTCATAAAAAAAGACATTTTATTGCAAAGGAACTACAGTTCTCAATCTGTATGAAAACTAAATGCTGCCATTTTCCTTCACAGCATAAATCGAGAAAACTTCCTTCAGCTAATAGGTAACTAATAAATTGTAATTCAAATGATTTACACTTCAAGGGGAAAAGATGATTTACCTCACAAGCATAAAGATTATCACAAAAGCAAAAGAAATCTACCCTAATATCTTTGGATATCCTAGAGTGTAACACAGAATCACAACCTTGTTACAGTTTATGACAGGAATTTGGCCCATCTTTTCTTTGATGGTTCTCTATCTGCACCACATTCTAGTTCCAAGTAGCAGCACCTTCTCTGTTGCCTTGCAATTTTCTCTCCAGCATGCATGTATTCAGTTCCCTCAAAGATAAGACAAGATGGGCCGAATTGCTCTCATATAATCTGATCATCATCTCATCTTCCAATTTATGTTACAAACAAGTGCCCCTTACATCAGTTTTAATTCTCTTCCTCTTTATCTTAAACCTGTACTTCTAATTCTCAAACACTTTACCTGAGGGAACACCCACTTATTATATACTCTCATTGTTCTATCAAATCTTCCTTCAGCCTTCTTTTCTCCAAAGGAAATCACCTCAGCCTGTCTAATTTATCCTTGTAACTGTGGATCTCCATCTCAAGAAACATTCCTATAGATCTTTACTGAACTTTCTCCATTGTTTTTAGCCCATTAAGACATTGGAGCAGAACCAGGTTATTTGGCCCATCAAGTCTGCTCTATCATTCCATCACGGCTGATTTATTTTTCTTCAGAACCCCATTCTCCTGCCTTCTCCCCATAAACTTACCTGCCTTACTAATTAAGGACCTATCAACCTCCGCTTTAAACCTATCCAATGACCTGGTCCCCACAGCCGTCTGTGGCAATGAAGTCCACATATTCACCACTACCTAGCTAAAGAATTTCCTCATTATCTCTGTTCTAAAGGGAGTCCTTCTATTCTGAGGATGTGCCCACTGGTCCTTGACACATCCCACTATCGGAAACATCCTCTCCATGTCCATTTATCCAGGCTTTTCAATGGAGGTCTTCACATCCTTTCTATAATGTGGTGAGCAGAATTCCATAATTCTCCAGTTGAAGCTCAACCAGTGTTTTATAAGATTCAGCAGAATTTCCCTGCACTCTCATTCTTTGTCTCTATTGATAATATTTCAAGAACAGCATGCCTAATGATTTCTTGGGACTGGATAAGATCAGTCGTTTAATAATGTGTGCAATTTCTAGACAATCACTATTCATTTAGGTACTTGTCTACTTGAGAATTTTCAGAAATATACCTTCAGCTTCCCTTCGCATTAGTGAGCTGATAGTTTCCTTTAGTAGTGTTATTTGAGGAACAAATGTTATCAAGACATTTTCAAGAAACATCCAGGGATATACCTTGCATCAAAAGAAAAGGCCAGTAGGCAGAGGAGGTGGGGTGCCTCTGTTGGTACAAAATGAAATCAAATCCTTAGAAAGAGGTGACACAGGATCAGAAGATGTAGAATCCTGTTGGGTAGAGTTAAGAAGCTGCAAGGGTAAAAAGACTCTGATGGCAGTTGTATACAGGCCTCCAAATAGTAGCCATGATGTGCGTATGAATTACAAGGGGAGATAGAAAGGGCAATGTTATGATAGTCATGGGGGAATTTAATATGCAGGTAGATTGAGAAAATCAGGTTGGTCCTGGATCCCAAGAAAAGGAATTTGTAGAATACTTATAAGATGGCTTTTTAGAGCAGCTTGTGGTTGAGCATTCTGGGGGAAAGGCAATTCCAGATAGGGTGTTGTGAAACGAATCAGATTTGATTAGGGAACTTAAGGTAAAGGAAACCATAGGAAACAGTGATAATAATATTATAGAATTCACCCTGCAGCTTGAGAGGGAGAAGATAAAGTCAAATGTATCAGAATTACAGTGGAGTAAAGGGAACTACAGAGGCATGAGAGAGAGGAGTTGACCAAAGTTGATTGCAAGGGGACACTAGAAGGGATGTTGGCAGAACAACATGGCTGTAGCTTCTGGGGTCAATTCGGGTAGATACAGCTCCAAAATGAATAAGTATTCTAAAGGAAGGATGAGGTGACCATGGCTGACAAGACAGCATGAAAGCAAAAGAAAGGGCAAATTATAGAGGATTGAGAAGCTTTTAAAAACCAACAGAAGGAAACCAAAAAAGCCATCAGGAGAAAAAAAGATGAAATATGAAGGGAAGCTAGCCGATAATATAAAAGAGGATACAAAAACTATTTTCAAATATATAGAGTAAAATAAGCTGAGAGTGGATATTGGAACTCCTGCAAAATGACACTGGTGGGATAGTAATGGGTGAACAATAAAATGGCAGAGGAAGTTAATGTATTTTGTGTTGGTGTTCACAACAGAAAGCACTAGCAGTATGCCAGAAATTCAAGAGTGTCAGTGGGCAAAAATCAGAAGTGCAAAGGGACTTGGGAATCCTGTGCAGGACACCCTAAAGGTTAACTTGCAGGTTGAGTCTTTGGTAAGGAAGGCAAATGCAATGTTCGCATTCATTTCAAGACGACTAGAATATAAGAGAAAGGATGTAATGCTGAAGCTTTATAAGACATTGGCCAGACTGTACTTGGGAGTATTCTGAGCAGTTTGGGCCCCTTATCTAAGAAAAGTTGTGCTGGCATTGGAAAGGGGTCCAGAGGATACTTACAAAAATGAGTCTGGGAATGAAAAGGTTAACATATAAGAAGCATTTTTATGGCTCTGGGATTGTACTTGCTGAAGTTTAGAAGATTGAGGATAGGATGGGGGAAGCTCATTGAAAGCTATTGAATATTGAAAGGTCTGGATAGAGCAGAAACGGGGAGGATGTTTCCTGTAGCGGGTGAGTCTAGAGGGCACAGCCTCAGACTAGAGGGCCGTCCATTTAGAATAGAGGAGGACTTTTTTAGCCAGAGGGTAGTGAATCTGTGGAATTTATTGCCATTGAAGGCTGTGGAGGCCAACACATTGAGTATATTTAAAGTGGAGGCTGATAGGTTCTAGATTAGTTGGGCATCAAAGGTCACATGGAAAAGGAAGGAGAATGGGGAAACAAATCAGCCACAATAGAATGGCGGAACAGATTCAATGGGTAGAATTTCTTAATTCTATTCTTATATCTTATAATTTTACAGTTAAAACCTCTGCTTCAAAGTATTAGTAAAAGACGCAACAGACTGGAGATGCTGGAATCTCTCCTGTCAAATAATAGCCATATCTCCTCTACATCCTCACTGCTGATTCAAGTTTTCAACCTGAAATACCAACAACTACCTTCCCTCAGATACTCCTCAACCTGCTGAGTTCCTCCAGCCGATTATCAGACTTCTTAACACCACATGAGGAAGCAAGGAAGATTTAGGTTGTGAATTTGATGGGCTGAGTGGCCTACCACAGTCATATGAAAATTAACAAAATAAGTCTGGAAAGTAACCACAGCAGTAATGCATCCATCTTGCTTGATATTGCAGATCGAACCTGCCTCTGCCTTTGCACTCGCCCACACTTAATTTATAAATAGATATTAAAAACTAAAATTAATTCTGACAACAAATCATGATAATTAGAGCACAAATGGCAATTCAGCAATAATGCTTACACAAACTAAGTAACTGGATCAATATTTTCCAATTTCAGTTACCTGCACCTTCTTTGTATCTTTTGCTTTCTTTCTTTTCTAGTAATTGTCTGACGTCCATTTAAACAGACACAATAGTCCAGATTAAGTCCGCTGGGGGGTAGCAATACAAGCAGCAACTGGCACAGGTGGCCTTCCAATACTCAACATCATCTTAACTTAAGACCATAAGACATAGGAGCAGAATTAGGCCATTCTGCCTGATAATTCTCCTCTGCTATTCCAATTTGGGTCATCAATCATCCCTCTCAACCCCATTCTCCTGCCTTCTCCCTGTCACCTTTGACACCCTTACAAATCAAGAACCCATCAACCTCTGCTTTAAACGTACCCAATGACTTGGCCTCCACAGGCATTTATGGCAATGAATTTCACAGCATCACCACCCTCTAGGTAAAGGAATTCCTCCTCATTACTGTTCTAAAGGGATGTCCTTGTACTCTGAGTCCGAGACTCCTCCACTATAGGAAACATCCCCTCCGCATCCACTCTAAGCATTTCAATATTCTTTATGTTTTAATTAGATTCCCCTCATTCTTCCGAACTCCAGCAAGTACAGGCTCAAAGCTCCTCAACATTAACTCCTTCATTTGCAAGATCATTTTCGTGAACTTCCTTTGGATCCTCTCCAAGGCCAGTGCATCCTTCTTAGCTAAAGAGCCCAAAATTGCTCAAAATACTCCAAGTACGATCTGACCAGTGCCTTATAAAACCTCAGCATTACATCTTCACTCTTATGCTCTGGGTCTCTTGAAATTAATGTTAACATTGCATTATGCCACAGGTCAGGTATCAATACATCTGACCCCACACTTTATGGCTGGGCTCATCAATGATTCCAGAAGCAGCTCCAAAAATCAGAAAAGGCTGCATGCATTTCACATCCAGCCTTCTATTCATTTAACTAGTTTATCACCCTTAATTTAAAAATTCCCTGGGTATACTCCTAGCTGTCTCCCTGCAATTAAATTTCTAGCATTTTTATTTACTTCATATTAATATTTTAACTAATTTGTAGTAGGTTCATAGATTTGTAAAACCTGATTACACAATTATTAGTTATATAATTAATAAAAATCATTTAAACAGCCTTTAATAGATAAATTAACAGAGTGAAATATAGCTGTGTCAGCAGATGGAGGCCAGAACTGTCCTGTGGTGGGACCCCAAACTTCACCTCCTGGGGCTTGGTCTTACTGTATACTTTTGTCTTGCAGTCTACTTTGAGCTCATCGAAAGTCTGAACTCGTAGGCACTGAGGGAAAAACCTCCTTATATACGTACAATACATATATTTGAATTCTACACATTTGGGTTGTTTTTATCTTTGAGTACTCACCTAGTTTTCTCTCTTCTGGTTCTTTCTTTTCTTCAATTCTCGCTCGTTTAGTACATTTCTTGTGGTGTGTAATATTTCTTCGGCCTCCTTCTCCTTCATCTTCAGAGTCAGAAAATTCCTCATCACGTGCTATTCGCTTATCAGATGCTCGGACTGCAATTGAACAAATACGATCAACTGCCCCAGTTCTATTTCAATATATTTTTAGTATCCTTTCAAATAAACATTTAAATATATATTTTATCGCACTCCTTTTACAAACCCAAAGCACTTTTTGGACACTTCAAATTATTCAGTAAACAATAATTTTTCATGAAGTTCATTTCAACTTGTTCCAATCATACAATTTGCTTGTAAAATCTTCCGATGTTCTCTCATAGCTTGTCATCGTAGGAAACTACATCTTGCTGCCAGTTAAGTAGTACTTTAATAATTAAAACAATTAAACATTTAAAATAAAAGGCTCTTCTATGTATAAGAAACCCAAATTCTTCAGTGCAACCAATGCAAGTGTTACTGTATGCTTAACATTCTGATTAGCATAATTTACCCTCGGCCAAATAATTTATGAGTTTGTACACCTCACCCCAATTAAGATATTCCTCTCCATCGATGCTGCCCAACTTTATGAGTTCCTCTAGTACATCCTCTCGATGCTGAGTTCCTCCAGCATCTGCAGAATTTCTTGTGTTTATACTAGGGCGTGTCGCTGGTTTCAAAATTGTTAATCTAAGAACTAAGCTGTCTATCTTTCATAGATTTATGTCACATTTTATACTCTAAATCTTCATTTTTGTAACACTTCTTATTCTTTAACAAAAAATGAAAGGAAAAAGGACCCTAAATAACTTTTCCTTTCTGTACTACAGTAGGTTAACATTTCAAGCCAAACCTTTTCATCAAAACCTTTCCAGTGTGTAGAACTCAGTACACAGCCACATGAAGCATTTTATTTTGGGGAAAAGATTGTTTTCTTTTCAGCATCTAAAAGCTGAAAAGCAGTAATCAAATCCCTAATACATTAAACCAAAGTATACCTTTTACTCCTGGATACCTCGTGTACATTGTAAGCACTGTTGCAGTATTCACAAGTTTTAACTGTACACTTCTAGAAACTAAACAACAGCATACAACGGTTGCATACATGTACCACAACTTGTATGAACAGGAATTGGAAAACAGAATATTCCTGGGTGATGTAGATCTCTTGGGAGAATACTTTCCTTTTGCACATTCAACCTGAAGGTGGTTGCACTTTCAACAATTCAGGTTCCTTGCTACCGCAGACTGCCTTTTCGTGTCCATCGCTTTGAAGTGTAACTCCTCTTCAAAGGAATTATTTTTTAAATCATTCTTTTGTATCTCCATCTTGGATTTTTTTATCTGGTTATGATTCTCTGGTCACTTACAATATGATCATCAGGGCCTGTCTTCTACCCACCTGAGATATTTATCAGAAGTGATGCCGATGTAGGGCCCTTTGCATTGTCAATGGTCCCTCCCATCTGTCCTACAATCTCTTCGACCCCCTACTATCAGGCAGGATGTACTGTGGCCTAGGACAAGAACTGTTAGGATGGAAATCAGCTTCTTCCACCACCCCCCAGCCTCCTAACGCCACCCCAGGTGTGAGACTACTGAACTCTCTGCCACCAACCAGGTCTCATCACAAATGAATGCAATTGTAAAATGTAGGCGGACTACTACTAACTTGAAATTCGTTTGTCAGGATCTCCCTCCTCTTCCTCGCCACTGTTTTCCTGAATAGCATCTTCGGGAATTGCCTGCATTTGGACACCAGGAGCATGTGGTAGCATGCGTAGATTTTCAAATAAACGCAGTCTGTGAAAAGACAAATTACACAAATACTAAATCACTTCAAGAATAATCGAACAATTTTAAAGGCAACAGAAACAACTACCGCTTAATATTGTGGCAGCCACAGAAAAGAAACAAGACAGTTATGGAAAAAGGATAAGGTTGACCCTCAAATTAATGTACTAAATTGGGGGTAAATCTTTTAAAAGAGATTTAGTAAGAGTTTGTGACCAACATGTTACAGTAAGGTTGAAAGTCAAAAATGGCAAGATTAGGGAATCTTGAATGATAAAGGATATGCATCAGAAATAAAAAGAAAGACCATATAACCATATAACAATCACAGCACTGAAACAGGCCATCTCGGCCCTCCTAGTCCGTGCTGAACTCTTAATCTCACCTAGTCCCACCTACCCGCACTCAGCCCATAACCCTCCACTCCTTTCCTGTCCATATACCTATCCAATTTTACCTTAAATGACACAACTGAACTGGCCTCTCCTACTTCTACAGGAAGCTCATTCCACACAGCTATCACTCTCTGAGTAAAGAAATACCCCCTCGTGTTTCCCTTAAACTTCTGCCCCCTAACTCTCAAATTATGTCCTCTCGTTTAAATCTCCCCTACTCTCAATGGAAACAGCCTGTTCACGTCAACTCTATCTATCCCTCTCAAAATTTTAAATACCTCGATCAAATCCCCCCTCAACCTTCTACGCTCCAATGAATAGAGACCTAAATTGTTCAACCTTTCTCTGTAACTTAAGTGCTGAAACCCAGGTAACATCCTAGTAAATCGTCTCTGCACTCTCTCTAATTTATTGATATCTTTCCTATAATTCGGTGACCAGAACTGTACACAATATTCCAAATTTGGCCTTACCAATGCCTTGTACAATTTTAACATTACATCCCAACTTCTGTACTCAATGCTCTGATTTATAAAGGCCAGCGTTCCAAAAGCCTTCTTCACCACCCTAGCTACATAAGACTCCACCTTCAGGGAACTATGCACTGTTATTCCTAGATCTCTCTGTTCCACTGCATTCCTCAATGCCCTACCATTTACCCTGTATGTTCTATTTGGATTATTCCTGCCAAAATGTAGAACCTCACACTTCTCAGCATTAAACTCCATCTGCCAACATTCAGCCCATTCTTCTAACTGGCATAAATCTCCCTGCAAGCTTTGAAAACCCACCTCATTATCCACAACACCTCCTACCTTAGTATCATCGGCATACTTACTAATCCAATTTACCACCCTATCATCCAGATCATTTATGTATATTACAAACAACATTGGGCACAAAACAGATCCCTGAGGCACCCCGCTAGTCACTGGCCTCCATCCCGATAAACAATTATCCACCACTATTCTCTGGCATCTCCCATCTAGCCACTGTTGAATCCATTTTATTACTCCAGCATTAATACCTAACGACTGAACCTTCTTAACTAACCTTCCATGTGGAACTTTGTCAAAGGCCTTGCTGAAGTCCATATAGACTACACCCACTGCCTTACCCTCGTCAACATTCCTCGTAACTTCTTCAAAAAATTCAATAAGGTTTGTCAAACATGACCTTCCATGCACAAATCCATGCTGGCTACTCCTAATCAGATCCTGTCTATCCAGATAATTATAAATACTATCTCTAAGACGACAGGTATAAGCAACTGAAATTGAGCAAGTGTCTTGAAAGTGAAAGGGAACTCAGGGAATAAACTAAGAGGGTGAAAAAGTGTCATGAGATATCCTTTGCAAATAAGATTACTCTCTAAATATTAACAGCAGCTTGAGTGCAACTAGAGAAAGAATAAAGCCAGGGGGTTTGGGGCAAGGTGAATACCTTTCATCTCTCTTTATTCAGGAGAGGGACTTAAAATACAGTGTGTTCAGGGAAGGCTTGTCTGCAGTATTAAGATGGGGGAGATGATAGATATCACGTAAAACATAAAAGTTGATAAATTCCCAGGATGTATGAAATCTATCGTAGAATACCATTGGAAGTAAGAAAGGAGAAAGCTTGGGCCCCAGCAGAGATTTCTGCTTTATGTTAGTCATTGATGATGCATCAGAATACCACAGAACAGTACAGCACAGTATGGACCCTTTGGCTCATGATGTTGCGCCACCCTTTTAATTTACTCCATAATCAATTAATTCCTTCCCTCGAACCCATCCCATAACCCTCTTACCATGTGCCTACCTAAGGGTCTCTTAAATGTTAATATATTTGCCACTCTCAGTAAACGTGGAAGAGCAGAGAATGAATCTTTATTTGCCTATACTGAATTCAGAGTGTAATTAGTTCAACTAAAATATCACAGTACAATCTAAACTGAGAATCAATGAGTAAATTACTGGTGACAAGAACAGTGAAGGACACCTTCAGCTAATCTTCCAAAATAGACTGATGGGATTTGATCAGTTTTCTGTTTACAGGATATATGTGGCTTAATTGCAAGTAAATGTCAATATTATCGTCCTACTGTTGTACCTTGGATGGACTGAGCAAAATATTAAGTTCTATAGACAATCTTCAATCATTTCTTCATATGTAGTGAATGGAACTGGGTAAAATCAAAGCTCTTACAGCCTGAGCCAAATCATCCATATGACACATCTGATAGAAGATCACAACTACTTCAAGTGCCTCATCAATGCATAGGTTGAAAACACAAGAGATTCTGCAGATGCTGGAAATCCAGAGTAACACATCCAACACTGGAGGAACTTAATAGGTCAAGCAGCAACTTTGGAATGGAATAAGCAGTAGACGTTTTGTGCTAAGTCCCTTCACCATGACTGAAAAGGAAGGGATAAGTCAGAGTAGGTAGATGGGGCAGATTGCCAAGAGTGAAGCTGGTAGATCTGGGATGAATACATTTTATTTGACATACAAAATGCCTTGTAACGTGATGATGGATGTTCCTCATTATAAAAATAGCAATATTCCACCTCGAGTTGTGCTGGGCACTTGTATGACAGTTACTGGCAGACTTGCTTTTGAAAGGAAGAATGATGAGGATAACATCACTTAAGTTTAATGTTAGAAATAGTTTGCTCGCCATCTGTCATGGATCAGTTCTGGCAACAATGTCCCTCAGTATCTGGCCAACTTAGTTATCAGTCATGAATAAAACAGTCTATTCCAACCACCCATCCAGTGCATTCTGCCCTGGACTACTCTCAGCGCTTCTTCCAAACATGGGAAAGTTCTGATTCACAGATGGAATGAATCAGTGTACTGGAGCCAGTATTCTGGTTACCCCCCACCACCCCCACATTCCAAGACACAGGGTTAGTAAACTGGGAGCATGCACGATGGATCCTGCAAGCTGCCCTCAGCACACCCTCAGACCGCACTGATCATTTACGCAAATAACATATATCACTATGCTTTAACGTACATATGACAAATAAAGGCAACCTTTGATCTTAAATCACCAGTGGCTTTTTTTTTAGCCATATATCACCTGATGCTCCAGTAACGTTACCTTGAGTCAACAATAAAGAAATGCAAAGCCAAAAGCTACAATTATTTGCAAGGGGAAGGACATACCAAGGGATTACGAAGTTACTATCATTCTGAGCTCACAGCAGCAGTTTGTTGATTGAATGGACTTTGAGATGCTCTCCCAATTTAGACACAGGCGCTAACTGCTCGGGACATGGATTTGCAAGATCAAACTGACTTGAGTGCACTTCGGGTCCTCAACCTAGTTTCATTACGTTTTGACACAACCGACAGGCCTGCAGGAGCATTTCAAAATGCAGTCAAGACCCAAATAAACTGCTATGGCTCCAGAGTCACATATTAGCCAGATCAATTTCGGGTGGCAGATCTCTGGGAGGTTTTATGATCATAATTACTGACTACAACTGTTAAAAAAAATGTTTATTCAAATAATCAATTCCCAGATGCCATAGTGGGATGTGAAGTTATTCTTCCAGACATTTATTGTCTCTTTGAATTACCAATCCAGTAACTATTGCAATATTTTACCAACTCCAAGCTGGAGGAGCATTTAGAGTCATAGAGTGATAGAAAAGTACAGCACAGCAACAGGCCCTTCAACCCATCTAGTCTGTGGCTAACCATTTAAACTGCCTATTCTCATCGACCTTCACCGGAACCATTTCCCTCTATACCTCAACCATCTACGTACCTTCCAAAATTCTCTTAAACCTTGAAATTGGACCTGCAAGCACCACTTGTACTGGCAGTTTATCCTGCACTCTCATGACTCCCTAAGTGAAGAAGCTCCCCTGATGCTTCCCTTAAACCTCTCATCTTTCACCCTCAACCCATGACCTCTGGTTGTAGTTCCACCCAACTTCAGTGGAAAAAGCCTGCTTGCATTTACCCTGTCTGTATTCCTCATAATTTTGTTTCTTACCTTCAGAGCTTCATTAATTATGGCTACCCCTTCAGCTGACATGTCCCTAAACCTGGAAATCCTTCTATAATTCCTTCAATTTCTCAGACTTTTATTCTTACAATCCTACATTGATCAAAACTCCAATTAAGACATTAAAGATACAACATGGCATCTTTGATGTCCATTTCGGTCTGCTTTACTATTAATTATAAAATGCAGACACTATTCATTTGAAGGGAAGATGCAGAAAACTTAGACACAGCCACCTTCCACAAACAGAATATTTAAAAACAAATTGAGCGAGGATTAAATAGGGACAGCACGGTGATGTAGCTAGCAGAGTGGCTGCCATACAGAGCCAGAAAGATGGGTTACCCCAGTCCTGACCTCGATCAATGTTTATGTGGAGTTTGCATGTTCTCTCTACCATGGCATCTAGGTCCTGAAAACAGAATACTGGGAGTTAGGAAGAAAGCTGAGAAGCAGGACCTCAAGGGTAGTAATCTCAGGATTGCTGCCTGTGTCACACAACAATGAAGACGGGAATAAAATGAGGTGGTGAATAAATGTGTGGCTGAAGAACTGGAGCAAGGGAAAGGGATTCAGATTTCTGGATCATTGGGACCTCTTCTGAGGCAGGTACATGTACAAAAGGGATGGGTTCACTTGAATCTGAGGGGGACCAATATCCTTGCAGGTAGGTTTGCCGGAGCAGTTGGGAGTGGTACAGGGATGGGAACCAGTATGATAGAGCTGAGGATGAGCATGCAGGTTTAAAGTAGATGATGTAATGTAATATGAATATAAGGAAGGACATGTCAATGACAGAGCAAAGAAAAGTGCAGACAGAACAAAGAGTTGAGTTGTACCACAGAGGCAAAATTCATAAGGGCAAAGCATGCAAGACTGAAGGTGCTATATTTAGATGCACGTAGCATTAGGAATAAGGTGGACCAATTAGGAGAATGGGCAAAGAGCTGGCAGATGGAATAGTGTCACGAATGTGCTGAGGTTGGAGAGGGTTCAAAGTACAAAGGGCCTCCCCTCCTACCTAGGGCACCAAAGTTAACCCACCTTCCCTTTTCAATAGTACTATGTGGATTTCTTTTTATACTAATCTGAGAGAAAAGTGACCTTATCTTAACATCTCATCAGACAATTTACACAGTTCAGGCAGTCCAGCAGTCTTACATCAACGTGTCAGCCATTTGGGCAAGTCAGTTCTGTTAACTCAACTTTTCAGTACTGACACATTACAAGACCTTTAACAATATACCCAAGGAAAAATACTTGAAATGGTGCTCATTTAATATTTAAGGGTTTAAAGATAGAAGTCATATACTGAAAGACAAGTAGGGAGATGAAAGCTGTTAAAATGCTGATGTGTTTAGAGTGAGCATGTTTCTCCAGAGAATGGAATCAATAAACAGTTCATTAATGAACAAACACAACGTCTGTTGTAATCACAAAAGTTCAGCACTAGGGACTGAGTAGGAAGCTCAGTGAAGTTCTGCTCATACTTGTAAACAGAGATAGCAGAAACCCCAGCAATTTATCCCATCAGTTTTTGGATTAGAATGTGCATACTCAATCACGCGAAGTCAAGTAGGAATGGCCAGAAGCTTTCTAATTGCAAAGTAGAAAAAAAATGTAGTGTTCATTAATTTGTATTGTGCAAAGGCAAGTCTTTGAACTGAAGTAAGCAACATTAGACATAATGATTAATACCCAAGTGTGCCTCAGCAACTATCTTTTCAATTCACTTGGCAAATATTCAAATTTCTAGCTTGGACCAAAAAGAAATATTATCTTAACAGACTGATTATGCATAATTTTATTTTTGACTATTCAAGCACACAAGTTACTCACGGTACCTGTGTACTCAAGGGGATTTCTACAGCAAAACATAAACTGTGAAAAATTACTTTTAGATACACAATGCTTAACTTTCTCCCATTTTACCAAAGCAATTCAGGAAATTGCTTGCATTATTTAAAAAAATGATATTTAAAATTGAAATTTTACTAATGCAATTTTTGCACTACTTATTCAACAATTTAATATATATTCATACTATAATGCACAGATTTTCCTCCCTCTATTATTATGTATTGCATTGTACTGCTGCCACAAAGTTAACAAATTTCATAACATTTGCCGGTGGTATTAAACCTGATTCTAATTTAAAGTTGTTTATTGAGTCATAAATTGATATAGTAAATGAAATGAAAGAAGTAGTGATAGATTCAAAAACCTAAATACCTCCTAAATCTGAAGGACCATTGTCTCAGGCAATGCCAAAATACATTGTCGATTTGCAAATTAGTTGGATATATCTTAAGTTCAGACCTACCAATATCTGTTTCTCACTTTATTATCCATTATTCGGTGTCTATTATCAGAAGCTTTTTACATTAACTAGTACTAGATCAAGAGATTGCTGTATCATGACAGTGCATTACCTTGCATACTTTAAAATTTTAATTTCACAGCATGTATAGCTCCCTGCCCAAAAAAGTTAGCAGATCTAAAAGCTTGGAGGGTTTGGGTGCCAAGGAGGTGGATAATGTAATCTGAAGAATGGAGATGTGAGGAGCTTCAGGAATAGCTTTCACCTGAAGTCAATACGGCCAACACTGGAATTTAGGATTCATCCTCTGTGCTTTTGACCTACTGTAAGATTACAATACTTACTTAATTTTTTCCATATATTCCAATGTGTTCTGGTTCATCATATTGGAAGGACTGATGTGTAGCTTGAAGTCTGGCCCAAAGTACTCAAAATAGTCATTATATGGTAATTCTAATATGGGAAAATAAGAATACAAGTTTTAGATTACGAGAGCATCTAAAATACATGAGAACATTACTAATGAAATATTCATATGATTATTTAATAACAAGGGTAAAGAAGGAATTCTTTTGTACTGCAGGAATATAACTGAGGACTAAATAAGCTGTGCTAAATTTGATTTGAAAAACAGGAGAAATATTGTGGATGGTAGAAATCTGAATTGACAACAGAAAATGCTAGATACACTGAGCAAGTCATAGAGCATTGTGAAGCAAGGTACGGAGATAACATTTTAAGTTGCTGACATTACATTAACTCAAAGGTGACTAAGAGCGACAAAAACATTTAGTCTCTAAGGGATATAAAAGCAGAAGAAAATTGAAAAAAAATCATGAAGATGACACTTACTTATTGAGATATAGCATGGAATATGCCTTTCTGGTTCTTTGAACCATGCCAGCATGCAATCCCTGATTTAATCCGAGTCTAATCACAGGACAATTTTACAACGACCAATTAACCTACCAACAGGTACTTCTTTGGATTGTGGGAGGAAACTGGAGCACCCAGAAGAAACCTACACAGTCATGGGGAGAACAGGCAGCAGCGGGAATTGAACCCGGATGTCTGTACCATAAAGCATTGTGCGAGCCTCTACACCACCATGCCGCCCCAGATGTCAGAATTGGGAGGATATTAATAAAGTATAGATGGTCTTAGGTCCTTATCTCTTCAAACAAGATTAGAATATTGATCTAATAAAACTTTTAAATTATGAAAGGCATCAATAGTATTTGCACTTCTGGTAAAGTCTAAGATTAAGTGCCAATAAATTGCGAATATATTTAAATTTTATCCTGCAGACAAAAATGTATTATCTTCTGATTAAACTAGCTTTATTTCCAGAATGGATACTTCAAACCATGCAAATTTTGTATCAATTTTTCTTATCTGCTCAGTATCATCAGGAATCCTACTGAAATCATTAAGTAAACAAGTAAGATTTTTGCTTAAAGTTTACAAGCTCAGAGTTAGCACTAATAAAATTATTTCGTGTGCAATAATTACCATTTGGGATTTCTGTATCCAGTGCTACAGCAGTCTCATATGTCCAACAACGAGCAACATTGCGGATTGTATATCCTCCACCTCCAAGCATCAGGAGGGGCAAGTTGAAAGTCTTCATGAATTCCACACACTTAGCATGACCTATTGCAACAAAGAGTAATAATCTAAAATGGTGTCCTCTAAAAACCATTAAGAGCATGCTGTGTCTTTCAATAATGAATGCATGCATGAGAATTCATTACAACATATGGTAAGTGTGCACATACCCTTTAGTGTGAGATTGAAACATCCAAGTCTGTCTCCTGACAATGAATCAGCCCCACACTGTAGTACAACAGCACTGGGCTGGTACATTTCCATTACCTTGGTCAAAATCTGCATTAAAAAGTAGAACAGGTCAGCTCTTTATACTAAATGGTACAATTTATAATGCATAATCAATCACAGAACAGTTAAATACCTACAAAGTTAGAAGAATATTCAAGAAACTTACTGGCTTAAATATCTGTTCATAAGATTCATCATCAATTCCATCTCGTAATGGGAAGTTAACAGCATAATATTTACCTTTGCCTGCCCCTATGTCCTGTTGGTAAAAGACAGACAAAATCTGAAATTAGTCATAATTTGGGACAGAATCATTACTGATACAATTCAATCACTTTTCATGCACAAAACATCTGTATATCAAAATATTATCTTCAGATGATATTAATCTATTTATATTGTCATAATGTTTCCTTGACTATTTTGACTCTGGACCATGGCAACTCCAAACAGATGTTACATCTCTTTATAACTTTTCTGTTAATTGTTAGGTTTGACTCAATAAATTTCTTAATAAATTCTTGAAACAAGTCACGAAAGAGGCAATCAAGTCAAGAGATGTTCATTGCTGCAAAAACATTGCTATACTATCTTTTTTCTTTACATACTTTAAGGAGAAGTGTGAGGTGGTACACTTTGGAAGGACAAACTCCAAGGCAGAGTACAAAGTAAATGGCAGGATACGTGGGAGTGTGGAGGAGCGGAGGGATCTGGCGGTACATGTTCACAGATCCCTGAAAGTTGCCTCACAGGTAGATAGGGTAGTTAAGAAAGCTTATGGGGTGTTAGCTTTCATAAGTCGAGGGATAGAGTTTAAGAGATGCGATGTAATGATGCAGCTCTATAAAACTCTGGTTAGGCCACACTTGGAGTACTGTGTCCAGTTCTGGTCGCTTTAGTATAGGAAGGATGTGGAAGCACTGGAAAGGGTACAGAGGAGATGCTGCCTGGTTTAGAGAGCATGGATTATGATCAGAGATTAAGGGAGCTAGGGCTTTACTCTTTGGGGAGAAGGAGGATGAGAGGAGACATGATAGAGGTATACAAGATATTAAGAGGAATAGACAGAATGGACAGCCAGCGCCTCTTCCCCAGGGCACCACTGCTCAGTACAAGAAGACCTGGCTTTAAAGTAAGGGGAGGGAAGTTCAAGGGGGATATTAGAGGAAGGTTTTTCACTCAGAGAGTGGTTGGTGCACGGAATGCACTGCCTAAGTCAGTGGTGGAGGCAGATACACTAGTGAAGTTTAAGAAACTACTAGACAGGTATATGGAAGAATTTAAGGTGGGGGGTTTTATCGGAGGCAGGGTTTGAGGGTCAGCACAACATTATGGGCCGAAGGGCCTGTAATGTGCTGTACTATTCTATGTTCTATGATCGTAGCTTGAATAATAAAAGGTTTAGGTAGCAGAATGGATTACTTCAGGTTTTGAATGCAAAACATTCACAAATCATCTGGATGTATGCATCATTGGACAATCAAATGGATTTTTTTTAAAACTACAGATACTACCACAGTACTGTCTCACCATATGGCAGATAGTGGCACTACAATATAATCTGCTGAGCCATCGTGCGAGCCTGCGGATTGTAGCAGAATTGTTGTGATTGCTACGATACCTGGCTAAAACCCAAGTCACACAGAGCTAAGGGAAAGGCTTTCATATACAAAATCATAGCTAAGTGGGTAATGCATTTTTAAATTAACTATTCCGCATTTCTTTTGATTTCTTTGGGTCTCAGTTTACCATGCCAGATCATGCTGGAATTAGCCTCCCTGTCCACAGTATCCTCTTACAAAATGGATGGAAGGCTGAATTCAACCCTGCTTCCCTATGTCCTCCTGAAAAAACAAAGCTCACTGCTAGCAACATCCTGATTTTAAAATAGTCTCTGATAAAAACAAACTTTTTTGAAACTGTTTTTTTAAACAGTTTTAAACAGTTTAAAATACTTTATAAAAGGCTAAATACAAAGTTCTATCTACACTTCCTCTACAGTCTACTGAAACAATTAAATCTGAGATACCTTTTACTTCACTAACAGTGGCTTTCTTTTCACCACTGTTAGCCACACTCTCAACCTCGTCTGTCCATTTCCTTGTATTTCGCAAAAGGCTTAAGGATTGTACTTTTTCCCTCTTCTTCCACTCTAAGAGTATTCATATTCATTAGACCAGCCTTCATAATTTACACCATCTTGAACATGATGCCAATACTAGAAACATCTCCCTTTCACCATTCTCTCCTGCTAGTCCATTCTCTCTGCAACTCTCTGGGTCACTTTTCTATTTCTACTAAAGCCTACTCTCCATGTAACACAGGAAATGCAACAACTGCTCTTTTACCTCCTCCCTTCCCATCACTAAGAGATTCAAATACATCTTCCAGTGATTCGGTAATTCACTTGCACTTCTTCCAACTTAATTTGATACTCAGATGCAATCCCCTATCAAAAAGAGAAACCCACATATTCGCTAGGCAAGACACCTAGGTTCAAGGTGTAGGGTAACCCTGAGCTTTCAAGTGCCTGTCACTTTAATTCTCTATCCCAATCTGACCATCCTGATGTCCTACACCGTTCTAATGAATCTCAATGCAAATTTGAGGAACATCATATCACCTTTGTTTATTTGTTATTTATTGAGACACAGTGTGGAATAGGCTCTTCCAACCATTCAAGTGGTGCCACCCAGCAAACCTTGATTTAACTAGCTGCTCTTCACCAAACTGAGGCCGAGGTGGTGGACCTGTTCCGGGCTCCATGGCTGAGGACTCACTTTCATTCTAAATGCTATTTGCTTACTTTTATTGTTTGCACTATTTGTTGTTTTCTCCCTGTGCACACTGGGTGTTTGTTGGTCTTTTTTACTAATGGATTTATTTAGGTTTCGTTTCATGGCTGCCTGTAAGGGGACTAATCTTAAGGTTGTATAGTGTATACATACTTTGATAATAAATGTACATTGAACTTTGAATTAATCACTGAACAGTTTACAATGACCAATTAACCTAAGAACCGATACGCCTTTGGACTGTGGAAGAAAACTGGAGCACCTGGAGAAAACCCATGCATTTTACGGAGAGGACGTGCAGACTTCTTACAGACAACATCAGAATTGAACTCCAACCTCCAATGTCTGGAGCTATAATACTGTTTCACTAACCACTATGCTACCTTTCATCAGGACATGTTGAAAACCTCAGGATTTCACAATGAATTCAAGAATTTCAGATATCTACCATTTCCAGTTTGTGCCCAGCTTTGTTCTGATGAAATGTCATTAACAGTAATGCTAACTGCGTTTTTCTCTCCAGTCAATCCAACATTTCTTTTTAGATTTCCAGAAACTCCAGTCTATAGCCCCAACACTGCTTATTTCCTTCTCCTCCGCCTTCAATCTTTTCCTTCCATGTACATCTCCTCCAGATAAATCTATAATCATTCTTTCACAGTTGGTAACAACTACGTCTGAGTTACTCAAACTGTCATGTTCTGCACTCCATCACAGGAATTACTCTTTGCTGTCTTCAACTCTTCCTTCTCTACAACCTAAAACATGTAGTTTCTAACTTTACCTCAGTTCTGATTTAAGGCCCGAAGTATCACCTTTGACTACTTCTCCACACTTAATGCCTGACCTGCTGTCAACCCATAGGAGTTCCTGATTTTACTTCAGATTTTCAGTATCTGTCGTTTTTATTTTGCACTTACCCGAAGATCCCCCGTGCCAGGGAAATATTCACCATACTTATGGAATGATACAGTCATTACACGATCTGTTGTATAAAAGGCCTCTTCCACCCCATCTCCATGGTGGATATCTATGTCAATATACAAAACTCTTTGATGGTATCTGCAGAAAGAGACAATATGCCCTATTGAATGTGTTATGAAGAAAGGTACTCAAATGGAACATCGTGACCCAATTAATTTGCAGCCATTCAAAGAGGTTCTTCAGAATCCATCTTTACAGCATCCATGCACAGAAGCATCCCAAGATTCTCAACAGTAGTATCATCAAACAAAAATGATCCAAACATAAGCTAGAATAAACAACTACAAACAGAAGAGATTCTGCTGATGCTCAAAATCCAGAGCAATGCACACACAAACTGTTGAAAGAACTCAGCATATCAGGCAGCATCTGTGGAATTGACGTTTTGGGCCAAGAGCCTTGGATCATGGTCCGAAACGCTGACCATTTATTCCCCTCCATAGATGCTGTCTGACCTGTTGAGGATAAATGCTTAGTCAAAGATTAGCATTTAAATTATTTTAAAACTGTATTAAATGAAGAAAGCAAAGCAGAAATATTACTAAATTTTTTGAGGAAAGTTGAAGTTTGTGCCTTGATAATCGAAGACCTAGATTCTAAAGGTGGAACTATTACATTTTAGGTTAACTAACAGGCCAAAATTTGAGGACCACAGATACCTCAGTTACAGAACTGAAGAAGATCACAAAGGTAGAGACTCACTTCAAATCAAAATGGATAATTTTCAGAATGTGTTTCTGTTTAACAAAGAGCTAATACAGGCCAGCTATTATAAATGAATTGACCCTCATGAGAATTCAGACTTAGGAAGCCAAAACTATACAGTAGGGCTAGGGAAACTGACTCGGAGGGTTTTGGATTAGTCAAGTCCACAAGCTACAAAAGCATGAGATAGGATGAGCTGAGGCAGAAGTAATTTCTGGCAATGTTGCAAAGATGGAAATAAAGATCAGATTCTGCAGAAGCTGGAAATCCAGAAAAACACAGGCAAAATGCTGGAGGAACTCAGCAGGTCAGGCTGCATTTATGGGAAGGAATAAACTGTTGATGTTCTGCGCCTAGACCCTTAATTGGGACTGGAAAGGAACAGAGAAGTCAAAAATAGGGTGGAAATATGTGTCATTTGACACATTGCTAATCTATCAGGATTCTTATACTGGAAAATAGCACAACAGTGCAAAACTTTTCTTGTAATTCTTCTCAAGTCATTTTTTTTATTAATAGCATTGAATAAGTTTTTATTAGATACATGTAGACCAAACTGCCAAGTCAAGAATAAAAACATTAATGATTGGCTGTTGGAATAGGATAGAATTTCTATTTTTGCTTCAAATGTGGCTTCAGTCTTTAATTGTTAGAATATCTTGTGGGTGAAACTTAAGGTTCAATAAGAGACAAAACAGACAGAAGCAGTTAAGCAACTTGCTATACCCCTAATTGTTTTCCCTTCCATTGAAATCAATGGAAAGCATGAAAGGATATGGGAAGAAGGCAGGGGATTGGGGCTGAGAAGGAAATGGATCAGCCACGATGAAATGGTGGAGCAGATGCTTTGCGCCAAATGGCCTAATTCTGCTCCTATATCTTATGGTCTTATACAAGAGTTTTAAACATCCACTAGTCCATTCTACATACAATTCAATCCCCATCTCACTTGCTGCCCTTTTTTACTTCTTTAATGGAAGTTTAAATTTAATTGGCCAATAGGTAGGAAACTAGCATTTCCTTCTAATTTTACTGCCTTTATTGATAATGTTTATTAAACTTTCATATGGTTGGCTTCATTGAACAGCTAAATTGGACTTTTACAAAATTGTAAAGGGAGAGGGAGTGAATTGCAGTAAGGTATTAATATACTAAGGTGAATCCTGAGGTGAGGAGGTTTGTCCTATTAACAGAGACTCAACTAATTACCCTATATTCACTGGAGTTTAGAAGTGGAGCATGGTATTTTTGAAAACATCAAATAAAGATTGATGGAATAGATAAGAGGTTGCTTCTTCTGGCTGGAGAATCTAGAATTAAAGGGCATGATAATTACAAAAGAGGGAGAAAAGGGGATACAATTTCTAAAGTGGGTGTTGGATATTTTCTATTCTCTACAAGCACAGACGCATTGCTAAATTTAATTATGAATAACAAGATATTGGTTGAGGAAATAATTTGATACAAGTGAACATTTTGGGACAAGTAACACATACAAAATGCTGGTGGAATGCAACAGGCCAGGCAGCATCAATAGGAAGAAGTACAGTCGACGTTTCGGACTGACACCCTTCGTCAGGACTAACTGAAAGAAAAGATAGTAAGAAATTTGAAAGGGGGAGGGGGAGGGGGAGATCCGAAATGATAGGAGAAGATAGGAGGGGGAGGGATGAAGCCAAGAGCTCGAAAGTTGATTGGCAAAAGGGAAACACAGCTGGAGAAAGGAAAGAATCATGGGACGGGAGGCCTAAGGAGAAAGAAAGGGGGAAGGGAGCACCAGAGGGAGATGGACAGCAGGCAAAGAGTGATTGCGACAGGGGCAGAGAGAGGAAAAAAAGAGAGGGGAAAAAAGTGTGGGGGGGGAGATGAATAAATAAATAAGGGATGGGGTAGGAAGGGGAGGAGGGGTATTAATGGAAGCTAGAGAAATCAATGTTCATGCCATCAGGTTGGAGGCTACCCAGACCGAATATCACGTGTTGTTCCTCCAACCTGAGTGTGGCTTCATCTTGATAATTTTGGGATAAGTGATCATAATACGATGCTATTTACAGACTCATTGTTAAACACTAAAGAAAATTAGACATAACAAGACAGAAATAGAGACTTTTATAATGATGAGAAGGAAGCTGGCCAAAGTGAAACAAAAGGGAAGACTGACTCCAACGAAATCAATATTGGGATAGCTTTAAAAAGACTTAAAATATATAGAACAAATATACATCATCAAATTCAGTCTGATAAATAATGATGCTACGAAAAATATTAAGAGGGCACTTGGAATCAATCTTTTCTTAATCACTCATTTCTACATTGACAAAAATGTTAAGATGAAGAGGGGAAACATGACAAGAAAATGTTCACTATATTGCAACAAATTTTATTTTACTCATTAAAGGAGGATTGTTAAATAGGATGTGAGTTCTGAGGGACAATAGAAATTGGTAGATATAATTAACAACTAGTTTGATTTTGCATTCACAGAATAAATAAACGCTTAATCCATAAAATATTGTTAAGAGGTATTAGAAGGAAAAATACTGATATTGGCAAATTGAAGGCAAAATAAGTACTCAGACTATAGGCAGTTTGTGGAAATTATTTAGGGTGGTTGGAAGAGGAGGGATTCAAAGTGGAAAGAAAATGGGAAATTCAGGAGTTCTCAAGACTACTGAAAATGGCCAATAAAACAAACAGTTTATAAAGGGAACAATTAGATAAGTACTGTGTAATTGCAGAACAGTTAATTCAAAGTATGGAAAGCAAGGAGGTGCACTACTGTGCAAAAGTCTTTGGCACACTTTGATAACTGGAGTGCCTAAGATTTTTGCACAACACTGTAAATGATTACCAATATTAACAACAACTTAATAGTCAGATATTGTTGTTTCAAGAGCAAATAAATAAAGGATGAATATGGATATCTTTTCATCATGTGCTTTAAATCAAATCAAAATTAACCTACGCAGGAAATAATGTAAAAATATCAGCTTGCAGTACTGTGCAAAAGTCTTAGGCATCCTAGCTACATACATTTTTTATACAGTACTGTACAAACTTACTTTCCATACTTTTAATTAACTGGTCTGTGCAGTACTGTAGGCAAAAGCAGGAAGCTGAAATTGTAGAAAGCATTAAATATCTAGACGAGAAGACAGCAACGTGATTTTTAAACAGGTTATGTTTGAAAAAGTAACACACACAAAGTGCTGGAGGAGCTCAGCAGGTCAGGCAGCATCTATGGAAAAGAGTAAATAGTCAATGTTTCAGGCAGAGACATCGATTATTTTCTCTTTTTCATTGATGCTGCCTGGCCTGCTGAATACCTCCAGCATTTTGTGTGTGTTGCTTTGGATTTCCAGCATCTGCAGATTTTCTCTTCTTTAAGAAAACAGAAGCAGAGTACTAATAAAAAGGAGAAAACTGAATTAAAAACTAGAAAGAAGGGCCCTATCAGGTTTTTCAAAATATTTACAAGTCAGTCACAATGGTACACAGGAGAGTGTTCTGGCACAAATCCTGTGCATTTCAATGATGCATATATTTAGTGCTGGCGCGTGACCAAGTGGTTAAGGCGTATGTCTAGTGATCTGAAGGTCGCTAGTTTGTGTGTGTCCTTGAGCAAGGCACTTAACCACACATTGCTCTGCGACAACACCGGTGCCAAGCTGTATGGGTCCTAATGCCCTTCCCTTGGACAACATTGGTGGCGTGGAGAGGGGAGACTTGCAGCTTGGGCAACTGCTGGTCTTCCACAAAAAAAAACACCTAGGCTTGTGCCCTGGAAACTTTCCAAGGCGCAAATCCATGGTCTATCGAGACTAACGGAGGCCTACACATACACATACACATATTGGGCAGGAGAGGGTAGCACCCAGACTTGCAGGTGCTAAGGAAAAGGTAGCAAACTAAATAATTAAATAAAAAGATTAAAGGAAACTGTAAAGAAATAACAATAGATTACAGGTATGGGTAAAAGACAAACCCATGCTTCTGGATAAGAAAAGCAGCTCTGATCAGAGATAAGATTTCAGCATATACTGGGTGTGACAGATGATCAATTTCATGCTATATTTCTATATTTTTAAAAATTTAGATACAGTGTGGAATAGGCCCTTCCGGCCCTTTGAGCCACACCACCCAGTAACCACCCTGATTTAATCTTAGCCTAATTGCGGTACAATTTACAATGATCAATTTACCTACCAACTACTATGTCTTTGTACTGTGGGAGGAAACTGGAGCACCCAGCGGAAACCCAAGTGGTCATGGGGAGAAACCCCTTACAGGCAGCAGCAGGAATCTAACCTGGGTTGCTGATACTGTAGATTATTGTGCTAACCACTGCGCTATTGTGTTATCACCAATACTACCAGCTTTAAAAAGTACAGTACATTGTACAGGGATTTCCTTGGAAATTTAGTATTTAGTCAATTTAGCAATTTTAGAGCATTGAAAATTCCACTGAATTATTTATGCAGTGAACTGCACGTCTGTAGAAGACAAATAAGGTCAGTGATTGACTTCAAAAAGACAGTAACTAATTTACTTACTTCAGCAATTCAAGGATGGCGAGAACAATATCATTGACATAACAAAAACCTGATGCCTCAGATTTCTTGGCATGATGAAGGCCTCCAGCCCAGTTGATTGCAATGTCAGTCTGTTGTCTGTTGAGTTTTACTGCTGCAGCTATGTAGAAGAGGAAAAGCAGTATTTTCTTTGACATGATAGAAATTTGACTTGCAATAGAATTTGTAATGAATTTTGAAATAGTTTGCTAAATTGCGATAACAATTTAATAGCTTATAATGCTAAAGTGCATCCCAGAAACTTCACAAAATCTCACCGACTGAACCTCCTGTTGATAACTGACAAAATTCAAACATTCCGTCAAATACAGGACAATCTTCTCCAACATTAACTGCAGGAACAAAAGGAATTTTGGAAAATATTGAATGCAATCACAGAAAACATTTAAATGAATAATTAATAACTTTGATTACTCTTTTCAAATAGACAGAATGTTTCAGCTGGCTTACTCAGAATGGAAGTATCAGTACAAATATAGTAAAAGCAGCTCCAAGTCAGAAGTGAAATACATTTTAGTAGTAAAATCACGTATGGCACCCTGAATTATCAGGATTCCTACTACTACCATTTCAGCATAACTATAATTCAACTGATATTGCTTTCAAATCAGAAAGTTGAAGGTTTAAATGATTTTGAGCATGTAACGTAGTCAGATATGTCTTTTCAATACCGAGCACCAACTGCTGGGTGGCATTTTAAATTGAAGCCTTCTCCAATATTGAATTAATTTACTCCAAAGATTTTTTCAATGCGATTCTGAGAGTCGTTAGGAGTTCCTTAACTCTGTTTAACTTCACTGTACGACTCCACAAGATTATATTGTACTGTGGCGACCCATTTCCTAGCGCACTCGAACCAGCTCACAATAGCCAGCGCGCCGGCATAAAGGCCAGTCCCAAAAGGGCGCCAGGTCTGCTTCACCAACAAAGGGAAAAGCCCGCGTGGGACTGTGAATACGTGCCCCCTACAGCATCCGCACCCGGGGAGGGCGGGATCAGAGAGGCTTTAATGCGAGGCCGTGAAGTTCGAATAAAATCTTTTTTTTAACTGCAGTTTACCGACTCAGTGTCGTTATTTTAGTGCTGCCTGTAGCACACCGCTACAATTGGTGACCCCGAAGGTCCAAACGATATTTGGGCCAGAGATGAACGACGCCGCATCTGTTCATGCAGTTTCGTTGAAACTGCCAAGCTTCTGGACGCTGCAACCTCACCTATGGTTCCAGCAAGCAGAAGCCCAATTCCACGTTCGGCAGATAACCTCAGAGGACACACGTTACTACTACGTGGTGAGCTCCCTCGACCAGGACACAGTGGCCCAGGTTGAGGAGTTCATACAGTCACCCCCGGAAGACGGCAAATACACAGAATTCAAAGCCCTGCTCATAAGGACTTTCGGACTCTCACGGCGCGAGCGGGCTGCCCGTTTACTGCACCTGGATGGTTTGGGAGACAGACCTCCATTGGCTTTAATGAATGAGATGTTGTCTCTGGCCGGAGGACACAAGCCCTGCCTCATGTTTGAGCAGGCTTTCCTGGAGCAGCTGCCCGAGGACATACGCCTGCTGCTGTCCGACGCGGATTTCAGCGACCCCCGGAAGGTGGCAGCCCGGGCGGACTTGCTGTGGAATGCCAAGAAGGTGAGTGGGGCGTCCGTTGCACAGATCACCAGGCCACGCTCCCAGCAGCAAACCAGACCAGGCCCGGCCACAGAGCTCGCTAACCCCAAAGGCACAGGTGAGGAGGCCAATGAACAATGGTGCTTCTACCACCAGTGGTGGGGCGCAGAAGCCTGCCACTGTCGCCCACCCTGCAAGTTCCCGGGAAACACCAGGGCCAGCCGCCGCTGATGGCTACGGCGGCTGGCCATTGGGATAGCCTCCTGTATGTGTGGGACAAGCGGTCGGGACGCCATTTTTTGGTCGACACCGGTGCCGAGATCAGCGTCTTACCTCCGACAAGTTATGACACCCACAACAGGGCACCAGGTCCCACCCTGAGGGCCGCGAATGGCAGCACGGTAAGGACTTATGGCACCCGTACGGTGCAGCTACTGTTAGGCTCGAGCCGGTTCACGTGGGACTTCACTCTGGCCGCCGTAGCCCAACAGCTTCTGGGTGCGGATTTTTTGCGGTCTCACAGCCTACTGGTCGACCTGCCGAGGCAGAGACTGGTCCACGCCGAGACCTTTCAAACATTCTCCCTGGGAGAAGCCCAGTTGCCAGCCCCACACCTCGACCATCACGCTGTCCGACAACGACTTCACCAGAGCTCTGGCGGATTTCCCATTGGTTCTGGCACTGCAGTTCATGGCAGCCATGCCCCGACATGGCGTACAGCACCACATCCCGACCCAGGGACCACCCCTCCACACCCGTGCTTGACGGCTTCCCCCAGACAAGCTCCGACTGGCGAAGGAGGAGTTCAAGAGGATGGAGGAATTGGGGATCATACGGCGGTCTGACAGCCCATGGCCCTCCCCCCTGCAAATGGTGCCCAAAGCAACAGGGGGCTGGAGACCATGCGGCGACTACCGCAGGCTGAACGAAGCTACCACACCGGACCGCTACCCTGTGCCACACATTCAGGACTTTGCAGCAAACCTGCACGGTGCACGGATCTTCTCCAAGGTAGACCTCGTCGGGGATACCATCAAATCCCGATGCATCCGGACGACGTCCCCAAAACGGCACTCATCACCCCGTTCTGCTTTTTCGAGTTCCTCCGCATGCCGTTCGGCTTAAAGAATGCCGCACAGACGTTCCAGCGGTTAATGGACGCGGTGGGACGCGACCTGGACTTCGCATTCATCTATTTGGACGACATCCTCATAGCCAGCAGCAGTCGTCAGGAGCATCTGTCCCACCTCTGTCAATCCTACGCCCGACTGAGTGAATACAGTCTAACAATTAACCCGACCAAATGCCAGTTTGGGCTCGACACCATCGACTTCCTGGGCCACAGGATTACTAAAGACGGGGCAACCCTTCTGCCCGCTAAGGTAGATGCGGTCCGCCATTTTCCCTGACCCACCACAATCAAAGGCCTTCAGGAATTTATAGGTATGATAAATTTCTACCACCGCTTCCTCCCTTCAGCTTCCCGAATCATGTGCCCCCATTCGCCCTGATGTCGGGTCGGGGCAAGGACATTACCTGGGACGAGGAGTCCGCTGCCTTTTTCATTAAAACGAAAGAAGCCTTGGCAAACGCCGCGATGCTAGTGCACCCCAGAATGGACGTCCCTACTGCCCTCACAGTGGACGCCTCTAACACGGCAGTCAGTGGGATACTGGAGCAACTCATCGCGGGTCACTGGCAACCCCTGGCGTTTTTCAGCAAATACCTGCGACCACCCGAGCTCAAATACAGTGCTTTCGACTGGGAACTGTTGGAGCTATACCTGGCAATCCGGCATTTCAGGTACTTCTTAGAAGGTAGGCCCTTCACCGCGTTCATGAACCACAAACCACTTAGCTTTACGTTCATGAAGGTGTCCCATCCCTGGTCATCCCGCCAGCAGCGACATCTGTCCTACATCTCTGAATACACGATGGATGTCCGGCACGTCTCGGGTAAGGACAATGTCGTGGCGGACGCACTCTCTCGCCCTAACATTCATGCCCTTTCCCAAGGGGTAGACTTTGAGGCACTGGTAGAGGCACAGCAGGCAGATGAGGAGATTCCAAGTTACAGAACCGCAGTCTCCGGTTTGCAGCTCCAGGACCTCCCCGTAGGCCCAGGCGAGAGGACCCTACTCTGTGACGTCACCACCGGCCAACCCCGTCCCGTTGTCCCGGCAAACTGGCCGCGACGCGTTTTCGACTCTATTCATAACTTAGCGCACCCCTCCATCAGGACAACTGTCCGGATGGTCTCCAGCAGGTTCGTTTGGCACGGACTCCACAAGCAGGTCGGGGAATGGACCAAAACGTGCATGCATTGCCAGATGGCCAAGGTGCAGCGGCACACCAAAGCTCTGCCGCAGCAGTTCCACCGGCGTTTCGACCACATTCATGTGGATATCGTGGGCCCCCTGCCAGTGTCGCGTGGCACCTCCTCACTATCGTAGACCGGTTCACCAGATGGCCAGAGGCGATCCCGCTCACAGACACCACCTCCGAATCTTGCACCCGGGCACTGATCACCACCTGGGTGACCCACTTTGGTCTACCGGCCCACATTGCCTCTGACAGAGGCGCCCAGTTCACCTCCAGCCTGTGGTCAGCTATGGCCAGCCTTTTGGGGACACAGCTGCACCACACAACTGCCTACCACCTACAGTCGAACGGCCTGGTGGAGCGTTTCCACCGTCACCTGAAGTCGGCTCTCATGGCCCGCCTGCGAGGAGCTAACTGGGTGGACGAGCTTCCCTGGGTCCTACTCGGCATCCGCACGGTGCCCAAAGACGATCTGCACACCTCGTCGGCCGAGTTGGTGTACGGCGCACCCCTGGTCGTCCCTGGGGAGTTCATACCAGCCCCAAGGGGGCACGAGGAAGAACCCGTAGCAGTCCTGGGCAGACTACGCGAGAGGCTCTGCACCCTGGCCCCCATACCCACTTCACAGCATGGGCAGAACCCGACCTGCGTACCCAAAGACCTGCAGAACTGTAAGTTTGTGTTTGTACGAAGGGGCAGGCATCGGCCACCGCAGCAACGGCCCTACAAGGGGCCGTTTACGGTGATCAGGAACAACAGGTCCACGTTCATGCTGGACGTTGGGGGGAGAGAGGAGGTTTTCACGGTGGACCGACTCAAACCAGCCCATGTGGACCTGGCGCAACTGGTTGAGTTTCCGGCACCGCGGCGCAGAGGCTGACTTCCCAAACAGGGTCCGGCCCAGACTGTGGACATTGGGGGGGCGTGCATCGCTGGTTCTGGGGGGGGGGGTTATGTGGCAACCCACTTCCTAGCGCACTCGAACCGGCTCCCAAATAGCCAGCGCGCCGGCATAAAGGCCAGTCCCAAAAGGGCGCCAGGTCTGCTTCACCAACAAAGGGAAAAGCTCGCGCGGGACTGTGAATACATGCCCCCTATAGCATCCGCGCCCGGGGAGGGCGGGATCAGGGAGGCTTTAAAGCGAGGCCGCGAAGTTCGAATAAAATCTTTTTTTTACTGCAGTTTACCGACTCCATGTCGTTATTTCAGCGCTGCGTGTAGCACAGTACAGTACATCTATTTCCCATACCATGCTTCCTTATGGAAGAGTAAAGAAAATCAATTATTTCTTTCTTACTAACTAGATATAGAATAATTTCAAATATGAAGCTGAAAAAGAGAGAGATGGAGAAACAACCACTTTGAACTTTTCTACCACATTTTAGATGACATGTGTAACTTTGGAATAAGAGCAATTAATATCTTGGTTTGAGATTATATATCAGTGGACCTTTAAAATATCCTCCACAGTTAATCATAAAATTGTATTGTACAAAACAGTTTAAATTATATTCTTACATCTTTGCATCTGCTTGCTGTACTCTGACATGTTATCTGGTCGTATTGATCGTAGAAATTTGACGTAGTCATCACTATGGTACTTCGTCATCTCCTCAGTTACAGCTTTATGTGGTCGCTAGTGGAAAAATAAAGATAATAACTAGGTTGTATTATTGTCAACTCTCCTTTAATCTTCAACTACTCAGGTTAATAAAAAAATACAATCGCCAACTTACATAAATTTCCATCTTTCGATATAAACCATAATTCAACAGTAGATTATGGGTCATACGGATTCGATGTGGTTTCATGGGATGTCCCTGGCCATAATAGTAGTTTCCGATATCACCTAGTAAAAATGAAAATATTACAAGAATAAAACCTGCAGTTTTGCAAGCATCATTTAGTCTCTGCGATTTAACTATAGTTCCAATATAGTTCATCAGCTGAGTCCCGACAATCAAGTAATGCAAGTATCAGTGCCAAAGAATCCTATTAAAATATTTATTGTGGATTCAGATTATCAACAGCAAGTCACAGGTAATGCACTTCTCAAAACGTGAACACTAGATATGATGAAAAAGGAGCTTAAGAGTTTTTTTAAACACCAAAAAAAACATTTTATCTTTGACACTAGCACCTATCACCTCCCAGTTTCTTACATTATTCCCACTACCCCATTCACCTCCCTATCTTCCTGCCTTTCACTTGGATTCACTTACCACCCACCAGCTCTCGCTCTACTTCTGCATTCTTTATACTCGCTATCTCCCTTTTTTCCTGTCTTTAGGAAGGCTCTCAACCTGCAACATTGACTGTTTATTTTGCTCGACAGATTCTGCTTGACACGATGAATTCATCCAGTTCGGAAAAATAAAGCTACATACTAATATGAGAACAAAGATGTATCTAGTGCAGCTCAAAAACTAAGACAGAAAAGATAACTATTGAATGGCCAAACAGTTGATCTTTCATTTAAAAACAAAACTATTTTCATTGGGTGTTATCAAGACAGCTTGATTACAATGTACTGGAGACATTGTAATGAGAGATGCAGAGATGGCAGAGGAAATGAATGCATATTCTGCATCAGTCTTCGCAGTGGGAGACGTCTGCAGTATACCAGACATTCAAGAAAGTCAGGAAAGTGAAGTATCAGCAGTGAAAATTATGACTGAAAAGGTGCTCAGGAAGCTTAATTCTCTGAGGATGGATAAATCTCCTGGAGCTGATGGAATGCACCCTCGGGTCCTGAAGGAAGTGGCTGGAGAGATTGCAGAGGCATTAACAATGATTTTTCAAGAATCGATAGATTCTGGCATTGTACCGGATGACTGGAAAATTGTAAATGTTACTCCACTATTTAAGAAGGCTGGGAGGCAGCAGAAAGGAAACTATAGACCTTTTAGCCTGACAGTGGTTGGGAAGTTGTTGGAATCGATTGTTAGGAATAAAATTACAGAATACCTGGAGGCACATGACAAGATAGGCCAAAGCCAGCATGGTTTTCTGAAAGGAAAATCCTGCCTGACTAACCTATTGCAATTCTTTGAGGAAATTACAAGCAGGGTAGACAAAGGAGATGCAGTTGATGTGGAGTGCATGGAATTACGGGATTTACTAGCATGGGTGGAGCACTGGCTGAAAAGCAGAAAACAGAGGGTGGGGAAAAAGGGAGCTTATTTCGGCTGGCTGCCGGTTACCAGTGGAGTTCCACAGGGGTCAGTGTTGGGGCCTCTGCTTTTTACGATGTATGTCAATGATTTGGACTATGGGATTAATGGGTTTGTGGTTAAATTTGCCAATGATACAAAGATAGGGGGAGGAATGGGTAGTGTTGAGGAAACAGAAAGCCTGCAGGAAGACTCAGATAGTTTAGGGGAATGGACAAAGAGGTGGCAAATGAGGTACAATGTGGGAAAGTGTATGGTCATGCACTTTGGTGGAGGAAACAAACAGACTATTACTTAGATGGGGAGAGAACTCAAAATGCACAGATGCAAGGGGACTTGGGAGTTCTTGTGCAGGATACCCTAAAGGTTGAACTCCAGGTTGAGTCGGTGGTGAAGAAGGCGAATGCAATGTTGGCATTCATTTCTAGAAGTATAGAATACAAGAGCAGGGATGAGATGTTGAGGCTCTATAAAGCACTCGTGAGACCACACTTGGAGTGGAGTTTTGGACTCCTATTTTAGAAAGGATATGCTGACCTTGAGAGAGGGTTCAGAGAAGATTCACGAGAATGATTCCAGGAATGAAAGGGTTACCGTATGAGGAACGCCTAGCAACTCTTGGACTGTATTCCCTGGGGTTCAGGAGAATGAGGGAGGGATCTCATAGAAACATTCCAAATGTTAAAAGGCCTGAACAGATTAGATATAGCAAAGTTATTTCCCATGGTAGGGGATTCTAGGCCAAAAGGGCACGACTTCAGGATTGAAGGACATCCATTTAGGACAGAGATGCAGAGAAATTACTTTAGTCAGAGGGTGGTAAATCTGTGGAATTTGTTGCCATGAGCAGCTGCGGAACCCAAGTCGTTGTTTTACTGGAAGGAGAAATCAATATTCATGCCATCAAGTGGGAGGCTAACTAGATGGAATATAAGGTGTTTGTCCTCCACCCTAAGGGTGACTTCATCATGGCACAAGAGGAGGCCGTAACAGACATGTCAGAACGGGAATGGGAATTGGAATTAAAATATTTGACCACTGGGAAGTCCCACTTCTCGCAGATGGAACAGAGGTGCTCAACGAAGCACTCCCCAAATTTATGACTGGTCTCACCAACGTACAGGAGGTGAGCATCGGAAGCAACGGACATAATAGATGACCCCAGCAGATTCACTAGTGAAATGTTGCCTCACTTGAAAGGACTGTTTGGGGCTTGAATGAAGGTGAATGAGTAGGTGTAGCACTTTGGCTGCTTGCAAGGATAAAAGTGGAGTTATAATCAAATTTAAATAATTCAACATATGCACAGCTCACCGATATCATAATCTGGACCTCCATAACTACCAATTTCAAAATTCTAAATATAAATGGTATTTTTCTTTCAGCATGGGATCCAGACTGAAAAAGTACACTGTTGGATATTTTCAAATAAAGTGCTTTGCTTTTATGCTGATATAAATGTTGCATGACTGATTTATTTTCATTCCTGATCTTCTTGTCCTTGAGTTAATAACTGAAATTACAGATCTAATGTTGGGTAACTCTCTCTTGACTGGCACTGACTTCATGTTGAAAGAACAATTTATATTCCATAAATATCCTATTTTCCTAGTTCAGAATTGTTTTCAAAGTTGGAACTTAAACAAAATGGATAACTATCTCACCGAAATTAACAAGTTTGTCAGACATGATGGTAAAAATTCACATATTTCAGTACCAAATCTTAGCTGCCTAGAAAACATTTTCTAATTGTAATTTATATTTCTATTAATAGTGTTACAGGATAAATGATATCATGTGTCCCAACTTTATCATTAACAGGCTGGTTCACCCAGGCCTTGGTAAACAAGGAAGTTAAAGTTAGGAATTTCTGAGTGAAACCACACAGGGCATGCGCTCTTCTCACTACTGTCATCAGGAAGAAGGTAAGGGAGCCTAAGGTCTCACACCATCAGGTTAGGAACAGTTACTTCAGGCTCTTGAACCAGTGGGGATAACTTCACTTATATCATCACTGAACTGTTCCCACAACCTATGGGCTCCCTTTCAATGATTCTCCATCTCCTCTTATTATTTATTGCACATTTGTTGTTATTATTTCTTATTTTTCTTTTGTATTTGCACGGTTTGTTGTCTTTTGTACATTGCTTGTTGGGGGCCTTCTTTCATATGATTCTATTATGGTTTTGGATTTACTGAGTACAGTACTGTGCAAAAGTTGTAAACACATATATATAGCTAGAGTGTCAGACCTTTTTCACAGTGCTTTATTTTTCAACATTCAGCGAAGAGCAAGTTTGTAAGGATTTTGGGAATAGCAAGAGAGGAGCACCATGGGAGGAGTGTGGGATTGGTGGCAGACAAGGAGTGCCGGGGTAGGAGATGACGCAGGTGCAGACACACTCAGCCCTAAGACACCAGGCAAGGAAATTTGATTCCAAACAAATGGTTTATTGATCATTACAAAACGTCCTGGGTATGAGGATAAACTACATCCGGCTGTGGAACAGTTGCTTTGGGTAATGAGGTTACCATTAACCACAGCACCTCCAGGTCACCCTTAGGCAGGGTGTAGCACCTGTTAGCCTCCCTACTTGAGTTACAGTGAAGCCACGGAATGCAGGTGGTGGATGAAGCAGAAGGCAAGTTGTGAGTAACACAACTGATGGTTCCTGCTTCTCAGACGCTGAGCAGAAGATCCTTTTTATAGGACAATGACAATTCTAAAGACACTGCATCAGAAGCAAGCAAGGGGAAGCTACCTCTTGTATTTCGTCCCTAGTACAACCATGGTTAATACATACACAAACGTAAAAGAGAACAGCGTAAGTGGGAGCCCGCTACTAAGTAGTGCGGACACCTCGCTCGGTACGGGATATAATGTAAACAGACAGGTGAGCCCATACCACTACTGTCTGCAAGAACAACAGACAGTGATTTGCCATTTGGAATGTATGAACCCTGCACCAAGCTGGTAAGCTAGAAAACGTAAAAGTAGAAATGAAGAGACTAGAAGTCAGCATCCTAGGCTTAAGTGAAATACGATGGAAAGGCACTGGAGTATTCCAATCAGACGACTACAGGATGACATACTCTGGAGGAGATAAACATGAAAAGAGTGTTGCAATCATCTTAGACAAAGAAATATCCAAGAGCCTGCTAGGATATTGGCATACCTCAGACAGAATGATGCAAATCAAACTAAAAAGACAACAAAACAACATCTCTATCATTCAAGTATATGTACCCACAACGACAAGCTCAGAGGAAGAAACAGATGTCTTCTACTACTCCCTAGACTAGTGGTCACCAACCAGTCGATCGCGATCAACCGGTCGATCTTTGAGTCTTTCCCAGTAGATCCCGGAAAAAAAGAAAAATAAATACACAAATACATTATGCCTGATAAACTTTTTGATGCAAATATATAGTAACTTCTACTTTGAAAAAAGACCACTTGACAACTTCGTGTCCAAAAGGAACAACTTTATCTAGGACGGTAGAACAATATTCGCATATAGAGGTTTTCACTGATGCGCACTGGGCAGAAAAGACCGTTAGGAAAACCCCGCTACTCCGGAAACAATCTCTCTTCACAAACAGCTTTACCATGATCCTAACTGGTATTATCTTATCTTTATAATACTCACATTACAACTCTTCTCCCCTTTAAATTCCAACATTCCCCAAATGTACAAGAAATGGGAAACAAAGACAGTGGTGTCATTAGCTTACGTACCCCTGAAACTTATACTAGTGTCTCAGTAAGTTTACCAATACCAGGAAAGTTGAGGAACTGAAATCGGAGTTGAAGGCAAAGCAAACATGCTGCTCCGAGGACGTGGATCGACAGTGGTAAAGGACTTATCACTCTGTGGGTATTTTTTCACAACAGTTTGATGAATCCCTGGATGTAATGCAAATAGCTCAGCTTGTTGTTTTTGTCAGAATGGCTTTCCAGGATTTTACAACAAAGGATGACTTCCTTACTCTTCTGCACTTAAAAGGAGAGAACGAGAGGTGAGGATATTTACAAATAGTTTCAAAAAAACGTCCATGAGAATGACATCCCCATTCATAAACTGGTAGCAATTACTACTGATGGGGCCCCAGCAATGCACGGTGTGCGCACTGGTTTTTATAGCACTGTGCCGTAATGACCCTGATTTTCCCGACTACCTGGATTATCACTGTGATTCATCAGCAGGCCTTGGCTGGGAAAGTCGTGGACTTTTCTCATGTAATGACACTGGTGGTCAAACTGATAAACTTGATTCGAGCAAAAGTGTTCTAGCACTGCTTATTCAAGGTGTTAATGGATGAGCTTGATGCCGCTATGGCCTGTTTGATATGCTAGTTACACTGTTTTCTTGGCTAAATTAATTTGAAAGTTTGATAAGAGCATTTTATGTAATTATAATACAATTAGCCCAAATAAAGGGCCTCAAGTTGAAAGTAAAATCTGAGCTGTTTTTTCTCTAAACGATTTAGTAGATCAATCTTGCCTTTCACTAATGAGGAGGTAGGGAATCTTGGGCTTAAAAAGGTTGGTGACCATTACCCTAGACCAGGGGTCAGCAACCTTTACCACTGAAAGAGCCACTTGGACCCGTTTCCCACAGAAAAGAAAACACTGGGAGCCGCAAAACCCGTTTGACATTTAAAATGAAATAACACTGCATACAACGTTTTTTTTGCCTTTATGCTATGTATAAACAAACTATAATGTGTTGCATTTATGAAATTGATGAACTCCTGCAGAGAAAACGAAATTACATTTCTGCATGCAACAAAAACATTTTGAACTCCGAAAAAAAGACGTTGGGTTGAAAGTTACTTTTAAGTAAAATATTCAATGTCTATTTGAGTCCTTCTTGTATTTATGAAAAACGCCGAACTTAAATTTTCCGCCAGCAGCAAACCAAAAATAACGTCAGCCAGCTGTCATCCTGAAAAATGAAAGGACTATTTCACTGAACAATGAAAAAATATGAATATAAGTAAAATAATAGGCAATTAAAATATTTATCATACTTGGTTAATGGGATTTCTGCTCCTGGACCTCAGCGCACAGCGTCTGCACATCAGGGCTGTATGATGTCACCTTCATCTTTACACAGGATCGCAAGCTGTCATCTGTGAGGTTTTCAATATCACTCCATTTGTGTTTCTGAGCAAGAACGGCCTTCTGACGGGCAACATCTTCAAGGTCTGCTGTCAAGCGTCTAAACTTGGACACCCATATGTCTTTGTCGGCTATGTCGGCCAGTTCCATCTCAAGATCAGGTTGACTCACACCTGCCAATGCAGTCGTATTCAGTAGGGAAGGATCGATGCTTAAGGGAGTGACCGGGAAGGATAATGTGTTTTTTTCCTCTCTGAACTCACAGAAGCGTTTCCCAAACGATGTTTGCATTGCGATGATTGCAGAATGTAAATACTCCGAAATTATCATGTCATGACCTTGTTTGAACTCTCTCAAATTGGGGAAGTGAGACAAAGTGCCTTTCTGTAAATCTCTGGCAAGCACTGTCAACTTGCGCTCGAATGCCAAAACATCCTCCAACATGTGCAGGGCTGTACGTCCTTTCCCCTGAAGAGCTGTGTTCAGCGTGTTCAGGTGCGCTGTCATGTCTACCATGAAGTGTAGCTTTTCCAGCCACTCTGGCTGTTCCAGCTCAGGAAAGGTGAGCCCTTTGCTGCCCAGGAAAGTTTTCACTTCTTCCAGACACGCGACAAAGCGTTTCAGCACCTTCCGTCTGGACAGCCAGCGATAAAAACACGT
Organism: Hypanus sabinus; assembly: GCF_030144855.1. NCBI lineage: Eukaryota > Metazoa > Chordata > Chondrichthyes > Myliobatiformes > Dasyatidae > Hypanus > Hypanus sabinus. Next base: position 15,086,545 of record NC_082715.1, on the reverse strand, counting down.
TGTAGCGGTGTCAGTAAACTGCAGTCAAAGATAGCTTTATTCGAACTAAACAGCCTTGCTTTTCAGCTTCCCTCAACCCAGCCCCCATGGACGCAGATGCTGCAAAAGACGCGTACTCACAAACCCCCGTAGGCTATCTCCCTTAGCCGGAATGCTGGCTAATTGTGAGCCGTTTCGGATGTGGCAGGAAATGTGTCGCTACACTTAGGTTGTACAAGATCACCATAATTACATTTCAAAAGCTAACAAACTAACATAAAATACATTTTAATTAAATACTGACCAATTATTTCCCAAAGCCACAGGGAGCCGCAGCACAGAGGTGAAAGAGCCACAAATGGCTCGGGAGCCGCAGGTTGCCGACCCCCGCCCTAGACAAAGCACTAGAACAATACAAATCACAAGAAGTCATCATAGTCATGGATGACTTCAATGCATAAATTAGTGAGGGAAGAGAAGACCATATTACTGGAGACCAGAGTTCGATAGACAGAAGTGAAAGAGGAGAAACAATTATATCATGGTGTAAAACAATCAGATAATCACCAACACTTGGTTTAAACAACACCCAAGAAGGAAATGAACATGGAGAAGCCCAGATGGGAACAACAAAAATCAAATCGATTACATAACAATCAATAACAGATTCAAAAATTCGATAATTCAATCCAAAAGCTACCCTAGAGTAGACTGTGGGAGCGACCACATACCAGTCATTTGCAAAATGAAAATAAAAATGAGAAAATTAAAGAAACCAAAAAGATCAGAGACACTGGATTATCAACAACTACAAAACAACCCTCATCTGAAAACAGAATACAGAATCAAGGTGAAAAACTGTTTTCAATTACTGCAGGATGGAGGCAAGTCTTCTTGGGACATACTGAAGGAATTCATGATTGAAGCTGCAAAAGAAACCATCTGACGAAAAGAGCAGAAAAGTAAGAAATGGATAACTGAAGATATAATACAATTGATGCAATAAAAACAGATCATCAAACCAAGAGACTGCGAAGAATACAAACAACTTGACAAAAAGTAAGTGCAGAGAAATGCACAGAGATAGAAATGCTACAAACCCATAGCTCTGGAACAAAGATGTTGCACAGTAAGATTAAAGAACTAATGGGGAAATTACCTTGCTCAGCAAGTGGGTGCATCAAGGCAAAAGACGGCAACTTAATAATGAGCAACGAGGAAATCATAAACAGATGGACAGAATATATAAAAAAACTTTTTGAAGACCAAAGAGAAGAAAAACCAAACATTAAGAAGAATGTTGAAGGACCTAATTTTCTAAAATCAGAAATTCAAACAGCCATAAATAAAACAAAACATAACAGAGCAAATGGTCCCGACAACATCACTGCTGAAATGATACTTGTCTTAGAAGATCTTAGAATAGAGAAAGTAACAGAAATAGCAAATGAAATCTATGATTATGGGGAGATACCTGATGATTTAAGTAAATCAGTGTTCATTACACTTCCAAAGAAAGAGGGAGCAACAAAACGTGAGTTACATTGTACAATAAGCCTGATGAGTCATGTGGCAAAAATTATTTTCAGAGTAATCAGGATGAGAGCAAGACACCGTATAAAACCAGAAATCAGTAAAGAACAAAGCGGCTTTGTGGAAAACATTGGAACCAGAAATGTAATTTTCATGCTATGGATGATCTATGAACGAGCCATCCAGGTACAAAAAGACATCTACCTGTTTAATCGACTATACAAAAGCTTTTGACACTGTCAGACACCAAGATCTCCCGGAAATGCTTCAAGACCTTGACATAGATGGGAAAGACATATGTTTCTTAAGAAACTTATACCGGGACCAGACAGCATCCATCACAATAGAAGAAGTGAGTGAGTATGGGAATATCATGAGAGGAGTCAGGCAAGATTGTGTCTTTTCACCCGACTTATTCAACCCATACAGTGGAAGTATCAAAGACATCAAAGGGCTCACAATTGGAGGCCATAATATAAATAACATCAGATATGCTGATGACATCGTACTAATAGCCGACTCAGAAACAAAACTTCAAGAACTACTCACTACAGTGGCAGCAGAACGTAATCGCAGAGGCCTCTCAATCAACAACAAGAAGACAGAAAGCATGGTCATCTCCAGAAAGACAAACATCTCACAATGCGTGATCAAGATCGGAAATAAAAACATTAAAAAAGTCAACAAGTTCAGATATCTTGGCAGCCAAATAACAAGTGATGGCAGGTGTGACACAGATATCAAATACAGAATAGCAATGGTGAATGAAGCTTTCCAGAATATGAAGACTATATTAACAGACAGAAAGATGAGCATGTACACTAAAAACAGAACACTGCAGTGCTACATTTATTCTATCCTGACTTATGGAAGGGAATGCAGGACCATTCCCCAGCAATGGAAAAGAGACTAGAAGCAGCTGTATTATGGTTCTACAGGAGAGTGTTAACAATATCATGGACTACACACTCATCAAATGAAGAAATTCTCTGAAGAGCTCAAGGAGTTAAATCACTCATACCAACAATAAGAGAAAGACAACTCAGATTCCTAGGACATATCATGAGGAAAGATGAACTAGAAAAACTCATACTCTCTGGAAAGATCGAGAGGAGCAAACCTAGAGGAAGACCTCGGCTTATGTACATCAAAAGCCTAGCTAGGTGGCTACACATCGAGGAAATGGAAGTCATCCAAAGAACAAGGGGTAGATCTGTATGGAAAACCATGGTCACCAACGTCCACATCGGATATGGTACCTAGACAGACAGACAAAATGTCTCCTTGCTGCTTCCTGCTCCCTCCCCTCTCCCCACCCTTTTTGCCAACACAATTCCACTCCCCCTGCCCCCTTTCCACTCTCAGTTCACAATACAGATCCATATTAGAATCAGGTTTAATATCACTTTTTTGCAGCAGCAGTACAGTGCAACACATTACTAATGTGCTGCGCAAAAGTCTTAGGCACCCTAACCATATTTGTGGGCCTAAGACTTTTGCACAGTCGTGTATGCCTGCAGGAAAACAAATTATATATGGTGATCTATAATTTGGGCTCCTTATTTAAGAAAGTATGTGCTGACATTGGAGAGGGTTCAGAGAAGATTCATGAGTATGATTCCAGGAATGAGAGGGTTAACATATGAGGAAAGTTTGATTACTCTTGGACTGTACTCCTCGGAGTTTAGAAGAATGAGGGGGCAGCTCATAGAAACATTTTGAATGTTGAAAGGCATGGACAGAGTGGATGTGGCAAACTTGTTTCCCATGGTGGGGGAGTCTAGTATGAGAGGGCATGACTTAAGGATTGAAGGGCGCCCATTCAGAACAGAGATATAAAGACATTTTTTTAGCCAGAGGGTGGTGAATCTGTGGAATTTGTTGCCATGGGCAGCAGTGGAAGCCAAGTCATTGGGTGTATTTAAGGCAGAGATAGATAGGTATCTGAGTAGCCAGGGCATCAAAGGTTATGGTGAGAAGGCGGGGGAGTGGGACTAAATGGGAGAATGGATCAGCTCATGATAAAATGGCGGAGCAGACTCGATGGGCCGAATGGCCAACTTCTGCTCCTTTGTCTTATGGTCATATATTTACTTAAAGAATAAATATACTTTGAACCCCTTCAGCCTGGAAGAGGAAGGAATGCTTTCTAGCTAGGGCCCTCAATTCTCACACCTCACTGTATACCAAACGCCTCTCATGCTCTACACTGAATTACCCTCACTGGTTTACATCTTCCCCAAACAACTTCATTCCCTCTTGAGATCACAAATGCCTCCACACTATCCACCAGTCTTCTGCGATTTTCTCTGAGAAGACAGCACCAACCCCAGAATTTAAATTAGAGATAGCTTAAGTTCAATATTTTCAAAAGCTTCAGAACATTACAAGCAAGAATGCAATGTTGAGGGTTTATAAAGCACTGGTGAGATGAAGAGGCAGAGAGTGGTGAATCTGTGAATTTGTTGCCACAGGTGACTGTGGAGGCCAAGTCATTCAGTATTCTTAAGGAAGAGGTTGACAGATTCTTGATTAGTCAAAGCATGAAAGGACACAGGGAGAAGGCAGGAGATTGGGGCTGAGAGAGATAATGGATCAGCTATGATGAAATGATGGGCCAAATGGCCTAATTTGCTACTATATCTTATGATCTACTAATATGCCTTTACCTAGTTCTCACAGCTAGGCAAACATACAGAAGCAAGGAAACCAAAAACAGTTGATGTCTTCCAATCTTAAAAAGGTTATTTTTGTTGCCTAGAATTGCCAAATGTAGTGGAATTGCTTTCACATGTAAATTTACTTGAGCTAAACAAATTAGATAGTGCATGGACAGGACAAAAAAAAATCAATAAATAATCACTGTATTGAAAACAAGGAGGCATAATAGTGATTACATTGAGATGTAGCCCTTTTTAAAACATGTATGTTCACACAATTCCATTCAGTTAGTATATGTGCATAATAAATCCAAGAAGCATGCACAATACATAATAGTGATGTACTACACACATCTAATTACATTGATTTACTTGCTGCTGTATCTCAAATACAAAGAAATGGCTCTCCATGATGCACTGCATCCAATCTAAATAAATTTTGGCAAACAATGTCATATTTTTTTTAATAGGGAGTTAATTTACACTGGAACAGTTGCTTGGCCTAAAGAGATACAAAAAGGTGAGCTTTCTTTTTCCCTGTAGTAAGGTGGCATTGGGAAGCACCCTGTACCAAAAGAATTGTCTCTTGCTGTTTTTAAACACTCCTATTGATGAGTATCCATGTAAAATCTCAGAAAAATAAGTTTATTTTAATGTTTACTTGACTAATTCAGAGATACTGCTTCAAATCACAGATCACATAGAAATTTCAATGCTACTTCAGGGATTTTGTCAAAAGCTGAAACATACTGACATTTCCATTAATATTTTATCAAATAGCTTAAAACAATTTCCATTTAAATATACTATGTAATAAAATTTTATTACACAATTAGTATGATACAAATTACTACAAATCTTCCAAGAAGACCACAACCTTGTTGTTGGGTTTGGAGGCTTACACGCCTCAATAACCTCGGAGAGCAATGCTGACTGGAGTAGGGCTTTATGCTTTGGCTCTAGGTAGGGTCACTCATGCCGAATAGGTCAAAGGATAGAGGTCAGACTAAGTGGTCCACTGGTCTGCCAGGTTTGGGGGTTCAGCTCAGGGCTAACAGACAGTACTTCTGCATCTCCATCCGGTATGTTCATAACTGACTATAGTGAAAACTGAGAGAAAGCTACTGACATGATGAGGGAAACCCTGAAAACATCAGAGATGGAGGACCTTCACTGCTGCCCTAAATGCTAGCGGCATAAGAGGCAGTAAGTAAATTACTACAACTAGTACTTCTTAGATTGGCAATGTAATTAATGATTTATATTAATTTGAAATTTTAAACAAATAATTTGAAACAAATAACCATGAATTTGCTCTTGTGAGTCCAAATCACATACCTGTCCTCATCTCTTATTTTGGTATATTAACTGGTTTTGTGCCATTTCTTCCCCTCTCTGAACAAAAGGCTTTAACCCTTCGTGGAGCGAAGTTAAGATGGAGCTAAATGGTGACTCCTTTGCTTGCGTCTTTGGAAACAGCTCTATTTCCATCTTTATTATCCCCTTTCAGGGCTCTTTTGAAGACCCTGACCTGGAGTTACACGCTGACTTTGGTTCTTTGAGGGAAGGGACCCATTCTCAGGGTTTCAGGATTGGCCATTGTCGGCATGCCATGGGTTTGGCTTGAGTGTCTAGCTAGGATTTGGAAGCCTAAGATCTTGGGGCTCTGGAGACTGGTGGATCGAGAGTCAGTGTGACAGCAGGACACCTGTGCGTCGTTGGGGGAGCCGGAAAATCTACTGCTGTGTGCCCAAAGACCCAGGACCTTTGAGATCTTTGGGAACAGAGCTTGGAAAAAGCGATGTAACGGACTTTTAACATCGTAAACCAGCAAGTTGTTTGTTATGTCTCTCCGCTCACTGGGAAAAAACGGAGACACCTCCTTCTTCCTTATTAGGGAGAGAGAGAGCCTATGGCATGTCGAACGCTGGGTGAAACACAAGGTCTTTGGGGTAACTGCAAGTCTGTGTCTTTGCTATTGCTTTGCTCACACTTCAGTGCTTGGTGTCGGTGCCGATGGTTTTTTTTGGCCGATGGGGAAGGAAGGATCGTTGCTTGCTACCACTTATACATAGGAGGGAGGGGAGCTGAGAGGGGGACTTCGGGGTTCTTACGTTTAACTGTCGTTCATTCTTTGGGGCACTCCTCTATTTTCATGAATGTTTGTGAAGAAAAAGCTTTTCAGGATGTATATTGTATACATTTGTTTGACATTAAATTGGACCTTTGAACCCTTTCAATGCCAATTTCCAAACTCCCCCCACTTCCACATTGTCACCGAACTCTTCCATTTCTCAGCATCTCAGCCTGTATTTTAGGGGATAGGTCAATATTCAGAACTCACTACATGCTCACAGATGACTACGTCACATTTTACCAGTTTCTTCTGCAGATTTGTCTCACTGATACTGGTTTCCATACAAGGCCTTTGACTTTTTGAGTTCCATTTCCTACCTACAAGTACCAGGATAGGAAAATTCATGCCCACTTTCCATTTCACTGGCCTTCATATTCAATGGTTCATCCCAAACAATTTCCAAGACCTCCAAAGCCATGCCACAACTAAACATGAAGTGTACTGCAGATGCTGTGGTCAAATCAAGACGCCCCTGCCCCCTCCTTTAGTCCTGACGAAGGGTCTTGACCCAAAACGTTGACTGCTCCTTTCAAAGGATGCTGCCCGACCTGCTGAGTTCATCCAGCTTTTTTGTACGTCCACAACTAAACATGATTTCCCGTATCCTTCCTTTCTGAGTGTGTAGTTCACTCTTCCACATCCATCAATAAGTAGTCCATTCCCAAGATATCCTTCAATGGTTACACACCTACTCTTTCAAATTCCCTTCCAAGGCTTCACAGATAAGCACTGACATATATACACTTTATTGTACAGCATTTTCTTCCCATATATTGGTCTTGTGTACAGGAGGAAAACGAAACACAAATTAACTGACCACTTTCTTCAGTCCCAATCTGACCTCACTTTCTTTGGTTTCCTACAAACATTGAGCTCAAGAGACAGCATCACATTCCCCTTCATATCATTTTACAGAGGAGGTTCTTGGGAAAACTGAAAGGTCTGAAAGTAGGCAAGTCACACGGACCAGATGTGACTGAAAGAGGTGGCTGAAGAGAGCATGGAGGCATTAGTAATGATCTTTGAAGAATCACTAGATTCTGGAAAGGTTCCGGAAGACTGGAAAATTAAAAATGTCACTTCACTCTTTAAGAAGGGAGAAAGGAACAAGAAAGGGAACTATAGGCCAGTTAGTCAGACCTCAATGATTGGGAAGATGCTGGAGTCAATTATAAGGATGAGGTCTCAGGGTACTTTGAAGCACATGATAAAATAGGATGTAGTCAACATGATTTCCTCAAGAGAAAATCTTGCCTGACAAATCCGTTGGAATTCTTTGAAGAAATAACAAGCAGGATAGAAAAACGAGTATCACTTAGTGTTGTGTTCTTGGATTTACAGGCTATGAGAAGATGCCACACATGTGGCTGCTTAACAAGCTATGAGCCAATGGTATTACAGTAAAGATTCTAGCATGGATAAAGCAGTGGATAACTGACAGGAGGCAAAAGGGGGAATAAAGGGAGACTTTTCTGGTTGGCTGCCTATAACTAGTGGTGTTCCACAGGCATCTGTGTTAGGACAGATTCTTTTTGCGTTGTATGTCAATGATTTGGATGGTGGAATTGATGGCTTTGTTGCAAAGTTTGCAGACAAATTGAAGATGGGTGAAGGGATGGGTAGTTTTGAGGAAGTAGAGGGGCTACAGAAGGGCTTCGACAGATTAGGAGAATGGGCTAAGAAATGGCAAATGGAATACAGTGTCAGGAAGTGTATGGTCATATATTTTAGTAGAAGAAATGAATTACTTTCTAAAAGGAGAGAAAACACAAAAAACTGACATAGAAAGGGACTTGGGAGTCTGTGCAGCATTCTTTAAATGTTAATTGAGGTTGAGTCTGTGGTGAGGAAGGCAAATGTAATGTTAGCGTTCACTTCAAGGGGACAATATAAAAGCAGGGATGTAATTTGAGACTTTATAAGCACTGGTGAGGCCTCACTTAGAGAATTGTGAGCAGTTTTAGGTTTTGGGTCCTTAACAAACTTCGCTTGGAAGAATAAAAACCACTAACACTAAACTCCAAAATTTAAAATTCCAAATGTTATACTTCGTAAGCTCAGAATGGGAAAATAACTACAATGCAAATAATAATAGCAATAAGTACTTTATTGAGCTCGAGTGGGAAGTTCTTTCATTACAGCAGCAACATTTATAAACACACTTAGCAGTGAGCAGACGTAACTAATAATAAAGTATAGAATAATAATATATGCAATAATTTACCAATGTGCAATAATGTACAAAATAATAAAACAGACTATTGAACTATGATGTGTGTTCTCATGTCACACAGAGATGAACTGTTGTATATACTTAATGCATTTGGTAGAAAAGATTTTCTGTAAGGTCCATGTGACAGCGGAGCCGAAGGATTTTGTTCGAAAGGATCCTCTGCTGCTTATTCAGGAGGTCATGAAGAGTATACGAACATCCAATTGTATGTAAGTGCTTTTTATTTATCCAGAATTATCTTGGTTTAATAAAACAAAACCACTGCTTGTGGTTTTCATTGAAATTGTCAGCATACTGTATGCATATTGTATAACTTGGCCAGCCAGCGTGTAGTAGCATTAGCACCAGACTTCAAATCGAATGGTCCTGGGTCCTTGTACACTTTCCATCCATGTTGGGTTGAGCATCAAGCTAGCAACTTGGCCTCGTAAAAAAAGACAAATGCTAAAGAAACTTCAAGGTTGCTACTGGATGCACAAGGTGTGGAGAGCAACAACAATATTGCAGCACTACATATCGGACTCAAAGTCTGGAAGTGGACAGTGACAGGTAAAACCACCACTGAACTACATTTTGCCTCTACCTTCAGATCATTAGAATCAGAATCAGGTTTAATATCACGGGCATGTGTCGTAAAATTTGTTGTAATGCAGCAGCAGTACATTGCAATACACACTAATAAAATCTGAATTACAATAAATATATGAAAGTTAAATTAAATAAGCAGTGCAAAAATAAGTAGTCAGGCTGTATTCATGAATTCAATGTCAATTCAGAAGTCTGATGGCAGAGGGGAAGAAGCTATTCCTGAGTAACTGAGTGTGTGCTTTCAAATTCCTGTACCTCCTTCCTGATGGTAGGAATGTGAAGAGGACGTGTCCTGGGAGATGGGAGTCCTTAATGACGGATGGTACCTTTTCATAAATTCTTAGTGCATATTGTTCCAGAATAACTGAGTATACCAGAACTGTATTTAATGCAAGGCTTTATTTAGCCTAGTTTGGAGTAAAAGGACCAACAATCACGGACAGCCAGCAAATAGATAGTCCCACATAGAGATTAAAAGAACAATTATTTCTAAGGCCAGTGTGTATCTAAGGCCAGTGTGTAGACAGGTGCAACTTTCCAATTAACACTTAATGAGATCTAAAAAAATTAGTGCTTTCTGGAACACACAAAGGAGTTAGAACTTTGCATGGATACTATGAATTTTACTATTCCTTGCAAATATGCTAAACGGACCCTTCAATGTTCAGAGATGAAATATTCTTCTTTCCACATTTTCATTCCTATTGGAAATTTACACTGAAAACACTCTTCCTCCCTCACAGGGGTTCACAACTTTTTTATGCCATGGACCCCTACCATTAACCGAGGTGTCCGTGAATTCCAGGTTGGGAACCCCTACTCTATCAAAAGCATTGATGGTGCTTAAACAAAAAAGTCTAGAGAAAGAACTGTCATCAAGGCAAAATGGTAAAAATACAACAGTGGCAGAGAAGATTGAACAATTATAGATATGAAATGGATAGGATACCTCAAACAAATCTTACTGGATTAGCTTTATAAGGATACAGTAATATGAATCTTCAACCTAAAACACCAAGCATTACATATTTTTCAATTCTATGCCATCTATTCATAATGAACTAAAAGTGCTGTGTAACATACAGTAATTCCCAAAGTAATAGAATTAATGTATTTTAAACCAGAGAAATAATAGGACTATTTTGATCAACTACATGTTACCATGTTTTAGCCATGCTGTTGTGAGTGCATGAATTCTTCCACTGGTCTCCCAGGAGAAAAATACAAAAAATCCTATTGTAGATTATGAGTAAATTCTAAACAAGTCCAGCTTCTCAACCTCCAGTTAGGATTGCTCAAAAATATTCGTATATATAATGCCTTGTGACTGTCAGGGTTTTTTCTTTGTTTTCACCCATATCTCAAAAAAAATGCTGGGTGGTAAAATGACTATTGTAAGTTGCTCCAACTTGGGCAGTGGGCAGCTGATGGGAACTTGAGAGGAATAGGTTGCGACACACAAGTATTTTTGGTTTAATAAGTAGGATGAACTAGCAGTACAGATGCAAAATGGCACGTATTATGTTGTAGGCATCACTGAATCATGTCTAAAAGAAGATTATAGCTTGGAGCTTAATATCCAAGGATATACATTTTACTGAAAGGACAAACTGAAGTAAGAGACGGCAACGTTGTTCTGCTGAAGAAAAATTAAATCAAATAATTAGAAAGAAGTGGCATAGGATCAGAAGATATTGAATTATTGTGGATCATGGATAGAGCTAAAAAATTGCAAGGGTAAGATGACCCTAATGGGAGTTGCATACAAACCCCCAACCAGCAATAAGGATGTGGTCTACAAACTATAACAGGAGACAGAAACTGCTTGCCAAAAGGGCAATGTTACAATAGTCATGGGGGACTTCAATATGCAGGTAGAGTGGGAAAATCTGGTTGATGCTAGATTCCAAGAGGGCCTACGAGATTGATTCTTAGAGCAGCTCATGGTTGAGCCCACTCGGAGATCAGCTATTCTGGATTGTGTGTTATGCAATGGGCCAGAACTGATTCGAGAGCTTAAGACAAAGGAACCCTTAGGCGCAAGTAATCATAATATGATCGAATTTACCTTGAAATTTGAGAAGAAGCTAAAGTCAGATGTATCAGTATTTCAGTGGAGTAAAGGGAGCACGAGCGAGGAGTTGGCCAGAATTAATTGGAAAAGAACACTGGCAGGGATGTCCAAAAGAGTATAAATCATAGGAGCAGAATTAGGCCATCTGGCACATCAAGTCTGCTCTGCCATTCAATCATGGCAGATCCTTTTTTTATCCCTCCTTCTTAACCCCAGTTCCTGGCCTTCTCCCCGTAATCTTTGATGCCATATCCAATCAAGAACCTATCAATCTCTGTCTTAAATACACCCAATGACCTGGCCTCCACAGCTGCAAGTGACAACAAACTCCACAAATTCACCACAATCTGGCTAAAGATCTCTGTTTTGAGGCTGTGCCCTTGTGTCCTAGACACTCCCACCATGGGAAACATCCTTTCCACATGTACCCTGTCTAGGTCTTTCAATGTTTGAAAGGTTTCTATGCGTGCTTCTACCCCCCCCCCCCCCCCCAACATCCTTCTGAATTCCAGCAAGTACGGGCCCAGAGACATCAAACATTCCTTGTGTGGCAACCCTTTCATTCCAGGAATCATCCTCGTGAACGTCCTTTGGACCCTCTCCAATGCCAGCCAGCACATCTTCTCTACTATGAGTGGCACAAAACTATTCACAATACTCAAGGTGAGGCCTCACTGGTAGCTCATAAAACCTCAGCATCACATCCTTGCTCTTATGTTCTAGATCTCTTGAAATGAATGCTACCATGGCATTTGTCTTCCTCACCACCGACTCAGTCCTTGAGTGTTCTGCACAAGGACTCCCAACTCCCAAGTCTGGATTTTCTCCCCAGTTAGAAAATAGTCCGCATATTTATTTGTGCTACCAAAGTGCATGAACATGCATTTTCCAACATTGTGTTGCATTTAACACTTTCTTGCCCATTCTCCTAATCTGTCTTAATCCTCATGCATGCTACCTGTTTCATCAACACTACTTGCCCCTCCACCAATCTTCATATCAAAGCCATCTATTGTATCATCTAATCATTTATATATAGCATAAAAAGAATTGTTCCCAACACCGACCCCTGCGGTACACCAGTAGTCACTGACAGCCAACCAGAAAAGGATCCTTTTATTCCCAAGGTGCCACACAAGGCTGATTGGCAGGAGGCAAAGCGTGGAAATAAAGGGATCCCTCTCTGGTTAGCTGCCAGTTTATAGTAGTGTTGGGACCGATTCTTTTTACATTATATGTCAAAGACTTGGATGATAGTATTGATGGCTTTGTTGCAAAGTTTGCAGACAATATGAAGTTAATTTGCAGGTTGAGTCTATGGTTAGAAAGGCAAATGCAATCTTTACATTCATTTTAAGAGGACAAGAACATAAAAACAAGGATATAACATTGAGACTTTATAAAGCACTACTTAGACCTCACTTGTGAGGAGTTTTGTGCCCCTTACCTTAGAAGGAATGTGCTGAAAGTGGAGACAGTTCAAAAGAGGTTCATGAAAATGATTCCAGGATTAAAAGGCTTGTATTGGAAGAACACTTGAAGGCTCTAGGCTTGTATTCACTGGAATTTAGCAGAATGAAGGGTGACCTAATTGCAGAGGATGTTGCCTATGATGGAGAGTCTAAGACCAGAGGACTCAACCCCAAAATAGAGGAATGACCTTTTAGAACAGAAATGAGGAGGAATTTCTCTAGCCACAGGCAGCTGTGGATGCCAAGCCTTTTATGTATATTTAAGGCAGAGATTGATAGATTCTTGTTTGGTCAGGGCATGAAGGGATACGGGGTGAACATAAGAACATAAGGAATAGGAGCAGGAGTAGGCCATCGAGCCTGCCCCACCATTCAGTAAGATCACGGATGACCTGTCCATAAATTTAGCTCCATCTACCTGCCTTTTCCCCATAACCCTTAATTCCCTTACTATATAAAAACCTATCTAACTGTTTCTTAAGTATATTTAGTGAAGAAGCCTCAACTGTTTCCCTGGGCAGAGAATTCCACAGCTTCACCACTCTTTGGGAAAAACAGTTTCTCCTCATTTCCGTCCTCTATCTTCTCCCCTGCATCTTGAGGTAATACCCCCTAGTTCTACTCTCACCTACCAATGGAAACAACTTTCCTACTTCTATCTTCTCTATCCCTTACAAAATTTTGTATTTTCTATAAGAACCATTCTTCTGAACTCAAGAGTATAGTCCCAGGCAACTCAACTGCTCCTCCTATGTTAACCCCTTCATCCCTGGAATCAACCTGGTGAACCTCCTCTGCACTGCCTCCAAAGCCAGTATATCCTTCCTCAAGTATGAAGGCAGGAGATTTGGGGTTGAGAGGAAAATTGGATCAGCCATGATGAAAAGCCAGAGCAGACTTGATGGGCCAAATGGCCCAATTCTGTTCCTATATCTTTTGGACAGTGTGATCACGGGACCGTTGCAGCAGGAAAAGCGAGGGGACCAGGAGAGCGCTGAGTGCTGGGAAGCAGCTGAGGTGAAGTGTGCTTTAAAAGGAGCGTGGAACGCAACTGAAGGGTTAAACAGAGTGTTGATTAGAGGGAGTGAGTGCTTGAGATAATTGGCAGGGACAAATAAAAGGACGGGTAACTGAAGAGGAATGGCCAGTGTGTGAGTGGCTCAGGGTAGGAGTGGAGCTTTGAGGCTTTGGGAAGCAGAGGCTGAGGATGAGCTTGTTCCCAGTGAGGTAAGGCCGGGTAAGTTACTTTAATTAACTTAGGAGTAGATAATGAAGGCAACAGTTAGGGTAGTCGAGTGCTCTGTATGCAGTAAGTGGAAAATCAGGGACAGCACAATTGTCCCTGATGCTTACACCTATAAAAGGTGCATCTAGCTGCAGCTCCTGACAAACTGAGTTAGGGAGCTGGAGCTGGATGAACTTTGGATCATTTGTGAGGTAGAGGTAGAAATAGATAGGAGTTTTGGGGAGACAGTCACCCCTAAAAGTCAGGAGGCAGGTAGCTGGATGACTGTCAGGAGAAGGAAGGAGAATAGACAAAATGAGCAGAGTACCCCTGTGGCTGTTCCCATCAACAATAAGTATACTGTTTTAGATACTGTTGGTGGGGATGACCTACCAGGGACAAGTTGTAGTGGTTGTATCTCTGGCACTGAGACTGGACCCTCAGCTCAGAAAGGAAGGAGGGAAAAGAGGAGAGCAGTAGTGATAGGGGATTCAATAGTTAGGGTGACAGATAAGAGGTTCTGTGGGAGAGATCGAGAATCCCAGATGGTCTGTTGCCTCCCTGGTGCCAGAGTCTGCGGTATCTCGGATCGAGTTCTCGGTATTCTCAGGAGGGAGGGTGAGCAGCCAGATGTCATGGTCCATGTAGGGACCAATGATGTGGATAAGAAGGAGGAGAAGGTCCTGCAAAGAGAGTTTAGGGAGTTAGGTGCAAAGTTGAAGGACAGGACCTGCAGGGTTGCAATTTCAGGATTGCTACCTGTGCCATGTGCTAGTGAGGCTAGAAATGGGAAGATAATGCAGCTAAGTATGTGGCTAAGGAGATGGTGCAGGAGGGAGGGCTTCATGTTCCTGGACAATTAGGTTTCCTTCCAGGGAAGGTGGGACCTGTTCTGACAGGATGGTTTGCACCCGAACTGGAGGGGGACGAACATCCTTGCTGGTAGATTCGTTCGTGCTGCTCTGGGGGCTTTAAAATAGATTTGCAGGTGGAGGAACCAGAATGTTAGAGCAGATAGTGAGGTGGAGGAGGATAAAGGTCATGCAAGGACTGCATGTATAGACAGAAATCAAAGGTTTGTACGTGATAGAAATGTTCCTATGTGCATCTATTTCAATGCAAGGAGTATTGTAGGTAACGCAGGTGAGCTTAGGGCGCGGATTGGCACGTGGGATAACGACATTATTACTATTAGTGAGACCTGGTTGCAGGAGGGGCAGGACTGGCAGCTTAATGTTCCGGGGTTCTGTTGTTTCAGACGTGATAGAGGGAGAGGGATGAAAGGGGGAGGTGTGGCATTACTAGTCAGGGAAAATATCACAGCTGTGCACAAGCAGGACAGCTCGGAGGGCTTGCCTAGAGGCCGTATGAGGAACTGGAAAGGTGTTACCACACTGATAGGGTTGTATTATAGACCACCCATAGTCAGAGAGAATTGGAGGAGCAAATCTGCAGAGAGATAGCAGATCAATGTAAGAAACAGAAAGCTGTAATAGTAGGGGATTTTAAATTTCCACATATTGACTGGGACTCGCACACTGTGAAAAGGTTAGATGGCTTGGTGTTTGTCAAATGTGTTCAGGAAAGTTTTCTAAATCAATATATAGAAGTATCTACGAGAGAGGATGCAATACTTGATCTCCTATTAGAGAACCACACAGGTCAGGTGACAGAAGTATGTGATGGCGAACATTTTGGGTCCAGTGACCATAATGTCATTAGTTTCAAGTTAATTATGGATAAGTATAGGTCTGGTCCTCGAGTTGAGGTTCTAAATTGGAGAAGGGCCAATTTTGTGAAAATGAGAAAGGATCTAGGAAGAATGGATTGGGCTAAGTTTTTTTTCTGGCAAGGATGTGTTCAGTATGTGGAAGGCCTTCAAAGGTGAAATTTTGAGAGTGCAGAGTTTGCATGTTTCTGCCAGGATTAAAGGCAAGTTAACAGGCATAGGGAACCTTGATTTCCAAGGGATATTGGCGATCTGGTTAAGAAAAAGAGAGAGGTTGTATAGCAGGTATAGGCAACAAGGAACAAATGAGGTACTTGAAGAGTATAGAAAATGTAAGAAAATACTAACGAAGGAAATTAGGAAGGCAAAAAGAGAACATGAGGTTGCTTTGGCAGATATTGTGAAGGTAAACCCAAAGAGTTTCCACAAGTATACTAAGGGTAAAAGGATAGTAAAGGACAAAATTGATTCTCTATTAGATCAGAGTGGTCGTTTATGTGGGAAGATCTTAAATAGTTTTTTTGCATCAGTATTTACTCAGGAAACTGGCATAGCGTATATTGAAGGAAGGGAAACAAGCAGTAGTGTCATGGAACATGTAGAGATTAAAGAGGAGGTGCTTGCTGCCATACAGCGAATAAAGGTAGATAAATCCACCGGGCCTGAAATGATCTTTCCTCAGAACTTGAAAGAGACTAGTGTAAAAATTGCAGGGGCCCTGGCAGAAATAGTTAAAATGTCCTTAGCCACGGGTGCGGTGCTGGAGGACTGGAGAGTAGCTCATGTTGTTCTGTTTTTTAAAAAAGACTCCAAAAGTAAACCAGCCGGTGAGCCTGACATCAGTAGTAGGTAACTTAATGGAACGTGTTCTGAGAGATCACATATACAAGTATTTGGACAGCCAAGGGCTGATTAGGAATAGTCAGCATGGCTTTGAGCGTGGTAGATTGCGTTTAACGAATCTTGTAGAGTTTTTCGAGAAGGTTACCAAGAAAGTAGATGAAGAAAACGGTGTGGATGTTGTATACATGGACTTTAGTAAGGCCTTTGACAAGGTCCCACATGGGAGGTTAGTTCAGAAGGTTCAGACACTAGGTATCCATGGAGAGGTTGTAAACTGGATTTGAAATTGGCTGTGTGGGAGAAGACAGAGTGGTAAAGGATGATTGCTTCTCAGACTGGAGGCCTGTGACTAGAGATGTGCCTCAGGGATCTGTGCTGGGGCCATTGTTGTTTGTTGCCTCTATCAATGATATAGATGATAATGTGGTAAATTGGATCAGCAAGTTTGCTGATGACACTAAAATTGAAGGTGTTGTGGACAGCGAGGAAGGCTTTCAAAGCTTGCAGAGGGATCTGGACCAACTGGAAAAATGGGCTAGAAAATGGCAGATGGAATAAATACAGACAAGTGTGAGGTGCTGCATTTTGGAAGGACAAATCAAGGTAGGACATAAACAGTAAATGGTAGGACACTGAGGAGTGCGGAGGAACAAAGGGATCTGGGAGTTCAGATACATAATTCCCTGAAAGTGGCGTCACAGGTAGACAGGGTTGTAAAGAAGGCTTTTGGCATCCTGGTATTCATAAATCAAAGTATTGAGTATAGGAGTTAGGATGTTATGGTGAGGTTGTGTAAGACATTGGTGAGGTCAAATTTGGAGTATTGTGTACAGTTCTGGTCACCTAACTATAGGAAGGATATCAGTAAGATTGAAAGAGTGCAGAGAAGATTTACTAAGATGTTGCCAGGAGTTGAGTTACAGGGAAAGATTGAACAGGTTAGGACTTTATTCCTTGGAGTGTAGAAGAATGGGGTGGGGGGAATTTGATATGGGTTTACAAAATTATGAGGGGTATAGACAGAGTAAATGTGAGTAGGCTCTTTTCACAGATTAGGGGAGATAAATTCGAGAGGACATGGCTTTAGGGGGAAAGGTTTAGGGGGAACTTCACTCAGAGAGGTGGGAGTGTGGAACGAGCTGCCGTCTGACGTGGTAAATGTGGGTTCACTCTTAAGTTTTAAGAATAAATTGGATAGATACATGGATGGCAGAGGTCTGGAGGGTTATGGACGGTGTTCAGGTCAATGAGACTAGTGGAATAAAGTTTCAGCACAGACTAGAAGGGCCAAATGGCCTGTTTTCTGTGCTGTAGTGTTCTCTGGTAAGTGAAGGAATGGAGCTGAGAGGACTGCACTGAGAATCAGTATTGACACAATGGGCTATACTGGCCTCTTACTTTGTAAGAAAGTATGATTTCAAATGTAACAATAAAATATAAGAAAATTAAATAAAAAATAACAAAATTGAAGTCTAAAGATATAAAGAATAGAAGATGATTGAGAAAAATGAATCAACCATAAGCAGAAGAAATATCTTAAACTTTCATAGCTCCTCGATGAAGATGGTGGGAGGGACTGTTACAGAAAGGGAAATGGACAATGGATCCAGAATGTGGAAGATGAGGTAATGTACATGGTTAACAATACAGACAAAAATTTAAAGGAATTTTTTGAAGTTTGGAAGAAATAACAAGACTAGTGAGCTCATGAAGAAAATCCAGAGTGTAGAGTTATAACGATAATGGCAAAAGACTGTTACTGATGGTGCAGTTCAAATGGTATAGACCAGGGGTTCCCAATCTGGTGTCCACAGAACCCTTGCTTAATGGCAGTGATCCATGGCATAAAAAAAGTTTGGGAACCCCTGGTACAGAGAGAAATCCCGGCTTCAAAACTGCACGTCTTGAAAATTGTTGGAGAACATCAATAACTTTATGCAGTGACTTCTAAATGAATGTACTGAGTCACATCAGAGTGGACTTTATTGAAGAAAACCAAGTTCTGGAAAAGGTAGAGATGAGCATTTAAGATGCGGGGTCAAGATATAGTAAATAACAATCCAGTATCCATGCTATATGGAAATAACCAACTTTAGTAATGAAGTCAATTTGAATTTAATGTGGAAATCCAAAAAGGTGGTACAGTTTTAACCATTATTCTTGGAGGAAGAGAAAAATTACCCTCATGTCATGAAATAAATGGGTTTAAGCCAATTACGCCTTAGATTAGATTACACAAGCTCAGAGTCAGACTAGAATTTTCAGTTAAATAAGCTGAAACAAAAATTAAAAATTTCAACTGCACCATATTTTCAATGCTTCTATAATCTTTTCTTTAGTTCATCAAACCCTTGCACCAGAAGCAGATGCAATCCACAAAACTGATCAGAACTTAATTGACTTAACCACCTTTGAAAGATCCCAGTGATTTGTGCTTATTTGGAAAAACCTTCCAAAAAGGCTTTTTTTTAATTCAGCAAACTTTGTGTAAAGGAGCTAATTAACTAGTTTTAAGAGATGATGTACTTGCATAGATCTGTGAACTAATTTTCGATTATTTAAATTTTCAATTACATCAAATTAGGCTACTCACAGGTGGTGGGTTAGATAAACATCGAATTTGTGATAAACTCAGTTTTAACAGTGCTCGTATAATTTTACTTTAGAATACAGGTGGCCCATTTTTCGAACGTTTGCTTTACGACAGCTCGCTGTTATGAAAGACCTACATTAGTACCTGTTTTCGCTAACCAAACAGGATTTTGGCTTTTACGAAAAAAAGACGCCCACTTTATACGCGTGTTTACCTTGAGAAAGACTACAATGACCATGAAGCCTTGTGTGGGCAGTTGTTTGCACATGCGTGTACGTGCCAATATTTTTTTTCTCCAAATTGATTTTGGCTTGCTGTCTTCTCGAGTTTGCTAAGTGAAACTACACCATACTTACAATATTTCTACTTTATATAGGCTGTTTATTTATCGTATCATTCCTGTTTTTACTATATGTTAGTTATTTTAGGTTTTGTGCTATTTGGTATGATTTGGTAGGTTATTTTTTGGGTATGGGAATGCTGAAAAATTTTCCCATATAAATTAATGTTAATTGCTTCTTCGCTTTACGACATTTCGGCTTATAAACTGTTTCATAGGACCACTCTACCTTCAGATAGCGGGGGAAACCTGTATTCCATGCTATATGTGTGATATTATAGATATTAATTTCCTTAAATCAGACTAAAAGGTTAACTGATGTTCTAGTTTTCAGCCAGATTACCAACTGCACCTGAAGTAGAAACTCCTGACCAACATCTGGAAGAAATGGACAATCTTAAAACGTGCTCAAACTTTGCAGACAAATACCCAGATGAAGACCGTAACGATTCCCTATCTTTCAATGGAACTTCTTAATATTTCTTTTTATATAATGGATGCCCCATTCTTTATTGATATTATCAAACCACTTCTGGAGATATTAAGTTTCCATTATCCATAATAGCTCAATCTTTTTTCAATCTCTTTAGCTCACAACTTCTTCATGCAGTGCTCCAAGTTCCATGTTATGAGGCAAGAAAAGGTAATTTTAAATCAGTTTTCACTTAAGAAGGTGATGCTGCTGCAGACTCGGCAAAGCAAGTACCGGTAGTTAAGATTATGGATGGGCTACAAATTGATATGCTTGGCTCAGATGAGGTTGCTGAGGGAAATAGGGCAGGAAATTAGAGTTCCTGGTCAAAATCTACAACCTTCTGAGAATAGAATTGCCAATTTCACATCCTTGTACAAAAAAGAATGATTGCATAATCTCAGTAAATAGAGACAAGTTGATTCCTTAAGGTTGTCACAGCCGGGGTGGTAGTGGGGATAAGCTTTCATGACCTATTTGCGTGCGTCTCAAATAGCCTGACAACCAAGTCCAGCTCCCAGCCTTCATGTGTGGTTTAGCTACTAAGCCCAGCAGAACCATTTCTACTGATAGAAGGGACAAATTTGAGTTACTAGTGCCTTAACACCAATTGCTTTAGGTAGATGGGGCTTGTCAGCTGTGGTTGGCAGTTCATCTAAAAGAAGGAAAACACTGATCTGAGACCTCTGTACCCAGTTGTGGGGAAGGCTTCGGGAGTAAAACCTGAGAGAAAATTCGACAGCTGGAGTCTGAGGCAGTCCTACATAGAGTTCAATGCTGACACTGCTGGTGCCAAACTGCTTTGGTCTCTGCTCTTCCTTTGTGTTCATCAGATACATGGAGAAGGGGAGCTTGCTACACAAGCAACATCTTACTCTCCATTTTGTACTGCCCTGGCTTGCATATGTAGACAGTAAAGATGCAACAGCCATGGTCGACCCTGACCAATGGAGATTTCAGATAGACAAATCAGATTAACCTTGGTATTGAGGAAATTTTAAAAACAATAAGGGACAGAATTAGCAGTAACTTGGACCAGTGTGAATTGATCAGAGAAAGCAAGCATTGATTTGCTAAAGGCAAGCCTTGCACAACTAAAGAGATTTTTTGATTAAGTAATTGAGAAGATCAATGATGGAAATGTGATTGATGTGAGGCACATGAAGTTCCAAAAGATTTTTGATCAAATATAATAAACTTATCATTAATCATGCACCATGGAGCAAAAAAAACTAACTTAATAATGACAAGTAAAACACACAAAATGTTGGAGGAACTCAGCAGGTCAGGCAACATTCATTTCCATAACTAAATAGTCGACGTTTCAGACCAGGACTCTTCATCAGGACTGAGATGCAGTAAATTTTGGAGAGAAACTGATGGATAGATGGGAGATGAAATTTAATGCTAGGCAATGTGAAGTTCTTCTTGGTAGGAAGAACAACAGGCTACAAAACTGGAGGGAGGACCGTGTTCTAAAATGGTATAACAGAGAAATTGGACTATTGGAGTATCATTCACTGAAATAGCAAGATGTGGAGAAAGCATCTGGAATCCTAAACTTTCTAAATTCAGGAAATACTGAAAAAGTTTTAAGGAATTTACAACATAACTTATTTTTTTAAAAAACACTGGAGTACAATGTCTAGTCCTGGATGCCATACTTGAGAAAAGAATTTAGCAAAGAAATGGACTGATGAAGGGTCTTGACTGTCTAGTTTCTTCCTCAGATGCTGCTTGGTTCCAACTTGGTTCCTCCAGTGTTTTATTTGTTGCACAGCAGTGAGATTAGCTGAGAATCTCAATGACTGCACTCTGTACTGAACCATTTTGCAATATTAATATATCAGAATCAGGTTTAATATCACTGGAAAGTCGTGACATTCATTGTTTTGTGGTAGCAGTACATTGTAATACATTATATTTTTAAAAACTATAAATTACAATAAGAACAATATATTAAAAATAGAACAGTGCAAAAAAAAAATAGCGAGGTAATGTTCGTGGGTTCATTGTCCATTCACAAACCTCCTGGCGTTGGGGAAGAAGCTGAAACTTTGTGTGTGTCTTCAGGCTCCTATACCACTTTTTTCATTGCTGTCATCAAAAGAGGGCATGTTCTGGACAATGGGGGTCCCTAATGGATACTGCCTTCTCAAGGCATCACCTTTTGAACCTGTCCTCAATGCTGTGAAGGCTGGTGCCCATAATGGAGCTGGCTTAGTCTGCAACATTCTACAGCTTTCCCCAGTCCTGTGCAGTAGCCCCTCCAAAACAGACACTGATGCAATCCATTAATACACCTGTAGAAATTTGCAAATGTCTTTGGTGACATATCAAATCTCCTCAAACTCTTAATGAAATATAGCCACCATCAAGCTTCATCAATATGTTGGGGCCATGGATAGATCAACAGAGATGCTGACAGCCAGGAATTTGAAACTGCACACCCTTTCCACTGCTGATGCCTCACTGAGGACTGGGATGTGTTCCTGCAACTTCCCCTTCCTGGTCTACAATCAATTCCTTGGTCTTAATGACACTGAGTTCAAGGTTGCTGTGACACCACTAAACCAGCTGATCTATCTTGCTCTATGTCTCATCACCACCTGATATTCCGCCAACAATGGGTGAGTCATTAGCAAATGTATAGATTATTATTGAGACCACAAAGCTGTGCTGAACATGTCCTTGCCTTAGAAATTACCCATAGACTATCTATTTTACTAAGCTCCATATACCTATACAGGAGTCTCTTAAAAGACCCTATTGTATCCGCCTCCAACACCGTTACCAGCAGCTCATTCCAGGCACTCACCACTCTCTATGTAAAGCAGTGGGCTAACCACGCATCTTTGAGGTACACTCGTGTTGACTGCCAGCAAAAAGATATTATTTCTAATCTGCACTAATTGTGGTCTCCTGGTGAGGAAGTCAAAAGATCCAGATGCAGATCCTGACATTATTAATAACAGCAGAATGCAGGGTGTCCTCGACTGAATTATTAGACATTAGATGTAAAGGAAGCCCACCAACAGGAACATCTGTAATCCTCAATGGGTGGAGTCTGTAAAGTCTGGACAATATGAAATGAGTGGTTCACAGAAGTTTCAACACAATCCTGATAAAGAGCCTCAGCACAAAATGTCAACTGTACTCTGTTCCCTAGATGCTGCCTGACCTGCTGAGCTCCTCCAGCATTTGGTGTGTGTTACTTGGTTTTCCAGCGTTGCAGCTTGTCTCGTTTGTTTCAACATAATGTCTCTTCGCAGATGACACTTGAAATTGGTGACCGTCAGTAACAAGGTCTAGCAACAGCAAAGTCAGCAGTGCAATGGCAGACAGAACTTAGCTCAGACAAATGCAAAATGAATCACTTTGGGAAGTTAAACCACAGGAAGACAGTTAAATGGCATTGCCCTGGTGAGTACTATTGAACAGGGAGACTTCAGGACACAAGTAGATATTCTCCTGAAAGGTGTGACAAAGATGGACAAGGTGGTGGTAAAGGCATATGGCATCCTTGCCTTCATTGGCTGAGGCACAGAGTACAAGATTTGGGATGTCATTTTACAACTGTACAAGGCAATGTACACTGTATTGTGTACAGTTTTGGTCACCAAATAATAGGAAGCATGTGATTAAATCCATGTTCAATTTTATCATTCATCCATTCAAGAATACAGATGAACAAAAAAGCCTTCCAATGACAGTGCAGAGAAGATTCATGAAGATGCTGCAGGGACCAGAGGACTTAAGTTGTATAGACAGCAAAAAATGAAAAGAGAGGGCATATACTACAGCAAAAATAATGGGAAGTTAGAGGATTCGGAAGTTTATTAAAATCTAACAGAAAGCAACCAAAAAGCCATTAAGAGAGAAAAATGTGAATGTAAGCTAGTCAATGATATAGGAGGATAGCAAAGGCTTTTTTTCAAATATAAAGAGTAAAAAGAGAGGTAAAAGTGGATATCTGACCACTGAAAAATGACGCTGAAGAGGTAGTAATGAGGACAAAGAAATGATAGACAAACTTAATATTTTGCATCGGTGGAAAGCACTAGCAACATGACAGAAATTCGAGAGTCGAGGGCAGAAGGGAGTGTAGTTGCTATTACTAAGAAGGTGCTTGGGAAGCTGTATGGTCTGAAGGTAGATAAGTTACCTGGACCACATGGACGACACCTGAGGATTCTGAAAGATGTAGCTAAAGAGGTTGCGGAGGCACTAGTAATGATCTTTCGAGAATTACTGGCTTTTGAAATGTTCCTGGACATTGGAAAATAGCAAATGTCACTCTACTCTTTAAGGGAGGGAGGCAGAAGAAAGAACATTACAGGCCAGTTAATCTGATTTTAGTGGTTAAGAAGATGTTGGGAGTCCACTATTAAGGATGAGGTTTCAGAGTATTTGGAGGCACATAAAACAGGCCGAAGTTGGCATGGTTTCTTTAAGGGGAACTTTCCCCTGACAAATCAGTTGCAATTCTTTGAGAAAGTAACAAGCAGGATAGAGTTAGTGAAAATTGTTTACTTGGATTTCCAAAAAGCTTTTTAACAGGGTGCTGCATATGAGGCTGCTTATGATAAGAAAAAGGAGGATACAAGCATAGGTAGAAGACTGGCTGGAGGCAAAAAGTGGGAATATAGGGAGCCTTTTCTGGTTGGCCGTAGGTGACTAGTGAAGCTTTGCAGGGATCAGCATTGGGACTGTTTCTTTAAAGTAGTATGTCAATGATTTGGATGATAAATCGGTGGCTTTGTGGCCAAGTTTGCAAATGATGCAAAGATACATTAGGTGTAGGGGGAGATAGTGTTGAGGAACCAGGGACTCTGCAGAAGGACTTTGACAGATTGGGAGAATAGGCAAAGAAGTGGCAGGTGTAATATAGTATCTGGAAGTGTTTGCTCATGCACTTTGGTAGAAGAAATAAAGGAGTGGATTATTTTCTAAATCGGGAGAATACGCATTCAGGATTCCCTAAAGTTAACTGGCAGGTTGGGCTGGTGATAGGGAGGGCAAACACAATGTTAGTATTCATTTCACGAGGACTAGAATATAAAAACAAGGATGTAATGCTGAGGCTTTATGAGGCATTGGTCAGACTGCAATTGGGAGTATTTTTGGGAGCATTTTTGTGTGCAGTTTTAAGCCCCTTATCCAAGAAAAGATGTGGTGGCCTTGGAGAGGATAGAGAAGGTTTATGAGAATGATTCGAGAAAAGTTTAATGTATGAGGAGTGTTTGATGACTCTGTGTCTGTACTCACTGAGATTTAAAAGAATGGTTGGGGGGGGGGGGGGAAGAGATCTCATTGAAACCTGTTGAATAAGAAAGGCCTAGATATAGCAGACGGGAAGAGGATGTTTCCTATCATGGGTGAATCTAGGACCAGAGGGCACAGCCTCAGAAGAGGGTACTTAGAACAGGGGTAAGGAGAAATGTCGTTAGCCAGAGGGTAGTGAATCTATGGAATTTTTTGCCACAGATGGCAATGGAGGCAATGTGATAAAATATATTTAAATCAGAGGTTCTTGATTAGTCAGGGCATCAAAGGTTACACAGAAGGCGGAGAATAAATCAGCTGTGATGTAATGCCCTGGATTCACATTTTTACTGTTATGCTGTATGTATTTCATTTTGGGCTGTTCTGTAAGAGCAGCTTGTTTTCAGTTTGTTTGGGTTATTGTTGAAGATGACAGATGAGGAGAAATGTGTGCCGTCCAATTAGGGCAGTCGGATTAAGGGCTGGTTTCTCTAGTGAGGGGCACCAAGGTTGGGGTTTTTGTTCAGCGGGAAATAAAGAGAGAAGATGCTGGGGAGAATCAGTTGTAGCAGTGGGATCCAGTGGGAGACCAGTTTGTTCGAGATGGATTGTTAGCGACGTTTGGAAGGTGGTGTGTGCTTTCATGCAGACTGAGGGCCCAACGCATGAGTGTCAGAAGTTCAAGATGAGCTCCAATTTGTGCACACCTGTTTAAGCATTTTTCTTTTTGTTATTCTTTGCTAACCCTTTATTTAAGATTCATAAATATAATTCTTCTAATGTACACAGTGTACTGTCTGTTATTTCATGACACTAATTTGTAACAGGGTAACAAATTATACAACATCCACACAAACTGGAGTTTGGGGTGGGATCGAGCAGTCTCAATCTCACAAGTTTGGCAGGACTTGGATGTCTTCCCTAGACTTGTGCAGCCAAGGAAACCAGGGTAGTTCACTGAAAAGACTGGTATTGTTTTCATTGGAGTGAAGGAAGCACACTTAAGGGTATATAAAATCACAAGGGGCATAAGATAGGGAAGATATTCTTTCCTCCCACCCCACCCCCTCATAATTCTGTATCTACAGGGCTATTGTTTATTAAGTTATCAATATCACTCTAATGTGAAGGAAGTTTGTTGTGATTTGCAGACTCTTCAATGTTTTGGAAGACCCACAAGAGATGTCACAGAAAATATGGCCTTGCTTTCAATACAGTGTGGCCAACACACAGCAAGGGATTCTACGACCAAGGGACATAGATTTAAGGCTGAGATGGAAAAAATTTAAAGGGGACTGAGAGACAAGTTTTCCCCACTTGGACTGTAGGTATATGTTGAGGTGGCAGAGGCAGATACAAATACACTTAGAAGATATTTGCACAGGTATTCAAATAAGAACATTATTAATCAAATGAAGGCAAATGGGACTGGCTCAGGTAAGCTCCTTGGTTGGCATGAACACGTTGAGCCTGTTTCTGGGCAAGATAAAGAGTGATCTTACTAGGTGAAAGGCAAATTGCCTGGGTTAAAGGGCTGTGTAATATACAATGGCATGCAAAAGTTTGGGCACCCCTGTCAAAATTTCTGTTACTGTGAATAGCTAAGCGAGTAAACGATGACATGATTTCCAAAAGGCATAAAGATGACACATTTCTTTAATATTTTAAGTAAGGTTACTTTTCTATTTCCATCTTTTAGTTTCAAAATAACAAAAAAGGGCCCAAAACAAAAGTTTAGGCACCATGCATGGTCAGTACTTAGTAACACCCCTTTTTTTGGCAATTATCACAGCTTGAAAATGCTTTCTGTAGCCAGCTAAGAGTCTTTCAATTCTTGTTTGGGGGATTTTCACCCATTCTTCCTAGTAAAAGGCTTCTAGTTCTCTGAGATTCTTAGGCAGTCTTGCATGCACTGCTCTTTTGAGGTCTATCCACATATTTTCGACGATGTTTAGGTCAGGGGACTGTGAGGGCCATGGCAAAACCTTCAGCTTGTGCTTCATGAGGTAGTCCATTCTGGATTTTGAGGTGTGTTTAGGATCATTATCCTGTTGTAGAAGCCATCTTCTTTTCATTTTCAGCTTTTTTTGTGTTACAGACAGTGTGATGTTTGCTTCCAGAATTTTCTGGTATTTAATTGAATTCATTCTTCCCTCTACCAGTCAAATGTTCCCCGTGCCACTGGCTGCAACACAAGCCCAAAGCATGATTGATCCACCCCCATGCTTACCAGTTGGAGAGGAATTCTTTTCATGAAATTCTGCACCTTTTTTTCTCCAAACATACCTTTGCTCATTGTGGCCAAAATGTTCTATTTTAACTTCATCAGTCCACAGGACTTATTTCCAAAATACACCAGTCTTGTTTAGATGTTCCTTTGCAAACTTCTGACACTGAATTTTGTGGTGAGGATGCAGGAAAGGTTTACTTCTGATGACTGTTCCATGAAGGTCATATTTGTGCAGGTGTCACAGCACAGTAGAACAGTGCACCACCACTCCAGAGTCTGCTAAATCTTCCTGAAGGACTTTTGTAATCAAACAGGAGTCTTGATTTGCCTTTCTAGCAATCCTACGAGCAGTTCTCTCAGAAATTTCTCTTGGTCTTCCAGACCTCAACTTGACCTCCACCATTCCTGTTAACTGCCATTTCTTAATTACATTACGAACTGAGCAAAGTGTTTTCAGGTAGCCATTTCCTATCTTCTTATAGCCTTCTCCTGCTTTGTGGGCATCATTTATTTTAAATTTCATAGTGCAGCTGCTTAGAGGAGCCCATGGCTGCTGATTGTTGGGACAAGGTTTGAGGAGTCAGGGTATTAATAAAGCTTTGAAATTTGTATCACCTGGCCTTTCCTAATGATGACTGTGATCAAGCCATAACCCTAACAAGCTAATTAAGGTCTGAGACCTTGGTAAAAGTTATCTGAGCTCAAATCTCTTGGGGTGCCCAAACTTTTCCATGGTGTTTTTTTTCCTCCTTTTTTTCACTCTAAAATTATACGAAACAAAAACAATATACACTAATCTTGCTTAAAATGTTGAAAAGAATGTTCATCTTTAACTTTATGACTTTCAGAGATCAGTTCATCTTTTACTCACTTAACTATTCACAGTAACAGAAATTTTGACCGGGGTGCCCAAACTTTTGCATGCCACTGTATCTAGCAGAGTTAGATATGGTTGCAGATAATTGGACAAATTTTGGGAAAGATCTGTATCTACGTTCATTGTTTATTAAGTTATTAGATGGATCCATTGTGAAGGAACTGTGTGGTGAGTTGAAGATCGTTCAGTGTGCACCATTCTCTTGAAATTCCTCAGACTTGTCTGTGAAAACCCAAGATTAGCAGTTTCGGAGATACTGAAACCATCCTTTCTGGTGCCAACAATCATTTCACAGGCAAGGTCATTTGGATCACATATGATTGTCATTCTGATGTTTGACTTCCATAAATGTGACATAAGAGAGTATATTGACTGGCTTCACCACAGCCTGGTGTGAAACCACTCTGAACAGAAAATCGTACAAGATATAATGGATATGGCCCAGACCATCATGGGTAAAGCCCTACCCATCAAGGACCATCCCCTCCTCTCCCACCCCCGCCCACAAGCACCAGGTCATTCTCTTTTCTCGCTGCTAGTCCATCAGTGTGCTGCTTGTTGATCAGAGTAGCTGGACTGGTGTCAGCAGCAGAGCCGGCTGAGGTATCTAAAGGGCCAGCCGATGCTGGGATGGTACAGAGGGGCCTGCTGGGATGTTGGAGACCGTGTGACTCCCTGCTATTCGGAAGCCTCGATGTTGGTCAGTGTAACTGTGGGGGATTGTCTCGGACATTACACTTGCGATTGCAAGACTCTGTTGGACACTGATGATACAAGTTGCTGCAGGCCTATTACCCCTTGACTGGTGGAGGGATAGACGACACAGGAGCTGCGTAGCCTCAGCTGTAGCGAGAACTAGGCCACAAGCCTCGGGCTTGCCTGCTGCTGCAGACCAGTTGAGCTCTATTTTTGCATTTCCCCCTCTCCCCACTACTTTCAAATCTCTTACTATCATTCCTTTCGGTTAGTCCTGACGAAGGGTCTCGGCCCGAAACATCGACAGCGCTTCTCCCTATAGATGCTGCCTGGCCTGCTGTGTTCCACCAGCATTTTGTGTGTGTTGTTGTGAGTTCTACTTGGCTTGGCCTTGGCCTTGGCCTTGCCCTCGGTGCTGCCCTCCAATGTTTGAGCAGTAGAATAACAGGCTGGATTGCATGCATTTGTACATTGCCAGGAGACAGGCAGCCATTGATTGCTTGACATTGTCGCTCAGCGTATTTTTTTTTGTCTGAATATGCTTCTATGAATCTGTTACTCACTTTTTTTGAATGTTTGCTTACCATTTTTGAATGTTTTGCACCCTGGCCTCAGAGAAACACTGTCTCGTTCAGTTGTATCCATATATGGTTTGAACGATAATTAAACTTGATTTGAGTTTTTTCGTGCCTTGTCAAGCCCTGGGAATTTGCATCATCACAACAAACACCACTTCCTTTGGAATCTGTATAGGGTCCATTACCTCGCTGTTGCTTTGCCTCACTCCCACAGACTCTGTGTCAATCTCCCAAATAAATAGAAGCAAAAAAAATTTAAATTCTCCCCCATCTCTTTTGACTCCATGCACAATTGCCACTCTGATCTTCCAGAGGACCAATTTCATCCCTTGCAATCCTTTTGTTCTTAACATATGGAACCCCTTGGAATTCTCCTTCACCTTGTCTGCTCAGGGAAACTTCCTGCCTTCTTTTAGCTTTCCCAATTTCTTTCACAAGTGTTCTGCATTTCTTATACTCATACCTCATTTGTCCCTACCTGCTAGGCACTTTTTTTTTTCTTAACCAGAATCTCAATATCTCTCAAAAACCAATGTTACCTAAACCTGTTATCCTTGCCTTTTATTCTGACAGGCACGTACAAGCTTTGTACTCTCAATATTTCACTTTTGAAGGCCTCCCGCTTATCAAGTCCACCTTTGCCAGAGAACAGCCTGTCCCAGTCCACACTTGACAGATCCTTTCTGATACCATCAAAATTGGCTTTTCTCCAATTCAGAACCTCAACCCAAGGATCAGACAGATCCTCTTCCATAATTACCTTGAAACTAATGGTATTATGATCACTAGATGCAAGGTATTTCCCTGCGCAAACTTCTGTCACCTGCTCTCTCAATCCCTAATAGGAGATCAAGTATTACACTCTCTCTCATTGGACTTCTACACACCGATTTAGAAAATTTTCTTGAACACATTTGACAAACTCTATCCCATCTAGTCCTTAACAAGTATTTTTCTTCTTTTTGTATTTGCACACTGGTTGTCCACCCTATTGGTGTGGTGTTTTACTTGTTACATTATGGTTATTGGATTTAATGAGTATGCCACAAGAAAATGAATCTCAGGGTAGTATAAAGTGACATATATATACTTTGACTTGGATAATAAATTTATTTTAATTATTAACATTAACAATCAGTTATACAGCTGTACCTAATTAAGTGACCACTGCATGCACATGGTGATTAATTACCAGTACAATTTTAAATCTATACTATTAATGTAAATATTTGATTGTTTCCTCGTGAAACCTAATATACATCCACAGAAACAATATAGGAGATCAAGTAACATATTTTTAACAACTAAGAATACCAAGTAATATAACTTTCAAAATATGTTTACATAAGTCTCTACTTTTGATTCATTACATTCAATAAATCGGTGTCTCTGCAATTTGCCTTGGTGAGAAGCAGTACCATAAAGCTCACAGACAAAACATATTTATTAAGTTCAGGAGTAACTTCTGAATACGAGTTGTAAAAGAAGATTTTTCAAGAACGTGAAAATCATTAAAACGAAGAAAACCCACCGAACAGAATCAATCGGTGAATAGAAAGTACAAATTTATGATCGTCATTGGCAGTGCCAAATGTGGGAGATTTCCCTAGCAACCTGGGGTCCATGGACCCCTTGTCTAATGGCACCGGTCCATTGTGCAAAAGTGGCTGGGAATCTCTGTCCTCTTCACCTACCATCATCCATTCCAACACAATGGGACCGGGACCGGGACCCGACCCGGACCATGCTACCTGCCCCGGAGGCCGCTGCTTGCCCCATTCAGTCCCCTCCTCCGGAACCCCATGCTTCACATCCCGGCACCGGCTCAGCCCGGCGCCGTCAGCTCTACTTTCCACGCGGGTGGGCCGAACGGCTGCAGCCAGCCGGCCCCAAAGCACCGGCGACGGCTGCGCCCCCTTCCTTGCCCCCAGCCCCCAGCGGCCGCATCTTACCGTCGTAGTAATAGCAAACTTTCCTCCTGCCGCCAGCCCCCGCAGCGAGCGCCATGACAGCAGCGCCAGAGGTCCCGGCCACCGACGACGCCACGTGGGGGCGAGGGGAATCAGCTGGGAGAGACCGACAGCAACCCCCGACCCTACGCGTACTGGCATCATCTTCAGGCAAAAAGAAACTCTCTGTTGATCTTACAAGTACAATCACGAGGACCGCCTCTGCGTTGTTGAGCAGGGAGCAGTAGGCGAGTGCGAAAGTTCAAACTGTCCTCCCCTCATTACTTGCAATTGGAAGAGTCCCCACCGCTCCTCGACCCGTCAATCAATTGCGCAGGGGCGTGACTAATTCTCAGTCCGTCAATCAGACGCGCAGGGGCGTGACTAATCTCCGTCCGCCAATCAGACACGCCGGTCTTATTCCAACATTTCCCTGTTCTGGCGAAAACCTGAAAAGTTGGCGGCTTCTTGTTCCACAGATGCTGCCTGACCGCTTGATTATTTTTTTCTTCAGCAAGTGACTAATTGCTTTAAATGATTAGTTTTCCTATGAAGCAATGTTGTATTTGTCATATGCCTTAAAAAGAATGAACTTTATTTACCACGTGCACATTGAAACTTGGAAGGGATGTGTGTCATTTGCATCATCGACCAACACAATCTGAGGTGGTAACATGGCATAGATCATTTACAGATATCGGCAGAGAAATGGCAGATGGAATTTAGCCCAGGTAAATGTGAGGTGTTGCACCTTGGTAGGAGACAGTATACTGTGAAGGACAAGAGCAGAGAGAACTTGGGTTTCAAATTCATAGCTTCTTGAAAATGGCTATACAGGTCAATAAGATGGTTAAGAAGATGTATGGAATCAGAATCAGGTTTATTATCAATGGCATGTGACGTGAAATTTGTTAACTTAGCAGCAGCAGCAGTTCAATACAATACATAATAGAGAAGAAAAATAAAATAATAATAATTATAATTAATAAATAAGTAAATCTTATTCAGTATACTTTATACAGTGTATGTATATTGAATAGATTAAAAATCATGCAAAAAATAGAAATACTATATATTTAAAAAAGTGAGGTAGTGTCAAGAGTTCAATGTCCACTTAGGAATCGGATGGCAGAAAGGAAGAAGCTGCTCATGAATTGTTGAGTGTATGCCTTCGGGCTTCTGTACCTCCTACCTGATGGTAACAGTAAGAAAAGGGCATGCCCTGGGTGCCGGAGGTCCTTAATAATGGACGCTGCCTTTCTGAGACACCGCTCCTTGAAGATGTTCTGGGTACTTTGTAGGCTAGTACCTGAGATGGAGTCGACTAAATTTACAACCTTCTGTAGCTTCTTTCACTCCTGTGTAGTAACACCACCCCCCCCCCCCAGCCCAAACCAGACAGTGATGCAGCCTGTCAGAATGCTCTCCACAGTATATCTGTAGGAGTTTTTGAGTGTATTTGTTGGCATACCAAATCTCTTCAAACTCCTAATAAAGCTGC
The DNA here is from genome assembly GCF_030144855.1 of Hypanus sabinus. Lineage (NCBI taxonomy): Eukaryota > Metazoa > Chordata > Chondrichthyes > Myliobatiformes > Dasyatidae > Hypanus > Hypanus sabinus. Next base: position 15,053,571 of record NC_082715.1, on the reverse strand, counting down.
TGTGTTGCCTTCTTTATAACTGCTTTGATATGTTGGGACCAGGTTAGATCCTCAGAGATCTTGACACCCAGGAACTTAAAACTGCTCACTCTCTCCACTTCTGATCCCTCTATGAGGATTGGTGTGTGTTCCTTCATCTTACCCTTCCGGAAGTCCACAATCAGCTCTTTCATCTTACTGATGTTGAGTGCCAGGTTGTTGCTGCAACACCACTCCACTAGTTTGCATATCTCACTCCTGTACACCTCATCACCACCTGAGATTCTACCAACAATGGTTGTATCAGCAGCAAGTTTATAGATGGTATTTGAGTTATGCCTAGCCACAGAGTCATGGGTATATAGAGAGTAGAGCAGTGGCCTAAGCACACACCCCTGAGGTGTGCCAGTGTTGATCGTCAGCGAAGGGGATATCTTATCACCAATCCATCCAGATTGTGGTCTTCCATTTAGGAATTGCAGAGGGAGTTACAAAGGCCCAGGATCTGCAACTTCTCAATCAGGATTGTGGGAATGATGGTATTAAATGCTGAGCTACAGTCGATGAACAGCATCCTGACATATGTGTTTGTGTTGTCCAGGTGGTCTAAAGCCCCGTGGAGAGCCATTGAGATTGCATCTGACGTTGACCTATTGTGGTGATAGGCAAATTGTAATGGGCCCAGGTCCTTGCTGAGGCAGAAGTTCAGGCTAATCATGAGCAACCGCTCGAAGCATTTAATCACTGTAGATGTGAGGGCTATCGGGCGATAGTCATTAAGGCAGCTCACATTATTCTTCTTAGGCACCCAGTATAATTGTTGCCTTTTTGAAGCAAGTGGGAACTTCCGCCCATAATAGTGAAAGGTTGAAAATGTCATTGAATACTCCCACCAGCTGGTTGGCACAGTTTTTCAGAGCCTTACCAGGTACTCCATCGGGACCTTCCGCCTTGCGAGGGTTCACTCGCTTTAAAGACAGCCTAACATAGGCCTCTGAGACAGAGATCACAGGGTCATCAGGTGCGGCAGGAATCTTCACAGCTGTAGTTGTGTTCTCCCTTTCAAAATGGGCATTGAAGGTGTTGATTTCATCTGGTAGTGGAGCATCACTGCCATTCATGCTATTGGGTTTCACTTTGTAAAAAGTAATGTCTTGTAAGCCCTGCCAGAGTTGTCATGCATCCAATGTTGCCTCCAACTTCATTCAAAATTGTCTCTTCACCCTTGAAGTAGCCCTCTGCAAATCATACCTGGTTTTCCGGTACAGGCGTGGGTGCCCAGACTTGAATGCCACAGATCTAGCCTTCAGCAGGCAACGTACGTCCTGGTTCATCTACGGTTTTTGTTATGGGAACGTGCAGTAAGTCTTTGTAGGCACACACTCATCCACACTGGTTTTGATGAAGTTGGTAACAACTACAGCATACTTATTCAGGTTCGAAGATGAATCCCTGAATACAGTCCAGTCCGCCAATTCAAAGCAGTCATGTAGGCACTCCTGTGCTTCCCTTGTCCATACCTTCTTGGTCTTCATTGCTGGTGCTGCAGTCTTCAGTCTCTGCCTGTACTCAGGGAGTAGAAATACAGCCAGGTGATCAGACTTCCTGAAGTGAGGGCATGGAATAGCATGGTAGGCATTCTTGATGGTGGTGGAGCTATGGTCCACTGTGTTGTTTCCTCTGTTGATGGTAATTGCTTAGTGATTTTTTCAGACTGGCCTGGTTAAAATCTCCTAAAACAATGGTGAAGGCATTAGGATGCGCTTCTTGAGTTCCTCATAAAGGAATGCTTTATGAGTTTTTGATAAAGTCAAGATGTTATATTGCAACTTCATAAAACTCTGGTTTCGCCACATCTGCAGTATTGCATACAGTTCTGGTCACCCCATTATAGGAAGAATATTGAGGCTTTGAAAAGGGTGCAGAAGAGGTTTGCTAGGATGCTACCTAGTTTAGAGGGCATGTGCTATCACGAGAAGCAGGAGAAGACCATAAGACCCTAAGACATAGAAACAGAATCAGGCCATTTGGCCCATTGAGTCTACTCCGCCATTCCATGATGACTGATCCATTTCCCTCTCATCCCCAATCTCCTGCCTTCTCCCCATATCCCTTCATACTCCAACCAATCATGAATCTATCAACCCTCACCTTAAATATACATACAGATGGCCTCCACGGCTGCCTGTGGCAATGTATTCCATAGATGCACCACTCTTTGGCTAAAGAAATTCCTTCTCATCTTCGTTCTGAAAGGATGCCCCTCTATTCTGAGGATGCACTGTCTTGTTTTAGACTCTCCCACCATGGGAAACGTCCTCTCCACATCCACTCTATCAAGGCCTTTCACCTTTCAATAGATTTCAAAGAGGTCACCCGTCATTGTTCTGAATTTCAGTGAATACAGACCCAGAGCCATCAACTGCTCTTTATATGACAGGCTGTTCAAGCCTGGAATCATTTTCGTGAATCTCCTTTGAACCCTGTCCAGTTTCAGCACATTCTTTCTCAGACATTCCACCATGCAAAAACTCATTTCAGGGAGGTAGCACCCCTGCCCCTCATAACCCCATATCCGCTCCCCCCCGTGCCCCCGATTGACCTCCAAGGATGTATGTAATACTTTGTTTAGTGATTTTGCCTAATCTGTAAACCAAGTTGGGTATATGCATTAAAATGTGACATTAAAATATGTACTTATATTGTATGTATTATATTACCATGGAGTTGTTTTTTTTTATTCTGTTACAACTTTAAGCAAGTCTACGGGAAGTTTGGCCGCATCACGTAGGATATCAATAGAATAGCTCCTTAGCAACTAGCCAGCTAGTTTAAGTAACGTTAACTATGCTAGTGAATGAATGACGCCTGTTAAACTCACCTCAACATGTTTTTTTACATTTTAACCTACCATGGGCAATAGAAAAGTCACTGTTGCAAATAGTGCAGCGAGCAACACTGTCATTATTTTTGAGGTCGACTTTAAAGCCCGCCCACAGAGAAAACTGATAGGTCTACTTAGCACGAAGAGAGACCAATCAGCATGCTCCTTCTTGCTCTTGCTCTTGCTCTTCCTCTTCCTCTCCCTTTCCCTCTCAAAAAAATCGATTTCCAGGATATTGTATATAATTTGAGGACATCAGGGAGCTGCTATCAATATGCGGGAGACTCCCAGAACTTCCAGGAGAGGTGGGATGTCTGCTTTCTAAGATAAGACACTCTAAACTGCTCACAATACTCCAAGTGAGGCCTCACTAGTGCTTATAAAGTCTCAACATTATCTCCTGGTCCTCTTGATATGAATACTAACATTGAATTTGCCTTTTTTACTACTGATTATGGGGTGACAGGGTGGTGATATGTCTCTACCAGAGGAGGTGTAACGTGCTCCTTCCCTCCGCTGGCCTGCAGGTTACCCTTGGGCAAGGTGTAGCTCCTGCTTAGTCCCCCGAGCAGTGTCACGGGCAGCCATGGGAACAGGCAGTGGATGGTCATATGAGCAGCTGGTGTACAGTATATTACAACTCCTGGTTACGCGACCACTGATGCCAGGTAATCTCTGAAGAATATTGATCATGGCTGGGATCAGCAGTCTTGTGAAGACACTGCCCAGGAGAAGACAATGGCAAACTACATCTGTAGAAAAGTTTGCCAAGAACAATCATGGTCAAGAGAACATGAGTGACCACGTCATATATCATGGCAGATAATGATGATGACTACTGTCTCAACCTAGCAAATTAATGGCCTACTCCTGCACCTACTGTCTATTGTCTATTAATCTTGAAGGAAGCTTAAACTAGGACTCCCAAATCCCTTTGCATTTCTCATTTCTGAATTTTCTCCCAATTACAAAACAATCCATACATTTATTCTTCCTGCAAAAGTGCAAAATCACACACTTCACTCCACCGTATTCCATTTGCCACATCTTTGCCCACAATCCCAACCTTCCTTCTGAGATTCCCTGCTTTTTATACCACTCGTTCCTTGCCTATCTTGATATCTGAGCACGCCACCATCGGATCATTCATTCAGATTATTAAAATATAAAGTGAAAAGTTGTGGTCCCATCACTGACCCCTGCAGAACCCTAATGATCACCGAAAGCAATCTTGAATAGGGCTTCTTTACTCCCCTTCTCTGCCTTCTGCAAGTCAGTCCCTCTCATTAACGAGCTGTTTCTGCTCACAGATCTTCTGTTCACTGGGTGTTTTTTGTTTATCGCACCATCCCCTGTAAACTCTAGACACTGTTGTGCGTGAAAATCCCAGGAGGTCAGCAGTTCCGGAGATCCTCAAACCACCCCATCTGACACCAATTCCACAGTCAAAGTTACTTAGATCACCATTATTTCCCATTCTGATATTTGGTCTGAATAACAACTGAACTTCTTGACCATGCCTGCATGCTTTCATACATTGAGCTACTGCTACATGATTGGCTGATTAGATACCTGCATTAATGAGCAGGTGTACTAATAAAGTGGCCACTGAGTGTATATGAAGACAGCATTTGATGTCTGATGTTAAAGATAGATTTATGGGAGTGGATGTCAAAAATCTGAGGATTCACGGGGAAGCAGTTGGGAATGAAGAACAATAAGATTGCCTTCAAGATAAACGCTGATAAAGAGGCTGGACATTGATATTTTCCTCTCTCAAATACGTATTTAAAGTCATGAACCTTTGATTAAATCCATTGATAACGATGACATGAAACATTACTGTTGTTACAGAGTTACTAATGGGGAAACTACAATACATAAAACTTTGCTCTGCCTGTCTCACAGCTATCAGTGAAATGGTTAGATGTGAATCTATTGTCAGTTTTTGAAATTCTTGAGATGATAACAGAGTTCTCCACAAGGATGTAAGTACAGAGTTCATAAATGCACATTAATCAACCTATGGACAGATTAATGCCCGCTTTGAGTTGTCTTGCTAGACGACTGGCTGAGAAATCTGAGATAAAACTCAGGTTGATAACCTGACCATTAGGTCAAAGGCACCTGGTCATAAATCTGTTTCATCATCACTAAAGTGCTCTTGCAGACACACAGAGGGATCAGCAGAAAAAATTCTGAATGACTTGCTATTTGGTTGGACAGTCAAAGTTCAAAGTCTGCCGCAATCTTTAAAGAGTTTGTACATTCTCCCTGTGACTGCATGGGTGCAGAGATTTCAAAGGTTTCAAAGGTACATTTAGTGTCAGAGAAGGGTATACAATATACATCCTGAAATGCATTTTCTTCGCAACCATCCGCAAAAACAGAGGAGACCCCCCCAAAGAATGAAAGAGAGTTAAATGTTAGAACCCCAAAGTCCCCCCCATCTTCCTCGCTTCCCATGCTTAAGTGGCAGCAAGCAACGATCCCCCCTCCCCTCACCGGCAAAAACAAGCATCAGCACCCGTCACCAAGCGCTCAAGCGTGAGCAAAGCAACAGCAAAGACACAGACTTGCAGTACTCCAACGTACTCGTTCAGCCGGTATTTGACATACTACAGGTTCTCTCCCTCCCTAATAAGGGAGAAAGAAGTGTCTCCGTTTCATAGCGAGAGGGGAGACATAACACACAACTTGCTGGTATATGATGTAAAAGTGCACTGCATCGCCTTTTCTGAACTCTGTGCCCAAAGATCTCGGGTCTCTGGGCACACAGCCTTAGATCTTCCATCTCCCACGACACACCGGTCTGTCCGGACACCGAGCTTCGATCCGCCCGTTTCCAGAGTGATGAGATCTTGGCCCTTTGAAGGCGAGCTGAGCTCTTAGGCCGAGCCCTTAGCATGTCAAAGGTCAGTCGTGAAACCCTGAAAGCGGGTCCTAGTACCGCAAAGAACCGCAGTCAGCATATAACTCCAGGTCAGGCTCTTCAAAAGAACCCTGAAAGGGTAAAACAGAGATATTAAAGTTCCCTCCATATGCTCCAGTTTCCTCCCACAGTAAATAGTCTCGTGATTAAGCTGTGGTTAAATCAGGGGTTACTGAGCAGTGCTGTTCACAGGGCCGGAAGGGCCTATTCTGCACTGTATCTCAATAAAACAATAAATAGATTCATTATCAAAGTACATTCACATTAAATGAAAAGCAACACAATGGATCTTTGACAAAACACATACAACAAGACAAACACCCAATGTGAAAAAGACATCAAACTGTGCAAATACAAAAAGAAATAAAACAAGCAAAATAATAATAATAATAATAATGAAGCAATGAGTATTGAGAACATGAGATGAAGAGTCTTTGAAAGTGAGTCCAATGTTGGGGTGAGGAAAGTTGAGTGTTCTGGTTCAAGAGCCTGATGGTTGAAGTGTAAGAACTGTTCCTGAAGCTGGTGGTGTGGGTCCTGAGGCTCCTGTACCTTGTTACATTTGATTTGGGGGAGGAGGGCTTGGGGGGTTGATGATTGTGTTGCCATTCTTTTTTTTTGTGCAGGAGGGGTGAGTTTACTGTTTCTCTCTGAACTGACTTCCAAGGTTTTTCTTTGTTTAGTGACTATCTGGAGAAGACAGAACTCAGGGTTGTACACTGCATACATACTTTGATAATAAATGAACCTTTGAACCTTTCTTTCGGCAGGGAGCAGTGAGAAGAGAGGAAGACCTGTACAGTGGGGTTCCTTGATGATGGATGCTACTTTCCTGTGACAGCCCTCCTTGTAGATGTGTTCAAAGGTAGGGAAGGCTTTTTCACAGCATTAAACAAGTCGTACATATCTGATAAATAAACTAATAGGAATTGTTAAGGTTGTCTATGTCTCATTAATGTATGGACCTTCACTTGACAGTAAAGTTCCTCTCAGCGCAGAAGAACTTTATCACGAACTCTGTGATGTGTACAATAAAATAGTTTTTCCTTAATTACCTTATTTATGTATGCGATATGGATATACAGTATACATACAGGCAATTCATATAAGCTGGGCAAATTGACACTTAGAAGAACGTCACATTGAACTCATAAATTATGCTGAAGGAAAAGCTATTACGTTGTTAGTTCGATCAATGCCAGTGCCAGCTTTTGGAACCCCTGCTTATACAGGATACTGCATTGGGATACTGCATTCCACATTGACTTTGAAGTACACATCCTCCCAAGCTGTATCAGGATAGGTCAAAGGGCAATGCTCTAGTCCCATGATGCTCTCTGATAATAAAGACAAAATGTGAATGCCTTTGATTTTATTTTCAAAAGATTAAAATGATTCTGACTAATTTGGATTCAAACAAATCTAGCATTCCGATTTGCAGCATCACCATCTGGTAAGGAGAGGCCACTGCACAGGATTGGAAAAACCTGCAGAGGGCTGCATACATAGCCAGCTCCATCATGGGCATACAGGACATCTTCAAAAGGTGATGCCTCAAAAAGTCGCCATCCATCATTTAGGACCCCCATCACCAGGACATGCCTACCATGATGGACAAAGTACAGAAGCCGGAAGACACACACTCTATGTTTTAGGAACAGCCTCTTCCCCTCTACCACCAGATTTATGAATTAACAAGTAAACCAATTCATGAACACCAGCTCATTATGTTAGCTTTCTTTCTGCATGTGTCAGAGATATTTAAAAAAAAACCTAATGATATCTGCAGTTTGGAAGCGGCTTTGCATTGGCACCGTGAACCGTAATTTCAACTATAGAGTAAGGGGAAATACTGATCCAAAGTAGAGGAGCCATGGACCCCTTTTCTGTCTGTCTGTATTGTTGTCGTTTATTATGGATAATTTGTCACATGGGTTGGGGCGGGGGAGAAAAAAAGTCTGTATAGTTGCGTTCACACACTTTGTCTTAGTCAAGCTCTATTGATCAAATCTATTGATTGGCAGCCGTGGAATGATATTTTGCTGTTTTCTGTTTACGATCTTCACCTAATTTTGCTAATTTGAATGCTAATTACTCTTATGTCACTATATTGCTAATTTAGTTTATTTTGTTTTCATTGCTATGAGATCATTCTTCTTTGCTGGTTTTCTAATAAAGGATCGAAGATCTTTTTTACGACTTGGAACTTAATTATTTGGTAGTGCGTCATACAGTATCAACTCCCATACAGTCTCGTAGCAGTTTTCCTTTGCTTTTAGGTAACTGCTACACAGAAATAGAATATTGGCTATGAGATTATTTTGTTTGAAAGCTTCCATGACTATGTACATTTGAAGGATTTGGAATCTCTATGGTTGACACTTAAGATGTTTAAACTGTTAGTTCTTGTGTTTCAGCCTGTGTCTTCACATGCAGGTAACTAAAATAACACACAACTCTCTGGAGAAAGAAGTGATGCAGAATTGTTGCTGTCCCTCTAATTATTTTCTTGCACCATTATGAAAATTAATGAGACTGCCATTACACAAGAACATCACATCAGTCAGTTGTTGAACACATTCAGTCGTGGAATCCTGTCAAGTGCCACCAATTATAGTTACCAGTGAATGGAAATCTCATTATCCAGAAAATTAAATGTAGATATAATTTATATAGCCACAGGCAGAAAAGTTAGAATAACTTATAATTTTTTACAATCTTTCTCACCGTTACATATAGCTCTGTTACTTCGCCCTTGGAAATTATGATCTCCATATCCAAACTTTTCCCATCAGAAGTCTTCATTCATATTACATTTACTTCTGTTATTATGTAGTTGGAACTTGACCCTTCATCTCTAAAGCCTATCAGCAGTACTTCCAGGCTTATGATCTCAGCATTCATGCCATGTACTGCTGAGATGAGAAGTAGATACAGAATATAATTCAATACTTAGCAAAGGAACTGATGCAAGAAGGAGAGCTCCAGATTTATGCATCACTGGGCTCTTTACCAGGGCAGATGGAACCTGTACAAACAAGATGGCTTTCTCCTGAGAACCTAAGTTTTTACAGGGAGGTTTGCAAGTGCTACTCGAGTGGATTTAAACTAGATTGACAGGGAGATGGTACAAATAGGCAGGAAAAATGGTATTGTAAATAAGATGAAATGGAGATGTCATTTATATAGCCATAGGCAGAAAAAATTAGACTAAATTATGACATTTTAAATTATTTTCACCATTACACACACCTCTGTTCCTTTGTTTATTAGCCTTACTAGCAATGCACAGGCAAATAAACACAATGGGACTGATGGACTGATTGAACTGCCCCAGTACAACAGCTTTTTCACTTTTAAAGACTCTCCCGCACAGGTTCCGTAAATCATTGGACATATGGACAATCACCACAAAACTATATACAATAAAAGCTTGTGAACAGTGTTTCAGACAATTGTCACATGTCGTTTCTATAATTTTATGTAATTTTCCCATCTCAAACAATAGATGAAACACACAAATAATGTAACAGCAGAACTGATTTCTGCCCAGTGTTCCTGCTTCATGGATAGGGCAGATTCTAAGTGCATCTTGATGTGAAAATCACACTAGTTCAGCAGACCCACAGTACAAGCTGCAGGGGTGAGCAAAGGTGGTGTTCATTGTATTATTTTGAACAAAGTCCTCATGGTAGTTCCATTTGCAGAATAAATTTGTGAAGATAGATTGTTACGTATTCAGGCAACAATAAATATATGAGTTGGGCAAGGGTTTCTTATAATAAACAACACGTTTATTAAACACAGAAAACAAACCCCCCAAAAGTAAACAAACACTACTGTAACCGGAAACAGCTGCTGAGCGGCAGCCCAAACAGTTCTTAAAGTGATATTCCAAAAACAGTTCTTAAAGTGATATTCCAAAAACAGTTCTTAAAAGTGGTATTGCCAAAAGTTCGATATGCTCACAGTCCATTTAAAAGGAGAGATTTTATAGGACGATTTAGGTTCTCTTTTACGTCGCTTGCTTCGATCCCCGACGTCGAACTTCCCACGAAGAATTTACGAAACAGAACGGCTTAAAGGCACTGACCTTTCCTTCTCCACTACCTTCAATCCTTTCTAGTTAAACCTAGGGATTAACACGAAGATAGTCAACGAAATCCTTCCAAATAAGGATCAAACAAAGGTCGGCCCCGTTTCACCATAGAAAGCGATTCTCCTCGATCTTTAACTTCCGAACTTCCAATCTTCACTCTCCACTAATTTCTCGAGCTAGCAGAATCATAAAGAACCTGCTGGCAATGACCTCTTAAACTTTAGGCATTAAGTAAAAACTTCATCCTTCAACTAAACTGCGTCATCACTTAAAACATGCAGTGGCATAAAGTCAACCTGGCAAATCCAGCCACGAACTGCCCCTCCTCACAGGGTGGGGTCTACCTTTTATAACCTGTAAAAAAACCCGTCACATGATCTCTACTGGCGGGAAAATGACGTCATTCCACCATCACCTCAAGTCCAGTACAGCTTCAACCCCAGTCACATGACAAGGGCACCACTGTCATGTGTCACGAGTATGTAACAAGATTGACTTCTCTTAGGAATTCGGAGTCAAATATTGTAAATAATCCTCTGTTGTGCAATTCCTCACATTATTCCAATTTATACAAAACTATAACTAAACCCTGAACTCTTTGGGGGTTATAGTATTTTGATGGACCACATAAAAATATTATTGTTATACATTGTGAAAATAATGTTTAACTCATTAAACAGCATAATAACTATAATTTTAACAATAGATAACTTGGAACAGATTTTTATAGTTTTTAACACCAGTCAGTCAGCCATTCTTGTCTGGCATGTGGTGTCAGGATCGGTCTCCTTTCAGATCAACTGGGTCACGATATGAACGTTCCTGACTCAACCCTTGTTTTTTTTTACGAGGCCAAGTGGCCAGCTCGGTACTCAACCTGGCATGGATGGAAAGCCTGCTTGGGGGTGGCCTGACTTGGATTCGAACTCGGAATCCTTCACTCCGGAGTCCGGCGCCGATGCCATTGTGCCACTAGCCAGCCACTTGGAACAGTCATATTTGGAGAAAACTTGTTTTTTGATGTCCATATAGTCAACATAAATTTAGACCTTCTATTGTCCCACCTTAATAACACCATTTCCAGTGATATTCCATACAATCATTAAATGAGAAATTACTAAAATTCATACAGTAATTTCAAATATCATTACTGCATGATAGTTGAAACTTGCTTCATAATGTTCATAAAGTCAACATAAATTTAGACCCACTGTCCCACCTTAATAAAGCCTGGTTTAAATGGATAGTTCCTACAGTAATGGTATTTGAAATTACAAAAATTCATACAGTAATTTCAAATATCATTACTGTATGAATATTAAGTTAATTATTTACTGCCTATTACACCACTGGGCTTTAGGGCAGCAATGAAGGTCTTCCATCTCTGTCTGTATAGAGGGATTCTTTATTGCTGTTTCATTGTTTTTCTGGTGTAGCAGGCTATTAAGAAGGCAAATGGAAAGTTGGCCTTCATTGCTAGAGATTGAATTTAAGAGCAACTGAATTTAAGAACTTATGCTGTGCCTGTGTAGGGTACTGGTGAGGCTGCATCTGGAGTCCTGCATGCAGTTCTGGTCTCCTTCCTTGAGGAACAATAAAGTTGCTTTGAAGGCAGTTCAGAGGAGTTTCACCAGGTTGATTCTAGAGATGAAGGGGTTAGAATATGAGGAGAGATTGAGTTGCCTGGGACTGTACCCGCTGGAATTCAGAAGGATGAGAGGAGATCTTATAGAAACAAATAAAATTATGAAAAGGATAGATAAGATAGAGCCAGGGAAGTTGTTTCCACTGGTAGGTGAGACGAGAACTAGGGGATAGAGCCTCAAGATTCAGGGGAGTAAATTTAGGATGGAGATGAGGAGGAACTACTTTTCCCAGAGGGTGGTGGATCTGTGGAATTCTCTGCCCAGTGAAGCAGTGGAGGCTATCTCAGTAAATATATTTAAGTCAAGTTTGGATAGATATTTGCATAATAGGGGAATTAAGGCAGGCAGGTAAGATGAGACCATGGTCAGATCAGCCATGAGCATATTGAATGGCGGAGCAGGCTTGACAGCCTAAATGGCCTACTCCTGCTCCTATCTCTTATGTTCTTATGGAACAATTGCTATTGACTATTGAGGGTTGTTAGCCCTGAGCTGAATCCCTAAACCTGGAGGACCAGTGGACCACTCTTAGTCTGGCCTTTGACCTGTTTGGCATGGGTGACCCTACCATGAGCCAAATTGCAAGGCCCCGTCTCCAGCCAACATTGCTCTTTGGGTCGTTGGGTCTTTGGGTCATTGAGGCACTCAAGCCTCCAAACACAACAGGGTTGTGATCCTCTTAGAGGCCACCTTAATAAAGCTAGGTATAAATAAATATCTCATACAGTAATGACATTTGAAACTACTGAAATTCATACAGTAATTTCAAATATCATTACTGTTTGAAATTACTTACAACTGGTGTTATTAAGTAGGTATACTGAATAAATCTACATATTAAGTAGATTATAAAACCAATCAACTTTATAAAACAAATCAGGAAACAAAATAAAATTTTAGGTGCTTGTATGACACCTATGTCAGGATGCTGTTCATTGACTATAGTTCAGCATTTGATACCATCATTTCCACAATCCTGATTGAGAAGTTACAGAACCTGGGCCTCTGTACCTTCCTCTGCAATTGGACCCTCAGCTTCCTAACAGGAAGACCACAATCTGTGCAGATTGGTGGTAACATCTCCTCTTCACTGACGATCAACACTGGTGCACCTCAGGGGTGTGTGCTTAGCCCACTGCTCTACTCTCTATATACACATGACGGTGTGGCTAGGCATAGCTCAAATACCATCCATAAATTTGCTGACGATACAACCATTGTTGGTAGAATCTCAGATGATGATGAGAGGGTGTACAGGAGTGAGATATGCCAACTAGTGGAGTGGTGCCGCAGCAACAATCTGGCACTCAACGTCAGTAAGACGAAAGAGCTGATTGTGGACTTCCAGAAGGGTAAGACGAAGGAACACATACCAGTCTTCATAGGGGGATCAACAGTGGAGAGAGAGTGAGCAGTTTCAGGTTCCTGGGTGTCAAGATCTCTGAGGATCTAACCTGGTCCCAACATATCGATGCAATTATAAATGTAACATGCTGGAAGGTTTCACTGCTAATGTAATGGCCTCTCTGTAATGTTTCACTGCTGAGGTAATGGTTTCTCTGTTGCAGCAATGTTTGGGTTACAGCTAGAGGTAATTGGGGTTTTGGAATGCCAGGCTATCCAATGAGAGAAATGTTGTTCTTTCTTGTGAATCTGGAAGAGAGATTTTCACGGTCTTTTGCGATGAGGAGAGAAGACACGAATGGAAAGAGTTGGTAGACCGCCAGATGGAGTGGACTTGGAGCACGGGTCTGAAGGTCAGCAATGATTGGAGGAGGTCGATGGCGGACAACGGCCTTATCAGTGAGCTCCAACATTGCCCAATAGACTGTTTCATGAGAATGAGCTCTTTTTCTTTTTTTTGTTTTCTCTACTAACCATATAGTTAAAGTAAGAATTACAAAACTCAATCGTTTAATCGCATATCGTGTACTGTTTGTTATATTGGGGTACTGATTTGTAACAGGGGACACATCGGGCAGCATCCACCCAAACGAGATTTCTTAATTTTGGCTGGGCCGGGGTGGGGGCTATCACCCCCTATATTAAGCCGCTATCTGAAGCAAGAGTTACAATTGTGGGGGCTACGTTCAAGATTGATTCCATTGGATGCTGTGTGATTACCTTAAACATTGAATTTGTTGGGTAGATATTTGTACTCCGGATGAACTGTTGTGATTGTAAAGTATTGTTAAAGTTGTTTGAGAGGACCGGAAGTGACGGCATTGATGAATACTTATTTTTGTGAGATATTATAAACAGCCCACTTTTTTTTTTCCTTCTCTTTTGTTTGTTTTTTTTTTCTTTTATATTACTTATTAGCTATAGTTATTAGATTAGATTAGTTAGTTCTGCATTATATAAATTTTTTTTTGTTTTTTTTTCTTTCTTTTTTCTGTTTTTTTTATATTATACATTATGAAATATTTAGATTTACTATGTCCATACATATATCTTATGGCTTATGTCTTGGTAAACTCATTTATATTGTAACTATTATGTATGTTTTTTTTATATGTAATGGAATGTGTATGTTGGTAATTTCTTTATCAATATATCATCTGTATTCTGTCCATATTATTAATATTAATAAAAAGATTTAGAAAGAAAAAGAAAGAAAAGTTGTGATTGTGGGCGGAGGTTTGATAAAATGGCGGGCACAGCTCTCATTTTAATGCAGACCAGCGGCAGCTGGGGGTGGAGATTTCAAATACAAGGTTCTCTCATTTCTGAGGAGTGAGAGAAGGAATGGTTGGATTTGGAATGTCTAATTAGTCCACATCCCCCTGTGAAGAGTGAGAATTCTGAGTTAGTATTCGCCCTTACTTCTCTGGCGAATAAATGGAAAAATCAGATTCAAAGTCCCAGCTATGGCAGGCTCCGCCTATTTTCTGGAATAACGCCCACCCCTAAAGGGGTGGAGGGGTATGAGACTTAGGCGGAGTGGACCTCTCGGTTGTTAGATGAGTGGCAGTGCTCTGATGATGTAAAGCAACAGAGACTGGTTGAGAATTTGAATGGGCAGGTCGCTGACGTGAAAGCTGTCAAATTGCAGTCTCCCGTAGTGACAGCTGTCAATTATCTACAAGCAGTGGACAATGCTTTTGGCCCATCAGCAAGCCCAATGGTGGGGTTTCAAACATGCGTCAAGAGGAGGTTGGTAGAGAAGATGTTGAAGCCGGTAGGTGTCTTTTCCACTGACGAGTTTGATGTGGGTTGTTCCAAGCACAGGCATCACACTATCTGGGTGACTGAGGATACCCCGTTTAATGAAAGGTCGAGGCGACTGGTCCCTGCAGAGTGTAGGATGCCCGGCAGCACTTGTGTAAGTTGAAGGAAGCTGGGATCATCAGCGAATCCTGAAGCCCTTATGCGTCCCCAATAGTAGTGGCCGGAAAGAAGAATGGGAAGGTATGGATGTGTGTGGACTATCGGACTCAGAACAAGAGCACCGTCCCTGACCAGCATACTGTCCGGAAGGTCGAAGGCACGCTGGCCTCCTGAGCGGTGCAAAGTGGTTCAGTGTGCTGGTCTTGAGGAGTGGATATTACCAAATACCCATGAGTGAGGCTTACAAAGAGAAAACAGCCTTTATATGTCCCCTGGGATTTTTCCAGGGCACCTTGGGAGCTCCTGCAAACTTCCAGTGGGTCATGGAGAAGACAGTGGGGGATATGAGTTTACTTGAGGTATTGGAATATCTGGATGACCTCATAGTATTTGGATGCACTTTGGAAGAACATGAATGAGGCTGCTGAAGGTACTGGGCCGCCTGAAAGCTGAAGAGTTAAAACTTTCCCTGGACAAGCGCCAGTTCTACCAAACATCTGTTAACTATGTTGGGCACATAGTCTCATGGGATGGAGTAGTTACAGACCCAGCTAAGATCGGGGCGGTTACCACTTGGCCAAGACCCCAGACTGCGAGTGCTCTGCACTCGTTCCTCGGGTTCTGTGGTTATTATTGGAGGTTTGTGAAGGGCTAAGCGAAAGTGAGTCACCCTTCGAATCAGCTTCTGTGCGGTTACCCTCCCTTGGGGAAGAAAGGGAGGGGGAAGAGGACAGGAAGGTGGAGAGTACCTTAGCCTGTCAGAGCCCTTTGGACTGAGGTGGGATGTAAAATTTTGAGGAGGCCTTTCAGGCGCTGAAGGAGCTGCTGACCCAGGCGCCGGTGCTGGCTTTTGCGGACCCCTGATTGCCGTATGTACTGCGCAGGGATGCCAGCTGAGAGGGTTTGGCGGGGGCGTCCTGTATCAGATCAGGGCTCTGGGTTGAGGCCCATTGCTATTTGTCAGATGGAGTCTGTTGCGCTCTGAGAAAACTATCCCATACACAAGTTGGGATTTCTAGCGTTGAAATGGGCAGTGGTGGCTAAGCAGAGTGACTACCTCTACAGGGCCAACTCTGAGGTGAGGACGGACGACAACCACCTAATTTATATTCTGACCTCGATGAAACTGGATGCCACAGGCCATCGGTGGTTGGCAGGTTGTTTGCTTGTGATTTCAGCCTGAAGTACCGGCGGGGAAGCAGGAGCGTTGATGCTGATGCTTTGTTCCAATGGGCGCATGAGGGACTGGTCAGGGACGGGGAGTGGGAGAGTGTTCCTGCCCCGGGGTGAAGGCCATGTGCCATCACCGTGAAGGCAGAAGAAAAGGAGGGGCAGGAGTGAGCGGTGGATCGATTGGGAGCTTCTGATGATGCCATTCCCCAAGTTTACTGTAACCTGACAGCTCTGAAGACAAATCAGCTGCCGGAATTGAGTTCTGGGGAAGTGGCAGCTGCTCAGTGAGATGATCTGGACATTGGTACCATTTGGGCGGCAGTTGAAAAGGGAGAGATGGCTCAGGTGGAGAAGACGAAACACGCTTTGATGCCTCCATTACTACGAGAATTGGAGTTGGAGAACCAGATCTTGTACCGGATTACGTTACCCCCAGACTGATCCTGGCATTGCCGGCTGGTTCTGCCCAAGTAGTTTCAGAGGATTGCGTTGAAATCACTTCATGATGATTCTGGACATTTGGGGGTGGAAAAGACCTATGGATTGCTCAGAGACCGGTTTTACTGGCCCTGAATGAAGTCAGGGGTCGAAGAATACTGCAAGTCATGCACTCAATGCATACGATGGAGGACACTGCCTGCGCAGACAGCTCCCTTGTCCCACCTGCGCATTGTAGGGCCTATGGACCTGGTGTGTATGGATTTCCTGTCAATAGAACCCGAGGCCAGCAGCACGGTGAATATCCTAGTCATCATGGACCACTACACTAGATATTCTCAGGCTTTTCCTACCAAGGACCAGAGGGCGTCTATGGTGGCAAAAGTGTTATGGGAGAAGTATTTAATTTATTATGGCCTTCCCAGGTGGATACATAGTGATCAGGGATGGGATCTCGAGAGCAGGCTCATCCATGAGTTACTGGGCAATCTTGAAGTCGAGTAGTCGAGGACCACACCCTATCACCCACAGGGTGGTCCCTAGCCAGAGAAGTTTTACCGGACCTTGCTAGACATGCTCTGGATCCTGGAGATCAGCACGAAGGGCAGGTGAAGTCAACATCTTGAGCATCTGGTTCACAGTTATAATTGTACATAAAATGAAGCTACCGGGTACTTGCCATATTATCTGATGTTTGGGCGCAAGGCAAGATTACCCATTGACCTTTGTTTTAGGACTGACGAGGGTGACTTACTACCAAAGACTTGTCTGAAGTATGTGTCTGACATGAGAAGAGAGTTAAAAAGGGCTTATGAATCTGTAGGGGTTACAGCTGCCAAGCAGAATCAAGGAAATAAGAGGAGGTATGATCAAAAGGTGAGATTTTCCCAACTCCTGCTGGGAGACAGAGTCCTCATAAGGAATTTGGGGCTACCTGGAAAGCATAAGTTGGCTGATCACTGGGCAGGCATGCCCTATGTGGTGGAGAGTCAGATGCCAAACCTACCAGTTTTCTGGGTGAAACCAAAGGATGGGAATGGGCCTGTCAAGGTTCTCCATTGGAACCACCTGTTGCCCCTGGATCA
This sequence comes from Hypanus sabinus, assembly GCF_030144855.1. Taxonomy (NCBI): domain Eukaryota; kingdom Metazoa; phylum Chordata; class Chondrichthyes; order Myliobatiformes; family Dasyatidae; genus Hypanus; species Hypanus sabinus. Next base: position 15,036,005 of record NC_082715.1, on the reverse strand, counting down.
AGAGGTGCAGGTTGACCCAGAGCCCGACTTGGAGCTTACCCTAGTAGGAGGACTCTGCGGAAATGCGGGGTGACTACCGGCCCCCCAACAGGTGAGGTTATAAAGCTCAATCGTTTAATCACATACTGTGTACTATTTGTAATTTCGGGGTACTGATTTGTAACAGGGGACACATTGTGCAGCCTCCACCCAAACGAGATTTCTTAAGTTTGGCCGGGCCAGGGGGGTGCTATCACCCCCCCCCCCCATATTAAGCCACTAGCCGAAGCAAGAGTTACATAAAGAAGGCAAGACAGCAACTACACTTCATTAGGAGCTTGAAGAGATTTGGTGTGTCTATAGATGTACCATGGAGAGCATTCTGACAGGCTGCATCACTGTCTGGTATGTGGGGCCACTGCACAGGATGGAAAGAAGTTACATCGGATTATAAATTTATTCGGCTCCATCTTGGGTACTAGCCTATAAAGGGCCCAGGACACCTTCAAGGAGTGGTGTCTCAGAAAGCCAGCATCGATTATTAAGGACCTCCAGCACCCAGGGCATTCCCTTTTCTCACTGTTACCATCAGCTAGGAGGTACCGAAGTGTGAAGAGACACACTCAGATATTCAGGAACAGCTTCATCCCCTCCGCCATCCAATTGCTGAATGGACATTGAACCCCTGAACACTACCTCACTTTTTTAATATATATTATTTCTATTTTTTACACAAAATTTAATCAATTCAATATACGTATACTGTAATTGATTTACTTATTTATTCAATATTATTATTTTATATTTTTTTCTATATTATGTATTGCATTGAACAGTTAACAAATTTCATGACACTTGCCGGTGATAATAAACCTGATTCTGATTCTGATGCGGAAATTATTGTTTGTGTTTGAGAGTAATGATGTGTTCTTAAACCTTTCCTTTGTATACCACTTCAAAAGAAACAGGAATATATGAGTCTATGTTTCAGGATTCATTGGCCTACACCTCAAATAGCAGTTTCTGAACAGCACAGATCTTTGAAATAATCTAAATGAAACTTGATTGTCAACCATCACAAATAAATCAATTTAAAAAATCCATTTGGGGAATATTACATAAGCATTTATTATTGGGATGCAGTCTCAATACTTACATTACTTACATATAAACAAATAATGTGTACAGTGGAATATACAGAAGTTATGATGCTTACAAATCCCACAGTGCAGTTTGAAACATTGAATGCAGGGCTTATTCCCCATTATAATTATAGATCTCTTAACAGCAGTTTAGGAAAAACATTTTGTGTTTATTTTGCTGTTTGTATCTGCATTTCTATCATCACCTCAGGCATGATTTTATCATTGTGACATTGCATTAAATATTTTCACTTTACATTTAAATGCTTTATATGCATCCTTAATAACCAGGTTAAGATTGTGTGTGCAGGTATTTAGGAAGGGCCTGTTGAGCACAATATATTCCTTCTTGGCTCAACATTTGGCTTCAACTTTAAGGGAGCATACATAAACTTGTCGAAACATGGTGTAGTCACTGCACCATGGATTTTAACCTTTGAAACAAAACAAAGAATGAAAGTGTACATTCAAAGTCTGAAACAAAATTCTGAAAAAAGAAAAGGCATCTGTAATTAAACATTGTATCAAATCTTTGTGAAAAACACTTAGTAATCGGCTATGACAATCATTCCCTTAATGAGTCACAGCTGAAAAATGCATAAAAGGTAATCAAAAGTTATATGAATCAATAACTCAAAATACTTTGTGACGTTTACAAAATACTAACATTGCACTTATAACACTCACAACATGTTACCACATTACACTCAACTGAGATCAGGTGCCTGATGCATCAGTTCACATCCTTGCCAATTTGTACTAAGTACTTAAATGAAGTCGGCTGGTAATACAGTGACATCAGCACCACACTTCGAGTTGCAGTCCCGGATTTGAATCCAGCCAGCACCTCGCACGTTTTCTGTCTGGGCTGGGTGGAGCGTTGAGCTAGCAACTCGGCTTTGTGAAAAACAGAAAAAACAGTAGACAATTGGCAAGGTTGCCGCCCGATGTGCCAAACAAGGCGCGGAGAGGAAATAACTTAAGCTCGTAAATTACTTCAGGTGTGTTGCGACCTACCACAAGGTCTGCTCACTGCAAATCTGTAGCAAGAAGTACACCAGGAGTTCCACGAGATATTACAATTCAACAAAAGATGTCTTTGTGGAACATTGCACGGATAAATGTATAAACCAACTGTCAAATTGTTCATTTTAAAAGCTTTCACAGAAAGCATGACCTGTGCACTCCATTAAATGATGTGGTGTTTAGAGTACCATATACTGTAGTTAATTTACACAAGACTTTTGAACTTTTCTTGTTTTGATTACAGAGATTTTCTGGCACTTACAATAAAAGCAGAAATGAACCATATGATTGATAAAAAAAATCATTTGCTAGTGGTTCTGTGACATTCATTTTATTTGGTCATTGAAGAATCCTGTTCCAGGGCAATCTTTTGCCTGGAATATAATTTGAACTGTTATCTGGTCCCACTTACGGTTAACATTACATTCTCCTCTTTAATTTTCCCTCAATCATTTCTCAGTGGTTTAATCATTTCAGTCATTATGAGGACAAGGGGATACTCGAAAATACACAAACTCCAGCGTAACATCTGTTTCTTTTTGTCAGCCCCTCCCCCCTCGCCCTATAAATTACAGTACTTGAGTCTATCTATTGAAAGTTTTCTTGCACGTAGAAATATGCAGTAAAAATCAATCTCATATTGGGAAATATGCCCCTATGGTCAGGTAGTCAAGTCCAATTACTTAAGGAACAAAAAGACTTGCATTTATACACCACCTCAGGTTTTCTCAAAGAGGATTGAAGGGTCAATAGTTGCTTCTGCACTTGCAATAAATAATTAGTGAGGAAGAAAAAAACAGATGAGGATATTTATTTTTATTTATTTTGCTTCGTTGAACATTCCTGTGGCCGTATCATTTTATTTTTTTTGGGGGGGGGGGGTGAATGGATGACTTGCCATTCCTGAGGAATGAAGCCTGATTTAAACAGCATTGCATTGTCCAAGTGTCATTCATGGATCCATCTGAAAAATGAACTGGCGTTTCTAGCAATAAGGATTTAGGCTACATACTGTAAATCTTTATTTTTTATTATTGTTTGTAAGCACTCTTTGTTAGCTAGGAGGGGCACTGTAAATATAGCTTTAGAATCATAACCAGAAACAGGTTTATTATCACTGACATATGTTGCATGATCAATATCTTGTGTTCCCGACATCCAACCATCTTATCTACGCCACTAGTTGTATGCCCTGGTTCTCCAGCAGCATCCTAATCTGATCTTCCTTTTGGGGCCCACGCTAGTGTAGCGGTTGCCATGATGCTATTTACAGCTCAGGGCGTTCCAGAATTCGGAGTTCAAATCTGGGTGCCATTCTGTAAGGAGTCTCTGTACGTCCTCCCTGGGGAATGAGTGGGTTTTCTCTGGGTCCACAGTCCAAAGACGTACTGGGGTAGGTTAATCGGTCATTGTAAATTGTCCTGTGATAATGTTGGGGTTAATGGGGTTTGCTGGGGGTTGCTCGGGGGGGCCGGAAGACCCTACTCGGTGCTGTATCATTAAATAATTAAATAATGTGACATAATTTCCAGCTCACAGAAAATAGAAATCCATTTCAGGCCCTGTAAGGAAGGCCTGAGATTGAAATTTTCTTGGCTTCACAGTTTGGGTGGATGTGGGTTGCTCCCTGCCCACGCTGATCCCAAAGTTCTGATACTGACCCTGCTCCAGAATCTTATTTATTTTATATCTTAGTCAGTAAACAAGGTCTAACTTCAAAATTATGAGGGGTATAGATCAAGTAAATGCAAGCAGGCTGGGTAAGACTAGAACTAGAGGTCATGGGTAAAGGGTGAAAAGTGAAATGCTTAAGGGGATCGTGAGGAGGAACTTTTTCACTCAGAGGGTGGTGAGAGTGAGGAACGAGCTGCCAGTGGAACCAGCAGGTGCAATTTCAACATTCAAGAGGAGTTTGGATAAGTACATGGATGGGAGGGGTATGGAGGGCTATGGTCTGGGTGCAGGTCGATGGGAGTAGGCAGAATAAAAGTTGAACTATTAATATTATTGATGATATTCATCTAATAATAGATAAGCCCAAGGGCCTGTTTCTGTGCTCTATGTCTTTAAGAGTCTGTGTAAAATTGCCTCAGTAAAAATAGTCAAAACTTAACACCTAGATGTTTGCAAATTAAATTTCTGTAACAACTGAAATCTTAATTTATGCTTTCTTTTATCCTTGTTAATGTCTGTACAAATAACATAACGTTAATAAAAAAAATAAATGGCATAGTGAAAACAAAGCAGAGTTTTGAAAATTAACTTGAAGGTAACTTGTTCCATACAAATGCCCTCAATTGAATGTGCTGTTCTGTGGTAAAGCATTAAAGCTGACTATCCCTTATAATTACGCAAATACACAATTACTAGAAAAAATGCACCTGGTTTCTTAGGCTAAGATAGAGTCGCTTTGGATTTGACTGTAATGTCAAGGGTGCGACATCAAACTTTAAAAGAGGTGAACAGAAAGGTTTCTGGTAGTGATTTCCATGCTATTGTGTTATTATCCTCTATGTGGTAACAAAATGGCAGATATTAAATGCAAATTTACAACTACAACTGTATAATTCATATTTCAATATTTAATTGTGCTGAATTATTGTTACTATATCAAGTGTGACATAAATAAATTGCAATTCACAGATATGAATCTGAAATCATTTTTCATTCTTAGAGTAAATCATGGCATGTCAGTCTATATGAGGTTATATGAAAGGGCCTGTAGCTGATACAAATTGAATTATTTTACAGCCTAGTAACAGAAGTTGTTTCATTGTTAAGACAAGACATAGCCATTTGTTGTATGCTCTGAACTGGTGTATTTACTTTTAGTGCCTGGCAGGTAATGATGGCAGCAGTTGCAGCATGCCAAGTTTTTAAGCTTCATTTGAAAGAAATGTGCAGCAGGTGTTGACATTTTTTGAAATCCTCCTGTGTATGGGAAAATAATCCAGGAGTAATTGAGAAAGATATGAAGACAGTGAGCAGAGTGTGAGAAAGCAAGATAGAGAGAACAGAAAACCTGTCAGAAGTGAATATTCCCAGTTTAAACACCCATTTCACAATCAGTAATATACAAAATAGAACTGCTTAGTGCCAAATAGTATTTACAAAAGTATGTTACAAATGTACAGTTCTGCTCTGTGATCCTGTATGTTCTGCAGGAAGAAAAGACAAAGTAAAAATTCCTTCTAATCAATGTTACGTGTTATACTGAAAGATAAGCCGTTGAGCTGTTTGAATGGAAACAGCCACACACGTCTGTCTTAAAGGCAGGAGGTTCTGCAGATGCTGGAAATATTGAGCATCACACACAAAATGCTGGAGGATAGTTTGCTTCCCTCCCTAGATGCTGCCCGACTTGCTGAGTTGCAGCAGCATTGTGGGTAGCAGCGCATTGCGCTCGACCACCAATCCATTCTAAAAACAATGCATGGAAAATATTACAATTAAGAATTCTTACGGTTGGTGAAAATTTTCAACCCTACAGTAATAATGCAGTCTGAAGGTAAAACTAATGTGCAATATTACAAATTCAATTTAAAGCTGCAGCACTTCAAACATTGACATTAAAAATTAATTTTTCAAGCAGTATTAAATGATACTGTACCTACCAGAAGTATATTTTCATCTAACCAGATTTATTTAACAATAAAAATAGTTCAGTTAAAAAAAGCTTTATAAATTTATTATACATATGGGAGCTTGGCTGCTAATTTTACAATTTTTTTTTAGTTTTTTTCTATTCCTAAACAATTTTCAGAATCTTGGAGGGTCATCAGTATTGAGTTTTGTTGGATATGCTTAAGCTTTGAAAGACTGGCCGCAATGCAGCTGTGGTTAACCTCAGGCTAAGTTCTTACTCACAGCTGGGCTACGAGAGGAGAGCTGAGAACTTTAGGTTCCCAATAGATTAACCTCAACGATGCCTGGCTTCACATCAGTAATTGTTAAAGAAATGACAACATGGTACACCCTCAGCCAAGGAATCCTGAGGAAAGGAAATGGGTTGGCAATGTTTCCTTGGTCCCAGACACTTGGCATAAGATACTATGGTGACTTTACCTCGTACTTTGCTCGGAATTCTGATTTTGGAAGCAATGCATAGTGTGGACTTGTGACAACATCCCATGATTACTAGCTTAGGCCAAAGACGAATTACTGTGGGAGGAGATACTGGAGCCTGAAGACCCAAACTCGCCACTTTAGAGCCAGCTTCTTCCCCTCTGCCAACAGATTTTAAACATGACCTTGCAATTCCTTTTTTGCACTCTTTATTTATTTCTTATTTTTCTAATGTAGTGGGTGTCATGGTTAGTACAACCTCTTTACAGTATCGGCAATTATCGACAGGGGTTGGATTCCTGCAGCTGCTTGTAAGGAGTTTGTATGCTCTCCCCTGTGACCGCATGGGTTTCCTCCCACATTCCAAAAGAAATGTACAGTAACACCTAGTAAGTTTTGGGCATGCTGTGTTAGTGACAGAAGCATGTTGACACTTGTGGGCTGCCTTAGTACAATCTTTGTGTTTTCCTTTGAAACAAGGTTTGATTTGATGCGAACAATGCATTTCACTCTATGCTTTATTGTTTTGGCGTACTTGTGACAAGTAAAACTACTCTAAATCTAATCTGTTATGCCTGCGATGTATGACTGCCATAAAACAAAATAAAAATCATGACATATGCCAGTGACTCCTCTGATTCTGTCCTAGTAACATATTGGAAAGAATCTCATCCTGTAGTGCTAACTTTTATTTATGATGTTGCTTATCCTTCCTAGTATATGATTCTATTCTTGTACCTAAACCAAGTTCAGCTCTTTACTGTATTTATTTATTTACCGATACAGCAGGGAGCAGGCCCATGTGGCCCTTCGAAATGTGCTGCTCCCGAGACCCCTGATAATCCAGATTTAAGCCTAAACTAATCACGGGACAATTTGCCATAAGCAATTAACCTACACGGTATTTCTTTGGACAGTGGGAGGAAACTGGAGGACCAGGGGAAACCCGCATATTCTACAGAGACACCTTACAGGCAGCACTAGAATTAAACTTTGAACTCCTATGCCCTGAACTGTAATAGCGTACATAACTTATGCATGAGTTAGTAGGTTAACTGGTTGCAAAACACAGTACCCATCCTACCAACCTTCTGCTCTCAGTCCTACCACCAACTACACCATCTGCCCTCTACTCAGACAGGAAGAGTGGTGAAGGTGGAGTGACTTTCTAGCTGTTATGTCCTACTTAATATTTTAAAAGAATCAAAATATAGGACTTTGTATTTGAAGTGATTAAGTAACAAAATATACTTTGCTGACTAAGCATTTTTTTCAGTGAACTGAAAGATGAAATATAATTGTTAATGCTCAAAGCACTTCACCTGACAGATTATCCAAATGATTGAACTTATTATCATATATTTAATAGAGCAAAAATTAGTGGAATTTAGAGGATTGGGATGTTTTTAAAAAACCAACAGAAGGCAACTAAGTAAGTCATTAAGAAGGTAAAGATGGAATTTGAAAATAAGCTAGCTGATAATATTAGAGACGATCCCCAAAATTTCTTCAGCTACATAAAGTGTAAAAGAGCAGTGAGAGTGGATATCAGACTGCTGGAAAACGATGCTGGAGAGGTAGTAATGGGGGAAAACAAAATTGCAGACAAGCTAAATAAGTATTTTGCATCAGTCTTCACAGTGGGAGACACTAACTGTACGGTGGAAATTCCAGGTGTAAGGGGTCATGAAGTGTGTGAAGTTACCATAAGTAGAGTGAACGTCCTTGAGAAACTGAAAGGACTGAGGGTATATAAGTCACCTGGATCAGATGGTGTACACCCCAACGGTTCTGAAAAATGTGGCTGAAGAGATGATAGAGGCATTAGTAATAATCTTTCAAGATTCACTAGATGCTGGATTGGTTCCGGAAGACTGAAAATTGCTAATGTACTCTTCAAGAAGGCACAGAGGCAGAAGAAAAGAAACTATAGGCCAGCTGGTCTGACCTCAGCAGTTGGTAAGATGCTGAGATCAATTATTAAGGATGAGGTCTCAGGATACTTGGAGGCACACGATGAAATAGGCCGTGGTCAGCATGGTTTTCTCGAGGGAAAATCTTGCCTGACAAATCTGTTGGAATTCTTTGAAGAAATAACAAGCTGGATAGACAAAGTAGATTCAGTTGATGTTGAGTACTTGCACCTTCAGAGTACCTTTGACAAGGTGCCACATATGAGGCTCATATAACAAGCTTCGAGCCCATGGTATTACAGTAAAGATTCAAGCATGAATAAAGCAGTAACTGATTGGCAGGAGGAAAAGAATGGAAATAGAGGGAACCTTTTCTGGTTGGCTGCTGGTGACTAGCGGTGTTCCGCAGTAGTCTGTGTTGTGACTACTTCCTTTGACATTATATGTCAATTATTTGGATGATGGAATTGATGGCTTTGTTGCAAAATTTGCAGACAATATGAAGTTAGATGGAGGGGCAGGTAGTTTTGAGGAAGTAGAGAAGCTACAGATGGCTTAGACAGATTAAGAGAATGGACAAGGAAATGACAGATGGAATACAGTGTTGGGAAGTGTATGGTCATGCACTTTGGAAGAAGAAATGAAATGGTTGACCATTTTCTAAATGGAGAGAAAATACCAAAAAAAACAGAGGTGCAAGGGGACTTGGGAGTTCTTGTTCAGGATTCTCTAAAGGTTACTTTGTAGGTTGAGTTCTGAGGTGAGGAAGGCAAATGCGATATTAGCATTCATTTCAAGAGGACTAGAATATAAGAGCAAAGATGTAATGTTGAGAATTTATAAAGCACTGGTGAGGCCTCACTTGGAGTATTGTGAGCAGTTTTGGGCCCCTTATCTTAGATAGGATGTGCTGAAACTGGAGAAGGTTCAAAGGAGGTTCATGAAAATGCTTCCAGGATTTAATGGCTTGTCATAGGAAGAGCATTTAATAGCTCTGGGCTGATATTGGCTGGAATTCAGAAGAATGAGGAATGACCTCATTGAAACCTATTGAATGGTGAAAGGCCTTGATAGAGTGGATGTGGAGATGATGGTTCCTAGGGTAAGTGAGTCTAAGACCAGAGGACACAGCCTCAGAATAGAGGTGTGTCCTTTTAGAATGGTGATGAGAAGGAATTTCTTTAACTAGAGAATGGTGTATCTGTGGAATTCTTTGCCACAGGCAGCTGTGGAGGCCAAGTCTTAATCTATATTTAAGGCAGAGGTAGATAATTTCTTGACTGGTCAGGGCATGAAGGGATACAGGGGAGGGGGGAGAAAGCAAAAGATTGGAGCTGAGAGGAAAATTCGATCAGTCATGAAAAGACCTAAAGACCTGCTCCTGTATCTTATGGCCTTATGGTTTTATTTGATAGCTAAAGATTTACTTGACATACTGAATTACCAAATGAAATTGTAATAGAGCATCTGCCTTTGTGTTGGCTATGTGGAACAGGCTATGTTCCAAGCCTACACTGTCCTTCCCTCAATTTTCCTGCGTTGTATCAAAGACTGCGTCCGTGCTGCTTCCTGCACCCAAGCCAAACTCGTTGACTCATCAACTTTACCTCCAACCTCCACCCTGCCCTCAAATTTACCGGGTCCATTTCTGACACCTCTGTCCCTTTTCTGGATCGCTCAGTTATTATCTCTAGAGATCCAGTGGGTCTCCAAACTACCTGGACTAAATCTCTTCCCACACTGTTACTTGTGAAAATGCCATCTCCTTCTCTCAATTCCTCCATCTCTGCCACATCTGCTCTCAGGAGGAGGCTTTACATTCCAAAGCAAATGAGGTATCCTCCTTCATCAGAGAATGGGCTTCTTTTTCTCCACCATCAACACTGCCCTCAATTGCATCTCTTCCATTTCACGCACGTCTGCCATCACCATATCCTCCTGCCATTCCACCAGAGATAAGGTTTCTCTTGTCCTCAACTACCACCCCACTAGCCTTCACGTACAGCACATAGTTCTCCATAACTTCTGCCATCTTCAGTGGAATCTCACCACCAAGCACATTTTTCCTCCCCTCCACTTTCTGCTTTCTGCAGAGATCATTTCCTACGTGACTCCCTTGTCCATTCATCCCTCCCCACTGATCTCCCTCCTGGCATTTATTGTTACAAGTAGAACAAGTGCTACATCTGCCCCATACACCTCCTCCCTCACTACCATTCAGGGCCCCAAACAGTCCTTCCAGGTGAGTTGACACTTCGCCTGTGAGTCTGTTGGGATCACCTACTGTTTCCAGTGCTCCCAGGTGGCCTCTTGTATAGCGGTGAGACCCAACATAGACTGGGAGACCACTTCAATTTGCACCTGCGCTCCATCCCCCAGAAAAGTTGGGATCTCTCAGTGGCCACCCATTTCTCATTCTCATTCTGATATGTCCAACCTTGGCCTCCTCTACTGTCGTGATGAAGCCACACTCAGGTTGGAGAAGCAGCATCTCATATTCCATCTGGGTAGTCTCCAAACAGATGGCATGAGCATCGATTTCTCAAACTTCTGGTAATGCCTCCCTCTTCCTTCTTCTCTAGTTCCCATCCCCTTTTTTCCTTTCTCACCTTATCTCCTTGCCTGCCCATTGCCGCCTTCTAGTGCTGCTCCCCTTTTTTCTTTTTGTCATGGCCTTCTGTCCTCTCCTATTGCATTCCCACTTCTCCAGCCCTGTCTCTTTCATCAATCTACTTCCCAGCTCTTTACTTCACCCTTCTCCTCCTCTTAGTTTCAGCTATCACCTTGTATTTCTTCCTCCCCTCTCTTTTAACTCTGATTCCTCATCTTTTTCTCCACTCCTGCTGAAGGGTCTCGGCCCAAAACGTCAACTATACGCTTTTCCATAGATGCTGCCTGGCCTGCTGAGTTTCTCCAACATTTTGTGTGTGTTACTCCGTCTGTTTTGTTCATTTTTTAATAATTAACTTATTGACAACTCTTACGATTAGGTTTGCGTTTTCTATCTTGTAGTAATGGTGATTCCTGTAAAATGTGGCTGTCTTCTTGAATGAACAGCTGCAGCCCTTATTTTCATGGTCAAATTAATTAGAGATGAACAGATTGAAATTTTGCTTGGGAAATAATTTATTTAAAGACAAAATTGTGAATAAAATTAAGATCTTAGCAGGTCTAATTAATCCAGTTATCTAAATTTTAAGCATTTCTTGTTAGCACTATCTTCAGGATTTTTTTTTGCACTCTAAACTTCCCCCTTCTGAAGCTGCAGCACACCATTCACCAAGAACAACCCTAATATGATCATTAAATCAGTTGACAGCATGGTGCTATTGTAGTCTGGTGAACTGACCTCTATTTCACAGAGGACAGACATTAGCTTTAAGGTACTTGTCATACCTCCCTTTGGATCATGACCCCAACATTTTACATCAGACTGTGGTCTCCCAGACAATCATGGACTTTATCAGGAGATCCCTCCACTGTCTCAAGTCTTGTAGTGTCTTAGTTCCCAAAACCTGCTTCTACCTCCTGCCCAAAATCCACAAACTTGTCCCACCAAACGTATTTCTTTCTTTATCCTTTTCCATTGGCCCATTCTCTTTGCACTTACATGACACTTCTGATGATGTCTACCTGGAACGTCAGCCCTGTTTCTCTTCCGTCAGACCTAGCCTAACCTGCTGGGCATTTCCAGTAGTTTCTGGTTCTTTAACTTAGGAATTCTCTTCTACAAGAGTAAGTGGCTGTACATTTACTTCGATGTCAACTATGTTGGACCTGTACAGTGAATACGTAGCAACTTCAAACTGTAGGTCACTACAATTTGCCAAAACTGGGGAAAATTTACGAAAAAGCCTCACTGCATGCACTAGTGATTGTACTAACATAAGCTAATGAGGGGCCATTTCCTCACTGAGACATATACAGGACAAACAATGACAAACACAAACAAGCTATCAGATCCTGTTATTGAATTTAGGAATTTCTCCTGTGTTGTTGTTAGGGCATATTCTGGAGTTAAGGTTATATCGCAAATATTAACTTCACCAGTAAATAATCGTCAGACATGAACATGGATTGTAGCCTTTCCTGGAACTGTAGACTGGAGTTGACTGCAAACCAGACAATGCTGATTAACATTCATTTTGGATGCCTGGATTATGGTTGTGAAGCAGGAGGTGTGTGAAAACTATATGTAATTCAAAGGAAGTATTATAGATACATTATAACTATAGAATTGTCCTGCTGTTACCTTTGATCTTTAGCATATAAAAATGTCATGTTATATTAGGTTGAGAGGTACCTTCCTCCAAGAGGGTCACTATTTAATGCGTGCTGCTTGCTTTTGTTGAATAAGCCACTTTTATATCTTCAGTGTGTCTCTGGTGACTTTGTTCATGTTACCCCAGTGTGTACTAGGTTGCCATCTTCTTCTATCCCCAATTGCAGGGGACAGAATGGGGCAATAGAATTGATGAAATCATGACCAAAGGATTCCAAAGTTTGCTCTAATTTTGAGGATAAACTGAAAATGTCAATGATCTTGGTGGCTAATGCCTTTAGAACAGGGGTTCCTAACCTGGGGTCCACAGACCCCTCGGTTATCGGTAAGGGTTCATGGCATTGAAAAGGTTGGGAACCCCTGCTTTAAACTATCAGACACAGGAATTTAGAGGCAGATCTTATGTTCTGGAAATATCCAGGGATCTTTTTGGAAAACTGGACTGTGTTGTCTCAAATTGGACAAAGTGACAAACAACGCACATGATTAAAAGATAATGATAACCATTAATCTATTCTTAAGGTAGGCTGTGATCTATTTATTACTGCCTATTTGATTTAGCAACAGATTTCTAAAAAATAAACTTAATAATCCATTTTGTTCCCTTTGCCACATTTATAAGAAAACAGTAGATATGATAATAAAACAGTGTTCTCTGCTTTACACTCATATTAACCTATTAGCAAAATAGTCAAATGGAAGAAAATATAAAATCCTAAAACATAATTTTTTTAGTATGTCTTATTGATAGCAAATTCTTTTATCATCAGCTACACATCAACCCATCTGCTGGAACGTCTGAGTACTGTTGTATGTCAACAGTTGAAAGTATTGGATATCACTTGACAATATTTGCTTTACATCACCACCCAGTGTCGCAAGGCTCATTTTGTCTTATGGCCAACTGAATGACCTTCCGGTGATCTGATAAAACTTCTGATTGAATGGATGAAAAAACTTGTGCAGCTTATTAACGACCAGGGAGTCCACTTCGGGGTGTATCCGTCCCTTGCTGCCTGCCAGACATTTATTAAATACAATGTTAAACCGCAGACAGTAGAAGCCTCTCGTGGAGTTAAAGTACAAGTTGTATTGGCTTATCCGGGGCGTTAGATTGAGAAACTTCTCCACCAACTGGAGTTCGGGCAGTGGCTCAGTGATGAGGCGATCACCATCCACAATGTGGAACTGTTCAATGGGGAAGAACTTGAGCCACCGCTCCAGATGCTTGGTATATATGCTAGTTCTCACAGCTTTATACTTAGTGTTTACCTCACAGGTGCTGGGGTCAATTGCGAGCTTTTCAAACTTGTAGTAGGTTTTATTCTTCCTCTCCTTTCCCTCCAAGACCTGCGTGTAGTCTGAGATGGCTCGAGTTGTTGGCTCTCGCACAATGATCAGCAGTTTGATGGATGAGTTCATCTTGTAGATCCTCTCAGGGACTTCCTCAGTGATGAAGTATGCTGGACTTTTCTCAATGGTGATCTGGTAAGGGTAGGAAAAGGGCATTTTTTTCCTGTACCACTCGATACCCTTGGCGTAGTTTCCGTCGTTGTCAAAGAAGTGTATCTCTTGCGATGCTTTGACCACCGCCGGGTGCAGGTTGAGCATCTCAAGCAGGGCGCGAGTTCCGCCCTTGCGAACACCGATAATAATGGCCTGAGGAAGTTGTTGTACCATGTTTTGCAGCCTGATCTGTTCCTTTGTCATGTTGCCTTTGCGCAGGTCATATGATGAGCCACGCTTGTACTGCAGAGCACGGAGCATGATTTGGTCTTGGTCCCCAAACTGATCTTCAATGGGACACGCAGGCTGGAGTCTGCAACAAAGCAAGCAAGGGCAATGAGATCATATTTATTGTGATCATCCAGTGATGACACTGCGCTGTTAATATGATGCACATAAAGAAATATATTTATATAGAAAAACATACTGTATATTTATGTTTTCACCTTATTCTTAGTGTTCTGTAGATTATATCATTTATTAATCCACGAAAGCAAAATCTTTCCCTTTGTTAGGGCGTATTCTGGGGTTAGGGGGATTTAGCAAATACTAATTTCACCAGCAACCAATCTTCAGATTTGAAAGTGGATTGCAGATTGAATCTACAATGCAGCTCAAAACAATTAGACCTCAGATGCCTGCATATGCATTAATATGGCCCAGGGTCGGAGGAGATTAACATTCATTTTTGGGCATCTGGAGTCTGGGTGCGAAGGAGGTATGTGAACACTATATGTAATTCAAAGGAAGCATTGAAGATCAAAAGTTCAAAGTAAAATTTATTGTCAAAGTACATACATGACACCACATACAGCCCTGAGATTATTTTTCATGTGGGCATTCAGTACTTAGGAAAAAGAATCTCAGAATATATAGAATTATCCCACTGTTACCTTTGATCTTTAGCATATAAAAATGCCATGTAGTATTGGGTCAGGAGGCCTCTTCTTACAAGAGTGTCTCGAGTAGCTGCTCATTGTGCTGAAAAAACATCTGCATCCACTAGCTTCAGTGTATCTCCTCTGACTTTGTTCACAACACCTTCATTGTTCTATCGAGCATTTGATCTTTTCTTAATAAATAGCATACTGGTTACCATAACACTAACACTGCACCAGCAATTACTGATCAGGGATCAATTTCCACTGCTGCCTTTAAGGAGTTTGTATGCATTCTCCACGACCGTGTGTGTTTCTTTCCGGTGCTCCGCTCTCCTCCCAAGATCCAAAGGTTAGGGTTAGTGAGTTGTGGAGATGCTATGTTGACACCTGAAATGTGGTGACACTCGCAGGCCGCCCAGCACAATATTTGCTGATTTGATTTGATGCAAGCAACATATTTCACTGTATGTTTTGATGTTTTAAAATACATGTGACAAATGAAAAATTAATCTTAATACAAAAAGCATGGAGTTATTCTCAAAGCGCAAATAATCATTTCTTCAGTAGAAATGATCTGATTCCAAGAAATTCAAATATTGATGGAGTTCACTGCCAAGAAGGCCCACCAGCACCTTTACTTCCTGAGAAAGCTGAAGAAATTTGGCCTGTCCTCTAAAACCCTCACTAATTTTTATAGGTGCACCGTAGAAAGCATTCTTCTAGGGTGCATCACAACCTGGTATGGAAGTTGTCCTGTCCAAGACCAGAAGAAGCTGCAGAAGATCGTGAACATAGCCCAGCACATCACACAAACCAATCTTCCATCCTTGGACTCACTTTACACTGCACGCTGTCGGACAGTGCTGCCAGGAGAATCAAGGACACGACCCACCCAGCCAACACACTTTTTGTCCCACTTCCCTCCTGGAGAAGTTTCAGGAGCTAGAAGATTCGTTCGGCCAGATTTGGGAACAGCTTCTTTCCAATTGTGATAAGACTGCTGAACGGATCCTGACTTGGATCTGGGCCGTACCTTCCAAATATCCGGACCTGACTTGCACTACCGTACTTTCCTTTTTCTATTTTCT
Source organism: Hypanus sabinus (assembly GCF_030144855.1). NCBI lineage: Eukaryota > Metazoa > Chordata > Chondrichthyes > Myliobatiformes > Dasyatidae > Hypanus > Hypanus sabinus. The sequence continues at coordinate 15,020,123 of NC_082715.1, read as the reverse complement.
AATTATGATTTATAATTTAACTTTTTATTACATTTACTTTGATTTGTACTTCAGGGAGCGTGAAGCGCAGAATCAAATATTGCTGTGATGATTGTATGCTCTAGTATCAATTGTTTGGTGACATTAAAAGTACAGTAAAGTAACGTTGTGAGCTAAGTAGATGGGAAGTGAAGGGAAGATGTCTGGGTGAAGACGGGCAAAGTCAAATGGGAATTATCTATGAACCAGAGGCAGGGAGGAGGTTTTCAATTCAAGTGATACTTTGTTCAGTATCCCCAGTGGGCAATTATCCCACCCTCTAATTAGTATGTAACCCTGGACAAGTTTGTCCATTGGTTGGCCTCATGGTTGAAATACTGCAGAGGTGGTGAACAAATTTGCTTGACTTGCCCTAGAGGCAGGGCACTAAAGGTACTTAACTACACCCTTAACTTAGTTCAACGGCCAGGCTTCCTAAGGCCTGGGAAATTGAGGCCTTCCATAATTATGCAAACTAAATGAGAGGCCATCAATTTCTCTAAAATACTAAATTGCAAAAATGATTCCTCAGATGATCTAGTTCCTCATAGTGTTTGTTCCTCCTTCATTATGAACTAGAAATTGAAAGGCTGCAAAAGGCCTGCAGACATGTCTTCAATTTCCCCTCACACTCAACTGAACAGTAAAATTACTTCAAAGTTCAAAAATCAAAGTAAATTTATTATCAAAGTGTGTATGTATGTCACCATATACAACACTAAGATTCATTTTCTTGTGAGCTTAGTATCATAATAGAATCAGTGAAAGACCACATCCAACAGGGTGGACAAACAACCAATGTGCAAAAGGCAACAAACTTTGTAAATACAAGAGAAAATAATAATAATGAAAAATATTGAACACATGAGATGAAAAAAACTGTGGTGAATCCAGTGTTGGGGTAAATTCATTTGAATGGAGTTCTCCCCTCTGGTTCAAGAGCCTAATAGGCTGAGGTGTAACAACTACTCCTAAACCTACACCCACCACTTTCATTGGCATCTCTGCCCACACTCTTAGCACTCTCTGAGTGAAGAAGTTTCCCGTAATGTTTCCCAAATACATTTTACCTTTCACACGTAACCTAGGACTTCTAGTTCTAATTTCATCCAGCTGTAGTAGAAAAAAGCTTGCATATACCCTCATAATTTTGCATACCTCTATCACAGCTCCCTCATTCTCCTACACTCCAGGGAAAAAAGTCCTGACCTAAACACAAGAGATTCTCCAGATGCTGGAAATCTAGAGCAACACACACAATGCTGGAGGAACTCAGCAGATCAGATAGCGTCTATAGAAATGAATAAAAAATCAACTTTTTGGGCAGATATCCTTATCAGAACACTTCATCGGTCCAAACCTATTCAACCTTTCCCTATAGCTCAAGTCCTGGTAACATTCTTGTAAACTTTCTCTGTGCTTTATCAATGTTATTTATAACTTCCCTGTGGGTAAGTGACCACAGCTGCACACAATAACCTGAATTAGTCCTAACATATTCTATAAATTCAACATAACATCCCAACTCCAGAATTCCTGAATGTGCCAAAAGTTATCTGTACAACCCTATCTACCTGTGCTGCCAATTTCAAGGGATTAGGGATCTGTATTCCCAGATCTCTCTGTGCTACCACAGTAAACGTATTCAAAAAATTCCTGGATATATTCAATGCAAGTGGATCCCATTTGGCGATTAGTCTGTTTGGGTCAATTAGTCCAAATGAAAAGTGTGAGCTGTACTTCTTAGGATAAGCATGTTATTCCCACAAGGGAATGCCATCAGCTTTGTAAAAATGTTTAAAGATTTCCTTTATTTGTCACATGTACAGTACCGTGGAAATGTCTTTGGCACATAGGAAAAATTCTGTAAAGTGAAGATGCTTCAAAAATAATTAAATGATAAGTTTCTAAATATCAGAAAAATTACCATAAAGAGCAGTAAACAGGAACAGACTAAATCAAATCAATATTTAGTGTGACCACCCTTTGCCTTTAAAACTACATCAATTGTCTTAGATGCACTTTTATAAGAAAATTGGTTGGTAGATTGTTCAAAGCATCTTGGAGAACTTGCCCCAGATTTTGGCTGTCTTTCTTGTTTCTGTCTCTACAGGTAATTCCAGACAGCCTCGATGATGTTGAGATCAGGGCTTTGTGGAGACCATACTATCTGAATTCATATGCATGGTTCTGTACGTTGAAACATCAGATCATACAATGAAATGCATTATTTTTGTCAAATAAAATCAGCGAGGATGTGCTGGCAGCCTGTAAGTGTCACCACACTTCCATCACCAACATGGCAGGCACCCTAACCTGTCATCAATCATCATCATCATGCAGGCAATCACAGTCTCCATGACTATGATTGTTCTTACGCAATTTTCCTATTGCGTTCTTCTGGGTACGACAGGTGACCTCAGTCATTATCAATACTCTTCAGAGATAATCTGGCTGGTGTCAGTGGTCGCATAGCCAAGACTTGTGATATGGACCAGCTGCTCATACAACCATTCACCATCTGCTCCCATGGCTTCGTGTGACCCTGAACTGGCTGGGTCAGGTGGGGTTGCTAAGCAGGTGATACACCTTGTCCAAAGATGACCTGCAGGCTTGTGGAGGGAAGGAGTGCCCTACAACTCCTTTGATAGAGACGTATCTCCATTCTGCCACCTGAACTGTAGATCCTTGAAATATGGGAAGAAACCAGTTCACCCAAAGGAAACCCATATGGTCACGGGGAGAACCTAGAAACCCCTTGCAGACAGTGGTAGGAATTGAACCCCAATCTTAAAGCTGGTTGCTGTAAATAGTTATGCTAACTGCTATGCTACCATGCCAGCTCAAGAAAACAAAGAGGTTTCAAATGAGTAGTAAAAACGCGAAGTCCTACAGCCTATTCACTACCATTTTAAACAATATGAAATATATACAGAATTCAACAGAAGTGACGGCCAGGGTAATGTAGAGAAAATGAAAAGTCTAATATATTACATTGCAGTATTAAATGATTTATTCTCAATTTTCTGGAAGCTGTTTAGCATGCATACTTAATAATTTTCTGAATATTAGTTTGAATTTATTACCAGTGGTTTTGATGTGAATTTTCTGAAAATTGATTAATTTGCCACATAAATAGAGCAGATCTTTTTTTCTGACTGCAACCTCACATTAACATTCAGACCATGTTTGCTTCTCTGCCAATGCTCCAAAGGAGGATTGCTTATGTATCAATTGAACTCCAAAGGGCAGACGGGAGTATTTCAACTTTAAGATCATGTCAGCACTATCATTTCTCAGCTGTTATCTCATGGTACCTGTAAACAAGGAAGATAAGGTCACAGGAAAGTGGACCCTGAAATCAGTGCAGTAAAGAATCGTCTTGGAATATTGACTTATTGATGGAGGTTGTTAAATGCATTTTGCAGGGTCACCACTTCATCTGTGTATGTATCCATAAAGCACCGAGCCCTGATTTTAAACTCAGTGCAATTGACATAAACAGGCCAATTGCTGGCTGGAAACAGCAACGGTCACTTACTGCCCTATTTGTACTGCTAATTCGGCTTACATCATCCTGACTTGGGACCTGAGGTATAATGACAACCTGTTTCAGGCAGAGAGCCACCTTTGCTGTGTGTATCATGAATCTCCAGCACATTAGCACTGCTTTCATTTGGAATATACATCACGTTTATTACTCCTGAAGCAGAGCGCATAACCTCACTCACCCCAACGTGGAGCTGGTTCCACAGCACATGGTTGTGTCACTCAGGCCGGAGGAGAAACGCCTCATATTCTGTCTGGGTAGCCTCAAACCCGGTGGCACGAACATTTATTTCTCAAACTTCTGGTAATTGCCCCCCCCCCTCCCACCAGCACACTTAGGTTGGAGGAGCAACACCTTTATATTACATCTGGGCAACTTTCAATGTGATGCTATGAACATCGATTTCTCAAACTTCTGGCAATGACCTCCCCCCCCCCCTCACCATCCCCTATTCCCATTTCCCTTTCACCTTATCTCCTTACCTGCCTATCATTTCCGCCCCCCCCGTCCTTTCCTCCATGGCTTTCTCTATTCTCCTAGTCCCCCTTCTCCAGCCCCACAGCTCTTTCACCAACCAATTTCCCAGCTCTTTACTTTGCCCCTCAGCCCCTCTCAGTTTCAACTATTGTGGCACTTCCTCCCCTCCCCCCACTTCCTTACTCCAACTCCTCATCTTTTTCCCAGTCCTGATGAAGGGTCTCAGCCCGAAACTTTGACTGTACTCTTTTTAATAGACGCTGCCTGACCTGCTGAGTTCCTTCAGCATTTTGTTTGTGTTGCCACAACATAAGGACTCACTTTCAAGGTCTCTACAACTCATCTTCACAATATTTATTTATTTATTTACACCCCCCCCCCCAATCTATTTATTATTATTTTATTTTTATTTTTGTTTTTCCACAATTTGTTGTCGCTTGCTCATTGGTTGATTGTCCAGCTTTTATCTTGTGTGTAGCTTTTCACCGATTATTTTGTGATTCTTTGTATCTACTGTGAATGCTGAATCTCAGGGTAGTATATAGTGATGAATATGTGTACTTTGATAATAATTTTACTTTGAAATTTGACTGTTGAACTTTAAATGCTTGACTCCTGTTCCATGTCTATGAGCTCTGGAATTCTTGATTTCCAGCTACTTGATGAAAATTTATCAACTTTTGAGATTCAATGTTGTCACTGTCCATTGCTTTAAAGACCAGCAGGTAAATACCCATTCTACTCAAAACACACTTGATAGTTTCTTACATCAAGAATCAGTTTGGAGGATCTACACTGCAAAGCTGCCTGTGTAAATATATCCTCCTCTGATCTAGAGAACAAATTCTCGTTTGTGTGTGTGTGGGGGGGGGGGGGTGGTGGTGAGGTTGGTGGTTTGGTGTGGTGTGGCATCCAGGCTATGCACCCCCCCCCCGCCAGTGTTTACTTGTCTGGAGATGGGCTTTGCCCCCCCCCCCATGTTTACTCGGCCAGAGATGGGCTTTGTGCCCACCCTTCAGTGTTCATTTGGTGGAAGATGGGTTTTATTGTGGTCGACTGTGAATTGATGGCACACGTTGTGGGACATTTTTTATTGCGTGATTGTGATACTATCTGTGCCTGCTATTTTATATGTGCTTTGTTCTGTGTGACTGTTGGTTCTGTGTTTTGCACCTTGACCCCAGAGTAATTGACGCACCATCAATAACTCTTGGAGACGTGAGGCGAGATATAGGCTTTTATTGGCTGGAAGAAAGAACAAGCAGCAATTGACCACCACACTACATCCTGGAGACAGAGGTCGGGGCTCAGTCTCCAATCGCCTCTATACCGGGGTCCGTGGGAGGGGCCACAGGAGCAGTCAGCGGGGGGCGTGTCCAGACAAGTATATGTAGTTCACCACAGTAACGCTGTCTAGTTTGGTTGTATTCATAAGTATTCGTGTACGGTTGAATGACAATTAATCTTGAATTGAATAATGATTGTTGAATCTCCTCCCTAATGTTGGAAATAAACAGAATTAGAGAGCCAGAATTACTGTTTATAAAATATTAGATGAATTAATGTAAGACTGAAGTAGTTGAGTCATTTGTACTTTTTAATAAACTCGTGTACATTTCACAGTATATGGTGGTTCATTCCCACTTACTGGCAGAAAGCCACTTAGCAGTTCAACTAATGGTTTATTAACTTTCTTATTTTTCATTGGCTATTAGCACATTATCCACATGATGTAACTGTGCAACCAGCGACTGGTTTAGTCTTACCTAAGGAACCTTCTGTTATCTGGTTTATAAAAGATGTTGGACTTTTCAGAGGCGCCATCTTTATTTTCTCTTTTTATATTCACCTTCGTTCATCTCTGTTTTGCTTCACAGCTCTCTACTTAGTCTAGTAGTGTTTGTATATTTATTTAAACTTTAAACTTATTTAAGCAAGTGGCTGTGGAGGCCAAGTCATTGGGTGTATTTAAGGCAGAGATAGATATGTCTTGACAAGCCAGAGCATCAAAGGGTATGGGATAAAAGCAGAGTTGTGGGGATGATTGGAAGAATTGGATCAACCTATGATTGAATGACGGAGCAGACTCAATGGGCCGAATGGCCTATTTCTGCTCCTATATCTTACGGTCTTCTGCTCTAAAATTAACAAACGTTGAGAATTAAGACTATTTGCCATTCTTGAACCCCAGAAGACCCGTAAAGATCAGAAAAATAACAGAGATCCTACCCTAGTCTATGTTAATGTTGGATTAACTACTAGCTATCTTTTGGGATTTATACATTTTATGTCCATTTAACTATATAATATTCACATCCCTTTAATATAACAAAATATTTGATCTTACTTGGGTACTTGGTATTCAGCCAGGACACGTGCTCACATCTTAGAAGAATTGTCGTTCAGAATATTTATTAGTTATTCTCTGTCCCGAGCCATTTTGCAACTTTTATACCTGGCACTCCGCTTTCCCCCTGCCATATGGGTCTGAAGCAGTTCTTTTTACTGCTACACTCCATTTTGGCTGCTGTTCTTTAAATTCCCAGGTCAATTTTGGCTCTCTAATTCTGTTCATTTCTCCATTTGCTCCTTCGATAAACTCTATTTCTTATTCCTACAGCGTATCTAATGATCCCCAAGCAATAAACTGAATGGAAATAAGTCACAGCTGCTCCTCTATTCAGAATCAGAATCAGGTTTAATATCACTGGCATATGTTGTGAATTTTGTTGTCTTTGCGACAGCAGTACAGTGCGATGCATGATAAAAGGAATAAAACTGTGAATGACAGTATGTTTTTATATATTAGATAGTTAAGTTCAAGTAAAGCAGAGATAGAAATAAAAAAAGTAGTGAGGTAATGTTCATGGGTTCAATATCCATTTTGAATGACAGAGGGGGAGAAGCTGTTTGTGAATCACTGAGTATGTGCCTTCGGGCTTCTGTACTTCCTTCCTAATAGCAGCAATGAGAATAAGGCATGTCCTGGCTGATGGGGTCCTTAATGATTGAAGCTGCTTTTTTGAAGCATCACTTCTTGAAGATGTCCTGGATACTACAGAAGCTGGTGCCCATGATGGGGGTGACTAAATATACAACCCTCTGCAGCTTGTTTTGATCCTGTGCAGTAGCCCCTCTCCCTTACCAGACGGTGATGCCTCTTGCCATACTGCACCAACCGCCGCCACTGGGCTATAAACATGCAGGAGCAGTGCGTGAATAAGCACCTTGCTCAAGGACACACACACACTGCCTCGGCTGAGGCTCAAACTAACGACCTTCAGATTGCCAGCCCAACCCCTTAACCACTTGGCCACATGCCAACAGTTAGAATGTTCCCCAAGGATCTAATGTGTTTTTCTTTTCATTCCGCCACATACACACGATTTGATCTGAGCGTTTTACCCACTGGTGATGAATAAAGCCCAAGGTAATTAATGTCATTCCTTCTGGAGCTGCACCTCAGTCTTCGCTTGTTATGTTACAGGTTGTATAACGTGGACGATCATGGTCTTTCGGTGACCATGTTTGTTCTTGGCAAATTTTTCTACAGAAGTGCTTTGCCATTGCCTCCTTCTGGGCAGTGTCTTTACAAGATGGGTGACCCCAGCCATTATTGATATTCTTCAGAGATTGTCTGCCTAGTGTCAGTGGTCGCATAACCAGGACTTGTGATGTGCACCGGCTGCTCATACTACCATCTACCATCTGCTGCTATGGATTCATATGATCCTGGTCGGCAGCTAAGCAGGTGCTACACCTTGCCCAAGGGTGACCTGCAGGCTAGTGGAGAGAAGAACTTTCCATCTCCTTTGGTAGAGACGTATCTCCACTCCACCACCATATAAGACCTTAATCCTCTTTGATGAAATTAGAGCTTCCAGAAAGCAAATAATTCCCAAGTTCAAATGTCTTTAATTGAATGTTCTATCATAAATAAAAACATGATCTGGACATAACTGATACGATCTATATGATATTCATAACCAGCATCCCATAATTGTTGCATAACCATCTGGTATGGAGGGGCCTCCGCACAAGATTGGAAATGGCTGCAGAAATTTGCAAAGTCAGCCAGCTCCATCATGGGTACTAGTTTCCCTACCATTGAAGACATCTTTAAAGAATGGTGTCTAAAAATCTGGTATCCATCATCGAGGCCATGCCCTCTTTTCATTGCTACTATCTCAGGGAGGAGGAACAGAGGCTTAAAGATACACACTCCATGATTCAGGAACATCTTCTCCCCACCTGCCATCAGATTTCTGAATGGTCAATGAACCAACCCGTGATCACTACCACACTATTTTTTTCTTTCTTCTCTCTCTTTTGGCACTACAATACACCGTATGCGTCACATTTATTTATTTATTTTAATGTTTTGCACTGTACTGCTATCCCAAAAACAATGCATTTCACTGCATGTGTTAGCGATAATAAACTAATTCATTTTCACAGAATGATCACTAGGCCTGTGACTAGTGGTGTGCTGCAGGGATCAGTGCTGGGTCAGTTGTTGTGTGTCATCTATATCAGTGATCTGGATGATAATGTGGTTAACTGGCTCAGCAAATTTGCAATGAAACCAAGATTGGGGATGTAATGCACAGCAAGGTAGGCTATCATGGTTTGTAGAGGGATCTGCATCAGCTGGAGAAATGGACTGAAAAAGGGCAGATGAAATTTAACAGGTATGAGGTGTTCCACTTTAGTAGGACCAACCAGAGTAGGTCTTACACAGTAAGCGGTCAGACATTGAGGTAGACGCTCAAACAAAGGGATTTGGGAATACAGGTCCATAATCGATTGAAAGTGGTGACACAAGTAGAGAGGATCATAAAGAAAGCTTTTGGCACATTGTGCTTCATAAATCAGAGTGCTGAGTACAGGAGATGGGATGTTATGTTGAAGTTGTATAAGATGTTGGTAAGGTCTAATTTGGAGTATTGTATAGAGGGAAGGTGTAAGCAAGGTTGAAAGAGTACAAATTTACAAGAATGTTGATGGGACTGGGGGACCTGAGCTATAAGGAAAGATCGAATAGGCTAGGAATTTAGAAGATTCAGGGGAAATTTGTCAGAGGTATACAAAAAGGTATAGATAGGGTAAATGCAAGCAGGCTTTTTCCACTGAGGTTGAGTGGGACCACAACTAGAGGTTAAGAATGAAAGGTGAAAAGTTGAGGGGGAGCATGAGGGGAATATTCTACACTCAGAGGCCTGTGAGATTGTGGAATGAACTGCCAGTGTAAGTGGTACATGTGAACTGACTTCAATGTTTAAGAAAAATTCAGGTGAGTACATGGATGGTAGGGGAATGGAGGGCTTTGGTCGCGGTGCAGATCAATGGGAGTGGGGCAGTTTAAATGGTTGGGCACAGGCTAGATAGGCTGAGAGCCTGTTTCTACACAGCACTTTTCAATGACTCTATTACTCAAAGTGCAGAGCTGATTCAATCTGCGAGATCAGAAGCATGCGAGGTCTTTTGATGAGGAACAGAAAAAATACCAAGCCTTCTTCATCATATAAGTAATAATGAAAGAAATTAGTTTTAAATCATCTTAACATGGTGTCAGTTTATGAGAAACAGCTGACATAACTACATTAAATTTCTGGTTAAATTATTGAGTATGTCTGCCTAACAGAACAATTACAGAAATGGATTTCATTAAAGATTTATTGATTCTAATCATAAATTACAACTTCCTATTTATTGCTGGTAACAGTGGGAGCAGTTAGTGAAATACATCAATTTGCTTTTCAAGATCCAACAGTTTCTTCCTTCTACTATTGATTAACATTCGTTGCTCTTTTGTTCCCTTTGCTAGATTGACTAGTCATTTATACACGCACATACGCTGCTCTGAGAAATCCATTATCATGACTCTCCCTCAAACCCAACAGCTGGACTCCATAATTAAAGTAAAAAGCATTAATTCTGAAGCTACTAACTTCACATAACTTTGTAAAAATGTTCAGTGAATCCATTTTGAGTTTCTTTGTCCCTCGAAAATAAGGCCACGTAAATGTACTCTCAGGTTAATTGCAACTTTTTAAAAAAAAGCAACAAATGGAGAAACTTAGAAAAAATGTACTTCTATTGATGTGGTTGTTATCGTAGATAGCTACCCACAATGCACTTCTAAATTCAGAAAATACCATTATCTCTCTTTCTCTCTCCCTTGATACCGCTGCTCAGTAGTGAAGGAGCAAGATTTAATCGATGCGGATTGTAGATTTGGATTCTAATTCACGTTTATGATGTGTTTTGGTTCCAGTCTAGTTCTGTTCTCTCTTTCTTGTTACTACTTCTGGGCGATCTTTGAATAGGGGCAGTCTGCAGATAATGAACATTGAGCTGAGCAGAACTGAAATATGCCTTTTGATTTTGTGTTTTATATTCTGTGTTTTCACTCATTTTTTTCTCCTTGTTGCCATTTGCGCAGGGGAGAGGGGTTTATGCTTGATGCTTTTCTTTGAACGGGTTGGCTCCGCAGTTCTTTTTGTTTCGTGACTGCCTGGGGGGGGGAAGATGGATTTCAGGGTTGTATACTGTATACATACATTGATAATAAATGTACTTTGAATCTTTGAAACTTTGAAATTCCTGCTGGCCATATTTGAAATACTGTAATTGCAAGTGAGAGAGAATGTGATGATCTGAACTCATTTGGTGTCAAACTGCTTGTGAAATGATATAGTTTGACACATACCTCGTGTCAGTGCAGCAGTGCTCTGTCAGGGCTCCATGCCACTGATCAATCAGGCCAGAATTTACTACTCTCCCCTTTCCCCATGCAAAATGACAGTAATGGTAAGCCCACATCTCCCTTCTTATTTCTTCTCTCTTTGGGATGAACAGGTTAAGTCTAGATGGTGGATTTTCTATGGGAATTGGTGATCATGGTGGAGGTTGGGATGTGGTCAGACAGAGAACAATAAAACAAATTCTTGTCTGACCTGGGATTTGAATGTGATGGATTTATTAAGGGAAATAAAAATGTATTACTATACATGAGTGCTCAGTGGGTGGATTGGTCCTAAAATATAGTATAATTTTTCCTCTGATTTTGGATCATTATTTTTAAATTCTATTAGTTTTACGTAAAGTATATACGGGTGGTGGACATTGTGCTGGCTGGTGGTGTAATGGCACCAGCACTGAACTTTGAGGCAAATGGTCCTGAGTTCGAATCCAGCCAGCTCCTTGCACACTTTCTATCCGTGCTGGGCTGAGCGTTGAGCTAGTAACTCGGCCTCGTAAAATGCTACAAAAATGGCAAAAATGCTGCCCAATGCGCCACAAGCAAATAATGGGTCGAACTGCAACCCCCTCTATTCTCCATTCCTTTCTAGGATGTATGCATCTTGGTAAGCTCTACATAAACAGGTCAATATAATATTTCATTTTGGAGCCAATTTAGTGCATATTTTTATGTTTTTGGTCTAGATCTTGCTCCTGTTGTTTCATCTCTCTCTCTCTCTTGCACACTGACCTCACTAGAGGTCATAGTTTAAGTGTGAAAGATAAAATATTTAAGGTAAATCTGGAGGGGATCTTCTTTGCTCAGAGGGTGGGGCAAGTGTGGAACAAGCTGTAGATGCAAGCTCAATTGTAACATATAAGAGAAATTTGGACAGGTACATGGATGAGAGAGGTATGGAGGGCTATGGTCTAGGTGCAGATAGATAGGACTAGGCAACTATGGACTAGATGGGCTGAAGGGCTTATTTCTGTGCTCTAGTGTTCTATAATGCTCTAAAACCTGTCCAACCCTTTGATATACCTCTGCTCCTGTCTCCGTACCAGGCCTGACTACATTTTAGATTCATCTTGCTGCCCTCTGTGCTTTACTTGGAATGAATGTTTTTTCAAGATGGCCATTGGTGCTATAGAACAAATGGTAAAACAATAGCTCCCATGCTCTTCTGTCACCCACTTTCCAGCCTTGCATGACTGATAAGGTCACTTGGAGAAAAATATTAGAATGGTAGTAACATTGATAAAATTGTTATCTGGATATCACCTGCTTTCACCTAGAAAGGGTTAGTCTTTTCTGGTTGCCTCTCCAATGATCTGCTGCATTAAAATATGTAGCTTTAGTTCTTTCAACGAATGGTGCATGAGGGCCCTCTATTCAAAGACTTGTGCCCTGAGTTTAAATTCTCTGCCCCTGCAGGAAGGAAATGCAACAGCAAAGGGGATAGAAACTTGTTTTTGTTTTATCATAGATTAATCAGGAGTCTTTACGTGACACAGCTGTGTTCCATACAAATGAAATGCCAGACAGAGTGAAGAAGTGAGTATGTTAAAGGCAATCCCACAAAATAACTCCTCCAAGAGGTCCACCATCTTGTGGTTTGGAGGCTTGTGTGCCTCAATGACCTGGAGAGTAATGTCAGTTGGAGTCAGGCTTTATGCTTTGGCTCCTGGTAGGCTCATCCATACCAAACAGGTCAAAGGGTAGAGGGCGGACTAAGAGTGGTCCACTGGTCCTCCAGGTTTGGCAGTTCAGCTCAGGGCTAACAAACCTGACTGGTTAAAAAAAGAATTGATACAGAAGCAGCAAGGAAGAGTCCTTCTACTTCTGCATGCTATAGTATTCCTGAGTCTCCACCCAGGACTTGCCTGACTGACAGTAGTGAAAATGAGAGGAAGTTACTGACATGATGAACAGAACCCTGAACCCTACCAGAGATGCAGGATCTTCATTGCTGGTCTAAACGCTAGTGGTATAATCGTTAGTAACACAGAAAATAACTCATAAATTTTGCAGAGGATTCATAAGAAATATTATTTTTATATGCTTACAGTGAAATTGTATGAATAATTTCTGTTGAGTATCTCTAGCACATTGAAAGTATACCTTAAATCTGCAAATTTTATTCAGAATGTTACAACATATAGAGACAAGTTTTATGCAATACTCTTGAAGATATTTTTGCAATATTCTGGGGCGTAGCGTGATGCTGTTACAGCTCGTGGCATTCTGGAGTTTGGAGTTCAATTCCAGTACCATCTGTAAGGAGTTGCTGCACATCCTCCCCATGATGACTTGGGTTTTTCTGAGGTGCTCTGGTTTCTTCCCATAATCCAAACAGGTACTGGGTAGGTACTTTGGCGATTTTCAATTATCCCGTGATTAGGTAAGGGTCAATCGGGGTTGTTGGGGGCATGGCTGAAGGGCCAGAAGGGCTTAATCCGTGTTGTATTGCTAAATAAATGAAATAAAATAAATTTACCATAAAACTATCAAATTAATGGAAGTGTGTGTGTTTTTTTTTCAGATTCTTCTCTCCCATCACTTCCCTCCATGTCACGCCTGGAATTGGTGGAAGCGTCTGACAAATCTGCTCTGAAAACATCACTAACTTGCACTCTCATTTTCCTGGGGAAGCATCTTGCCTTCCCTGGAGGGCGTTCTAAACCCCGAAATTGTTGGCATGAAACCGCATCTAATTGCTGTGTCAAATAAAGTACAACACTGGAAAAGTACATTCAACCGGAACTTATTAAATGCATAGCAGCATACAAGCAATACATTTCACTACACAAATGTCATTCATTGAATGTGAAAAAGAAAATAAATGCACTAACCTATCCAAGTTCCCAACTCTGGCAACTATGTATAAGAGGCTTCCAACAGCAAGACTGCCCAGCAAAAAGAGCTTCTGTCTCAGCAACGCCTGCTGTTTGAATAGCATGGCCCTCCATCAATCTTCAGGACTGCGTCTTCAGCCTGCAGTGACCAGACAGTAAAAGCACCTATCAGAAAATGTGAAAATTCATGAACTGCCATTAATTTGAAGTCAGTCAATCAATCATATGGTTTTCAAAGGTTAAGTAAGCACATACTTCTTTGAACAAAAGGAACCCATAGATAATCCATTAGATCAATATGTTTCTCCCATAATGAAGATTAATGATTTAGTGTGAAGTTTCCCAGAAAGTCCACTCATCGGTGAGCCTGTTACATTTTAATAGTGATGAAGAATGCTAATTTGCAAGCATTCTCTTTTAGCTAACTCTTTTGTGCAGGGACTAGATGGACTGAAAGGCCTATTTCTGCGCTGTACTTTTCCATGACTGTATGACTCTATGCTGTTTTTATGCTGCCTTTAATCTGAGAAAGTTTTAACTTTTTAACAAAATAAACTTTATTCTTAATAAAAAATTATTTACAAGAATAAACCTTTCAATATCATTTCATTCTTACATTCATAGTCAAAGCTTCCCATGCTGTTCTGTGACATTCATACGCATCAATAGCACTACCATCACTCTCGTGGTTCTCTGGGGTGGTATACCATGAGGATAATAGAGGCCCCTCCCTGTACGGTCCTCCCCTACTGAGTCCTTGTGGTGGCTGCAAGCTTCGGTGCATCACTCAGCACGTACTCCTGTGGTCTGGAACCTGCCGGAGGGCAGCATTCCTCCACGGACATCTTGATATGCTGGCAGACCAACAACATTTAATGGAGTGTTGGTCTGGTTTGAAACGTGGCCATTTTATCAGGCACTTGAGGCTCCTGGAAGTCTCCTCAAGCTCTCCAGGTTGAATGTTGAATTCAGTTTTCATTGCAGTAGACATTGAGTCTCTTTGCATTCTCCACCTTCCATAATTAGTTCCACCCTCCCTACCACACAACATCTGGTAATCCAGTTTGATGGTTCAAGCTACTCTAATTTTGATTCACAGTGAAAGGTCATTAGCAAAAAAGTATTCTTAATATCACTATGAACTTCTGTGTGATTCTGAAGCCACTTGGAGTGAGTTCTGCAGATTGCGATGTACCTATCAGCAAAAATTAGCATTGAACAAAGTGTTATATTCTCCTACTGCTCTTTTAGCTTGTGTTCAATAAGTCCATCTGTTTTAAAAGCACAATTTCTACCTTATTCAAGTGTCCAATCACATTCCCATAAGATGCTCATTATATCTCCCATTTTTTCCCTCCATAGGTCTTTTTTGGCCCATTGTGCTGCCTACAGGAGGATAGAAAGCCAACGTACAGTACTCTGCAAAAGTCTTGGGCATGCTAGATTTTTTATATGGCTTCAGATGTTATGGTCCCCACAACAATCGCAACATCATAGAAGCTGTCTGGGTTGACCTGGAAAGATAGAAGCAAGAGCGACAGCCAAAGTCTGCAGAAGAACTGTGGCAAGTTCTCCAAGATGCTGGGAACAACCTACCAGAACTGCGCAACTGTGTATCTAAGAGTATTGATGCAGTTTTAAAGGCAAAGCATCGTCACATCAAATATTGATTTGATTCAGTTTTTTTTACTGTTTACTGCTCTTCTTAGTAATTTTTTTCTGATATTTAGAAACTTTTCATTTCATTATTTTTGAAAACATCTTCATTTTACACAATTATTTTACATAATTTTGTACAGTTGTGTAGTTCTGGGCTTCTGCCTCTGTACTCTGAGACTGAATGTGAGAAGCTGCTGGATCAGTCTCCTCTCCAACTTTGTTCTTTGTTCCTATTCTTCAGGCTGGGGCTCAGGTTTCTCAGTAGGTGGGCAGGGGCAACTTGAGATATACTGAATGGGCAATAACCCCCGCCAACCCATGATCTCCAGGAGTGCAGCCCAAAACCAGCGACCCACAGTATTTCCTTTAAGTCAATTTCTTCAAATATCTGATGTAATGTATGACAACAAGTCTCAACAGACAAACACAGATCACTTTGTTAGTTCTCAACATTGTATAAAGAATATAAAATGCTAAATGTAAACAATGCTTATCCTATTAATTTTTTCACAGCATAATTTCTTATTTCTTCATCAATGACATGAAACTACTCTGCACCTACGTCTCCTCCCTCACCACCTGTCAGGGCCCCAAACATCTGAGTCTGTCAACAGATACACCTTATGCTTTTATTTCTTTTAGTGACCACAGCATATTAGGGAGGCTAAGCGCAGGGAAGGCTGCTCCAGTACTTCACAGTTCTTTTCAGCAGAAAACCAAAGTCTGACAGAAAAGGTCACTAGAGCTGAGGTGTACTTTACAGCTTTCATCATTGAGCATAACCTGCCATTCCAGGCGTGTAAGCGCACAGGCGAGCTGTTCAGGAAAATGTTTCCTGATTCAGAAACAGCAAAACACTATGCCTGCTCATCAACCAAGACAGCAGCTATTATGGACATGTCACTGGAACCTGAGCGTTCAGAGGATCTGTACCAGTTCATCCGGACGGAAAAAAAGGCATGAGGAAAGCAACGGCATCATGTGTGAGAAGAAATGTGCCATTTTAGCCAGGTACTATAATGAAACACAGGATAAGATAACAGTTGGATTTGTAGACATGCCTGTGTGCAATGATGCCAAATCTGAAAACATATTCAACTGCATTGCGTCATCCATGCATGACAAAGGCCTTGAATGGTCTAATTGTGTAGGATTTAGTAGTGACAACTGCAATGTGATGATTGGCAAAAACAACTCTGTCTGATCAAGAGTGAAAGCACAGGCCCCTCATATTTACAGCGTTGGCTGTCCAAGTCACCTGGTCAAAATTTGTGCCAAAACAGCTGCTAAGGAGCTCCAATGTTAGTTGAAGAACTGCTCATTGACATCGAATACTACTCTGAGAAAAGTTCCAAACGAAGAGAAGACCTAAAACAGTTTCAAGATTTCTGCAATGTTGCCCAGCAGAGAGTACATCGTCTTACACGCTGGCTTTCTTTAGGAAAAGGTTTGGACATCTACTCCACCAATGGCCAGTCTTTATTTCACATTTTGAATCCAAGACTGAGAATCAGAAGTCATCTCATATTCAGAAGAGGCTGAAAGACCCCCAAATGAAACTATACACAATCTTTCTCCATTATGTCACACAATGTTTTGACAAATTCAATTTGATTTTTCAAAAGAAGGTACCTATCCTCTTCAAGTTGGATCAGAGTGTGGAAGAGTTCCTGCATGACAGAGCAAACAGTTTTATTGAGCTGAAGGTATTGAGAGAACAGAATGTTCAGGAAATACAAGCAACACACACAAAATGCTGGTGGAACGCAGCAGGTCAGGCAGCATCTATCAGGAGAAGCGCTGTCGACGTTTCGGGCTGAGACTCTTCGTCAGGACTAACTGAAAGGAAAGATAGTAAGAGATTTGAAAGTAGGAGGGGGAGGGAAAAATGCAAAATGACAGGAGAAGACCGAAGGGGGAGGGGTGAAGCTGAGAGCCAGAAAGGTGATTATCATTTCGCATTTCCTCTCCTCCTCCTACTTTCAAATCTCTTACTATCTTTCCTTTCAGTTAGTCCTGACTAAGGGTCTCGGCCCGAAACGTTGACAGCACTTCTCCCTGTAGATGCTGCCTGGCCTGCTGCGTTCCACCAGAATTTTGTGTGTGTTGCTTGAATTTCCAGCATCTGCAGATTTCCTCGTGTTTGCCTTTTAAATTCAGGAGACAGATGTAAGCAACCCTGAAATTCACTGCCCAGATGAACAGCTTTTTATTGGGTACCTGGCAAGAGGCAGTTGCTAAACGGGGAAGCACAAGAGATTCCCCTCTTACAAGACAAAGCGGTTCTCCAAAGATGCCAGAACATTCTATGTCAGGACCTTTCAAAAAATCTTGAAGAAGTTCCCAATGAGAGACCAAATCTTGAAAAATCTGTCAGTGGTCAACACAGAGAGCCAAGATGGGGTGAATCCCAGAGCAGAGTTTGACTTTGGCAGGGAGATTTCCAAATGTGATCAAGGTAGATGCAAGAGAACAACTCCACTTGGAAGTCCTGGTGCAAACTACAAAAGTTTGCCAGTTGACGAGTTCTGGGGGAAGCTGTCCAAAGTAAAATCTGTGAGAACAGGGCAGTTGAGATTCAAAGAGCTCTGCCAGTTGATGGAGCTGCTTTTGGTGCTGCCAGATTCTAAATGTGATGTAGAAAGGGCATTCAGCATGGTGCGTTGCATTAAGACAAAATTCAGAAGTGAGTTGTCTCACAAAACACTTGTGAATCTGATGTCTTGCAAAATTAACAAATTCATTGACACAGACTGCTATGAGGTTGAGACTTCAGGCAAAATGCTCAAATCGGCCACGCAAGCCACATCACAGTACAAGGAAAGTTTGCAAAATAATTAGAAAAGCTATTTGCATTAGCGTTTAGCTATTAGCATTGAGACTGCCGACAAAATACTAAACAAGGATTATATGTGTGTGTGTGTGTGTGTGTGTGTGTGTGTGTGTGTGTGTGTAAATAGTTTCAATATGTGATCAAATAAATTGTTGTGTTCTTTCATTATCAAATGTCCTGTATACTTACACCCTTGGAGGTCGACCGGGGGCGGGGGATATGGGGTTGTGAGGCGTGGGGTGGTGGTGTTACCTCCCTGAAATGAGGGTGGGACGTCTGTCATCTACTGTATCCAGTGCTCCCTGTGCAGCCTCCTCGATATCTGTGAGACCCAACTTCTTTGAACACCTTTGGTTCAATGCCACAAAAGAAGGATTTTCGCAGTGGCTACCCATTTTAATTCTATTTCCCATCCCCATTCTGACATGTTGGTCCATGGACTTCTCTGCTGCCATCTTGAGGCCACACTTGGAGTACTGTGTCCAGTTCTGGTCGCCTCACCATAGGAAGGATGTGGAAGCATTGGAAAGGGTACAGAGGAGATTTACCAGGATGCTGCCTGGTTTAGAGAGTATGGATTGTGATCAGAGATTAAGGGAGCTAGCGCTTTACTCTCTGGAGAGAAGGAGGATGAGAGGAGACATGAAAGAGGTGTACAAGATATTAAGAGGAATAGACAGAGTGGACAGCCAGCGCCTCTTCCCCAGGGCACCACTGCTCAGTACAAGAGGACATGGCTTTAAGGTAAGGGGAGGGAAGTTCAAGGGGGATACTAGAGGAAGGTTTTTCATTCAGAGAGTGGTTGGTGCATGGAGCCTGAGTCAGTGATGGAGGCAGATACACTAGTGAAGTTTAAGAGACTACTAGTCAGGTATATGGACGAATTTAAGGTGGGGGGTTATATGGGAGGCAGGGTTTGAGGGTCAGCACAACATTGTGGGCTGAAGGGCCTGTAATGTGCTGTACTATTCTATGTTCTATGTACAAAGGAAACAACATTCCTCCAGATCACAGTGCACCCACAAAACACACATCACACACTGCACATAAACCAAAAATATCATAGTATAAATAAGTTTATCATTTCATTAGGTAATACAGCATGTAGTCGGCCCTCTGGCTCTTCAAACTGCGCTACCCCAGCAACCCCACAACCCCAATTAACCCTAACCTAATCACCAGCCAATCTGCAATGACTAATTAACCTAGGTGGTACATCTTAGTACTCTGGGAAGAAACTGGAGAATCTCTATGCATTCCACAGGGAGACTCCTTACAGAACGGTGCCAGAATTGAACTCCCAGCTCCAGAACATCCCAAGCTGTAATAGCGTTGCACTAACTGCTACACTATCATGATGCCCGATTTAATACAATATAATTCAAAGGTTCAAAGGTCCAATTTAATGTCAGAGAAATGTATACAGTATACATTGAAAGTGCATGTTGTAAGGCACAGCACAGGTAAACAGTAAACACATCGCTGTCCTCGTGTCGAGATCTCAGTGGTGGCAGGGTATTTGCAGACTCACAGCTGCTCCCCAGTGTTGGCATTCCTAGCCCTGATGCGTCTGCACTTTCTTCCTGATGGCAATGGCTCAAAGGGAAGGGTGGTAGGGATCCACAACAATGCTTTGGGCCCTTTGTCTGTAACCCTCTGGGTAAACGTCACAAATAGGAAGGAGTGATCAGTGATCCTCTCGGCAGAGTTTACTGTCCTCGGTAGGGTCTTACGGTCTGATGCACTGCAGCTTCCGTACCACACAATGATCACATTTATGAATATATATTTATGTACAAGAATCCGGTGCTATGCTGGTTTACAATAATAAAATACACAAAACTTAGTCCTCATCCCAATATAATTGAACTCCAATATTAAAGGTTCTCCACTGCAAGCCTTTATCTGGGATTCAACAAAGTAAACTTGCATGAAGTAGTTTCTTGGCAGCCTAGCAGTGTCAGAAACAGACCCTTGCATTCCCACAGGAGCGTATCTTAATAAATATTCCTTCCAGAATATTTCAAAACACTTCACAGCCAATGACGCACTTCAGGAATGTGGTTTTTATTGTAATGTGTGAGAACTAGCAGCCACCACACACAGCAAGCACTCACAGATCGCTAAGTGTTAATGGCCAGACAATCTGGCTGGCACAGTGCAATGGATTTAATTTTGGGCGATGAATTGATGAATCTAACGTTGGGTGTTGGATGTTGGGTGTCTCTCCAGCTTTTCTGTCCAATGGATTTTGTGACCTTTTATGTCCAAGTGGTTCCTTAAGGTTGTTATAGCCAGGGGGTGGTAATGGGGACAAGCTCCCACTACCTATTAAATGCTCCCAATGTCGTGTACCACAAATAGCCTCTGACAACCAAGTCCAGCTCCTGGCCTTCACCTGTGGCTTAGTTACTAAGCCCTGTGGAACCATTTCAACTGACAGAAGAAGAGGCAAAGGCAGGTTACTGGCACCTTAAAACCAGTCTCTTCAGGCAGGTGGAACTCATTAGCCATGGTTGTCAGTTCATCTAGGAGAAGGAAAACTCTGATCTCAAACCTCCACTGCCTTGCGGCTACACCCACTCATGGGGAAGGCTTCAGGAGTGAACCCCAAGGGAAAATTCTGAAGCTGGAGTCCTTAGGTAGTCCTACATTTTCAGTGTTGACTGGCAACTCCTCTGACACTGCTGGTAACAAAGTGTATCAGTCTCTACCGTTTCTTCGGGTTCATCAGATGCGTGGAGAGGACAGGCTTCCAACATTGGCAGCAGCCTGCTCTATATATATTACTGCCCAGCCTTGCATATCAAGGTAGTAAGGATGCAATATCCACGGTTAACTCTGACCAACGAAGGCCCTCACCTTATGACCAAGTGAGAGAGGATGTTGTGCCCTGATCCAGGAGTGTGTCAGAATGATGTCTTTTCAGAATTCCTCTCCTTCTTCAGTCCTGCTTTGTAATGTCAACAGTGTTGTTGTACTCCTCACTCTGGAGCTGAACTTGAACTTGAAAGTAGTCTTCTAGAATCAGCTGTAATTATGAAGAAGGCATGCTAGTGGCTAAATTTCATTAGGGCTTTGAGGGGATTTGGTATAGCTCCAGCAAATTTCTACAGATGTACCATGGAGAGCATTCTAACTAGTTGCACCACCGTCTGTTACAGAGAGGCGAAAGTAAATGATTGGAAAACGCTGCAGAGGGCTGTAAGCTTAGTCCGCTCCATCGTGGGCACTGGCCTCCCCAGCATCGAGGATGTCTCCATCCGGAAGAGGCGGTTGACTCACAAATAGAGGAAGCTAGTAGACAGTGTATGAGGGAAGATAGACAGGTGATAGAGAAGGGATGCGCTCAGACTGATGGTTTGAGATGTGTCTATTTAAAAGCAACGAGTGTTGTGAACAAAGCGGATGAGCTTAGAGTGTGGATCAGCACTTGGAGATATGATGTGGTGGCCATTACAGAGACTTGGATGGCTCAGGGACAGGAATGGTTATTTTGAGGGCTGGGTTTTAGATGTTTCAGAAAGGACAGGGAAGGAGGCAACAGAGGTGGGGGTATGGAACTGTTTTTCAGAGATAGTGTCACGGCTGCAGAAAAGGTGGATGTCATGGAGGGATTGTCTACAGAGTCTCTGTGGATGGAGGTTAGGAACAGGAAGGGGTCAATAACTTTACTGGGTGTTTCTTATAGGCCACCCAATAGTAACAGGGATATTGAGGAGCAGATAGGGAAACAGATCCTGGAAAAGTGTAGTAATAACAGAGTTCTCGTGACGGGAGATTTTAATTTCCCAAATATCAATTGGCATCTCCCTAGAGCAAGGGGTTTAGATAGGGTGGAGTTTGATAGGTGTGTTCAGGAAGGTTTCTTGACACAATATGTAGATAAGCCTACGAGAGGAGACACTGCACTTAATTTTTGTATTGGGAAATGAACCTGGTCAGGTGTCAGGTCTCTCAGTGGGAGAGCATTTCGGAGATAGTGATCATAACTCTATCTCCTTTACAATAGCATTGGAGAGAAACAGGAACAGACAAGTTAGAAAAGCGTTTAATTGGAGTAAGGGGAATTATGAGGCTATCAGGCAGGAAATTGGAAGCTTAAAATGTTCTCAGGGAAAAGTACGGAAGAAATGTGGCAAATATCCAATGAGACATGTAATTTATGGTAGGGTACAGGAACTGTGGTATACAAAAGCAGTAATAAAAGCTTACAAAAGGTTCAGAGAGCTAGTTAAAGTTAGAGATCTAGAAGATTATAAGGCTAACAGGAAGGAGCTTAAAAAGAAAATTAGGAGAGCCAAAAGGGGTCATGAGAAGGCCTTGATGGGCAGGATTAAGGAAAACCCCAAGGCATTCTACAAGCAAGAAGATAAGATGTGGGAGAATAGGACTTCTCAAGTGTGACAGTGGGGAAGTGTTTAAGGAACCGGAGGAAATAGCAGAAGTACTTAATGAATACTTTACTTCGGTGTTCACTACGGAAAAGGATCTTGGTGATTGTAGTGATGACTTGCAGCAGACCGAAAAGCTTGAGCATGTAGATATTAAGAAAGAAGATGTGCTGGAGCTTTTGGAAAGCATCAAGTTGGATAAGTCGCTGGGACTGGATCAGATGTAACCCAGGCTACTGTGGGAGGGGAGGGAGGAGATTGCTGAGCCTCTGGCAATGATCTTTGCATCATCAATGGGGACGAGTGAGGTTCCGGAGGATTGGAGGGTTGCAAGTGTTTTTCCTTTATTTAAGAAAGGGAGTAGAGATAGCCCAGGAAATTATAGGCCAGTGAGACTTACTTCTGTGGTTGGTAAGTTAATGGAGAAGATCCTGAGAGGAAGGATTTATGAACATTTGGAGAGGTATAATGTGATTAGGAGTAGTCAGCATGGCTTTGTCAAAGGCAGGACGTGCCTTACGAGCCTGATTGAATTTTTTGAGGATGTGACTAAACACATTAATGAAGGAAGAGCAGTAGATGTAGTGTATATGGATTTCAACAAGGCATTTGATAAGGTACCCCATGCAAGGCTTATTGAGAAAGTAAGGAGGCATGGGATCCAAGGGGACATTGCTTTGTGGATCCAGAAATGACTTGCCCACAGAAGGCAAAGAGTGGCTGTTGACGGGTCTTATTCTGCATGGAGGTCGATGACCAGTGGTGTGCCTCAGGGATCTGTTCTGGGACCCTTACTCTTTATGATGTTTATAAATGACCTGGATGAGGAAGTGGAGGGATGGGTTAGTAAGTTTGCTGATGACACAAAGGCTGGGAGTGTTGTGGATAGTGTGGAGGGCTGTCAGAGGTTACAGCGGGACATTGATAGCATACAAAACTGGGCTGAGAAGTGACCGATGGAGTTCAACCCAGATAAGTGTGAAGTGGTTCATTTTGGTAGTTCAAATGTGATGACGGAATATAGTATTAATGGTAAGACTCTTGGCAGTGTGGAGGTTCAGAGGATTCTTGGGGTCCGAGTACATAGGACGCTCAAAGCAGTTGTGTAGATTGACTCTGTGGTTAAGAAGGCATCTGGTGTATTGGCCTTCATTAATCGTGGAATTGAACTTAGGAGCCAAGATGAAATGTTTTGGCTATATAGGACCCTGGTTAGACCCCTCTTGGAGTACTGTGCTCATTTCTGGTCTCCTCACTACAGGAAGGATGTGGAAGCTATAGAAGGGGTGCAGAGGAGATTTACAAGGGTGTTGCCTGGATTGGGGAGCATGCCTTATGAGAATAGGTTGTGAACTCCGCCTTTTCTCCTTGGAGCGACGAGGATGAGAGGTGACCTGATAGAGGTGTACAAGATGATGAGAGGCATTGATCATGTGGATAGTCAGAGGCTTTTTCCCGGGGTTGAAATTATTGCCCCAAGAGGACACAGGTTTAAGGTGCTGGGGAGTAGGTACAGAGATGTCAGGGGTATGTTTTTTACTCAGAGAGTGGTGAGTGCGTGGAATGGGCTGCCGGCAATGGTGGTGGAGGCGGATACGATAGGGTCTTTTAAGAGACTCCTGGACAGGTACATAGAGCTTAGAGAAATAGAGGGCTATGGGTAATCCTGGTAATTTCTAAGGTTGGGACATGTTTGGCAGAACTTTGTGGGCCGAAGGGCCTGTATTGTGCTGTAGTTTTTCTATGTTTCTACTTCTTCATTTCTATTTTTGCACTACTTATTTCTTTTAACTATTATACAGTATACATTATATTTTCTGTAATTCACAGTTTTTTCTATTGCATTGTACTGCTGCCACAAAGTTAACAAATTCCACAACATAGGCTGGTGTTATTAAACCTAATAAACTTCTTTCTCTCTCTTTCATAGCATATAAAACACAGAACATTACAGATGAGTACAGGACCTTTGGCTCCACAATGCTGTCCCCAACTTTTAACCTACTCTGAGATCATCAAATCCTTTCCTCCCACATAGCCCTCCATTTTCCTATTTATCCATGTGCCTACCCAAGAGTTTCTTAAATGTCCCTGTGCTGTCTTTACGACAGTTATTTAGTTTATAATATTTTTGCTTAGTAATTCATTCGATAGTATTTTCTAGTTAGAATTAGAAGTGTTTAAAGTATATTCATTGCATGTAAAATATATCGGCATGCGATGACGTCACATCCGGTTTCGCCGCGTCTTGAGGGAAAGTACCAGTTTGAAATTAGCGCGAGGGTGGGGGCTCACCACGAGGCACACCTGAGCAGAAGTTGTTTTGCAGGCATGAGAATTCACAGTGAGAGCAACGCTGTAAGTTAATAGGTAATCGATATATTGAACTAAGATGTTAATGCCGATCCTGTTAGAAGTAACGACGGTCGATAATGTTTATGCTTTCGTTAGTTAAAGAGTCGCGGATAGTTTGCTTGGAAGTGTATTTAAAGTAGTCAATGGAGCAGGTAAACTCTCCCTGTATACTGCACCTTAGTGTAATGTAGTTATAGTCACCTTTGCAAGTATTTACAATTGAAATGTGATATTAAGGAAGGAACAAATACTGTATCAATCTTGTTTTGTTTTATCAACAGTTTTCACCATATGTTAATGTGAAGAGTGAACAGTAAATGGTTTTTCTTACTGCGATCTGGTTCTCATTGACTGTGGTTTATCTCGACGTTGAATTTGACGTTATCAGTTACACGCGAAGGAGAACGTTACAGTCCCTACTATTTCTACCTCAATCATCACCCCTGACGAGGCGTATGAGGTGTCCAGGAAGGAGTAACATCTCTGGTGAAGGGGCTTGTCATGCCCATTCAAGAGCAGCTCACTCACCTTTTGTCCTCACTGCACACTTGGCTCTCACCTGTGGCTCCAAGTAGCCATTTGCATGTGACAGCGGCCAATCTCCAGTACACCATTTCAACCGGCAGGCTAAACCCCATGTGAGTGTCGGCAGTGGGCTAAGGACTTGCCTGTCTTAGGGTGCAAAGTCAGCTCCGGCGGACTGAGCAGATGAGATCTACAGTGAGATCCAATAGTTAGGAAGGTAGTACTGCAATTCTCCATGGAGAGTGAAGGGCATGACATGGCATGGAAAATGTCACAGTCATCGACTGTAACCAAGTGGTTTGTTCATATCACTGGACCCAGACCTCGGAGGTCAAGAGAGTGGAACTATAAGATAAGATAAGATATAGGAGCAGAAGTAGGCCATTCGGCCCATTGAGTCTGCTCCTCCTTTCAATCATGGGCTGATCCAATTCTTCCAGTCAGCCCCACTCCTCTGTCTTCTCCCCATACCCAAGCCCATGCCCTGGCCTTTGATGGAACTTCCCCAGTGCTAAGACTTTTCCACTTTAAAAACTCTCCTGCACAGGTTTTCCATCATCATCGGACATGTGGACAACCACCAGCATCACCCCTGTCAGTACATTCCACACACACACACATCAATCTGTAAGTGAAAACTTACCTTTGACATCCCTGACCCCATATGTTCCTCCAATAATTTTAAAACAGGAGTTCCAAACATTTTTTTATGCCATGGATCAATACCGTTAAGCAAGGGGTCCATGGGCCATGGGTTGGGATCCTCTGCTTTAAAATCATGTTAAAACTTTTCAGAGCATATCTCTCTGGCCCATGTAACCACCCTCCCCAACTCCAGCATTCTCTCTGAAGTGCTGAATCCCCTCCCCCTCTCTTAATAATGCTTCAGGTAAGATTGCACAATGCGAAGGGAATTCCTGACCTCGTGAAATTTCATTCCTTCTGTGAGATCATATCACACTGCATGTGAAATTGAAATGTCCTCCTGTCTCCAATATCCCTTGATAGCTTGGATTAGCAAGAGTTTATCAATTCTGAATCTAAGTTCAAGCTAGCAAAACAGAATGAGATGGAAATGAAGGGCTCCAGGGGAGAGAATGGGATAGGAATGAGGGACTTAAGGGGAAGGAATGGGTTAGAAATTGGCCCCAGGGGAAGCAATTGGATAGGAATGATGGGCTCCGAGGGAGAGAATGGGATAGGAATGGGCTCCAGGGGAGGGAATGGGAAAGTGGACCTGAAAAAGAACTGACAGGGATTTTCTGGACTGTGAGGCCTTTTAATGAGCTGTATTGTCCATCAGTCTATGATTCCAAAGCTAAAAGGATGTTTGGTAGTAGCGCAAGAAACACTATGGAAGACACTATAGTTCAAGTATTGAAATAGAAGATTATCACAAAGAATGCCACATACTGTATTGAACACTATGACAGTACACATAGTGGCCACTTTATTAGAGACCACCTGTACCATAAAGTGTCCACTGAGTGTATGTTCATTGTTTTCTACTGTAGTAACACATCCACTTCAAAGTTCGATGTATTGTGTATTCAGAAATGCTCTTCCGCACCTTTCTATCAGCTTGAACTTGTCTAGCCATTGTCTTCTCTCGTTAACAAGGTGTTTTTGCCCACAGAACTGTTGCTCACTGGATGTTTTTTGTTTTTCGCACCACTTTCTGTAAACTCTAGCAGGGGTTCCCTGCTTAATGGTATTGGTCCATGGTATAAAAAGTCTAGGAACCCCAGCTCCAGAGATTGTCATACATGAAAATCTCAGGAGCTCAGCAGTTTCTGAGATACTCAAACCACCCCATCTGGCACCAACAATCATTCCACAATCAAAGTCACTTAGGTAACATTCCTTCCCCACTCTGATGTTCTTCCCCACACCTCTTGACCATGTCTGAATGTTTTTATGCATTGAGTTGGTCCCACATAATTGGCTGATTAGATATTTGCATTAATGAGCAGGTGTGCAGGCTGCCACTGAGTGTATACTGGAGGGAGTAGGAAGTTTATCTACGTTCATCAGATGAGATATATTGCCGAAAAATCTTGATATCCAGCTGTAGGCACACAATGCTTACTTGCCTCCACAAACTCTGTACAACGAGCTGATAGTTCTTCAGTCCCTGAAACAATTCATTTTGCTGTATATTTAACAAACAATATCACAGCAGAAACATTTTTAATCGGAGTGACATCATCCTGTCTTGCAGTTTAACCGGTTGTTCCCAAATTGCCAATATCTATCTAAGTGGAACTAGCAAATTTTATACTTGGCTAATGCACTCCCTTCTTGAACTCACTGGCCCTATCTGGCAACCATTCAGGTTTCAAAACCTGAAAAGACCAGAGACAAATATTCAATTTTGATTTACCTTCTGATACACAACCTGCCATGAAGGAAACAATAGGATGGGATGGTCGTGAATATTGGAGGCTCGGGTTGAGGTGTTTGACACCGTGGTGTTCACCAAGCTTGGCAGCAGCCTTGCAGAAGTTTCATTGCCAGTCGAGGTGATATCATCAGTGTGCAGTTACGTTAGAACATAAGAAATAGGAGTAGAAGTAGACCATTTGGCCCATCAAGCCTGCTCTGCCATTCAATCAGATAATGGCTGATCTGACCATGGACTCATCTCCACCTCCCGGCTTTTTCCCTATAACCTTTAACTCCCCTACTATGCAAAAAGTTATATTGAAGTTGTTGGAGTTTCTCTTTGGGAGTGCTTGTGTCCATATACACCCCCCCCCCCCCATTTGCTTGCCTTGGTCCTTTCAGCTGATAGACACTATTGCTCATCTCTCTACCTGAAGACTGAGAAGGACACTGTGGAGGTTCTGGCAAACACAAAGCTAGCATGAGGATTTTTTAGAAGTGTGGTTCTCTTCTGATAACTCCATAAACAAACATATCAAAGTAGATGCCATTAATGAACCCCCAAGAGCCAAAGAAATACGAGCCAATAGAGTTCAAAGGCAAGCAAACGGGGGTCTCTATAAATGTGAGCACTCCCAGAGAGAAACACCAACAGCTGCACACTGAGGATATCATCCCGACTGGTGATGAAACGTCTGCAAGCTAATTCCCAAGCTTGGCGACACTGCAACATCCGAAGAAATATATTGCTTTAAATAGGAAAATAATGACTTATCTTCTGAAATAAATGCTAGAAATCTAATTTTAAAACATTGTGATATTATATGGTTACACTCTTAATAGTCGAATAAATATATATATATAAAAAGTCCTACATGGATATATGTTCCAAATAATCTTCTTTCAAAATATAACTCCAATGCATTTAAAAAAGAGTAAAGTTGAAGTGCAATAATGAATTTTGAAGGATTAGAGTTTTATGTAATTTCTATTTTAATGACTTCAGCAGATTGTGTTTCTTTGGCTGCTTCTCTTGTTCTTAAAAACCATTCCTTGGGAGTGTACAGTAAAACGATGAATTATTCAGCTGTGCACAGTTTATTATTATTGATCAGTGCACTTTTCACATGGGAACAATCACGGTTTTTGCTCCAAGCCAATACCAAATTCTTAAATAAGTCCTCTACTTTGGTTTCCTCTTAGTGAAGAAAATGCATGCATTATTTATCAAAACTGCTCTTATTTGACTGTCTTGAGTTTAACATTGCCCTTTGGACTGGCACCAATGTGTCTCTGGAGTGTGGGGCCTCCGATATTTTCCTGCAGTTGCTTGAAAGAAATCTGTTCAAATCAAATTTATCTTCCATTAAACTGAAGCATTTATCTGAATAAAGTTTAATAACCCTACACACTAAATTACTTCAGCAGTACATGACTGCACAAGCTTTGGCTCCTTTTCTCAGTATCAACATTCACTCCGGCTCTGAGTCAAACCTTTAGCACTGGAAGTTTGAAAATGAATTTAAAAAGAAGTGTACAAGTCTGAATTGAAGCTAATTCTTGAAAAACAGAAAATTATGAGTATGGATAAAAGGCTGTTAATAATTTTACTGATTTTTCTTCCCAAAATAGCCCCGGTTGCAAGCTCAGTAAAGCATGTCTGGATTTTAGTGAAATGAGAAAGTGGTATCAGGTTATGAGATCCTATTTCAGGGTCTCCCTCCTGTAATAATGGTCTCCTTGGGGCTCCATTGTTTGCAAACTGATTCTCTTGCTTATTTTCCTTCAGTCTGAGATTTTAGGAACATTGAAAAAAATAACCATTTACCTCTGATCCTTTTCCACCACTCCGTTAAATCAGGGCTGGATCTAAATCAGAATCAGTTCAATATCATTGACATTTGTCATGATTTTTTTCTGTTTTGTGGTAGTAGTACCATGCAATATTAACCGTAAATTACAATAGAGTTATATTTACAGTGCCCTGAGCAAGCATTCGGATCCCACAACTATTTTCTCGTTTCACTGTCTCATTTTCTATATTTAAAATTTATTGCAGCAGAATTTTTTGAGCTAATTTACAACACATTGCACATCATGTCGAATCAGAAGAAAAAATTCCAGAATCTGCTACAATATACTAAAAGATTAAAAAAAAACAAGATTGTGAAGCTGAAGAAATATTCATTTCCGTTGTAATTACAATTGTAACTTTTCTCAGGAGCAATATATTACCTTACCAACTCACCCAATTCATTGATGTGGAAGATTGGAGAAGGGTTCAAGACCATCTCAAAGGCACTGAACATACCTCGGAGCTCAGTGCCGTCCGTCAAGAAAAAGTGGAAAGGTATGAAATCACAGCCACTCTGCCGAGGTCAGGCTGCCCCTACAAACGTAGTCACCAAAGAAGAATGGTACGTAAGAGAGGATACTGCGATGCCAACAGTCGCTCTGAGCGAGGTGTAGAAGTCAGTGGCTGCAACGAGAGATGAAGTTCATGTCTCTGCAATCTCTAAGACCTTGCACAAAAAGGGTATTTATTGAAAAGTGGCAAGGAAGAAGCTATGGCTAAATTAAAAAAAAGCATATCCTTTCCCATAAAGACTTTTCTTTCTTTTTCAATAACCTTAATAATTTTCACAAAGAAGAATACAGAGTACGGGAGGATATATATTATGAATAAAAAAAAGATAAATAGTACCGAATACATTATATTTAAATCATACTTGCAATCGCGGTTTCCTATATTCATAATCCTACACGTACATTAATTAAATTGTAATTTGAATTGTGATAATTTTATTACAAAAAAAGAATCTAAACCCACTACCACAGTTGAAGCTGTATGATAAAGAAAGAAAGACGGAAAAAAATCCTTATCATGTAGTGATTTGTGTTATTAGCCAACATCTGTACTTTAACACCAAATCAAAGGTTTTGAAAGTAGTTCAAGAATGGTCCCCACTATGTTTGGAAGTCTTGGTTAGAAGCAGAAATGGAACAACGGATCTTCTCTAAATCTAAGCGTGACATAACATCACGTAACCATTGAGTGTGAGTAGATGGAGCAACATCCTTCCATTTAAGTAACAACGCCCTCCTAGCTATAAGAGAAATAAAAGCCAATATATGCAAATCAGATGACTCCAAAGTTATGCCTTTTTTATAGGACTTTTCAAAGTGTTGCTTAGAAGATACTGTAAAGATGAGGAAGAAGGTCTTGTGGCTGAATGAGACTAAAGTGGAACATTTTTGCCTCTACATTATGCAGTACGAATGGCATTGATCTAGTACTGCACACCAGCCAGGTAACAGCATCCCTACTGTAAAGTAAAGTGGAGGTAGCATCATGCTATGGGGATGGTTTTCAGCAGCAGGGACTGGCAATCTGGTCAGGATTGATGGGAAGATGAGTGCTGCTTAAGACAGAGAGGTCCTGGATTAAAAAAAAACTGCTAGCCTCTGTCAGAAAGCGTAAACCGGGGAGGAAGTTCATCTTTTAGTAGGACAATGACCCAAAGCACACTGCCAGTGCAACCACGGAGATGTTTAAAATGCAGAAAACCGATAACTTTGAGTGGCCCAGTCAGAGTCCCAAACCTCATGATTGCTGTACACCTCAAGATTCAAGAATGCATTGCTATTCCCCAAATCATCAAGTACAGCTTGAGCAATCTTGCAAGGAGGAATGGACAAATTTGGATAAGGAATGTTCCTTATCCAAAAAGACTACTGGCTGTAATAGCTGTGAAAGGTGGTTCAATTAAGTACTGACCAAAGGGGGATGAATACTTTTGAACTGCTGACATTTCAGTGTTTGAACTTTTAGATTTTCATGCTTTACAATTTTCCCTGTATTTTAGGCCCTACTGCAAAAAAAAAAAGAAGCAAGTGACCCACAGATAAAAATTCTCAGTTGAGTTGATCAAAATCTCTGGTTGTAATACTCAGTTATGCGAACAAAGGGTTGAAGACTGAATACATTTCCAAGGCACATATACTAAAAGTAGGGAAGTTACTGATGCACCATCAATAACTCACTCTAAGATGTAAGGCGAGATATTGGCTTTTATTGACTGGAAGAAGGAACAAACAGTGAGTGATCACCATACTACATCCTGGAGACTGAGAGGCCGGGCTCAGGCCTTGATTGCCTTTATACAGGGGTCTGTGGGAGGAGCCACAGGAGCAGTCAGCAGGGAGACGTGTCCGGACAGGTATATGTAGTTCACCACAGTTACATCCTACTTTGAGATGAAGCCTAATGAATAGGGCACAAAACCTAATCAACACAGCAAATGTTCAAAATAAAACCTAATAATGAGGTCTAAGATACCCTCACCATAACCCCTGATCATACATGCCTTTCATCATCTTGGTCCGTGGGAAGAACACGAGCCAGGGCCTAATCAATCCTGGCTGTGTTGCCTGGGGACTGACGATTTCTGGTTACGCTACTGATGGTGTGGCCCAGTGCACTCCAAATTAGTGAAGCCAAGTATTGTTGGACCAGGTTAATGAAAGGCCTGGGTCAGATCAATGTGGCAGGATCAAGCGATATAGTATCTTCTGTAAAGTGCAAATAGAGGGCAAAAATAGTAAGGTAGTGTTCTCTGGTTGGTTCGTTGCCAGTTCAGAAATCTGACAGTAGTTGTCCCTCCTTCTCGATGGTAGCAATGAGAAAAGGGCATGCCTGAGTGATGGATGTCACCTTTTTGAAGCATTGCCTTTTGAAGATGACCTGGATGCTAGGGGTGACTAGCGCCCATTATGGATCCGGCTGAGTTTGCAACCCTCAGCAGTTTTTTCCCGATCCCGTAGAATAGTCCCTCTATACCTGACAGTGATGCAACCAGTTAGAATCCTTTCCACAGTACATCTGTAGAAATTTGCTGGAATCTTTGGTGACATATCAAAATCTCCTATATAAAACAGAGCCTCCTAAAATACCTACCTATCCTGCTGGAGGAATTCTTAATACTCTTGCCAGTAAAAAGCTATCAGTCTTGAACTTGAGACTGTCACTGAATGTCTCTGCTTTTGGTGGAGAGAGTGTAGAAGCTGTATGTCTTTGCCAAAGTACTGCTGTGTGTCAATAGTTGAAGGTATATGGAGACTCATCAGTAAATCAGAAAATCAAGGATTAAGGATTTTATTCACCACATGTATTCATACACATTAGGAATATTTAAACCGGCATGGGTATTTTGGGTGTTGAGTATATTTGAGTATACTCATTGGGCATTGAGTATATTTTAAGCAGAGGTTTACAGTTTCTTGATTAGCAAGGGCACTAAAGGTTATGGGGAGAAGGCATGTATGAGTTGAGAGGGATAATAAATCCACTATGATGGAAAGGTGGAGCAAACTCAATGGGCTGAATAGCCTAATTCTGCTCCTTTGCCTTATAGTTTTATGGCACTACATGAAACATAAAAATGATATTCAACAATGATAAGGAATAAAGAATTATATAAAAATAAATTACAAGTACAGATATGAAATAAAGTGTGCATATATACATGGACATGTATCTACATTGTAAGACATGGTTTAAAGTGTTTACACCGCTGTGCGGTGGCTGAAGTAATAGATAGAGGTTGGTGGAGTGGACTGACTAGAACGGTGGACCAGAAACTTTTAAAATGGCACAAACTTTTTGTTTTAATAGTCCTATACCGTTTTCCTTTTGGGCAGTTGGGGCTCATCACCCATGGTTGTCAGTTCATCTAGGAGAAGGAAAACTCTGATCTCAAACCTCCACTGCCTTGCGGCTACACCCACTCATGGGGAAGGCATCAGGAGTAAGCCCTGAGGAAAAAATCTGGAGCTAGAGTCTGTAAGGCAGTCGGACATTGAATTCAATGTTAACTGGCAGCTCCTGTGATGCTCCTGGTGTCAAACTGTATCAGTCTCTGCCGTTCCTTCAGGTTCATCAGATACATTGAGAGGGGGAGCTTGCTACGTGGGCAACAGCTTGCTCTCGATATTGTACAGCCCAGGCTTGTGTATCTAGACAGCCGGGACACACCTGGTCAACCCAGGTGGGTGGGAAAGGTCAAGGTCTGGAGAGGAGGGAATCTGATAGGAGAGGAAAGTGGACTATGGGAGAAAGAGAAAGAGGAGGGGTACCAGGGGGAAGTGATAGGCAAGTGTCATGAAGGTCGACAACCACTTAATTTTCACTTCTTGTTATGTTCTGCGTTAAGGACTAAATGCTTCTGGACTTGAATAGGAAACATGCCAACAAAAAGAGTTAAAGAGACATAGCTGATGGAGTTCTGATGAGAACGTTGCTTGGTCCACGGATGCTTCCTGACCTGCTGGGTGTCTCCAGCATTTACTACTTGTAAAATAATAACTACGTGCTTCCATTCTTCATTATTACTGAGCGAGCTCTGCCAAGAAAAGTGTGCTGCTGAGGGACAAGAGAACGGTCCGACTCTCCACAGATATGGACTCATCACTCCATTCCAGGCCCCAACATGGCAAGAGGATGCCAGGTTGTTGTAGGAAATGATTCGACAGGTGTATGGTTAGTAGGTTCGTTGGTCACATGGGTGTGGGTGTCACGGGCTCATTGGGTAGGAAGGGCCTGTTACCATGATGTATCATTAAATTAAATAAAGCAAATAAAAATTAAAATGTGAATCTTAGCCGGACCAATCACCTGAGAATCCACAGGGCTGGAACAAAATGAGGGCATTCTTGATTCAAGGAGATTGGGAAGATTGGGAGAAAGTGAGAGGTTGAGAGGGAGAGAGATGGGGGGGAGAGAGGTGGTAGAAAGCGAGAGATTGGGAGAGACTGAGAGGTTGGGAGGGAAAGAGAGAAATATTTTAAGGGACAGCTGTTTTTTGGGGAATGTGTCAGTATGTTCAACAAAGGACAGGAGAAACAGCGTAGAAAATCATCAGAAAGGAAACAAAGTGATACTTAAAATATTTTAATCAGTAGCCTTGGAGCTAGCGTAAAGCTGAAGGTTAATTGAGTTTATTCTGAAGAAGTATATTTCCCAGTCCCTGTATCATGGTAAGTCGTTTGCTGTTTTGAGATGGATGAAAATGAGAGCTTAAGGACAACAAGTTAATTTACAAAAAGAATAAATTGACCACCACTTACCTCAGGTTAAGTACTTCTAATTTTACAACTCTCGGTACGTTGTCTTTTGCACCAAATACCTCCTTTAAGAGTTACAACGTTGTTTTGCATTACATTCTAGCCCAGATTTCAACATTGAATGTTAATCATTTATGATGTGTAATCATTGTGTTGAAAGAAACATGCAAACACTTGCATTTTCTTCCACTCAATATTAAGGCCATAATTTACTTTAAACAAACGGTCTGCTGCTGTTGAAAAGGCAGATTTTCATTTCATGTTTTAAGAAGGATTTGCTAACAGAACTAAATGGAGATTTAATTTAAGAACATTTCTTCCTTATGTGATTCAGCCAAAATTTCTGTTATTCTTATATTGTTTGTTTTATGGCATGTAGAGTAATCATAAAAAAATTCTGTTTCTCCCCTTGTACCGTCAGGCCTTCCAAACAACCAAGGTAAGATTTTTATCTGAATAAGCCTAACAATTGCACACTGAAAATTGCTCCGGCAGAACAGAACTATAGCTTCATTGCTTCTTTGTATTTGCTCTTATTTTGGCTTTGACTCCAATCCTTTATACATACGTCTTTTGCTTAAACTTTAAGAGAAAATTTAGCAGTCTTAAATTGAAAACTGAGATAAAGAAGTGATTCGTGTCAAGATATACACTTACGATTATTCCTATCAGGTGAGTTAATTGCATGACACCCTGAATGATGTTTCTGAAGTCTCAATTTAAATTGAACTTGTACCATCTTTTGATTAAAGATTCTCTCCAGCAGAAAGTTTACGAAAAATAACTTTAAATAAAGTCGTCTTTCACAGAGGTTCATGTGGATGATAAAACAAACCATTTTTTTCCTGATAAAATCCTATCTGTCTTATTCATCAATACTTTTGTGAGAGGGAAAATGCTAGCTATCATATTCTATTCATCCTTTTGTTAATCTTTTTTTCTGAATAGATAATAAAATTATTCAACAACAATTTGAATGCAAATTTCACACAGAAAATTTTGCCGGTTCTGGAGGACCTGAGCTACAAGGAAAGAGTAAATAGGTTAGGATTTTATCCCTTAGAACATAGAAGATTGAGAGGAGATTTGATAAAGGTATGCAAAATTATGAGGGGTATAGATGAGGTCAATGCAAGCAGGCTTTTTTCCACTGAGATTGTATGGGACTACAGCTAGAGGTCATGGGTTAAGGGTGAAAAGTGAAAAGTTTAAGGGGAACATGAGGGCAAACTTCTCTCAGAGGGTTGTGAAAGTGTGGAATGAGTTTACTGTACATGTGGTGCATGTGAACTCGTTTCAAAGTTTAAGGAAAATTTGGATAGCTATGGAATTGAATTGACTTTATTACATCATATACATGAGGAGCAAAATTCTTTATGTTACGTCTCCATCAAAATGTGCAATTTATAGTAATTTATAATAAGTAGTACATACAATGGGACAGTCAATATATCATATAAATACAACTGTATCAGCATGAATTAAGCAGTCTGATGGCCTGGTGGAAGAGGCTGTCCTGGCTTTTATGCTGCGGTACTGTTTCCCGGATGGTAGCAGCTGAAACAGTTTGTGGTTGGGGTGACTCGGGTCCCCAGTGATCCTACATTTTTATGCACCTGTCTCTGTAAATGTCCTGAATAGTGGGAAGTTCACAACTACAGATGTGCTGGGCTGTCCACTCCACTCTCTGCAGAGTCCTGTGATTGAGGGATAGATGGATGGATGGATTCAAGGATGGTAGGGGTATGGAAGGCTATGGGCCAGGTGCAGGTTGATGGGATTAGATGGGCTGAAGGGCCTGTTTCTGTACTTCTCTTGACTCTATGACTTTATGATATAATTCAGAAATTTTGCACTAGATGTGTGTGAAGTAAAACGACAGAGTGCTTGATACTATGCTATGAGTAAGTATGGCAATATAGGGATGGGCACACACACTTGCATACATGTGTAGGAACACACATACTCACACACATATGCTCACACGTGCATGCTTGCATGCTCATGTGCATGTGAATGTCAATCAAATTTATATCACTTTCATGAAAGCCAAAGTAAGCAATGATACAAGATCCTGCATGGGAAGTTGTTCAAAGAGGTTCAGTCGCTCGGCATTCAAGATGAGGTGGTAAATTGGATTAGACATTGGCATTGAGGGAGAAGCCAGAGAGTGGTAGTAGATGGTTGACTCTCTGACTGGAGGCCTGTGACTGGTGGAGTACCATAGGGATCTTGTGCT
This sequence comes from Hypanus sabinus, assembly GCF_030144855.1. NCBI lineage: Eukaryota > Metazoa > Chordata > Chondrichthyes > Myliobatiformes > Dasyatidae > Hypanus > Hypanus sabinus. The sequence goes on along the minus strand of NC_082715.1, from coordinate 14,982,966 downwards.
TCAAAACAGATGGAAGCATTTCCAGTGAATGAGCACAACTGGGCAGCCTAATAGCAAGCAGTTGCTTCATCTTTCCTTTGAAAAGATTCCCTTTAAGAATGGTAATAATTTAATAACGGAGATCAAAAATAAAGTTCATCAGAAAACAAATAAGGTAGTTCAAGGTAAAATCATTGAACATGGCCTATGAAAACCAGGGCCGCAGGTTGACTTAAAACAAAGAATTGTGATTAATTGTAAAATTTAAAATAATTAAATCACGTTTACTGCAAATTCAGTTGTATTAAAACTAAAATATGTATTTTATTTATATTTATCTAAAGGTTTTGACTATTTTTTGTTTTTAAAATGAAAAGAGAAAAAGAATTTCAAATAGTAATTGATTTTTAATAGGTTTTGGATGTCAGAGATGCATAAAAAATTCATAGTGTTTTTGACAGCCTAGTCAACTGGCCATCGTTTAGGTTCTGATCAAAGAATTCATTCAGCCATTTTGTCCCAGAGCTAGAGCTGCCCTGTCATTCACTGCACAACCCCCTAACCCCACCACGTGATTGAATGTCATCAGCACTGCCTTGTTAAAGGGGATTATCAAGGATGTATCTCACCCCAGCTGTGGACTTTTTACTCTCCTCCCATCCGGTAGGCGCTACAGGAGCCTCCGCTCCCGCACCAGCAGGCACAGGAAGAGCTTCTTCCCTGAGGCTGTGACCCTGCTGAACCTCACATCACAGCGCTAAGCAGTATTGCACCCATATTGTACTGTCTCAGTACTTTTATATTTGTGTGTTGTAGCACTTACTCTTTATTCGCAGTTATTTTGAAAAATAATACTTTTTTTGCACTTCCGGTTAGATGCCAATTGCATTTCATTGGCTTTGTGTCTGAACTCGGCACAATGACTATAAAGTTGAATCTAATCTAAATCTAATCTAATCTAATTTGGGACGGATTTCGGAAGGTGTTTCTGACCATGGTTTCTTCACAAGTGCACACTTAGTCCATAGGTCAACGTTCACCAGTGATGAAAAGATCTCTGCCCATTTTTTAATTTATTTCATTAGTAGATGCTTAAAAAACTGAACAAGTTAATTTGCCTTTGCAGTTAATCTGATGATCTAATCTTGATGTAAAGATTAACATTATCTGTCACAGATACATTGAGATATTGAAACATCACCATGGAATACATCATTTTGCGCCAATAACCAATGTAGTCTGAATAAATGCCGAGGGCAGCCCACAAGTGTTTGTCACATTTCTGGCGCCCTCAAAGCAGGTCCACAAGTGCAGAAATAACAGGGCCCTCGTAAAGGTATTTAAATCATCCTTAGCAACAGATAAGGTACTGGAGGATTGGCTAATTTTGTTCCGCTGTTTAAGAAAGGTTCTAAGAATAAATCAGGTACTTAAAGACCGGTGAGCCTACATTAGTAGGGGGAAAGTAATTGGAAGGTTTTCTATATGAGTATTTGGACAGACAGTGATTGATTAGTCAGCACGGCTTTGTACATGGTAGTCGTGTCTAACCAATCATAGAGAGTTTTTCAAGGATATTACCAGGAAAGGATGAAGGCAAGGCTGTGGATGTTGTGAACATGGACTTCAGCAAGGTCCCACATGAGACATTGGTCAAGAAGGTTCAGTTGCATAGAAACATAGAAATCTACAGCACATTACAGGCCCTTTGGCCCACAATGTTGTGCTGACCATGTAACCTACTCGAGAAACTGCTTAGAACTTCCCTACTGTATAGCCCTCTATTTTTCTTAGCTCCGTGTATCTATCTAACAGTCTCTTAAAAGACCCTATTGTATCCACCTCCACCACGGTCACTGGCAGTGCATTCCATGCACCCACCACTCTCTGTGTGATAAACTTACCTCTGGTATCCCCCTTGTACCTATGTATTTCCAAGCACCTTATAACTATGCCCCCTCATGGCATTCAGGATGAAATAGTAACGTGGATTAGACACGGGCTTTGTGGGAGAAGCCAGAGATTGGTAGTAGGTGGTTGCCTCCCTGACTGGAGGCCTGTGACTGGTAGAGTACCACAGGGATCTGTGCTGGGTCTGTTGTTGTTTGTCATTAATATCAATGATTTGGACGATAATGTGGTTTACTGGATCAGCAAACTTGCGGACGACCCCAAGATTAGGAGTGTAGTGGACAGCAAGGAAGGCCATCAAAGCTGCTAGTGAGAGGTGAACCAGCTGAAAAAAGTGGGCTGAAAAATGTCCGATGGAGTTTAATTCAGATAAGTGTGAGGTGTTGCACTTGGCAGGACCATACAGGATAGGTGTTATACCGTGAACAGCAGGGCACTGAGGAGTGTGGTAGAACAAAGATATCTGGAAAAACAGGTTCATAAAGTTGGGCACAGGTAGATAGGGTCATAAAGAAGTATTTGGCACATTGGCCTTCATACGTCAAAGCATTGCATACAGGAGATGGGATGTTATGTTGAAGTTGTGCTAGATGTTGGTGAGGCCAAATTTGAAGTATTGTGTGCAGTTTTGGTCATCTACCCACAGGAAAGATATAAACAAGGTTGAAAGGGTGCAGAGAAAATTTATAAGGATGTTGTTGGGACTAGAGGACCTGAGTTACAAGGAATAATTAAATAGGTTAGAACTTTATTGCCTAGAACATAAAAGATTGAGGGGAGATTTGATAGAGGTATACAAAATTATGGGGGGTTATGGATACGATAAATGCAAGCAGGCTTTTTCCACTGAGGTTGAGTAAGACCACAACTAGAAGTCATGGGTTAAGGGTGAAAGGTAAAATATTTAAGGGGAATGAGAAAAAAACTTCTTTGATCAGAGGTCGTTTTGAAAATGGAATGAGCTGCCAGCACAAGTGGTGGCTGCAATTTTGATTTCAACATTTGAGAGAGGTTTCGATAGGTACATGGATAGTAGGGCTCTGGAGAGCTATGGTCCTGGTGCAGGTTGGTGGGACTAGGCAGTTTAAATGGTTCAGCATGGACTAGATGGGCCAAAGGGCCTGTTTCTGTGCTGTAGTTTTCTATGACTCTAAATTTACCACCATTACACAGGAAGTTGAAAACTACACACAGTGGCTGGTTTACTGGTACTTCCTGTACCTAATGAAGCAGCCACCGAGTGTCTGTTTGCTCTCTTCTCCCACTATAGCCCTTTCACTTCAAGGTTTGATGTATTGTGCATTCAGAGATGTTGTAATGCATGGTTATTTGAGTTACTGTTGACTTCCTGTCAGCTTGAACCAGTTTGGCCATTCTCCTCTGCCCCCTCTCATTAACAAGACATTTTCCCCCACAAAATGGCTGCTTTTGATTTGTTTTTGCACCATTCTCTGTAAGCTCTAGAGACTGTTGTGCATGGAAATCCCAGAAGATCGGAAGTTTCTGAGATACTCAAACTACCCCTTCTCTCACCAACAATCATTCCACGGTCAAAATCATTGAGATCACATTTGATCCATTCTGATGTTTGGTCTGAACAACTGAACCTCCTGACCAGAGCTCAGTGCTTTTATTGCATTGAGTTGCTGCAAGTAATCGGCTGATTAGATATTTGCATCAATGAGCAGGTGTACGGGTGGCCACTGTGTGTACTGTCACAACGATATCCCATGCCAGCAAAACATTTTAATAAACTGGACATTCTTAATTTCTGGAGGCATATAAGGTCATCCACTGTGCATTGATCTTTAAGAAGATAATTGGCTCTAGGAAGGATTAAGATGATTTATAAATTTTGAGAACTGATGAAACTGCTGCTATCAGATCTTCACAGCACAACAGTCTGTATAAAAGTTAATTGAGAAATACCAATGAAGTTTCACAAGTCTTCAATTGTTCAATGGTTCAATGTGATATCAGAGAATGTATACAGTATACAGCCTGAAATTCTTAATCTTCACAGACATCCATCAAACAGCACGCCAAAGCTCCCCTCCCCCCACACATAAGCAACACCAGAGCATCAACCCTCCTCCTTCCCCCTCCATCCATTGTTCTGGCAAAAGCACCAGACCCCCCCCCCCCCACCAACTGTCCTGCATGCAAGCAATTGCGAAACCCCCAAAGAGACCATAACCTAGTCCATTAAAAAAAAACACTGTCTATCTGAACACCTTGACATCCCACAGGCTCTCTCTCTTACTAATGAGGGAGAGAGAGGTATCACTTCTGCTACAGCGAGAGGAGGGGCAAACAGCTTGCTGTTTCGATGTTACAACCTGCAGCATTGCTTATTTCGACAGCACTGTACTCTACCAGATATTGCTTTTTGGCCAGTTAATTACAATGGTTGAGATGCATTGTATTTAATAAAAGGAAAAGTGTCGTGATAATAATAAGAGACTATGTGGGGGTGAGTTGGGGTTGATGTATTAGCAGAGATAGAGGATTGGTTAACTAATGGAAAGCAGAGAGTTGGGATACATGGGTTTTAATCTGGCCGGCAATCAGTGGTGAGCGGTGTGTCGCAGGGGTCAGTGCTGGGCCTGCAACTGTTCACGATATACATTAACAATCTGGAAGAGGAACCGAGTGTAGTGTATGTAAATTTGCTGATGACACTAAATTGAGTAGAAAAGCAAATTGTGCAGAGGTTATGGAGAGCCTGCAGAGAGATATAGTGAGTGAGTGGGCAAGGGTCTGGCCACTGATGGAGTACAATGTTGGTAAATGTGAGGTCATCCACTTCGGAAGGAGAAATGGAAGAGCAGATTATTATTTAAATGATAAAAATTGCAGCATGGTGCTGTGCAGAGGGATTTTGGAGTGCTTATGCATGAATCACAAAAGGTTGGTTTGCAGATACAACAGGTTATCAAGAAGGCAAATGGAATGTTGGCCTTCATTTCTTGAGGGATTGAATTTAAGAACAGAGAGGTTATGCTGCAACTGTACAGGGTACTGGTGAGGCCACACCGGGAGTACTGCGTGCATTTCTGGTCTCCTTACTTGAGGAAGGATATACTGGCTGTGGAGACGGTGCAGAGGAGGTTCACCAGGTTGATTCCAGAGATGAGGGGGTTAGACTGTGAGGAGAGATTGAGTTGCCTGGGACTGTACTCACTGGAATTCAGAAAAATGAGAGGAGATCTTATAGAAACATATAAAATTATGAAAAGGATAAAGACAGAGGCAGGAAAATTGTTTCCACTGGTAAGTGAGACCAGAACTAGGGAACATAGCCTCAAAGTTCAGGGGAGTAGATTTAGGACAGAGATGAGGAGGAAATTTTTTCCCAAATAGTGGTGAATCTGTAGAATTCTCTGCCCAATAAAGCAGTGGAGGCTACCTCAGTAAATATACTGTATTTAAAACAAGGTTGGATACATTTTTGAATATTAGGGGAATTAAGGGGTATGGGGAAAAGGCAGCTAGGTGGAGAGGAGACCATGGCCAGATCAGCCATGATCTTATTAAATGGTGGAGTAGGCTTGACAGGGGCCAGATGGCCTACTCCTGCTCCTATTTCTTATGCTCTTTTATGTTTCACAGCTTAATGTGTGTAAAGAATGGAACATTCCTTGTGGAATGTGGGATGAAGTCATTATTTTGTAGCATCCAGGGTGCCTAGACTTTTATGCAGTACTGTATTTGTCAATGTGGAGTGGAGAGCGAGTTTGTAAATCTGACAGGAGCAAAGGATGTTGGGAATGGCAAGGGTGGAGGGCCACGAGCAGGATGTGGCACAGGCGTCAGAGGAGTGCCAGGTCACGCAGGTACTGACACACCCAGCCCTGAGACACCAGGTAAGGTCATTTGATTCTAAATAATTGGTTTGTTGATCATTACAGAATGTCTCTCTGCTGCTTCCTGCTCCCTCCCCTCTCCCTTCCCCTTTCCCCAACCACGATTCCCCTCTCCTTGCCCCCTTCCCACTCTCAGTCCACGATAGAAACCCATATCAGAATCAGATTTATCATTACTCATGTGTCGTGAAATTTGTATTTTTTTTGGCAGCAGTATCAGAATCAGGTTTATTTTAACTATACAACAATTACAGCATGAAAACAAGCCATCTCAGCCCTTCTAGTCTGTACTGAAAACTTACTCTCACCTGGTCCCACTGACCTGCACTCAGCCCATAACCCTCCATTTCTTTCCTGTCCATATACCTATCCAATTTTTTTTTAAATGACAAAATCGAACCTGCCTCTAGAACTTCTACTGGAAGCTCGTTCCACACAGCTACCACTCTCTGAGTAAAGAAATTTCCCCTTGTGTTACCCTTAAACTTTTGCCCCTTAGCTCTCAACTCATGTCCTCTTGTTTTAATCTCCCCTATTCTCAATGGAAAAAGCCTACCCACATCAACTCTATCTATCCAACTCATAATTTTAAATACCTCTATCAAGTCCCCCCTCAACCTTCTACGCCCCAAAGAATAAAAACCTAACTTGTTCAACCTTTCTCTGTAACTTAGGTGCTGAAACCCAGGTAACATTCTAGTAAATCTCCTCTGTACTCTCCCTATTTTGTTGACATTCTTCCCATAATTTGGTGGCCAGAACTGTACACAATACTCCAAATTTGGCCTCACCAATGCCTTGTACAATTTTAACATTACATCCCAACTCCTAAACTCAATACTCTGATTTATAAAGGCCAGCATACCAAAAGCTTTCTTTACCACACTATCCACATGAGATTCCACCTTCAGGGAACTATGCACCATTATTCCTAGATCACTCTGTTCTACTGCATTCCTCAATGCCCTACCATTTACCATGTATGTCCTATTTGGATTAGTCCTACCAAAATGTAGCTCCTCACACTTATCAGCATTAAACTCCATCTGCCATCACTCAGCCCACTCTTCTAACTGGCCTAAATCTCTCTGCAAGCTTTGAAAACCTACTTCATTATCCACACGCCACTTCTATCTTAGTATCATCTGCATTATCCTCAGCATGTGTCATGAAATTTGTTAACTTAGCAGCAGCAGTTCAATGGAATACATGATAATATAGAAAAAACATAAATCAATTACAGTAAGTATATACATGTGTATTAAATAGTTAGATTAAAATAATATTAAGCAAAAGTGAACTGCTGTTCAAGGGTTCAATGTCCATTTAGGAATCGGATGGCAGAGGGGAGAAGTTGTTCCTGAATCGCTGAGTGTGTGCCTTTAGTCTTAGGTAGATAGAATAGAACAATACAGCACAGTACAGGCCCTTGGCCCACAATGTTGTGCTGACCCTTAAACCCTGCCTCCCATATAACCCTCCACTTTAAATTCCTCCATGTACCTATCTAGTAGTCCCTTAAATTTCACTAGTGTATCTGCCTCCATCACTGACTCAGGCAGTGCATTCCATGCACCAACCATGCTCTGAGTAAAAAACCTTCCTTTAATATCCTCCTTGAACTTCCCTCCCCTTACCTTAAAGCCATGTCCTCTTGTACTGAGCAGTGGTGCCCTGGGGAAGAGCCGCTGACTGTCCACTCTGTCTATTCCTCTTAATATCTTGTATACCTCTATCATGTCTCCTCTCATCCACCTTCTCTCCAACGAGTAAAGCCCTAGCTCCCTTAATCTCTGATCATAATGCATACTCTCTAAACCAGGCAGCATCCTGGTAAATCTCCTCTGTACCCTTTCCTATGCTTCCACATCCTTCCTATAGTGAGGCAACCAGATCTGGACACAGTACTCCAAGTGTGGCCTAACCAGAATTTTATAGAGCTGCATCATTATCCCACAACTCTTAAACTCTATCCCTTGACTTATGAAAGCTAACACTCCAGACGATTTCTTAACTACCCTATCTACCTGTGAGGCAACTTTCAGGGATCTGTGGACATGTACCCCCAGATCCCTCTGCTCCTCCACACTACCAAGTATCCTGCCATTTACTTTGTACTCTGCCTTGGAGTTTGTCCTTCCAAAGTGTACCACCTCACACTTCTCTGGGTTGAACTCCATCTGCCACTTCTCAGCCCACATCTGCATCCTATCAATGTCTCTCTGCAATCTTCAACAGTCCTCAACACTATTCACAACACCACCAACCTTTGTGTCGTCTACTCCCACATCCAGGTCATTAATAAAAATCATGAAAAGTAGAGGTCCCAGAACCGATCCTAGTGGGACACCACTAGTCACAACCCTCCAATCCAAATGTACTCCCTCTACCATGACCCTCTGCTTTCTGCAGGCAAGCCAATTCTGAATCCACCTGGCCAAACTTCCCTGGATCTCATGCCTTCTGTACCTCCTTCCGTTCCTGATGGTACCAATGAGCAGCGTGCATGTCCTGGGTGGTGGGGGTCCCTAATGATGAATGCCATCTTTCTGAGGCACCCCTCCTTGAAGATGTCTTGGATACTGCAGAGTCTAGTACCCATCATGGAGCTGAGTAATTTTACATCTTTCTGTAGCTTCTTTCAGTCCTGTGCAGTAGCCCCTCACCCCTCTCCCACCGTTACAGTGATCAGTGGTGCAGCTTGTCAGAATGCTCTTCGTGGTTAGTTGACAAACTAAATCTCTTCAAACTCCTAATGAAATACAGCCACTGTCTTGCCTTCTTTATAGCTGCACTGATATGTTGGGACCAGGTTAGATCCTCAGAGATCTTGATACCCAGGAACTTGTAATAGCTCACTCTCTCCACTTCTGATCCCTCTATGAGGATTGGTTTGTGATCCCTCATCTTACCCTTCCTGAAGTCCACAAACGGCTCTTTCATCTTGCTGACATTGAGTGCAAGTTGTTGCTGCAACAACACTTAACTAGCTGTTATATCTCATTCCTATATGTATTCTCATCTCCATCTGGGATTCTACTGACTATGGTTGTGTCACCAGAAAATTTATAGATGGCATTTAAGCTATACGTAACTACACAGTCATGGGTACGGAGAGAGTAGAGCAGTGGGCTGAGCACACACTGTGAGACGCAGCGATGTTGATCATCAGCAAGGAGGAGATGTTATCACCAATCCGCATAGATTGTGGTCTTCCAGTTAGGAAGCTAACAATCTCATTGCTGAGGGAGATACAGAGGCCAGGTTCTGTATTGATCAGGACTGTGGACATGATGGTGTTAAACGCTGAGCTATATTCAGTGAACAGTATCCTGACATAGGTGTTTATGTTGTCCAGTTGGTCTAAAGCCACATGGAGAGCCATTGAAATTGCATCTGCCCTATTGTGGTGATAGGCAAATTGCAGTGGGTCCAGGTCCTTGCTGAGACATGAGTTGATATTAGCCATGACCAACCTCTCAGAGCATTTCATCACTGTAGATGTAAATGCTAATGAGCAATAGTCATTAAGCCAGTTTACACTACTCTTCTTAGGCACTGGCATAATTTTTGCCTTTCTGAAGCAGGTTTGAATCAGCAGTACAGTGCAATACATAAAATTACTGCAGTATTTTGCAAACGTCTTAGGCATCCTACCTTTATATGCATGCCTACAACTTTTGTTCAGTACTGTACGCGACCAAACGTCAGAGCTGGATAATCATTGAACTTACTTCAGAGGTCTAAAAGATTTACCTCGAAAACCTGTCCACGTTATACCATGCAGTTCAATTTGAGGTCACTGTAAAAGTATATACAAGCATATTTTGAAATTGTATGAGTTTCTGGTAAGATTGACAATAGAATACAATATATACTTGTTCAAACTCCCACAATGTCAATAATTTTCAACATTGGCAGTTGTTTTGGCATTTTATCACATTAAGATTATGAATAGAGGAATTGTTGTATAAGAAAAATTAATAAACCCAGAAGACATAGGCCACTCAGCCCATCAAATCTGCTTTGCCATTCCATCATGGCAGACTTATTATCCTTCTCAACCCCATTCTCCTGCCTTCTCTCCCTGTAAACTTTGAAGTCCTGGGTAATCAAAAACCCATCAAGCTCCACCTTAAATAATTCCAATTAATTGTCCTGCACAGCCAGTTCTGCTAATGAGTTCCTAAAGGGGGTGTCCCTCTAATTGGAATCTGTGCCCACTGGGCTTAGATTTTCCAACCCCTTGGCTATTCTACAGATTCCCTCTCTTGGCATCGAGCACCAACCTGATTTTCCCAACTACCACCCTGCCTTTCTATCACCTGTTGTAATTTGTGGCCAACATCCTGACCACTGTTCGAAGGCCCATACGTAACTCCCAGTTAGCCTCCCATTTTTTAACTCTACCCACAAGGATTCTTCATCTTCTGATCCTATCAGCTCTTTCCAAGGAATTGATTTCACGTTTTACCATCAGTCACCCCACGCCCTCTGTCTACCCTCCTATCCTTTAGAAACAAAGTCTATCCTTGGATATTAGCCTCCCTATTATGATCTTCTTCCAGCCACGACTCAGTGATGCTGACAACATCTTACCTGCCTACCTTTAAATGCACAAGATCATCTACCTTATTCTGTATATTGCATGCATTCAAATATAATACCTTCAGTCCTGTAGTCATCACCCTTTTCAATTTTGACCCCTTGTTACACTTTATCTCATCCCACCTCCTGCAAATTTGCCCTCAAATCTGCCTGCTCTTCCTCACAGTCTCACTACACACTGATTGTATACCCCCTGGCCGCTTCCTCAGCCCTGTCACTCTGGTTCCCATCCCCCTACAAAAATTAGTTTAAACACTCCCTAACAGCTTTAGTAAACCTGCCTGCTAGGATATTGGTCCCCTTGCGTTCGGGTGTAGCCATTCCCTTTTGAACAGGTCATACCTTTCCCAGAAGAGATGCCAACGATCCAATAACCTTAAACCCTTCACCCTCCACCAATTCCTTTGCCAGGTCAGGCAGCATGTAGGGAAAAGAGTAAACGGTCAACATTCAGGCCGAGACCCCTCATCGGGACTGAGATCCTCCAGCATTTTGTGCGTGTTGCTATAAATAAGTTATTTATTATGATTATGATGATGATTATTATTTTGTTTGATCTCTCATGTGACAAGTATAAGCTGATGAATATTTCACTCTGCATATTAAATTAAAAAGATGATAAGTGAACTGCCCAAGGGGAAAACACTAAGCACACATACAGAATGTAACAGACATTTTGTCCTAAATGAATTAAAGAACACCTTGGTTAGAGAACATTGTGGTGATGCTTGATAGTTTGCAGGATACATAGCCAGGGCATTTCTAAGTTGGTGTAAAGCATCACATTCAAAGCATCATTTAAATAAAGAACCTCACTCTACAGTGAGTTAATGGTTCAGGCTTATGGATGTCAGGTCAGCAGAAACGTCCATCAAAGCTGCTGTTGCTCTGCTTTACTGACAGTCAGTTCCGAGCATGGGCATCTGAGACACAGTGAAAGGCAGATCCCGCACACTGCTCACTCAGATCAAATCATTACACCGTGCATTGGGGTACAACGACAATGCCCAATGAAGTGTAAATAGAATGGACACGACTTGGATCTGGCAAGGAGGCAAATATCTTTGACCTCTTCAAATAATGTCAGCGGTTGCCCCTGCTCTCAACTGTATCTCTTCCATTACGCGCACATCTGCCCTCACCCCATCATCCCGACACCCCACGGGGGATAAGGTTCCCCTTGTCCTCACCTGCCATCACACAGCCTCTGCATCCAGCACAGAATTCTCCATAACTTCCACCATCTCCAATGGGATCCCGCAACCAAGCACCCTTTCCCTCCCCCCCTCCCACTTTCTGCAGGGATCGCTCCCTACGTGACTCCCTTGTTCCTTCATCCCTCCCCACTGATCTCCCTCCTGGCACTTACCTTTGCAAGTGGAACAATCGCTACACTTTCTCCCTCACTACCATTCAGGGCCCCAGCAGTCCTTCCAGATGAGGCAACACTTCACCATTGAGTCTGTTGGGGTGATCTGCTGCCTCTGAAGCTCACAGTGTGGCCTCCAGTATATCGGTGATTCCCAACCTAGATGAAGAGATTGCTTCGCTGAGCACATACACTCTATCTGCTGTAAAAAGCGGGATCTCCCAGTGGCCACCCACTTTAATCCTACTTTCCCATTCCTATTCCGACAGGTCTGTCTATGGCCTTCTCGACTGTTGCTATGAGGCCGCACTCAGGTTGGAGGAGCAACACCCCATATTCCATCTGGGGAGCCTCCAACCTAATGGCATGAACATTGGCCTCAGATTTCCAGTAATGCCCCCACTTCACCATCCCCTTTTCCCTCTCTCACCTTATGTCCTTACCGGCCCATTGCCTCCCTCTGGTGCTCCTCCCCCTTTTCTTTCTTCCACGGCCTTCTGTCCTCTCCTATCAGATTCCCCCTTCTGCAGCCCTGTATCTCTTTCACCAATCAACTTCCCAGCTCTTTACTTCACCCCTCCTCCTCCCTGTTTCACCTATCACCTTGTGCTCCTTCCTCCCCTACCTTCTAACTCTGATTCTCATCTTTTTATCTCCAGTCCTGATGAACGGTCTCAGCCTGAACATCGACTGTATTCTTTTCCATAGATGCTGCCTGGCCTGCTAAGTTCCTCCAGCATTTTGTGTGCGTCAATGATAGTCTTTCTCTCATGTGTACAGTACTGCACAAAAGTTTTAGGCATATATATATAGTGAGTGTGCACAGTACTGTAATAATTTTATGTATTGCACTGCACTGCTGTCACAAAAAAACAACAAACGTCATGACGTATGTGAGTGATGTTAAACCTGATTCTGATATGGGTCGCTGTTGTGAACTGAAAGTGGGAAGGGGGCAGAGAAAGTGGAATCATGGTTGGCAAAAGGGGAAGGGAGAGGGGTAACCGCTAGAGAGACATTCCATAATGATCAATAAACTCATTGTTTGGAATCAGATGACTTTGCCTCATGTGTCAGGGTTGGGTGTGTCTGCACCCTGCATCTGGTACTGCTTCTTTGCCACCTGTCCCACACCACTCCCAATATCCTCTACCCTCGTCTTTTTCCCTATCCTTCGCTCCCGCCAGATTTACAGACTGACTTTGTGCTACACTTTGACAAATACAGTACTGTGAAAAAATATCAGGCACTTGTAGGTATATATATGCCTAAGACTTTTGCATGGTATTGTATAACCCTCCATAGATGCCGCCTGACCTGTTGAGTTCCTCCAGCATTTTGGGTGTTTTGCTTCAGATTTCCAGCATTTGCAGAATCTTGTGTTTTTATGATTCTTATAATCATCTAAATTTGCCAAAGTAAGAATTTTTTTTGTTATTTATTTCTTTCTGACCAAATATAATTTTCTGTTTGTCCATTGCGGTCAGTGATTTTGAGACTGAAGATTCACGCTGTAATACTGTCCTACCACCAAAAGAGGGCAGAGATGAAGTAGCATGGTAAAAACATTACCTAATAAAATAGATGCTAACTTCTAATTTAATTTTAAATCCGGTTAAACCTTTCTTGATTATTCTGACATTTGCCTTCCGTTTCACTTCATCTGTTTTATTTTTTGCTTTATTGCTTGGCAGAGGTTAGATTTTATAACCATAATCTAATAAAGGCAAAGAAAATATTGTTGTATGTTTCTTTTCTCTGTGTGAGGATACATACAGCCCCAAAGCAAAACAGACCTCTGCTCAATGTATGAACATAAGTTCAATTGCTAAATTTATCAGCAAATGCACAGGTTATGTGGATGCATTAAAAACCTATACAAAAAGGAAAGAAGTGTCTTTGATAAATTAAATAGACTTAGTACAGCGCAGACAGTTTCATGGCACTTCAGGTGATAGGGCGCCATGGTGACGTAGTGGTTAGCACCATGCCACTACAGCTCAGACCGCAGCTCCAGCGCTGACTGTAAGGAGTTTGCTCGTTCTCCTCCTGACCGTATGGATTTCCTCCAGGTCCTCCAGTTTCCTCCCACAGTCCAAAGATGTTCTGGCAGGCAGGTTAATTGGTCATTACAAATTGTCCTGTGATTAGGCTAGGGTTAAATAGGCGGGTTGCTGGGTGGTACGGCTTGTTGGGTTGGAAAGAGCTTTCCCACACAGTATCTCTAAATAAACAAATAGATTAGTACTATGCTGAAGTCTTAGGACGTACATAGAGCTTGGACGCCTAAGAATTTTGCACAGAGCTACCAACGTGGAGCGGGGAGCAAGTTTGTAAATCTGGCAGGGCCAAATGATGTTGGGAATGGTGAGAGTGCAGCGCTGTGAGAGGAGAGTGGGACAGGTGGCAGAGAAGGTGTGCCAGGGGCCGGGGCATGGTGGGTTAGGGAGCAGGTGCAGACACACCCAGTCCTGAGACACCAGGCAAGGTCATCTGATTCCAAACATCTGGTTTACTGATCATTACAGAATGTCTCTTAGGTGTTTCCCACTCCCTCTTCTCTCCCTTCTCCTGTTCCAAACCATGATTCCCCTCTTCCTTTCCCTTCCCACTCTCAGTCCAGAATAGAGACCATAACAGAAGCAGAATCACGTGTCATTAAATGTGTTTCTTTTTTTGTGGTAACAGTATAGTGTAATACATAAAATTACTACAGTATGGTGCAAAAGACTTTTGGCATCCTATCTATGTATAAAGTACAAACACGAGGAAATCTGCAGATGCTGGAAATTCAAACAACAACACACACAAAATGTTGGTGGAACACAGCAGGCTAGGCAGCATCTATAGGGAGAAGTGATGTCGCGTTTTGGGCTGAGACCCTTCATCAGGACTAACCCAAGGGTCTCGGCCCGAAATGTCGACAGCGCTTCTCCCTATAGATGCTGCCTGGCCTGCTGTGTTCCACCAGCATTTTGTGTGTGTTGTTGGATGTATAAAGTATGTGCCTAAGACTTTTGCACAGTATTGTGAATAAATAAATAAATAAAATAATGCATAAGTCCGAAAAAAATATAGAGTGGCATATTAGGAGTAATTTATTTGTAGCTGTTTGCATGTGACAGCGGCCACACCCCAGGCAACGGCTTCGACGGGCCAGCTAAACCAGGTGGGGGTAGCCAATGGGTCTGAAACCCTTGGTGAGATAGGAATTCGCATCCCAGCATGAGAAGACTGCTTCGGCGGATCAGGCAGGTTCAACAAGGCGTTGCAGCAGCGCATTATGGAGTGCGTAGAGCGCGGCAGAGCACTTACGAAGACGTGGCCATCCAATGCAGCCAAGGAAGTTACCAGACATGCCACTGGATCCTGACTTCTGAGGCCGGGAGAGCGGGACGGTCTCCGTGCAAGGCTTTTCCACTTTAATATCTTTCACGCACTGGCTACATTGTGCAACGAGGTCGGCTGGTGGCGCAGTGAGATCAGCGCCGGGCTCGAGAACGGAGGTTCCCGAGTTCGATCCGGAGACAGGCCGCCCCCGAGCGTGCTCTCCATCCGTGCCGGGTTGATGTTGAGCTCGCAACTCAGCCTGGTTAAAAAAAACCACTGCCACCCTGCACAATGTAGTCTTCCTCGGACCCCGAGAGACAACCATTATTATTATTGGCATTAATGCATGGAAGCAACAGCAGGGATGCAGTGTGCCTACAATTTCATCTTGCTTTGACTCTACCAGCAGTGTACATCTCACTGGCAGCATTTTGCTTGCAGCCACCTCGAACGCTGTAGAGATTTTTCTATGTTGAATGCCACTAACTGCATTTGTGAGGCAGTGGTGCACAGGAATGATGATGGGGCTCTGCACTTTCAGAGTCGCTTTTCTATTGCAAATGATGGCCAATTTATAACCATTAACTTCTTGCAAGCGGCAATAAAATGGAAGAAATGAATCTTTTTGAGTGCTTCTGGTCGATAGCCAAGTGTTCACCTGGAAGATCAGAAAGCAAAATGACACACGCAAAATGTGGGTGCTTTGTAGCTAATTGTATTCGGTTTCGTTGTCGTGTTCACCATGATTTTATTTATTTTATTTCAGTGATACAGCGCAAGTAGGCTATTCCAGTCATTCAAGCCAGTCTGCCCCAGCAAACCTCTGAAAAACCCAACTAACCCAAACCTAATCACGGGACAAGCTACACTGACCTATTTATTTATTTATTTATTTATTTATTGGAAAAACTGCACAGAATAGGCCCTTCTGCCCCTTTGAGCCGTGCTGCCCTCAATCACCCAATTTAAACATAGCCTAATCATGAAACAATTTACAATGACCAATTAACTTTTTTTTTATGCCTTACTCTGCCAGAACCTCGGCACCCTCTTATTTTTTCAAGTGGTTGTCTTGGAGGAAAGGGTTCTGTGAGTGGTCCCCCACGTCCTTCTCACAGTGCAGTGTTTTTTTTCACGAGGCCGAGTTGCGAGCTCGGCACTCAACCCGGCACAGATGGGAAGCGTGTCCGGGAGCGGCCCGAGTGGATTCGAACTCGGAAACCTTTGCCCCTGAGACTGGCGCTGATGTCTCTGCGCCACCAATTAACCTACTAACCAGTATATCTTTGGACTGTGGGAGGAAACCGGAGCACCTGGAGGAAATCCACGTGGTCTTGGGGAGAACGTATAGACTCTTTACAGGCAGCAGAGGGAATTGTACCCCCGGTCGCCTGTAATGTAAAGTGCTGTGCTAAACACTATGCTATCATGGATAAAATACCTAGCAACACTTTGGATGGTGGGAGGAAACTCGAGGACCTGGATAAAATCCACGCATTCCACGGGGAGGGCATACAGCGACTCTCTACAGAAGGTGCTGGAATTGAACAAGAGGACAAGATTTAAGAGTTTAAGGTAAACACGAGGGGGAATTTCTTTACTCAGAGAGCGGTAGCTGTGTGGAACGAGCTTCCAGTAGAAGTGTAGAGGCGGGTTCGGTATTGTCATTTAAAGTAAAATTGGATAGGTAGATGGACAGGAAAGGAATGGAGGGTTATGGGCTGAGTGCGGATCAAAGGGACTAGGTGAGTGTAAGCGTCGGCACGGACTAGGAGGGCTGAGATGGCCTGTTTCCGTGCTGTAATTGTTATATGGTTATATATATCATTATATAAACTCCAAACTCCAGAACGCCCTGAGCTGTAATAGCATCGCAGAAACCACTACGCTTCTGTGGCACCACTTGTCCTTCCGGGCACGGTGGGCGTGCTACGTTGGGAGTGTTGGCTGTTATTGCAAATGATGTCTTTCGCTGTGTGCTTCGATGTACATATGATAAATAAACCCGAAGCTGAAAATGCTGGTGGAACTCAGCAGGCCAGGCAACAGCTATGGAGATCCTGCAGGTCTGCCACGTTTCTCATTGATGGGGAAACTGAAGGAGCTGGACTTGGTGCAGATCGTGCTGCTCCTTGCCTCAAAGGGGCTTCGCAAGAGTCGGTGTGCGAAGGAGGCATGCGGTCTAATAGTGAGTGACCCTCTTAGTCACTTTTCTTGTGATTGCAAGTCCCTTTTGGACATTGTTGATGAGGAATGCTGCAAGTCTGATTGGCTGATTTATTGGCGGACAGCGGGGGCCAACACCGGGAGCAGCGGGGCCTCGGTTGTAGTGAGGACCAGGCCTCAAGCTGCAGTGTCGCTTGTTTACAGCTGCCAGGAGGGAGGTGTCGGAGACAGCGTGCTCCAACAGGGGTGGTGTAGTGCGGTGTCCAGGCTGGAGTTGTGCTGTACCCACCCCAGCATCGGCCCTGCCACTGACATTGTCTAAACCTCAGGTTTTCACAGTGTTTTGAATATCAACAGTTCTGCAGACAAAACTTTGCTGAGGTGAAGGGTTTGATTATTAGGAGTTGACTATATTGTGAATATCCGTGCAAATGTCCAAGTATCAAAAACTGTAATCCAAATTAGAAAAGGAAAATGAATTTGGGTGAGGTATCTTTGACCTGAAATGTGAACTTCTTTCCACTTTGCCTGAGCAGTGTTCTTTTCCCAGCATTTTCCATTTTCATCAATGATCTTTTAATCCATATTTTCAGCTTGTGCCCACTTCACACTTTTCTCTAGACACAGAGGGAGGAGAATTTCCAGGTGTATGAACTATTTGCTATTGTGGTGAACTACATATACCTGTCTGGACATGCTCCCCGCTGACTGCTCCTGTGGCTCCTCCCACAGACCCCTGTATAAAGGCGATTGGAGGCACTGCTCCTCCCTCAGTCTCCGAGATATTGTGTGGTGGTCTCTTGCTGCTAATCGTGGTCTCTTGATGCTAATAAAAGCCTATTGTTCGTCTCCTGTCTCCGAGAGTTATTGATGGTGCATCAGCTATTGGGTGCACAAAGAAGCTGCTTTAACAATTTATCAGTAATACATTTATAATGGCAAATCATCTTAATACCTATTCTATACATTTTACTGAAGACAATGTATTATATTTTAATCCTGCAGGAGATTTTCAGCCTGAAAAGTTGACTGTTTATTCCTCTCCATAGATGCTGCCTGACTTGCTGAGTTCCTCTGGCATTTTGTGCGAGTTGCTTTGAATTTCCAGCACCTGCAGATGCTTTTTTTTGTGTTTATCATTATATTTTGTTGATCACATGGCATGGTAGTATAGTAGTGAGTTCAACTGCTTTATAGTACCAGTGATTATCAGTCAGGGTTGAATTCCCGCTGCTGTCTGTAAGGAATTTGTACGTTCTCCTTATAACCTTATGGGTTTCCTCCGGGTGCTTCCGTCTCCTCCCACGTTCCAAAGAAGCACAGGTTTGGGTTAGTGAGTTGTGGGCATACTATGTTGATGCCTGAAGCCTGCTGACTCTTGTGGCCTCATTGATTTGAATTGATGCCAACACCATAGGCTTCACTGTTTCAATGTCCAGGTGACAAGTAAATCTGACCTTTTTACTTTTATTATCACAGGGTAAAACAAGGTATAATAAGTTGTCCTTAGGAAAGCAAATTATCAATAGTGGCATCTATAATTTATTTTCACACTGTTTCACCTGTAAAATGGATTATGATAAGTTTTACAGCTTAGTAGGTAAAGGGATTAATCAGAGCATTTTGCACCCATTACATCCGCTTTTGATAAATGTTGGTGAATGACTACATGCAGAAATCAATGATGGTTTAACGGCATTCAATTAAAGGCAAGTTCACACCTTGTTAAATTTGATGGTGTAATTTCGGTTTAGTTAAATTCTAGAGAATGTATAAGGCTGTTTGAAATGTTTGGATCAGTTCTGCTCTTTCCTCTCCCATTCAAAGTAGGTGGGAAGAGTTTGGTGCATGTTGAAATTACTGAGGCATATTTCTTCTTGTCGTGGAGCCCTTGACCACTCAGAGCGCTGGAATGCCAGTGGACCAGGAAACTTCTATCAAATCATAAAATTTTTAAGGCACAGGATTACTCTGTAAAAGAGCTATTTACTTAATCTCCTTTCTTTGCAATATTTAATTATTTCATTGGAAACATACAGTATATCTTCTTCCTTTTACCAATCTGAAATGGTTGTAGCTTTCATTACGATTTCTGACAACTCTCTCTTCAATCACTTAATGATGATTACATATTTATAGTTTTACACTCTCTTGTTACAGATGCACAGGCCAATGGAATTATTTTCTTCTCTATTAACCTTTACAAAAGGTTCTTTATCTTTTTCTGTCTGTCTGCATCATAATGAAAGGAGTCTCATTTTTCTGCACTGGCCTGAAAATTAATATCACATTAACCTTTATGAATCTTTACACTGCTCTTGCCTTGATTTCTGCACTCTTTATGAAGTGTAGTACTCAACACGGGCATCATAAGACTATATGATATCGGAGCAAAATTAGTCCATTTGGCCCATCCAGTCTGCTCCATCCTTTCATCATGGCTGATCCAATTTTCTTCTCAGCCCCAATTTCCTGCCCTTCTCCCCATATCCTTTCATGCCCTGACCAATCAAGCTTCTATGAGATTCCCCCTATCTTTCTAAATTCCAGTCAGTACAGATGCAGAGCTATCAAATATTCCTCATATGATAAACCTTTCATTCCCAAAATCATCCTTGTGAAACTCCTCTGAACCTTTTCCAATGCCAGCACATTTTTCCTTCGATAAGGAGCCTAAAACTGTTCACAATACTCAAGGAGAGGCCTCACCAATGCCTTATGAAGCCTCAGCATCACATCCTTTCTCTTGTATTCCAGACCTCTTGAAATGAATGCTAACGTGGCATTTACCTTCCTCACCACGGACTCAACCTGCAAGTTAACCTTCAGGGTGTTCTGCACAAGGACTCCCAAGTCCCTCTGCACCTCAGATTCCTAGAATTTCTCCACGTTTAGAAAATAGTCCGCATGTTTATTTCTACTACCACAGTTCATGACCATGCATTTTCCAACACTGTATTTCATTTGCCACTTTCTTGCCCATTCTCCTAATCTGTCTAAGTCATTCTACAGCCTACTTGTTTCTTCAACACGACCAGCCCCTCCACCAATCATCATATCATCTGTAAACTTGGCAACAAAAGCATCCATTCCACCATCTAAATTATTGACATACAGCACAAAAAGAAGTGATCCCAACTCTGACCCCTGCAGAACACCATGAGTTACTGGCAGCCAACCAGAAAAGGATCCTTTAATTCCCATTCACTGTCTCTTACCAATCAGCCAATGCTCCAACCGTGCCAGTAACTTTCCTGTAATGCCATGGGCTCTTAAGTTGGTAAGCAACCACATGTGTGGCACTTTGTCAAAGGCCTTCTGAAAGTCCAAATATACAACATCTACTACATCTCCTTTCTCTATTCTACTTGTCATCTCTTCAAAGAATTCCAATGGGTTTGTCAGGTAAGATTTTCCCTTAAGGCAACCTGCTGACTTTGTCCTATCTTGTCCTGTGTCACCAAGTACTCCATAACCTCATTCCTAATAATATGGAGCACCTTCATTGCTGTCCTAACTGACAGTGGCATAACGGGCAGTAAGAGTTATTTAAAGGAACACGAATGCTTAATCAACCAATATTCAGTATGTATACAATATTACTCAAACATTACTTGGGTGTTCAACCAGCGTGCAGAAGACAAGCTGTGCAAATACAATGATAAATAAATATTAATAATAAGCAATAAATATTGAAAACATGAGATGAAGAGTCCTTGAGGGTGAGTCCATTGGTTGAAGGTGCGGTATCTTTAAATAATAAAAAGAAAAAGTTTCAAGGTAGGTAAGTCCTGATGAAGGGTCTCAGCCCAATACAACCTGCCTGACCTGCTGAGTTCCTCCATTATTTTGTGTGTGTTATCCTGGATTTCCGGCACCTGAAGGATCTCTGTTGTTTATGAATTCTCTCGTAAAGGGATTGATAGGCTAGCTCTGTCCGGGTGCCGCTCTCTGTGAGGAGTTTTTAAGTTCTCCCCGTGAGCGTGCGGTTTTCGTCATGGTGCTTTGGTTTCCTCTCACATTTCAAAGACCCGCGGGTTAGTAAAACCCATGACTTGCTGCAGGAGTCCTGCAGGCGGCATCTATGGAAATAAATAACCAGCACTGAAAAGGAAAGGGGAAGATGCCAGAATAAAAATGTGGGGGTTGGAGAAGGAGGATAGTGAGAAGGTGATCGGTGAAGCCAGGTGGTTGGAAAGGTCAAGGTCCTGGAGAAGAAGGAATCTGATAGGAGAGTAGAGTGGACCATGGGGGAAAGGGAAGGAGAGATGGCACCAGGAGCAAGTGATAGGCAGGTGAGGAGAGGTAAAAGGCTAGAGTGGGGAATCGAAGAGGAGATGGGGACAAAAAACATTATTGGAAGGAGAAATTGATATTCATCCCATCAGGCTGGAGGCTACCTGTACGGTATATAAGGTGTTGCTCCTCCACCACCCCAAAGGTGGCCTCATCTTGGCACATGAGGAGGCCAAGGACCAACATCCAACATGTTGGAATAGGAATGGGAATGTGAATTAAAATATTTCGCCACCGGTTAGTACAGGTTACATATGGGTTAGTAGTTTAATTGTCCACACAGATGTAATTGTGTGGCATAGGTTCATTGGCTGGAAAGGCCTGTTACTGTGCTGTCTCTCTAAATAATAAAACAAAGATGCAATGCAGACAATTCGTCTGACTGAACAGTCTACAATTTAGATCTTAGTTCGTAAATACAGCATAGGCTATTTGTGACTGAAACATGGAGAAATTTCTCTAAGTGAAGAGTGGATCTACCCCAGAGGTATTAATGGCTGAGTTGTTATGTTAATTCGAATAGATTTCTGGGCATTAGAAGGGGTATATGGATAGAGCTGGGAAATAGCATTGAGGTGGAAGATCAGATTAGATTTATTTATTTGTTACATGTGCATCGAAGCATCAAAACATACAGTGAAATGTGTTGCTTTTGCAGCAATGACCAACCAAGCCTGAGGATTGAGTTTTCACACTTCCAGTACCAATATAGCATGCCCACAACTCACTAATCCTGAACATAACTAGGTGTCTTAGGAATCTGGGCGAAAAACAGAGCACCCCGAGGAAACCCTTGCGGTTATGGGGAGAACATTCAAATTCCTTACCGACAGCTGTGGGAATCAAACCTGGATTCGTGATCGCTGGCACTATAAAGTGATTGAGCTAACCACTACACTACCATGCTGTCCATAATAATTGGTTGGAGTAGGCTTAAAGAGCTGACTGACCTGTTCTGGTTCTCATTTCTTGTATATTCTTATGTTGCACCATGAATGGGTAGAAGTTCATCAAGCATTTCCTTCACTTTTGCCTCACCGCTCACTTCTTGGTAGATCTCTTTTCCCCGCATGATGGATATCTTTCACCTCTTCAGAACTCTCAGTCCACCTGAGCCTTCTCTCTGGCACAGCGCTGAGGACTCATTTTTAGGGATACAACGGTTAGTATTATTTCTTTACTTTTTATTGTTTGCACAATTTGTTCTTTTCTCCCCCAGTTCTATTGTGTTCCTTTCTTTTGTGGCTGCCTGCAAGAAGATGAATTTCAAGGTTGTATGTTGTATACATAGTTCAATAATAAATGTACTTTGAACTTCTCACAACATTTTGATCAGAGATTGTGAACATGGAGATAGAGTGTCTCAATGACTCCACTCACTTTACCCCTCTGAACTTGCTACTTTCTGACAGCCAACCCCCAGCACTTTCAATCAACCCATTGACAAGCTGGTGTTGTTGTAGAGTGACCTCTATACTGCAGAAATTTCTCTAAAAGGACCACAACCTTGTCATGGGGTTTGAAGGCCCAATGTCCGGGAGAGCTGTTAACTGGAGTCAGGACCTTGTGTTTTAGCTCTTGATAGGTTCACACATACCAAACGGGTAGAGGCCAGGTTAAAAGTGGTCCATTGGTCCTCCTGGTTTGGGGGTTCAGCTCAGGGCTAACACCTCTGGCTGGTCAAAAATAAAATGTTGTTATGGAAACAGAAATGTAGAATTATTCTATACAGACAGAGATGGAGGGCCTTCATCGCTGCCCTAAAGGCCAGTGGCATAACGGGTGGTAAGTAAGTGCGGAGATTGAAAACGTTTTAAAATCTATAAACAAGAGATTCTGCAGATGCTGGAAGTCTTGAGCAATAGATTCAAAATTCTGCAGGGGAACTCAGCAAGTCAGGCAGCAGCTATAGAGGAGAATAAACAGTCAACTTTTCAGACTGAGACCAGTTCCAGGCCTGATGAAGGGTCTGGGCATAAAATGTTGACAATTTATTCCCCTCCATAGATGCTACCTGACCTGCTGAGTTCCTCCAGCATTCTGTGTGAGTTGCTCTTAAAATTCATGTATCTCTTGCCAGTCTGTGGAGTGATCACTGGCATAGTGAAACTGTTTCTATTTTACAGCTAACGCCTAGCTATTTGAGTATCGCCAGAATTGTTTTACTTTCTATTTTCAGTAACTTCCTTTGTATTAAAGATTCAATACTATCTACTTACTGTTGAAATATAAGTGGTCGGAGTAAACATGCATCAGTGCAGTTGCCAATGCTCCGAGTCTTAAAAATTAATTTCCTGCCCATTACGGCAAACAATTTAAATAAAATCAATTGAGGCATTAAATGTGTTTTGCTTCCATTTCTTTAGAATGTTGTTAGTGTTCGATAGGGGGGATCGCAGTGAATCCTATTAACTGCTGAAAGGCTTCAATCAAGGGGATGTTGACGGGATGTTTCCTATGGTGGGGAGTTCAGGACCAGAGGACACAGCCTCATAATAGAGGGGTGTCCATTTAGAATGGAGATGAGGAGGAATTTCCTTAGCCAGCCAATGGTAAATCTGTGGGATTCGTTGTCACAAGTGGCTGTGGAGGCCAAGTCACTGGGTATAATTAAGGCAGAGGTAGATAGACAATTGAGATTAGTCAGGGCATGAACGGAGATGAGGCAAAGGCAGGATCAGCCATGATGAAATGGCGGAGTGGATTTGATGGGGCAAATGGCTTAATTCTGCTTCTATATCGTAGGGTCTTATGGTCTTACAAATAAGAAGATGGGAAAAAGATAGTTTGACAGGTGAAATTAAAACATCTTGAGGAATATGTCCAGCCAGAATACTTTTCCTAGGGAATAGCATCCTATCTGTACAAATAATGAACCAATCCCTAAATAGGTTTTCAAAGAAAATCCTGCTGGGGGCACCTAAGGGTGCCCTGTCTGCCCCAGCAACATATTATGTTGGATAACATGAGTTATGGGGAAAGGCTGAATAGATTAGGACCTTAAACATGAGAGATTCTGGAAATCCAAAGCAACAGACACAAAATGCTGGATAAACTCAGCAGGTCAGGCAGCATCCATGCAAATGAATAAATAATCAATGTTTTGGGTTGAGACCTTTCTTCACCCTTCTGGTGTCTTCCCTCTTCCTTTCCCATCCTGATAAAGGGTCTTGGCATCAAGAGTCAACTATTTGTTCAGTTCCATAGATGCTGCCTGACCTGTTGAACTCCTCCACCATTTTGTGTGTGGTGCTTTAGATTAGGACTTTATTCCTTGGAGAGCAGGAGTATCTTATAGTGATATTCAACATTGTGAAAGATGTCGATAGGGTGAGTGCAGGCAGGCTTTCTCCCCTCAGGGTTGAGTGAGACAAGAACCTGAGGTCATAGGTTTAGGGTAAAAGGTGAAGTATTTATGGAGTATCTGAGAGGAAACTTCTTAATTCTGAGCATGTTGTGAATGTCAAATGAGTCGCCAGTGGAAGTGGTAGGTGTGGGTTCAATTATAACAAATAAAGGAAGTTTGGATCAGTTCATGGATGGGAGGGGTATGGTCCGGATGTAAGTGGATGGGATCAGGCAAAATACCAGGGCACATGGTCACGATGAGCGAAAGGTCCTGTTTCTCTGCTGTATTGCTCTTTAATTCTATGATTGGATTTGCACTCGATAAGATGTCACTGTCAAGTGGTTTGAGAGGATCAGTTGTTCAGGACAAAAGGAAAGAGATTCAAGTGGGATTTGAGGGAAGAGCTTTTGTTTACACATCAGGACTGGTTGACATTTGAAACTCACTCCAAAGGAAGTGGTGAAGTCAGAAACAATCTCTACATTTGAGACACTTAGACAGGCATCTGAATAGGAAAGGCATGGAAAGACGTGGACCTAACGCTGGCAAGTTCTTTAGCCAGAGGGTGGTGAGTCCATGGCATTCATTGTCACAGATGGCCATGGAGGCCAAGTCATTGGTATATTTGTTTAGAGTGGACTAGACTCTTATGGCCCTTTGAGCCACACTGTGCAGTAACCCTGACAGCCCGGGCTTAACCCCATTCTAATCACAGGACAAATTATAATGACCGATTAACCAACCTGGAATGACTTGGACAGTGGGAGGAAATCAGAGCATCCGGAGAAAGCCTACGCAGTCACAGGGAGGATGTACAGAGACTCCATATAGAGGATGTCGAGTTTGAACTCCAAGCTCTGACACCCTGAGCTGTAAAATCATCATGCTAACCGCTGCAAGCCTAAAGCAGAGGTTGATAGGCTCTTGATTTGTAAGGGTGTCAAAGGTTATGTGGAAAAGGCAGGGGAATGGGGTTGAGAGAGAAAATAAATCACCCATGACAGAATGGTGGAGCAGACTCGATGGGCTGAGCTCTGCTGTCATATTTTACTGTGCTGTGCATATCTATATTTCTGACCTGATCATTTTACCATGCTGTGAACCAGAAATTGCAACACAACGTTGCTCAGCTATTGCTGAAGTACATCTTCAGAAGAGACCCTGTTAATACAGATTATCTGTAATAGCACAAAGTAATGTAGCATAGGTTTTGAGTTTGTTATCTTCTGAATTATATGAATATTTATTAACATGAGCTATTATAAAAAGCAGCTGATATCCCCCAAAAATACCGTTTTCACTTGAGAAAAGGAGGATCGTTTCATAGTTAATTTAGCAATTTAGAAAAGGCAGATTTGGAGTTTTTGGACTGGTTGTTTGGCTGCATGGTATGGAAGCTCCAATGCACAAGACCAAAAGCAGCTGCAGTGGGTTGTAAGCTCAGCCAACTCCATCACGAGCACAACCCTCCCCACCATCGAGGACACTTTCAAAAGGTGGTGCCTCGGTGGTCGGCATCCATCATTCAGGACCCTCAGCGTCCAGAACATGTCCTCTTCTCATTACTGCCACCAGGGAAGAAGGACAGGAACCTGAAGAGCCACATTCAATATTTTAGCAACAGCTTCTTCCGTCCCGCGATCAGATTTCTTGATGGTCTATGAACCCATGAACATTAACTCACTATTCTCCTTCTGTGCTAGCAATGCCTGATTTAATCCCAGCCTAATCATGAGATAATTTACAATGACTAATTAACCTGCTGATCAGTAGGTCTTTGGACTGTGGGAGGAATCTGGGACACCCGGAATAAATTCATGCAGTTACAGGGATAACGTAGAAACTCCCAACAGATTGAACCCATGTAGTAGAAACATAGACCTACAGCACAATACAGGGCCTTCGGCCCACAATGCCGTGCTGAATATGTCCTTACCTTAGAACTGCCGAGGCTTACACATAGCCCTCTATTTTTCTGAGCTCCATGTACCTATCCAGGAGTCTTTTCAAATACCCTATCAATTCTGCCTCCACCGCTGCCACTGGCAGCCCATTCCACGTATTCACCACTCCCTGTGTAAAAAACTTGCCCCCGACATCTCCACTATACCTAATGTCACCTGTATTGCAAAACATTGCACTAACCACCAAGCTGCCATGCCTTATAGAAATTTTTTTTTGTCTTATACTGACGGAAAACAACAAATTTCACAACATATGTCAGTGATAGTAAACTTGATTCTGTTTCAGTGCTTCACATAATAAAGTACAGTTTCACTTGCTCCTGAGAGACTAGCTATCATCGTCGTCATTGTGTGCCGTGTTGTATGACATGGGCAATCTGAGAAGTTCTAATAAGCTCTTCAAAACATTTGCCTGTCCATCCCCAAATGTAACTCATGGATATCATGTGCTGTCAACCTCGATTTTTTTCCCCCATCAAATTTTCGAGTCACTGCAAGTTGTTTGAGCTTCTCTTTCCTCCATATGCGTCTCAGAAATTTCAGCTATCGTTTCCTGAATGATGACATCAGATTTCTTCTTATTCTGGCTTTTCACAACACTTCTCATTTGTTCCTCTGTCCTTCCATGATATTTTCATCATTTGTCTCAAAAAACACATTTCTGCAGCTTCAAACCTTCCCTCATTCCGCTTTAATATTGTCCAACATTCGCTTCCATGTTAATGCGGGACGAATGCAGTACATCTGCACTCTTGAGTTTCATACCCAGAGAACTGATGTTATTCAAACAAAAGAAAATTTGCGAAAGCTGGAAATCCAAAGCAACACACCTAAAAGAAACTCAACAGGTCAGGCAGCATCAATGGAGAAAAGTAAACTGCCAACGTTTCAGGCCAAGACCCTTCTTCAGGACTCCTCTTTACTCTTTTCCACAGATGCTGCCTGGCCTGTTGAAATTATGTTATTCTTTAGTACCTTGCTCAAATGCTCGAACGTGCATTTAGCAATCCCAATCCTTCTTCTAATTTATGTGTAGCTCATTAGAGATGAGTTTTACATAAATGGTTGGAACAGATGAAAGCATATTTTCACTTTTGAAAACCAGCCAAAACTGGAAATAGCTCAAGGATGGTGCTGACAGTTTCCAGGAGGGGTGGTGTGACACTAAATGGCTCTCCCTTGTGAGGCTTCTTGATGGATGAAGTGGGACCCATGTTCATTATGGTCCTGAAACCCCATAATCAGTGGCAATATTCGATTCAGGTATCTGTATCTGCAAGCTGCAGTTAGCATTTCACAAACCTCTCAACATTTGGTTGCCAGCACAAAAGATAAAAATGCCAAGGGATGCGTTTCCATATCAAAAATGTCCCAGGGGTATTTCAGCACAATGTCTTCCTCATTTCATGGTGTATTATTGCCAAGATCATAAAATGTGATCTGATCAACGTCAGTCAGTAATTAATTCAAATGAACCACACTCTTTCACAACATCAACACAAGGGCAAAATATGACCTGGAAACAAATCACTAAATAGAGCATGCCCGGTCCAATTTACCAATGGGTGGGACTTTAACAACAAATCTTTGGAAACAGCCAAACAGAACCTTTTGCGTACAAATTATATGCACATAAAGCACAAATTTCTTGTCACCCGTTTGTTGGTCCTTGATTCTGGTGTTTATAAAACTACACACAACCCCCTTTGCAAGGCTTTTTATGGAAGTTCAATAGAGTCATAAAGTCAATGGAAAGTACAGCACAGAAATAGGCCCTTCAGCCCATCTAGTACATGTCAAAACCACAAACTGCTTACTCCCATTGACCTGCACTGGCCCTGCATATCACTACCATCAATGTACCTGTCAAAATTCTCTTAAATGTTGAAATTGAGCTCACATGCAGCACTTGTGCTGGCAGCTTATTTCACACTCTCATGACCCTCTGAGTGAAGAAGTTTCCCCTTATGTTCCCCTTAAACTTCTCACCTTTAATCCATGACCTCTGGTTATAGTCTCACCCAACATCAGTGGAAAAAGCTTCCGTGCATTTACCCTATCTATACCCCTCATAATTGTGTATACCTCCATCAAATCTCCTCTCAATCTTCTACATTCTAAGGAATAAAGTCCTAACCTATTAACTCTTTCCTTATAATTCACATCCTTTTTTTTTACCAACCAGCTTTATCTTGGTAGGGGTATAGATTTTTTAAATAATATAATAAACCATACTATTGTATTTCATCATTCAATTTATTTTATTTGATTGATCATCAATATGGGATACCATGATTGTATCAGTGTGATTTATACACTTTGTATTATTTTATTTTGATTTATAATAAGTATCCTTATGAATTCTGTATTTGTGTATATGAAACTGAATAAAAATATTGGAAAAAGAAAAGGAAATTTTCTCTGTATTCTTTCAACCTTATTTACATCTTTCCTGTAGGTAGGTGACCAGAACTGCACACAATACTCCAAATTAGACTGCACCAATGTCTTATACAACTTCAACATAACCACCCATATAATAAATATATTATCCTCCAATAGTGTTCTTATTTACTCAAATAACTTAACGGAACTAATATGTTTAGTTAAGCACTTCCTTCCTCAGTATTTTGATAAGGACTTGAGAAGGTGACACAGGTGGTGTTGTCTGACATCTCCAGTAACCCAGGCCCGACCCTGACCTCAAATGCTGCCTACCTGGAGTATGAACAATCGCACTGTGACTGCGTGTATCTCCCCTTGGTACTCTAGTTTTCTCCCGCGCTCCAAACACATACCAGGTTGATTTTTGCTGTACATGAATCCTAGTGCAGGTAGGAGAACTCGGGCAGCAGAATACTGCAGCAGTTAGTGCTTCACTTTACAATCCCCGCAATCACCAGTCAAGGTTTGATTCCAGCGCTGACGGTAAGGAGTTTACATGTCCTCCCTGTGTTCCCTTTGGGTGCTCTGGTTTCTTCCCACAATTTTGATTGGACAGACTGGCCCTTCAGCCTGCAGATAATGAAGATCAGGTGCTGCGTCAGGGGGAACTGAGCTGGACTGAATGTGCCCGGAATCTTTCCATAACTTCATGGTTCGGTGCTTTATATTCTGTGTTTTTCACTCAATTTTTTTGCCGTTTGCATGATTTGATTTTTTTTTGTGTGTTAGGTATGAGTTTCATCGCTTTCTGTGGGAAGACGAATCTCAGGATTGTATACTGCAGACTTACTATGATGATAATGTACTCTGAGTATTTGACTTCCTAAGACATTCGGTTTGGATGAGCGAGTTGTGAGCATGCTATGTTGGCCCTTGCAGCTTGCCCCCAACACAGTCCTTGCTGATTTGAAATGTCACAAATGAGGCACCTGACTGTATGATTTGATCTTTCAATGTATACATGTCAAGTAGAGCTAATCTTTCTTTATTTCTTAAAGTGAGGGATGAAAGGGAGCGCAGATATTTCACTATCAAGAGGGAAATAAGTTGGAGAAAGGAACTGATTGGAATGTTCTGACTGGATGGGTCAAAACATCCTCTTCATTGTTGTTTGGAAAATGTAAAATAAGTCTGGGGGGGGAGAGGGAGGGAGGGAGGGAGGGAGGGAGAGAGAGAGAGAGAGAGAGAGAGAGAGGGGGAGAGAGAGAGAGAGAGAGAGAGAGAGAGAGAGAGAGAGAGAGAGAGAGAGAGAGAAGTATGGAAATGGCAAAATATTCTTCTTCACAGATAAAGTTACATAACATATATCAGCTATTTTATACAATCAAGGGTGCAGCAACATTAGGGGAATCAAAGAATATGAGGATAATGTTGGAAGGTGGTGCTGTGCTAGAAGAAAAGCCATGAACTCAATAAATGGTGCAGTAGACTCAAACGGGCTGACAAAGCTCCTACAGTACTGTGCAAAAGTCTTCGGCAGATACCGTATGTATAGCCTAAGACATTTACGCAGTACTGGAGTGGACAGCGAGTTTGTAAATCTGGCGGGAGCAAAGGATGTTGGGAATGGCGAGGGTGGAGTGCCATGGGAGGGATGTGGGACAGATGGCAGAGAAGGAATGGCAGGGGTGGGGTATTGTGCGGGTGGGTGTAGACACACCCAGCCCTGAGACACCAGGCAAGATTGTTTGATTCCAAACAATTGGTTTATTGATTATTCCAGAATGTCTCTCTGATGCTTCCTGCTTTCCTACCCTCTCCCCTCTCCTTTTCCCAACCATGATTCCCCTCTTACTGCCCCCTTCCCACTCTTAGTCCACAATAGAGACCCATATCAGAATCAAGTTTATCACCACTGACAGGTCATGAAATTGTTTTTTTTGTGACAGTATTTCAGCGCAGTACATAAAATTACTACAGTAATATGCAAAAGTCTCAGACGCCCTTACTATATATACTGTGTATGTTTTCTTTGCCCAGTACTTTATATCTTCTGTTTTAATTTTGATATCGGTGCTATCTACCTAATTATATTTTCATTGTTTCACCATTTCTATATAACATCCTTGAGCAGGGATTTCATGATATATTCTGTTTTCAATATTAAGCCAAGTGATTTACAGCGCTTGAACTTGTCCTACCTTCTTTTTCAAATATAGTAATCACTTTATCAGTCTGCCTGTCCTTGGGCATTGTTCCCTTTACCACTTTATCACTTACCTTACAAAACATGGAGAAGATGCAATCCATCAAGTTCAAGGTAACTCTTTATATTTGCAGACACAAGAGACTGGAGATGCTGGAACTTGGAACGAAAAAAACACAAGCTGCTATGGGAACTGAGCTGGACGGACAGTAGGGAAATGGAAAAGGCCACATTTTGGGTCGAGTTTCTTCACGTAGCCAACTTTGTCGTGGTTTTGAGGCTAGCCTGCCTCAGTGGCTCAGAGAGCCATGTTTGCTGGAGTCAGGGCTTTATGCTTTGGCTCTTGGTGGGGTCACCCATGACAAACAGGTCAAAGGGGAGAGGCCAGACTAAGAGTGGTCCACCGGTCCTCCAGTTTAGAGGTTCAGCTCAGGGTTAATAATCCTGGCTGTTAAAACAAAATGGTTATGGAAACAGCAACGAAAATTCCTTCTACATCTGAGTGTGACAGTATTTCTGAGTCCCCACCCAGGACTAGCGTGACTGACAGTAGCGAAAACTGAGAGGAAGCTACTGACATGATGAAGGAAGCCCTGAAACACCAGCAGAGATGAAGGAGCGTCATTGCTGCCCTAAATGCCAGTAGCGTAATGGGCAGTAAGTCACTGAAAGAGTAGAGGGGAGATGAAGAGGTGAGGGAGAGATGCAGGGAAAGCTTGCCAGGGGATGTGGTGCAAGTAATAAAATAGCAACATTTGAAGGCCTTAAGAGAGGCAGATGAAGAGACACCAAACAGAGGGATTCTAGACCCCGTGCAAGCAGCTGTGCAGTTTAAATTGTCATTATGCTTGGCATAAACACTGTTGGCTGAAGGACATATGATTATATTGTTCACTGTTTATGTACAGTACAGTGCAACATTCTTAAATATAGCTAGGGTGCCTAAGACTTTTGCACAGTAAATGTAGTAAATATTTTTGCCACAAGAAAAACAGACTTCGTGATATATATGAGTGATGATAAACCTGATTCTAATATGGGTCTCTATTGTGGACTGAGAGTGGGAAGGGGTCAGGGACAGAGGAATCATGGTTGGGAAAAGGTGAAGGGAGAGGGGAGGGAGTGGGAAGCACCGGACAGACATTATGTGATAATCAATAAACAAATTGTTTGGGAGCAAATGACTTTGCCTCGTGTCCCAGGGCTGGGTGTTTCTTCTTCTGCGCACCCTATCTTGCCCCTGGGACTCTTTTTCTGCCATCTGTCCCACATCCTTCCCATGGTGCTCCACTCTCGCCATTCCCAATATCCTACTCTCTCCATTTCATGTTCCACGTTGACAAATACAGTACTCTATATATATACCTAAGACTTCTGCACAGTACTGTATATAAAATACTGAATAGGTGTATAGATCAAGTAGGTATCACAAATATCTGTTCTTTTTATCAGCTGGAAGCATATGTAGATTTAACGCAACAGGTAAGAAGTTTAGAGGGGTTCTGAGGGGACCTTTTTGATCTGGAGTGTGGTGAGTGCGTGGAATGGACATCGGCAAAGGGTGTGGAAGGAGAGTCACACACTAAATGTTTTCGGAATGTACTCTTCTCCTCTGTCATCAGATTTCAGAATGATCCATGAAAACCATGAACATTTCCTCACTCTTTTACTTTTATGTTTATTTTTTATTTCTTGTGGTAACTTGTAGTAATTTTTAGATACCGCTGCTGAAAAACAACAACTTTCATGACATACATCAGCGATAATAAACCTGTTTCTGATTCTGACTCTGACAACACTTAGGAGGTTGTCATGAGCCCTGTAGTCCTGTGCACCTGTATTTGTTAATGGTTGTCTCATCTAGAGTCACAGATAGTTTGTGCTTTATATTTAATCTTGTCAAGTTTATTTTGACCGGCACCGGTTTTCTGCACACTTTGATCATTTAAAGTGGATTCCTTACTAGTGCTTATCGCGGGGTCCTTGTGCTTTGGGAATGATTCATCTCATGGTGTCGCTCAATCAAGCTGCTGATGTTCTGTGGGAATTCCTATGAATAAACTCCTGTTTCTTTCTCTACATGGGAATCTGTTATTCCCACGTGGGTTCAGTTGTTTGTCAGTGCACACCTTGACAGAGGTGTTTGGCTGAGTTTCTTGATTGTATAGGCATTGTGGGATATGAACCAAGTGCTGGAAGATAGAATGAAAACAGATGGGTGCCATCTATATTAATCCCACTCTACGCATATCCTGGGACTAAATGACTATGATTCTACACACTATGAATAGGTCCTGTGTTCTGGCATTTATCTCAGTCATGAGAGATATCCGTCTCTATGTCACCAAATCTAATACTTGCTCTCTCCTTCCTTCAGCCCATTCTCCTTTGTGGCAGCAATTGTGTGTGTTGCTTTTGGGCTACCACCTTTCTACCTTGATGAAGAGTGAAGTGGCATTCAACTAAATGGAGTCCTTCCAAAAAAGGCATGGTCTCACATTTCTCATGGGGTCAGAAAGGGAGAGACAGCACAAAATGGCCCTTCAATCCACTGAGTCCCTGATGACCACCAGACACCCAATCTTTCACTAACCCAATTTATACTCCCCACATCCCGAAGAACTCTCGCAAATTCTATCACTCATCTGCACTCTAGGGGAAACTTATCAACCCACACACTTCTGAGAAATGTAAGGTAATCAGAATATCTTCAGATAAACCATGCAATCACAGGTGGAACTTGAATACTCAGCACAGACATGTTCCAGGTATCAGGATTGAACTCTGGTTGCTGTGAGACAATGAATTTACTAGCTGCTTCGTGTCTTTTGGCCAGTTGCAGAACGTCAGCAATGTATGGCAAAACATACTGGAAACCAGTGTTATAGAGCTGAGGATGAGCCAGCAGGTTTACAAGTAGATGATGGGTGTAACATAAAAATAAGGAAGGACAAGCCAATGATTGGGTACAAATGCAGACAGAGTTAAATTGTACCACAGAGGCAAAATTTGTCAGAGGGCGCTGAAAAAGGCATGTAATAAGGGTAATGTCACAATTGTAATGGGGGACATCAATATGCAAGAGGATTGGGAATATCAGTTTGCTGTCAGGTTAGAAAGGAGAGAATTTATTGAATGCCTACAAGATGACTTTTCAGAGCAGCTTGTTATTGACCCTACTATAGCAAAGGTTATCTTAGACTGGGTGTTGTGTAATAACTCAGATCTTTTTAGGGAGCTTAACGTAAAGGAACCCTGAGGAGACAGTGATCATAATATTGTTGAATTCATACTGGAATTTGAGAGGGAGAAGCACAAGTCACATGTATCAGTATCGCAATGGAATAACGGGAATTACAGAGGCACGAGAGAGGAGCTTGTCCAGGGGGATTGGAGGAGGATACTGGCGGAGGTGACAGCAGAGCAGAGGTGACTGAAGTTTCTGGGAATAGTTCACAAGGCACAGGATAGATATGTCCCACAGAAGAAGTTGTTCCCATATGGCAGGACTAGGCAACTGTGGCTGACAAAGGAAGTTAAGGACAACATAAAAGGCAAGGAAAGAGCATGTAAGGTAGCAAAGGTGAGTAGGAAGTTGAATAATTGGGAAACTTTTAAAATCCAACAAAAGGCAATGAAAGAAGGTATAAGAAGGGAAAAGATGAACTATGAGGGCAAACTGGCCAATAATATAAAGCAGGATATTAAAAGTTTTCTCAGTTATATAAAGAGTAAAAGGGAGCTGAGAGTTTTTAGTGGACCACTGGAAAAAGATGCTGGTGAGTTAGTAATGAGGGACAAAGAAATGGCAGATGAACTTAATAGGCATCTTTCATCACTCTGGAAGACTCTAGCAGAGTCAGGGAGCAGGAGTGAGTGCCATTGCTATTACAAAGGAAAAAGTGCTAGAGAGACTCAAAGATCTCAAGGTGAATAAGTCACCTGGGCCAGATGGACTACACTCCAGAGTCCTGAGAGAGTTAATGGATGAGTTGGTCATTATCTTTCAAGAATCACTTGATTCTGGCATGATTCCAGAGAACTGTAAGTTTGCAAATGTCACTCCAGTCTTTAAGAAGGAAGGAAGGCAAAAGAAAGGAAATTATAGGCTAATTAGTTGAGAAAGTGTTGGAATCTATTATTAAGGATGTGGTTTTGGAGTACTAGGAGAAGAATGATAAAATAAGTCAAAGTCAACATGGTTTCTGTTAAAGGGAGTTCTTGCCTGATGAATCTGTTAGAGTTCTTCAAGGAAGTAACAAGCAGAGTGGAGAAAGGAAAGGCAGGGAATGCCATTTACTTGGGTTTTCAGAAGGCATTTGATAAGGCGCCACACATGAGACATTTGATAAGGGGCCTTTTCTGTCTGGCTGCTGGTGACTAGTGATATTCCTCAGGGGTTAGAATTTGGTCCGCTATTTGTTATCTAAATGGGGAGAAGGTTCAAACATCGGAGGTACAGAGGGATTTAGGAGTCCTTGTGCAAGACTCCCAGAAGGTTAATTTACTGGTTGAGTCTGTGGTAAAGAAGGCAAATGCAATGTTGGCATTTATTTCAAGGGAAGTAGAATATAAAATAAAAGAGATAATGCTGAGGCTTCATAACACACTAGTCAGGCCACACTTGGAGATTTGGAATATTGTCAACAGTTTTAGGCCTCATATCTCAGAAAGGATGTGTTGTCATTGGAGAGAGTCCAGAGGAGGTTTAACAAACTCAAGTATTTTTCACACTCACTGGCAGAAAGCAGTAGAGCAGCTAAACTATCAGTTTATCACCTTTCTCATTTTTCATTGGCTAAGTATTAGCATATTACCCATGTGATGTAATTGTTTTAATTATGTAGCCTTGATGCACCATCAATAACTCACTCTGAGACGTAAGGCGAGATATCGGCTTTTATTGACTGGAAGAAGGAACCAGGAGTGAGTGACCATTATACTATGTCCTGGAGACTAGAGAGAGAGAGCATAGGCCTCAGATCGCCTTTATACAGGGGTCTGTGGGAGGAGCCACAGGAGCAGTCAGCAGGAGCATGTCTAGACAGGCACACGTAGTTCACCACAAGCCTATTAACTAATTCATTCCTATCTGAGGAATTTTCTTAACTTTATCTAAAAAAAAGTGAGGGATTTTTCAGAGGTACCAACTTGCTTCCTGGCTTCTCTGTTATTCATTTGTCTTAAACTCTTAGCATCTTCTCTCAGCTTTATGTAGTTCCCTTAGTATTTGTATGTTTGTTTGTACTCTAAAATAAACTGAAATCTTGGAATTAAGACTGCTTGCCATTTTTCGCCAAGGATCAGAAAATGAACAGAGATTCAACACACATGAGGAGAGCTCGATATCTCTGGGCCCATACTAGATGGAGTTTAGAAGCATGGGGGTGGGGATCTCATTAAAGGCTACTGAATACTGAATAGAGTGGATGTGGAGAGAATGATTCCATCAATAGGAAGCTCCAGGATCCGAGGGCACAGACTCAGAATGAAGGGATGTCTCTTTTGGACTGAGATGAATAGGAATTTCTTCAGCCAGCAGGTGGTGAATCTGCGGGATTCGTTGCCATGGAAGGTTGTGGAAACAAAGGCATCGGATATACTTAAGGCAGTGTTTGAAAGGTGTGGGATTGTTAAGGGGGTCCAGCCACTCAATGGGCTGAATGGCCAAATTCTGCTCCTATATTTTATAGTCTTATAGCCTTATTAATTATTTCCCACTGCTGACCTAGTTGGTGATTGTGATCAGCTTTGTCTGGTAGCCCACTGAGAGCAAGAACCCTTTGACAAGCCACATGCGGCAAAGGATTAATTTTAGCACACCGTCTTATGCACTTTGTTCAATTAGGGATACAGTGTTTCTGCGGTTCCTTTACACTAATATTTCACTTCTGTTTTCTTTCTATGGTAATCTTTAATTATAGGTTGCAAAACAAACATGAAGGGGAGCCATTTGATTAAATAAGCTCCGAGGAGATGCTCAGTTACGTTAGCTGCTGTTGAAGGCACAGTGGCCGTCAGTAGCATGATTAATGTTCAGGGACAAATGACTGATGTGCTGTCCAGTCCTCAGGTAGATTTGGGGTCAGCAACAGGGCGAAACAACAGCAAGGCATACCTGTTCAGATGTCTTTCCATTTCTTGTATTTTTTCTTTCTTACAGGTAATAGGCCAAATCTCTGGAATATCTCCCCAAAGTTTTTCCCTCGCTACCTCACCAGAATCAGAAACATGTTTAATATCAAAATTCAGGGTACATTTGTTATAGCAAAATATATATACTCTGAACAACCTTGATATTCACCTCCTTACAGCCAGCCACAAAACAAAGTAACCCAATAAAACCCATTAAAAAAGACTGTCAAACACCCAGGGTGCAGAAAAAAAAGAACAAATCATGCAAACAGTAGAAGGAAGCAAATAACGTTCAGAACTGCACAGCCATGAAGCCGGTCTCAGCTGGCCTAGGAACTCGATGGCCTCCGTTCGGCACAAAAACGAGTAAACCTCACAAAGCAGTGAGCTGAAAACCAGACCACCCCTCTCCTTTCACCCCAGCACCCTGACCCTTTCAATCTGGCCCAGTGCTTAAGTCAGCCAAACAACGGTTTGTTCCCCGTTCTCGGACCCCAGCCCTGCTGCTTCAGGCCTGGGATCCATCGGTACCCAACCTTTCCAATCAAGCCCAGGATTTAATTGGTCAGACATCATCTTGTTCCATGCACTAAATTATTGTCTTGTTGCAGCATCACAGCTATTTATTTAAGCATTTGTGTGGCTTTCTTCAGTTTCAGCCGTTTCGGCACCTATCGAATCTAATTTTGTTTTCTGTGCTCTGATGTTTATATTGCTTGTACTGATGTGAACAAATTGGACCATCAATGTGATGAATCTTGCGGGGAAGAAATGTTACTATAATATCATAAGACCATAAGACAAAGGAGCAGAAGTCGGCCACTTGGCCCATCGAATCTGCTCTGCCATTTTAACATGAGCTGATCCAATCTGCTCTTTAGTCCCATTCCCCCGCCTTCTCACCATAACCTTTGATGCCCTGACTACTCAGATACCTGTCAATCTCTGCCTTTAATACACCCAATGACTTGGCCTCCACTGCTGCCCATGGCAACAAATTCCACAGATTCACCACC
Source organism: Hypanus sabinus (assembly GCF_030144855.1). Lineage (NCBI taxonomy): Eukaryota > Metazoa > Chordata > Chondrichthyes > Myliobatiformes > Dasyatidae > Hypanus > Hypanus sabinus. The sequence goes on along the minus strand of NC_082715.1, from coordinate 14,944,386 downwards.
CTCTGGCTAAAAAAAAATTTCACATCTCTGTTCTGAATGGGTGCCCTGTAATCGTCAAGTCATGTCCTCTCGTACTAGATTCCCCCAGCATGAGATACAACTTTGCCACATCCACTCTGTCCATGCCTTTCAACATTCGAAATGTTTCTCTGAGGTCCCCCCTTATCCTTCTAAACTCCAAGGAGTACAGTCCAAGAGCAGTCAAACTTTCCATATGTTAACCCTCTCATTCCCGGAATCATTCTAGTGAATCTTCTCTGAACCCTCTCCAATGTCAGCACATCCTTTCTTAAATAAGGAGCCCACAACTGTACACAGTATTCCAAGTGAGGTCTTACCAGTGCCTTATAGAGCCTCAACATCACATCCCTGCGCCTATACTCTATTCCTCTAGAAATGAATGCCAACATTGCATTGGCCACCTTCACCACCGACTCAACCTGGAGGTTAACCTTAAGGGTATCCTGCATGAGGACTCCCAAGTCCCGTTGCATCTCAGAACTTTGAATTCTCTCCCCATTTAAATAATAGTCTTCCCGTTTATTTCTTCTACCAATGTGCATGACTGTACACTTTCCAACATTGTAATTCATTTGCCACTTCTTTTCCCATTCCCCCAATCTATCCAAGTCTCTCTGCAGACTCTCTGTTTCCTCAGTCCTACTGGCCCCTCCACCTATCTTTGTATCATCAGCAAACTTAGCCACAAAGCCATCTATTCCATAATCCAAATCGTTGATATACAACGTAAAAAGAAGCGGCCCCAACACTGACCCCTGTGGAACACCACTGGTAGCCAGCAGCTAACCAATATGGGATCTCTTTATTCCCACTCTCTGTTTCCTGCCAAACAACCAATGCTCTATCCACGTATGTAACTTTCCCGCATTTCTATGGGCTCTTATCTTGTTTAGCAGCCTCATGTGCGCCACCTTGTCAAAAGCCTTCTGAAAATCCAAATACACAACATCCACTGCATCTCCCTTGTCTAGCCTACTTGTAATTTCCTCAAAAAATTGCAATAGGTTTGTCAGGCAGATTTTTCCTTTAAGGAAACCATGCTGAGTTCTGCCTATCTTGTCATATGCCCCCAGGTACTCTGTAACCTCATCCTTGACAATTGACTCCAACAACTTCCCAAACACTGATGTCAAGCTAACAGATCTATAATTTTCTTTTTGCTTCCTTGCCCACTTCTTAAATAGCGGAGTGACATTTGCAATCTTCCAGTCCTCTGGAACCAGGCCAGAATCTATCGACTTTTGAAAGATTATTGCTTATGCCTCTGCAATCTCCACTGCTACCTCCTTCAGAACACGAGGGTGAATTCCATCTGGTCCAGGAGATTTATCTACCTTTAGACTATTCAGCTTCCTGAGTACTTTCTCTGTCGTAATTGTGACTGTGCATGTTTCCCTTCCCTGACACCCTTGAATGTCCAGTACATTCCTCAGTGAAGACTGATGCAAAATACTCATTCTGTTCCTCTGCCACCTCCTTATCTCCCATTAGAATTTCTCCAGAATCATTTTCTATCAGTCCTATATCTACTCTCACCTGTCTTTTACTCTTTATATACTTGAAAAAGGTTTTAGTATCCTCTTTGATATTATTTGCTAGCTTCCTTTCATAGTACATCTTTTCCCTCTTAATGACCTGCTTAGTTTCCTTTTGTAAGCTTTTAAATCTTCGGAATCTTCTGTCTTCCCACTAATTTTTGCTTCCTTGTATGCCCTCTGCTTTGCTTTTACTTTGGCTTTGACTTCTCTTGTCAGCCACGGTTGCATCCTTTTTCCATTTGAAAATTTCTTCTTCTTTGGAATATATCTGTCTTGCACCTTCCTCACTTCTCGCATAAACTGCAGCCACTGCTGCTTTGTCATCCTTCCTGCTAGTGTCCCTTTCCAGTCTTTAATGATAAAGAAAATATTGGAGGAAATCTGCTAACTAAATCTATGAGCTACCCCTTTCAAACCCACCCAGTTACTCACAACCTCAATTACAATTTACTTTAAAATTCTGAGCACATATGCATTTTACTTTAGTTATACTCCTTTTTAAACTATGTAAGATATTAGCTTCATACCGTTCCGCTTGACAGATCAAAAATAAACAAAATCTATGTTGCAAAAATAAAAATTAGCTATTCCAGCAGCAGATTTGTATGTCAAATGTTTTATAATTTTGACTATTAATCCAGATTATTTATTGAATGATACAGCATGGAATAGGCACTTCGAGCCACACTGCCCTGTAACATCTTGACTTAATCTGAGCCTAATCACGGGACAATTTACAATGACCAGTTAACCTACCAACTGGTTCGTGTTTAAATTGTGGGAGGAAACCAGAGCACCCAGAGGAAACCCACGTGGTTATGGGAAGAACGTACAAACTCCGTACAGGCAGCAATGGGAATGGAGAAACTGTTGCCTTTGTTTTTCAAATGAAGTTCAGATAATGATGATAGCAGTCCTGATATAGGATCTCGGCCCAAAATGTTGACACTTCATTCCTTTCCATAGGTGCTGCTTGAACTAGAGGGCACAGCCACAAAATTGAGGGCTGACCCTTTAGAGCGGACATAAGGAGCAATTTTTTTAGCTGGAGGGTAGTAAATCTGTGGAACGCTCTGATTCTGGAATTGTTCAGGAAGATAGGAAAATTGCAAATGTCACTCTATTCTTCAAGAAGTGAGAGAGGCAGAAGGAAGTAAATAATAGGCCAGTTAGTTGGATCTCAGTGGTTGGGAAGATGTTGGAGACGATTGTTAAGGATGTGATTTCAAAGTGTTTGATGGTACATGATAAAATAGGCCATGGTCAGCATGGTTTCCTCAAGGGAAAATCTTACTTGACAAATCTGTTGGAATTCCTTGAAGAAATAACAAGCAGGATAGACAAAAGAGATTTGGTTGATGTTGTGTATTGGGAGTTTCAGAAGACCCTTGAAAAGGTACCACATATGAGGCTGCTTAACAAGCTACGAACCTATGGGATTACAGAAGAGATTTGAGCATGGATGAAGCAGTGTCTGATTGGCAGGAGGCACAGAGTGGAAATAAAGGGAGCCTTTTCTGGCTGGCTTCCAGTGACCAGTGGTTTTCCACAGGAGTCCGTGTTGGGACTGATTCTCTTTACATTATAGTTCAATAATTTGGATGATGGAATTGATGGTTTTGCTGCTAAGTTTGCAAATGATTTGAAAATGGGTAGAAGGGCAGATAGTTTTGAGGAAATAGAGAGGCTAGAGAAGGACTTCAACAGATTAGGACAATGGCAGTGTTGGGAAGTGTATGTGATGCATTTTGGTTGAAGCAATGAAATGGTCAATTATTTCTAAATGGAGAGAAAATATGAAAAACTGAAGTGCAAGGGAATTTGGGAGTCCTTTTGCTGGATTCCCTAAAGTTTAATTTGTAGGTTGAGGCTATGGTGAGAAAGGCAAATGCAATGTTAGCATTCATTTCAAGAGGACTAGAACATGTGATGTTGAGATTTTATAAAACACCGGTGAGGCCTCACTTGGAGTATCGTGTGCAGTTTTGGGTCCATAAGTCAAGTCAAATCAAGTCAACTTTTATTGTCATTTCGACCATAACTGCTGGTACAGTGCATAGTAAAAATGAGACAGCGTTTTTCAGGACCATGGTTTACATGACACAGTACAAAAACTAGACTGAACTACGTAATATATAAAAAAACACAGAGAAAGCTATACTAGACTACAGACCTACACTGGACTGCATAAAGTGCACAAAAACAGTACCGGCATTACAGTAAATAATAAACAGGACAGTAGGGCAAGGTGTCAGTCCAGGCTTCGGGTATTGAGGAGTCTGATAGCTTGGGGGAAGAAACTGTTATATAGTCTGGTTGTAAGAGCCCGAATGCTTCGGAGCCTTTTCCCTGACGGCAGGAGGGAGAAGAGATTGTACGAGGGGTACATGGGGTCCTTCAAAATGCAGTTTCCTTTGCGGATGCAGCATGTAGTGTAAATGACTGTGAAGGCGGGAAGAGAGACCCCAATGATCTTCTCAGCTGACCTCACTATCCGCTACAGGGTCTTGCGATCCGAGATGGGACAATTTCTGAACCAGGCAGTGATGCAGCTGCTCAGGATGCTCTCAATACAACCCCTGTAGAATGTGATGAGGATGGAGGGTGGGAGATGGACTTTCCTCAGCCTTAGCAGAAAGTAGAGATGCTGCTGGGCTTTCTTTGCTATGGAGCTGGTGTCAAGAGACCAGGTGAGATTCTCCGCCAGGTGAACACCAAGAAATTTGGTGCTCTTTACGATCTCTACCAAGGAGCTGTCGATGTTCAGCGGGGAGTGGTCGCTCCATGCCCTCCTGAAGTCAACAACCATCTCTTTTGTTTTGTTTACATTAAGAGACAGGTTGTTGGCTCTGCACCAGTCCGTTAGCCGCTGCACCTCCTCTCTGTAAGCTGACTCATCGTTCTTGCTGATGAAACCCACCACGGTCATGATTTAGGTGAACTTGATGATATGGTTCGAGCTGTGTGTTGCAGCACAGTCGTGGGTCAGCAGAGTGAACAGCAGTGGACTGAGCACACAGCCCTGGGGAGCTCCCGTGCTCAGTGTGATGTTGTTGGAGATGCTGCTCCCGATCCAGACTGACTGAGGTCTCCCAGTCAGGAAGTCTAGGATCCAGTTGCAGAGAGAGGTGTTCAGGCCCAGTATGCTCAGCTTTCCAGTCAGTTTCTGAGGGATGATTGTGTTGAATGCTGAACTGAAGTCCATGAACAGCATCCGAACATTTGTGTCTTTTTTGTCCAGGTGGGTTAGGGCCAGGTGGAGGGTGGTGGCAATGGTGTCGTCTGTTGAGCGATTGGGACGGTACGCAAACTGCAGGGGGTCCAGTGAGGGAGGCAGCAGGGTCTTGATATGTTATAAGCTTAGAAAGGATGTGTTGCAATTGAAGAAGGTTCAAAGGAGGTTCATGAAAATGCTTCCAGGATTAAATGGCTTGTCATATGAAGGCCATTTGATGGCTTAAGGCTTGTATTCATTGGAATTCAGAAGAATGAGGGGTGACCTCATTGAAACCTATCGAATGGTGAAAGGCCTTAAAAGTGTGGATGTGGATGATGTTTCCTTTGATGGGTGTCTAAGACCAGAAATCACAGCTTTGGAATAAAGGGGCATCCTTTTAGAAACAGGGATGAGGAGGATTTTCTTTAGCCAGAGAGTGGCGAACCTATGGAATTCATTGCCACAAGCAGCTGTGGAGGCCAAGTCTTTATGTATGTTTAAGGTAAAGGTTGATAGATTTTTGATCAGTTAGGGCATGAAGGGAAATGGGGAGAAGGCAGGAGCCTGGTGCTGAGAGGGAAATGGGCCAGTCATGACGAAATGGCGGAGGAGTCTCGATGGGCCAAATGGCCTTATTCTGCCCCTATATCTTATGATCTAATGGAAATTAGAATGGAGCTCCAGGTATGTGCTTCCTAAAATGCTGCAGTGTACAATCCCAATCTTGATTAATCCCAATCTTCCTTCCTCAGATTCCCAACTGATGTATTCAACACTGGTACCCTTTTACAATATTTAATTGAGACAGTCAACAGTAAGGTCATGTGTTTACTTTGGGCTGATGAAAATTCTTTGCTCTTTGGGTAGAGTGATGAAGAAGAAGGAGCATCATAGGAATGATATTATAAGATTCCTAATAAAGATAAACTTCATTAGGGTCACATGAAGCCATGGGAGTAGGTGGTGGATGGTCGTATGATTAACTGATGCACATCTCAAGTCCTGGTTACCTGATTACTGATGCCAGGCAGATGATCTCTGAAGAGTATTGATAATGGTTGGTATTACCCATGTAGTAAAGACACTGTTCAGAAGAAGGCAATGGCAAACCACTTCTGTAAAAAAATTTCCCAAGAACAATCATGATCATAGAAGGACTATGATTGCCCACGTGCTATGACATGGCACACAACAAACAAACCTATACCTGATAAAGTGGCCACTGAGTGCACAGTTGTGGTCTTCTGCTGTTGTAGGCCATCCACTTCAATATTTGACGTATTGTGTGTTCAGAGATGCTCTTCTGCACACCACTGTTGTAACACGTGGTTATTTGAATTACTGCTGTCTCCTATCAGGATGAACCAGTCTGACCATTCTCCTCTGACCTCTCTCATTAACAAAGCGCTTTTGCCCACAGAACTGCCACTCACTGAATGTTTCTATTTTTCACACCATTCTCTGTAAACTCTAGAGACTGTAGTGCATGAAAATCCCAGGAGATTAGCAGTTTCTGAGATACTCAAACCACCCTGTCTGGCACCAACAATCATTCCATGGTCAAAGTCACTTAGATAAAATTTCTTCCCCACTTTGATGTTCGGCCTAAACAACAACTACACCTCTTGACTATGCCTGTATATTTTATGCTATAAGATGCTGCCATATGATTGTCTAACTGGATAGTTGCATCAGTGAGCTGGTGTACAGGCTACTGAGTGTATATACAAATGCATTTAGTGTTCCAAGCAAATTCAATGAACTGACTGCACAGATGGAAAGATGACAAGTGTGACCTCATCTTCAAAAGTCGATGCCTCAAAAGTGTGGTATCCATCATTAAGGATCCCTACCCTTAGGACATGCTCCCTTCTCATTGCTACCTTTAAGGAGGAGACACAGGAGCCTGAAGACATACAGCCAATGGTTTAGGCCAGTTTCTTCCATTCTGTCATCCAATTTCTGAATGCACAATGAGCCCGCGAACACTATCTCACTATTAATTTTTCTTTTGCACTATTATTTATTTTATATATATTTCTTACAGTAATTTATAGTTTTCCTTTCATTATCACTTATCAGAATCCAAATCAGATCTAATATCACCAGCATATGCATGAAATTTGTTGTTTTATGGCAGAACTATATTGCAATACATAATAATAAAAACAGTGAATTACAGTAAGAATTATATATATATAAATGATAAATTAAATATTAAATTAGTGTTCAATGTCCATTCAGAAATCTGATGGCAGTAGGAAAGAAAGGGGATTGTTGAGTATGAATGTATTGCATTATACTCCTGCCACAAAAGAGCAAATTTTACAACATATTCCGTTGATAATTAAACCTGATTCTGATAGCAATAATGGTTTCAAGAATATCTCTGTTGCAACTCAATTTTCAGGGACATTTGCTATTTTTACAGGACAGAAAAGTTTATATAGTAGTTCTGAAAAAAGATTTGATGGAGGTACTGTCGGGAAAGACAATCCAGGATCATAAGAGTTTATCTTAGTGAATATACAAAAGGAAAATGGTGATAGTAGTGGTCGTGTATGTAAAGGTCTCCAAATCAATGGATCTGGGGTTAAGAGGTTAAACAGCTTCAAGTTCCTAGGCATCCACATCACTGGGGATCTCACGTGGTGTGTAAACACCAGCTGTGTGGTGAAAAAGGCACAGCAGTGCCTCTTTCACTCTTTCACCTCAGACAGTTAAGGAAGGTTGGTATGGACCCCCAAATCCTAAGAACTTTCTACAGAGGCACAGTGGAGAGCACCCTGACTGGCTGCATCACTGCCTGCTGTGGGAACTGTACCTCCCTCAATCGCAGGACTCTGCAGAGAGTGGTGTGGACAGCCCAACGCACCTGCAGTTGTAAAGTTTCCATGATTCAGGACATTTCCAAGGTCAGGTGTGTAAAAGGAGCCCAAAGGATCATTGGGGACCTGAGTTACCCTAATCACAATCTAATCCAGCTGCTACCATCCGGGAAACTGTACCACAGCAAAAAAGTCAGGACCAATAGGCTCCGGGACAGCTTCTTCCACTAGGCCATCAGACTGATAAACTCACGCTGACATGAGTGTACTCAATATTAAATTGACTATTCTATTTATCATAAATTATTATAAATTACTATGATTGCACATTGCAGATTTAGATGGAGACGTAATGTAAAGATTTTTACTCCTCATGTATGGAAGGATGTAAGAAATAAAGTCAATTCAATTCAATTAATGATCAGACTGTTGGAAAGATTACAAATCCAGAAATAATGAGGATGAGAAATGTATTTATCTTCAGTGATTTTAACCTTCATGTAGATTAGGTCAATCAAATTGGAACTAGTAATCTCTGGAATTAATTAATGGAGAGCATACACAATATTTGGCCAGAGGCAGTAAGTGAAGGAGCCTACCAAGAAACAAGCTGTTTTGGATTTGGTAATGTGTAATGAGACAGGTTTAATAAATGATCTCAGAATAAAAGATTCTCAAGGAATTAATGATCACAGCATGAAAGAATTTGGCAATCATCTTAAAAGTGATGCAACTGTGTTAAACTTAAGTGAGGGAAATTGGAAGGAATGAGAATAAAGTTGGCAAAATTAAACTGGATAAATAGATTAGCTGGGCGATAGGATTGAGATATGTCTCTGGCAAAGAAGGTGTAAGACACTTCTTCCCTTCACTAGCCTGCAGATTACCCTTGGGCAAGGTGTAGTACCTGCTTAGTCCCCGATAAGGATCATGTGATGCCATGGGAGCAGGTAGCGGATGATCATATGAACAACTGGTGCAAATCACAGTTCCTGGTTATGCGATACCTGACGCCAGGCAGACAATCTCTGAAGAGTTTTGATAACGACTGGGTGATTCGTATTGTAAAGGCACGGCCCAGAAGAAGGCAATGGCAAACCACTTCTGTTGAAACATTTGCCAAGAACAATCATGGTCAGTGGATCTTGATCACCTGCATCATATGACCACGTGCATCTATGGCACATAATGATGATGAAATAGATTAGCAGATATGACAATGCACAAGCAATAGCAAAGCTTTAAGGAGAAAATTTATGACAGAAAAAATGTCCCAATGAGAAAAGATCCTTAATAGGCAGGCTGGTGCTGAGCTAAACTATGTCTAGGATAGGAAGGTAAAAAGGATATTCAGTTTAAAAAGTAAAATCTATTAGGAAACAAAAGTTAGCAGAAAGCTGAGAAGTTGGGGACTTCCAGAATTGAGTAAAGAAGGATAAAAATAGGATCGGGAAGCAGAAAATAACTCATGAGGGCGAGTCAGAAAGACAATCATAAGAATACCTTAAACACAAGAGATTCTGCAGATGCTGGAAATTGCGAGCAATGCACACAGAATGCTGGAAGAACTCAGCAAGTGAGGCAGCATCTATGTAGGGAATGAACTGTCGATATTTTGGGCCATGACCCTATCCTAGTGCAGTTCTCAGCCTGGAATATTGACTGTTTATTCCCCTACATAGATGTTGCCTGTTTGGCTGAGTTCGTCCAGCATTTTGTGTGTGTGTGTTGAGTAAGAAGTATGTACATAAAGAAGAATAAAGAGGTCAAAGTGGTCATTGACTAACTAGAGAGCTGGGATGCAGCAATTCCTGTGAACTAAGTAATAACTTAATTGAAGATGCATAAGACATTAATGAGGCCTAATTTGGAGTATTGTGAATAGTTTTGGTCACCCTTCCTACTCGAAATATGTGTATAAGTTTGAAAGAGTGTGGAGAAAATTTACAAGAATGTCGTCGGGACTGGAGGACGCGAGTTAAAAGTAGAGATCAAATAGGTTAGGATTTTCTTTCTTGGAATGTAGAAGATTGAGAGGAGATTTAATAGAGCTATACAAAATTATGGAGGGTAAATACTAGCAGGCTTTTCCCACTGGGCTTGTGTGGGACTGCTACTAGAGCTCATAGGTTCAGGGTGAATGGTGAACTGTGATGCACCATCAATAACTCACACTGAGACGTAAGGCGAGATATCGGCTTTTATTGACTGGAAGAAGGAACCAGGAGTGAGTGTCCATCATACCATGTCCTGGAGACTGAGGCCGAGCGTCAGGCCTCAGATCTCCTTTATACAGGGGCCTGTGGGAGGAGCCACAGGAGCAGTCAGCAGGGGCGTGTCCAGACAGGCACATAGTTCACCACAAACAGTTAAAGGAGAACACGGGATGAATCATTTTCACTCAGAGGGTGGTGAGAGTGTGGGCCAAGCAGCCAGCACAAGTGGTGCATGTGAGCTCGATTTCATTACTTAAGTGAAGTTTGGATGGGTATATGGATGGAAGGGGCATCAAAGGCTATGGTCCCGGTGCCGAGCGATGGGAGTGGGCAGTTCAAATGGTTTGGCATGGACTAGGTGGGCCAAAGGGCCTTTTTCTCTGCTATATCTTTCTGTGACTATTAAAAGAAATTCCATGATTATGGTGAAAGCTGCTGGGGACATCTCATTAACACTAAAAATACAGGGGAGGATTTGAACACTATCTGGAGCATTACGATTATGCAAACTGATGCAGCTTAAAACTGATGGTGTAAGTAGATGGTAACATGTTCTGTTGGTTTGCATGCTAGGATTCTGAAAGAAATGGCTACAAAATCCTGGTAGTAATTTTTCAAAATTCTCCGATCCTGGAGAAATACTAGACAACTAGAAATCTGCCAGAGAAATATACTTGCTCAAAAATGATGGGAGGCAAAACAAACAGGCAATTTTCGGTTGGTTAGCTTAATGCCTGTTATTGGAATAATGTTAGAATTAATTATGAATGGGAACATAGCAGGACATTTGTAAAGTTATCGTATGATCAAGCAGTGTGAGTGTGTCACATAAAAGGGAACTCATGCCTACAGACTGAAGTAGTATTAGTCAGAGCGGACAGAAGGGAAATCACAGATGTAATTACTGGGGTTTTCCAAAGGCACACAGCAGGGTCCCACATAAAAGTGGATGCACAAGATAAGGCTTTTTGATGTGGGCGTCAATATATTATCATGGATAGAGGATTGGCTAACTGATAGGAGGAAGTCAGGTGTTCATCTTTAGGTGGGCAACCTGTAACAGGTGGGGTGTCACAGGGGTCAGTGCTCAGTCAACTGCTCGCAATACATTTTCATGATTTAAAGGAAAGAAGCATGTGTACTGTATCCAAATTAGCAGATGTAGATAAATAGGTGGGAATGAAAGCTTCTGAGAAGGGCACAGACAGTTTACAGAGAGATATTAATAGACTAAGTGAGTGGGCAAAAAAATTGGCAAATAGAGCATCGTGTGGGAAAATGTGGAGTTGTTCATTTTGGAAGGAGGAATGATGAAAGAGATTATTACTTCAATGGAGAAAAACTGCAGGAAGCTGCAATGCAAAAAAGGGTTTAGGGTTCCGACAGAGCTGGCATGCAGATACACTAAGTTACTGGGACAGCAAGTAGACTGATGGTCTTTATTGCAGAAAGCTGGAGTACAAAAATAGGAAAGAGTCTTACAAAGCACATGTGAGGCCACATCTCAAGTTCTACGGACAGTCTTTTCTTCAGGCCTCTACCTCTACCACCTATCATGTCTACCCACCTGACTCCAGCTATCACTTCTTCGCTTGCCAAACACAAGAAAATCCGCAGATGCTGGAGATCCAAAGCAACACAATGCACACAAAATGCTGGAGGAACTCAGCAGGTCAGGCAGCCTCTACGGAAAATCGTAAGTCCTTTTTACTCTTATCCATGCATGCTGCTTGGCCTGCTGAGTTTCTCCAGTATTCTGTGTGTGTTACTTTCTGGCTTGTCCTCCTCTCCCTCCCCACCATATTATTACTTTGGTCTCTTCCCCCTTCCTTTCCAGTCCTGATGTACACCCTTGGCTTGAAATATCAACTGTTTATTTCTGTCCAAGTGTGCTGCCTGACCTGCTGAGTTCCACCAGTATTTTGTGTGTGTAGATCACATATCACTTTTTCCCCTTCCCAACCTTCTTGCTTTGGCTTCTTCCCCCGAATTATAGGGTGTAGATAGGGTAAATGCAAGCAGACTTTTCCATTGAGGTTGGCTAGGCGTGCAACCAGAGATCATGGGTTAAGGGTAAAAAGCTGAAAAGTTTAAGAGGAACATGAGGGGAATCTTCTTCACTCAGAGGGTCGTGAGAGTGTGGAATGAGCTGCCAATGCAAGTGGTGCACGTGAGCTCGACTTCAACATTTAAGAGCGGTAAATGGATGGTAGGGCTATGTTGTATTATGGTCAGGATGCATGTTGATGGAGTAGGCTTGGCATGGACTAGATGGACCAAAGGGCTTGTTTCTGTGTTGTACTTTTGTGTGACTCCATGGTTGGGAAAAAGGGGAAGGGAATGGGGAAGGAGTGGGAAGCACCAGAGAGACATTCCATAATGTTCAATAAATGTCATTACAAAATGATGATTGCATCATTAGGAATCAAATGACCTTGCCTGGTGTCTCAGGATTGTGTGTGTCTGCACCCAAGCCACCTGCCCCTGGCACTCCTTCCAAAGAGAACTCAGCCTTTACAAGAGGGCAACATGTGCACATTCAAAGCAATGGATGCAACTGTCAGGTGATGGTTTTTTGGGAAGCTATGCAAATCTTGGATCAGTGTACTTAGAGCCTGTGAAAGTCGTCTTAGGTTGATAATGGGGCAGAAAGCTTCTGCATGTGTAAGCAGACAATGATTGATTCTTTTCTAAGCTTGTTAACTGACATTAGATATGATAAAAAGTATCATTTCATAAGTCCAGTGGTACCAGTTTACATACTGCCAAAGGCAGATGTTTAAAGAGAACTCGATGTATTGAATGCCATGATTAGCAAACAAGAGAAAAGCTTACCCTGAACCTTTCAACTCATAATCAGGGACTTCAATCAAGCTTGTTCGAAGAAATCTCTGTCCTATTATCATCAACATACCACCAGGAATCTCAAACACTCGACCACTATTACACTACAATTAGGAATGCCTACTGTAACATATCTAGACTGCATTTCCTGAAACTGATCTCTTAGTTATGCCCCTTCTACCTGCATACAGGCAGAAGCTAAAGAACAAGGCTCTAGGAATTAGGACAACAAAGAGGTGGTAACAGGAGGCTATAGGATTACATCAAACTGGGCCATGTTCAAGGACTCAGAGGAATTGAATAAATACACAGATGTTCCAGACTTCATAAAAACAGTTATAAATGAGCATGTCGCCACAAAATCATTCAGAGTTGTCCCAACCAAAAGGCTTGGATTAACCATGAGATCTGCAGTCTGCGGTGGGCCAGATCAGCGGCATTCTGGTCTGGCAACCAAGTTAAATACAAGAAGTCCAGGTACGATCTCCAGGAAGCCATCTCACATGAGAAGTGGCAATTCCTGACCAAATTTGAATCACTGAAGGATGCTCGACAGCTGTGGCAGGGCTTGGATGCTGTCACCTCCTACAAAGTGAAACCAAACAACATAGGTGACAATAAGGATTCGGTCCCGGATGAGCTCAATGCCTTTTATGCTTGCTTTGACCGTCCAAAAAGTGGAGGCCCCTTCACAAACTCTCACAGCTTGTAATGACTCTGTGAGTTCAATCTCTGAGGCTGATGTGAGAGCATCCTTCAGGAGGGTGAGCTGACAGAAAGCATCTGGCCAAGACAGGGTACCTGGCCGTGTACTAAACATCTTAGCTAACCTGGCTGGAATGTTTACCAATATCTCACTTTGGCAGTCTGAGGTATCAATCTGCTTTAAGCAGGCTTCAGTTATACCATTGCCTAAGAAGAACATTATAATCTGCCTCAATGACTATTGTCCAGTAGCATTTATATCCCCTGTTATGAAGTGCTTTGAGATGTTAACTCCTGCTTGAGAAGTGACTTGGATCCACTCCAATTTGCTTACCATCACAACAGGCCAATAACTGGTACCACTTCCTTGGCTCATCACTCAATCCTGGAATACCTGGACAGCAAAGGTACATACATCAAGATGCTCTTTGCTGACTACAGCTTGGCATTCAACATTAATATCCACTCGAAACTGATCAATACACTTCAAGTCCTAGACTTCAATACTTCTTTGTTCAACTGGATCTTTGATTTCCTCACTTGCAGGACTGGTAACAATATTTCCTCCACAATCTCCATCAGCACAGGTGCACCACGAGTCTGTGTGCTTACCCCCTGCTTTACTTGCTCTAAACTTATTACCGTGAGGACAAGCACAGCTCCAATACCATATTTAAGTTTGCCACCAACACCAATGCCATTGGTGAAGTCAAAAGTGGTGATGTATTAGCCTATAAGACGGAGATTGAAAATCTGCCCGAGTGTTACCATGACAACAACTCTCACTCAATGTCAGCAAGGTCAAAGAGATGATTATTGACTTCAGGAGGAGGAAAACAAAGGTCCATGAGCCAGTCCTCATCGGGAGATTAGAGGTGGAGAGGGTCAGCGACCTCAAATTCTTTGGTGTTATCATTTCAGAGAATCTGTCCCGGGTCCGGTACCTAGGTGCTATGATGAAGAAAGCATGACAGAGCCTTTACTTTCTTAGAAGCTTGTGAAGATTCGGCATGAGAAATCCATAGATGTGTAGCAAGGAGTATATTGACTGGTTGCACCAACGCTCTTATCCAGAAAAGCGTCCAAAAAGTAGTGAGCACAGCCCAGTCCGTTGCTTGTAAAGTCCTCCCAACCACTGAGCACATGGAGCTCTGTTGCAGGAAAGCAACTTCCGTCACCAAAGACACCACCATCCAGCTCTCTTCTTGCTTCTGCCATCAGGAAGGAGGTACAGGAGACTCAGTACTCACAACACCAGGTTCAGAAATAGTTATTACCCCTCAACCACCAAGCTCTTGAACCAGAGGGGATAACTTTACTCAACTTCACTTGGCCCATCACTGAACTGTTCCCACGAATCAGTGGACTCACCTGCAAGGACTCTTCATCTCATGTTCTTGATATTTATTTATTCATTTTTCTCTCCTTCTTTCTGTATTTGTACAATTTGCTTTTTTTTTTGCTCATTGGTTTTCGTCCGCCCTGTTGGTGTGGTCTTCCATTGATTCTATTATAGTTATTTGATTTATTAAGTATGTCTGCAAGAAAAGTATCTTAGGGTTGTATACAGTGACAAGTAGGTATTTTGACAATAAATTTACTTTGACCTTTGAACCTCCAGAGAGATTCTTTAAAGTTTAGCTTTATTTGTCTCACGTATATCAAAACATTGAAACCCACTTGCGACAATGACTAACACAGCTAGGGGCAGTCCGCAGGTGTCACTATGCTTCCAGCACCAACGTAGCATGCTCACAACTTACTAACCCTAACCCGTACATCTTTGGAATGGTTGAGGAAACCAGCGCACCCGAAGAAATCTGTACTGTCGTGGAAGAACCTACTGATGGTGGCGGGAATTGAACCCTGATTGCTGATCACGGGCGCTGTAAACCTTTGCGCTAACTGCTACATTACTGTGGCGCACTTCCACCACCAGATTGAACTCATCACTATAGTACAGGTGTAGGCCCAGATTTCACTCTCTCAGGATGCAGGTGCAACTGAGATAGAAGGGTGCCAGAAGTGAACCACAAAACACTACTGATAGAATGGCAGGGAAAGGGAAATGCAGTTACCAGTGCACAATACAGCAATGATACTGCCTTTGGTTGAAGAGTGTAAGGAATATATTGTTGAGAACTGGTGTTTAAATTCCATGATTTGCAGACAGAAAGTCACCTGAAAATGTAGGGGTGGGAGACATGAGGTGCAGATGGTGGAAGAATTGACAGAAGAATCATATGAGGATTTCAGCAATCCAAAGCAATCTTAAGACGTCATGACAGGAGATAGTTGTCACTTCGTGTATTGGTAATAGTTGTACCTGTAGAGAGCTTGAAACCCGAGCTCAGGGCTTCAAGTGGTTCATTGCACATCGACACTGATAGCTTTCATAATGTTTTACAGATGATTTTGTCCTTGGATTCCTGGAAGGTCTAATCTGCCAAGTCTGAAGCAGACTCACTGATCAAACAAATCATGTTTACTCTTCTGGTAACAAAATACTGAGTTTCATGTTGATATAGCTGCATTTCTGAACAGCTGGAATGTTAGTGAAAAATACAGTCTGTGTATCTCATGCATCTAATAAAGTGGCCACTGAATATATGCTTCATCCACTTCAAGGTCTGATGCACTGTGTGTTCTTCACTCCGTTGTTGTAATGCATGGTTATTTGAGGTACCGTTGCCTTCCTGTTGGCCTGAACAATTCTAGCCATTCTCCTCTACCTCACTCATTAACAAGGTGTTTTTACCCACAGAACGCTGGATGTTCTTTCGTTTCTCACACCACTCTCTATAAACACTTGAGACTGTTGTGTGTGAAGATCCCAGGAGATCAGCAGTTTCTGAGATACTCAAACCGCCCCATCTGGCACCAACAATCATTCCATGGTCAACGTCACTTAGATCTCATTACTTCCCCATTCTGATGTTTAGTCTGAACAACAACTGATCCTCGTGACCATTTCTGTGTGCTTTTAGATATTTGTATAAATGTACAGCTGTACAGTTGTACCTAAAGAAGTGGCCACTGAGTGTTTGCTCCTGTATAGGACATCAATTTCAGATTTTTTGGTGGATTTATTGTACCTTTGAAGTGATACCTATGATGTCTCCAATGACAGGAATCCAAACAGTTGGAAAAGTTGATGACTTTTTTCTCTCTCCTCTTTGTTTCTCTTGGTCTCTCTCTTCCCTCTCTTTGTCTCTCTCAGTCTCCCTCTCTTTGCTGAATTCACACATAACTGAATAAAAGAGAAGTGCTTGAACAGGGTGTCCGTGAATGTGTCCAATGTTGCAGGAATTACTGATTGACTGATGTGCCTCATGGCACCACAGGGCATTTGGAAGCATTCAGACGCATTGAAATTAAGTGCTGTTGTCATTTTCAGAGCTACAGACAAGGCTGTTCTCCTGACAGAAAAAGGCTGCAAGATAAGTTCTAACAGCTGCTGTTTCTTTGTCATAGTACCAGGTAGAAAATGCAGTGGTCTTCAAACAGAGCTACTGTAGAGAGCCCAGTTTCATGCTGCTAAATCTGATGACACAGATACGTAGGAACTCAGGTTTGACTGAGTAAATGGTGTTACAAGTCTCTGGCTTCCATTTTCTTTCACATTCTTTACCTTCTCCTTCTGCTCAAAGAAGAGGAGCAACACGAAAGAGGGAATTTATCAATTTACCCAGCCCAATTTCCCTTTACGTTCTCAGCAAATTTGTCTCGTGCAATTGTCAAGTCAGGTCAAGTTTATTGTCATTTAACTATATATATGTATGCTGTCAAATGAGACAACATTTCTATAGACCCAGGTGTAAAGCACAGTAGTGCACATAACCACAAACATACAATAACTTCGGAAAGTAAGGATAAAATCTACAGTTGAACGATGTATAAATAAACAAAGTGCATAATTTAAATATTGTCAGCACAGGCCGGATTAACCAGTGACACTTTGAATGCAACGCCGCAGGAAGTTTAGAAGCCTAGAAGTCTGAAGAAAGAAGCTGTTTTCCATCCTGAACGTTCTTGTTTTTATGAATTGGAGTCTCCTGCCTGATGGTAGGAAGTCAAAGAGGATGCTAGATGGATGGTAAGATTCTTGATAATATAAAGGGCCCTGTGAATGCAGCGGTCCTGAGAATTGTCCCTGATGGATGGCATGCCACAAGCTGCAACTTTGTAAGAATTGGGAGAAGATTGTCTGCTGTAGAATCACATTCCAGTGTGAATTCCATGACTATTTCCATGTAGAGCCATAACCTTAATTTTCACAATTAGCCACCAGATCAAATGAAATAAAAAGCCACTCAGTGTGTAAAACAAGTTGGTGAGTCTTTAGTTCCCATCTTGAGATACCATCAAAGATGAATATTACTTCTACTATGGTTAAGGCATATTAAAGACAAACTCAAAGAAGTATGAAGAAAATCACCTCAAACTCCATCTTGAGATAAGAAAATGTCCTGTCTCACTCATCGTGGCTTGCTATGGCAACTGCTTGCTCATGACTGTAAGAAAGTGCAGAGTTTTGGAGCTCAACACATCATGGAAATCAGCCTCCTCTCTGTGGACTCTTGTCTATACCTCTTACTGCCTCAGTACAGTAGTCAGCACAATCAATGACCCCACCCACCCTGGAGCTTCTCTCTTTTCCCCACTCCATCGAGCAGAAGATACAAAAACCAGAAAACACGTACCACTTGACACAAGCAGAGGTTCTACTCTGCTGTTATAGGTTGTTCCCTAATACCATAAGATGGATCCTTGAGATAAGAATCCACCTCATCATGATCCTGTACCTGCACTACACTTTCTCTGTAGCTGTTACACTTGATTCTGCATTCTGTTATTGTTTTACCTTGTACCACCTTAATAACAATTTAATCTGCATGAACAAGCTTTTCACACAAAATGCTGGTGGAACACAGCAGGCCAGGCAGCACCTACAGGGAGAAGTGCTGTCGACGTTTCTGGCCGAGACCCTTTGTCAGGACTAACTGAAGGGAAAGATAGTAAGAGATTTGAAAGTAGGAGGGGGAGGGGAAAATGCAAAATGATAGGAGAAGACCAGAGGGAGTGGGATGAAGCTGAGAGCCAGAAAGGTGATTGGCAAAAGTGATACAGAGCTAGAGAAGGCAAAGGATCCTGGGACGGGAGGCCTAGGGAGAAAGAAAGGGGGAGGGGAGCACCAGTGGGAGATGGAGAACAGGCAGAGTGATGAGAAAGAAAAAAGGTGAGGAGGGATAAAAAACTAAATCTTACAGGGATGGGGTAAGAAGGGGAGGAGGGGTGTTAACGGAAGTTAGAGAAGTCAATGTTCATGCCATCAGGTTGGAGGCTGCACCCAGTTATCCCTGTTATATTTAGTTTTTTCCCCCTCTGTTTTTCTTTCTCTCTCTGCCCAACTCTCTGCCTGTTCTCCATCTCCCTCTGGTGCTCCCCTCTCCCTTTCTTTCTCCCGAGGCCTCCTGTCCCATGATCTTTTCCCTTCTCTAGCTCTGTATTCCTTTTGCCAATCACCTTTCCAGCTCTCAGCTTCATCCCACCCCCCTACTATCATGTCACATTTTTCCCTCCAACTTTCAAATCTCTTACTATCTTTCCTATCAGTTAGTCCTGACGAAGAGTCTCAGCCCGAAACATTGATTGTACTTCTTCCTATAGATGCTGCCTGGCCTGCTGCGTTCCACCAGCATTTTGTGTGCGTTGCTTGAATTTCCAGCATCTGCAGATTTCCTCACGTGAACAAGCTTTTCATTGTGTCTCGGTATATGTAGCAATAATAAACTGTTTCTAATAATAATAATAATAAATTATAAATATTAAAAGCATACATTTTGAAAAATAACTTTGATCTGATGATGAAGTGTAAAAGTTTTTAAAAAAGCTACAAAGTATTAATTATCTGTAAGACTACCCATACTCTATTTTAATTCTGAAGGATACAAAAGGGGAAAACAAAACAGATTAAAAGTGACTGGTTGTGGCAAGAGCCTGTTAAATACGTTTTTGTGAAATATGAAGTCTTTGAGAAGCTTGGCCATAAATGTTGCCCTTTCGCCCTGATTGTGCTGGTCCGTGCAATAAATGAGGTCACATCAGGCTTTTGGCAACCCCTAAGGGAACAAGATTACCTGGCCTTTCGCAATTCCTTTGGCTTCCAGTCAATCTGACTGTGATACGGAATGCATTTTGACCCATTTGATCATAAATGCAGCTGTAAAGGGTCTGCTGCAGTTCAGTTTGGTCAGCAACTTTCATGTCAATATTGTCTTTTTACTGTTATGATTAATCGCGTAAAAGCTTATGTGGTATTTCAATGAATGTGCAATCTTATAAAGTGATAAATGAGAGAATCTGAGGTGATTGTGCCTGTTTCACTATTGGAGTACAATAAAGCAACCCTCAGCAGGAAGGGATGGTTGTTATAAATTTTTTATTTTATTGAGATCCAGCATGGAACAGACACCTCTTACCCTTCAGGGTGTGCCGCCCAGCATCGCCCAATTTAATCCGAGGATAATTACAGGACAACTTACAATGACCAACCAACCTACCAACTGGCACTTCTTTGGAATATGGGAGGAAATCCACATGGTCAGGGGGAGAACGTACTAACTCCCTACACGCAATGGCGGGAATTGAACCTGGGTTGCTGGTACCGTAAAATGTTGTGTTAGCCAAAACGCTACCATGCTGCCCCATTGGGTGATTTACTAGTTTATCATGCAGTTGCATTAATGTTTAGAAAAGGAGAATGTAGTATAAAGGCTATGTTTGGATATGTACCCAAGAGTGCCATCTTCCAGGGTTCAGATGCTCTGACTCTCTGGAATATCGATAGCTGGCGTGGCCCCTTTGAAGACTCAGGCCAGCCTGAAAATTGGCAGCCATATTATGGCACCAGGATTTTAATATATAAAGAGCAGCTGAACTCAGGTTCAGTGATCAATTATCAGCTCTACTTTGGATTCTCGTCTAGAGTCTAGTTTCAAACCCTGTTCTCGTTTCAGTCTCATATTGTGTCTGGATTCTAGTCTCAGATATTCCAGCACTTGAGTCCTAACCATCCCAACTTAGGTCTGTAGTCTCAGGTCATCCCTACAATTCTCTCATGTCAAATTCCAACTGTTAGAGGATGACGGGGTGAGAAGGAAGCATACACTTGGGAGTGGAGACTAGGTTCAGAGACCAGACAAATGATCAGTCTGTTTGTCCAATTCTCCACAATGATTACTCAGTGGTGCCAGCAGAAATCTGGAGGCAGGTTCCATGGAATTTGCCTTCGTTGAGGAAAAGGAATAAAGAACAGAAAAAGGCCAACTGTTTTTCTCTAAAATGATCACAATATTTTTGTTAAAGATTTTCTCTTCATTACTGGAAAACTTCCCGTGTCTTTTGGTCATCTGCAGATGAGAGCAGATGGTTGTCACTGGCAGACAGGACTATCCTGATGTCTGGTTGTTAAAAAGTATATTTGCCTGCTATTTCAGTACCCGCTTGGCTTTGATGCTGAAACATTCTAAGCTTGGGGCAAATTCAGTGGAAGAGTAGTTGTTAGGTTTCTTTCCCCCAAAAGCACAAAATGAAAGAGCATTGTGAGTCAGAAAGTGAATTTCCTGTCACTGGGGCTTCCTGGAGCCTGCCAGCAGGACCAGAATCAAACTTCACCCTGGGCAACCACCAGCAATACATTGACTCTCACCTCCTATATATTCCATAAGATCATAAGATGTTGGAGCAGAGTTAGTCCATTCAGCCCATCAAGTCTGCTTATCATTCGAACATGGTTGATTTATTTTCCCTTTCAACTCCGCTCTCCTGCCTTGAATACACCCAATGAATTGTCCACCACAGCTGTCTATGGCAATGAAATCTCACCACTCACCTGCTGCTCTATCTTCACCATGTGCTTTAACAGTAAAATTAACTGAGATCTGGATCTCTAACTAGACCATCAGAGTATGAGATATAGGAGCAGAATTAAGCCATTTTGCCCATTGAGTCTCCTCTGCCATTTCAACATTGCTGATCTATCTGCTTCTCAACTCCAATCTCCTGCCTTCTTCCAATATCCATTCATGCACTGACTAATTAAGAATCTATCAAACTCTGCCTTAAAAATGCATACATACTTGGCTTGGGCAATGGCATCAACACGGGTGATGTCAACAAGCTCAGTAAACTGATTAGAAAGGTTGGCTTTGTTATAGGAGTCAAATTGGACACACTGGAGGCTGTGGTAGAACAAAGAAAATCCTGGGACTTCTGGACAATGTTTCTCACCTTCTGCATGCCACCTTGGCCGAATG
The DNA here is from genome assembly GCF_030144855.1 of Hypanus sabinus. Lineage (NCBI taxonomy): Eukaryota > Metazoa > Chordata > Chondrichthyes > Myliobatiformes > Dasyatidae > Hypanus > Hypanus sabinus. The sequence goes on along the minus strand of NC_082715.1, from coordinate 14,922,699 downwards.
GAGGACCACTTTTAGTAACAGATTAAGACAACAGTGCTGCTCCAAAGAGGACTATGTGAGATCATTCTCACCCTCAGCCATTAGGCTCTATAATGAGTCAACCTATAGGGGCAAGTGATGACATTCTCCTGTTAGACTGTTTGATGTAACTTATTTTTTTTATTTTTTCTTACTTCTCTTCCAATATTAGTATATTTGTATATCTGTGCACTTGAAATGCTACTGCAATGGTGTCATTTCCTTTGGGATCTATAAAGTATCTACCTTTCAAGTAATCAAAGAATCTATCAACCTCTGCCATAAAAAACACCCAATGACTTGGTCTCCACAGCCACCTTTGGCAACAAATTCCACAGATTCACCACTCTCTGGCTAAAGAACTTCCTCCTCACCTCCATTCTAAAAGGACATCCCTCTATTCCGAGACTATCTCCTCTGGTCTTAGACTCTCCCACCATAATAACCATCCACTCCACATCCACTCTATCAACATTTGTTAAGATTCATTAAGGTCCCCCCCTTATTGTTCTGAATTCGAGTGAATACAGGATTACAGCCATCAAATGTTCCTCATATGACAAGCCTATTAATCCTGAAATCAGTTTTGTGTACCTCCTTTGAACCCTGTCCAATGTCAGCACATCCAGTGGTACACGGGACAGCAGTGCAGATGCAGGAGAAGCACACCCATGCAGCTCTGGGGCAGAGCTTGAAAAAGCAGCCAGTTTTCAGTGGGAGTCTTTGATTGGACAGTGGGGCTGATGTAGTAGAAGCATTTCCATGAGGGAAGGGAAAACATCTGATAGTGGAGAGCACTCCTGTGGCTGTCCCCCTCAACAATAAGTACTCCATTTTGAGTACTGTTGGGGGCGGGGGGGATCACAACCGACCTGGGGGAAGCAACAGAGGCCGTGCCTCTGGCGCTGTGTGATGCACCATCAATAACTCACTCTGAGACGTAAGGCGAGGTATCGGCTTTTATTGACTGGAAGAAGGAGCAAGCAGTGAGTGACCACCATACTACATCCTGGAGACTGAGAGGCCGGGCTCAGACCTCAATCGCCTTTATACAGGGGTCTGTGGGAGGAGCCACAGGAGCAGTCAGCAGAGGGCGTGTCCAGACAGGTATATATGTAGTTCACCACACTGTGTCTGGCTCTGTGGATCAGACGAGTAGGGAAAAGAGGAGGGTGGCAGCGGTAATAGAGGACACCATAGTTAGGGGGACAGATAAAAGGCGCAAAAAAGCAACACCAATGGTAGTTTGGTTTTCAGCTGCCAGGGTCCGCAATTTTTCTGAGTGCATCCACAATATTCTGGAAAGGGAGGGTGAGCAGCCAGAAGTCATGGTACATATTCGTACCGATGACATAGGCAGAAAAGGGAAAGAGCTCCTGAATACAGAGTACAAGGAGTTAGGAAGGAAGTTGAGAAGCAGGACTTCAAGGGTAGTAATCTTGATATTACTGCCCGTGCCATGCAACGGTGAGGATAGGAATCGAATGAGGTTGCAGATAAATGTGTGGCTGAAGAATAGATGCAGGGTGGCAGGAATTCAGATTTCTGGGTCATTGGGACCTCTTCTGGGGTAGGTGTGACCTGTACAAAAGGGATGGGTTGCATTTTAATCCGAGGGGGACCAATATCTTTGCGGGCAGGTTTACATGAGCTGTTGGAGTGGTTTAAACTAATATGGCAGGGGGATGGGAACAGGTTTGATAGAGCTGAGGATGAGCCAGCAGGTTTACAAGTAGATAATGGGTGTAACATGAATGTAAGAAAGGAGAACCCAATGATTGGCTGCAAATGCAGACAGAGCAAAGATTTAAATTGTACCAGAGGCAAAATTCAAAAGGGTGAAGAATGCAGAACTGAAGGTGCTGTATTTAAATGCATGTAGTATTTAGAACGAAGTGGATGAACATGTGGTGCCATTAGATATAGGGTGAGAGAATGTTGAATCTTTGTGGGTGGAGTTAAGAAAACAATAGGATAAAAGAACCCATCACAGCAATCATATATCAGCCTCCAGATAGTAGCAAGATGAATTGTTGAGATTGCAAAAGGGGCTGTAAATGGCATGTAATAAGAGTAATGCCATAATTGTAATGGGACACTTCAATATGCAGGGAGTTAGGGAAAATTAGGTTGGTGTCATATTGCAAGAATGGGGATTTGTTGAATGCCTAAGACATGGCTTTTTAGAGCAGTTTGTGCTTGAGCCTACTTGGGGAAAGGTTATCTTAGGCTGGGGTTGTGTAATAATCCAGATTTTATTAGGGAGCTTAAGTTAAAGGATCACTGAGGAGGCAGTGATCATAATATGATTGGATGCATACTGCAATTTGAGAGGAAGAAGCATAACGCCCATATATCTGTATGGCAATGAAATAAAGTGAATTCCAGAAGCATGAGAGAGGAGCTTTCCCAGGTGGATTGGAGGAGGATACTGGCAGGGATGATGACAGCACCGAGATGGCTGCAGTTTCTGGGAATAGTTTAGAAGGATAAATATATGCCAGAAGAAGTTCTCAAGTTGCAGGGATAGGCAACCATGGCTGACAAGGGAAGTTAAGGACTGTATACAAGCCAAGGAAAGGGCATATAAGGCAGCAAAAGTGAGTGGGAAGCTGACTGATTGGAAAGTTTTTAAAATCCAACAAAAGGCAAATGAAAAGGCCATAAGAATGGAAAAGACCATAAGACTATAAGACATTGGAGCTGAATTAGGCCATTCAGTCCATTGAGTTTGCCCTGCCATTCCATTGTGGCTGATCCCAGATCCCACTCAACCTCATACACCTGCCTTCTCACCATATACTTTGATCCTCTCACTGATCAGGAAACGATCAACTTCTGCCTTAAGTATATGGACAGACTCGGCCTCCACTGCAGCCTGTGCCAGAGCATTCCACAGATTTACTACTCTCTGGCTAAATAAAAATATCCTCCTTACCTCTGGTCTAAAAGGTCGCCCCTCAGTTTTGAGGCTGTGCCCTCTAGTTCTGGATACCCTCACCATAGGAAATATCCTCTCCACATCCAACCTATCTGGTTTTTTCAACATTGTTTGCAAAGATGAAATATGAGGACAAGCAAGTTAATGATATAAAGCAGGGCACTAAACATTTTATCAGTTATATAAAGAGTAAAAGGGAGGTGAGAGTTGATATTAGACACTAGAAAATGATGGTGGTGAGTTAGTAATGGGGGACAAAGAATTGGCGGATGAACTTAATAAGCAATTTACATCAATCTTCACTGTTGAAGACACTAATAGTGAGTCAAAGGTCCATGAGTGTCATGGAGAGGAGTGAGTGCCATTGCTATCACAAAGGAAAAATTTCTAGGCAAACTGAAAGGTCTTAAGGTGGATAAGTCACCTAGACCAGATGGACTACATCCCAGAGTCAAGAAGGAGGTTGTTGAAGAGAAAGCAGATCTATTGGTTATGCTCTTTTGAGAATCACTTGATTCTGGCATAGTTCCAGAAGACTGGAAAATTGCAAATGTCAGTCCACTGTTTAATATGGGAAGAAGGCAAAAGAATGGAAATTTAGGCCAGTTAACCCAACCTCAGTGGTTGGAAAAGAGTTGGAGTCCATTATTAAGGATGATGTTTTGGGGTACTTAAAGACTAATGATAAAATAAGTCAATGTTAACATGGTTTCTGTTAAGGGAAATCTTGTCTGACAAATCTTAGATTTTCAGAAGGCATTTGTTAAGGTGCTACATGTGAGGCTGCTTAACAAAGATAAAATCCCATGGAAAGGAAAGATACTGACATGGATAGAGGAATGGCTGACAGGCAGGAGGCAGTGAGTGGGAATAAAGGAAGCCTTTTCTGGTTGGCTGACAGTGACCAGTGATGTTTCTTAGGGACTTCTAATTTTTACTTTGTTTGTCAATGATTTAGGTAATAGAATTGATACCTTTGTGGCAAAGTTTGCGGATGATACAGGATATGTGGGGGGTAGGTAGTGCTGAGGAAGCAATGCAATTGTAGCAGGACTTCGATTGGAAGAATGGGCAAAGAAGTGACAGATGGAATGCAGAAATGGGGAGAAGGTTCAAACATCAGAGGTGTAGAGGGACTTAGGAGTCCTCGTCTAAGACTCCCAGAAGATTCATTTACAGGTTGAGTCTGTGGTAAAGAAGGCAAATGCAATGTTGGCATTCATTTCAAGGGGAATAGAATATAAAAACAAGGAGATAATGCTGAGGCTTTATAAGACACTGGTCAGGCCACACTTGGACTATTGTCAACAGTTTTGGGCCCCGATCTCAGACAGGATGTGTTGTTTTTGGAGAGATTCCAGAGGAGGTTCATGAGGATGATACCAGGAATGAAGGGGTTGAGATATGAGGTGTGTTGGGCAGCTTTAGGCCTGTACTCACTGGAATTTCGATGAATGCATGAGGATCTCATTGAAAACTTCTGAACGTTGAAAAGACTAAGTAAAGTGGATATGAAGAGGATGTTCCCTATGGTGGTCTGTTCAGAACTCGAGAGCACAGCCTCAAAATTGTGGGGCGTCACTTTAGAACAGAGGTATGGAGGAAATTTATTAGCCTGAGGGTAGGGAATCTGTGGAATGCTCTGTAACAGATAGTTGTGGAGGCCAAGTCCAGGGGTACATTTAAAGCGAAAATTGATAGTTTCCTGATTGGTCAGGACATCGAAGGTTATGGTGAGAAGGCAGGTGTATGGGGTTGAGTGGGATCCAGGATCAGCTATGATGGAATGGCAGAGCAGACTCGATGGGCTGAATGGCCTAATTCTGTTCCTATGTCTTATGGTCCATAACTCTATGAACCCTGATTCTGCAATCTCCTTCCATCAAAATTCTACTGACTTCTTTATTTCACAGCATCATTGTTGCCATCAAAGGGATATAACTTACTGCAGGTCTATTGTGTCTATGGTCTTTGCTTACCTTAAACCATGGGTTCCCAATCTTGGGTCCACAGAGCCCTTGCATAGTTTTATTGTTCCAAGGTAAAAGTTGGGAACCTCCGCCTTAAACTCACCAGCAAATGGAGTACCTGCGGTGCCAGGTTTTCGTGGCAAAAATGTATCATACCCATTTGATATCCTGTTACTGTTTCATTCCTGCACACCTGCTTAAAGTGCATCAGCATTTCTGTACGTATAAGGCGTTGGTGAGGCCTAATTTGGAGAACTGTGTGCAGTTCCTGCTACATCCCTACAGAAAAGATGTCAAGATCGAAAGAGAGTGGGCAAAATTTGCAAAGATGTTGCCGGGAATTGAGGACCTGTATTATAGGGAAAGGTTGAATAGGTTAGGATTTATTCCCTGGGAAGTCGACGGATGAGGGGAGATTTGATAGAGGTATACAAAATTACGAGCAGTATGAATAGGGTAAATGCAGGCAGGCTTTGGGTGAGAATAGAACTAGAGGTCATGGGTTAAGGATGAAAGATGAAAAGTTTAAGAGGAACATGAGGGGGAACTTGTTCACTCAGTGGGTGGTGAGCGCATGGAACAAGTTGCCAGTGGAAGTGGTGGGAAAGCAGGCTCAATTTCAACATGTAAGAGAAATTTGGATAAGCACATGGATGGGACGGGTATGGTCCAGGTGTCGGTCAATTGGATTCATTAGGGTAATAGTTAGGTGTGGATTAGATGGGCCGAAGGTGCAGTTTCTGAGTTGTAGTGTAGTACAGTATGTAGTGTTGTTGGACTCTCTGACTGTGTAACAGCTCCCTTAGTGAATGAACTTGGATCCTTCTGAGATACTTGGGACTTGAGTATACAATGCATGCACATTCTGTTCTATGGAGATCAGCAATGAACAAACGGATGATTTTTGTAAACACTAGAGACTCTGCAGATGCTGGAATCCAGAGAAAACACGCAACATGCTGGAGGAAATCAGCAGCACTGATGGAAATGAATACACAGTCCACGTTCTGGATGGAGATCCTTTTTCAGGACTGGAAAGGAAAGATGCCAAAATGAAAAGGTGAGGGGAGGGGAAGGAGGACAAGTCAGAAGGTGATAGGTGAAGTCAGGTGGGTGGGGATGGAGGATGAAGCAACAGGTTGGACTTTGATAGGTGGAAAAGGCTATGGGTTGGAGAAAAAGTATTTTTTCCTGCTTTGTAGTGGTCTCCAGGTTCCTAATTGTTGTCATCACTGGGAGTGGTAGTGCAGATAAGCTTCCACTGCTTAATAAATCCTCCCAATGGCATGTGTCTCAACTAGCCTCTGACAACCAAGTCCAGCTCCTGGCCTTCACCTGTGGCTGCTAAGGCTAGCAGAACTGTTTCTACCAACAGGAGAAGAGGCAAAGGCAAGTTACTGGCACCTTAAAACCAATCACTTTGGGCAGAAGTGACTCATCAGCCTTGGTCGGCAGATCATCTGGAAGGAGAACTCCGATCTCGGATTTCTGTTGTCATGCGGCTATACCCTGTCATGGGGAAGGCTTCGGGAGTAAACTCAGAGGAAAAAGTCCAGACTTGGATTTCCTAAGGCTGACCCAAATTGAGTTCAGTGCTGACTGGCATCTCCTGTGATGCCGCTGGTGCCGATCTGTATTAGTGTCTGCCGTTCCTTTGGATTCATTAACTGTGTGGAGAGGAGGAGCCTGCGACACGGGCAACAACTTGCACTCCAGGTTGTGCTGTATCACATAGACAGCTGGGGTGCAACAACACTGACCAACAGGGGGCATCAGTGGCTTCCACCCCTCTGCCCTCACCTCTTAAAACTTACATATTCAAGCTTTGAAATTCAAAACTGGTTATTGCCATCCTTCAGTACAGGAGTGTAAAGAGAATGAACGGATTGTTTCTTGGGATCTGATGCAGCATAAAAATACGTAATCATAAAAACACAATAAATATAAATATAAAAGCAATCCTATAAGACAGAATGTACATTACACAACAGTGTAAAGGTCTTAGGTGCATATATATATAGCTACAGTGCCTAAGACTTTTGCACAATGCTGTAGTAATTTTACGTATGACCTGTACTGCTGCTGCAAAAACAGACTTCTTGACATATGTGAGTGATGATAAACCTAATTCTGATCCGGGTCTCTATTGTGGACTGAGAGTGGGAAGAAAGCAGGGAGAGAGGAATCATGGTGGGAAAGGGGGAAGGGAGCAGGAAGCACCAGAGAGACATTCTGTAATGATCAATAAACCAATTGTTTGGAATAAAACGACCTTGCCTGGTGTCTCTGGGCTGGGTGTGTCTGCACCTCTGCCAACACCCACTCTGGCGCTCCTTCCCACTCATTTCCTCCTGTCCCACTCACCTCCTGTGGCTCTCCATTCTCACCATTCCCAACACCCTTTGCTCCCACCCGATTTATAAAAGTTTTCATGGATTCACCGTCCATTCAGAGATCTGATGACTGAGGTGAATAAGCTATTTTAGAACTGTTGAGTGTGTGCCTTCAGGCTTCTGTCCATCCTCCTTGATGATAGCTATGAGCGGAGAGCATGCCATGGGTGGTGGGTAAGGTTGGTATAGGAAAACAGCGCTGAGGTAAAACAAAATATTATTGAATGGGCAAATCAGGATATGGGACCAGAAGTCCTTCTCTTGCTTCAGTCTCTTCTGATCCTTATGGGTAAAGTTTAGATATTCCAATCTTAAACCTATCATGGGCATAAATACATACCCATGTGTGAATAAATGACATGAAAGTTAGCTCTTGGCACTGGCACAGTATATTGCAGATATGGCAAACAGAAATGCATTTCTGAAACTTATAAGGAATTTATCAATTTACATTGCAAAATGAAAGTAATGACAATATGCAAGTTTAAGGATATATAGTCTAAGGTGGAATTAGGGTTCTTTAGGCAGGTTTAAGAAAGTGGTGAAGAAGTGGTATTGACATTTCAGGAAGTGAAATGTGTAGTGGTTCAAAAGGTTGATCCAAAATCAAACGAAACAATTCCCTCCAGCCTGTGATTCCAGGTAGAGTTGTTCTACATGCATGACATGCCCACAGCTCTAATGTTTGTTCCAAAGAGTTAAATTCCCTATTTTGATCCTTTATTAGCAATTAGCAAACATACAATTAAGCATTACTGAGCATTATCTCAGCAGTCAGCAAAGATATGACCTCCGTGGTTCCAAGATACAAACCGCCACAAAATTAGCATGAATACGAAACTTATTCACTTTTCTTTTACCACACACCCACTAATGTGACTAGTTACCATGATAAATGCACAATACACGACTCCTATAGAGCAGCAGCTGAGAGGATTAAGATAAGATTAGCCTTATTTGTCACAAGTACATTGAAATTGGATCTACTGTGAATGCCTGCAAGAAAATTTCTGTCGGGGTTTTATGTGCAATTTGATAATAAAACGGCTTTGAACTTTGAAACATACAGTGAAATGCATCGTTTGCATCAAATCAGATCACTGAGGATTGTGGAAGTGTCGCCATGCTTCCAGTGCCAACACTGCACGTCCACAACTCAATAATGCTCACCTGTATATATCTTGGGAATTTGTGAGGGAGCCAGAGCATTCCGAGGAAACCCACGTGGTCACAGGGAGAACCTACATACTCCTCATGGACCATGGGGAATGCTGCCCCACAGTCACGTAGCTACCCTGTGAAGGGGTGGAGACCGAAGGTGAAGACTGTGTAATCCGTCCAGTTGGGCCAGGACCTCACACTGTCAAATAATGGTCACCCCACGTTCAAAGAATTTACACTCAGGCATCTTTTGCTTCTGAGAAGTGGAACTGAAACAAGTTACTTTCTATTCTGAGGAACTGACTGAGAAAGCTAAGAACACAACCTTATAAATTCCAGAAATGTTTAGCTAATAGGAAGGTGTCATTTTATAAATGTGTATGTAATGCAAAGCGTTTGTGATTAATAAGATTTATGTCATGTGGGAAAGGCTGATGGATCCGAGGGCCTTACACTGCCTAGACTCCATATAAAACATTTAACAGTCAAATATATGTAAGTCTTTATGTTTAAGCTTATCTGAGAACTAGCAGACCTGGGACGTTGATGGCAAAAAATCCAACCCTTCCAAATTGCAGTGAAATGCTTCTGATCCCGCTGACATGTTGGTGTTGATCTGAGAGTGGTATCGATGCAGGGGACTCCAGAATACTAGTTTTGTAGGGACTCAGGTTTGGTACAGACTGAACATTTAATTAAGCCACTGTTTACCCTGATACATGGGTTTCAAATATTGATATGTCTGCATGTCAGCAAATACAACCTGACTGTTGGTTCTTTAAGGTTGTTATAGCTGGTGGGGGAGGGGGGTGTGGGGGAAAGGTAATGAGGGACAAGCTCCCACCACCTATTACATGCTCCCAATGGTGTAAATCTCGTAGCCTCTGACAACCAAGTCCAGATCCTGACCTTCAGGTGTGGCTGCTGAGACCAGAGAAACCATTTCTCCTGACTGGAGAAGGGACCACGGCAGGTTAATGACACCTTAAAACCAGTCACTTCGGGTAGGTGGGGCTCATCAGCTGTGGTTGGCAGATTACCTAGGGAAAGGAAAGCTCCGATCTCAAACCTCCGCGGTCTTGCGGCTATACGCACTCATGGTGAACGTTTCAGGAGTGAATCCTGTGGGAAAAATCTTGAGCTGGAGTCTCTAAGGCAGTTCAAAACTGATCATTGAGTTCATACTGCTGGTGGGTTCATCAGATGTGTGGTGCGGAGGAGCTTGCTCTCTATATTGTACTGCCTCAGATTACGTATCTAGACAATATCCAGGGGCAACCCTGTAAATGTAGGCCTCAGACACTCTGTTGTATGCTTCTAATGCTATTTCCTTTGATTTTTGAATTAAACTAACACACTAAGCAGGACTCAAAGAGGCTTGTTTAAAGTCTGCATTTGCAGTTTTAGATAGAGATATCTTTCCAAAGTCGCTGTGTGAATGACAGACATAATTATTGAAGTAATTAAGAAGTCTAATATATTAAGAAATAAAATATGTCATAAGCTGTCAGTACTTGAGGCCAAATTGCAAAACACCATTGCTTCGAGTCTTAGTCTCGGCCTCACATCTTACAGTGCAAGGTAGTTTAACAATACGTATTTTCAGAAGGCCTTTGACGTATATGAGGCTACTATACAAGATAAGAGCCCATGGTATTATAGGGTGGATAGAAGATTAGCTGACTGGCAGGAGGGCCTTGACTGCTGGTGACTTGTTGGTGTTTCGCAGTGGTCAATGTTGAGTCCGCTGTTTTTCGCATTATATGTCAATGGCCTGGTTGACAGAATTGATGTCTTTGTGGCCACGTTTGTGGATGATCCAAGGGTAGGTGGAGGGGCAGGCTGTGTTGAGGAAGCAGAGGGTCTGCAGAAGGACTTGGACTGATGAGGAGATGAAGGAAGTGGCAGATGGAACACAATGTGGGGAAGGGCATGGTCGTGCACTTGGGTAGAAGGAGTGTGGATTATTTTCTAAACAGGAGCAAATTCAGAAATCAGAGATGCCCAGATAAAGTGGATGCGGACAGAATGGTCTTTATAGTGAAGGAGTCTATAACCATAGGGCACAGGCTAAATGATATTACAACCTAATTGCATCACATTGTCCCTAACCCAATTGACTTAAACATAACTCTAGACGCCCACCAATATTTTTTACTTTTAGGTGCCCTATGTAGAGAACTGGCAAACTCCAGCTGTCATGGATAAGTGGGAGAATTTTGGCAGTGTGGGTAGGGTGGGTTTGATCAATGAACCTGGTAAACAGAAAGATGCCAATGGAATTCACAAACTGAGACATCAAGAATATTGAACATAGAACAGTACGGGACAGTAGAGACCCTTCAGCCCACAATGTTGTGTCAAGCCTTTAGCCTACTTCAAGATCAATCTAAAGCTTCCTTCCTACAAAGGCCATAGCCAAATATTTTTTCTTTCATCCATGTGACATATCCACAAGTGTCTTAAATACCCCAATGTATCTACATCTCCCACCACCCCAGAGGGTGATCCACTACTCTCTGTGTACAGAAGCCTACTTCTGACATCTCCCCTAAACTTTCATCTTAAATTATGCCCTCTCGCATTAGCTATTTCCACCTTGGGAAAAGATGCCACCTGCCCACTCTATCAACGATCAAGGATCAATTTTATTCACTATTTACATTTACATGTATTAGGAATTTGCTGTGGTATGTTGGTGTAACATGCAAGAAAATCAGCAAGACTCAACAATTATAAAAACAAAGGATTACATAAAACTAATGCTAAAGGTTAAAGTACGATATGGAATAAAAGCAATCTAGGAATAATGGTGCATAGTTCCCTGAAGGTGGAATCTCATGTGGATAGGGTGGTGAAGAAAGCTTTTGGTGTGTTGGCCTTTATAAATCAGAGCATTGAGTATAGGAGTTGGGATGTAATGTTAAAATTGTACAAGGCATTGGTGAGGCCAAATTTGGTGTATTGTGTACAGTTCTGCCCACTGAATTATAGGAAAGATGTCAACAAGATAGAGAGGGTACAGAGGAGATTTACTAGAATGTTACCTGGGTTTTAGCACCTAAGTTACAGAGAAAGGTTGAACAAGTTAGGTCTTTATTCTTTGGAGCGTAGAAGGTTGAGGGGAGACTTGATAGAGGTATTTAAAATTATGAGGGGGATAGATAGAGTTGATGTGGATAGGCTTTTTCCATTGAGAGTAGGGGAGATTCAAACAAGAGGACATGAGTTGAGAGTTAGGGGGCAAAAGATTAAGGGTAACACGAGTGGGAATTTCTTTACCCACAGAGTGGTAGTTGTGTGGAACGAGCTTCCAGTAGAAGTGGTAGAGGCAGGTTCGATATTGTTATTTAAAAACAAAATTGGATAGGTATATGGATAGGAAAGGAATGGAGGGTTATGGGCTGAGTGCGGGCCAGTGGGACGAGGTGAGAGTAAGTGTTCAGCATGGACTAGAAGGGCCGAGATGGCCTGTTTCCGTTCTGTAATTGTTATATGGTTATATGGTTAAAATGTTCATAAATATATATTGGGTGCCCGGGTGGAGATATGTCTCTACCATAGAAAGTGTGAGGCTCTGCTTCCCTCCGTTACCCTGCAGGTCACTTTTGGGCAAGGTGTTGATGCACCATCAATAACTCTCTCTGAGACGTAAAGGCGAGATATCAGCTTTTATTGACTGGAAGAAGGAACAAGCAGTGGTTGACCACCATACTACATCCTGGAGACTGAGGAAAGGGCTGTGCCTCCAATCGCCTTTATACCGGGGCCTGTGGGAGGAGCCACAGGAGCAGTCAGCAGGGGGTGTGTCCAGACAGGTATATGTAGTTCACCACAGGTGTAGCACCTGCTTAGCCACCTTAACCATGTGAAGTCACGGGAGCAAGAAGTGGATGGTCATATGTGTCCCGGTCCGGTCCGTGGACTCCTCATTCCAGTTATTTCCTTTTCCCCCAATTCCATTGGACCTCTTGATTAAGGCACCTGATCTTCATTTCGAACCGGCAGCATAAAAGGCTCCGAGTTATAGCTACTTAGGGCTGGACCGGCATCAGAAGTTCGTCACCGGAAGCCAGTCATCTCAGCAAGGCAGTTATGCTTGTCTCGGGGCCGCCGAGAATCGTGGACTCCAGTTGCTTCAGTGCTGTGGCTGCTTGGTGAATTCAGTCGTTTTCGTGTCCAGCTGGGTTGCCGGCCGTTTTGCCGCTGCCCCAAGTAAGATACGAATTCTGTCGTTTTCATGATCGGCTGAGGCTGGGTCGAGTCAGGAGCCTGCCGTGCGCTGTTCCTGGGTCGCGTCGAGAGCCTGCCGTGCGCTGTTCCTGGGTCACGTCGAGAGCCTGCTGTGCGCTGTTCCTGGGTCGCGTCAAGAGCCTGCTGTGCGCTGTTCCTGGGTCGCGTCGAGAGCCTGCTGTGCGCTGTTCCTGGGTTGCGTCGAGAGCCTGCTGTGCGCTGTTCCTGGGTCGCGTCGAGAGCCTGCTGTGCGCTGTTCCTGGGTCGCGTCGAGAGCCTGCCGTGCGCTGTTCCTGGGTCGCGTCGAGAGCCTGCTGTCCTTCCAGCTGAGTAGATCCGGTCATTTGCTGCTACTCCGAGTTGGGTATTCTCCTTGTTGTCTTAGACCTTCAAGTCCAGGCTTGTGGTCCATGCCCAAGTCTAGACTCGTGGTCTGTGTCCAGTTCCAGACTCCAAGCCGTGTTCCAGTTCCAGTTCCAGACTCCAAGCCGTGTTCCAGTTCCAGTTCCAGGCTCCGTGTTCCAGTTCCAGTTCCAGGCTCCGTGTTCCAGTTCCAGTTCCAGACTCCAAATCGTGTTCCAGTTCCAGACTCCAAGCCTGTTCCGGTTCCAGTTCCAGACTCCAAGCCGTGTTCCGGTTCCAGTTCCAGACCAAGCCGTGTTCCAGTTCCAGACTCCGTGTTCCAGTTCCAGTTCCAGGCTCCGTGTTCCAGTTCCAGTTCCAGACTCCAAGTCGTGTTCCAGTTCCAGACTCCAAGCCGTGTTCCAGTTCCAGACTCCAAGCCTGTTCCGGTTCCAGTTCCAGACTCCAAGCCGTGTTCCAGTTCCAGTTCCAGACTCCAAGCCGTGTTCCAGTTCCAGACTCCAAGCCGTGTTCCAGTTCCAGACTCCAAGCCTGTTCCGGTTCCAGTTCCAGACTCCAAGCCGTGTTCCGGTTCCAGTTCCAGACTCCAAGCCGTGTTCCAGTTCCAGTTCCAGACCAAGCCGTGTTCCAGTTCCAGACTCCGTGTTCCAGTTCCAGTTCCAGACTCCGTGTTCCGGTTCCAGTTCCAGACTCCAAGCCGTGTTCCAGTTCCAGACTCCAAGCCGTGTTCCAGTTCCAGTTCCAGGCTCCGTGTTCCGGTTCCAGTTCCAGACTCCAAGCCGTGTTCCAGTTCCAGACTCCAAGCCGTGTTCCAGTTCCAGACTCCAAGCCTGTTCCGGTTCCAGTTCCAGACTCCAAGCCCTGTTCCGGTTCCAGTTCCAGACCAAGCCGTGTTCCAGTTCCAGACTCCGTGTTCCAGTTCCAGTTCCAGACTCCAAGCCGTGTTCCAGTTCCAGTTCCAGACTCCAAGCCGTGTTCCAGTTCCAGACTCCAAGCCGTGTTCCAGTTCCAGACTCCAAGCCTGTTCCGGTTCCAGTTCCAGACTCCAAGCCGTGTTCCGGTTCCAGTTCCAGACTCCAAGCCGTGTTCCAGTTCCAGTTCCAGACCAAGCCGTGTTCCAGTTCCAGACTCCGTGTTCCAGTTCCAGTTCCAGACTCCGTGTTCCGGTTCCAGTTCCAGACTCCAAGCCGTGTTCCAGTTCCAGACTCCAAGCCGTGTTCCAGTTCCAGTTCCAGGCTCCGTGTTCCGGTTCCAGTTCCAGACTCCAAGCCGTGTTCCAGTTCCAGACTCCAAGCCGTGTTCCAGTTCCAGACTCCAAGCCGTGTTCCAGTTCCAGACTCCAAGCCTGTTCCGGTTCCAGTTCCAGACTCCAAGCCGTGTTCCGGTTCCAGTTCCAGACCAAGCCGTGTTCCAGTTCCAGACTCCGTGTTCCAGTTCCAGTTCCAGACTCCGTGTTCCGGTTCCAGTTCCAGACTCCAAGCCGTGTTCCGGTTCCAGTTCCAGACTCCAAGCCGTGTTCCAGTTCCAGACTCCAAGCCGTGTTCCAGTTCCAGTTCCAGGCTCCGTGTTCCGGTTCCAGTTCCAGACTCCAAGCCGTGTTCCAGTTCCAGTTCCAGGCTCCGTGTTCCGGTTCCAGGCTTCGTTTTCCAATCCTGAGTCCAGGCTGAATCACAGTTAAGTTCCGAGTCCACGTCAAGATCCAAGTCGAGTCCGAGTCCAAATCTAGGTCCAGGTTTTACCGGTTTGTTATCCAACATTTACGTCCATGTTAACATTTTGTCCTCGCTCCCTGGCCTTCCTAGTAAATATCAATAAACATTGTTTTGTTTATACTCCCCGTGTCTGTGTCCTGCACCTGTGCCTCCTTGTAACAATATGAGCAGCTGGTGCACATCATACGTCAGGGTTATGTGACCACTGACACCAGGCAGACTATTTCTGAAGAGTATTGATAATGACTGGGGTCACCCATCTTGTAAAGACACTGCCCAGAAGAAGGCAAAGACAAACCACTTCTATAGAAAAGTTTCGCAGGAGTTATCATGGTCATGGAAAGACCATGATCACTCATGTCATACGACATGGTACATAATGATGTTGATGATGAAATCCAGAAATACTAGCACGTATTTGCAATGTTAATAGCATTACAAGACATGGACCCAAGTTTTTGCAGTGCTGTGCATTGGCTGTAGTAATAGGTAGAGGTGGGAGGAGGTGAGCTAACTAGAGTGGTTGATTCTCACCTGCCTGTGAGAAGAATTTTTTAAGATGGCACAAGCTTTTTATTCTGATAGCCCTATAGTGCTTTCCAAAGGGAACAATGCCTCTTACCATCTTGTACACCTCTGTCATCTCTCCATCCTATGCTCCGGAGAGAAAAGCCCTGGCTCACACAGCCTTTTCCTAATCCAGGCAGCAACTTGGTCAATCTCCTCTTGTCCCTCTGTAAAGCCTCCACATCATTCCTATAATGAGGGAACTGAATACAACGCTCCAAGTGTGGTTTGACCAGAGTTTTATAGAGATGCAATATTACCTCAGGACTTTTGAATTCAATATACACTTTCTTAACCGCCTATCATCTTGCATGGCAACTTTCAGGCATCAATGGATGTTGATCCCAAGACCCATCTGTTGTCCACACTGTTGGGGCCAGGACCTGAAAGATTAGGTGTTTGAGGAAGAGAGAATGACATTTATTTATTTTTATTTTACTTAGAGATACAGCATGGTGTCAAGACCTTCTGGCCCAGCAAACCTGTGCTGCCCAATTATACCCACGTGGCCAATTAACCAATAACGCGACATCCATGGACTCTGAGTCTGGACTTTTCTCCTTACTTGGTTGTATTTTGCCGATATTTCACATCCGCTTGCTACCTTATTTGGGCTATGTGTGCTTTGTGCTGTGTGTGACTGCTGGGACTGCATTTTGCACCTTGGCACTGGAGTAACGCTGTCTCGTTTCGCTGTATTTATGGGTATTCATGTATGGTTGAATGGCAGTTAAACTAGAATAGAATTGAATTGAACCAGTACATCTTTGGAATGTGGGAGAAAACTGGAGCACACGGAGGAAACCCATGCGATCATGCGGAGAACGGACAAATTCCTACAGACAGCCGTAGAAAGGTAAATAATGGGCTTTACTATATCTGCTCAGTGTTAAAAGTATTTACTTGAAGTGCATTCGAAGACTGAGACATAAATGGATAAAATATCTAAATATTTGTAAGAAAGTTACATAAAAATCTTTGCAGTCCTTAATATCTGTAAAACTTGCAGAGAATTGTTTAGCACGAGCAAATTTATTGCACAAAAGCAATTTTTATGAAACTGGAATCTCCCATATCTGACTTTATACAATGACAGATGCTTCTCCAGGGACTGTCACAATCTAGGTTATCTGTCAACATCCATATTTGCAGGCTAAACAATGAAACATTTCTGCAAAGTCATATGTTTATGAAATTACTACATATAACAAAGGTTGAAAGCACATTATGATATTAAAACGTCACTCTATAAGAGAGCTTACAAATACTAACTTTGGTAAAAGGTTTTTGGAGGAAATGCCCTCTCCTGAGAGCAATTTAACACTTCTAGCAATGCATTTTATGAAATGGAAACTATTTTGATCATTATTTTTCTGGAAAATTTCCAAGGGCAGCTCGAGTTCTCACTCCCCCACCTCCACTTTGATCTTTTAACTCTTCTCACCTGCCTATTACTTCCCCCTATATCTCCTCCTCCTTCCTGTTCTCCCATAGTCCACTCTCCTCTCTGATCAGTTTCCTTCCTCTCCAGCCCTTTACCTTTCCCACCTACCTGGCTCCAGCTAGGCTCCTCCCCCCTCCCCCAACCTTTTTATTCTGGCATCTTCCCCTTCTCAATCCTGAAAAGGGGTCTCGGCCTGAAATGTCAACTGTTTATTCTTTCCCATAGACGTTGCCTGAACTACTGAGTTCCTCCAGCATTTTGTGTGTGTTGCTTTTTCTCATGCACCTTAAATGCATCATAATTTTTCACCCATTTTAAATTTCAATCGAAACTGAACAAAGACACAGTTAGTGAAGCTTTGCGTTGATGGACAGTTAATTACTTCTCATCTAAAAAAATATCATATGAGATGTTAGAAGCCAATGGAGCAGAAAACAATCGTGAGTCCCAGAGAAATTATTTCCATGTGTCCATTAGTGAGCATTTGAATTGTAGATGTTTGTTGATATGTCAGCACATCACTTTAAAACGGTGGAAAAAGCAGAGAGCCACAAACAAATTATCAGGAGAGAATATTCAAATTTCAACGTTGAGTTACCCATCATGGGAACGACTTAATGGAACTTAATGAAACATACTTTAACATTATTTTAACCAAGATCTGATATTGCATTCAGAAGAACATTTTGTTGAATGTTCTGTCGTTCTTCAACTGTGCTGTGCAGCTTAAAAGTCTCAATATGAAGATAATGGTTATTACTGTTGTGTATGAGCCATTCTACGAGTTCTTCATGAAATACTATTGCCAAATCAAGAAATTAGAAAAGAGGCGTAAACTATAGGAGTAAAATCTAAAGTAGGAATCTAATCTGGCCCTGTGTATGACCCGATTTTTCGTTGATGTTGCAGGCAGAAGCGTTGTGGAAGATCGAAACATTGAGGCAGAGGATATGGCTGTCGAAGGCCTCTCTCTCTCTCGATGGTGAAGGAGAAGGAGAATCTCACATCGGGGGAACTCGAAATAAGCGACGCCGCAGACTGTGACATTGAAACAGTGAGCTGCAGGCCTCCCCTCCCAAAGTGGCAGGAGTGATGCTTCTCTCTCCCTCATTAGTGAGAGACATTTCCTGTTGGGATGTCCAAGTGTTGAGGTGGGTAGTTGTTGCTGATGGTCTATAGATCATGGTCTCAGGGGTTTTAGTTGCATGGAGGCTGGTAGGGGTCTGATACTCTCTGCTGGAGTAAGGAGGAGGGGTGATGCTTTGTTACTGCTCATGCGGGGGAGGGGCTTTGGGGTTCTAACATTTGTCTGTCATTCATTCTTCGGGATTTTTCTCTCTGTTTCGTGGATGTCTGCAAAGAGTAAGAACTTCAGGTTGTATACTGCATACATTCTCTAATATTAAATGGGACCTTTAAACCATTGAAATATCATCTTATAGAAACACACAATAGTGTGGCTCATTGAATCCATTTTGACTTCGTTTTGACCCATCCCCCAAATCCCCACAGGTTTTCTTGCCATGTTTATTTATTCCATTTCAACAATGAAGAGGTACTTACTCGCCTCTCATTCTCCTTCATTCCAAAGAGAAAAGCCCCAGCTCGTTCAACCTTTTTCTCATAAGACATATTCTGTAATCCAGGCAGAACCTCAGGCAGCTCTGAACATTTTTTTCAGATAGCATTTCCTGAGAATATTCCATCTGCTGAAAGTTAGGGAAAATTGCCCTTTCTCGCTTCTGAAGGGATGTAATAAACTGAACATTCAAAGATAGGATTAATCAGTCATCAGGCTTAAAGTATTGATTAAGAACATTGGAAGTTACGAGTAGTTAGCTAGAGAGCAGATCCACTAACTATTCCAAACAAAGACTTTAATTTCAGTAGCAGAGGCACCACCATGTGGAGAAGTTAAGTGTTACCCATACAACACACACAAAATGCTGGAGGAACTCAGCGGGCCAGGCAACACCTATAGAAAATAGTACAGGCGATCTTTTGGGCCAAGACCCTCCAGGAGGACCTGCTGAAGGGTCTCAGTCGAATACGTTGACTGTACACTTCTCCATAGATGCTGCCTGGCCTGCTGAGTTCTTCCAGCATTTTGTGTGTGTTGCTCGGATTTCCAGCATCTGCAGAGTTTCTCTTGCTTGTGGAAGTATTAACCATGTTGGGTTTATTTGAAGATTGAAAATTCAAGATTGTTTAATGTCAATTCCAGGACACAAGTGAAAAGGAGAATGAGATAATTGTTACTCTGGATCCAGTGCAATACAAGTCAAGTCAAGTTTATTGTCAAAACACAGTAATACACATAACACACAATAACTTAGGAAAGTAAGAATTAAATCTACAAATGAATTACATATAGATAAACAAAGTAAAGGGCAAAAATTAAATATTTGTGTGGTGCAAAAAACATAAATGAGATGAAGAACACCATGATAAAACACATGATAAATAGAAATACATAACATGCTTATACCAGTCTCAGCCTGAAATGTCAACTGTTTATTCATTTCCATAGATGCTGCCTGACCTGCTGGGCTCCTCCAGCATTTTGCGTGTGGTGCTTATATAGATAGATTGATTATATATACATGAAGTGACACTAGGTACACAGGTGCCTGTACATAAGGTATAGTATATGTGAACTAAATGTTTATTGAAAAGTAATTATTTATTTTTAAACATTTTATGTTATTTTTAGGATAAAATAGTTCAAATAAAACATAGAACATAACAGCACAGTATAGGGCTTTGAGCTCACAATGTTGTGCTAAACTTTCATTACTCTACGATCATCTTAGCCCTTCCTTCCAACATAACTTTGAGGGATCTATAGACGTGGGCTCAAGGATCCCTCTGTTCGTCCAGACTGCTAAAAATCCTGCCACTAGCCCTGCATTCTACCTTCAAATTCAACTTTCCAAAGTGAATCCATTCACACTTTTCCAGGTTGAACTCCATCTGCCACTTCTCAGCCCAGCTTGGCACCCTATCAATGTCTCATTGTTAGAATCAGAAGCAGATTTATTATCACTGGCATGTGACATGAAATTTGTTAACTTAGCAGCAGCAGTTCAGTGTAATACATAATATAGAAGAAAGAATAAACAAACAAACAATCAAATAAATTACAGTATATGTATTTTGAATAGATTAAAAATAATGCAAAATCCAGAAATAACATACATTAAAAATTGAGGCAGTATTCAAGGGTTCAATGTCCATTTAGGAATCGGATGGCAGAAAGGAAGAAGCTGTTCCTGAATCACTGAGTGTGTGCCTTCAGGCTTCTGTATCTCCTACGTGATGGTAACAGTGAGAAAAGGGGATGCCCTGGGTGCTGGAGATCCTTAATAATGGACGCCGCCTTTCTGCCACACTGCTCCCTGAAGTTGTCGTGGGAACTTCGTAGGATAGTACCCAGGATGGTTCCAAGGGTACCCATTGTAACCCTTTACAACCTTCTCTACTATCCACCATCAACTTTATGTTTAATAGATTAATTCTTTATTAATATTTTTTAATGTTTGAATGTCAGAGATACTTGGAAATATCCAAATATATTGATTATTTAGCTAATTGGCAAAGTGCTTTCCATTAATTTATTATCTGGTGTAATCTGTCATATTACAGCAGCTTAAGGTCTCGTCACCAACTATGAACTTACCATTTTTGAATGGCAGATACAGAAAAGAAAGATTTGTGCTGACTTCAAAGGACAGAGGTGAGCATACACACAGTACTACTTTAGTAGATATGGAAATGTACCCAATAAAGTGGTCACGGGAGTGGAACACTGTGTGGTCCCCTGCTGCTGTAGACCATCCACTTCAAGCATCAATGTGTTCAGAGATGCTCTTCTGCACACCACTGTTGTAACGTATAGTTGTTTGAATTACTGCTGCCTTCCTCGTAAGTTTGAACCAGTATGACAATTCTCCCCTGACCTTTCTCATTAACAAAGTGTTTTCGTCCTCTGAACTACCACTCACTGGATTTTTTTTATTGTGCGCACCATTCTCTGTAAATTTTAGAGACTGTTGTGTGTGAAAATCCCAGGAGATCAGCACTTTCTGAGATACTCCAATCACCTAGATTGCCAGCAACAATCTTCCCACAATCAAAGTTACTTAAATCACATTTTTTTCTCCATTCTGATGTTTGGTCTGAACAACAACCAAACCTTTGAACACACCTGCATGCTTTTATGCACTGAGTTGTGGCAACATGATTGGCTGATTAAATACTTGCACTAAAAACTGGTGGACAATTGAACCTAATAAAGTGGCCACTGAATGGAGATTTAGTCATGTCAACGTACGAGAAAAAAAACTGATCAATGAAGCAGTTTCCAATGTTAGTTAAAGTGAAGATCAAAAATACCGAAATGATTAAAAAGCTGTTTCTCTCTGACTGCAACTGGTGCATTAGTCAAGACTGTGTGTATAGTACACCTTAATGGATTTCAAGCTTACTTCAAATGTGCTGTGGTAAGCTAAGAAGAAAAATGGCAACAGCATCTTTTAAAGTCTGCGTATCTGCCATGAATTTTGCAAATACATTATGTCTTCCAAGAGCCGTTCAATAATAATGTGCAATCAAGTCAGATAAAAGTCAAGTGATGATTTGCTTGCACAGCAATATGTCTTTTTGAATCATTTTGGAATATTTTATGATGTTTAATCTTATTCATAAGATGTAGCTGCCTCACAAGTTGACTTTGTATTGATAGGATTTATTTCAAAATTACAGCTTTGTGTTAGTGAAACTTAATAAAGATTGGCATCTATCAAAACATAAGAGATTCTGCGGATGCTGGAAATCCTGAGTAACACACACAAAATGCAAAGGAACCTTGCAGGTCAGCCAGCATCTATGGCACACACAAAATCCTGCAGGAACTCAGCAGGCAAAGCATCATTCATGGAACATACAAAATGCCATCATATAAATTTGCTGGTGACATAACTATTATTGTCAGAATTTCGGATGGTGACGAGAAGGCATACAGGAGACAGATACATCAGTGGAGTGGTGTCGTAGCAACAACCTTGCACTCAACGTCAGTAAGACTGAAGAACTGATTGCAGACTTCAGAAAGGGTAAGATGAGGGAACACACACCAGTCCTCATCGAGGGGTCAGAAGTAGAAAGAGTGATCAATTTCAATTTCCTGGGTGTCAGCATTTCTGAGGATCTATCCTGAACCTGGCATATAGATACAGTTACAAAGAAAGCACAACATTGGCTACATTTCATTAGGAGTTTGAGGAGATTTGGTATTGAGCATAAGACCAAAAGATATAGGAGCAGAATTAGGCCATTTGGTCCATCATGTCTGGACTGCCATTTCATCATGGCTGATCCAATTTTCCTCTCAGCCCCAATCTCCTGCCTTCTCCTCATATCCCTTTAGGCCCTGACCAATTAAGAATCTATCAAACTTTCCCTTAAATATGCATATAAACTTGACCTCCACAGCTGCCTGCGGCAAAGAATTCCACAGATTCACCACCATCTGGCTAAAGAAATTCCTCCTCATCTCCATTCTAAAAGGATGCCCCTCTATTCAGAGGCCATGCACTCTGGTGTTAGATTCTCCACCATAGGAAACATCTTCTCCACATCCACTCTATCAAGGCCTTTCACCATTCGATAGGTTACAAAGCGGCCATCCCTTCTGATTTCCAGTGAGAAGAGGCCCAGAGCCATCAGATGCTCTTCCTATGACAAGCTCTTTAATCCTGGAATCAGTTTTGTGAATCCCCTTTGAACCCACTAAAATAAGGGACGCGAAACTACTTACAATTTTCCAAGTGAGGCCTCACCAGTGCTTTATAAAGTTTCAACATTACATCTTTGCTTTTATCTTCTCATCTTCCTGAAATGAATGCTAACATTGCATTTGCCTTCCTCACCACAGACTCAACCTGCATATTAATCTTTAGGGAATCGTGCACAAGGATGCACAAGTCCCTTTGCACCAGTGTTTGTTTTGTATTTCCACTCCATTTAGAAAATAGGCAGCCTTTTCTTTTCTTCTTTCAAAGTGTATGACCATACAATTCCCAACACTCTATTCCATCTGCCATTTCCTTACCCATTCTCCTAATTTGTCTAAGTCCTTCTTTCTACTTTCTACTTTCTCAGTACAATGCCCCTCCACCTATCTTCATATCATCTGCAAATTTTGCAACAAAGCCATCAATTCCATCATCCAAATCATTGATATAAAATGTAAAAAGAATCGGTCCCAACATAGACCCATGTGGAACACCAGTAATTACCAGAAGCCAGTCAGAAAAGGCTCCCTTCAATCCCACTCTTTGCCTCCTGCCAACCAGCTGCTTTATCCATGCTAGAATCTTCCCTGTAGTACTGTGGGCTCGTTGTCTGCTAAACAGCCTTTTATGTGGCACCTTGTCAAAGGTACTCTGAAAATCTAAGTACACAAAATCAATCAATACTCCTTTGGCTGTCCTGTTTGTTTTTTTTTCTTCAGGCAAGTTTCTTCAGATTTGTCAGGCAAGATTTTCCCTTGAGGAAACCATGCTGGCTACAGCCTATTTTATCATGTGCCTCCACGTACCCTCAGACCTCATCCTTAATAATTGACTCCAACATCTTCCCAAGCATTGAGATCAGACTAACTGGCCTATAGTTTCCCTTCTTCTGCCTCTCTCCCTTCTTGAAAAGTGGAGTGACATTTGCAATTTTCCAGTATTCTGGAACCATTCCAGTATCTAGTGATTTTTGAAAGATGGTTACTATAGCCTCCACAATTTGTTCAGCTGCCTCTTTCAGGACTCTGGGTTCATCACCATCTGGTCCAGGTGACTTATCGACCTTCAAATCTTGCAGTTTCCCAAGAACTTTCTCTCTACTTGTGGTAACTTCACACACTTCATGTCCCCTGACACCTGGAACTTCCACCACACTGCTAGTGTCTTCCACAGTGAAGACTGATGCAAAATACTTATTCAGTTCATCCACCATTACTACCTCATTTTCCACTGGTCTGATATCTGTTCTCATCTCTCTTTTACACTTCATATATCTGAAGAAACTTCTGGTGTCCTCTTTAATATTATTGACCAGCTTATTTTTGTACTCCTTCTTTACCTTCTTAATGACTTTTTTTGTTGCCTTCTGTTGGTTTTTAAAAGCTTTCCAATCCTCTAACTTCCCACTAAATTCATGTTCACCCTTTTCGATTTTGTCGCACCATTCTTAACCTTTGATTCCTAACCTAGTCTGCGGTCTTACCCAGGTACGCTTCCACAATCTCTCCACTAACTCTGGTTCCCATCCCTTTGCGACTCTAGTTTAAACCCCACCATGCAGTATTAACAAACCTTACTGCTGGAATATTAGTCCCCCTCCAGTTCAAATGCAAATTGTCCCTTCTGTACAGATCCCAACTTCACCGGAAGAAAGTGCAATGATCCAAAAATCTTATGCCCTCCCTCCTACAGCAAATCCTTAGCCGCGTATTATAATATATAATCTTACTAGATGTGTCATCAAAAGCCCTGGCAGATTTCCACAGATGTTCTGTGGAGAGTATTTTAACTGACTGCATCACGGTTTGGAATGGGGGTGAGTGTGTGCTACTGCAGAGAGTTGTAAACTTAGATGTTCCATTATGTGCACTAACTTCTGTAGCAGCAGGTCGTTTTCAAGGAGTGGTGCCTCAAAAAAGGCGGCATCTACCATGGAGGGCCCCCACCACCCAGGTCATGCCAGAATCAGAATCAGAATCCTTTATTATCACCAAGTATGAGGACACATACAGGGAATTTGATGCCAGTTTCCCTGATGCCCTGCTTATTTATTTTGATGCCCTGTTATTTATTTATTTATTGCAGAATCGGCCCTTCCTGCCCATCGAGCCACACCACCCAGCAATCCCCAGATTTAATCCTAGCCTAATCACAGGAAATTCACAATGACCAACTAACCTACCATCTGGTACATCTTTGGACTGTGGGAGGAAACCAGAGAATTCGTTGGAAACCCACACAGACATGATGGAGGCGTACAAACTCCTTACAGGCAGCAGCAGGAATTAAACCTAGGCCGCTGGTACCATAAAGCATTGTGCTAGCTATTAGCCTACTGTGCCTTTGTTTTTATTGCTACCATCAAGGAGGTACAGGAGCCTAAACACACACACACTCAACGATTCAGGAACAGCTTCTTCCCCTCTGCCATCCAATCTCTGAATGACATTGAACCCATGAACACTACCTCACCACTTTTTCAAATATTTTATTTTTGCACTACTTATTTAACTATTCAATATATACATGCTTACTGTAATTCAGTTTTACTCTCTGTTATTATGGATTGCATTATATTGCTGCTGCAAAGGCAACAAGTTGCAAGACGTATGTGTGATATTAAACCTGACTCCGAATTCAACGGGTCAGGCTACATCGATGGCACACACAAGATGTCGGAGCAACTCAACAAATCAGGCAGCATCCATGGTGCATACAAAAAACTGGAAGAACTCAGCCAGTCACACATACAAAATTTGTATATCTGCTGCCTAACCTATTGGCAACTCTGTGTCAGTTCCACCACTTCAGCAGTTAGCCCGCTGATAATGTGCTTCTTGCTTACAAAGTGCACTTTTATTTATGAACACAAGAATATAGTTATTATTATGTTTCTTGACTTGATTGGGGGTTCTGCTTATGTACCACAACTCAAAGTTTTCAACTTGATCGATGAATTCAGAGAGATCAATGGAATTTATGAGAGGGTATTTAATTACTTTTGGAGCATAATTAACCTCCTTTTGCTAATGAATACCTTGGTTATGGATGTCGGACAAATTGATGACCACCTATGCTTTAGCTGAACACTCATAAAGTGACAAAATCAATAAGAGAGCAAGTGCGGTTAAGATGCTCAGAACCAATCAATCCGGCGATACGCATGATGTGAAATATTGAAGTGTGCTGGTTACTCTGTGTTACGTTTGGAGCGATGTAAATCAAGTTTGATTACCCAACGTCCATCGAAAAAATATCCAAGAAAGTATAGAATTCTATTACTCTGTCGAATAATTTACCAATAAACTCTCAAAGTAAAGAAACTCACTTTTGCGCTGAACTGAAGTTTGCCCTGGTTGTTAGTGCAAATTGCGCGTATCACTGTATGTTTTGATGTACATTTGATAAACCTGAATCTCTACTGAAATTGTTCCCAAAAAAAAACAAATGATCTCTTCAACATAGATTTCAATCTGTTAATTTCTGGAGTAAACCGAAGGAATTTCTGATGTTGATCAAAGTCAAAGCCAAATTAAATTTACTATCAATTTACACATAGGCCACTATGTACTACCTTGTGATTCATTTCCATGCCGGCATTTACAGGAAAATAAAGAAATACAATGGGGTTGATGAAAGCCAAGTAACTATGCTGTCGATCATGTTAAGCAACGAGAGCAACACATGAAGTAATGAGGGGATTTTTCACCACATTTGCAATTAAAACAGTGGGAAATCACATTAGTACAGAAATTTCCAGAAATTTTCATCTCTAAGGACCTCAACAGCGCAAGCCGAACAAGAAATTGTCAATGAAGTAACCTCTGAATCGTTATTGATTCTGTAGGTGGCAGGGTGCTGATACGTCACCACCAAAGGAGGGATAGGCTGCTCCTTCCCTCCACAAGGTCGCAAGTCACCTTTGGGCTTTGTTTGTACAACCTCCCCGTGAACACATGGGTATCTTCCTGGTGCCTTGGCTTCCTCTCACACTCCAAAAGAGGTAATGGTTAGTAGGTTAATTGGTCCTTGTCAACTGTCCTGTCATCGGGCTAGTGTTAAATCGGTGGATTGCTGGGTGGTGCAGCTAATTGGGATGGAATGTCCTGTTACATGCTGTATCACTAAATAAAATAAAATAAATAAAATGGTTGCTCCTATTAATAGAGTTAACCGAGGGGGCAAAGGCTTTACAATAAAATACCAATGTTTCTGATTTCCGTAACAATTGAATTTGTATGGTGCTTCAGTGTATGAAGTTATTATGAACTTGTACATGCACCGAAAGTCAGCAATTGGAAAAAGCTGTGTAGAGGAGGGTTCAATGACTAGAGAATGACCACAAAGTGTCATATTCAATGGTAACATTTACTGGAAATAAGTGATGCATTCACAGTTCCATGAAACTAGCAATATATTTGAATAACACCCATATACAAAGTTGTCAACTTATGCATGTTTAAGGTATAAAAACAGAAAATGCTCTAAACACCCAGCAGGTTAGGCAGCATTGTTGGAAATGAGAAAAGAACACTTCATGTCCAAGACACTTTGTCAGAACTATGAGGGAAAGCTGATATTTTTTAAGTTTCAGAGAGGCTGGGGAGGGATGGATAGGACAAAGGCATGATCTCTGATTGGGTGAAGCCAACGTTGCCATGGGGATTTGTTTCTGAAATCATCCAGTTCATAGGTTGATGGGAGTGGTGAGGGAGAGAGTCAGTGAGAGAGAGAGAGAGAGAGTGAGTGAGTGAGTGAGTGAGTGACTGAGAGAGATGGGGAGAGAGAGAGAGAGAGAGAATGAACAAAAGCTATGGAACGAAGGTTGGCAGAGAACAGCAACACAAAAAGGAACAAGCAAGTTGCAGAAGAAGGCTGTATGAATGAAGTCAAAAAACTGAGCAATGTCACTGATGGATGGCTGACATCAGAAATGGTCGGTTCTGATACAGTCGGAGAGAGGGTACTGTTTCCATTCTGCCTTTTGATAGAGATGTAGCAGGCTGGTAAATAGTCTCAGTTTTTGAGAGATTTTATTTCTCTCTTCAAAATATAATTTCACAAAACTGCTGTTGGAATTATAACATGTTATAGATGCAGGAAACTGGAGCAATACAAAGAAAATTAAAAAAAAAAGTTTTCATATTTTCATGCAGGAAGTTGCACCTTCAGAAAGAGGAATGTAAGCAGAATGTGAACTCCTCTTCAAGGTGCGATGCCTCAAAAAGGTGGCATCCATCATTACAGACATCCACCACCCAGGACATGCCCTGTTCTCAATGCTACCATCGGGAGGGAGGGACAAGAACTTGAAGGCACACATTCAATTAATTCAGGAACAGCTTCTTCCCCTCTGCCATCCAATTTTTGGATGGACATTGAACCCATGAACATTACCTCACTGCCTTTTTTACTTTTAGTTTATTTCTTGAACTACTTATTTAATTATTTAATATATCTCTATTAATTAATATTTAAATATATATGTATATATGTTAATATTTATATTTGCTGTAATTCACTCTTTTCCCCCTATTATTATGTATTGCAATGTACTGCTGACGCAAAGGCAACGAATTTCATGACAGATGCTGGCGATATTAAATCTGGTTCTGATTGTGGAAAGCAGAATGGTTTCTGGAAAGAATGTGGCTGTATATTTGACAATGCAGGAACAAAAGGTATGAGGTCACTGGAATGAAGAACTCAGATGTTCCATCAAATTAGCGCAGGGACATGAACTAAGTAGCCTCTTCTGTAGCGTAATATTCTATAATTATCATCAACTTATATGTCAATAGAGGAACATTTTTGGAGAGTTCAAGGGAACATTAAATTAGTGTTTGTTGAATAATTCATCCTGGATTTATCCACACATGGCTCGCAACAATAGTAACAAATTCATCAAGCTGCCAGTGCACAGAACCCCTTGTTGTTAAAAAATAATTTAGTATAATATGCCACACAGACAACACATCTACAATGATTACTGGCTTTCTGTCAGCTTTTCATGAAATATTGCACGTAAATTAGCCGTCAGATGATATGTCAGTGCCTTGTAATCACTTCTCACATGTCTGATTGATGACAAATTGATTGCAAAGCTACTGGGGTGTCATCCTGCGGCATTTTAAATTTGTTAATTTTGATGAGGCTGACACAATGGTGGAAAAAGTGCAGTGAATTACATTTTTTTAAATTTTATTTTAAAACAGTCATTTACTTAGTTTTTGAGCTGCCAGTTGGATGATCAGTAATTAAATAAATACATTTTTTTAATCATGAAAAGCAGTTTGCATTAACTAATAAACAGGAGTCGATAAGTTTAAGGGGAACATGAGAGGAAAGTTCTTCACACAGAGGGCTGTGAGAGTGCGGAATGAGCTGCCAGCACAAGAGGTGCATGCGAGGTCAATTTTAATGATTACGCAAAGTTTGGAGAGGTACATTGATGGAGGGCTTTGGAGGGTTATGGACCTGGTGCAGGTTGATGGGATTAGGCAGCTTAAGCAGTTTTAGCATGGACTAGATGGGCCGAGGGGCCTGTTCCTGTGCTGTTCTTTTCTATGACAATACTAGAAAAATATTTTAGTCAAAAATAAAAACAGAACTATACACCACCTGTAACAATCTGAAAGACCAACGAGGGTTTTGAAAAATCCGTGCAAATATTTAAGAAAACTACCAGAAAGATGACATAGTCACCTGTAATAGACGTCCACTATATAATATAGTCCACTGTAATATAAGCCCTAAATATGATCCTATTTTATGACTCTATCACCTCCCTGCAGCAGGAAGCTGGGACATATAACCTATTCTTTACACTGATCACGGTTCAATTTCTTTTCCACTTCACAAAGAGATGTTTCAGAAAATCCACACAAGTTTTTGACAGTCAGTGAATCATGAAAGCAGACAATTTAGTTAATTAGATGTGGAACCTACCCCCCCTTAGTTCAGAAAGGAATTGGCGACCGTAGAAAATTTACTGTTTCAATGAAGTAAATAAATTGCTTAATCAATATCTCTGGCTGAGTCTTGTTAGATTTTAAAGTCATAATAGCAATATAGTGTAGTTCAAACAACACTATTATGTTCAGTCTTTGCTTGGTATTATATCACTGCACAGGGAAATGGTGTTTATGTTACCTTGGTGCTTAAATTCTCGGGTTCACAGTCTGATCTCACGTTTTTGGCAACTTCATGACAGATCACCAGCAGAAGCTCTCTTGTCTTGTAACCTTTTACTCTGTGACCACACATTTTTACCTGCAAAGATGTCCATCTTCTGTTTCTAATCAGCGTGGTCTTTAAAGTGCTTTGGGGAATTTGGATGAAGCATTATATTTCTTTTCTTCCTTTATATCTCCAAGGCCATTCAGTACAAGAGCTGAATTGGAGTATTGCTTTCCTTCAATCCCTTCTATCCACGTGTGCACTGAACCAGATTTAAACATTTCTTTCAGGAGAAAAATATATTTTCAACGCAGGACCACTTCATTCATACCAGGTCACAAAGAGCACCTAATACAAGAAGGTGAATCAATATATTGCTCCAAAGTATCCTGTGTGAATGAATTGGTTGCTATAAGGAAATAATTTTCTCAAGCTTTTCAAACCTGTCTGCAAACAAGAAGTCCCTCGAACATGCATGGGATTTGCAGCTGTCTGCACAGGGATAATTAATGAACCTTATATTGTCTGGGCTGCCATACTTTGACAAACTTAATTATCTTTGTCTTTCGAATGTATAATTTATTGCTAAATTCATGTTTTCCTTCAAATATGCACTTATGGCATTAAAAGATAACTAAAACAAAAACATTTTTCAAATATAAATCTAATATCTGACTCAGCTCTTATAATTTGGTACTTAAAGATGGACATTTTGCAAAATGATGTTAATGTTCTCACAATGATATAATGCACAATTTAAAATCTAATATTTTCTTAAACCATTTAGGATTGGCAGAAGAGAGCCTTGGTCTAAATGCGTACAAGCAAAGTGCATTTAAAAGTTGAGGTGACAGTTATTCAATATTTCAGGGAGACGTGGCGAAAGTTAAGTTCATGTTCAGTGGAGACGAGAAGAGTGAGAGGAGATTGAAACCTACTAAGAACTTGAAGGGGTAGATACAAGTATAATGCTTCTCCTTGGCTGAGGCATGCAGAGCCAGGAGTCACAAACTCAGAATAAGAGTTCAGCCAAAGCAGCAGGTGAGAAGCGACTTCCATACTCAGAGGTTAGGGGATCACTGAAACAGCTTGCCACAGAGTGCAGTGGTGGCGCATTGCTGAGTATTGAAGGCAATGATTGGTAGCTTCTGAAAATAAAGAAAGCACGTGGGATTGGTGTAGCTAAGTGATATAAAGTTCATGGGATTCATGGGGCCGTTTGGATTCAGAACTGGGCTGCCTGTAAAAAGGTCGAGGTTAGTGGTTGACAGCTTTTATACTGGCTGCAGGTTTGTGACAAGTACTCATCTCCAGTGAACATAGACTCCGTTTTCTCCATGTCTCCCTGAAGGATTGAGTTACTGTCACCTCAATTTTTAAATGCACTTTGCTTGTCAATATTTGTACCAAGGCTCTCTTCTGTCACACTGAGAAATATACATATAAGTAGCCTGGACATAAACAGATGGGTGGGTTAATATGTTTGCAACTGATACAAAGGTTGGTGGTGCTGTAGATACCATAGGAGACTGACAAAGAATACAGTGGGTTATAGTTCATTTGCAGATACGGGCAGAGACATGAGAGATGGAGTTTAACCTGGCCAGCTCTATTCAACTCTATAAAACTCTGGTTCGGCCACACTTGGAGTACTGTGTCCAGTTCTGGTTGCCTCACTATAGGAAGGTTGTGGAAGCATTGGAAAGGGTACAGAGGAGATTTACCAGGATGCTGCCTGGTTTAGAGAGTATGCATTATGATCAGAGATTAAGGGAGAGGAAACATGATAGAGATAAACAAGATATTAAGAGGAATAGACAGAGTGGACAGCCAGCGCCTCTTCCCCAGGGCACCACTGCTCAGTACAAGAGGACATGGCTTTAAAGTAAGGGGAGGGAAGTTCAAGGGGGATATTAGAGGAAGGTTTTTTACTCAGAGAGTGGTCGGTGCGTGGAATGCACTGCCTGAGTCAGTGGTGGAGGCAGATACACTAGTGAAGTTTAAGAGAGTATAGACAGGTATATGGAGGAATTTAATGTGGGGGGTTTATATGGGAGGCAGGGTTTAAGGGTCGGCACAACATTGTGGGCCAAAGGGCCTGTACTGTGCTGTATTGTTCTATGTTCTAAATGTGAAGTGCTGGCAAATGTAAAGGGATAGCACAATCTTAATGGCAAGACTCTTTACAGTGTGATGTGTGGAGAGATATTGGGGTCCAAGTTGTTAGGTTGAGAAAGAAAGCAAACAGCACGATTGCCTTTACTAATCAAAGAATTTAGTTCAAGATTCAGGAAACTATGCTGTAGATTTACAGTAGTGTGCAAAAGTCTTTGGCACACACTGTATATATACAGAGGTTGCCTCAGATTCTTGCAGAGTTTTGCAGTAATTTTATCTATTGCGCTATACTGCTGCCACAAAAAAAAGACAAATTTCATGACATGTGGAAGATGATAAATCTGATTCTGATATGGGTCTCTATTGTGGACGGAGAGTGGGAAGGGGGCAGGGAATCGTATTTGGGAAAAACAGAAGGGAGAGGGGAGGGAATAGAAAGTACCAGATACCAGAACATCCTTTGCTCATGCCAGATTTACAAATCCACTCTCTGCTCTATGTTGACAAACACAGTACTGAGCTAAAGTCTTAGGCACCCTAGCTATATCCATCTATATCTATATATATATACATACTTTTGCACAGCACTGCGTAACACTCACGTGCTCAGGTTAGGCTAACCCATTCATCTTTGGAAGGTGGGAAGAAACCAGAGGGTCTGGAGGAAACCCAAGTGGTCAAGGGGAGGAATTAATGGGAATCAACGTGAAAACACTCCATTTCTTGGAGTCATGGTCAGCACAAAGGAATGGTAATTGTGGAAGGCCAGTGTGCCAGAGTCAAGACGTGTAATTAAAACATTGAAAAATACACTGACGTGCATTGTTTGTGATGACCAACACCATTTGAGGAAGTGCTGACACACCTTGCAAATGTCACCATGCTTCTGGTGACAACATAGCATCCCACAACTTACTAACCCTAACCCATACGTCTTTGGAAAGTGGGAGGGAACCAGGGCACCTGGAGGAAACCAATAGGGAGAATGTACAAATTTCTTGCAGACAACAGTGGAATTGAAATGCAGATTGCTGATGCTATGCTATAGAGCTTCCACCGTTAGTGATGCTACCATCATCAAGTTCCCTGCCATCAACAATCCTAAAATTATCAATAACCAGAAACATAGCATGTGTCATTGTGGTCAGCTAGGAATTGTTATGTTTGGGAACCAAGGGAAGATGAGTTGGGTTGTAGCACTTACTTGTTATTTGCAGTTATTTTGTAAATAACACTATTCTTTGCATTTCTGGTTTGATGCTAACTGCATTTCATTTGGCATTGTGTCTGTACTCGGCTCAATGACAATAAAGTTGAATCTAATCTAATCTAATTCCCAATGTTATTTGCTCCCGCCAGATTCACAACCTTGCTCTCCAGTCCACGTTGACAAATACAGAACTGTAAGGCACCCTAGCTATACATACATGCCTAGGACATGTGTACAGGACTGTAGTTGGGGCCAAGGGCTGAACAAAGGAGTACTGTAGCAGGTCACAGATCAGCTCAAATTTGAGACCTGGGGGCAGAATTCTTGGTTAACTTTTCCATGGTGGATTGTTCACCTTTGTTGCTGTCCTTTGCTTGTTCACCTTTGCATGTTGCTGTCCCCTGTTCTATTGCAGTTTGGAATCAAGAACCATGTGGTTGACAACTCACCCTTGTCATTCAGAGGCCATTTTGAGGGGTCAAACAAAGAGGTACAATGGATGGCTTGACAATAGAAGTAAAATGATGTCACTAGGATACAAGCTTTGAGTTGAATGATGCGTGTGTAACGTCACACAGTAACTTGAACTTTCAGGGCACTTTAAGAAGTATTCTGTTGATTGGTCTGACTTCTGTTAACACTGACTACTAACGAGGGAAGTTGAGATTTATTTATTTATTTTTACAATGCAGAATATGCCCTTCCAGCACTATCAAACTGCGTCACGCAGAAACCCCCTGATCCCCTAAACTAATCGTGGGACAGTTTACAATGTCCAATTAACCTACCAACCAGCAGGCCTTTGGACTGTAGGAGAAAACTGGAGCACCTGAAGGAAACCCTCATGGTCACAAGGAGAAGGTACACATCCCTTATAGGGAGCAATGAGAATTGAAAGTCAACTGTAATGGAAAGCATTATGCTGACCACTATGCTATCGTGCTCCTGGACACACAGCAGCAATTCAGCAGCATCCTCACACTCAGCATTTTAGGAGTAGCTTCTTCCCATCTGCATTGAGATTTCTAAATGGTCCAGGAACCCTACCTCACAATTCCGCTTTTACACTAGTTACTTTCTTTTAAAATTATAATTTACAGTAATTTGTTATGCCTGTGCTGTTCTGCTGCCACAAAACAACACTTTTCATGCCTTATTTCTGTGACAATAAACTTGATTCTGCATCCAGCAGGGGAAGTGTAAACACGAGATAGCCTATAGGTGCTGGAAATATGGAGCGACACACACAAAATGCTGCAGGAACTCAGCAGGTCAGGCGGCATCTATGGAGAGGAATAAACCGGTGACTTTGGGCCGAGACTTTTCATCAGGACTGAAATGGAAAAGGGAAGATGCCAGAGTGAAAAGATGTGGTGTGGGGGAGGTGGAATGAAGGTAGTTAGAAAGAGGTAGGTGAAGCCAGGTTGGTAGGAAAGGTAAAGAGCTTTTGAAGGAGGAATCTGATAGGAGAGGAGAGTGGATCATGGGAGAAGGAGAAGGAGGAGAGGACCGAGGGGAAAATGTAATTCATGATATGACATAACCATTTGAATTTCCAGGATTGATTTCTGATCAAAAACTTTGTCCAGAGCGACGTCCGTCCATGAACTTACTCGGTTTGCTTTACATAGTCCACAAAGGGAAGGGCATTATGGAGTTAAAGCCTGAGTTTCTAGATATTCATGACTTCAGTCACCTCGAATGACAGTATCATTATCACTTACAGCTTTTTTTGTTGTTCTTGCTTACTTTATAGAGCGGCTGTCACAAATGTGTCTTCCCAGCAGTTTTTTAAAATAATTCTTTTTAAAATAACATTTCCATCTCCTTTCATTTCAAATACTCCAGACATTTATTGAAATTATTATCATTTACTAATATTGCTCACTGATCGTGCATCTCTGAAAATCATTGGTTTCACTCCTCACAGCATCCCAGTAATTACCAAGGCCAGTGCCTGACTTCAGAGATAATAATGACATTGATCAGAGCTCAACAGCTGCAGTGGCGTTCAGTGCTGTTCCAGCTAAGTTCACTGTTCTCACTAATGCCTGATGATTGGGCTGGTGGAAGGGTGAGAAATGGGCTTGTTTTGCTGACATTGTTGTTTTGTTTTGTTGTGGTATTGTTGCTGCTGTTGCTTGAGTTGTTCGGCTGAATGTGGTGGGCATACTGAGTTGGTGCCAGAGTACGTTATAGTGCAAGAGTCTTAGGCACAAAGGGACTTTTGCACAGCACTGTATTTGTCAACGTGGAGCAGGGAGCGAGTTTGTAAATCTGGCAGGAGCAATGGACGTTGGGAATGGCGAAGTTGGAGTGCTGCGGGAGGGGTGAGGGTCTGGTGTAGGAAGGAGTGCCAGGGGCCAGGGAGGGGTGGCACAAGTGCAGGCACGCCCAGCCCTGAGGCACCAGGCAAAGTCATTTGATTACAAACAATCAGTTTATGGATCATTACAGAAAGTCTCTTTGGTGCTTCCTGCTCCCTTTCCTTCCTCTTTCCCCTTTTCCCAACCATGATTCCCCTCTCCCTGCCCCCTTCCCACTCTCAGTCCACAACAGAGACCCATATCAGAATCAGGTTTATCATCACTCACATATGTCACAGAACATGTTTTTTTGTGG
Organism: Hypanus sabinus; assembly: GCF_030144855.1. Lineage (NCBI taxonomy): Eukaryota > Metazoa > Chordata > Chondrichthyes > Myliobatiformes > Dasyatidae > Hypanus > Hypanus sabinus. The sequence continues at coordinate 14,886,973 of NC_082715.1, read as the reverse complement.
CAGCAGTACAGTACAATACATAAAATGACTATAGATCACTAGCAACCATAAAGCAGGAAGGAAAATGGGAGGAGTGGAACGTAAACAGACTTGTTCTGGTCAGGCTGTTTATTGAAAAAGTTTATCACTGAATGTTCCATCAATGATCAAAGACACATTCCTAATTCATTACCACAACTCACCTTTTCCTTGGTTCCCAACCGTAACAATTCCTCCAGCACATCCTTTCGTTGTGTTGCTTGTTAATGCAAACAACACATTTCATGGTACGTTTCTTTATAGATTGTTAAGTAAAGGAATCGGAATCTGATGTCTCAGAATTGGAAGAAAGGGGGGTAGGTTGAAGAACTAATATTATAATATTGTGGCCCCAAATTTAGCCCACCCCACCACACGCCTTTTCTAAAATGGCACTAGGTAAAAAAGCAAACAATCAGTGCGATATAGATTTTCTATCTGCTGCTGGAGTGTTGGTACCATTGCTTCATGAGCATTATGTGTGGTAAAGTTTAAGAATTTAGTTTCCAACATTTCTGGTTGCAGTGTCAGAGGTGTCGTCCTTGGTGCAACAACAACAACCTTGAGATCTGTTTGCTCACAGGCAGCCACAAAGCAAGAAACCTGAGAGAACCCAAATAAGAAATAAAAGACCAATAGTTGATATGCAAGAGAAAGAAAAAAAAACACAAGTCATACAAGTATTTGAAGCGAACAACATTTCAAACCAAATTGAGTCTTCATATATGAACCCCGGAGCAGCCCGGAGTAAGCTCAAAGCTTTGCTTATCATTTCATCATTTTAGCGGGCGTGGAATACAGCAGCTGGGGCAGTCTTCATAGCCTCAGTGCCATGGAGTGAGGAGTGACCATCACGGACAGAAAGCGAGATCAGCTTTTCTCCAAGTTCCCAACACCCTGTCTTTTCAGTTCAGCTGGCCCGCGTTTAAATTGACCAAACCAACGATGGAACAGTGAGATGGCCCAGCACCCAGGAGAGACAAGAGAACATTGTAGAGAGAGAGCGAAATTGGCCCTCGCCTCTGATCTGGGCCAACGTTTAAATTGTCTGAACAGCATATTGTACCACGCGCTAGAACCCAGGCACCACTGCTGTGAAAGGCTCGAGTCCTAGACCACAATGGCCAATTACTCGCTCCATCCCCAGATCTTGCTGCCCAGCCTGAAGCCTCTCTAAAATTCTTCAAATCAGCTCGGTGCCCAGAACAATCCAACCTTGCACAGGGCCATTTGTCCAGGCATCAAATCTCCTCCACCCAGGCCCCAACTTCTCCTTTTGGAGTCCAGAGATATCTAATGGCACTCCTGGGCCATCTGTACAAGGATTAGAACTCCATCTGCAACGATTATGGCTCATCCCCAAAACGCCTCACCATCACCCATCCCTTCACTCTTTGCAGCGATAATTTAACATAATTTACCTCAGAAAAATATTTTTAGTTATGTTTTTAGTTATTTTTCTTAGCTTTTGACAACCAGAAAACTGATGCACACATTCAAGAGCACCAACTTAACCTGAAGGCCACATAGCATGATAGCATGAATATCGATTTCTCCTTTCGGTAAACAAATTCCTCAGCCCATTTCTTCCTGTATTTCCCTCTCTGTCTTTTTACTTCTTCTCAACTTCTTATTACTTCACCCTAGATTTCTTCTTCCTTCCCTTTCTCCTATCATCCACTCTCCTCTCCGTTCAGGTTCTTTCTTCTCCATCCCTTGACCTTTCCCACCCACCTGGCTTCACCTATCATTTTCCAGCTAGTCTCTTTCCCCTCCCCCCACCCCTTTTATTCTGGCTTCTCAGTCCTGAAGGAGGGATCTCAGCCCGAAATGCTAACTGTTTATTCCTTTCCATAGATACTGCCTTCACTGTTGATTCCCTCCAGCATTTTTTGTGTGTGTTGCTTTGGATTTCCAGTATCTTCAGACATTCTCATGGTTGCTACTATCCTGTACATGTATTTAATGTGGGAGGAAAGTCACATGGTCAGGGAAATGGTGCACAAAATTCCTTACGGGCAGTGGCAGAAATTGAACCCAGATCTATGGTGCTGAGCCTGGTTGTTGGGTTTGGAGGCCTGAATGCCTCAACGACCCAGAGAACAATGGCGGCTGGAGTCAGGGCTTTATACTTTGGCTCTAAGTATGGTCACCATGCCAAATAGGTCAAAGGGTAGAGGCCAGACTAAGAGTGGTTCAGGTTTGGGGGTTCAGCTCAGGGCTAACAACCCTGACTGGTCAAACAAAATTGTTACACAGTCCTTCTTCAGAAAGACTGAATGAATGCAAATGAATGAATGAATCAAAAAGACTGAATTAATGAAAGAGTGAATGGAAGCAGGCTTTTTCCACTGAGGTTAGGGGAGAAAAAAACCAGAGGGGGAAAGTTTAAAGGGAACATTAGGGGATGCTTCTTCACACAGAGAATGGTGGGAGTGTGGAATGAGCTGCCAGATGAAGTGGTAAATGCGGGCTCACTTTTAACATTTAAGAAAAACTTGGACAGGTACATGTATGAGAGGTGTATGGAGGGATATGGTCCAGGTACAGGTCAGTGGGACCAGGCAGAAAAATGGTTTGGCACAGCCAAGAAAGGCCAAAAAGCCTGTTCCTGTGCTGTAATGTTCTATGGTTCTACATCTGAATGTGACGGTATTCCAGAGTCTCCACCTGGGACTTGTGTGATTGACAGTAAGGAAAATGAAGAGGAAGCAATTGACATGATGAAGGAAGCCCTGAACACTGCCAGAGATGGAAGACCTTCATTGCTGCCCTAAATGCCAGTAGCATAACAGGCAGTAAGGATGTACAATGGCACTGTTTTGGTGTAATGATAGCCAGTATAGTATTGCACTGCCCCATTATATCCGTCATTGCCCTCTAATAGACTTACAAATGACAGACAATCAGTGGATTCAAATGCTTTTAACATTTTTTTTTTTTGCAGAGCTTTTACTTGAACTCGTGCTGATCAAACAACTTCCACATTACAGTTACACAAAGAATAAAGTTGGGACATCAAAGAGATGACATAAGCTAATGGAAAAGTGAGTATAAATATTGCTGTAAGCATCTTCTGTATTTTACAAACGCTATATTCTCCAGTGATAGAGAACTGTCATTGGTTTCGCAAGCTGCAGGGGAAACGTGCACTCAATGCAATCTAAGGCTATTAAAATCAAATTATTCTGGACTAATTGGCATTCTTAACTTTGCTCTCATTAGAATATACATTTGGGACAAGTTCTATGCTAAGGTTTTCATCATAACGCTCCCCAGATGCACACCATAATACCCTTGGCATTATCGAAAGCTCATATGAACACTGCGTTCTTCAAGAAACGTGATGGCGCCGTATTGGCCAGTAGAAATCTAATCTGCTCTACTAATCAACAACGTATCATTCACAAAGATTTTAGTTTTGCTGATGTAGTTTAAATGGTTTGACATGAACTAGATGGGCCAAAGGGCCTGTTTCCATGCGGAGTCTGGTCTTTGATACTGATTGGATCAAAGACCAATAAAAATGGAAAAAGGTAACAGAATCGGCAAATGAAAAGCATATTTTCATGAACTACACTTCTGAGGGAGATAAAAGTAATTGTAACATTAATTCTGAAGAAATTTCAAAATAAAATCTAATCTCCAGAAATCGAATGTGCTTGCATATTCTTTACTTTTGGAGATGAATATAAAAATGAATCAAAAGCACATAAACCTTCAAAGTTACAAAGATCAGCTCAGCAAATAAGAAAATGCAACTCCACATTAGAGCCTACGTAAAATTTTAAACACAACTTCACAGCGGGATGGCCAACTCAAAAGAACCCATGAAAACTGCCTCACTGTTTTTGCTCTTTGTTTGCACTATTTATTTACTTCAATTTTTGGCTTGTTGACTTTCATAAATCAATGTATTGAGTACAGAATGTAATATTAAAGTTGTATAAGATGGTGAGGCCTAATTTGGAGTATGGTGTGCAGCTTTGGTCACCTACTTACAGGAAAAATGTAAATAACGTTGAAAGAGTACAGAGGATATTGCCGGGACTGGAGGACCTGGGTTATAATGAAAGATTGAATAGGCTAGGACTTAATTCATAGAAAACCTACAGCACAATACAGGCTCTTTGGCCCACAAAGCTGCGCTGAACACATCCTTACCTGAGATATTACCCCGGGTTACCTCTATTTTTCTGATCTCCGTTACCTGTCCAGGAGTCTCTAAAGAGACCCTAACCTGCTTGCATTTACCCTATCCTTGGAACATAGAAGACTGAGGGGAGATTTGATAGATGTATACAAAATTATGAGATGGGTAAATGCAAGCAGGCTTTTTCCACTGAAGTTGGGTGGGACTACAACTAGAGGTCATGGGTTAAAAGTGAAAGGTGAAAGGCTTATTAGAATATGAGTGGAAACTTCTTCCCGCAGAGGGTTATGGGAGTGTGGAAAGAGCTGCCAGCATCAGTAGTGCATCGAGCTCGATTTCATATTTAAGAGAAGTTTGGATAGGTACATGGATATTTGGGGTATGGATGACTATGCTCGCACTATAGGCAGTTTCAATGGTTCTCCATGGATTAAATGGCCCTCTGTGTTGTACTTTTCTATGACTCTATATATATTTCTTATTGCATTTTATAGTACAGTGAGAATAGGAATACAGGAACACAGGAATAGAAATACAGTGAGAGTAGGAATGGAATGAGATGGAGGATAAATGTGTGGCTGAGGGATTGGAGCAGGGGGCAGGGATTCAGATTTCTGGATCATTGGGATCTCTTTTGGGGCGGGTGTGACCTGTACAAAAAAGATGGGTTGCACTTGTATCCCAGGGGGACCAATATCCTGATGGGCAGGTTTGATAGAGCTATTGGGGAGGGTTTAAACTAGTTTGGCAGGGGGGTGGGAATCAGAATGTGAGTGCAGGGATTAAGGTAGAAGGACAAGGGCATGATGCTAAGAGTTCTGAGTTGATGAAGAAGGACAGGCAGGGGACAGATCATAATTGTAGCCAGTTAAAGGGGTTGAAGTGTGTCTATTTCAATGCTAGGAGTATTAGGAACAAGGAGGATGAACTTAGAGCATGGATTAGTACGTGAAACTACGATGTTGTGGCCCTTACGGAAACTTGGTTGGAGGAAGGGCAGGATTGGACGATGCAGGTCCCGGGGGTTTAGGTGTTTTAAAAGGAATAGGATGGGAGGTAGAAAAGGGGGGGGGGGAGTGGCATTGCTGGTCAGGGATAGTATCACGGCTATAGAAAGGGAGGACACTGCAGACGGAGTGTCCACAGAGTCAGTCTGGGTGGAAGTCAGAAATAGGAAGGGATCAATCACTGTGCTGGGAGTAGTCTGTAGGCTCCCAAATAGCCCTCGGGACACTGAGGAGCAGATAAGCAGGCAGATTTTAGAATGGTGCAGGAAATACAGGGTAGTAGTTATAGGTGATTTCAACTTCCCTCATATTGACTGGCACCTCCTGAGTGAAAGGAGGATAGATGGGGCTGAATTTGTCAGGTGTGTTCAAGAAGGATTTCTGACACAGTATGTGGACCGGCCGATGAGAGGAGAGGCCATACTGGATCTAGTTCTGGGTAATGAACCTGGTCAGGTGACAGACCTCTTGGTGGGGGACCATTTTGGTGAGAGTGACCACAACTCCCTTAGCTTCAGCATAGCTATGGAAAGGGATAAAGTCAGACGAAATGGTAAAGTGCTTAACTGGGGAAGGTCTAACTTTGAAGGGATGAGGCAGGAACTAGTGAGAGTAAATTGGAAACAGATGTTCAAAGGGGAAAACACAGAAGTAATGTGGGAGCAGTTTAGGTGCAGGATAGGTTTGTCCCACTGAGGTAATGAAAAAATGGTAGGAAAAGGGAACCGTGGCTGGCGAAACATGTCAGGCAACTCGTCAAGAGGAAAAAGGAAGCATATGTTAGATATAAGAAGCAGGAAGTAGGAGGGGCTTATGAGAAATATAGGGTAGCCAGGAAGGAGCTAAAGAAAGGACTTAGCAGAGCTTGAAAGGGGCATGAGAAGGCCTTGGCAGGTAGGATTAAGGAGAACCCCAAGGCATTCTATGCATATGTGAAGAATAGGAGGATGATGAGAACGAAGGTGGGACCGCTAAACGATAAAGAGGGCAACATGTGCCTGGAAGTGGAGGAGGTTGGGGAGGTCCTAAATGAATACTTCGCTTCAGTATTCACAAGTGAAAAGGATCTTGATCAGGGTGAGGTCAAAGTAGAGCAGAACTGTGCGCTGGACAATGTGGAGATTAAGGAAGAAGAAGTGCTGGATCTTCTTAAAAACATTAAGATTGATAAATCCCCAGGGCTGGATATTATACACCCCAGGTTGTTGTGGGAATTGAGAGAAGAGATCGCAGGAGCATTAGCTATGATCTTTGAATCTTCTTTGGCTGCAGGGGAAGTGTTGGAGGACTGGAGAATGGCAAATGCAGTTTCCTTGTTTAAAATAGGTAATAGGGAGAAACCTGGGAATTATAGACCAGTGAGTCTTATGTCGGTGGTATGCAAACTACTGGAAAGGATATCTTAAGGATAGGATCTACAAGCATTTGGAGAAGTACAGTCTACTCATGAATAGTCAACATGGCTTTGTGAAGGGAAGATTGTGCCTCACGAGCCTGATTGAGTTTTTTGAAGAGGTAACAGAAGAAATTAATGAGGGTAGGGCAGTGGATGTGGTCTACATGGACTTTAGCAAAGCATTTGACAAGGTCCCTCATGAGAGACTCATCCAGAAAGTCATGAGGCATGGGATAAATGGAACCTTGGTTGTTTGAATAAAAACTTGGCTTAAAGGAAGAAAGCAGAGGGTAGTTGTGGAAGGAAAGTATTCTGCCTGGAGGTCGGTGACTAGTGGAGTGCCACAGGGATCTGTCCTGGGACCCCTGCTATTTGTGATTTTTGTAAATGACCTGGATGTTGAGGCAGAAGGATGGGTAAGTAAGTTTGCGGATGACACGAAGATTGGAGGAGTTGTGGATGGAGCTTTAAGTTGTCGAAGGTTACAAGAGGATATAGACAGGCTGCAGAGTTGGGCAGAAAAATGGCAGATGGAGTTCAATCCAGACAAGTCTGAGGTGATGCATTTTGGAAGGACAAACTAGAAGACTGAGTACAGGATTAATGGTCAGTTACTTAAGAGTGTGGATGAACAAAGAGACCTTGGGTTTCAAATCCATACATCCCTCAAGGTTGCTGCACAGGTTGATAGGGTAGTTAAGAAGGCCTATGGGATGCTAAGCTTCATTAATAGGGGGATTGAGTTCAAGAGTAGAGAGGTCATGTTACAACTCTACAAATCTCTGGTGAGACCGCACGTAGAGTATTGTGTTCAATTCTGGTCACCTCATTATAGGAAAGATGTGGAAGCTATGGAGAGGGTGTAGAGGAAATTTACCAAGATGTTGCCTGGTTTGGAGAACAAGTCATATGAAGCAAGGTTAGCAGAGCTGGGACTTTCCTCTTTGGAGCGTAGAAGAATGAGAGGGGACTTGATAGAGGTCTACAAGATTATGAGAGGCATAGATAGGGTGGATAGTCAGTACCTGTTTCCCAGGGCAACAACAGCAAACACCAGAGGGCATATGTACAAAATTAAGGGAGGGAAGTTTAGAGGAGACATCAGGGGTAAGTTTTTTACACAGAGGGTTGTGAGTGCCTGGAATGACTTGCCAGGGATGGTGGTGGAGGCTAAAACATTAGGAGTATTTAAGAGCCTCTTGGACAGGCACATGGATGAAAGAAAAATGGAAGGTTATGGGGTAGTGTGGGTTTAGTACTTTTTTTTAAGGATTATATGGGTCGGCACAACATGGAGGGCTGAAGGGCCTCTACTGTGCTGTAGTGTTCTATGGTTCTATGGTTCTACAGTATATTTTATGTAGTACACTGTAATGCTGCTGCAAAACAACAAATTTCATTACATACATATGTCAGTGATATTAAACATGAATCTAAACAAATTTAAGCAGAAATCTGTGAATTCCTAACACATCTATGAGATGTCCAAGTTTATAAGGCGAAGATCAATAATTGCTGCCCATGACAGAACAACTGTTAATTTCAGTAATTAACAACACAGTGCTTATTTTAACTTTTGATTATAGTGGCATAAATTGTGAGCTACTGGAAAAGTCACCGTCACATTTTTGCACTAAAGAAATAATACTTGATTACTTAGAATTGAAAGGTATGTGTTTAGGCTCATTAAACTGCATTTGTGAGACAAGTCACAGGTATATCATAATGTGTGACAAGAAAGGCAAATGATGCAGGAAAATACTTATTACAATTGCGAGAGTGGAGAAAATACATGGCTGATCTATTGTATGTGCACTCAAGAGATGTAACGCTCTGCAATTGAATGTAATGTAAAGTGCTCTTGGCATACATCTGGCAGGGAAAATTGCAAGGTTAAAAGAATTTAATTGACAAGCTCAAGGCGAACTATTCAAAAGAAGTTGCAGATTCAAACTGCATAAGTAGCCAATTTTTCTTCATTATTTATCTGGAGGCTGAAATCACACAGGCAAATTAAAGGGTTAACACACAAGGTGCTATACGTTAAGCAACACACACAAAATGCTGGTGGAACCTTTTCTTTCAGTTAGTCCTGACGAAGGGTCTCGACCCAAAACGTCGACTGTACTTCTTTCTATAGATGCTCTCTGGCCTGCTGTGTTCCTCCAGCATTTTGTGTGTGTTGCTTGAATTTCCAGCATCTGCAGATTTCCTCGTGTTTGCTCTATGTTAAAGTGAGAGATCAGGCATACAAGAATTGTCAAACATTCAAAATAGATACAGCCCAGAAGAAAAATGATGAATAGGGACAAGGTTAATCACAACATTACTACAGAACGATGAGTGAAAACTACAAAAATAAAATTGGGAAATAATTTTACTTGTGAAATGCCACTGAGTTTGGTTGAGACTGCAACGAGAGAGCGTGGGTTAAGGGTGGAAAAGGTGAACTGTTTAAGGGCTGCTGTCTGCAAGGAGTTTGTAGGTTCTCCCTGTAACTGCGTGGATTTCCTCCGGGAGCTCCGGTTCCTCCTACAGTCCAAAGACCTACTGGTTGGTGGTGAACTGGGCATTGTAGATTGTCCTGTGATAGGGGTTGGATTAAATTGGTGGATTGCTGAGCAGCGTGGCTCAAAGTGCAGGAAGGGCCTGTTCCATGCAGCATGTCAGTAAATAAATAAGCAAATAAAATAAACCTGAGAGAGTTGTGAGAATATGGAACACGGTGCCAGTGCAAGCGGTGGATGCAGGATCTATTTTAACATTTAGGAGAAATTAGGATAGGGTTACGGACAGCTATGATCCGGGTGCTGGTCAATGGGATGAGGCAGATTAGTATGGACTGGACGGGCTGAAGGGCCTGCATCACTGCTGTAGTGTTTATAACTCCATGACTCTATAAATTGTTCTCATCCATCACCTCAGAGTCCAGAGAACTGAAGTAGAAAAAACCATCCTAAATCTACAGGGAATGCTTAAGAAGACATCATTTGTACATTGCTAAATATTATTTTTATTTCTTAATTACCAAATTTGTCAATTTCATTACCAGCACTAGGATGCCCCTGTAGCATAGCGATTAGTGCAAGATTATTACAGCTCAGGGTGTTTGGAATTCAATTTCGGTGCTGTCTGTAAGGAGTTTGTAGTACGTTCTTCCTGTGACCGTGTGAGTTTCCTCCGGGTGCTCCAGTTTCCACCCACAGTCCAAAGACGTACCAGTTGGTAGGTTAATTGGTCATTGTAAATTGTCCCGTGATTGGACTGTGGGTCGCTGGGCTGTGCAGCTCATTGGGCCTGGAGGGCCTATTCTGCACTGTATCTCTAAATGAAATAAATTCGAGTAAAACAGTACTTTACAGAAGGTGAATGTTAGAAAGTTTCAGAGAATCTAAAAGATTCTTCTCTTTTCTTTGACTACAATGACAAAATTAACGTGATGCCAAGTTAAAGGTCGCTTTTATGAATTGCACTACAGTTATCTGTCTTCAGTTACCAACGCAGATTCATTCTTCGCAGAAATGAACTTTAGTAGTTCAAGAGCAGATTGTATTTTGATTGGGTACATAAATAAGCCACAGTAGTTTGTCAGTCTGGACACCACAGTTTATTGGGTGGAAATTAACACATTAAACTTGTATTGTCACGAAGGAAATTCAAGGAGTGAAAATGTGATATTTCATGTCTACAGTCCAAGGGACTTAATTAAGAGAAAAAATTTCTTAAGATGCTTATATCTCCACACATGTTGTAATTTTTGGTTGAGATGAAAGTGTAGTGCAAATTTTACAAAATTTTTTCGTGACATGAGCTGTAAGCATGGTGCCAACATCATTACAATCCTCTCCATTACACTAATAATTTTTCTATCTTTCCATGCATATTAAGGTTCAAGATACAAAGTACATTATTATCAAAGTACAGAATGTGTGCAATATACAGCTCTGACATTTGTCTTCTCCAGCTTGTCACAAAACAAAGTAACACCATGGGGCCATTCAAAGAAAAACATCAACACCCTCTCAAGCACCAAAAAAAACTAATCGCACAAATAGCAACAAGACCATTAAACTCCCCCTCCACACACAAAAAACAAATCATGCAGACAGCAACAAAAACATCAAACCCCAACCCCCCTCATCTTTTTCTCTTCCAGGTCAGGTGATCAGACATGTTATGAGTATGTTCTTTATTTCTGTTTCACTTACTTCAGTCCATTCAGATTGTTTCGTCTTTGCCAGAACAATGAGACAAATGCCAATTTCTGTTGTTCGGACTGCACTGGATTCTATCTCCTTCTTCCTCTTTTCACAGGCACATTGAAACATACAGTGAAATGCATTGTTAATGTCAAATTAAATGCGTCTCACTGAAACTTATCAGATATTGAAAGTCCTAGAGAGAGTGAATGTGAAGAGGGTGTTTCCTCTAGTGATGGAGTCTAGGACCAGAGGGAATCGCCTCAGAACAGAACAGAGGTGAGGAGGAATTTCATTAGCTGGAGGATGGTGAATCTGTGGAATTCATTGATACAGACAGCTGTGGAGGCCAAGCCATTTGGTCTATTTAAAGCGGAAGTTGGTTGGTTCTTGATTAGTGCCTATAGTTATTTGCACTAAAATGCTGTCTTGCAGGGAAACATGGTGAGGTGGATTCAAAGCACCTTTTGGTAAGAGTGGGGAACAGACATGGAATTAGAACCCTACTTATTTTATGCTCTATGGACAGTGGGTGGCAGATGGGGGCATCTTGAACCAGAAGCAGAGTGATCTAACTTTACCACATGTCCCACAAATTCAGAAAGCCTGGCTCATCCAGTTCTTAAATGATTTGGTCGATAGGAGTACAGTAGATGACAGTCCCAACCCATCATGGGTAAAGCCCTCTTCACCAGTAAGCACTTCTATACAGAGCAATGTCGCAGGAAAGCACCAAGGACCCACACCACCCAGGCCATGTTCTTTTCTTGCTGCTGTCATCAGGAAGAAGGCACAGGAGCGTCAAGATCTACACTACCAGATTCAGGAACAGTTATTACCCCTCAACCAGAAAGCTCTTGAACCAAAGGGAACAACTACAGGCAACTTCACTTGCCTTATTACCGAACTATCCATAACCTATGGACTCACCTCCAAGGTCTCTTCGTCTCATGTCCCAATATTTATTGTTTATTATTATTATCATTTCTTTTTGATTGAACATTGGCTGTTGTCTATCTTGCAGGGTGTAGTCTTTCATTGATTCTATTGTGTTTCATGTATTTTCTGTGATTGTCTGAAAGAAAATGAATCTCAGGGTTGTATATGGTGACATATATGTACTTTGATAATAAATTTACTTGGAGCTTTGAACTTTGAGAAAAATCAATGACTGATTTCCATGCAGTGAGTTTCCCAGCAGTGGCCTAAGTACGGAGTTATCCATCAGGGTGTGCAGGAGTGTCCTGCTTTCACAGACAAACCACACTGTTCCCCAGTTCAAAATTGTAGCGATAATATCAAATGCGCTTTGCTGTGTGCCTCTGGGCAATTCAGCTTTTCATCATCTCCTGCAAAAGCTAGGATGTGATGATCATATTTAATGGTCCATTTTATATTTCAATCCAATTGTGTAACGCATAAAGAAGCACATACCACTAGACTGGATTCCTAGGCTCAACATCTTGTGTAGCTTTTTCTGCCAGTCTTCCATTAATCTTTTTTCACATACTGGAGAAATTAGCCAGTCTTAAATAATTATATGGTGAAAAACAATGTTGAATTGCTTCTCTTTTGGTTACAAAAAGATTCTAGACTTCCACTGAGAGATAAAATACATCTCCTGCATGGTTAGAATTAATGACATATTCACAGGTCAGGAACAGAATTAAGTGTAGCAGTAATAAAAATGTTTACTAACCACAAATAATCAGTTGAAAGCATGCAAGGCAATCAGAAACATTCTGCACACTCCATTACTAATGAACAATGCTTTGCTGACTGCCAATACACTGGGTTTTGTTCTTTCATTGATGTAAAAGACCTTCAAAACTTCCCTTCATCTGTACAGTTCTCAACATGTCTGTTCCATAATGTATTATCATCAGGGTGTTCCATATCTGCTTCTGCTTTATACTTGTACGTTCTATTGTTTTCATCTTTCACTACTTACCTTGAGGAAGAGTCCTGGCATAGAAAACACAAAATGTATCCAGTTAGGAATTTTCAAGGAAGATAGTACTGATGGGCTAATTGTCCCTGACACTTTGAGGTTCCAAAAGATCATTAAACATAGGAGCAGAATTAGGCCAATTGGCCAACTGAGTTTGCCCCATCATTTCATTGTTGATCCATTTTCCCTCTCAGCTCCAATCTCTTGCCTTTTCCCCATATCCCTTCATACTCTGTCTAATCAATCAACTTCTGTCTTAAATATACTCATTGGCTTGGACTTCACAGCTGTCTGTAGTAATGAATTCCACAGATTCACCACTCTCCGGCTAAAGAAAATTTTCCTCATCTCCATCCTAAAAGGACGTCCCTCGATTCCGAGGCTGTGTCCTCTGGTCTTAGACTCTCCCACAATAGGAGACCATTCCAGTTGACCTCTCAAAATTGTTTGGATAATAATTTGCACGTTCGTAATGTTTATGCATAAACAATTAAAATTATAACTTTCGGTATTGAAAGCTCAAGCAATATTCAGAATTAAAAATGAAAATGGGAAACTCTCAATGAATCAGAGAGCTTCTGTTTGTTTGCTATGTCTTGTATGATGAATGTGATCATGATCTCTTGACCGTGATAGTTCTTGGCGGTTTATTCTGTAGAAGTGGTTTGCCACTGTCTTTACAAGATGTGTAACCCAGGCCATGATCAATAGTCTTTAGCGATTATTTGCTGGTGTCAGTTGTTGGACAACCAGGATTTGTGATCTGCACCAGCTGCTCATACGACCATCCACCACCTGCTCCCATGGCTACATGTGATCCCGATTGGGTGGGGTGGGGGGATACGCAGGTGCGACTCCTTGCCCAAGGGTGACCTGCAGCCTAGTGGAGAGAAGGAGCGCCTTCCATCTTTGGTAGAGACGTATCAACACCCTGCCACCCAATCTACGGCAGGAGATTGGAGGTCAGCATGTTGTCAGAACTGGCAAAGTGAGGGAACAAGTTAGTTCTAAGTAGCAGTGAAGGTGTGGTGTAATGAGTAGCACAAGGGAGTGTGAGAGTGGGAAGGAAATTGCAAATGACAGGCTACTGGAAACTCAGAGATGACAAATGCAAATTGGATGAAGAGCATTTCATACTTTGCTTGGTCTGCTTACAATCCAGTGCTATAAACTGGATATTTTCCAATGCCAAATAACTCATATATCTAGTGTTCTCCTCCCAGATGTGCTCACTTATCCACCTAGTTTTCTTCTGTCTTTGTTGATCCTTTCATCTGATCATCATGTCCTTCCTATCTGGTTCCTCATATTGCTTACCAGCATTAATCCCCCCCACCACCTTCATGTATCTATATGCTAGTAATCCTTAATCTCCTGAATGTAGGGGTTGACCCAAAACATGTTTTGTGCCCATCCAGAGAATCAGAAAATGCTGGAAATCTAAAGTGAGCACACAAAATGCTGGAGGAATTTAGGCAGCATCTACGGAAAAGAGCAAACAGACGATGTATTGGGTTGAGACTCATCATCAGGACTAAGATTGTGTCCATAGATACTACTTGATCCACTGAGTACTTCCAACAATCTGTTTTTCTTTTTTAAAATTTATTTATTGAAATACAGTCTAGAATAGGCCCTCTGGCTCTTTGGGCCACCCCTTCCAGCAATGTCCTGCTTTAAGACAGGTAGATCTTTATTGATCCCAAAGGAAATTACAGTATCACAGTAGCATTACAAAGGCACAGATATACAAATATTAGAAGTGAAGTAAGGAACAGTTAAAAAAAGTTACCTTAAAAATAAGACATACAAGTCAAAGATGACAAGATTTACAAGACTTCCAAGTTCACACTGATAAGATGGTAGTGCAAGAATTACTATAATATTATATAGTAATGGGTGTACATTCACACTGTCCAGTTAAGAAGTGATGGTAGTAATGCACGGGGAGTCCACGATAAACAGAGGTTAATATCAGCCTAACAGGAGGGGTCATCATTTCCCCAGCTATAGGTTGACTCATTATAGAGCCTAATGGCCGAGGGTAAGAATGACCTCATGTTGTGCTCTTTGGAGTGGTGCAGTTGTTTTGGTCTATTGCTGAATGTACTCCTCTGTTCAGCCAAGATGAAATGCAAGACGTTGAGAAACATTATCCAGACCTGCCAGGATTTTCCATAGGGTCCTTTGTTCTACCACAGCCTCCAATAGCCCTTCTTGCACAGCCTCTGTGTTGGTGCTCCACTCAAGTTTGTCATCTAGGTGCACCTCAGGTGCTTGTAGGTCCTCACCACATCCACATCCTGACCATCAATAGTAACAGGGAGCACTGCAGGCTCAGTCTTCCTAAAATCCATCACCATCTCCTTTGTCTTACTGATGTTGAGCTGCAGATGATTCAGCTTGCACCACCAGGGCCCTGTATTCATCCTCCCACCCTCCCTTTATACACCCAACTATTTCTGAGTCATCAGAAAATTTCTGCAGGTGACATGACTCAGTGTTGTATCTACAGTCTGAGTTCATAGAATAAACAAGAAAGGAGTCTAATCATGGGATGGCCAGTGATATAATGGCATCAGCACTGGATTTCAAGGCAGATGGTCCTGAGTTCCAAACTGGGCAGCAGCAAAGAAAGGTCCACAAAGAAAGGCAGCAATCTACATCTACTTCTGTACCTTGCCATGACAATTCCGTAGGGTTGCCATGACGACAACTCAACAATTTATAATGACTAATTAACTTACCAGTGGGAGGAAACCAGAGCACATGGGAGAACGTATAAACCTGAGTCACCTCTACTGTGTGCTAACCACTATGATACCATGCCTTTTTATTCTATGTGTCAGCATGGTCTTCATATTTTTAACTTATGTAATAAAGAGCAGAATTATCACAATCTATTATAAGATTAGTTGGGCCAATTTTGAGAGGCTTACTTTATTCTGCATCCTCCATTCTCCACTATAATTATAGAGACTGCATAAAAACTACAAGGTCTAAGGATATTAACTTTGCATTCCTCAAAACTAGCTACTTAAAACCCTATCAACTTTCAAACACAGCTGGAGCCTGAGGCGAGCGTACAAATGATCTAATGCCTGGGGAGGAAAATACTGGAACAACAAAATTTTAATCTTCATGTTGTCATCAGTTGTGAAAGAAAGAGATCAGGTGGGCTGATCATGTCTGGGGAGTACAGCATTTCAATTATTTTAATTGCAAGCCATAACAAATGTGTGCATGTCTCTGAGTAGCTAAGCATTGTCTATCTAAAGTGGCAGAAATTTCGCTTTTACTGTACTTGCTAAACAAGTTAAGTCATGCTCACCTATAAAACTTTCCTTTGAAGTGTGATCTGCAGAAAGATACTGGACTGATAGGAGTTCCCGACCTTTTTCATGACATGGACCCCTACAATCAACCGAGGGGTCCGTGTATCCCAGTTTGGGGAGCACTTTGCTATGGGCAAAACATTACCATATAACCATATAACAATTACAGCACAGAAACAGGCCACCTCGGCCCTTCTAGTCTGTGCCGAACGCTTACTCTCACCTAATCCCACTGATCCGCACTCAGCCCATAACCCTCCATTCCTTTCCTGCCAATATACCTATCCAATTTTGCTTTAAGTGACAATACCAAACCTGCCTCTACCACTTCTACGGGAAGCTCATTCCACACAGCTACCACTCTCTGAGTAAAGAAATTCCCCCTCATGTTACCCTTAAACTTTTGCCCCCAAGTCTCAACTCATGTCTTCTTGCTTGAATCTCCCCTACTCTCAATGGAAAAAGCCTATCCACGTCAACTCTATCTATCCCACTCATAATTTTAAATACCCCTATCAAGTCCCCCCTCAACCTTCTACGCTCCAACGAATAAAGACCTAACTTGTTCAACCGTTCCCTGTAACTTAGGTGCTGAGACCCAGGTAATATTCTAGTAAATCTTCTCTGTATTTTGTTGACATCTTTCCTATAATTCAGTGACCAGAACTGTACACAATACTTCAAATTCGGCCTTACCAAAGCCGTGTACAATTTTAACATTACATCCCAACTCCTATATTCAATGCTCTGATTTATAAAGGCCAACATACCAAAAGCTTTCTTCACCATCCTATCCACATGAGATTCCACCTTCAGGGAACTATGCACCATTATTCCTAGATCACTCTGTTCTACTGCATTCTTCAATGCCCTACCATTTACCGTGTATGTCCTATTTGGATTATTCCTACCAAAATGTAGCACCTCACACTTATCAGCATTAAACTCCATCGGCCATCACTCAGCCCACTCTTCTAACTGGCCTAAATCTCTCTGCAAACTTTGAAAACCTACTTCATTAACCACAACGCCACTTACCTTAGTATCATCTGCATACTTACTAATCCAATTTACCACCCCATTATCCAGATCATTAATGTATATGACAAACAACATTGGACCCAGTACAGATCCCTGAGGCACAACACTAGTCACTGGCCTCCAACCTGACAAACAGTTATCCACCACTACTCTCTGGCATCTCCCATCCAGCCACTGTTGAATCCATTTTACTAGTTCAATATTAATACCTAACGATTGAACCTTTCTAACTAACCTTCTGTGTGGAACCTTGTCAAAGACCTTACTGAAGTCCATATAGACAACATCCACTGCTTTACCCTCGTCAACTTTCCTCGTAACCTCTTCAAAAAATTCAGTAAGATTTGTCAAACATGACCTTCCACGCACAAATCTTCTGCAGTTACCTTCTGCGGTTCCATAAATCCCACAATGAATATCTCAAAGTTTAAAGTAAATTTGTTATGAACGGACATATCTGTCACCATATACAATGCTAAGATTCATTTTAGAGCCATAGAAAACCCCAGCCTGGAAACAGGCCATTCAGCCCAACTTGTCTGTGCCAAACCATTTAAACATTTTCTTGCAGAGGTTCACAGCAGAACAAAGGAATATGACAGAATCAATAAAAAACTACACTTCATCAATGTGCTAAAAGAATAAAAACTGTACAAATGTAAAAAAACAAATAATAATAATTATAAATGAAGAGAATAAATAATTTCCCTTGCCCTGTTGTATTTGGAAACACAAACATTCATGCCAGAGACGGTATGCAAACGCACATGCATGGTAAGGTGTGGTATCATTCCTCAAGTCGAAATGGCCAGCTTTCTGTTCTGCACTGACATATTTAATGCCTAAAGCTGAGGAGAGATCTCAGCTGTGTGCACGGATAGTATCCATTGCAGTGAGGCCGTTATTAGCCCACAGTTTCTTCAACTATCAGAGAAAAAATATTGCACTCCTCCACTCTCCTATAATCTCTGACATGCTTTTTTTTTTAACCACTCTTGCTCGTTCTGACAGCTTCCTATTATAGTAACTGAAGGGGCGGGGGCTGAGGGAGTGGGGAAATCACAATCTGCAGACAACTAACATGTTGTGCTTAGCTTCAGGGGAAAATACAATGAGCTCCAGTACATTAAGGGAATTTAAGGCTCCACTGCAATAAAATTATTGGTGGAATAGAATTAACTATTTTCTATTGCAGTAGATTCAGAGTGGATACAAGGCCCTGTTATAACGTTTATCAATTGCTCAATAATAAATTTAAACAACACCAAAAATGAAAATGTGTTTACAATCAAAGCAGTTTTTAATCATTTCTATCATTTCATATCTTAGCAAATATGCAATCATTAGATTTCAGATAATTTTTCTTATGAAGACTGATTAGAACGGTAGAGTGTGCCTACAGTGATGGCTCATAATTTGTTTCAAATTAAACAAAAGGGATGCATCTTCAACTTTCAACTTCATAATTATCCATCCCACCATCAATGTTACAGTTATTGCATGAAGTTAATTAAGAGTTGAAATATTGGAAAAGACACCTGGTCCAATATTTCCTGTCCTTTGAACCATGATCAGTATATTAAGATACCATAATATTGCTTCGGGAAGCATCTCTCTGGAAACAGCTCTGCCATTTCTTCTCAGTCACCACGCCCTCACTGATTGCCTGCATTTTCCTCAAATCATACTGGAGGAAATATTACTATATACAAAGGGAAGGAAATTTGACGTCTGGACATGTGTAGCCTACTGGAGAAGGGTCTTATTTCACATTCTGACAAGTGCACTGGTGTGGTTATCAGAATTTCCCAGGGGACAATCTCACTTTAAAAAAATCAATATCAACTCTTGACACATTTTCATTTACATCAGCTTGTGGCTTTCAATCTGAGAACAAATCAATACAGGGCTTTTAACACTTCTCCGCCAGGCTGTTTCCTATATAACAGGAGAAACTTACCCTCTTGGAATTTTTTTTATTATTAGGTTTAGTGTATTTTTGACATTCTCCAGATTAATACAAATCTGTAATGGCAGGCACTTGGAGTAAAATTGGTTCAAATTAGTTGTGATTTTTTTGGGTACACAATGCAATTCTGCAAAATCTGGCAATAGAGTGAGAGCTCAGGTTGCACGGTCTTGGATTTGAAAGTTAGCAGGATAAAAAAAATAAACAGTATGAACTTCATGAAGTAATGCTGGATAGTATTAAGTAACCCTGCACACTGTCATATTGGCTTAAACTTAAAATGTTTTGTTTTGACAGATTAATGGCGATAGTTCTGCTGAGGAAATTCTGCAGATGTCTGAAAGACAGATTAATATTTCATAAGAAAAGAGAAATCTGTAAAGTGAATTAAGATTTCTGTAACCTGCTCTGCAGAAGTTTACTTCACTGATTTATTGGATTCTTTTAATTGTTATACATTCCATTTAAGCTTCCTGAGGTAAATGATGAAAACTTGAATATTATAAAAGTCTGGATCTTTAAAGTACGTTCCTGAGAAAGATGTAGACACCTGTTGTCATTATAAAAGATCAGGGATGTGACAAAGAAATCCAGAAATTAAATTTTTTGGGCCTAATATCATTTATATTATAGAGAAGACATCAGCAGTGCAAATTTATGCAGTTCTTACCAGAGGACGTACTTTTGTGTACATGTAACAGGCTGTGCATGAATGACTTTTATTTATTTATTGAGATACAGTGCAGAGCAGCATTGTGATGCCCAGCAATCCCTGATTTGATCCTAGCCTAATCATGGGACAATTTATAATGTCCAATTGACCTATAGACCAGTGTGTCTTTGGACTGTGGGAGGAAACCAGAGCACCTGGAAGAAATCCACACAATCACAGGCAGCATGTAAAAACACCTTTCAGGCAGCAGTGGGAATTGAACCTGAGTTGTCTGTAAAAGCGTTAGGCTAACCACTGTGCTACTGTGCCACCCTTTCTGAAAGGAGGATCAAAGGGAAGTTCTTACTGAAGAATGAATTAGATTTCATCTCCATAGTATTATTTCATCTTACTGTAAAAACTTATTCTTCAATTAAAAAGTAGCACTGAGAATGGAGCTTTGGAAAATTTACAGTGACCGATGGGCCAACTTTTGTTAAATTGTCCATCCTTTTAGGTCTTTACATAGTGCTGAAGATTCAAAATTCAAGATTCAAGATTGTTATTCTTCAGCAGATGAGTATAAAGTAGAACAAAATGATTGTTCCTCCAAATTGGATACTGTGCAAAAAAATACAATAAGCATAAAAAACATCATGAATGAATATAATAGTAATCCTAGAAAACACATTGTAAAAGTAAATTTAAGTAAAGGTAATTTAATTTAATTCAATTTAATTTAGTGTTATACATTTATATACCTGTATCTATAACATCTGATATATATATATATATATATATATATATATATATATATATGAAATATTACATACACACAGTATATATATCTCTCTTATTGTAATTTGTAGTTTGTTTTTATGTATTGAAAAAACATGTATTGCAAATGCTGCTAAAAACAACAAATTTCATGACATATGTCAGTGATATTAAACCTGATTCTGAATTATTTAGTGAATGTGACCGTATTTCCAAAAGATTAGCTTATATACATAGACTGATTGTACGCACATGAAGTGGGATGTCGTGGGTAAATGGTTAACCCAGTTTATTTCCAGATATGACTGAAGTTATTGAACTATTCTCTGTCCCCACAAGAAAAGAAAATTCTGAACAATAGCATCCTGCTGTGAATAAGCATTTAGCAGGATCTGCAACATTTCTGACAAAACAAGACCTCAAGGATTAGTTAGGGTTTAGAATGGTGTCAACTTTTTGACAGTTATTTAGGTATGTGATGGTTTGCCATTGACAGGGGTTTCAGCAAGACTGCTAGGGTGTTGCAGACATTGCACTGGGAGCGAACAGGGTGACAGCTGAAATAACCACCAAAGACAGTCCTTTAAATAAATACAATAAAAATAGGCATCGTCGATATTTTCCACAGCTTTGAGAAAGATTCTGATTGTTCCTCAGTGGTGATAGCGTACGATACACCAACATCGAAGCAGCAGGTGTGTTTAATTACAACTTGGTCAGGATCGGAATCAGAATTAGGTTTAATACCTCTGACATATGTTGTGAAATTTGTAATTTTGCAGCAGCAGTGCAGTACAACCCATAAACACTCTAGGTTACAATAAGAAATATATACTAAAAATTAAATTAAGTAAGTAGTGCAAGAAATGTTGTGTTCTTTGCCCTCTCAGAAATTGGATGACAGAGGGGAAGAAGCTTTTCCTAAAATACTGAGTGTGTGTCTTCAGGCTCCCGTATTTCCTTCTTGATTTTATCAGTGAGATGATGGCATCTGGGCATCTCCTGAGTGATGGGGGCCCTTAAGGATGGACTACATTTCACATAACTTATACGAGGGGTGATTAATAAGTTTGTGGCCTAAGGTAGATGAAGTCAATTTTAGAAAACCTAGCACATTTATTTTTCACCATAGTCCCCTCCTACATTTACACACTTAGTCCAGCGGTCGTGGAGCATACGGATCTTGGCCCTCCTGAAAGTGTCCACAGCGGGGGTGATTGATAAGTTTGTGGCCTAAGGTAGAAGGAGATGAGTTATACAGCTCTCGTTACATGTAGTTCAGCTCTTTGAGTGATTATGCAGAAAGTTTGAAGTTAATATCTCCTTCTACCTTAGGCCACGAACTTATCAGTCACCCTCATAGTATAATTGTTTTTGAATACTTTTAATGCTTTGCACTACTTATTTATCATTATATACACACACACATAGTTTTAAAAATTATATATTGCATTGTGTTGCTGCCACAGAACGACAAGTTTCATGCCATACAATATGCCAGTGATATTTAACCTAATTCTGATTTTGATTCAAGGAAATGAAACATGTTATAAAGAAAACACATTTCATGTTTGTGTTAGATTACTAAAGAACCTATCAATTAATCCCTTCTTTGTCTTTACACATTTTCTTTTGTTTTACTGTTGTGTAAATTTGTTACTGAGAGATTGATAAATGTTAAAACCAAGCCTTGTATCTACTCTGAATTCTTCTATCACTGAATGTATTGGATCTCAGTTATCATTAGAGGTTAGATCATTAATTGCATCATCAATGAGCCATATCTTCTACATTGCAGACTGCATTCTATGAAGATCAGCAGCTTAAATAGATTCTCATCTATGTACTTTGTGAAGATATATCCCATTCAAGTGCCAATAACCACTGTTACCATCATAAGTTGCCTGCTTCTTAACACTTAGAAAGATCTGACGTTGTGGTGTTCACCGAGCTTGGCAATTAACTTACAGACTCATCACCAGTCGAGGTGACATCCTCAGTGTGCAGTTGCTGGTGTTTCTCTCCGGGAGTGCTCACGTTTATATAGACCTCCGTTTGCTTGCCTCAGTCATGATTCCATTGACCTACACCGCCTACCCCTCCTGGTTGTCCTTTGTGTTCTATTGGCTCACGTTTCTTTGGCTGTTAGGGGTTCGTAGATTACGCCTATTTCAATATGTTTGTTATGTCAGCAGAGATAACTGGTGATGAGACATCTGCAAGCTCGATGAACACCAAAACACCAAACGCCTCAACCCGAGCTACCAATATTCACCACAATCCTAAACCTAAAGATGTTGTTTCCAGCAGCTGCAGAAACACTTGAGTTTATGATTTACCGTACCACTGTGAAGTGTCTTCGAGCTGTGCCTATGCCGAAGCAGTTAAAATTTTCTTTACAATCCCTTCTCACTCTTACACCCACCAACACCACCCCCATGATTCTTCTCCCCACCCCCCACCAACCTTCTTATTCTGGCTTTATCCCCCTAACTTTCCAGTCCTGATTAAGGTTCTTGACCCAAAACATCGACTGTTTAATCATTTCCATAGATCCTGTCAGACTAGCAGAGTTAATCCAGCATTGTGCATGTGCATGCGTGTGTGCATGTTGCTCTGGATTTCCAGCATCTTGTGTTTGTGAAAGATAGTTCAATTGTATCTCATTTACATATATATATAAATGGAAATATACTTGAAATAGCATCTGATCATGGTTAATCTAAACAGCTAGGAAATGAGAACCATGATTACACTTCTTCAGTTTTGTTCCAACTGGACGGGATGCCAACGATCTCAGGAGCTGGTTTTTCATGAGTTCATGGAAAATGTCAGTGTGCTGTGGTTTATTCATGGTCTTTTCCTTGATATGCCACTGAAGTGAATGCTATTCAAGTGGTTTTTTCCTTCTTCTTTACAAGGACACAAAATCTATTTCCTGAAGTAACTTTCACTTGAAATCATTCTGAGTTTAATTATGTTTTAATGAGGAAAATTACTTCAATAAAGGCCATCGTAAATTTTTGCCTTAAGGTTAGAATGTTGTTCCCTGGAGCATAGAAGATTGAGAGGAGATTTGATTGAGGTACAGTATACAAAATAATGAAGGGTATAGATTGGGAAAAGGAAAGCAAGCTTTTTCCATTGAAGTTGGAGGAGATTAGAACGAGGGATTATAGGTTAAGAGTGAAAGGTGAAATGTTCAAGGGGAACATGGATGGAACATGGATGGACCACTTAAATTCCAATTCTCATTCCCATTCCCACCGTCAGGATGGAAGAGCAACAGCTTTTAACCTGGGTAGCTTTTAACCTGATGGCATGAATATTGATTTCTCATTCTGGTAAAACTCCCTCCCCTTCCCCTCTTCTTCTATTTCCCACTCTAGCCTCTTACCTCTTCTCACCTACCTATCACCTCCCCCTGGCTCCTCTCCTCCTCCCCTTTCTCCCCTGGTCCTCTCTCATCTCCTAACAGATTCCTTCTTCTCCAGTCCTTTACCTTTCCCATCCCCCGGCTTCATCTATCACTTCTAGCCATCCTCCTTGCCCTCCATCCACATTTTTATTCTGGCATCTTCCCCCTCTCTTTTCAGTCCTGAGGAAGGGCTGCAGCCTGAAACATTGACTGTTTATTCATTTCCATAGATGCTCCCTGACCTACTGAGTTCATGCAGCATTTTGTGCCAGGCTGCAGTCCCGATGCAGGTCGATGGGATAGGACAGAATAATGGTTTGGCATGGACTAGATGGGCCAAAGGGCCTGTTTCTGGGCTGAAGTGTTCTATGACTATGACAAGGAAGGAAAGAGAACTGATCTTCTTCACGTAAATGCCATAGCAAGAATTTTTGGAAACTAAACGCGAGGAAATCTGCAGATGCTGGAAATACAAGCAACATGCACAAAATGCTGGCGGTCAGGCAGCATCTATAGGGAGAAGCGCTGTCGACATTTCGGGCCGAGACCCTTTGTCAGGACTTTTTGGAAACTATTTCAGAAACCCACAGATTATTAATATTTTGTTGCCCTTTTCAGCTTTCTTCCTGTCTTGTTACAGCTTTCTGATTTGCCATTGCATGGTTTGGGCTGTGTTAAGTTTATTATGGCCTAGTACAAACTTACCAGTATCTTGTTTGTCCTTGGGGAGAGAATATAACTTTGCCTTTCACCACGTTTACAACAGCCTGCAGTCTTTACACAAGCTTGTAAACAAAAAATTCTGATTTGTTGGCTTCGTTTACAAGGTATCTTCAGGTATTTATACTGTGTCTGGTTGAAAGGTTGTGTTAATTTTATGTAGAACAGAATGGGTATTGTACCTAAAGGAGTTGCCTCTGTTTTTGCAGGAACAAGCAAACGGTGTTTTTGAGACTATACAAGGAATAGTACTTGCAGAGTTTAGTCTTCTTGTTGAAGGGATGGCATCATGAAAACAGTTCATGGCAAATTATAAACACAAGAGATTTTCCAGATGCTGGATGCCTTGCCACAGTCGAATGGCTGAGCAATCCTGATTGGCCAATGGCCCCATTCTGCTCCAATGTCTTATGGTCTAAGCAGATAGACATCAGCTAAACAAGACGAGGAGAATAGAAAGCAGATTTGAGGTTACAGCCAGATCTCACTCAATGGCAAAGCTTGCTTAAGCATCCAAATAGCTTACTCCTGTTCCTGATTTAGTTTTCGTGTATCTGTGTATTGTTCTGTGATTGGGCAGACCCTCTTTACGTAAGTATGAACAGACATCAGAAGTGCAATAAGTGGCCTATCCCATCCACAGAGTCATAGAAAAGTACAGCACGGTAATAGGCCCTTCAGCCCATCTAGTCTGTGCTGAACAAAACTGTCAAGGAATGTAAGATTAAGTTTTATTTGTCACGTATTTTTGTACATCAGAACATCCAGTGAAAAGACTTGTTTGCGTAAAATCATATCAGGGGGAATTGGGCAAGACATCATGCTTCTGGCACCAACATTGCCTGCCTGCAACTCACTAAACCTATATCTCTGGAATGTGGGAGGAAACCTGAGCACTTGGAGGTAACACACATGGTTACAGGGAGAAATATACAAACCCATTGAAGGCAACGGCAGGAATCAAACCCTGATTGGTGATCACTGCCAATGTAATATCAGTATTAACACTGGGCACACCAGCACCTGTGTGCTTCAAATAATCAGAGATAGCATCCTTCATTAAGGACTCTCACCATGCTGTCTTTTCAGGAAGGAGATACAGGAGCCTGAAAGTGAGGTACAGAATGGAATAGGCCCCTCAAGACCTTTGAGCCACACTATCTGGACATCCCCGATTTAATCCTAGCCTAATTCCTGGACAATTTACAATGGCCAACTAACCTTCCAGCCGGTACATCTTTGGACTATGGGAGGAAACTGGAGCACCTGGAGGAGGCCTACCTGATCAGAGGGAGAACATTCAAACTCCTTACAGGCAGTGGCGGGAATTGAACCACGTCGCCTGTACTGTAAAGTGTTGTACCAACCACTACGCTACTCTGTCGCCCCTCCACCATCAGATTTTTGAATGGACCACAAATGCATGAACACTACTTCATTACTCTCTTCAAACACTACTCTTTTGCACTATGAATTAATTCTTTTTTTTAATTGTAACTTATAGTAATTTTTTGCATTGTACTTTACTGCTGCTGCAGATTCATGGCATACTGTATGTCACTGATAATAAGCCCAGCTCTGATTCTGATTTTGCGAGGTGGGTTTGCAATCCTGCAACATCACCATTCTACCAAGGGCCGGAGTTGAAAGTGGAGATAGGAGCGAAAAACATTTAAGCCTAAAACAAACCCAATTTTCATGCTTTTCTCCAAAAACTCTATTCGGGGACAAAGGAAGATCAATATCACGGTGAGAAAATGAGTAAGCTGGCAGCACGGTAGTGCAAAGGTTATCACAGTGCTTCACAGTACAGGCAACCCGGGTTCAATTCCCACCGCTGCCTGTAAGGAGCTTGTACATTCTCCCCACGACCACATAAGTTTCCTCTGGCAGTTCTGGTTTCCTCCCACAGTCCAAAAACGTACCTTTCATTGTAAAATTGTTCCATGATTAGGCTAGGCTTAAATCAGGGGCATTGCTGGGCAACATGGCTCGAAGGGCCAGAAGAGCCTATTTCGCATCTTAGCAAATAAATACCGGCATGATGAAGGAAGCCCTGAACACCGCTAGAGATGGAGGACACCCGTTGCTACCCTAAACACCAGCAGCTTAATGGGCAGAAGAGAGAAAATGAAGATAAAAATTTTGAGCAAATGATGAATTGGATTGCAATATTTTCCAAGCAGAATGGATGTGTTCAGCTAGTTCACTAATGTCATGCTGAGAATTACTTTATTTCACAGCCTTTTCAATATTGCTGCGTCTAATTAAAAACAGATCAGAAATCAGTAAATTTTTGATGTTTGTTTGTGTAGTTATAAGAGATCATGCTGCACTTAGAGATGAAGGTTGTATTCTGCATTGAAATGTAATTGTTCAGTTGAATACATTGACGTGCTTCACAAATTATTGAGTCTTTAAGTGATGAAGTTGAATTACCGCTGTTCTTTAATTCATGAGCGAGGCCTTCATGAATCATGTAGACTGCGGTCTTCCACTCTCATGATGTAAATGTATTAATAAGGTATCATGGCTAGGTTGATCTGGCAGGTAAATAAACTACGCAGTCACTTGCCACTTCGCAGTATATTGATAGTCTAACAAGTTGTTGCGATGCTTTCAAATGGTTCAAATGTTTCACTTCAATATTGGAGAATGTATACAGTACACAACCTGAAATTCTTACTCTTCACAGACATCCATGGAATAAGGAAGCCCAAAGAATGAACAGCAGAACCCCAAAGCCAGCGCTGCCATGCACGAGCAGCAGCAGAAACATCGACTCTCCCCTTCCCCCTCTTGTGCCGGCAGAAGCACAGCAACCCCTACCATGCGAGTAATAGCAAAGCTGCTAAAGAAATCTTTATCTAGAGTTCATTCAAAACTGCAGACCAGACAGCCTCTCTCTCACCAGCGA
Source organism: Hypanus sabinus (assembly GCF_030144855.1). Classification (NCBI taxonomy): domain Eukaryota; kingdom Metazoa; phylum Chordata; class Chondrichthyes; order Myliobatiformes; family Dasyatidae; genus Hypanus; species Hypanus sabinus. The sequence continues at coordinate 14,859,420 of NC_082715.1, read as the reverse complement.
GGGTGTACCAGTTTTCTCCCACAGTCCAAAGACATATCAGTCCAAAGTTCAAAGTACATTTTTTTTTATCAAGGTACATAGTTGTTAGCACATATAATGCTGAGATTCATCCTCTTCTGGGCATACTCATAAATCCATAATGGAATAATAACCATAATAAAACCAATGATAACTTGGAACATTCAACCAGTGTGTAAAAGACAACAAATGGTGCAAATACAAACAGATAGAAATACAAGTAAGAAATAAATAAGGAATTACTGTCGAGAACATGAGATGAAGAGTCCTTGGAAGTAAACCCAAAAGTTGTGGGATCATTTTAATGTGGGGGCAAGTGAAGTTGAATGATGTTTAGTAGGTTAATTGGTCATTGTAAATTGCCCCAGGGCACCAATAGCAAACACCAGAGGGCATATGTACAAAATTAAGGGAGGGAAGTTTAGGGGTGACATCAGGGGTAAGTTTTTCACACAGAGGGTTGTGAGTGCCTGGAATGACTTGCCAGGGATGGTGGTGGAGGCTAAAACACTAGGGGTATTTAAGAGCCTCTTGGACAGGCACATGGATGAAAGAAAAATAGAGGGTTATGGGATAGTGTGGGTTTAGTACTTTTTTTTAAGGATTATATGGGTCAGCACAACATGGAGGGCTGAAGGGCCTGTACTGTACTGTAGTGATCAATGGTTCTATGGTTCTATGAGGCTAAGGCTAAATAGATGGTTTGCTGGGCAGTGTAGCTCGTTGGGCTAGAAGCGCCTGTTCTGTGCTGCGTGTCCAAATATGTAAATAAACCAATTCGCTGAGATTACATTTATTAATTAAAATTTATTTATCATCTAGCTTCATTCAGCCCAACACTGATCCCACAACTAATGGTGGCGGGGTGGAGGTACATCTCTAGAAAAGGAGGGCTAAGGGACTCATTCCCTTCGTTAGCCGACAGGTCACCCTTGGGCAAGGTGTAGCACCTGCTTAGCGCCATGATCAGGGTCACATGAAGTCATGGGAGCAGGTGACGGATGGTCGTATGAGCAGCTGGTGCACATCACAAGCCCTGTTTATGCGACCACTGACACCAGGCAGGCAATCTGTGAAGAGTATTGATAACGGCTGGGATCACCTGTCTTCTGGACAGTGAAGTGGCAAACTTCTTCTGCAGAAAAATTTGCCAAGAACAATCAAGGACATAAAGGCCTTGATGTCACTTAGAAAATATGTCAACAAAATAGAGAGAGTACAGAGGAGATTTACTAGAATGTTACCTGGGTTTCAGCACCTAAGTTACAGGGAAAGATTGAACAAGTTAGGTCTTTATTCTTTGGAGTGCAGAAGGTTGAGGGGGGACTTGATAGAGGTATTTAAAATTATGAGGGGGATAGATAGAGTTGACGTGGATAGGCTTTTTCCATTGAGAGTAGGGGTGATTCAAACAAGAGGACATGAGTTGGGAGTTAGGGGGCAAAAGTTTAAGGGTAACATGAGGAGGAATTTCTTTACTCAGAGAGTGGTAGCTGTGTGGAACGAGCTTCCAGTAGAAATGGTAGAGGCAAGTTCGGTATTGTCATTTAAAGCAAAATTGGATAGGTATATGGACAGGAAAGAAATGGAGGGTTATGCGCTGAGTGCGGGTCAGTGGGATTAGGTGAGCGTTCGGCACGGACTAGAAGGGCCGAGATAACCTGTTTCCATGCTGTAATTGTTATATGGTTATATGGCCATGATCACCCATGCCATATGACACAGCACATAATGATGATGATGATTGCTGTTATTTTGGATTTTTTGTAGAGTAGGTGCACATTGGTATTCATCTTTGTTGTGTACGTTTTTTCATTATTCTCTTGTGTTTCTTTGTATTTACTGTGAATGCCCACAAGGAAACAAATCTCATGGTGGTATACGGTGACTTGTAGGTATTTTGATAATATTTTTACTTTTACATTTGAACTTTTCTTCAGTTAAGATGGAAATAATCAAAAAGAAAGAATTAAATGAAAGTCTATAAGTCATTTCTAAGGAGTGACCTATCAAATGTTGAACGGGCTCAATAGAATGGATGTGGAGAGGATGTTTTGTATGGTGCAGGAGTCTATAACCAGACGACACAACCTCAAAGTAGAGGAAAACCCTCTGCTCCAATATCTTATGGATATGGTCTTATTTTGATTGGACAATGTGCACTTCGTTTCAAACACTTCAACAGCTTTTCAGTGTGTAACAGGAATTCTTAAACTGCTAATACCCTGGTTAGAGATGAGCAACAAACAATGGATTTAGTCATTTGCATTAGGATCTCGAGAATGGTGGAAGGCTGAGAAACTCTGAATACAAAAGAAAACTGGCTAACTTTCCTGGAAATTGGCAACTTCTCTCAAAGTAGAAACTATCATGGTTTTAACTCACCATATATAACAGTGTTTAGAAGTAATTTGTGTACATTGTTGAGATCTCTGTAAGTCTTGTTTGAAACTCCCAGTGTGTGGAAATGCTAAGACTAGCAGCCAGCCTTGACATATATCTTTAAATTAAATCAAAGGGCAAGTGCCAGGTTTGATTTCTCAGTGCTTTACGTGTAGAGAATATCATCAAAAGATAGCTCCAATCAGACAAACAACAAACTGAGGAGGAGATACTCTCTTCTAAGAACACTTTTCCCCTTAGGGATTAATAACATGAGTGCACATTCTCCACAAGGATTAATAAAATGACAGAGATTTAGGTAGCTGTGAACTAAAGCTCTTTCAAATTGGATCCAGTGGGAAGAGGTGATAAGTTGCCATGGTTCAGGTTAGACTAGGATGCATAATTAGTACAATTATATTCACCTTGTTCAAGGAAATGAATTTAAAAAAATGTAGCATAATTTAAACAATAGAAATGCAGATTGAAAGGAAAGGATAAAATATGGATCCATTATTTTCTAATTAAAAATCTCCACAGAGATATTGAGGAAAGCTTAGTTGATGACATAATTTATGCTGCGAGAACACAAGTATTTCAGAGTGTTGATAAAATGTTATTATTTGAAAAATGAAACATACTGCACCATAAGATTTCAAAATAGTTATGATTCTTTATGAAATGGGGATATCACACACACACACACACACACACACACACACACACACACACACACACACACACACACACACACACGCACGCACACACACACACACACACACACACACACACGCACACACACCCTATTTTGAAATTATCTCACTATGTCTCAGATTCTGGTTGTTACTGCAGATACCAACATTCTGAAGACGAAGATGATGTTTCAAATCGGCAAACACAAGGCATTCTGCAGATGCTGCAATACAGAGCAACACACACAAAATGCTGGATGAACTCGGAGGAGTAAGTGATTCAGGCTTCAGGCAGAGACCATTCAACAGGACTGGTGAAATATCTCAGGCCAAAGCGTCGACTGTTTGCTTCGCTCCACAGATGCTGCCTGACCTGCTGAGTTCCCCTTGCACTCATTCTGTGTTCATCTGCTTCAAATTGACCAGGATTGTTCATAACTTTGATCTAATTTTAACCTTGTGATTACTGCAATCTGCTTGCCTATATCACTGCTAACACTATATAAGAATATAGAGCCACAAGGTATCGAAGCAGAATTAGGCCATTCGGTCCATCAAGTCTGCTGTGTCATTTTATCATTTCCTTCTCAACCCCAATTCACCTGCCTTCTCCTCATAACTTTTCATGCCCTGACTAATCGTTCACCCGCCATTTTTCCTTGTCATCCATTACTATCTGTCCAGTGTCATTTTCTAGAGGTGCAATATCTATTCATGCTTCTCTTTAATTTTTATATATCTGAGAAAAAATGTTGGTATCAGTTTGGATATTATGTTACATATGCATTGATATATAACATTCCCAGCTCTGCTCTATATTTCCTCATCATTTTCTTCTCTTTATTTCATGTTGGTTTTGTGAGAACAGCAACTTTTCTATGTTAGCCTCTAAAATTCACTGCTGCCCTCATCCTAATGCACTGCCTCCATTCAGCTCAATAACTCTTTGGGACACCTGTAGCTCTCCATTTCTTGCCTCTTTATTCCCTAACCCACTCTCTATGTTTTCCACATGAATCACTCCCTTGACCATTCATCCCTCACCACTACCAGGAGCGGCCTTCCCTGCAAGCAGTCAATGTTCTACACCTGTTCATTCACCTCCTCCCTCGCTTGCATTCAGGGCCAATTCCAGATGAGGCAACATTTCACCTTCAGATCTGCTGTGGTTGTCTATTGTGTCCAGTGCTCCCAATGTGGCCTCCTCTACGTTGGTGAGACTCATCGTAAACTGGGGCACCGATTATCAAGCACCTCCGATCCATCTGTCAGCAGTGGAGCTTCCTGCTAGACGAACATGTTGATTCCAATTCCCACTCCCATTCCAACATGTCAGTCCAGGGCCTCCTCTTGTGTCAGGGTGCAGGAGCAACACCTTATATTCTGCCTGGGTAGCCTCCAACCCAAGAATATCGATTTCTCCTCCTAGTTAAAAATAAACTTACCCCTTCCATCTTCTATTTCCCACTCTAGTTCCTCACATCTTCTTACTTGATTATCACCTCCCCAGGGTCTCATCCTTCCCATTCTCCTATGGTTCACTCTCCTCTCCTAACAGAGTGCTTCCTCTCCAGCCCTTTACCTTTCCTACCTAGCTGGCTTCACCTATTATCTTCTAGCTATTCTCCTTCCCCCTACCCTCCCCCCCCCCAACAAACCTTTTTATTCTGGCATCTTCTTCCTTCATTTCCTATTCTGAAGAAGGGTCTTGGCCTGAAATATCAGCTGTACTTTTTTCCACAGATACTGCCTGATCTGCTGAGTTCCTCCAGCATTTTGTGTGTGTTCCTTTGGATTTCCAGCATCTTGTGTTTATTATTTATCCTGGTTGGCTCTGCCTTTAGCAATCAAAGTCCCATTCTTTGGAATTCATTCCCTAATCCTCGCTTTCTTTCTTCTAAGTGTCCTTGACAAAATGTTGCCATTTTGCAATCAAATCTCCTATGTATTGCATCATTTTTGACAATGCTTCTCTGTTAAAGGTGTTATAAAGCTGTTGAAGTTTGTTGTTAAAAGCTTACTTTCAACCCGGAAGGCTGCTGGACCTGACAATATCCCTGGTAGATGCTCAGCTGATGTGCAGACCAGCTAGCAGATGTTCTCACAGACATCTTCAACATCTCCCTGAGCAGCGCCACCGTTCCAACGTGCTTCATCGTCCCCGTGCCGAAGAAGTCTTCAGTGTCCTGCCTAAATGACTACTGTCCCATTGCACTCACATCCAGCATCATGAAGTGTTTCGAGAGGCTCGTCATGAGGCATATCAAGACCCTGCTGCCCCCCTCATTGGACCCCCTGCAGTTTGCGTACCATCCCAACCACTGAACAGATGACGCCATTGCCACCACCCTCCACCTGGCCCTAACCCACTGGGACAAAAAAGACACATACGTTCGGATGCTGTTCATAGACTTTAGTTCAGCATTCAACACAATCATCCCTCAGAAACTGATTGGAAAGCTGAGCCTACTGGGCCTGAACACCTCCCTCTGCAACTGGATCCCAGACTTCCTGACTGGGAGACCTCAGTCAGTCCGGATCGGGAGCAGCATCTCCAACACCATCACACTGAGCACAGGGGCCCCCAGGGCTGTGTGCTCAACCACTGCTGTTCACTCTGCTGACCCACGACTGTGCTGCAACACACAGCTCGAACCACATCATCAAGTTCGCCGATGACACGACCGTGGTGGGTCTCATCAACAAGAATGACAAGGCAGCCCACAGAGAGGAGGTGCAGCGGCTAATGGACTGGTGCAGAGCCAACAACCTGTCTCTGAATGTGAACAAAACAAAAGAGATGGTTGTTGACTTCAGGAGAGCATGGAGTGACCACTCCCTGCTGAACATTGATGGCTCCTCGGTAGAGTTTGTTAAGAGCACCAAATTTCTTGGTGTTCACCTGGCGGAGAACCTCACCTGGTCCCTCAACTCCAGCTCCATTGCAATGAAAGCCCAGCAGCATCTCTACTTTCTGCAAAGGCTGAGGAAAGTCCATCTCCCACCCCCCCCCATCCCCATCACATTCTACAGGGGTTGTACTGAGAGCATCCTGAGCAGCTGCATCACTGCCTGGTTCGGAAATTGCACCGTCTCAGATCGCAAGACCCTGCAAGCGGATAGTGAGGTCAGTTGAGAGGATCATTGGGGTCTCTCTTCCTGCCATTACGGATATTTACACTACACGCTGCATCTGCAAAGCAAACAGTATTATGAAGGACCCCATGCACCCCTCATACAAACTCTTCTCCCTCCTGCCATCTAGGAAAAGGCACTGAAGTATTTGGTCCCTCATGACCAGACTAAGTAACAATTTCTTCCCCCAAGCTATCAGACTCCTCAATACCCAAAGCCTGCACTGACACCTTACTGCCCTATTGTCCTGTTTATTATTTATTGTAATGCCTGCACTGTTTGGGTAGGTCCTGCATAGGTCTGTAGTCTAGTGTAGTTTTTTACTGTGTTATTTTTGTAACTCCCTGGGTCGCCTCAGGCTCGCTCAGCTCGTTCTCGTCTAGGGGGAGCAGCCTTCGGCCCCGCCAAACTGGGTAATCAGCTGGTGTGGATGCTGTGTGATGTCCCCGCCTCGCCCAAAAACAGACAGTACACCATAAGCGATTAAATGAGTACAATTTATAAAGGTTACTATAATTAAGTGATTAATAACGATACAGTATATATGAAGAGAAAATTAAAGAAAAGGCGCCAAACTTGTCAAAGTCCAAACCACTTCGTGCACAGCCGTTGGAGCTCAATTACTGAAGTCTTCTGGCCACCATTCGCTCCCCTCCGAACTCCTCGACTCGCAGCTCAGGACCCTCCGAACTCCTCGACTCTCCAGACAGCTCAGGACCCTCCGAGTGGTCAACCAAGCACATCTAGCTTCATCCCCCCCCCCCCGTCCTCGGAGAATCTCCCGGCCTTGGACCCCCCTTTGGGGTCCGATCCTCGCCCAGCTTAGAGCATTGCATCCTCTCTCTCGACCCCCTCGCGCCGATCTCCCCAAAAGCCCGTCAACAAAAGCTTACAGACTCAGAAGAAAGAACATTAATCCCCATTTGGTTTACAAAGGAATACCATTCTCGTTATCAGTAAATTAGCATTCCTGCTAGTTAACAAAAGGAAACCCTTTCCCAACAGTAACAAAGAAAAAAAGAAACCCCCTTTACACACTTCCTCCACCAAATAAAAGTCATGTCCTCATGACTACTAAATAACTCGCCACCTTTCCTGCCAACACACCGTAACCCAAGCACGAACAGTGACATCTCCTCCCCACACAGTAACCCTCAGGCGCTACTTAGGCCAACTATCTGGGAGTTCCCTAACCCTTCTGAGGCCTCCGTACCCCCTCACCTAAATCCTTCAGGCTTGGACACAACTGGGGATACCTTGGGCCCACTACCAACTCCTCTCTCAACCTCTCACTCATGCCCCACACTGCACACAGCTAACCCTCCCCGCTACACCTGACTCAATGGGAGAAGGGCCAAAGGTCTCTTCCTCAATCGAGGGAAAGTCAGCAAAAGGCAGCATGTACCACACATCCAGCACATCATCCATCGAATCTGTATTCTTCCTCATTTCTGTGATCGGTAGCTGCTGTTTGATCTTCTCCAAACGGAAACACGTGGCCTGCACTGCTCCCGCAGTCTCTTCAGCCTCCTGTTCAGTATTCACTGCACTTCTCTCCAGCTTTTTCTTCCTCATGGCTTCTTCCAGATCAACTTTCAGGTTTTGCACTTCATTTGAACTGTCGATGGTCATCTTCAGGTTCCCTTCAAGCTTCCACTTCTCTCTTTTGAGATTCGTCTGTAATTTCTTCACCTCCGCATACTCCCCTCTCCGGGTTCTCAGTTTGCTATTAACCTCAGTCAGACAACTTTCTTCATTCTCTCCAACTTGTAAGTCTTCCGAATGGTTCCAGATCACTTTCTCCAGTCTCTCCGTCTTCATTTCAAATTTGATTCCGTAGAGACAGTCACTCACAAGCTGCGACCTTCGCCAGCCCTGGCACGTGTCCCAAAAACACTTTAACTCGGTAGTTCTCAACTGCTCCTGCAACGACCTCACTTCATATTCTCCTGAGGCAAATCCAAACACCAAGAGATCATCCACATACACCAAAACTCCAAACGCCTCCACATCCCCTATGGTCTTCCACCTGCCCCGCAGGAAGGTTGCAAGGGCTCCAGATATGCCCTGTGGCATCTTTTCGGACCCGAAGACTCCTAGGGAATTTATAATGGCCGTCTTCTCCTTGTCGGCCCCACTCATCGGGATCTGGCAACATCCACTCCTCAGATCCAGCACCTTAAACCATAAACCATTTCGCACCACTCAGACAGGCTATCGCCTCTCCGGCCCTCAGGGCCATATTCTGGTCACTGACAGTGCGCCTCTTCAACGCAATACAATCCACACACACGCTGCCTACGTCTTCCACGGCTTCAGGGGCCAGTCGCCGCAACCTCTCTCTCTCCGAGGTGTCTTCAGCAGTCAACTCCGCTCCCTCGTGGTATTTCGCAGAGTCCACTAAGAGGGTCTCACCCTCAGATACTTCCCCCAGGCCGTACCGCCACTGGCTCTTGTTTGAATTCGGTATCAGCCCAATGCTGCTACACACGTCCACACAAGCAGCTCGAAACTCTGGGTGCATCGACAATGCCTCCAAACAACGCTCACCCGCCTCCTCCGGGCAGGCCCCCAAGCGCACCAGCAGGATATTGGTTCTTTCTAGAACAGAAACGCTGCTCATCTCAACAGGATCCGGACACATCAGCATTAACGATTCATGAACCTCAGTCTCCTCCACATTTGCCTCCAAGAACTCCATTTTCACTGACCAACAACCGTCGTCTGGATAATCACCGGCACTGGTACCCCAAATCTCCAGTGTCCTCAATGTCGTCAAGGGTAAATGCTTCCAATAACGGTTATGAAACAAACTGTACAGCAACTTAACCGGCGCCCTGGTGCCGAGGATGGCTTTAACTTGACTTCCATCCATCCATAACAACACCTGTGCGCGTGGCCCCTCTAAGCCTTCAGGAATAGAGTCTGTTCCTTTCGGGAGTTCCTTGGTACATTGCTGGGAACGTGCTCCCCCAGAGACCCCAAGCCATTCCCCCACTGGGCCTCCTCTAAGTTTCCCGACACCTCTTGAATCAACGGAACAACTGATCCCCTTGGCACCACAAGCAATTTATCTGCCCCCCTAGGCAAAAAGGGATACCCTAAAAACTTCCCACCAATCTCCTGCCACGGATATGATAAGCCCCCCAGCTGCGGCATTTGACTTCCAGTCGAACCACACGCATTTTCCCACACTTTCCCAGAACTGGCAGCGGTCACTTCGAGGTAATTGCGCCCGACAGTTCTAACAAAGTCACCAGCCCGCCTACTCAAACTTTCAACCCGTCCCTGTCGCTTTCCCTCAGCCAAGCACTGCCACTCACCCAACAAATGAGGGGTCCGCTCCGCCCACGCCTCCGCCCCTTTAGTGCTGGACATTATTCCAACAACTGGGCGGAGCTCACCACAGCTGAAACATCCCAACCTGTCACTCCTCACTCTCCAAACAGTACGGACAACCCATGGTCCCACCACCATTTCGTCGGCACTAGTCGGAACTCGAACAACGACCTCCAGGCTAGCAACAGCAGCCACCCCACCCAACACACACGTAGCGATAACCAGCAATCACACACCCACAAAGGCACACCAGCTCTTCGCCGCAGACACAATTTAAAGAGGGTGATCACACAGCTTCCACAGAAATCAACCCCGGACGAGCACCCCACAATGTAACCCCCGGGTCGCCTCAGGCTCGCTCAGCTCGTTTCCGTCTAGGGGGGAGCAGCCTTCGGCCCCGCCAAACTGGGTAATCAGCTGGTGTGGATGCTGTGTGATGTCCCCGCCTCGCCCAAAAAACAGACAGTACACCATATGCGATTAAATGAGTACAATTTATAAAGGTTACTATAATTAAGTGATTAATAACGATACAGTATATATGAAGAGAAAATTAAAGAAAAGGCGCCAAACTTATCAAAGTCCAAACCACTTCGTGCACAGCCGTTGGAGCTCAATTACTGAAGTCTTCTGGCCACCATTCGCTCCCCTCCGAACTCCTCGACTCGCAGCTCAGGACCCTCCGAACTCCTCGTCTCTCCAAACAGCTCAGGACCCTCCGAGTGGTCAACCAAGCACATCTAGCTTCATCTCCACCCCCGCCCATCCTCGGAGAATCTCCCGGCCTCGGACCCCCCTTTGGGGTCCGATCCTTGCCCAGCTTAGAGCATTGTGTCCTCTCTCTCGACCCCCTCGCGCCGATCTCCCCAAAAGCCCATCAACAAAAGCTTACAGACTCAGAAGAAAGAACATTAATCCCCATTTGGTTTACAAAGGAATACCATTCTCGTTATCAGTAAATTAGCATTCCTGCTAGTTAACAAAAGGAAACCCTTTCCCAACAGTAACAAAGAAGAAAAGAAACCCCCTTTACATTTTTTACATAGTTTAGTCTAGTTTTTGTACTGTGTCATGTAACACCATGGTCCTGAAAAAATGTTGTCTCATTTTTACTGTGTACTGTATCAGCAGTTATGGTTGAAATGACAATATAAAGTGACTTAACTTGACTTACTTAAGAAGATAGTGTGTTTCTATTACAAAAATCTTTGGGTGCAAAGCACCACTTAACGAGAACAAATTATGGTGTAAGTTCTATGTGCTTGAGCCCACAGTAAAAAGAGTTTATTGATCCTATGGGCTGTGGTACTTTGGAGACTGTATACATACACGTCTGCTGCTGAGTCATCTGTGGAGACCGTCTTCTGTAGTATGCTCACAAATACCACAGTAATTTTTTCCACATTCATTATCTATTTTGTGTCAGAAATCTCATTTGTTTGCTAATACTGGATATAATAAAGTGCTTCTAGGGTTGAATGACAAATTTGAAGAATTGAGTTCAATACCATCATTTTTGCAAAATTGGAAAATAATTGGAGATCAATTCATTAGAGGAGAAAGAGAAAGGGACATGACAGCAAATGCCAAAAAACTGAATGCACAAATACTTGGAATTTTGGGCATTTTGCTGTCGAGGGGAAAATGGCAAAATTCATTAAAGAAATGGTCTGAATGATAAAACTGAATATGGGAATACACTGGATAAATTAGACCATAAGACCATTAGATATAGGAGCAGAATTAGCGCATTTGGCTAATCGAACTTACTCTACCACTACATCATGACTGATCCATTTTCCCTCTCAGCCCCAATCTTCTGCCTTCCTCCCGTATCCCTCCATGCACTTACTAATCAAGAATCTATTAACCTCTGCCTTAAACATAGCCAATGACTTGATCTCCACACTGCCCATGGCAATGAATGCCACAGATTCACCACTCTCTGACTAAAGAAATTCCTCCTCATCACCGTTCCACATGGGCGTCCCTCTATATTGAGGGGGTGAACCCCCATCACAATCCTCTCCACAATCACTCTATTGAGGTCTTTCAACACTCCATCGGCTGACTGGGTATGGCTTGCAGAAGGCTATTTTAAGAGCGAAGAAACAATTCAGAGCAAGGCTGGAGGCAACATCGGATGCACGGCAGGGTTTGCAGGACATTAATTCCTACAAAGTAAAACCCAACAGCATGAATGGCAGCGATGCTTCACTACCAGATGAGCTCAATGCCTTCTAAGTCCGCTTTGAAAAGGAGAATATAACTACAGCTCTGAAGCTCCCTAATGCACCTGGTGACCTTGTGATCTCTGTCTCAGAGCCTAATGTCTTAAATGAAGACTACAATCTGTGTGGATTGGTGTTAGTATCTCCTCCTCACTGACGATCAACAATCCCTCAGGGGTGTGTGCTTAGCCCACTTCTCTACTCTCTATATACCCTTGTCAGTGTGGCTAGGCATAGCTCAAATACCATCTATAAATTTGCCGATGATACAACCATTGATGGTAGAATCTCAGTTGGAGATGAGAAGGTGTACAAGAGTGAGGTATATCAGCTTGTTGAGTGGAGTCACAGTAACAAGCTTGCACCCAACATCAGTAAAATGAAAGAGCTGACTGTGGACTTCAGGAAAGTTAAGATGAAGGAACACATACCAATCATCATAGAGAGATCAGAAGTGGAGAGAGCAAACAGCTTCAAGTTCCTAAGTGTTAGGATCTCTGAGGATCTAATCTGGTCTTCCAACATATTGATGCACTACAAAAAAGGCAAGACAGCAGCTATTTTTAATTAGGGCTTTGGTTTTTCACCTAAAGCACTCCAAAAATAGATGGACTATGGAGAACATTCTGACATTCTGTCTGGTGGTGAGGTGGGGGTGTGGCTACTGTACAAAACCAAAAGAAATTACAGAAACCTTTGTAATATCCAAGACATCTTCAAGGAGCGGTGCCTCAGAAAGGCAACATCCATTATTAAGTACCCCCATCACCTGGGGCAAGTCCTCTGCTCATTGTTACCATCAGATAGGAGATACAGAAGTCTGAAGGCACACACTCAGCGATTCAAGAACAGCTTCTTCCACCTCTGCCGTTGGATTCCTTAATGGACATTGAACCCATGAATACTATATCATTTTTTAAAAAATATATATTATTTCTGTTTTTGCACTATTTTAAATCTATTTAATATACATATAAATACTTACTGTAATTGATTTTTTTCTTTTCTATATTCCACCGTATTACATTGTAGTGTTGCTGCTATGACACATGACAGTGATGATAAACCTGATTCTGATTCTGATTTCTGATGTTTAAATGAGATCCTCCACTCATTCTTCTGAATTCCAGTGAGGACAGGCCCAGAGCCATCACATGCTCCCCATATGATAAGCCTTTCAATGCTGGGGTCTTGTTCACTTTCTTTGAACCCTAATATAAGGGGTCCGAAACAGCTCACAATACTCTGAGCAATGCCTCGCCAGTGCCTTTTAAACCCTTTGCATTATATCCTTAAATTATTATGAGCCTCATGATAACTTAAAATGAATGAGGGTGACACAACAGGTATGAGGAGAATTAATATAAAATCCCATTGTAAAGTTCGGTTCAATAAACATAGAGTCACAGAGCTATACAGCATCTAAAAGGATGTCCCTCTGTTTTGAAGCTGTGTACTCCGGTCTGGGGGAGTATATGAACAGAGGACACAGCCTCAGAGTAGCGGAGTGTCCTTTTAGAACAGAGATGAGGAGGAATTTCTTTAGCCAGATAGTGGTGAATCTGTGGAATTCATTGCCACAGGCCACTGTGGAAGCCAAGTCTTTGGGTATACTTAAGGCAGAGGTTGATAGATTCTTGATTGGTCAGGGCACGAAGGGATACAGGGAGGAGGCAGGAGATTGGGGCTGACAGGAAAAATGGGTCAGCCATGATGAAATGGCGGAGCAGACTTGGTGGGCCAAATGGCGTAATTCTGCTCCTATGGCCTGATAGCGTAGAAGCAGGATCTTAGGTCCACACGTCCATGTGACCAACTCAGACCAACGCACTCTAACAATATGCCACAGCGTTGGTCCTTTGTGATGTACAATAACACACGGTGAACAGTAAAGGTCAGCAAGATTATAATGATACAGCATCAGAAATGCTGGCACTTCGCTTGTCCCCATTGCAACAAATCACAGAAAAGTCAGTTTTTGATTAATAGTCCTGACTGAAAACCTTGAGATTCCCATGAATATTGAATAAAACATGTTTTACTGTTCTGCTAACTAAATTAGTTCGGAATAAACTCATTTCTGTTTTTTTTTAGGATGGAGCTGGGATCCCCGTCACCCAGATCATTCCTTGTTCTCACTGCTGCACACAGGGAGGAGGTACAGGAGCCTGAAGGCACACACTCAACGATTCAGGAACAGCTTCTTCCTCCCTGCCATCAGATTTCTGAATGGATATTCAACCCATGAACACTACTTCAATACTTATTTAACAATTATTTATATTATAATAATATTGTAATTCACATTTTTTCTCAATTTTTATGCATTGCATTGTTTTGCTGCTGCATAACAACAAATTTCACCACATTTGCCAGTGATATTATACCTGTTTCTGATACTAATTCTCTGATATACAGCTGAGAAACAATTGATCTTATTTAAGACGCTTAACACTAGGTGTCACTTTATTTACATTGCTCTGACATCAATCAACATTTCAGGTCCAAGTCAAAAGATTCTTAACGATTAAAGATTAGGTTTATCTGTCACGTGTACATGGAAACATACAGTACTTTGCATTATTTGCATCAAATCAGATTGGCGAGGATTATACTGGGGACAACGCCACATGAGTCGACACACTTCTGGCACAGCACAGCATGCCCATAGCTTACTAACCCTAACTTGTACATCTGTGGAAAGTGGGAGGATACTGCAGCACCCTGAAGAAAGGTATGTGGCCACAAATGTATTACAGGTAGTGACAGGAATTGAACCCCAAGCAGTGATTGTTGGTGTAAAGCAATCGTGTGAACTGTTATGCTAAAGTGCTGCACTCTGCCTTGTCCATTTCAGGTTACCTTTTTATTTTTGGCTCCTTTTTCCACGATAAACACATTCAACATGCAGCTGATCCTCACAGTCTTTGATGGTGACATGGGATGGGGGGGGGAGGGGGGTTGGAAGATGCTCCGTATCCTTAATCACTGCTGGCGTCAAAGACATTGATTTAAGTATCACTCTCAAAGTTCTCTTTAAATGATTAGTCTTGGCGTTGTCTATTAATGCATTGTTCCTGTACCTGACTCCAAAAAGAGTCATTTGTTCGTGCTGAGTTGGGGGTCTTTGCACTTTCGGCCTAATTTCAGTTTGAAAAATAACACTGGGCCATAGGGGTAAAAAATAAAAGGTTATGTTACAGATGTGTCTCCTAGCTCTGTGGTGTCAGCCACTTACTGAATCTGTTTTCCTGCTGACAGAGGGTCTCATACACACACACACACACACACACACACACACACACACACACACACACACACTCACACACACACACACACACACACACACACACACACACACACTCACACACACACACACACACACACACACACACACACACACACACACACACACACACACAAACATCTTCTTGTGGGCATACTCAATAAATCTATGGAATAATATCCATAACAGAATCAATGAAAGACTGCCCAACTAGGGTGTTCAACCAGAATGCAGAAGACAAGCAGTGCAGAAAAGAAGAAATAATAATAACAAAAAAAAATGTACTGAAAATGCCTGCAAGAAAATGAATCTTAGGGTTGTAAATTTATGAACTTTTATAATAAACTTACTTTGAAATTTGAACTTTATTTATTCATTTCCATAGATGTTGCCTGACCTGCTGAGTTCCTCCAGCATTTTGTGTGTGTTGCTTCAGAGCTCCAGCACCTGTAGAGTTTCTTGTGTCTCTAAAATGGTGTGAGTGTACTTGCTTCTAACACTAACTCAGACAGTGAGGTCCAGGCACAGAATGCTGGAGGAGCTCAGCAGGCCAGGCAGCGTCTATGGAAAGGAGTACAGTCGACATTTCAGGCTGCAATGTTTCAGCAGGACTCTTGTCACTGGTAACTAGCAAATCAGGATGTGGATTGTGCTAAAGTGGTAACAGGAAAACCACAGACAGTAGAGACATGGAATGCAGCAGGGATGATCAAAGTTTCAGGAACTTCACTAGTTATGTTATAGCATGCAACTATCACTGATACTGTCTGTTTAAACATTTTTTTTACCATCACAAGATTCTGCTGGAGATTAAGAACTTAAAAGTACTCCATCAGCAAGTTGCTCGTTGGCAGAGAAACAAAAGGAGCTGGGCTCGGTGCAGATTGCGTTGTTACCTGTGTTTGGAGGAGTTGGTGCACGAAGGCGGTGTGCAGTCTAACACTGCAGTCCTAGTCGCTTTTCTTGTGCTCGCAAGACACCGTTGGACTTTGTTAATGTGGAATGCTGCAAGTCCGATTCACTGATTTGATGGCGGATGGTGGGGGAGCTGTGTGGCCTTGGTCTCAGTGAGCACTAAGCTTCAGGTGCGGTGTCACCTGTTTACAGCAATCCAGGAGAGAGGCATTGGAGTCCGTGTGTTCCACCAGAGTACCGCGAACGGTGTTGCATGGCATCCGAGCTGGAGTCAGTGTGGCCCGGTGTTTGCTCGCTAGAATATACGCGTATTACGTTCAGCTGCAGACTGCTGAAACATTCGTGTACTCTTGGGATTATACATTTTTTGTGTGACTGTATTTTTATGATATCTTATATATGCTTGCTATTGTGTATATGCTATATGTGTCATGTGATGTGTATGACTGTTGGTACTGTGTGTCGCACCTTGGCCCCGGAGTAATGCTCTTTCATTTGGCTGTATTCATGGGTATTCATGTATGTTTGAAGGATAATTAAACTTGAACTTGAACTTAATTCACACTTCACTGAATTTAAATTACCAAGTTGCCATGGTGAGTTTGAATTCACATCTTTGAAATATTGTTCTGAGTCTGTAGCTTAATCGTCAAGCAAAGTAACAACAAAACAACCACACCTTGAATATAAATATCAGTATTGATATTCTCACCTGCACCAAGATGCAGTGAAAAGCCAGTCCTTACTTCCTTTGAAGTTTGTGAAGATTCAGCATGACATCTAAAACTTAGACAAGACTCCAGTGACTATATTGACCGGCTACATCACAGCCTGGTATGGAAACACCAATATCCTTGAATAGAAAATCCTACAAAAAGTACTGGACATGGCCCAGTCAATCTTGGGTAAAGCCCTTCTTATCACTGAGCACATCTACATGGAGTGCTTTTGCAGGAAAGCAGTATCCATCATCAGGGACCCCCAAGCCCCAGGTGATGCCCTCTTCTCCCAGGAAGAAAATACAGGAGCCTCAAGACTCTCACCACCAGGTTTAGAAACAGTTACTACTCCTCAGCTACCAGGCCCTTGAACCAGTGGGGATAACTTCACTCACCCCATCACTGAACTGTTCCCACAACCTACGGACTCACTTTCAAGGACTCTTCATTTCATGTCCTCAGTACTTATTACTTATTTATTTTATTATTGTTTTCTTTTTTATTTGTACAGATTGTTGTCTTTTGTAGATTCGTTGTTTGTCGTTCCTGTTGGGCATGGTCCTTCATTGTTTCCATTATGTTTCTTGGATTTACTGAGTGTGCCCACAAGAAAATGAATCTTAGGGTTGTTCATGGTGACAAAAATGTACTTTGATAATAAATTTACTTTGAACTTTGAAATCATTGCATGGTGTATTAAACAGTGCAGGTAATCGATAAAGTGTAAGATCATAACAAGATAGAGTCCATCTTATCTTACAAGGGGTCCATTCAAGGAATTTACAACAGTGGGATAGAAGCTGCCCTTGAGACTGATGGTACATGCTTTCAGGCTTTTGATGGGACAGGGCCAGCAGAGCGGAAGTCGGTTCCCGTGATGTGCTGAGCTGGCTCCACATCTTTCTGCAGTTACTTGCGGTCACGTGCAGTGCTGTTGCCATACCAAGCCAGACAAGTTGGACTAGCTTAGATTGCAAAGATCGAGATGTTGGGGTCGGAGGTGAGGGGCCAGCCGGTGCTAAGCTTGAGCTTTTCTCATCTCTACCCTGAACTGAGGCTGTGGCCTACAACTAACAGGCTCCTGGACTGGCTGTAGTGATGAACTAGGTTGAGGATTCACTTTTGTGAACTTTAGTTAACCGTTATTATTTGCATGATTTGTTTTTCTTTTGCAGGTGGTTGACAGTCTTTTTTAGTGGGTTCTATTGGGGGTTTTTTTGTCTTTGAGACTGCATGTATGACTTTAAAATCTGTTATTCAGCTCGTAGTTTTTCATTCCGATGTGTATTATCAAGTCGAGATTGTTTTGGCTTCTCTATTAAGCGTTAGCTGTAAATATCATCCCAGATTATTTTACTTTCCTGTTTCACATTGAGATGCAACTTGATCAGTCATTAGCCAGAATTACATCCAGCACTGCAAACATATCTGTTAATTTAATAACAGTGATAATTTAACACATTTTTTCACAGACTTGGTAAAACAGAAGCTGATTAGAAATCAGCTCCTGTCTTTTTAATAAAGGACCTCAAATTTGGCTCTGGTGCATTGAGTTATCAGTACAAAGTGATTATTTATATTTAAAAGAAAATCAGATGAGCTGGAAAGCAGATTTATAAGGGATTCCCCTATTTTTATTTAAGTTAAGCAAAAATCAGAATATGCTCTAAAATCTAATTACTGTCAATTCATAAGAATGGACATCAGAGTGACGTACTAATTTCCAACAATGTTTTTATTTCTTCAGATACTGACATTGCAGGCAGGGCCAGAGCGTATCACCTATCGCTAACTTCTCCTTAGAAGACGCTATTATTCTGCTGGGCAGAGATTTAAAGTTTATGACCAAGCAATAAAGTCATCATTATAGAATTGTACAGCACAGAAAAGGGGAAGAGGCCAGAATGATCCTTTCTTTCCAGTTCTAATGAAGGGTCTCAGCTTGAAACCTCAACTGTTTATTCCCCTCCATGGATGCTGCCTGACCTGCTGAGTTTCTCCAGCATTTTGTGTGTGCTGCTCTAGATGTCCAGCTTCTGCAGAACATCTTGTGTTTAAAATCTAGCCAGCAGGTCGGACTCAAGCAAACTAGGTTTATATTTTCTGGTTTTTGTCATTTCTTACTTCACTCTATTTAGACCTTTAATGATTTTTTGATGTGCATTATATCATCTCTCCACTTTATTCTTGCATAAGAAGAAACCTGTTATTTTTTTGCTGTTTACCCATGAAACCAAAGCTGCTCATCTATGAAACTAATTAATCTTCTCAACTCCAACCTGTGCTACACATTTCCCTCTTCTAGAGGTAGACAGTACTTCTCAGTAGCTTTATCATTCATAAAAACTTCCAGCCTTCCTCCTTCTGAGCAAGCACCCAGTCTTAATAACGCAGTATCCTGGGACAAGTAACACTGGACAGCAAACTTTTTCAAATGTGCTACCTGCTCAGAATTTATTTTTGTTTGTGATATAGCGCTTGAAGCTATATATAAATCTAATTTCAAACTACTTGTATCACGTAGGAATTTGGAGAAACAAGAAATTAACTTTTATTGAATATAATGCACCTAATTTCATAACAGTGCTGATGCTTTGCTGCAGTTCAACAAAGCTAAAAATGTTTTCTTGATGATTTTCATTCGTACTCAGTATCTGAGGCTTCCTGTTTAAGAGTCCAAAAATAATCAGCTGGCATCGATGGATTCTAGATGCCCTGATATCATTTTTCCATGACCAAAATGTCCTGGTGAAACTTTCACGATGCTCAACACAGACAGCGCCAAAATTTGCAGGGAAAAGTCGAAATGGGAACGCAGAAAATGAATCTTTGGTGACATGTTGCACTTAATGGTTCTGTTTGCTTGAAGTACGTCGTCAACCAGCTGCTCTGTAGCTGGCAAGAAAATTTTCAACAACGTCCTTAAATGCCTTACATATGATTTTCTCCAGTCCCACTAGAAGTTCTTTGAATTGCCTGTTATTCATGAACTGTTTGATTTGTGGAGCAATAAAAATGCCTTCCTTAATCTTGGAATCAGTTATTCTGACTTGAATTATGAATTGAAATAACAAATATAGGCAATTTTAAAAAAAACTGGTACATGATAGGGAAATTTCATGGTGATTTTTATGATCAGCAGCCCAAAATCCATAATATATTCCCAAAAGTATTCAGGATGCAAAATCTTTGTTGTCCAGTGTAATTGGAAAATTATTGTTATTAGGTTTGACACATATAGTCTTGATCTCTGCTTTAGGCCAGGACATCAAAATGTAGCTTAACGTATGAAAGCTATTCTTTGATTTTTAAATAATTGCTACTGAACCAGATGGCAATCAGTTCTTACAGTGCACTGGGAAAAATAAACAGTAGTCCCATATTTTATTGACACAGACTTTGCTGATGGTGCAGCTTACGGTACAAAGCTTTAAACTCTTTCCACATCAGTAAACCTTCCCCCAGACTGAGAGAAGGGACACCATTACTATTGCAACTGTCTAGAAAGCGAGGAGGAATCACTAACAAGTAGGCTTCTTTGTGAAAAGTAGTCTTACCCACACACAATTTAAAATCTGCCATTTCATCACAGTAGGGAATCAGGAGCCGAGCAGCTGTGAAAAACATATAAGGTTGCGATTATCTTATTATCCACTTTTGTCACATTATCTCATTAGTAGCACCGATAAGATAAGTGATGTTTTTCTGTCAGGAAATAGGAAACAATATGCCACCGATTTCCCATCACACATCAGCACTGTTGCAAATGATGGTTTTCCACTCATAATTTTCAGTGAAGACTGCTCAGCCAGGAATGATTGTGTAGTGGGAGTGAAATTACAACCTGTCAGACATTGGTGTAAGAGACTCCATTAACAGAAAAACAGACAGATGGATGGGTTGAAAGTCTGATTCTCACATTGCACTGAGGGAAATGGTTAAAAAAAATTACCTCAACATACAGAAATATCCTCTGGACTTTACTTTGGGAGTTTCCTTCTGAAAATGAAGCTCACAACAATATTCTGCTGATTGGGTATTGTTGGCCGTAAATAATAACATGAGTGAAAATCTAATAACATAGATGGTGCAATTGTTCCCAAAAAGAACAAGTTGTTAAAAAATACATTTTCAAATATGCAACTTACATTCAGCCTGAAGAAAAATATTTGAAACATTTTTGAAACAGTTTTTCCTCTCCACTGATTTCTGAATGGACAATGAACCTATGAAAATTACATCACTATTTTTGCACTGATTACTTATTTTTTCTATATACAGGTTCAAATTTCAAAACTGTTTATTGTCACTCATCAGTGGATGAGTGTCGAGTGGAACAAAATGATTGTGGTTCTGGATCTGATGCAGCATAAAAAAACAAGCATAAAATACACAATTAAAAAAAACTAAAACACAATAAATATTGAAATAAAAACAATCCTATAAAATACAATGTAGAAGTGACTGTTACATATACAGGAAAGACTGATTGTACATACATAAAGTAACATGAGGGATGTGTGTGTAGTGGTAGCGGATCGTGGGTGGGTTAGTGGGTGGAGGTGTTGATCAGCCTTATTGCTTGGAAAAGTATCTGTTTAAGAGTCCGGTGGTCTTGGAGTGGATACTGCATCGGCTCCTCCCTGATGGGAGTGAAATAAACAGTCCATGAGCAAGGTCATTTGGATCCTTCATGATATTGCTGGAGAGTCAAGTCAAGTCAAGTCACTTTTATTGTCATTTCGACCATAACTGCTGGTACAGTACATAGTAAAAATGAGACAATGTTTTTTCAGGACCATGGTGTTACACGACACGGTACAAAAACTAGACTGAACTACGAAAAAAAACACAGAAAAAAAACTACACTAGACTACAGACCTACCCTGGACTACATAATGTGCACAAAACAGTGCAGGCATTACAATAAATAATAAACAAGACAATAGGGCAATAGGTCAGCTCCATCATGGGCACTAGCCTCTGTAGTATTCAGGACATCTTCAAGAAGGGGAACCTCTGTGGTGAACTACATATACCTGTCTGGACTCGCCCCCTGCTGACTGCTCCTGTGGCTCCTCCCACAGACCCCTGTATAAGGGTGATCAAGGCCTGAGCCTGGCCCTCAGTCTCCAGGATGTAGTATGGTGGTCAACTACTGCTTGTTCTTTCTTCCAGTCAATAAAAGCCAATATCTCGCTTTCACGTCTCAGAGAGAGTTATTGATGGTGCATCAACCTCAGTCATTATCGGCCCCCACCACCCAGAACATGCCCTTATCTCATTGTCACCATCAGTAGGAGATACAGAAGCCTGAAGGCAAACACTCAGCGATTCAGGAACAGCTTCTTCCCCTCTGCCATCTGATTTCTGAATGGACATTGAACCCATGAACACTACCTCACTACTTTTTTGTTTCTGTTTTTGTACTACTTGATGGTGATATAAATTTCTTATTGTAATGTATAGAATTTCTAATGTATTACAAAGTACTGCTGCATCAAAACAACAATTTTCACAACATATGTCAGTAATAATAAATCTAATTCTGATTCAGATACATGATGTTGAATGAAGAATCAGTTACTGATTGATAATCACAGTGTACAGAAAGATGAATATATGTATGTCAGGGGCACTTTGACCATATTCTCATTTTGGAAGCAGCAATATAACCCAAAGTTTGAAACTGTGAGATTTCTATCCTAATGTCTGAATTCTTAATACTGGCCTCTGAATATCCACTCCCTGCAAATTAAGGGTCACAGATTTGCTGTAGGTAGATGGCTTAATGGGTCCAACGACAGAATGGAATTTTCAAAATATATTTAATTGGATACAATGTAGAATAGGTAATTCGAGCTATGGCAACCAGCAATCCCTTAAATTAATCATAGCCTAATGTACAATGACCAATTACCCTACCAAACAGTATGTCTTAGGACTGTGGGAGGAAACCCACATGATCATGGGAAGAATGTTCAAACTTCTTACAGGCAGTGGCAGGAATTGAACGCAGGTCGCCTGTACTGTAAAGCGATGTGTTAACTAACCACTACATCATTGTGCCATTCAAAATGATGTATTTGAAATCTTTTTGAGATTGTGGATGAAAGTTGCTGGAGTAGTACCAGAGATGTTTTAACATTAGAATAGGAAAGGGATTGAGGATTTTGAATGGTTTCACTGACATCGTAGATGACAACCTTAAGACACAGATTGAAGGTACCTGTTAAAGGAAACAAGAGGGAGTATGAAAGAGGTAGAGGCTGATTCAGAAGTAGACACAAAAGATTCCGCAGATGCTGGAAATCTTGAGCAGCACACATAAAATATTGGAGGAGCTCAGCAGGCGAGGCAGCATCTATGAAGAAGAATAAACAGTTGACATTTCGGGCTGAGTCCCAAAACATCTGCAATTTATTCCTTTCTGTAGCTGCAGCCTGACTTACCGAGGTTCTCCAGCATTTTGTGTGTGATGCTTAAAGTTCACAAGTAACATTAGAATGGAAATGAGATTAACAACAGGAAAGAATAGAATTCATTGTTTCTATTGTGTTCTCTTCGTATTTACTGTGAAAGCCCACAAGAAAATGAAGCTCAAGGCAGTATGTGGTGACTTTGATAATAATTTTACTTTCAACTCTGAAGTCTGAGAATACATGGCTGGTTAGTCACAAAACCACTCTGCTGACTTCTTCCCCTAACCTTTGGCATCCTTAATCATCAAGAACCTATCAACCTTCACTTTAAATATACCCAGTGACTTGGCCTTCGCAGTCATGTATGCAATGAATTCCACAGATTCACCACTGAAATTCTTCTTCATCACTACTGTAAAGCCCTCTGGTCCTAGACTCTGCCACTACTGGAAGCATTCTCTCCACATCCATTCTGTCTAGGACTTCCAATATTTAATAGGTTTCAATGAGATTTACCACCTCATTCTGCTCAGCTTCAGTTGGCCCGTGCATCAAATGATGGAGTTCATAAGCTCTTGCATATGCTAAATGATGCAAAGAGTTCTTTTAGCTGATAATAATGGAAAACTGTTTCAGTTAGTGATGGAGTCTTTAACCAGGGACAAAGAGGAGTAGTTTTTGAGCAAAATCAAGATTTTTTATTTCTCAGGATAATGAAATATTTAAAACAGCATTTCATGCATAGCTTTGTTGCAGGGATAAAAAAGACCAATTCTCCAAACGTTATTTTATTTAGAGACACAGCATGAAAAAGCCCTTCTGGCCCCTTAAGCTCTGAAAATCTTTGATTTAACCTTAAAGTAATCATAGGACAATTTACAATGACCAATTACCTGGTACATCTTCGGACTGTGGGGAGCCCTGGAGAAAGCCCATGTATTCTGAGGAGAGCGTGTCCAGACTCCTTACAGAGGACGCTGGGATTGAACTCCAAACTCTGATGCCCTGAGCTATAATAGCATCCCGCTAACTTCTATGCTACATAAAATTGGTCAATATTTTTCAGTACTTCATGCTTGGAAGTCTTTTTTGAAGACAGTATCTCATCAGGAGTGCATCTAATTATATCAATTCAGTTTGTTATGCATGGAGGTTTATTTATTAATTGAGATAAAGCATAGAACAGGCTCTTCCAGCCATTTGTGTCACTTCCAATTTTAATCCTAGACTAATCGCGGGGCAATTTACAATGACCAATTAATGCACTAACTGGTAGGTCTTTGGACTGTGAGGAAACTGGAGCACCCGAAGAAACTCATGTGGTCATGGGCAGTGGCGGGAATTGAACCCGGGTCACTGGTACTGTAAAGCGTTGTGCTAACCACTACACTACCCCAAGTTAGTGCATGTTGTTCTGAGAAGCACCCTTCACCTGTCCCACGTTTTTCCACGTTACAAATGCTTCCACCACCAATCTCACTGCAATTTTATTGCCATGACTCTCCTACCACTTGCCCACATTGGGGGAACTTTGCAGTGGACCAATTAACCCACTGCCTTGTACGTCTTGCAAGGAAGGTTAGAAGAAGCTGGAACATCTGGGAACACCTCACACGGTTACAAGGCATTTGTGGACGGAATTAAATCTTGGCTACTCGAACTTGAAGAAACAGCCTAATAGAAGGTTTCCACCCAAAGCATTTGCTCATACTGCACAAACTCTCTGAGATAACTTCAAACACAGTACATTGCAATACAGTACAGACTCATGATGTTGTGCTGACCTTTTAACCTACTCTAAGATAAATCTGACCGTTCCTTCCCACATAGCCCTCTATTTTTTATCATCCGTGTGCCTATTTCAGAGTTTTTTTAATGCCTCTACAACCACACCCTGGCAGAGAGTTCCGTCCACCCGCCACTATCCGTGTGATGTTCATCCGACAGTTCATGCCAATCAGAGCAATCCCCTCCCTCCTGAATCTCTTTTTTCATCTTCCAAATACCAGCTCCATGATTCCTTGGTCAGTCTATTCACCCAATCCAGAAATAATAAAAAAATAGGGAGGTAGTGTTCATTGGGTTCATTGTCCATTCAGAAATCAGATGGCAGAGGGGAAGAAGCTGTTTCTGAATCGATGAGTGTGTGCCTTCAGGCTTCTGTTCCTCCTTCCTGATGGTAGCAATGAGAACAAGGCATGACCTGTGGGTCCTTAATGATAGACACTACCTTCTTTAGGCATCACTCCTTGAAGATGTCCTTGAAACTAATGCCCATGATGGAGCTGACTAATCTAATTTCACAACTTTCTGCAGCTTACTATGATTCTGTGCAGTCGTCCTTCCCCCCCACCCCATTATATACCAGTTGGTGATGCATCCAATCAGAATGATCTTCATTGTACATCTATAGAATTTTATGAGTGCATTTGGTGATGTACCGAATCTCCTCAAACTCCTAATGAAATATAGTGATTGGTGTGCCTTCTTTGTAGCTGCATTGATACGTGGTTTTTATTAATATCAAAGTTCCTTCAGGTAAATTATGAAGTTCCACCAGTTCACAAACTTTATGGGATAAAATCTAATATCTATTAAATGTATAGTGTACTCAGCATCTTTGCAATAAAACACTAAATAGTTCAAATATAAAAATTCCCTATATATATATTATTTAAGACATAATAAAGCAAAACCAATAAAGATCCATGAGTTTTTAGTTCCCTGAAGCAACATAAAGTAGAATCGTATTTAGGGCTTTCTTATTTAGGGCTTCTCGGTGTCAGTTTCTGCTATTTTTCTCAAATATTTGCAACAGGTATTTTCAAAGCCCCCGTTGGTCTTTCAAATTGTTACAGGGACTGTAAAGTTCTGTTTTTATTTTTGATTAAAATATTTTTCTAGTATTATCATAGAG
The DNA here is from genome assembly GCF_030144855.1 of Hypanus sabinus. Taxonomy (NCBI): domain Eukaryota; kingdom Metazoa; phylum Chordata; class Chondrichthyes; order Myliobatiformes; family Dasyatidae; genus Hypanus; species Hypanus sabinus. The sequence continues at coordinate 14,833,364 of NC_082715.1, read as the reverse complement.
TCATAGAGCCACAGAAGAGCACAGCACAGAAAAGGGCCCTTTGGCCCATCTAATCCATGCTGAAAACATTTAAACTGTCTACTGCCATCAACCTACACTGGGACCATAGCCCTCCATACCCCTGCCATCCAGTATCTAGCCATACTTTCCTCAAGCATTGAAATTTTGCTCACATGCACCACTTACGTTGTCAGCTCATTCCATACTCTCATGACCCTCTTTAGTGAATAAGTTTCCCCTTGTGTTCCTCTTAAACTTTTCACCTTTCACCTTTAAACTCTGACCCCTGGATGTTGTCCCACCCATCCCCAGTGGAAAAAGCCTGATTGCACTTACCCTATCTATACACCTGGATTTTGTATACCTCTGTCAAATATTCTCTCAATCTTCTACGTTCAAGTGAATGAAGCCCTAACCTACTCAATCTTTTCTTATAACAAGTCTTCTACACCTGGCAACATCCTTGCAAAATTCTTCTTTGTACTCTTTCAACCTTATTACTGTCTTTCCTATTGGTAGGTGATCAAAACTGCACACAGTACTCCAAATAGGGTCTCACCAATGTCTTATACAACTTCAACATAACACTTGACATATCCTGAACAATTTTACCTTAGTCTGCCTAGAAGGAGCTGGAAGATGGGTTATTAAAATGTATCTCCATTTCAACTTCAAATTAGCTTATTATTCAGTCATCTGCAGTCACATGGGCCTTCAATATTTGTTCAGCTTGTGGAGCCACAACTTTAATAGGACCCCAACGGTAACTCAACCAGGTAGTCCTTGATGCTCTTTCCTTCCACTCCCTGTAACCCTCTTAATCTAGTTCACCCTCATGTCCTCTAACACCCATCATCTCCCTACTCCATTTGTCCTTTAGGACTCTGGAGGATTTCAGCTAAGATATGGAGGAACAAATAACATAATTGCATTGACATTGTATTAAGTAACATTTCTTGTGTGGAAATATATCTGTAACCCTGAAATCTTTATGAATTTGTAACTTCTGTAAAATTTTGTAATATGACTAAATGAAACCTGTGAGATCCCAAAGTGCTTTGTTGGTTTGCTTGTTTGGATGGAGGCGTATAGAAGTGTGTGTGTGTGTGTGTGTGTATGTGTGTGTGTGTGTGTGTGTGTGTGTGTGTGTGTGTGTGTGTGTGTGTGTGTGTGTGTGTGTGTGTGTGTGTGTGTGTGTGTTTTTTGGGGCTGGGGGTGTAACAGAGAAAAACAGGACACAGCTGTCATGGAGGGTGAAGCTTTTAAAGACAAATGGACTGATTGAAAAGCAGATGCATGGGTGAAGATGACGGAGGAATGTCATTATGGGCCAACCTAATTCAAAATAGGTTCATGAAGATAATTCCAGGATTGAATAGCTTGTCAAATAAAGAGTGTTTGATCGCTCTGTGTCTTTATTCAATGGAATTCAGAAGAATGTGTGATCTCATTGAAACCTATCGAATGGTAAAAGGCCTTGATAGAGTGAATGTGGAAAGGATATTTCTTATGGTGGGAGAGTCTAAGACCAGAGGACACAGTTTCAGAACAGAGAGATGTCCTTTACGGTTCTCTGTAAATAAAGTATGAAAGTTGTTTGTTTGAGTTATGAGAATTAAGCTATCTTCCAGATGATAATGTGTGGAGGTAGACACCCCTTGCAAGTGAATAATAAAATGTCCCTATAATTTGATCCCCTCTGAATTTGTTGTAGTTTGTTTCTATATATTAGAACACCAAGCTAAACAGTACACAACACTTACCATTCTGTTTTTTCACCCGGGCTTAAAAGTTCCAAAGCTATTTTGAAATGTAATTCCTCTAATCACTAATGGTGAACTTACTTTGAACCTTCAAAGGAAAGTGAAGGAACATTTCCAAAAATTTCCGATGTAGACTGTGACCAGATTCATCACTCTATTAACATATTCAGATACAGAAGATTCCAGTTATTTGGGTCAGGCTCCTATTTGGGACAATTCTTAAAGAACAAAAAATATCAAGGAAATTGCCTGGATTCCTTTTGTTTATTTGGAACACTATGCCGCTTAACATGGGCAGGAAATGGCATATTAGCCATTTCCTCCCTAGGAGAAAGTCTCTGGCTGTCTGCTCTATCTGTGCCTCTTATCATCTCGTACACCTCTACCAAGTCACCTCTCATCTTCTTTCACTCTGAAAAGAAAAGCCCTAACTCTCTCAAGCTCTCCTGATAAGTGAGACGAGTGGCTATCTTTGAATTGGCTATCCAGACACTTCCTAAATGTAAACTACATTCTAAAGTTCTTTAATATTAGCTTTAATATATATTTTTCATGTGGCACAACAGCGTAGTGATTAGCACAACGCTTTACAGTACCAGCAACCTAGATTCAATTCCAACAATGCCTGTAAGGAGTGTGTACGTTCTCCCGTGACTGCCTGGGTTTTATCTGTGTGCTCCGATTTCCTCCCACAGTCCAAAGACAAACCATTTGGTAAGATAATTGGTCTTGTGATTAGGCTAAATCGGGGGATTGCGATGTCTCAGAGGGCCAAAGGCCTATTCTGCACTGTATCTCAATAAATAAATAAATAAAATAATGATGAGTGAGAATTAATTATAAAGAGTATAGAGCATTCAGTGAATTTCCATCACCAATAGAGATCAAAATTATCAACTGCACCTTGCCAGCCTTTGGGACTGACAACAGGGGGCGATCTTCAGCCCGTTATGTACACACGTCTTTTCCATTCCAAGCACCTTGTTGGGCAGTATTCATCAGCACTCTTTCTAATTTATTTCCTTATAAATTGTGATTAATTCTCAATAAGAAATTGCCTTGCATGTAGAATCGATACACTGTGTGACTGCAGATAAATGGGCACATGTGTGATCAGCACAAATCTTAATACACTGTCTGCCTTAAGTTGTATTAATATTGGCCAATAAAACAACTTCAGCATGTCCAATCAATGCGTTTTTTAAGTTCAAGCACCTAAGTCTGCAGATTCTGGAGATAACGAAGCACTCTAGCAGTACGAAGGACTGACAAGTAGCAAAATCAAATGCTTAATGGACCCAATACTGCCCATTCTTACAGAATGCACTGGCCATTAGGAGAAAAGCCTGTTGAAATACCCATAGAAGATTAATAATCTCACACTTAAGTGCTTTTTAATGCTCGCATTGGTGTAACAACAATCCTGTAAGAATCTATTAGACAACAAAAACACATAAAGGTGTTGTTTGAATTATTTATGGTGACACCACTTGGGTGAACTTCTAGATTTTGAAATCAAACATTACTGCTGTTTACTACAGTGTCACCCACGCCCAATGAATTATTAAAACAGGATTTTAGTTCACATTTAAACATTTACAATTCTAAAAAATGTAAAGTATTTGCAAATAAAATTCTACCTACTTGAAACCAGAATAACTCAAAACACTTCTTTTGAAATATGTCCATATGAAGCTATCTATTGACAATCAAACCATTTACAACTAGCCTGATCTTCACTGAGGTTGACATGGGAATACTGTCCGCCTCAATTGCTGGACAGTCAGTGGTCATTTTATTAGGTAGACCTGTACGTCTGTTTGTTAAAGCTTAAAGTAAGTGTATTATCAAAGTACATATATGTCACCATATACAACCCTGAAAGTCATTTTCTTGTGGCCACACTCAATAAATCTATAGAGTAATAACTGTTACCGAATCAATGAAAGACCCCTCCCCCAACTAGGGCGTTCAACCAGACTGCAGAAGATAACGAAGTGTGGAAATCAAAAACGAAGAGACAACAATAATAATTTCTCGACACTATCGGGATAAAGCCACGCTTAGATTGGAGGAACAACACTTCATATTCCGCTTGGGTAGCCTCCAACCTGATGGCATGAACATCGATTTCTCAAACTTCCAGCAATGCCTCCACCCACCATCCCCCTCACCATTTCCCATTACCTTGTCCCTCTCCCATCTTATCTTCTTGTCCGCCCATGGCCTCCCTCTGGTGCTCCACCCCTCCTTTCTTCTTTCTTCCATGGCCTTCTATCTCTTTCATCGCTCAACTTCCTAGCTCCTTGCTTCATCCTACCCCCTCCAAGTTTTACCTATTGCCTGGCGTTTCTCTTCCCCTGCCCCCACCTTTTAAATATACTCCTCAGCTTTTTTTCTCCAATCCTGCTTAAGGGTCTCAGCCCGAAACGTCGACTGTACATTTTTCCATAGATGCTGCCTGGCCTGCTGAGTTCCTCCAGCATTTTGTGTGTTGCTCAGATTTCCAGCATCTGCAGATTTTCTCTTGTTAGGGAGGGGGAAAGCATGGTTGGGGAAAGGGGAAGGGAGAGGGAAGCACCAGAGAGACATTCTGTAATGATCAATAAACCATCCTCATCACTTCTAACATCCGTTACTCCTGTCAGATTTACAAACTCACTTTCCACTTCAAGTTGACAAATAGAATACTATGCAAAAGCCTTAGGCACCTTAACACATATTGACCAATCTGCATCCACGGAGAAAGAAACAGAGTTAGCAATTCAGTTTTTCTGATGAAAAGTCATCAAACTGAAACATTAACATTTTTTCTCTCTTCACAGTACTACTTGCACTGCTGAGTAAAAGTATTTTTGTTACTTCAGATTTTCAATACCTGAAGTGCTTTTTCTTTCACTTACCAGCTATAAGCTCAACAATGCATTGTTACCAATGCATCATCAGTGTTTGATAACTTTTGCTTCAATTTATATAACAAAGTTATTGACATGGGAAATTCTTGGTGCTTGGTTCTCCCAATGTGTCATGGAGAGCGTTCAAGTTGGTTGCAACACCATCTGGTATAGGGGGTGGGGAGGGGTTACTGCACAGGATTGAAGCAAGCTGCAGAGAGCTGTAGAATTAACTCTGTCATGGGCATTAGTCTCCACAGTATAGAGTCATAGACTCATAGAGAAGTACAGCACAGCAACAAGCCCTTTGACCCATCTTGCCCATACCAAAACCATTTAAACTGCCTACTCCAATGACCTGCACCGGGTCCATAGCCCTCCATGTCCTTCACTTAAACACTGAAATCAAGCCACATGGACAACCTGTGCTGGCAGCTCGTTCCACACTCTCACGATCCTCTGAGTGAAGAAGTTTCTCCTCATGTTCCCCTTAAACTTCTCAACTGTCACCCTTAGGTGTGAACTCTAGTAGTAGGCTCACCCTATCTACACCCTTCTTAATATTGTATCAAATCACCTCTCAATCTTCTACGTTCTAAAGACTATAGTACTAACCTATTCAATCTTTCCTTATAACTCAGGTCTTCTCAACCTGGCAACATCCTTGTAAGTTTTCTCTGCACTCTTTCAAACTTGTTTGCATCTTTCCTGTAGGTAGGTGACCAAAGCTGCACACAATGCAGTACTCCAAAATGAGGCCGTGCCAACGTTATACAACTACAACCCATTTTCCGTACTCAGTATATTGATTTATGAAGGCCAATGTGCCAAAAGCTTTCTTTATGACCCTGTCTACCTGTGATGACACTTTCAACGAATAATGGACCTGTATTCCCAGATCCCTTTGTTCTACCACACTCCTCAGTGCCCTACCGTTCACTGTGTAAGACCTACACTGGTTGGTCCTACTGAAGTGCAAAACCTCCCACTTGTCTGCATTAAATTCCATCTGGCATTTTTCAGCCCTCTTTTTCAACTGATGGAGATCCCTCTGCAAACCATGATAGCCTCCCTCACTGTCAAATACACTCCCAATCTTGGTGTTGTCTACAAATTTGCTGATATGGTTAACCACATTATCATCCAGATCATTAACATAGATGACAAACTACAGAGGACCCAGCACCGATCCCTGCAGCACACCACTAGTCAGAGGCCTCCAGTCAGAGAGGCAACCCTCTACTACCACTCACTGGCTTCTCCCACAAAGCCAATGCTAGATCCAATTTACTCCTTTATCCTGAATGCCAAGCAACTGAACTTTCTTGACTAGCCTCCCATACGGGAACTTATCAAGTGCCTTACTAAAGTCCATGTTGTCAACATCCACTGCCTTGCCTTCATCTACTTTCCTGGAAATTTCCTCAAAAAACTATAAGATTGGTTAGACGTGACCTACCATGCACAAAGCCAGGTCATCTTCGAGGAGCAGTGCCTCAAAAAGGCGGCATCCATCATTAAGGACGTCCACCACTCAGGACATGTCCTCTTTTCATTGTTTCCATCAGGAAGGAGGTATTGAAGCCTAAAGGCACATGATTCAGGAACAGCTACTTCCCCTTGGCCATCTGATTTCTGTTTGAAGATTGAATCCATGAACACTACCTCACTACTTTTTTATTTCTATATTTTTGCATTACTTATTTAACAGTTTAATATATATTTCTATTCTATAATTCACACAACACACACAAAATGCTGGTGGAGCACAGCAGGCCAGGCAGCATCTATAAGAAGAAGCACTGTCGACGTTTCGGGCCGAGACCCTTCGTCAGGTGTCGGCCTGAAACGTCAACAGTGCTTCTCCTTATAGATGCTGCCTGGCCTGCTGTGTTCCACCAGCATTTTGTGTGTGTTCGAATTTCCAGCATCTGCAGATTTCCTCGTGTTTGCTCTATAACTCAGTTTTTTTCTCTAAAATCCTTTGCAATGTGCTGCTGCAAATATAACAAATTTCTCGACATATACAGGTGATAATTAAACCTGATTCTGGTTCTAATTCCACACTTCCATATCTGCAGTTTAGATATAATTCAGAAGAACACAAAAAGCTCCATTTGGAGTTGTGCTGTGGAGACTGTCATAACTACTAATTGCATCAAAACACTAAACTTAAATGTTCCAGATTGTTCGTCCTTAACATCGTCAGTAACGCACTCACTTCATCATCAATAATAATCACTCTCATCCGCCTATGGAGTATGACCTTTGACCCCCCATTAATAAAGGTGCAACAATACCTTCCTTTATTTTTGAAAAGAAATAGAAATAAAATTAGTGGGAATTCTGAAGAAGAGCAGATTCACTTATTGAGGCATAAGGAAACCAGCTTCCTAGTGAAGCAGCAGAAGTCCTTGAGCAGAGGTTGTTTGGTGCTTAAAAGCAATTTTCAACATTGAAACGAGCTACCAGATCTGTGAACTCGGAGCACATTTTTTTCAACTATTGAGCAAAGAGCAGCTGGAAGATTGCTGTGGCTTGCCTGGGCAGATGGTGCTGAAGACTTTTTTTGGAATCTGAAGAATGATTATAAAGCATTTTACCCTTGAAAGGTTGTAGAACATGATTGCTACAGGATTCTAAAGTTTGATTAATCTGCAATTGACCCAGTGCTGGCATTAATGAAAATACAGCATGCAGCTTCAATAGATCAGTAATTGTGAACACAGGATGTGTAAGTGCTATTTATAGTCTCTTGGGCGACAGTGGACAGCACAACCTCTCTACTGAAACAGGCCGTTGATGGTGAAGACCGGTCTCTGCAGGCGTGCCCAGCTGTTGTACTTAGATTGGATACAGACATCCAAAATAGAAATGGAGATGCCTTACTCCCTGGGGAATCACCTTCACCTTCAGAATATAAGAAGTTCAGTGGATTGGTTATGCTTGAGACAGTTCCCACAGCTACAAGGTAAAAACAAAATCATGATAGCTCTGTATCAAAGGAATACTGAATTGTAGAAAATAATTATCTTTTATTTTGTTTTATTTAGAGATACAATGTGGTACAGGCTCTTCTGGTCCAATGAGTCACACTGTCCAGTGACCCACCTGTCTAACCCTAGCCTAATCACAGGACAATTTACGATGACCAATTAACCTACTAACCAGCATATCTTTAGGATATGAGAGGAAGCTGGAGCACCCAGAGGAAACCCACACGATCATGAGAAAGATGTACAAACTTCTCACAGTGTCAGAACTGAACTCTGAACTCCGATGCCCCAAGCTGTAATAGCACCCCATTAAATGTGGTGCCCGTATATAAGTTTGAACCCTATGAAATCTACTGCATATCACATCCATTTTCACCAAATCATCTGTTTATTTAGAGTTACAGTGCAGTAACAGGCTCTTTCCACCCATGAGCCCACGCTGCCCAATCCTTATGCTACTGTGGCGCCCGATATAAGTTTGAGTACTGTGAAATATACTGTTTATCACTAATCCATGCTCTTTAAGCCATCATGGTTATTTATATATTTAATTATTTACAGATATAGCACCATAACAGGCACTTTCGGCCCATGAGTCTGCCAGCCCAAACGTTATGCTACCATGCCAGTGACGGTATTTTAGAAAAAAAATATTTATTTTATTTACAGCAACTGAAAGAAAGTAAGAGAAGGAGAAATAAATATAAAATGCAAGTGCAAATCCAATATATCAGAAGATATTCAGTGTTTAAAAATTGGAGAAAACTCCTAGAAAGAAAAAGCAATCTTAGAGTATTGAAGAGCCTGGGGATTACACTGCCTCCATATGCACTGATGAAACCATTCTTTACTCAGAGCCGTTCTATTCCAGAGGGATGTGGCCCTTAAATGACTGAGTATAATCAGGACTGAAATTTAGTTATCCGGCTCAATATTTCTAAAATGGCAATTTTTGTTCCTCTGCATCACATTGGGATGTTTCACCGCACTTAATACGCTCTATGAACACAGCTTAACTGTTGTTAAGACACCATGCTCTTAAAAGGATTTTACACATGAATGGATATTCTCTGAGAGGCTCTCTCTTAATGTATCAGTGAGGTAACCAGAGGAAGTTAATACCACATGATGAATTAGTATGGTTAGTGACTTGACAAGATGACATTTTTGGGAAGCTCATTGAGGAATAATTGTATCTTGGACAAAAATATCTGGATAATCATATTTAACCGTGTATATGCAGTAGGCAAAATTTCTATACGAGGAACAATGAGAATCTCCAGCATCTTACAGCAAAATGCAAACTATCATTAATGGCCCTCACCACCCAGGCCACGCTCTCTTCTCACTGCTGCCATCAGGAAGAAGATACAGGAGTCTCAGGACCCACAGCATCAGGTTCAGGAACAGGTACCATCAGGGTCTTTAATCTTATGGGATAACTTCACTCAACTTCACTTGCCCCATAACTGAACTGTTCCTATAACGCTACGGGGTCACATTCAAGGACTCTTCATCTCATGTTCATGATATTTATTGCTTATGTTTTTGTTTGTATTTGTACAGTTTGTTGTCTTTTGCAAACTGGTTGCTTGTCTGTCTTGCTGTGTGTAGGTGTTCATTGATTCTATTGCATTTCTTTGTATTTACTGTGAGTGCCTACCAGAAAGTCAATCACAGGGTTGTACATGGTGACATATATGTACTTTGATAATAAATTTACTTTGAACTTTGAGTGTGAACAGTTGACTTATTAGAGAAATGTCCTTAGGACTAAGGTACATTTGCATTGTCTTTGTGCAGTCGATTGACCAGTCCAGGGATGGCTGCAATGGCATCAAGATTTTGCTCCGTGGTTATCTGGCTTGTATCCACTTCTCCAAAAGTCAATGAAGCTGCCAGTGCACTGGAACAGCATGTTCGCTGACCTCTTCCTGTTGGAGAATATGCTGCCTTGGCCAATATCATTGCAATGTCCTGTTCATGTCAGTAATCAGCAGCAACAAACATCTTTATAACTCTAGTTCAGTGGTATAGTGCTTGCAATCATCTAAGGCTACGTCCACACTACACCAGATAAATCCGTAACTGAAGCTTTTTCTCTTCGTTTTTACCCTCCATCCACACTAAAATGGCGTTTTCATCCCCTGGAAATGGAGCTTTTCAGAAACTCTCTCCAGGGTGTGTAATTTTGAAAATGCCCGCTTGGGCAGAACAGTGTGGACGGGGTAACCGGAGAAATCTGAAAACGCTGTCAGACAGCAGCGCACTATTTCATTGTTTTCTTGAACACAACCTAACAATTCCAGAACAGATGGCAACGAGACTGAAGCCAGAAGAGTTAGAAATGTACTCACCAAATACTTTGACCCATAACTTACTGAATAAATGTGTATACTCATATTGCCTTGTTTTCTGTCCTTGCTTGTATGAAGATGGTTTTACCTAATTATGCAAGCACTTCTCTGACAATAGATGTGTAACAGCCTAATGTAACATTGTATGGAAATACAAGATAATACTGATGCAGACATATTTTACACATTTAACAAGGTGCTTTATTAATGCAACAGAGTCAGTCAGTTTTTCAATGTTTGTCGTCAGCCAGTTCATACTGTCTGTGAACTCCCTGTCGGTTGCCTCCAGATGCTCCAGTATTTGTTTTTTTTTACTTTTAAGTCCTCCTGCGTGAAAGCCAACAGCTGTCCGTCGTTTACCTTTTTCTGGTCTGTAACTGCACAAACGCGCACTTTCATGGTGAGATTCAACACCAAACATGTCGCGTGTTTTCGGTAGATGTGTCCTGCACGTGCGCAGTAGGAGGAGATTCGCCAAAACACTCGTTTCAATGTGGACAGAGATATTTTTTTAAATGCTTAATGTGGATGCCTATCGTTTTTACGCGAAACTGGAGTTTTCAAAATTATCCAGTCTAGTGTGGATGTAGCTTAAGAAAAGTAGCAATTGTTACAGAAGTAAATCAGCCAAGACCAAATGACAGAGCAGACTCGATGGACCAAGTGATCTAATTCAGTTCTTATGTCTTATGAACACAGCAAAACCGAACCCAAAAAAAAAAAGAAATGCATTAATTCTTTCAACTCTAAATCCATATGTGCCGGTCCATTTGATATTGGTTACCTCAAAGCATCTTCCTGACTTTTCCTACCTTCCCATTGTCAAGCTAGATTTAGAAATAAAGCTCACATTTAACTTAGAGAGAGAGTGAAATGAATATTGAAGTCAGAATCGAACGCACTCTCAGTAGCCACTTCATTCGGAATACCTAATAAAGTGGACACTGAATTATGTTTGTGCTCTTCTGCTGCTGTAGGTCATCCATTTTAAAGTTTGACGTGTTGTGCGTTCAGAAATGCTCTTCTGAATACTGCTGTTGTACCTTGTGGTTACCTGGGTTACTGTCACCTTCCAGTCAGCTTGAACCAGTCTGGCCATTCTCCTCTGACCTCTCTCGTTAATACGGCATTTTCGAGCACAGAACTGCCGCTCCCTGGATGTCTTTTTTTCATTTTTCACGGTAGAGAACGAGTGTAGAAGCAGGAAGTCAAAGCAAGTTTATTATCAAAGTACATATATGCTACCTTGAGATTCATTTTCTTGAGAGCATTTACAGGAGAATAAAGAAATACAATAGAATTTGTGAAAAACTACACAATAACAAGTAAACAAAAGCACAATGTGCAAAAGAAAACAAATTGTGCAAATAAAAAATAATACTGAGAACATGAGTTATGAGTTATGTTCAAGGCACTTCCATGAAAGTGAGACTGCAGGTTGTGGAATCACTTCAGAGTTGAGGTGAGTGAAGTTATCCACGCCAGCTCAGGAGCCCGATGGTACTAGCTGGACTAGTACAGGTGGTTCAGAATGTATGGGTTAGAGAGTATAAAACTAGTGACAGGAGAGAGTGCACTGTTAACTTATCCTTTCCACTGTGCCAGGAGTTTTGGGAATGTGAAGATTGTCCTTTCCACATCCCTGGAGGCCAGATAAATTCTGATATAGCAACCACCCATCAAGCCACGTGGACCCAATGTATTTTTAACCTTAAACAAGAGAAAATCTGCAGATGCTGAAAATCCAAGCAACTCCAAGAAAATTGAAGTAAATATAATAAAAATTCAAATTATTAATCATGATTAGAAAATAGAAAAGGGAAAGTACAGTAGTGCAAGTCGGGTCTGGATATTTGGAAGGTACGGCCCAGATCCGGGTCAGGATCTGTTCAGCAGTCTTATCACAGTTGGAAAGAAGCTGCTCCCAAATTTGGCCGTATGAATCTTCAAGCTCCTGAACCTTCTTCCGGAGGGAAGTGGGACAAAAAGTGTGTTGGCTGGGTGGGCCGTGTCCTTGATTATCCTGGCAGCACTGCTCTGACAGCATGCGGTGTAAAGTGAATCCAAGGATGGAAGATTGGTTTGAGTGACGTGCTGGGCTACATTCATGATCTTCTGCTGCTTCTTCCGGTCCTGGACAGGACAGCTTCCATACCAGGTTGTGATGCCCCCTAGAAGAATGCTTTCTACAGTGCACCTATAAAAATTAGTGAGGGTTTTAGGGGACAGGCCAAATTTCTTCAGCTTTCTCAGGAAGTAAAGGCACTGGTGGGTCTCCTTGGCAGTGGACTCTGCATGGTTAGACCAAGTCTGGCTTCAAGTACAACTGTACTAGGGCGGTGGGAACCCTGGCTTCAAGTACAACTGTACCAGGGAGGTGGGAACCCTGGCTTCAGGTACAACTGTACCAGGGAGGTGGGAACCCTGGCTTCAGGTACAACTGTACCAGGGAGGTGGGAACCCTGGCTCACAGGTACAACTGTACCAGGGAGGTGGGAACCCTGGCTCACAGGTATAACTGTACCAGGGAGGTGGGAACCCTGGCTCACAGGTATAACTGTACCAGGGAGGTGGGAACCCTGGCTCACAGGTATAACTGTACCAGGGAGGTGGGAACCCTGGCTTTAGGTACAACTGTACCAGGGAGGTGGGAACCCTGGCTCCAGGTACAACTGTACCAGGGAGGTGGGAACCCTGGCTTCAGGTACAACTGTACCAGGGAGGTGGGAACCCTGGCTTCAGGTACAACTGTACCAGGGAGGTGGGAACCCTGGCTCCAGGTACAACTGTACCAGGGAGGTGGGAACCCTGGCTTCAGGTACAACTGTACCAGGGAGGTGGGAACCCTGGCTCCAGATACAACTGTACCAGGGAGGTGGGAACCCTGGCTCACAGGTATAACTGTGCCAGGGAGGTGGAAGCTGTCAGGTCTATTTATTTTAGTGGCTTTTACAGAAATCCTTATGCACCAGGCGGGTTATAAATGATCTCTCGGCCTCTGTTGGCCCCCTCAAGATAACTTTAGATAGTATCTTTTCCAACGGCTCCCCTTCTCCAGTTGAAACCTCTCTCTCATCGTCTCCGACATCAGAGTCCCTCTTCCACACATTTTCCTCAAACATTGCTTCCTTCCTTTCCCTCCTAGTTACTGGAGCCTGTACCACCAAGGGACTGAAGACTCTGGCAGCCAATTCTCCTGCCATCCAGCCCACCTGTCTCTCACTTTGAGTTGACACTGAAAGAATGAGGATATGATGAGCTCGTGTGATTAAGCATGTAAGAGCAATGTGACTTCCAGTGTTTGATACATTTCTGGCTGCTTTCACGTTCCTGTGCTCCCCTGATAACACAAGGTCTTTGATTCAGGGCCGGCAGAATTCATATATAGTGAATTCCTGTTAATTGGGCCGGCCACTTATTTGGGACAACTCTTAAAGAACAAAAACTAACCAAGAAAATAGCCAGGATTCCTTTTGTTTATTTGGGACAATGTGCCACTTATTTAGATCAGGAGAATGTGAAGTTATCCACTTTGGAAGATTAATGTGAAGTTATCCACTTTGGAAGCAGGAACAAGAGGGCAGAGTATTGTCTGAACGGTGTAGAGTTAGGTAAGGGAGAAATGCAAAGAGACCTAGGAGTCCTAGTTCACCAGTCAATGAAGGTGAATGAGCAAGTGCAACAGGCAGTGAAGAGGGCAAATAGAATGTAGGCCTTTATTACAAGGGGAATTGAGTACAAGAGCAAGGATATCCTTTTGCATTTGTACAGGGCCCTGGTGAGACCACACCTGGAATATTGTGTACAGTTTTGGTCTCCAGGTTTAAGGAAGGACATTCTGGCAATTGAGGAAGTGCAGCGTAGATTCACTAGGTTGATTCCTGGGATGGCAGGGCTGTCTTACGCAGAGAGATTGGAGAGATTGGGCTTGTACACACTGGAATTGAGGAGATTGAGAGGGGATCTGATTGAAATGTTTAAGATAATTAAAGGATTTGTTAGGATTGAGGCAGGAAATATGTTCCAGATGTTGGGAGAGTCCAGTACCAGAGGGCATGGATTGAGAATAAGAGGTCAGTTATTTAAAACAGAGTTGAGGAAGAACTTCTTCTCCCAGAGAGTTGTGGAGGTGTGGAATGCACTGCCTCGGAAGATGGTGGAGGCCAATTCTCTGGATGCTTTCAAGAAGGAGCTAGATAGATATCTGATGGATAGGGGAATCAAGGGATATGGGGACAAGGCAGGGACTGGGTATTGATAGTGAATGATCAGCCATGATCTCAGAATGGCGGTGCAGACTCGAGGGGCCGAATGGTCTACTTCTGCACCTATTGTCTATAGTCTATTGACAGTTGTAGAACAGTTTCTAACTAGCGTCAGTCACGTGCACCGGTCAGTCTGTTAGACACTACACCGTACTAAGAGCAAACAGTTTTTAAATAGCGTCATTTGCATGTGCTTGTATTCAAAAGGCAGTGATTTTTGTTACTGATAGTTGGCAAGAAATAAACAGTACGAGAATTTGCTCACTATACTTACAAGCATTCAGGATTGGAGATGTCAGAAATGGCCGCCTGTGGCAACAAATTCCACAGATTCACCACTCTCTGGCTAAAGAAGATCCGCCACATCTTTTTACTAATTGGATTTCCCTCAATTAGAGGCTGTACTTACTGGTCTTAGACACCCCCACATAGGAAACATTCACTCCACATCCACTCTATTGAGGCCTTTCAACATTTGGTAGGTTTCAATAAGATCCCCCCTCATTCATCTGAATTCCAGTGAGTACAGGCCCAAAGCCATCAATTACTCCTCATATGATAAGTCTTTCAATCCTAGAATCACTTTTTGTGAACTTCCTCTGAACTACTGCCCGGTAGCACTAAAATCTACAGTGATGAAATGCTTTGAGAGGATGTTTATGACTAGACTGAACTCCTGCCTCAGCAAGGACCTGGACCCATTGCAATTTGCCTATCGCCACAATAGGTCAACGGCGGATGCAATCTCAATGGCTCTCCACATGGCTTTAGACCACCTGGACAACACAAACACCTACTTCAGGGTGCCATTCATCAATTATAGCTCAGCATTTAATACCATCATTCCCACAATCCTGATTGAGAAGTTGAAGAACTTGGGCCTCTGTACCTCCCTCTGCAATTGGATCCTCGACTTCCTAACCAGAAGACCACAATCTGTGTGGATTGGTGATAACATATCCTCTTCACTGACGATCAACACTGGAGCACCTCAGGGGTATGTGCTTAGCCCACTGCTCTACTCTCTATATACACATGACTGTATGGCTAAGCATAGCTCAAATACCATCTATAAATTTGCTGTTGATACAACCATTGTTGGTAGAATCTCAGGTGGTGACAAGAGGGCGTACAGGAGTGAGATATGCCAACTAGTGGAGTGGTGTCGCAGCAAAAACATCGCACGCAATGTCAGTAAGATGAAAGAGTTGACTGTGGACTTCAAGAAAGGTAAGATGAAGGAACACATACAAGTCCTCATAGAGGGATCAGCAGTGGAGAAAGTGAGCAGTTTTAGGTTCCTGGGTGTCAAAATTTCTGAGGACCTAACCTGGTCCCAACATATCAATGCAGCTGTAAAAAAGGCAAGACAGCGACTATACTTGCTTAGGAGTTTGAAGAGATTTGGCATGTCAACAAATACACTCAAAAACTTCTATAGATGTACTGTGGAGGGCATTCTGACAGGCTGCATCACTGTCTGGTATAGGCAGCTACTGCACAGGACCAAAAGAAGCCGCAGGAGGTTGTAAATTTAGTCGGCTCCATCTTGGGCACTAGTCTACAAAGTACCAGAAAGGAAGCGTCCATTACTAAGGACCTTCAGCACACAGGGCAAGCCCTTCTCTCACTGTTACCATCAGGTAGGAGATACAGGAGCCTGAAGGCACACACTCAGCGATTCAGGAACAGCTTCTTTTCCTCTGCCATCCGATTCCTAAATGGGCATTGAACCCATGAGCACTACCTTACTTTCAAAGTATATATTATTTCTGTTTTTTGTACAATTTTTAATCTATTCAATATATGTACACTGTAATTTATTTATTTATTTATTACTATTATTATCATTATTATTATTTTTCTTCTATATTATGTACTATATTGAACTACTGCTGCTAAATTAACAAATTTCATGACACATGCTGTAGATAATAAACCTAATTCTGATTCTGAACCCTCTCAAATGTCAGCACATCATTTTTTAGCTAAGGGGCCCAAACTGCTCACAAAACCCCAAATGAGGCCTCACCAGCTTCTAATAAAGTCTTAACATTACATCCTTGCTTTTATATTTTAATTCTCTCTAAATTAATGCTAACATTGCATTTGTCTTCCTCACCACTGACTCAACCTGCAAATTAGCCTTTAGGGAATCCTACACAAGGACTCCTAAGTCCCCTTGTGCCTTAGTTCTTGAATTTTCTCTCCATTTAGAAAATAATCAACCATTTCATTTCTTCTACAAAAGTGCATGATCATGCACTTCCCAACACTGTATACCATCTGCCACTTCTATGTCCATTCTCCTAATTTGTTTAAATCCTTCAGTAGCCTCTCTGCTTCCTCAACACTACCTGCCCTTTGATCTATTTTCATGCAAACTTGGCCACAAAGCCATCAATTACTTCATCCAAATCATTGACATATAATGTAAAATGAACCAGTCCCAACACAGATCCCTGTGGAGCACCACTAGTCACCGGCAGTCAACCAAAAGAAAATCTCCCTTTATTCCCACACTTTGCGTCTCGCCAATCAGCCTCTGCTCCATCCATTAGCTTTCTGGTAATACCATGGGTTCTTAATTTGTTAAGTAGCCTCTTGCGTAGCACCTTGTCAAGGGCTTTCTGAAAATCCAAGTGCACAACATCCACTGATTCTTGTTTGTCTATCCTGTTTGTTATTTCTTCAATAAATTCCAACAGATATGTCAGGCAAGATTTTACCTTGAGAAACCAAATCAACTTTGGCCTATTTTATCATGTGCCTCCACGTACTCTGAAACCACATCCTTAACACTTGACTCCAACATTCTCTCAAAAACTGACGTCAGACTAACTGGCCTATAATCTCCTTTCTTCTACTTCTCTCCCTTCCTGAAGAGTACAGTGATATTTGTAATTTTCCAATACTCTGGAATTATCTACGTTTGGTGTCAATGCTAATTTTGTTCATTTGTAGTCAATCAAAAGAACACAGCAACATACACTGGATGAATTTATCTCTTGATAATTATTTGGAACTAATACATCTGCCTACAGGAAAGGTATAAACAAGGTTGATAGAGTGCAGAGAAAATTTGCAAGGGTGTTGCTGTGTCTAGAAGAAAGATTGAATAAGCTAGGATTGTATTTTTTAGAACGTAGAAGACAGAGAGGAGATTTTATAAAGGTATACACTGTTATGAGGTGCAAGCAGACTTTTTCCACTGAGGTTGAGAGGGACTAAAACCAGAGGTCATGGCTTAAGGTTGAAAGGTGAGAGGTTTAAGGGGAACATGGGGGGGAAGGGGAAACTTCTTCACTGAGAGGGCCATGAGAGTGTGGAATGAGCTGCCAGCATGAGTGGTCCGTGCGAGCTGGATTTCAACATTTAAGAGAAGTTTGGATAGGTGCATGAAATAGGATGTATGTGGAGGTCTATGGTTCCAGTGCAGGTCGTTGGGAGTAGGCAGCTTAAATGGTTTTCAGCATGGACTAGATGGGTCGAAGGGCCTGCTTCTCTGATGTACTTCTCTGTGACTCTCTTATAGTTCTGCTAGTTTTGGTAATGTTCTAATTTGTTCTGGCTTGAAAATACTGTACATAATTCGTTATTCAGTGAAATGTTAGTTTGTCTTTTTTTATATACCTTTTTAACTATTCCCATGAAACTTTGGTGATTTGGAGCAGCCATTTAATTGACCCAAAATGTACAGGTCCCGATGTGCCCCAATTAACCAGAATCTATTGAATCATTAATTGGCTGTACAAGAATCAATCATATAAATGGACCGATAAGGAGAAACTCCTTCACAGCTGAAGTAGGAAAGGAATTTTGCATTAATCAAATGTTCTTCGAAAATTGAAGTGAAACCTCTGACTGTCACTGTTACAGAAGGAAATGTAATTTTGGGCACCTTTTATAAATGCCTTAAAATAACTAATTAAAGTCAGTGAGGCCTGGGAGATCTACTCCAGAACATTCTTTCTCCTTACTTAAAGAAATTTTCCTAGCAAAGCAATGACTGTGAATAATGAGCTTCTCCTACTTGTCTTGGCTCAAAATAGTTTTCATCAGGCTGATTGATCTTTCCATTTGTCAGGTGCAAAAACACGAACAAGTAATAAGTATAATTTCAAGTACTTGAATTTCCATGTTGTCAAACATCAAAATATTTAAAATGGGAGCAGGAGTAGTGAAGTTGGCCTCTCAGGTCTGTTCTACCATTTATTAATACCATGGCTGATCGAAAACCTCAACATTTTTTTCCTGCCCTTTTCCTCTTCTTGCTCAACTCTCTTTCTACCCAGAAATGTACTGGAATCTCTTTTAAACAACAAAATGAATGAGTCAGAGAATACTAAGAACTACAAAGCGTATACTAAGGTAAAAGAGATTGTGCAGATGCTGGAAATCTTGAGTCACAAACACATACACACACAAACCTCTGGGGGAAATCAGGAGGTCAGTCAGCTTCTATGGAGGGGAGTGAACATTTGATGTTTTGGCCCAAAATCCTTCATCAAGACAGGAAAGAAAGGCAGAACTTAAGCATTGTTCAACCAGGTGAAGCCTAGCAAAGATGGGTAGAGATAGAGATGGATAGGTTGAACCTCTGTTTGTGGGAAAAGCAAGAGGCCTTCAGAACATACTGGTACTGGGTAGAGGTGTAGATGAATCAGATGTTCAAGGTGGAAGAAGAGCTGGTTGAGACCGGGAAACTGGAAACTTTAAGATGGAGACGGACTACAAAAGTAGTGGATCTTAGGGAGAAGATAGAAGTAGGATCTCTATTTTGGGTGACTATGATAGTGGAGGCCGTAGAGGGAAGACCCAGAGAAGAAGTGGTGGCATAGTGTAGGCATGAGGAAGTTTCTGAGAGTTGGTAGGCAGTTTCTGTGAGAGGGAGATCAAGAACAGCGAAAGCAAGATGTTAAGATGGGTCCTCAGCAATTGGGGTGCTGCTAGTTTGGTGGACTGGTAGGTATAGTGAACCCGAGAATTGCAAAAACCGGTGTGCCAAAGACCTGCCAGCAGTTGGCAACAAATATATTTGGACAGTAATGTTGGTATTCCAGGTAGATCAGGAATTTGGAAGATTGGAACAAGGGTCATCAATGGACTTCCGGCCAAATAGATGGGTGCTGAGGTAAAGTAGGTAAAGGCTGCAAGAGATATAGTGTCATTTGGATACAAGACCATAAGATATGGGAGCAATATTAGGCCATTTGGCCCATTGAGTCTGCTCTGTCATTTTATCGTGGCTGATCCAATCTTCCTCTCAACCCCAATCTCCTGCTTCTTCCCCATATTCCTTCATGCCCTGACCAGTCAAGAATCTATCAAGCTCTGTCTTGAATATAGATAAAGTTTTGGCCTCCATAGTAAATAAATCCACAAATTCACCACTCCCTGGCTAAAGAAATTCCTCCTCATCTCTGTTCTAAAAGGACGCCTTCTATTCTGAGGCTTTGTCCTCTGATCTTATATATTTCCACCATAGGAAACATCCTCTCCACATCTAATCCAGCAAGGCTATTCAACTTTCAAAAGGTTACAATGAGGTCACCCCTCATTCTTCTGAATTCCTTTGAATACAGGCCCACAGCCGTCAAATGCTCTTCGTATCACAAGCCATTCAATCCTGGAACAATTTTTGTGAACTTCCTTTAAACCACCTCCAGTTTAAGCACATCCTTTCTAAGATAAGGGGCCCAAAATTGCTCCCAACACTCCTTGAGGCCTCACCAATACTTAAAATAGTCTCAACATTATATCCTTGCTTTTATATTCTAGTCCTCTTGAAATGAATGTTAACATCACATTTACCTTACTCACCAGAGATTCAACCTGCAAATTAACCTTTAGAGAATCCTACACAAGAACTCCCAAGTCCTTTTGCACCTGTTTTTTGTATTTTCTCACTGTTTAGAAAATGGTCAAGCCTTTCATTTCTTCTGCAAAGCACATGATCATACACTTTCTGACAGTGTATTCCACTACCATTTCTTTGCCCAAACTTTGCAACAAAGCTACCAATTCCATCATCCAAATCATTGACATATAATGTAAAAAGAATTGGGTCCCAACACAGACCCCCTGTGGAACAACACTAGTCACTGGTAGTCAGCCAGAAAACGCTCCCTTTATTTCCACTTTTTGCCTCCAGCCAACGAGTCACTGCCTGATCCATGCTAGGATCTCTCCTATAATACTGTGGGCTCATAGCTTGTTAAGCAGCCTCATTTGATGGACCTTGTCAAAGGCCTTCTGAAAACCCAAGTACACAACAACCTATTCTCCTTTGTCTATCCTTGTTAGATATGTTAGATAAGTTAGATATGGCCCTTGTGGCTAAAGGGATCAGAGGGTATGGAGAGAAAGCAGGTACAGGGTTCTGAGTTGGATGATCAGCCACGATCATACTGAATGGCGGTGCAGGCTTGAAGGGCCGAATAGCCTACTCCTGCACCTGTTTTCTATGTTTCTATGTTTCTATCCTGCTTGCCATTTCTTCATAGAATTTCCAAAGGTTTGCCAAGCAAGATTTTCTCTTATGAAAACCATGCTGATGACAGCTTATTTTATCATGTGCCTTCCCAAGGCCTCATCCTAATAATCGACTTCCCAGCCACCGAGGTCAGACTAGCTGGCCTATAATTTCCTTGCTTCTGCCTCTGTCCCGTCTTGAAGAGCGGAGTAGCATTTGCAAGAACACTATGCTGAGAGAAGAGTTCATGAGATGGCAAAGAGTAAGTGAGAAGAGAATCAGGGTCAGGAAGAAACAGAGGTATGTTAAGAGTTCTCAATGATTGTCACCTAGAAAAGGACAGAAAGGAACTAAGTCATTTGTTGTATTATCAAAGCCACTGAAGGATGGAGAGAAACACTGTCACAGGAAAGGAGTATTCATCATTATGACTTCACCACCCATGACATGCTGATATCAGGAAGAAGTCACAAGAGCTTCAGGACTCATACCATCAGGTTCAGGAACAGTTATTACCCCTCAACCTTCAAGCTCTTGAACCAAAGGGGGTAACTTCATACTTCACACTTCATACTTGCCCCATCACTGAAATGTTCCCTCAAACAATGGACTCACTTTTAAGGACTCTTCCTCTTTTTTTTAAATTTTATTTTTATTTGGATAGGGTATTCATAAGTATTTCATATAAAGCCTTGTCCATTTTTTATATATGTATAAATCTATATATATTTATACATTTACAAGTACACACTGAGATGGTATTAAAAGAAAAATAATTAGGCAATTAGATAGATATTTATGTGCATTTGTAATTCCACACGATTAAGCTAAATAATAATAATTGGTGTTAAAAATTAGTAATAATAGCAGCTGAATAATAATTTCTGTGTATCTCTTCTCATCCATTTCTTACTTGTTCAAAATATTGTGTGTAAGTTCCATCGTAGGTATTTCTACCTTAACACAGGATTCTTCATCTTATGTTTGTGATATTTATTAGGGATAGTTAGTTAGGGGCAGATCCAAAATGTGAGAGAGTTCAATGAGAATCCGTGTGGAATAAAATAGAACTGGAGGCATTTTATGAGAATTTCCTAAAGTGATAAAAGTCAGATTAGCTTATTGATCGAGAAAAGATTAACTAATATCAACCAGAATAAAGTTTTGGCACAGACTAGAAGGGCTGAATGGCCTGTTTTCTGTGCTGTACTGTTCTATTGTTCTATGATTTCCTTCCTCATTATATGGATAGAATTTAGTCATCCCTGATCATATCTCTCCCACCCCCCCCCCCAACACCAACTTAATTAAAATTTATATTGGTGTAGCATATGAAAGCAAACAAGCCCGCTTCAATTTAAAATCGCCTGGCAAAAAGAACAGCAATAAAACTTGCTTTCATAAAATCTATAAATAGCCAGATTTCTTTTTTGCCTATCAAAGGAATTTAAGAACAACTGGGAATTCTAAATCTCATATCAGAGAGGCAAATTATTTTTCTGATCTTTGCTGATTCTTACATTTTTCTACAGTTACCAAACAATATCATTTAAACAGCACAGGAAATAGGTTCATTAAAGCTCATTGAAGATATAATTACAACATGGATCGTCCCAAGCCAACTGCAAAAATAGGAGGGTTGGGTATGGGGTTAGCAACCACACAGAAGCTAAACTAACTCATACTATGTCACATTGGGTGGCAGGGTGGAGGTATGTCTCTACCAGAGGAGGAGTAAGGCACTTCTTCCCTCTGCTAGCCTACAGATCACCCTTGGGCAAGGTGTAGCAGCTGCTTAACCTCCTCCTCTCCAGTGATGGTGAGAGCAGCTGGTGTATATCATAAGTTCTCGCAATGCAACCACTGACAGCAGGCAGACAATCTCTGAAGAGCATTGATAATGACTGGGGTCACCCATCTTGTAAAGACACTGCCCAGAAGAAGGCAATGGTAAACTATTTCTGTAGAAAAACTTGCCAAGAATAATCATGGTTATGGAAAGACCATGATCACCTATGACATTGACTATGACCACGATCACCCATGGCACATGACAAACGAGCAATGTCACACACACAAAATGCTGGAGAAACTCAACAAGTCAGATAGCATCTATGGTAAGAGACCCCAATTTCATACGGTGTAATCAGAACATCAACTAACTACGGATTAAAGATGATGATCTTATCACAAAAATAAAATTTTGCAGATACTGAAAACATGAAACAAAAAACAGACAGACGCTGAGATTACTTAGCAGATCAGACAGCACCTGAAGTGACAGAATTAGTTAAATTTTCAGTTTGATAACTTTTCATCAGAACTGTTCTGATGATATGCCATTCACCAGAAACGTTATATCTTTTTTTAAAATTCGTGGATGTAACTTACTCGGTTGAGTATTCCTAGTTGTTTCTGTTTTGATGACATCATAAGACTCGAAGATATAGGAGCAGAATTATGCCATTTGACTCATTGAGTCTGCTCCGCCATTTCATCATGGCTGATCCATTTCCCTCTCTCAACCCCGATCTTCTGCCTTCTCCCTGTATCTCTTCATGCCCTGCCTGACTATTCAAGAATCTATCAACCTCTACCTTAAATATGCCCAATGGCCTGACCTCTACAGCTGCCTGTGGCAAAGAATTCCACAAATTCACCACTCTCAGGCTAAAGAAGTTCCTCCTCATCTCCTTTCTAAATGGATGCCCCTCAATTCTGAGTCTGTGTTCTCTGGTCTTAGACACCCCCACTATAAGACATCCATTCTATCGAGGCCTTTCAATATTTGATAGGTATATAAGATGAATATTGATATTCTATTAACAGTACCAATAATTATTCAAAAGGCTTTGATCATTTTCTCTATCAGCCTCTGGCTTCTTTTCCTTTTTTGAAAAGATTTGATTATCTTTGTATGCATTTACTACACACCAATTCTTCTTTTCTTTTAGAAATTGAACAACAGACACGAAATGCTGGAGGAACTCAGCTGGCCAGGCAGCACCTAAGAAAAGAGCAAACAGTCGACATTTCAGCCCGAAACCCTTCGGAGAGTTTGCCAAAGGGTTTTGGTCCGAAACGTCGACTGTACTTTGTTCCTCAATGCTGCCTGGCCTGCTGAGCTCCTCCAGAATTTTGTGCATCTTGCTCAGAGTTTCAGAATCTGCATATTTTCTCTTGTTTCTTTTATAACTCTTGTGTTATTTGAAGCTTAGTAATTTTGTTTGTTCGTTGAGGTTTAATTGTCCTCATTGTCTATTGCACACGTACTTTCCATTACTTTAATTGCATTTCCTCTGGACTTATCTCCTGTTTTGACATTTTCTCCACAAATAATCATTTATGTAGTCATCTAGTGGGGTAGTGGCATCAGCACTGGTCTTTGAGGCAAGTGGTCCCACTTTTGAATCTGTTTGGCTCCCTGCACACTGGGTTGAGCTTCAAGCTAGCAACTTGGCCTCATAAAAAAAAGACCCCAAATTAATGGTAAAAGAAATGGCAAGGTTGCCACCCAATGTGCCACAGGGTGCGGAGAGTAACAACAATAACAATCATATGTGTTCTATAATGGTCTTTGTTGTCCCAATATCATCGAGTGTATCAATTGATTTTGCGCTGGGTGAAACAGAACTTCCAAAATAGTGCCAAGGCAGTGATGGCATGAGAA
The DNA here is from genome assembly GCF_030144855.1 of Hypanus sabinus. Taxonomy (NCBI): domain Eukaryota; kingdom Metazoa; phylum Chordata; class Chondrichthyes; order Myliobatiformes; family Dasyatidae; genus Hypanus; species Hypanus sabinus. The sequence goes on along the minus strand of NC_082715.1, from coordinate 14,808,944 downwards.
AAAAGACATATAAGTGAAAGTCACTAGGTCATAGACATAAGACACTCTGCAGATGCTGGAAATCTTGAGCAATGCACACAATCTATTGTGGGAAATTAACAGTAGATGTTTTGGGCTGAGACCCTTCATCAGGACTGGAAAGCAAGGAGGAAAGCCAGAAAAGCAAGGTGGGGAGAGACAGGAAGAGTACAAGTTGGCAAGTGATAGGTGGAAGAGGTGAAGGACTGAATGAAATGGAATCTGATAGGAAAGGGCAGTGGACAATAGACGAAAAGGAAGGAGTGAGGGGATCCAGATGGAGATGACAGACAGGTGAGAAGAAGAGAAGGCATGAGAGGGAAACTAGACTGGATAATGGAAAAGGAGAGAAGCAAGAGGAAGGCAGCATACTAGACCAGATGGTGTTGTCCACAGGGAAAAGATTATCTCAGTCTGAAGTCAGAAGAGAACAAGCAGCACATGTTAAAGACGACATCTCAGCAATGATTTGGCAGACTCATTCAAGGAGACAACTCTTCAGAATTCATCATCTGATGGAACTGCATGAAAACACTAGTTTGGAATAGTTTAATGGTCAGTGCAAGATTCGATAAAGAGTTTGAGAAGCAAATGGCTCAGCACTAGAAGCTCCAGTGAGAGATGTGAAAAGATGATGTGTAGGGAAAACTGCCCAATTTATTGAGAAGAGCTCAGCGTTTACAATGATCTCGCTTTTTTTCCCTCTCTGAATGGACTGAATCAAGCACAGATTGAGATGGATGATTTAAAGAAGGACCGCAATGAAGTGCAGAGAAAGTCTCCAAGCTAGAAAGACCCTTTGCAGATGTTACAGTCCAAATGGACTTCATGTTAGTCCAATGCAGTATAACAAACCTACTGTTAGATTAGTGTTGAAGGTTTTGGAGAAAATTGAAACAAGGAAAGTCAGAGATGATATTGTGATTTCAAATGTAGCAGAGGAACTGTATAGTGTCTCTAAGCAATCAGAGAGACAGTGAGTGTGAAAAACAATTTGAAAGTTGATGTGCAAAATTGCAAAACATTCAAAACTGTATTTTGTCGATAGCTGATTGAAAAAAGGCCTAGATAGAGTGGACATAAACAGGGTGTTCTCTATATTGGGGACTGGAGTGCAAAGCCCCAGAATAGAAGGACATCTGTTGAGAGCAGAGATGAGGAGGAATTTCTTTAGCCAGAGGTTAGTGCATTTGTGGAATTCGTTGACACAGACAGTTGTGGTGGTCAAGTCATTGGGTATATTTAAAGCAGAGGTTGATAAGCTCTTAATTAGTTCATTGGGAGGAGAATGGAATTGAAGGGATAATAAATCAGCCATGATGAAATGGCAGAGTAGACATGATGGGCTGAATGGCCTAATTCTGCTCCCATATCTTATGGTCCTATTAATCACTGCACTGTTTTATGTGGAGTATGCAAGTGGCACCAGGAGAGAGTAGTGCAGAAAATATAATACATTAAAAGCTGTAGTGTTAAAGCAGCAGGTGCAGAACAGGATGTGAGAACAGATGTCAACAGGGCCAGTCTCAGGAAATAATCCATCGGAATTACGGGGGCCAGCAGTGGAAAATTTCAGAGGTGACAAATGCAATTTTTGGTGAAGTGTGAAATGAAAAGACGAAGAGAGTGAATGAATGGATAGTTAGCTGAATTCAGCACTGTACATTTGATGTAGGTAGTTAAGTGAATTTTTTTAAATAGAAGAGAGCAGAGGGGTGCACCTTTAGGAAATGCCTACCATGTGTTATGATGTTGATTAATTTTTAGATTAGTCACTGCTGTTTTAGGAGAGTTATTTGCTTTGATAAAAGATGCTCTTTATAGTTCTACTTACCATTGCCTCTAAAATCAGCACAAAAGGATCCAGAGTCGACAACGTCCAAGCAGTTATTTCAGCCACTTCCTTTCCTTTCTGAGGCCCACTGAGTCAAAATTACTTAAATATTCTCCTTTGCTCTCACCAGAGACATGTAATATATTTTACTACAGAGATATTATCGAAAAAAATCTGACAAAACAGGTAAGTTCAAAGTAAATTTATTATTAAAGTATGTATGATATTGGGTGGCACGTTGGAGATACATCTCTACCAAAGGAGGTAAGGCACTCCTCCCCTCCGCTGACCTGCAATTCACCCTTGGGCAAGGTGTAGCACCTGTTCGCCCCCTAATCAGGGTCACTTGAAGCCATGGGAGCAGGTGGTGGATGGTCATATGAGTAGCTGATAAGTATCACATGTCCTGGTTATGCAACCAGTAACACCAGGCAGACAATCTCTGAAGAATATTGATAATGGCTGAGGTCACCAATCTTGTAAAGACACTGCCCAGAATAAACCAATTCCAAACCACTTCTGTAGAACAATTTGCCAAGAACAATCATGGTTGTGGATAAGATCATGGCCACCCATGACATACAACACGCCACATAATGGTGATGATGATATTTCACCGTATACTACCCTGAGATTCATTTTCTTGCAGGCATTCAAAGATGCAAACATGACAGAATAGATGAAGAACTACTCACAAACAAATGTGGACAGCCAACCAATGTGCAAATGGTAAAGAAGATGTACAGTTTAGGACACTACTTAAGAAATCTTTCATAAAATATTATATTTATGCATTTTTGTCAGTATGTTTGTATCACTCATAACTGACTTAATAGACAACCCATCAATCAATACATTTCATCCTTAGAATTATTATTATCAGGGGAATGAATGCTACACAAGTGAATCTGCAGATGCTGGAAATAAATAAAAACAAAAACACAAAATGCTGGCAGAACTCAGCAGGCCAGACAGTATCTATGGGAGGAGGTAGTGACGACGTTTCAGGCTGAAACCCTTCAGCAGGAGTGAAGTAACATGAGATGGTCAAGGGGGGATGAGAAGTGGGGGAGGGATGAAGTAGAGAGCTGGGAAGTGATGGGCTGAAGGGAAATAGGCTAGGGGGAAGGTGAAGAATTATGGGAAATAAAAGAGAAAGAAAGGTAGGGCTGGGGGGAGATTATAGTGAGGGGGGAAAAAGAGAGAAAGAGAACCAGACTAAAGTTATAGATAGGGATGGGGTAAGGGGAGGGCAGGGGTATCAACGGAGGTCTGTGAGTTGAATGTTCATGCCGGCAGGTAGGGGGCTACCTAGGCAGGAGATAAGGTATTGCTCCATCGACCTGCGTGTGGCCTCATCTTGACGGTAGAGGAGGCCATGGACAGACATATCGGAGTGAGAGTGGTCTGTGGAATTGAAGTGTGTGGCCACAGGGGGATCCCGCCACTGCTGGAGGACTGAGCGCCAGTGTTTGGTGAAACGGTCTCCCAGTCTGCGGCGGGTCTCCCCAATGTATAAATGGCCACATCGGGAGCACCGGATACAGTATATCACTCCAGTTGACTCGCAGGTGAAGTGGTGCCTCACCTGAAAGGACTGTCTGGGGCCTAGGATGGTGGTAAGGGAAGAAGTGTGGGGGCAGGTGTAGCACTTCTCCCGTTTGCAGGGATAAGTGCCTGGAGGGAGGTCGGTGGGGAGGGATGGGGGGGGGGGTATGAATGGACAAGGGAGTCGCATAGGGAGTGATCCCTGTGGAAAGCCGAGAGTGGGGGGGGGGGGGAAGGGAAGATGTGTCTGGTGGCGGGATCCCGTAGGAGGTGGCGGAAGTTACGGAGGGTAATGCGTTGGATCTGTAGGCTGGTAGGGTGATAGGTGAGGACCAGGGGGACTCTATCCCTGGTGGCTAGCAGGGGGATAGGGTGAGGGCAGAGGTGTGTGAAATACGGGAGATGCGATGGAGGACAGAGTTGATAGTGGATGAAGGGAAGCCCCTTTCTTTAAAAAAGGAAGACATCTCCTTTGCCCTAGAATGAAAGGCCTCATCCTGAGAGCAGATGTGGCGGAGGCGGAGGAATTGAGAGAAAGGGTTAGCATTTTTGCAGGAGACAGGGTGGGAGGAGGAATAGTCTAGGTAGCTGTGGGAGTCTGTAGGTTTGTAGTAGACATCGGTGGATAGGCTGTCTCCAGAGATAGAAACAGAAAGATCTAGAAAGGGGAGGGAGGTGTTGGAAATAGACCAGGTGAATTTGAGGGCAGGGTGAAAGTTGGAGGTGAAGTTAATGAAGTTGACGAGCTCAGCATATGTACAGGAAGCAGCGCCGATGCAGTTGTCGATATAATGTAAGTTAAGAGGAGGACAGATACTGGTGTAGGCTTGGAACATCGATTGCTCCACATGGCCGACAAAAAGGCAGGCATAGCTAGGACCCATGCGGGTGCCCATGGCCACACCTTTAGTTTGGAGGAAGTGGGAGGAGCCAAAGGAGAAATTGTTAAGGGTGAGGACTAATTCTGCAAGGCAGAGAAGAGTGGTGGTAGAGGGTGACTGGCTGGATCTGAATTGGGTCTGAATGAATGCTAATTGTTTCTTGTTTTTGTATTTCTATGCTAGAGCAGTTTAAATCCCAGATCTTCCTTTAATGTCCACAATTAATGCCCATTTGAACTTAGAAGTGGATCTTTAGGAAAATTTGATATATTGAACTTGAAGAAAATTGTCAGTTATAAACAATTCTATTCCTGTATGAGGATAATGTTTAACAGGTAACAACAAATGTATTTCATCTGAAAATAGTAAGGAACAGGTGATTTACCATTAAAACTGGAAATGCTTATTAGGTCAGGCTGCATCTACGAACAGGCAATAGAGTAAATAATTTGGATCAATGGCTCTCATTATAGATCTATCTGCAATCAATCAAAGTGAATTGTGATACAATTATTGTTAGGCTTTTCTTATTAATTGGGATACAGGGAGGAATAGGCCCTTTGAGCTCCACTGCCCAACAACTCCTGATTTAACCCTAGCCTAATCACGGGACAATTTACAATGACTGATTAAGCTACGAACTCATAAAAAAGTAATTTTTATGATATCTATGTGGGACTGTGGGAGGAAACTGGAGCACCCGGAGGAAACACACAAAGTCACGGGGAGAATGTACAAACTCCTTCCAGGCAGTGCTGGGAACTGTTGGTTCTATAAAGCATTGTACTAACCATTATGCTACCGTGGTGCCTCTTGCTGTCAGAGTAAGCCATTCCATCCAAAGTATTCAAGCTGACACCCTGCACCGATTTCCGTTAATTGCTTAAAACATGTTCTCCTTTGCACTTGTCCAAGGCAAACTCCCCTTTAATCTTTTGTCACTTACTTGTGTCAAAGGCTGATTTAAAGTAACCAATTAAGTGACAAACACATGGAAAAGAAGAGCACCAGGAGGAAACTCCTCCCCTCAGAGAACATGCAAACTCTGCACTGACAGCTCCTGATATTAGGCTTGAATCCAGGCTCAGGTGCTATGCTGACTCTGGGCAGTAAATTTGCATTAGTTAATATACACTCTATGGTCAATTTATTAGGTACATGAGTACACCTGCCTGTTAATGCAGATTTATGATTGGCCTATCATGTGGCACCGACTCAATGTATACAGGCTATAAGACCGTAGGAGCAGAATTAGGCCATTTGGCTGATTGAGTTGGTTGTGCAATTGAATCATGGCTGATCCTTTTATTTTTTTCCCCTTCTCAGCCCCACTGCTGGCCGCCTTCCCGTAAACTTTAATGGCATGCCCAATAAGGAACCTATCAAGTTCTAACTCAAATATACCCAACAACCTGGCCTCCACATCTGAATTTGGTAATAAATTCTACAACTTAAAGAAATTTCTGCACATCTCTACTTTAAAAGGACACCCCTCTGTCCTGAGGCTGTGCCCTCTTGTCCTTGACTCCTCCACCATGGGAAACATCCTTTCCACATCTACTCTGTCTAGGTCTTTCAATATTCGGAACCTTTCAATGAGATCCCCCCTCATTCTTCTAAATTCCAGTGAATACTGACCCAGAGCTATCAAACATTCCCATTTCATTCCCAGAATTATCCTTGTGAACCTCCTCTGAACTTTTTGCAATGCCAGCACATTTTTCTTAGATGAGGAGCCCAAAACCATTCACAATACTTAAGGTCAGGCCTCACCAGTGCCTTATAAATCCTCAATAACACATCCCTGCTCTTGTATTCTGGACCTCTTGAAATGAATGCTAACATTGCATTTGCATTCCTCACCACCGACTCAACCTGCAAGTTAACCTTTAGGTTGTTCTGTACAAGGACTCCCAAGTCTTTTTGCATCTCAGATTTTTGGATTTTATCCCCATTTAGAAAATAGTCTGCACATAGATTTCTTCTACCAAAGTGCATGACCATGCATTTCCCAACATCGTATTTTATTTACCACTCTCTTACCCATTCTCCTAATCTGTCTAAGTTATCTGCAGCCTATCTGTTTCCTCAACACCACCTGCCCCTCCACCAATCTTTGTATCATCTAAAAACATGGCCACAAAGCCATCAAAATTATTAATTACTGTAATTTACTTTACAGTATAAAAAGAAGTGGTTTCAACACCAAGCCCTGTGGAACACCACTATTCTTGGCAGCCAAACTTATAACAGTAATTGCTCTCCTCTTCCCTCACACTTCTTCAACATCTAGCACACTGCTCATATCTTCCACAGTGAAGACTGAAGCAAGTACTATTTAGTTCATCTTCCATCTCCTTGTCCCCGTTAGTATTTTTCTGACCTCATTTTCTAACGGTCCTATATCTACTCTCGTCTCTCTTTTATTTTTTACTTGGAAAAAAAACTTTTACAATCCACTTTGATATTGTTTGCTAGCTTGCTTTCATATGTCATCTTTTTCCTCCTAATGATTCTATTAGTTGCTCTCTGTAGGGTTTTAAAAGCTTCCCAATCCTTTGTCTTCCCACTTAGTTGCACGCCCTGTCTTTTGCTTTTACATTAGCTTTGACTTCCCTTGTCAGCCAAGGTTGTATTCTTTGCAATTTGAGTGTTCATTTGTTTTTGGAATACATCTATCCTTGCACCTTCCTCATTTCCCCTAGAAACTCACACCACTGCTGCTCTGCTGTCATCCCTGCCAGCAACTCCTTCCAATGTACTTTGGCCAACTCTTCTTTCATACCATGGTAACTTCCTTTGCTCCACTGAATTACTGCTATGTCAGACTTTACTTTCTCCCTATCATTTCACGTCGAACTCAATTATATAATAATCACTGGTTCCTCAGGGTTATTTTACATTAAGCTCCCTAATCATCTCCAGTTCATTACATAACACCCAATCCTGTATAGCTGATCCCCTAGTAGGCTCAATGACAAACTGCTCTAAAAAGCCATCTTGTAGGCATTCAACAAATTCACTCTCTTGAGATCCATTACCAACCTGATTTTCCCAATCACCCTGCATGTTGAAATCTCCCATGACTATCATAACATTGCCTTTTTGGCACACCCTTTCTATTTCCCATTGTAATCTGTAGCCCACATCCCAGCTACTGTTTGGAGGCCTGTATTTAACTGCCTTCAGAGGCCTGTTATCCTTACAGTTTCTTAACTTAAAACAAGGATTCAACATCTTCCTATCCTGTGTCACATCCTTCTACTGATTTGATGCCATTCTTCATCAGCAGTACCATGCCACCCCCTCTGCCTACCTCCCTCTTCCTCCAATCCAACGTGTAACTTTGGACATTCAGCTCCCAAATACAAACTTGGTCAAGAGGTTCATTTGTTATTCAGACTAAATATTACAATGATGTTGAAATGTGATTGACATAACTTTGATTGTGGCAAGATTGTTGGTGCCATATGGGGTAGTTTGAGTATCTCAAAATCTGCTGATCTGAGATTTTCCTGCACAACAGACTCTAAAGCAGGGGTTCCCAAACTGGAGTCCACGGACCCCTCGCTTAATAGAACCATAGAACATTACAGCACAGAAACAGGCCTTTTGGCCCTTCTTGGCTGCGCCGAACCATTTTTCTGCCTAGTCCCACTGACCTGCACCTGGGCCATATCCCTTCAAACCCCTCTCATCCATATACCTGTCCAAGTTTTTCTTAAATGTCAAAAGTGAGCCTGCATTCACCACTTCATCTGGCAGTTCATTCCACACTCCCACTGCTCTCTGCGTGAAGAAGCCCCCCCCCCCCAATGTTCCCTTTAAACTTTTCCCCCTTCACCCTCAACCCATGTCCTCTGGACTTTTTCTCCACTAACCTCAGTGGAAAAAGTCTAATGGTAGGTGACCATGGCATAAAATGGTTGGGAACGTCTCCTCCAGAGTTTAGAGAGAATTGTGTGAAAAACAGAAAAAAATACATCGAGCGAGCGGCAGTCCTGTGGTTGAAAATGCCTTGCTAATGAGAGAGGTCAGAGGAGATTGACCAGACTGTTTCAAGCTGAGAGGAAGACGACAGTAACTCAAATAACCACACACCATAACAGTGGTGTTCAGAAGAGCATCCGAATTGTCAACATGTCGAACCTTGAAGTAGGTGGGCTACAGTACCAAAGACCATGAATGTAGACTCAATGATGACTTACATGCTGCATAAATAAATACAATTTTTTCATTGAAAGGTAAATACTACAAAGCTAATGGTGCAATATTACTGCTCACCATAGAGATTCTAAAAGCATGGATCTCATAGTAGCTGTCATCTAGTAATGTTATCTATCAGTTTCATCTTCCTATAAGATAAAAAATACTATGCCATATCAAAGGGAAAATGAAGACCTCCACTGAGTATCTCTAGAGAAACATAGCCTCCTTTGCTATTCAATATTAACAAGGAATCTGATTCACAGTGTATAAGGCATATCTGTTCTTTGCTTTTTATTTCAACAAGTCATTTTAATGATTGTAAATAAGAAGAACAAATGTAAGTCATGTAATCATTAGTTAACACATTTAAAACGTAAATAAAATCTAGACAACCCACAGAGAGCTAATTAGATGTACAAATAAATTTGCTAGCAGCAAAGAATCTGAGCTTTTTTTATTATTACTAATGACTTTATCCTTTATATCTGAGATATTCATGATTGCCCATGTAGATCATTGTGAGAACTGTCTAATATTTGCAATTGCACCAAATATTCAAGGTAATTATCTCTCAGTATTGTTTGTTATCATTATTTGACTTGTATTTTTTCACAGATCAGGCCGGTAAAACCTGAGGCATAGGCATAGCCAAGCAGACACTTTTCTCAATTTCTAGGACTTTCAGTCTACTCTAGTTGTGTTTAGTATTGTGGCTTTCTGAGGGTTGACATAAATATTGTTTATGCCTAAATATTTAATGCTTTTGTGAGTGACTTCTGGATGATACCAGATGCAGATATTACTGTTGGGACAATGTATACCCTGTTCATGTTCCATAGTCTTTCAATTTCCTCTTTTAATTCAGCATATTTCTGATGTTTTTTAATTTACTGATTTCTGTATGTTATGTGTGTTTCGAATGGCTGTTAAGTAAGTTGTCCTTGCTTGCTTATCCTGTATTATTATATCTGAACGGTTATTATGGATTGTCCTATCTGCAATAATGGATAGGTCCATAATATAATTTGTGGGACTCTGATTTTAAAAGTGGATCAGGCTTGTAAGGTATGATAGCTTATTGTTATTATGTTTTTTTTACTTACACATTTGTGTTCTTTTGCACGTTGGTTGAGTGTCAGTGTGCAGTTTTTCATTAATTCTGCTCTATTTCTCTGTCTACTGTGAATGCAAGTTAAATAAAAGAATCTCGGTGTAGTATAAGTACTTTGAATAAATTTATTTTGAACTTTGAACCTATTTTTACTTCACAACCTTGATAATTATATTTTTTAAAGCTGGCTTTCCATTTCAATTACCTTGCAGTCAGCTGCAGTAGGCCACTGCCTACAATAGTGAGATTGTTCCCCGTTATCAGGTGATTACAGTAACCCAGAGCAGGAAATCCATCTGACAGGGTGTTGTGTATGTAAATTTTCTCCACACTCTTTCAAGTTTATTAATATCTTTCTTTCAGGTAGGTGACCATAACTGCACACAATGCTCTAAATTTGACCTCACTGGCAACTTCAAATTAACATCCCAACTTTGGTACTCATTGCTCTGATTTGTGAAGGTCAATGTGCCAAAAGCTTTCTCTATGACCCTATCTACTGTGATGCAACTTTCAAGGAATTATGGATCTGTATTTCCAGGTGCTTTTGTTCTGCACACTTCTGTGTCCTACCACTCATTGCATCCGTCTTACCTTGTTTGTCCTCTCGAAGTGCAACATCTCACACTTTTCAGCTCATTTTCCCAGCTGATCCTGATATTTTTGCAATCAGTCTTTGACAGCCTTCCTCTCTGTCCACTACATCCACAATATTTCTGTCATCCCCAAATTTTCTGATCCCATTTACCAAATTATCATCCATATGACAAACAACAATGGATCCACAGTTGATCCCTACGGCACACCACTAGTCACAGGCCCCTAGTTTCAGTTAACCATCAGTTACCACTCCCTAGCTTCTCTTTGTAAGCCACTTGACTACTTCATCATGAATGCCAAGTGTCTGAACCTTCTGGACCAGACTGCCATGTGGGATATTACGAAAGGTATTGCTAAAATCTGTGTAAACAATGTCCACCATCTTCCCTTCATCAACCTTCTTGGTAATCTCCTTGAAAAACTCTAAGATTGATTAAACATGACCTATCACATACAAAACCTTACTGACTATCCCTCACAGGCCCTATTTATCCAAACACTGCTACATCCTGTCCCTTAGAATCCCTTCCAGTCATTTACCCACCACTGGCATCAGGCTCACTGGCCAACAATTTCCTGGCTTATTTTTAGAAGCAGATGACGTTTAATGTGAATAAGTGTGAGGTTATCCATTTTGGGAGTAAGAACAGGAAGGCAGATTATTATCTGAACAGTGTAGAGTTAGGTAAGGGAGAAATACAAAGAGATCTAGGAGTCCTTGTTCATCAGTCACTGAAGGTGAATGAGCAAGTGCAGCAGGCAGTGAAGAAGGCTAATGGAATGTCGGCCTTTATTACAAAGGGAATTGAGTACAAGAGCAAGGAAATCCTTTTGCATTTGTACAGGGCCCTGGTGAGACCACACCTGGAGTATTTGGTCTCCAGTTTTGGTCTCCAGGGTTAAGGAAGGACATCCTGGCTGTAGAGGAAGTGCAGCGTAGATTCACAAGGTTAATTCTTGGGATGTCTGGACTGCCTTACGCAGAGAGGTTAGAGAGACTGGGCTTGTACATGCTGGAATTAAGGAGATTGAGAGGGGATCTGATTGAAACATATAAGATTATTAAGGGATTGGACAAGATAGAGGCAGGAAATATGTTCCAGATGCTGGGAGAGTCCAGTACCAGAGGACATGGTTTGAGAATAAGGGGTAGGTCATTTAGGACAGAGTTAAGGAAAAACTTCTTCTCCCAGAGAGATGTGGGGGTCTGGAATGCACTGCCTCGGAAGGTAGTGGAGGCCAATTCTCTGGATGCGTTCAAGAAGGAGCTAGATAGGTATCTTATGGATAGGGGAATCAAGGGATATGGGGACAAGGCAGGAACCGGGTATTGATAGTAGATGATCAGCCATGATCTCAGAATGGCAGTGCAGGCTTGAAGGGCCGAATGGTCTACTTCTGCACCTATTGTCTATTGTCTATTGTCTTAAACAACAGAACAACATTAACTATTCTGCAGTCCTCTGGCACCTTACCTGTAGCTAATAACAACATAAATCTCACTGCCAGGGCCCCTCCTTAATTTCTACACTAGCCTCCCACAAGGCCTGGAAGTAGATGGAACAAAGCATTCTGGGAATCTGTGGCAGAGAGGTCATTTGACTGTATTCATGAGTATTCATGTATGGTTGAATGACAATTAAACTTGAATAGAATTGTATGTACCAGAAGTTTGATGGGCACACATCTGACCTCTTGCTCTGTCCCCGGAATTACCACTGAGTGAAGGAGTATTCCATAAACTGCTGAGCCAAGCAAATGGATACCGTTCCTTTGCCTGGCATCTTTACTTTACCATGGGTGGCACATTAATAAAGTCTCCTTTATATACAAAAAAAATCTGAAGTTCTTTGATTTTTCTTAACCTCACTAAATGTTTATGATTTTAATTAATGGTCTCCTTAATAAATTACCTTTTTCCTACAGTTTCTGAATGTGTAGCCATCAGTATTATTTGGAAGCAATAATTTCATTTGATTGAGAGATACAGCATGGTGACAGGCCCTTCCGGTTCAAAGAGCTGGCGCCAGCCAATTACACCCATGTGACGAACCCGTACACCCTTCGAATATGGGAGGAAACTGGTGCACATATGGTTCACAGTTTGTCTTTTTTGGCACATTGGTGGCTGGTAGGTTGTTTTTTATGTGTAGTTTTTCATTGATTTGGTTGTAGTTCTCTGTTCTACTGTGAATGCCTGCAAGAAAATGAATCTCAAGGTCGTATTTGATGACATATATACACTTTGAAAATAAATCCGTATTCATTTTCGATGTGTAGGGATGCCGTACAACCTAATTATCATTTGAATAATGATCACTGCATGAGCTAATTCTATTTTTTTTAAACCTTGATCAATCAAGATCACATTGAATGGTTGTGCAGGCTTAAGGATAGACGGCCCACTTATGCTTTAATGAGACCAGGACAGATAATGTACAGGGTACTGAGATCACAGATCTCCTATGGGCTACTTCCTGCAGATTACTAAGTGCTGAAACAAAACCCAATAGTATGGAAGTGGGTTTGGAATTTGACCAACTGTCAGGATGACAACACCTCTGTGATGATCCATTCTCTAATACCAAATACCTGGCAGTACCAAAATGCTCTGTGTCCCGTTGGCCATCACTGGTGGGTCATTCTATGGAAATACAGTACTGGTCAACAGTACACTGGTACTGACACCTGATTCAGTTATGGGTCTCTGTTGTGGACTGAGAGTGAGAAGCAGACAAGGAGAGGGAAATTATGGTTGGGAAAAGGGGAAGGGAGAGAGAAGGAAGCAGGGAGTAACTGAGAGACATTCTGTAATGATCAATAAACCAATTGTGTGGAATCAAATGACCTTGCCTGGTGTCTACTTCCATACCACCCCCTGCCCCAGTCCTCCCTCTCTGCCACCTGACTCACACCACTCCTGCGGCACTCGACCCTCGCAATTCCCACAATCCTTTGCTCTCGGCAGATTTACAGACATAGTCTCTGCTCCACGTTAACAAAACAGGACTGTACAAAAGTCTTAGGCACATATTTATAGCCAGGGTGCCTAAGACTTTTGCACAATACTGTACACGTCCTCAAACCAGTAGAAGAGGAAAGGATTATAATTACAATGAAGGACTATGAGCAGGTCAATAAAATTATAAGGCCACATAAAAAACAATGGGTGCAGACATTTCTGTATCACGCTTGATCATTGCTTGTCTGTGAGCATATCCATATCTATCTTCTAGCATGATTACCCACTGTTGATCAATTAAAAACTGTTGTTTTGGCTGCCCTGCTTTGATGAGAATCGCTTGCAGTAAACATGGTGAACACTATTTTTAATTCACCAAGCAATTTTGGGAAGTAGCTTGAAATACTTTTCAAATAGCATGGATTTCCTTTTGGTTTGGATTGTCAATGAATCTAACACTTGCTTCTTTGATGTTCTCAGGCTATGGTGTTCAACCACTACCCTGAGCAAAAGGTCATGTCTTGTGCTGGTCAGGATGCTGCACGGCTTTCTTTTCATTTGGATAATGATCATTGCATGAGCTAATTCCTATTTTTTCCATGTTAAAACCATATAGCTCAAAAGAAAGACATTTGACCTATTATGTCTTTTGTAGGGTATGCAATTAAATCCTGTCTTCAGCATTTTCTCCATAACCTTAAAAAGTTTTACATTTTACGAACATCCCTCAACTAACCTTCCAGTCAATTTTGTTCCAGATCAAAATGAACAGCTACTGTATATATTAAAAAAAGTTCAATTCACTTCTGAGATACAGCACGGAACAGGTCCAGCTGCACTGCTTAGCAATCCACCTATTGAACGCTGGCCTAATTGAGGGGGCAGTTCACCAAAGTTCAAAGTCAAGTTATTAGTGAGTTTTTTTCAGTCACATCATGCAAGTGGCCTAATTCTATGTATCCTGATGAAAAGTGTTTGTGTTTGTTGCTCAAAATTTCAGCATCTGCAGAATCTCTTGTGTTTACTGTTAATTCTAATCCTGGTTACTGGTGTGCCCCAGGTTACAGAGCTGGGTTCCTCGAAGTTCAATGTTCATAGTAATGTTATTATTAAAGTATATACTGATGTCACCATATCCAACTCTGAGATTCATTTTCTTGCAGGCATACTCATTAAACCAATAATAGTATACTGTAATAAACGTAATAGAATTGGTCAAAGACCACACCAATTTGGGCATACAACCGCTGTGTAAAAGACAATAAGCTGTGCAAATACAAAAAGAATGAAATAATCATAATAAATAGATAGGCAATAAATACCAATGCCCAATTAACCTACTAACCGGTAGGTTTTTGAATTTTGGAAGGAAAGCCCCAGTAGTTGGGGAAACCCATGCAGATCACATGGAGAATAATCTTCTTACATGGCACCGGAACTGTTGAAGGGCCTTGACGGAGTGGATGTGCAGAGGATATTTCCTTTGGTGGGAGAGTCTAAGACCAGAGGACACAGTCACAGAATAGAGGGGCATCCTTTTAGAATGGAGATGAGGAGGAATTTCTTTAGCCAGAGAGAGGTGAATCTGTGGAATTCGTTGTTATCATCAGCTGTGGAGGTCAAGTCTTTGAGTATATTTAAGGCAGAGGTTGATAGATTCTTGATTGGTCAGGGCATGGAGGGATACAAGGAGAAGGCAGGAGTTTGGGGCTGAGAGGAAAAATGGATCAGCCATGATGAAATGGCAGAGCAGACTTGATGGGCCAAATGGCCTAATTCTGCTCCTATACTTTATAGTCTTATGAACTCCAAACTCTACTGCTCAGAGCTGCTAACCGCTATGCTACTGTGGCACCCTACTGTTGCACTGTATCTAATTACTTTTGATATTGTTGATAAAACAGGCTTCACTCAAAAGCCAAAATCCTGACAAAGGGTCTCGGCCCGAAACGTCAACATCGCTTCTCCCTACAGATGCTGCCTGGCCTGCTGTGTTCCACCAGCATTTGTGTGTGTTGTTATAATTTTTAACACTTTATACCTGCCAAGCAAGTCAGCTTAGTTTCTTCCTACATCACAAAGATGTGCAAGTTATTAAATAATTGACCACTCCGAGTTCTTTGCAGTGTGCAAGGGATTGACAGGGGATAATAGGGAATTTGGGATAATAAAATGAGGGTAATTTAGGTCAACGGCGCAGACTTGATGGGCTGAATGGCTTGTTTCTCAGCTAAATGATATTATGACTTTATAAAGGCATTGAGTTATAGAACATTACAGCACAAAAATAAACAGCCTCTTCAGCCCATCTAGTCCGTGCCAAACCATTACTCCGTGTAATCCCAACAACTCGCACTTGCACCACAGCTCTCTATACCCCTCACATCCATGTAACTTTTCAAATTTCTGTTGTGTTGAAATCAACACCACACTCACCACTTTTATGTTCCCATTAAACAGCCCACCTTTTACCTTTAACTCATGATGTCTCGTTGTATTCTCATCCAACCTCAATGGAAAAAGCCCACTTGCACTTATCCTATCTGTGCCCCTCATCAGTTTGTATACTTCTATCAAATCTCCTTTCAGCTCTAGAGCAGGGGGACCCAACCTGGGGTCCATGGACCCCTTGCTTGATGTATTAGTCCATGCTTTAATAAAAAAGTCGGGAACCTCTGCTCTGGGGAATGAAGTTCTAACCTATTCAACCATTCTCTGTAATTTTGGCTATGTCCTTATATTGCCTCTCCTTATATCTCCCTTTTATATCTTTCTTTGAGTTGGCGCATGGCCTAGTGGATAAGGCATCGGTCTAGTGATCTGAAGGTCACTGGTTCAATCCTCAGCTAAGGCAGAGTGTTGTGTCCTTGAGCAAGGCACTTAACACATTGCTCTGTGATGACACCAGTGCCAAGCTGCTTGGGTCCTAGTGCCCTTCCCTTGGACAACATCGGTGGCATGGAGAGGGGAAGGCTTGCAGCTTGGGCAACTGCTGGTCTCCCATACAACCCTGCCCAGGCCTGCACCCTGGAAAACTTCCAAGGTACAAATCCATGGTCTCACGAGACTAACTGATGCCTGTATATATATATATATATATATCCGTTTAACCTTATTTGTTCTAATAACATACCCACCTTCTCTGGGCCTACAGCTGAGGTTACAAAATTCATTATTATCTCCTTCCTGTTGTATGACTTGGGTGATCATGGTCTCTTCTCTACCCGTGACCATGATTGTTCTTGGCAAGTTTTCCTTCTTCTGGGTCGTGTCTTTAGAAGGCGGGTGACCCCAGACATAATCAATACTCTTCAGAGATTGTCTGCCTGGTGTCGGTGGTTGTATAACCAGGATGTGATGTGCACCAGCTGCTCATACAACCATCCACCACCTGCTCTCATGGCTTGGGAGGCTGATTGGGGGGCTAAGCAGGCGCTACACCTTGCCCAAGGGTGACCTGCAGGTTAGCAGAGGGAAGGAGCGCCTTACATCTACCTTTGGTAGAGATGCATCTCCAACCTGTCACTCTAAAAATTCACTACATTTAAAGAAATAAATAAATAGTGCGAAAGTGGACTAAGGAGATGTTCCTAAAATGCTACGAAAGTGTAGCAATCACAGAAGTGTAATTAAGTGAACACCGATGTCAAAAGGCCAAGTGAGGATACCTTGTCTCATTCATCGTCATTCATGAGTCCTGGGGACGATACTGATGATTGAAGGTTGATTGGAAGTCTGGAGAAAGAAAAGCCTCGGTCTGCAAATCCACTGGGGTAGTTGAAGGCACAATGTCGGAAAGTGTCAGCCCACTGAAGCCTGGAGGCTGGAGAATGCCTACCCTGGAGTTAGAGGACCATCTGTGTATGTGCATGGGTGGGTGGAAGGACACACACAAAATGTGAACTTGGGTCAAGCAGCATCAATGGAAAGGAATAAAGAATCGATATTTTGGGCCGAGATCCTTTCTCAGGACTGGAAAAAAAAAAGATGAGAAGTCAGAGTAAGAAGGTGGGGGCAGGTGGAGGAGGTAAGGGGCTTGTATCGCTGTTATTGTTCTGTGGTTGTGCTCTTTGTGAACATGGTGGACATTCTGATTGCCAGTGGAGAAGTATAATTTTGGAAAGTCAAGGAGGCCAATCTATCAGCTTGTGGAAATCATTGGGTCAGCCTGAGTTAGATTGCTCAGTACGTGTCATGGTGCCTAAAGCTTAAGCATCAACTATTGTGCAGACACAGGCTGCAGATGTGTGAAGACAGTAGTCTCTGGGTTAGTTCAACAGTTCTAACACCAATTAATCAGTTAGCAATTAATTTGTCACAATAAATTTGCTGTAAAAATATGTGAACACTGCACCCTCGTTCTTTAGAGTTCGATTAATTAAATATGCAGTTTTAAAGCTCTATTGAGACCACATGGGGGTTGTCCCCTTCAGATCTCTTGCCAGTTTCTCTTAATCTTCCCATAACACTTCTGCAGCAGTTCAAAGTGTGTCACTTACGTTAAATATATAGCTTTGACTACCCTAAAAGAGACTGAAATCAAATCAGGCAAGTTGAATGAATCTTTTGGAAAGGACAATGTGCTGTGCTTCTAAAATGACAAATAATATTTATTAGAATTTTATGCTGAAAGAGCAATTAATGAAAATGGGATTACACTATGAAGACTGGTTGATATGACTGATGTGATTGAAAAATGCTTTACTATAAAGATCTTTGCAGACATACATAAATTTGGTATTAAGGAGGTCATATAAGTAAGTCAGATCTTATGAGACCATAAGACAAAGGAGCAGAAATTGGCCATTCAGCCCATTGAATCTACTCTGCCTTTCTATCATGGTTGATTTATTATCCCTCTCAACCCCATTCTCCTGCCTTCTCCCTGTAACCTCTGTCGCTCTTACTAATCAAGAACTTACCAACTTCCACTTTAAGTCTACCCAAATGACTTGGTCTCCACAATCGTATGTAGCAATGAATTCCACAGATTCACCACCCCCGGCTAAAGAAATTTCTCCTCATCTCTGTTCTAAATAGACGTCCTTCTATTCTGAGGCTGTGTCCTCTGGTCTTAGTCTCCCTCACTCTAACAAGCATCCACTCCACATTTACTCTATCTATGCGTTCAATATTTGATAGGTTTCAATGAGATCACCCCCGTTCTGCTAATCCCAAGTGTGTACAGGCCTGGAACCATCAAACGCTCCTCATATGTTAACCCTTTCAGTCCTGGGATCATTCTCATGAACCTCCTCTGGACTCTTTCCAATGCGAGCTCATCCCTTCTTAGATAAGGGGCCCAAGATTGTTCAGAATACGAATCTGAATTATTTTCTTTGCTATCTGCTCTTTGTTGTGTAAGGAGTCTCTGTACCTCCTTCCTGTGGAACGCGTGGGTTTTTTTACATCCTCTGGTTTCCTCCCGTAGTCCAAAAATGTAAATTGTCCCGTGATTAGTGTATGGTTAATTGGGTTTGTCAGGGGTTGCTGAGGTGGTGCAGCTTGAAGGGCCAGAAAGGCCTACTCCACAGTGTATCACTAAATAAATAAATAATAAGTTGAATGCTTAATTTCTAGAAGAAATATCCTGTATTGAGCTTGCATACATGACTTATGCAGGCAGCTCATTCCACACTCTCATAACCCTCCTGGGTGAATGATGTTTCCCCTCATGTTCCCCTTCACCTTAAGAATTTATATTTTTGTTTTCTTTTTCATTATTGTGTTTTTATCTTATTGCGTGTGTGTGTGTGTTTTTGTTGCGTTGGATTGGATCTGGAGTAAAAATTGTTTTGTTTTCCTTTACACTTGTATGCTGAAAATGACATTAAACAATCTTGAATTTTGTCGTTTCATTAACTTCGACACAAGTTCTTTCTGAAAGGAAGTATAAAGGACTCACATTGCTATACAAAGTGTTTAGAGCCACTGGAAACCAATTTTTTAATAATATTTTTATAGGATTTGGACTTTTTAACAAACTCATGTATTTTCATGCTCATTGGCAGAAAGCGATATAGCAGCTAAACTAACGGTTTACCTCCTTGCTTGTTTTTCATTGGCTAAGTATTAGCACATTACCCACATGACGTAATTGTTTTAATTTTGTTGCTTATTAATTAATTCATCACTATCTAAGGAATTTTCTTTATCTCATCTACAAAAGTGATAGATTTTACAGAAGTGCCATCTTTTATTTCTACTTTATTCCTTTATATTAAATCCCTTAACATCAGTTTCCCTCTTAGCATAGTTTGTCAGCTCTTCATTTACTTTGCTTAGTATTTGTATGTTTGTTTGTGCTCTAAAATAAATGAAATCTTGAAATTAAGACCACTCATCATTCCTGACTCTAGGAAGAACCGTAAGGGTAAGAAATTAAACAGAGATCCAACAGTGCTATCAATGAGGAGTGAATTTCTAGTCAATGTCTTTGTTCACATTTATTGCCCCACTTTTTTTAAAACATGACACTTGGAATTGTTAATGTGGAACGGGTATAAATAACATCTGACAACAACATTAAAGGCGATGAATGTAAAATTACTCTCATCATTAAAACGAAAGCATACTCGTTTAGAGGAAATGAAAGTCAGGTCTCAGAATGATACACATGTCAGTCCATATGATGTCTTAGCACTAAAATTTAATTCCCAAAAAAGCTGCAGAGAATAATGACGCAATAAAATAATACATCAAAATGCAGAAAGGAAATGGGTGGGAATAATTGCAATAACCTTTCAAAATCTAGCAGCTTTTAAAAGTATTAATTTCTACTTCAGATAATTGGAAAAGACACCTGGGCAGCCAGGCAATTTTTTTATGGGATTGCACTGTCACTAGTGTAGATTGTCTTTCAACTCCGAATGATCGTTTAGCACTAAATGACAGTGAATCTAAGAAATGGGTCTCCTTAGACAGCCTTTGCCATAAATTATCAAACAGAATTTTCTTCAAGGTCAGCCATAAAAAGATGGCAGGTTGAAAACATGCTCTGTGGTGCAAAGGCAAATCACAAGACCACAGGCCTGCAGTTACTGAGCACTCCATGCTGTAAAATAAAGTTAATGGATTGCAACATAAATTATCTCCAAACTCTGATAGCCTATCAGCTTTATACTAAATAGCTGGTTAGCACAATAAGGAGTTCTATCTTGTCTGGGAAGCATAAGTCCATGGAGGCTTAGAGGGAAGTTGTTGTGTGCCAGACCATAAAACCTTTCAATCCCAGATTCAGTCCCAAGTATTAAAATCTATTTTGCATTCCACTCATGATAATAGCTTTGAAAAAAGCAAGAGGAATCTAAATTGATGTGTCTGGTAATTGAAGCACAGTGGAGGGATTATTCAAACTTATTCACTGGATGCTTTATTACACCCGAGACATAAAGCAAATACCAATCTGCTTTAGCCCAATTACTAGGCTCCCATACATCACAAAACACTGCCATTTTGAAAGTAGGCAGCAACAGCATGTGCACCTGAAGCACTTTTTAGCTATGACCACTGGTAGCAGTCTTTAGCTGGACATGTGCAATGAACTAGTTCTTATGTGTGTATGTTTTATGTATGTATTTATTTAGCTTTTCATCCACCTATTTATTTATTTATTTATTTATTTTATATTTGCACAGTTCTATTTGAAAGCTCAAGTTGGATTGCCTTTCATTGACTCTGTTATGCTTATTATTCTGTTGATTTATTTGACTATGTGCACGAGAAAATGAACCTCAAGGATTTGGATGTACTTTGATAATAAATTTACTTTGACATGTAAATAAAAAAAAATGTGTGTGTGTATGTGTGTGTGTATATATATATATATATATATATATATTTATATTTATATTTATTTTAATTTGATGCTTTCCCAATGCATTTTCAAGAACTGGAGAATTCACGCATGAACTTAGAACATAGAGCAGTACAGCACAGGGGCCGACCTTTGGCCCACAATGCTCTGCTGAAACAATTAGATTAACTAAGCTAATCCTTTCTGGCTGCACAAAGTCCATTTCCCATTTCCCTCACGTTCGTGTGCCTATCTAAATTTCTCTTATAAGTCCCGAAAAGCTTCTACCACTAACCCAACAGTACATTCCAGGTACCCACCATTCTGTGTAAAAAAACTTGCCCCTCACTTCGCCTTTAAGCTTATTCCCTATTGCTGTAAGTACTTGCCCTCTAGTATTTCAACCCCTGGGAAAAGATACTGTATATCTACTCCATCTATACCCTTCATGACCTTGTAGATCTCTTTCAGATCTCCCCTCAGCCTCCACCACTTCAGGGAAAACTACCCAAGCTTGTTCAACCTCTTGTGATAGCACACACCCTCTAAACCAG
Source organism: Hypanus sabinus (assembly GCF_030144855.1). Taxonomy (NCBI): domain Eukaryota; kingdom Metazoa; phylum Chordata; class Chondrichthyes; order Myliobatiformes; family Dasyatidae; genus Hypanus; species Hypanus sabinus. The sequence goes on along the minus strand of NC_082715.1, from coordinate 14,787,432 downwards.
GCAGCATCCTGGTAAACCTCTCCAAAGCCTCAACATCCCTCCAAAACTGGGGTGACCGGAACTATATGTAGCACTCCAAACATGACCTAACATGGGTTTTATAAAGCTGCAACATGGTTTTCTGAGTTTTGAACTCATTTCCTCAGCTAATTAAGGCAAACAAGCTATATCAACCATTCTATCCACCTGAATAGCTACATTCAGAGCACTATGAACTTCTACCCCAAAATCCCTCTGCCCATCAACTCTTTTAAGGGTCTTAATCGAATGTTATCTTGGTTATTTTGAACAAAAATCTTGATAGGAGTTACATTTTTAACAATTAATATTGGCTTTCACCATTAAAATATCAGATCAAATTAGATCCCCAAGTAAGTCAAAAACTCAAGAGTCATAGAAAAGTACTGCACAGAAGCTGACCCTTTGGCCCATCTAGTCTGTGTCACACCATTTAAACTGCCTACTCCTATTAATCTGCACCAGGACCATAGCCCTCCATACCCCTACCATCCATGTACCTATTCATACTTAAAACATTGAAATTGATCTTGCATTGCACTACTTGTGCTAGCAGCTCATTTTATACTGTCAAGACCCTCTGAACCCCTCATGTTCTCCTTCAAGCTTTCACCTTTCACCCTTAAGCCATGACCTCTGTTTGTAGTCTCACCCAACCTCAGTGGAAAAATCTTGCTTGCACTTACCCTATCTATACCCCTCCTAACTGTGTACACCTCTATCAAATCTCCCCTCGGAGCTCTATAGTCTAAGGAATAAAGTCCAAACCTATTTCATCTTTCTTTATAACTCAAGCAACTACCTTGTAAATTTTCTCTATACTTTTTCAAACGTACTCCTATCTTTTCTGTAGGGTGGTGACCAACACTGCACACAATACTCGAAATTAGGCTTCAGCAACATCTTATACAACTTCAACATAACATCCCATTTCCTTTACTCAGGAGGTTAACCAAGTGCTTTGGTTCCCCAGGGTATGGCACAGAATGTGAGCAAAGCTCTATTTTAATCTCCAGCAGAGCCTTAGTGGCTCAAATCTGGGAAATCTTCATTATTCTGCATGAATGAAGATACAGAGTGCCACTGAGCAGCCTTGCTTACTTATTTAACATTATTATCTTTTTTCTTTTGTATTTACACAGTTGGTTGTCTTTAGCACATTGGTAGTTGTCCATCCTGCTGGTCGTGGTCTTCCTTTGATTCTATTGCGTTTCTTGGATTTGCCCACAAGAACTGAACGTCAGAGTTGTACATGGTGACGTGTATGTACTTTGATAATAAACTTAGTTTAACTTTAGATTTTGGTGCTGCTATCCTCACAGCTGTGCTCCTGTGCTGCTCCAAATCTAGATACATCCAACCCTGTCAGTCTGTCTCAGATGGCTTCAATAAGTTCAGGTCTCACACCACCAGGTTCAAGAACAGTTATTACCTCTCAATCATCATGCTCTTGAACCAGAGAGATTAATTTCACTCATCTTCGCTTGCCCCATCACTGACATGTTCTCACAACCTGCGTACTCACTTTCAAGGACTCTTCATCTCATGTTCTTGATACTTTTTGCTGACTTATTTATTATTATTTACTTATTTTAGTATTTGCACATTGCCTGCCCACCCTGTTGGTGCGGTCTTTCATTGATTCTATTATGATCATAGGATTTATTGAGAAAGCCCATAAGAAAATGAATCAGAGTTATATTTGGAGACATTATAAATTTGCTTTGAACTTTGAGTTAAACAGAGGGAAATCCATATTCCTTGAGATGATGATGATGACTGTGATAAGACAGTAGATAATGTGGAAGCCTAAAATGAAACAGATTAATAATTTATTTTGGACCTTATTTCAAAACTGGAAGATCGATTAAATAAACAATACAAGAAAATCATTATAAGCATAACAAGTGTGACAAAGGTTTCATGTTTGAATTAGGATTTCTATTAACTTCGGATAACATTAATCACTTTACACTTCTTTATATGCCATGGTAGTGTGGCAGCTAGCACGATGTATTATGGCTTGCAGAGTTCAATTCCGGCACCGACTGTAAGGAGTCTGTACATCTTGTAAGTTTTTTTGTACGGGGGGAGGATTGTGCTTTGATATTCTTGCAATTTGCACAAATTATTTTTCTGTGTGGCGGGAGAGGAGGGTGGTTTGATGCCCTTGTTGCAGTTGCGCAAGCTCTCTTTGGTCTTTGGGGGGTGCGATTTGATGATCACGCTACCGTTCTACCTTGTTGCCGGTCAGTGCGATTTGTTAGTTTTTTGTGCGGGGTTGCTGGTTTGATGCTTTTCTTTGAACAAGTTCCCTGGTTTTCTTTCTTTCATGGCTATCTGGAGAAGTCGCATCCCAGAGTTGTACACTGCATGCAAGCTTCGATAATAAATGAGCCTTTGAACCTTTGAACCTTTCCTGTGAGCATGTGGGTTTCCTCCAGATGCTTCAGTTTCCTCCCACATTCCAAAGACGCACCGAATAGTAGGTTGACTGGTCATTATAAATTGTCTTGTGCTTAGGCTCACCTTAACTAGGTGAGTTGCTGGGCAGCGTGGTTGTTGGACTGGGTGGGCCTGTTCTGTACTATGCGTCTAAGTAAAATAAAATATTGCAATCCTGCAACTTAAACTAAGATGAAGCAAAATATCACTGAACAAGTTCTCTAAAATATGCTGCCATCTCCGGGCCAGATTAGGAACAGAGATTGAGAAAACTGTTTTGCAAAAAGCTGGAGGCAGAATATGTAAGTCTATTATGCCTGGGTCAAGAAATGCACACATTTAGAGTGAAGGAAGAGCACATTATTGTATTAAAATTCAGTGTTGAGACTTATCTGGGTTTATCTGGTACATAATTACTAAAAGTAAACAGAAGTGATCTAAATATGCAATTTTAGTATACCAAACTGTTCCTAATTTACTTACATTATGTAAATTTGCCTTCTAAATAAATACCCAAATATATCAGGTTAAATTGTATAACTTTCAGCATATTGATGGAGCTTCTACTCCCTGTAGTCACTGAAATACCTTTTACATTCAGTGACATGAAATGTTGCTTGACGATGATGAATAAATATTTATGATGCAAGCAAAATCAGAATTAGGTTTAATATCATTGGCACATGTTGTGAAATTTGTTGACTTGTGTTAGCAATATATTGCAGTACATGACAGCAGTGAAAAAAACTGAGAATTGTAGTAAGTATATGTATTTTTTATTTCTCTTTTTGCACTGCTCATTTAATTTAACTATTTTTAAAATGCATGTGATGAAGTCGCGTTCTTGGGTTCAATGTCCATTCAGCAATCTGATGTCAGCGGGGAAGAAGCTGTTCCTGAATCGTTGAGCGTTTGCCTTCAGGTTCCTGCGCCTCCTCTGTGATAGTTGCAAGGAGAATAAAGTACAACCTGTGTGATGGGAGTCTTTAATGGTGGACGCTGCCGTTTTGAGACACTGCTCCTTGAAGATGTCCCGGATATTGCAGCCGCTAGTGCTCATGACAGAGCTGACTGAGTTTACAACTCTTTGCAGCTTATTTCGATCCTGTGTAGTAGCCCCTGCCCCAGACCCCCAAATCCCCCCATACCAGACAGAGATGCAGTCGGTTTCCAGAGTCTGCTGTAGTGGAGCGTTAGATTTTGGTTAAGTGTCAGGGTGGAATTGGGAATTGTAGTAAATGCAACTAGCTCAATGTGCACAGCTGAACAAATTAAAAATAGACCGATCTGAAGTTATTTTGCAAGTAAGCGTTTCTATATTCACATTCTGAAAAAAAAGCTCCGATTGAAGGTGTCCACTGCAGCTGGACCATCTAAATTCTAAACAAAATTGCTCTAATGATGATACCTCAGGTGCCTTGTTAATGTTAATGTTGTCATCATTCCCTCATTAACAGTGCATAATAAATGAAACATCCTGTGGCAAATGGGGAGAGAAGCAGATTATGACTGAAAATGTGTGAAACAGCAAAATCCATTTGGCATTGAGTAATACAGCACAAAACATTTTTTAATCTGAGGATCATTGTGCATTGTAATTCCTTACGTCCATCATCTCTGGTTTCTAGTGATCATTCAATTGAATGAACATATGCACCATACTGCCTGTACATAGACCTCCTGTACTCAATAAAGTGGCCACTTTAAGGTATTTGTGGTCTTCTGCTGTTGTAGCCCATCCAATTCTAGGTTTGACGTGTTGTGCATTCAGAGATGCTCTTCTACACACCACTGGTGTAACATGAGGTTCGTTGAGTTCCTGTCGCCTTCCTGGCTGCTTGAACCAGTCTGCCATTCTCCCCTGATCTCTCTCAGTCACACGGCATTTTTGCCCACAGAACTGCTGCTCACTAGATGTTCTTTTGTTATTCACACCGTTGTCTGTAAACTCTCGAGCAGGGGCTCCCAGCCTGGGGTCCATGGACCCCGTGCTTAGTGGGATGGGTCCATGGCTGAAAAAAGATTGGGAACCCCTGCACTAGAATTTGCTGTGCATGAAAATCCCATGAGATCAGCAGTTTTAGTGAAACAGGATTTCCAGGGTAGTTGTCTGTTGTTTGCTGCCTGTGCCACATGCCAGTGAGGGTAAGAATAGGATGATTTTGCAGGTGAATGCATGGCTGAGGAATTGGTGCAGGGAGCAGGGGCTCAGATTTAAGGATCATTGGGATCTCTTTTGCAGAAGATACAAAAGGGGTGGATCACACCTGAACAAGAGAGGTCCAATATCCTTGCAGGAAGGTTGGCTAGAGTTGTTCAGGAGGGTTTAAACTAATTCAGCAGGACAATATGAACAGGATGGGTAGTGTTGAAGATGAGGTAATTGGTTTACAGAGGCAATGTGTAGTAAGACTTCTAGCATGGAGAGACTGATGATTAGGAAATATATCGAATATCGTAGATGAACTCGTAGCACAGCTAAACATTGGCATACATGATGTGTAAGGATCATTGAATCATGGCTGAAAGAAGATCATAGCTGGGAGCTTAATACCCAAGGATACACATTGTATCAAAAGCTCAGGTAAGGAGAATGCATTGGTCATGATCTTTCAGTAATCACTTGATTCAGGCATGGTTCTGGAGGACTAGAAAATTGCAAATTTGCAAACTCCACTCTTTAAGAAAGAAGGAAGGCAACAGAAAGGAAATAATAGGTCAGGTAGCCTAACCTCAGTTGTTGGGAAAGTGTTGGAGTCTGTTATTCAGGATGATGTTTCAAGGTAATTGAGACTAATGATAAAATAAGTTAAAGTCAGCATGGTTTCGGTGAAGGAAAATCTTACTTGACAAATCTGCTTGAGTTCTTCAAGGAAGTACAAGCAGGGTGAACAAAGTAGATGTCATTTACTTGTATTATCAGAAGGCATTTGATAAGGTGCCACACATGAGGCTGTTCAACAAGATAAAATCTTATGTCATTACAGGAAAGATACTGGCATAGATAGAGAAATAGCTGACAGGCAGGAGGCAGTGAGTGGGAATGAGGAGGCCTTTTCTGGTTGGCTGTCAGTGACTAGTGGTGTTCGTCAGGGGTCAGTACTGGGACTGCTATTTTTCACTTTGTTTGTCAGTGATTTGGATGATGGAACTGATAACCTTGTGGCAAAGTCTGCAGATGATACAAAGATAGGTGGAGGGGTAGGTAGTTCTGAGGAAGCAATGTCATTGCAGCAGGACTTTAAAAAATTGGAAGAATGGGCAAAATAGTGGCAGATGGAATACAGTGTTGGTAAATATATGATAATGCATTTTGGTAAATGGAAAAATAGTGCAGACTATCATATAAATGGGGAGAAGGTTCAAACATCAGAGGTGCAGAGGGACTTAGGAGTACTTGTGCAAGACTCCCAGAAGTTTAATTTACAGGTTGAGTCTGTGGTAAAAAAGGCAAATGCAATGTTGGTATTTATTTCAAGGGGAATAGAATTTAAAAACAAGGAGATAATGCTGAGGCTTTATAAGACACTAGTCAGGCCGCATGTGGAGTATTGTCAACAATTCTGGGCCCCATATCTCAGAAATGATGTGTTGTCATTGGAGAGTGTTCTGAGGAGGTTTACAAGGATGATTCCAGGAACGAAGGGGTTAACATATGAGGAGTATTTGCAAGCTCTGGACATGTACTCACTGGAATTTAGAAGAAAGCGGGGGGAACTGATTGAAAATTATCGAATGTTGAAAGGACTAGATAAAGTGGATGTGGAGAGGATGTTTCTTTTAGTGGGGACATCCAGAACCAAAGGACACAGCCTCTAAATTGAACAGTGACCTTTAGAACAGAGGTAAGGAGAAATATTTTTAGCCAGAGAGTAGTGAATCTATGTAATGCTCTGCCACAGACTGCGGTGGAGGCCAAGTCCATGGGTATATCTGAGACAGAAGTTGATAGTTTGCTGATTACTCAGGAGAAAGGATAAGCAAGAAGGCAGGTGATTGGAGTAGAGTGGGATCTAGGATCAGCCATGATGGAATGCAGGAGCAGACTCAATGGGCTGAATGGCCTAATTCTGCTCCTATGTCTTATAGTCTTCTGGTCTAAGACAGAGGGGGTGAGGTTGCTCTGTTGCTAAAGAGTAAAATCAAATCAATAGAAAGAGGTGACATAAGGTGTTGAATCATTGTAGATAGAGCTAAGGAACTGCAAGGGTAAAAAGACCCTGATAGGAGTTATACGCAGATCCCCAAACAATAGTAAGGATGTGGTCTACAAATTACAATGGGAGGTAGAAAATGCTTGCCAATAGGGAAATGTTACAACAGTCATGGGTGATTTCAATATGCAGGTAAATTGGAAAAATCATAGAACATAGAATAGTACAGCACATTACAGGCCCTTCAGCCCACAATGTTGTGCCGACCCTCAAACCCTGCCTCCCATATAACCCCCCACCTTAAATTCCTCCATATACCTGTCTAGTAGTCTCTTAAACTTCACTACTGTATCTGCCTCCACCACTGACTCAGGCAGTGCATTCCACACACCGACCGCTCTCTGAGTAAAAAACCTTCCTCTAAAATCTGCCTTGAAATTCCCTCCCCTTACCTTAAAGCCATGTCCTCTTGTACTCAGCAGTGCTGCCCTGGGGAAGGGGCACTGGCTGTCCACTCTGACTATTCCTCTTAATATCTTGTATATCTCTATCATGTCTCCTCTCATCCTCCTTCTCTCCAAAGAGTAAAGCCCAAGCTCCCTTAATCTCTGATCATAATCCATACTCTCCAAATCAGGCAGCATCCTGGTAAATCTCTCCTGTACCCTTTCCAATGCTTCCACATCCTTCCTATAGCGAGGCAACCAGAACTGGACACAATACTCCAAGTGTGGCCTAACTAGAGTTTTATAGAGCTGCATCATTACATTGCGTCTCTTAAATTCTATCCCTCGACTTATGAAAGCTAACACCCCATAAGCTTTCTTAACTACCTTATCTACCTGTGAGGCAACTTTCAGGGATCTGTGGACATGTACCCCCAGATCCCTCTGCCCCTCCACACTACCAAGTATCCTGCTATTTACTTTGTACTCCGCCTTGGAGTTTGTCCTTCCAAGCTGTACCACCTCACACATCTCCAGGTTGAACTCCATCTGCCACTTCTCAGCCCACTTTTGCATCCTATCAATGTCTCTCTGCAATCTTCGACAATCCTCTACACTATCTACAACACCACCAACCTTTGTGTCATCTGCAAACTTGCCAACCCACCCTTCTACCCCCACATCCAGGTCGTTAATAAAAATCACAAAAAGTGGAGGTCCCAGAACAGCTCCTTGTGGGACACCACTAGTCACAACTCTCCAATCTGAATGTACTCCCTCCACCACAACCCTCTGCCTTCTGCAGGCAAGCCAATTCTGAATCCACCTGGCCAATCTTCCCTGGATCCCATGCCTTCTGACTTTCTCAATAAGCCTACCGTGTGGAACCTTATCAAATGCCTTACTAAAATCCATGTAGATCACATCCACTGCACTACCCTCATCTATATGCCTGGTCACCTCCTCAAAGAACTCTATCAGGCTTGTTAGGCATGATCTGTCCTTCACAAAGCCATGCTGACTGTCCCTGATCAGACCATGATTCTCTAAAACACCATAGATACTATCTCTAAGAATCTTTTCCAACAGCTTTCCCACCACAGACAAAAAGCTCACTGGTCTGTAATTACCTGGGCTATCCCTACTACCTTTTTTGAACAAGGGGACAACATTCGCCTCCCTCCAATCCTCCGGGGGGGGGGGGTACCATTCCTGTGGACAACAAGGACATAAAGATCCTAGCCAGAGGTTCAACAATCTCTTCCCTTGCCTCGTGGAGCACCTGGGGAATACTCTGTCAGGCCCCGGGGACTTATCTGTCCTAATGTATTTTAACAATTCCAACACCTCCTCTCCCTTAATATCAACATGCTCCAGAACATCAACCTCACTCATATTGTCCTCACCGTCATCAAGATCCCTCTCAGTGGTGAATACCGAAGAGAAGTATTCATTGAGGACCTCGCTCACTTCCACAGCCTCCAGACACATCTTCCCACTTCTATCTCTAATCAGTCCTACCTTCACTCCTGTCATCCTTTTGTTCTTCACATAATTGAAGAATGCCTTGGGATTTTCCCTTACCCTACTTGCCAAGGCCTTCTCATGCCCCCTTCTTTCTTTTCTCAGCCCCTTCTTAAGCTCCTTTCTTGCTACCCTATATTCCTCAATAGACCCATTTGATCCTTGCTTCCTAAATCTCATGTATGCTGCCTTCTTCCACCTGACTAGATTTTCCACTTCACTTGTTACCCATGGTTCCTTCACCCTACTATTCTTTATCTTCCTCACCGGGACAAATTTATCCCTAAAATCCTGAAAGAGATCCTTAAGCATCGACCACATGTCCATTATACATTTCCTTGAAAAAACATCATCCCGGTTCACACCCGCAAGTTCTAGCCTTATAGCCTCATAATTTGCCCTTCCCCAATTAAAAATTTTCCGTCCTCTCTGATTCTATCTTTTTCCATGATAATGCTAAAGGTCAGGGAGCGATGATCACTGTCCCCCAAATGCTCACCCACTGACAGATCTGTGACCTGACCCGGTTTGTTACCTAATACTAGATCTAGTATGGCATTCCCCCGAGTTGTCCTGTCAACATATTGAAACAGGAATCCATCCTGGACACACTTAACAAACTCTGCCCCATCTAAACCCTTGGAACTAATCAGGTGCCAATCAATATTAGGAAAGTTAAAGTCACCCATGATAATAACCCTGCTATTTTTGCACCTTTCCAAAATCTGCCTCACAATCTGCTCCTCGGTATCTCTGCTGCTACCAGGGGACTATAGAATACCCCCAGTGGAGTAACTTCTCCCTTCCTGTTCCTGACTTCCACCCATACTGACTCAAAAGAGGATCCTGCTACATTACCCACCCGTTCTGCAGCTGTAGTAGTATCCCTGACCAATAATGCCACCCCTCCTCCCCTTCCCCACCCCCATCCATTTTAAAGCACTGAAATCCTGGAATATTGAGAATCCATTCCTGCCCTGGTCCCAGCCAGGTCTCTGTAATGGCCACTACATCATAATTCCAAGTATGTATCCAAGCTCTCAGTGCATCACCTTTGTTCCTGATGCTTCTTGTATTGAAGTACACACACTTTAGCCCTTCTACCTTACTACCTTTATACCCTTTATTCTGCTGCTCTTTCCTCAAAGCCTCTCTATATGTTAGGTCTGGCTTTACTCCATGCACTTCTTTCACTGCTCTATCACTCCGGGTCCCATCCCCCTTGCAAATTAGTTTAAACCCTCCCGAACCATGTTAGCAAACCTACCAGCAAGGATATTGCTCCCCCTCAAGTTCAGGTGCAACCCATCCAATCTGTACAGGTCCCACTTTCCCCAGAAGAGATCCCAATGGTCCAAAAATCTAAAACCCTGCCCCCTGCACCAACTCCTCAGCCACACATTCAACTGCCATCTCCTCCAATTCTTACCATCACTATCACGTAGCACTGACAGCAATCCTGAGAACACCACCCTTGAGGTCCTGTTCTTCAGCCTTCTGCCTAGTTCCTGAAACTCACACTGATGGACCTCATCCTTCTTCCTACCTATGTCATTGGTCCCAACATGTATCACGACTTCTGGTTGCTTTCCCTCTCGTACCAGGATGTCATACACCCAGTCAGAGACATCCCGGACTCTGGCACCCGGGAGGCAACAAACCATGCGGGTTTCCTTCTCACGTCCACAAAATCTGCTGTCTGCTCCCCTGACTATAGAGTCTCCAATGATGACAGCTCTCCTCTTCTCCGTCCCATCCTTCTGCACCACAGGGTCAGACTCAGTGCCAGAGGCCCTGCCACCATGGTCACACCTGGTCGGTCGTCCTCACCAACAGCATCCAGGATGGTGCTGTTGGTGTTGGATTTCAAGATTGGTGTTTAAATCAGATTGGTTTTGGATTTCAAGAAGGGGGGGATTTTCCAGAATGCCTGTGAGATGGGTTTTTAAAGCAGCCCGTGGTTGAGCCCATCAGCAGATCAGAAATTCTGGATTGGGTGTTATGTAATAAACTGGAATTGATATACAGCTTGAGGTAAAAGAACCCTTAGGGGCAGTAATCATAATATGATCAAATTCACCTTGAAATTTGAGGAGAAGCTAAAATCAGATGTACCAATATTAAAGCTGAATAAAGGGAATTACAGAAGCATGAGAGAGCAGTTGGCCAGAATTGACTGGAAAAGAACACTGGCAGGGATGATGGCAGAGCAGCAATGGCTGGAATTTCTGGAAGCAGTTTGGAAGGTACAGGATATAATACATCCTAAAGAGGAAGAAGTATTCTAAAAGCAAGATGACAGAACTGTGGCTAACAAGAAAAGTGAAAGCCAACATAAAAGCCAAAGAGAGGACTTTCAATAGAACGAAAAAAATAGGGGGAAGTTAAAGGATTGGGAAGTTTTTAAATAACAGCAGAAGGCAACTAAAAATGTCATTAAAAAAGGTAAAGATGAAATACAAAAGTAAGCTGGCCAATAATATTAAAGAGGATACATAAAGTGTAAAAGCGAGATGAGAGTGGATATCAGACCATTGAAAAATGATGCTGGAGAGGTAGTAATGGGAGAACAATGAAATGGCAGACACATTGAATAAATATTTTGCATCAGTCTTCACTGTGAATGACATTAGCATTATGGTGGAAGTTCCAGGAGTCAGGGATCATGAAGTGTGTAAAGTTACCATTACTAGGGAGAAGTTTCTTGGGAAACCGAAAGAAATCAAGGTAGACAGGTCACCTGGACCAGATGGTATACATCCCAGGGTTCTGAAAGAGGGGGCTGAATAGATTGTTGAGGCCTTAGTAATGATCTTTCAAAAAACACTAGATTCTGGAATGGATCCAGAAGACTGGAAAACTGCAAATGTCAATTCAGTCTTCAAGAAGGGAGAGAGGCAGAATAAAGAAAATTATTGGCCAGTTAATCTGACCTCAGTGGTTGGGAAGATGTTGGAGTTGATTGTTAAGGATTTGATATCAGGGTACTTATAGGCACATGATAAAATAGACCATAGCCCACATGACTTCCTCAAGGGAAAATCTTGCCTGACAAAAATGTTGGAATTCTTTGAAGAAAAAACATGCATGGTAGACAAAGGAGAATCAGTTGATGTTGTGTACTTGGATTTTCGGAGGGCCTTTGACAAGGTGTCACATGAAGCTGCTTAATAAGCTATGAGCCCATGGTGTTACAGGAAAGATTCTAGCATGGATAAAGCAGAGGCTGATTGGTAGGAGGCACAGAGTGCAAATAACGAGAGCCTTTTCTGAGTGGCTGCCAGTAGCTACTGGTGTTCCACAGGGGTCTGTGTTGGGACTGATTCTTGTTACATTATATATCAGTGATTTGGATGATGGCTTTGTTGCAAAGGCTGCAGATGATATGAAGATAGATGGAGGGGCATGTAGTTTTGAGGAAGTATGCAGGTTACAGAAGGATTTAGACAGATTAGGAAAATGGCTAAAGCAATGTTAGATGGAATGCAGTGTCGGGATGTGTATGGTCATGCACTTTGGTAGAAGAAATGAAAGGGTTGACTATTTTCTAAATGGAGAGAAAACACAAAAAAAAAGACGTGCAAGGGGACTTGTGAATCCTTGTGCAGGATTCCCTAAAGGTTAATTTGCAGGTTGAATCGGTGGTGAGGAAGGCAAATGCAAAGCTAGTATTCATTTCAAGAGGATGAGAATATAAAGGCAAGGATGTAATGTTGAGACTATAAAGTTTCAGCACTAGGATGTGCTGAAACTGGAGAAGTGTTCAAAGGAGGTTCACGAAAATGATTTCTGGATTGAACAGCTTGTCATATGAAGAGCACTTGATGGCGCTTGTCTTGTATTCACTGGAATTCAGAAGAATGAGGCATGAGTTCATTGAAACCAATCAAATAGTGAAAGGTCTTGATAGACTGGATGTGGAAAGGATGTTTACCATTGTGGGAGAGGCTAAGACCAGAGGACACAGCCTCAGAATAGAGGGTCGTCCTTTTAGAATGGAGATGAAGAAGAATGTCTTTAGCCAGAGAGAGGTGAATTTGTGGTATTTGATGCCTAGGTAATCGTGAAGGCTAAATCATTGGGTATATTTATGGCAAAGCTTGTTAGATTTTTGATTTGTCAGGGCATGAAGAGTTACAGAGAGAAAACAGGAAACTGAAATAAGAGGGAAAACGGATCAGCCACGATGAAATGGCAGACTCATTGGGCCAAATGTCCTAATTCTCCTCCTATATCGCATCTGGTTAATAGCAGTTCATATTTCTTTTCCATTCTGATGCTTTGGTCTAAACAATGATTAACCACTTGACCACGTCTGTATGCTTCTCTGCATCGAGTTGCTGCCATATGATTGGCTGATTAGATACTGGCAATTGTGCAGGTGTACCTAATACAGTGGCCACTGAGTGTATATTTGGATTTGTTTATTAATCATATGTACATTGAAGTAGACACTGAAATGTGTCATTTGTGTTACCAACCAACACAATCTGAGAATGTGCTTAGGGCAACCTGCAAGTGTTGCCACACATTCTGGCATCAACATATCATGCCCCCAATGCTCAGCAGAACAACACATAGCCAATATACAAGAAACAACACAACAAAGCAAACCCCATACTTTATATTACAATAGCTTCTCTATTTTTACCTGTCAAAGCAACATCTCGTTTAGTAGATCACATCTTTGTTATTCATTTCCATTCCATGTGAACTTAACGTCTTGGAACTCCTTATCTGAGGCGATGAACCTTTACTCTTAAAGCATCAACGTTCTGTGAAACTAAACCTTAACGAAAGCTAATCACATCTTGCCTTCTGTTCTTGTCAATCTTGGTAGCCTACACTTTTTACCTCATGCTTCTCTTCACACATTCTGTACAGGATCAGTTCATTTTTGCCATGAGGACAGATGGAGAGAAAGAGAAAATTTCCTCTTCATGTCGGGGATAGGATAATTATAAGCTGATTCGTGAAAAAAAAGATTTATAAATTAGCTACATAATACACACAAGAGAAATATTTTCTGCCGGCAGATACTTTTGTTGCACATCTCAATCAGTTAAACATACCAGTGACAAATTTGAAATTTTTGTCTTGCTTATGGTTGAAACATATATGCCCTTGTGCCATCCCCTCAGCTGCCATAGTATCCAGGATATCGTCAAGGAGCGGTGCCTCAAAAGGGCAGCCTCCATCATTCAGGACCCACATCACCCAGGTCATGCCTTGTTCTCATTGCTACTGTCAGGGAGGAGGTACAGAAGCCTGAAGGCACACACTCAACAATTCAGGAACAACTTCTTCCCCTCTGCCAACCAATTTCTGAATGGACATTGAACCCATGACTTTTTATTTTTCCTATTTTTGCACTCCATGTTTATTTTAGCTATTTGATATACACATATATGCTTACCATAATTCATGTGTTTATTTTTCTCGATTGGTATTTATCGCATTGTACTGCTGCCTCAACAATAAATTTCACAACGTATGCCGGTGATGTTAAATCAGATTCTGATTCTGCCTTTAAGGTTTACATTGATGACTTTGTCCACATTTTTAATTACTATCATTTTTTGGTGACTTTTCAGAGTTGTACTGTAATAGGTGAATTCCCTACATCAAAAATCTTAACTTACCTCGACTAGGTTGAAAAGGCCTCACAAATCATAGCAATTCTTAATTTTGAATACTGTAATTGCATCATTTTATTTGCCGTGTTCAGGAGACTCCTGTAATTCAGACTTAGCCAGCAAAACCGGCAGCCAGCTCTGGGAGACAGAATGCATTCATTCCGCCAGCATTTTAAGGTTCAAAATCAGAGACTATCAGGAGTACTTCTTCAGTCAAATTTTTGCCTGTGCTGTGACTTCCTTTTTAGCAACCTGACCTCCCTTCCTTACCTCGTCCCTGGAGCTGTTCCTTCATCTACAAGGTTGTTAACTTCACCCCCTTCACAAAACAAATTTAATGTGCACACTGCATCAATATTCAGGAACATTCGTACCCCGAATCAACACATGACAAGCAGAGACGGCAGCAAATTTTAACAAGCAGATGCCAATAATGGCATATTGAAGCATGGTTGCCTAATTCCTTCAAAATAGAGCTGGATAAATGTGATTGGCAACAGGACCAGAGTTAATTACAAAATGAAAGGACTGCATATTCCACAGAACACAAACATCTTCTGCTCTGATGTCGATAGAGAAGCCAAGCATTATTAAAATTCCAACTACATGCATGAGAAATTAGAAGGATTGATGTAATTGCTTGGAGACCCAGCATAAGCCCAATGGGCTGAAGAGCCTTCCTCTATGCCATAGGAAATATGAAGTGCGTAGTGGGACCCTGTCTTTCTGGGAAGGTTGCTGTGAACAATAGAATGTGCTGGAGTATTGGTATTGGTTTATTATTATACACAAGTATGCACTGTGCAAAAGTCTTAAGCACACATATATATAGCTAGGGAGCCTGTCTTTTGCACAGTACTGCGGTCATTTTAAGTATTACACTGAATTGTTGCCACATTAAAAAAACAAATTTCATGACATATATGAGCAATGATAAACCTGATTCTAATATGGGTCTCTATTGTGGACGGAGAGAAGGAAGAGGGCAAGGAGGTGTCACTTCCTCACAGCACCTGGCACTCCTTCTCTGCCACCCGCCTCCCGCAGTGCTCCGCCCTCGCCATCCCCAGCATCCTTTGCTCCTGTCAGATTTACAAACTCACTCTCTGCTCCACGTTGACAAGTACGTACTGTGCAAAAGTCTTAAGAATTATATATGCCCCCAAGAGTTTTGCTCAGAACTGTGCCAAGATACCGTGAAAAGCTTCACTTGTACAGGTCAAATCATTCCATTCAGCTAGAATAAGGTAAAATGATATTAATGCAGAATAAAGCTCCCAAAAGAGTAAAACTACAGGTAAACAATAAAGTACAACATCATAATAAGGTGGATTGTGAGGCCAAGGGTCCATTTCATCATACAAGAGGTCCATACAAGAGGCTGGTAACAGTGGGATAGAAGATATTTTTAAGCCTGGTACCACATTCTTTCAGGGTTTTGTTTCTTCAACCTGATGAAAGCTGGGAGAAGAGAGATTGTGCAGGGGTGGGTGGTGTCTTTGGTTATGCTGGCTGCCTTACTGAAGCAGTGAAAACTGTGGAGTCCATAGAGGGGAGCTGGTCCTGTGATGCGCTGAGCTGCAGTTTTTTGTGATCACGGGAGGAGCAGTTGGAAGGCCAAGGCATTCTGCATCCAAACAGAGCGCTCTTGACCAAGAAGGGATTGCAGACTTCAGAAAAGGTAAGACCTCATAGAGGGATCAGAAGTGGAGTGAGCAATTTCTAGCTTGGGTGTCAATATTTTTGAGGATCCTACATCTCAATGCAGCTACAAAGAAGGCATTGCAATGGTGATAAGTATGAGGAGATTCTGGTATGTCACCAAAAACACTCGAAAATGTCTACAGATGTACCGTGAACAGCATTCTAACTGGCTGCATTACTGCCTGTTATAGGGGTGAGGGGACTATTGCACAGGATTGAAATAAGCTGCAGAAAGTTATACATTTTGTCATCTCCATCATGGGGACTTTTCTCCCCAGCATCCAGGACATCTTTGAGGAGCAATGCCTCAAAAAGGCAGCATCCATCATTAAAGACCCGCATTACCCAGCTCACGGCTTGTTCTCATTGCCACCATCAGGAAGGAAACAATTCAGGAATAGCTTCTTCCCCCCTGCCATTCGATTTCTGAATGGACATTGAACCCATGAACACTACCATGCTACTTTTTTATTTCTATTTTTGCAGTATTTGTTTAATTTAACTATTCAATATACATGTAATTACTGTAATTCAGTTTTTTCCTCTATATTTCTCTGCATCGCGTTACACATGCTATTGCAAAGACAACACATTTCATGACATATGCCGATGATATTAAACCTGATTCTGTTGGTGCATTGGGTTGGTGGCAGTGAGCAGGTCCAATTTAACACACCTCTGTGGGACTTTGAAATGGGAGAGGGTCAAAAGAAAGAATGATGACTGTATAGACTTATATGTGCACATCAGCTAGATAATTTTAAATCAGTGTCACTGATAACATTTATTAGCATGGGATCCCACTATGAAAATATAATAAAAGTCACAGCAGCTTCAGGTAAGTATGCAAGTCAGCAGAAACATTAATATTTTAAGATAAAGAAGAACTTCTATTATTATTAGCTCCAGGCCTGCAAAAAAAGTGATTATAAGCACCAGTTAATGTGGTTTCCAGATGCATGTTTGTGCTACAGAATGTTGATATGCATTTGCCTTGATTGTAGTTAATGGAAGAATTTAAGTTTAAGGGAACATTGAACACAAGTGATTATCTTGAAAAAGGTGTTAACCAAAAGACAATTTACAAGTAGGTAAAACAAAATTGAAACTCAGTCCAGCGAAATGAAAATATTTAAATAAATACCATTTCAACCCATTTACTGATCCGCTGCCTAGATGTTATTATTGTGATAAATCAGCACTGTCACACTACAGTGAACCAAAAGTTGTCAGTGTAATAATGGCCTATATTTTACGGTCAGCAGTGAAGTGGCATTCTTTACTGATTGGGAGGAAAGTACTGTTGAAAGATCTAATGATCTCTGTGGCATGTATTTCTCATCTCTGGATAGTGTTTGCTGTCAAATCTTCATTCCCCAGCATACCGCAAAATCATCAAGATGATTAAACATCTAATCCCAAAGAACAACACACAGAAAAAGCAAACTGAAATGTGATAAGCACAATTTTTAACCTGAGTTTCTTATTTCTTGTTATTTCATTTTTATTATTTTTACTGAGGTCATTTATATGCATATATAAAACTTCTGGTAATGCCCCCCCTACACCATTCCCCATTCCCATTTCCCTTTCACACGTTATCACACGAGGGAGTGCAGTGTAAGTTCATGAGGTTAATTCCCGGGATGGCGGGACTGTCATATGTTGAAAGATTGGAGCGACTGGGCTTGTATACACTGGAATTTAGAAGGATGAGATGGGATCTGATTGAAACATATAAGATTATTAAGAGATTGGACACGCTAGAGGCAGGAAACATATTCCCAATGTTGGGAGAATCCAGAACCAGAGGCCACAGTTTAAGAATAAGGGGTACACCATTTAGAACAGAGTTGAAGAAAAACTTTTTCACCCAGAGAGTTGTGGATCTGTGGAATGCTCTGCCTCAGAAGGCAGTGGAGGCCAATTCTCTGGATGCTTACAATAGAGTTAGATAGAGCTCTTAAAGATAGCGGAGTCAAGGGATATGGGGAGAAGGCAGGAACGGGGTATTGATTGTGGATGATCAGCCATGATCACATTGAATGGCGGTGCTGGCTCAAAGGACCAATTGGCCTACTGCTGCACCTACTGTCTATAGTCTATTATCTCCATACCTGCTCATTACTTCCCTCTGGTGCTCCTTCCTTTCCTTTTCTTCCATGGTCTTCTGTCCTTATCTATCAGTTTCCACCTTCTCCTGTCCTTTATCTCTTTCGCTAATCAACTTCCCAGCTCTTTACTTCACTCCCCCCCCCCCACTCAGTTTCACCTATCACTTACCACCTTGTATTCATTCTCTGACTTCTCCCTTCCTTTCCAGTTCTGTTGAAGGGTCTCATCCCAAAACATCGACTGTTTACTCTTTTCCATAGATGCTGCCTGACTTGCTGACTTCCTCCAGCATTTTGTGTGTACTGCTTTGGATTTCCAACATCTGCAGATGTTCTTGTGTTTGTAAGATTAGATCGTTTTATGGTCTTTGAAACTTTGATTGCATTATATGCAATAAACCTTTTCATAAGTTCTTTTCAGGACTGTATTATTAAAGTGAGAATAGGTTTAAAATACCAACATGAGTTTTATGATAAAATGTTAAAAATCAATAATTTTACCATCATTACAAATGGAAAAAAGATCTGTGAAGAAAAATAGGAGGCATTGACTGCTGCAGAAATGTCACCGACTACTTACTTACATAATTATTGAATACTGTAATGGAAATCCAGTCTTTTATTAAAGGAATCAAAAGTGCTATGATCTGTTTGCCAACCAGTAAGACTACACTTGCTTACGAGCAGAGTTACCTAATTTTTTATGCCATGGACCAATACCATAAAGCAGTCCTTAGACCCCACGTTGGGAATACCTGCCTACTAAGAATTGCTGAGAAGTTTCACTGGGTTAATTTCTATCATCAGAGGGCTTTCATTTGAGATGACAGTGAGTAGAACGGTCCTGTACTTACTGGTGTAGGAGAATGACAGCTGGCCATACTGAAATATGAAATAGTTAGAGGACTTTAGCAAAGTACCTCAGATAAACATTATGTGGAGTTTAGTGACAAATATGAATATGTAATATATATGTACAGTATCTGAAATACATCTCATGGAAATGCTTGTTTGATGATGAACTTCAATAAAAAAATACATTGAATCTGGACAATCAAAGATCAGGGATCGTTCTAGCAGGATAAGAATTTAAAAACATGAAGTTAAAAGTAATTTTATTATCAAAATATGTATATGTCATCATGACACCCCTGGGGTTCATTTTCTTGCAGGCATTCACAGCAGAACTAAGAAATACAATAGAATCAATGAAAAACGATACACAAAAACTGACCAACGTAGATTGAGAGTCCGCTTCACCAAGCAACTATGCTCTGTCTGCCAGAACAAGTGGGATCTCCCAGTGGCCACCCATTTTAATTCCACTTTCCATTCCCATTCCGATATGTCCATTCATTGCCTCCTCCACTGTCGGGATGAGGCCACACTTAGTTTGGAGGAACAACACCTTATATTCCGTTTGGGTAGCCTCCAACCTGATGGCATGAACATTGATTTCTCAAGCTACCAGTAATGCATCCAACACCGCCCCCCCCTTCACCATTTCCCATTACCTTGTCCCTCTCTCATGTTATCTCCCTCCCCGCCCATCACCTTCCTCTGGTGCTCCTGCCCCCCTTTCTTCTTTCATCCATGGCCTTCTGTCTCTTTCACCGATCAGCTTCCTAGCTCCTTACTTCATTCCTCTCCTTCCAAGTTTCACCTATCACCTGGTGTTTCTCTCTCTCCTCCCCCCACCTTTCAAATCTATTCCTCAGCTTTACTGTCTCTGGGCTTGCCGAAGGTTTTCGGCCCGAAATATCGACTGTGCTTTTTTTTTCCATAGACGCTGCCTGGCCTGCCGAGTTCTTCCAGCATTTTGTATGCGTTGCATGGAATTCCAGCCATCTGCAGATTTTCATTTGTTTGTGATACAAAAACTGACAAGCAGTGTGCAAATACAAAAAAAAAAATAATACTAAAAACTAAATAAATAATACTATGAATATGAGACGTAGAGTCCTTGAAAATGAATCTCATGTTTGTAGAATCTGTTCAGGGTTGAAGTGAGTGAAGTTATCCATACTAGTTCAAGAACCTGATGGTTTATGCGCAATAGCTGTTCCTGAACATGGTGATGTGAGTTCTCAGGCTCCGGTACCTTCTTCCCAATGACAGCAGTGAGAATAGATATGACCTGGATGGTGGGGGTCCTTAGTGATGGATGCTGCTATCTTTTAGGAGTGCTCCTTCTTGATGTGCTCAAGGGTGGGGAGGTTTTCTTTGGCAAGCTTGGATTCTGATGAGATTTAAAAAAAACTTCTTCACTTGTTGGGAAATTTTGGGATAAGCTTCATAAGAGAACTGCAAATCAATTGTTACTGACATTCTGAGTCTGTCAGATATTCAGACACTTTGAGCTTTAGGGATTCGGGAAAAAGTGGGACAGTGGACTTGATCAAACCTGATGATCAAGTCCACTTCTTCTTAATCTTGTAAATTTATACCATAAAACTATAAAACTATAAGACAGAGGAGCAGAATAGGCCACTTAGTGCATTGAGTCTGCTCCACCATTTCATCATGACTGATTTATTTCTTTCTCTCAGCTCCGATCTTAATGTTTACAGCAAAACAAAGTACCGATATTACAAAAATGAATTACTACCCTACAACCACATTGTACATTTTGTATTATAAACATGAATTCAGATGGGTAATATATTGCTTTTATTCCCAATTAAGTATACCCTCGATCATTTGAAAACTTTACATTTTACACTGGATGGTGGGGTGGAGAGACATTTTCACCAAATGAGGTGTAAAGGTGCTCCTTCCCTCCACTAGCCTGCAGGTAAACCTTGGGCAAGGTGTAACAGCTGCTTAACCCCCAAGCAGTGTCACGTGAAGCCATGGGGCAGGTGGTGGGTGGTCGTATGAGCAGCTGGTGCACATCACAAGTCCTGGTTATGCGATCACTGACACCAGGCAGACAATCTCTGAAGTGTATTGATAATTGCTGGGGTCATCCGTCTTATAAAGACAATGCCCAGAAGGTGATAATGGCAAACCATTTCTGTAAAAAAAGTAGTTGATGACCATGCTGACATTCTTTTCTTTCTCGGTTTTGTGTCTATCCAGAGAAGAACTTCAGAATTGTATACTTTGATAATAAATGAACCTTTGAACCATTGAAAGACCATGATCACCCACATCATACAACAGGGCACAAAATGAACAAGCGTATATTTTACGTAATGTGCTGCAATCAATCATATTTTCTCCTAGCATCCTATAAAGCATTATAGTTAAAAGACTTCTGCTTCTCACTTATATGAAAGAATGACATAGAGAAAAATAGAAGCAAGAAAGCCTCATGGTTGCATAGCTTTACTGCACCAGCAATCACCACTCGCGGTTCGATTCCTGCCGCTGTCCGTACGAGTTTGTATGTTCTTCCCATGACAGCGTTGGTTTCTTCTCACATTCCAAAGACGTTCAGATAGGTTTAGTGAATTGTGGCATGCTAAGTTGGCGACACTTGCAGGCTGCCACTAGCAAAAGCCTTGCCGGTTTAATTTGGCATAATTGATGCATTTCACTGTATGTTTTGATGTACATGTTACAAATAAGCTAATCTTCACTTTTTATCTCTTTATCTGATATTATTACAGTTGGTGAAAATACATAAAAAGCTAAGAAGTTGCCTTATTTGCCTACATAGTCATGAATCTGTAAAGATCCTGAGTACCACCATCTCTGAAGATCTACCCTGGAGCCAGCATATTGAGGCAATTAAAAAGAAAGCACACCAGCAGCTATATTTCATTAGAAGTTTGAGGAGATTTGGTACGTCACCAAAGACTCTCACAAATTTCTACAGATTGAGAGCATTTGAACTAGTTGCTTCGCCATCTCGTACGGCTGGGCCGTGGCATAGGACCAGAAAAAACTGCAGAAAGTTGTAAACTCAGCCAGCTCCATCATGAGTGTTAGCCTCCTCAGCGTCAAGGACCTTCAAAAGGTGGTGCCTCAAATGAGGCAGCGTGCATGATTAAGGAGCCCTATCACCCAGGCCATGCCTTCCTTCTCATTGCTACCATCACAGGAGCCTGAAGACATAAACCGTGCTTCAGGAACAGCATCTTCTGCTCTACCATCGGATTTCTGAATGGATAATAAACCCATGTTCACTATTCTTTTGTTGCTTCTTTTTGCACTACTTATTCAATTTAATAATAACAACATAAGCCAGTGATGTTAAACGTGGTTCTGGTTCTGAAATAAATGTCAGAAATATGTAGTTATCTTTAATGAAATAGAATAAGGCAAACATCTTCATCTCAACTTTGTTTCATTCTTTGTTTCCAATTTGGAAGCTGATGCAAGATTCATCAGCACAAAGTCAACCTGACTCTGAATTTCCTCTAAAGTGTTTTGACACTAAGTTTAATAAACCATGAAGAACTCATTAATAAGTAATGACCTGCAGTGCTAACAAATAAAGCCGATTACATCAGCAAAACCCCAGAGTAAATCCAATCATATTCGATGCGATCTGATTTAACCAATTGTAAAGAATTTCCACTAACTATATGGCACAAGGTCAGTGAGCGAGCAAATAATTGTGTATTTTATTCTTAACAAAGGATTGTGTATCTTAACACATTCTTCTTTAAATGCAGTTTGAAATAAAAATCATGGGTTTAAAATCAGCATCTCCTGCAATCCTTGTTTTAAGCTGTAACAATCTTAATGCATGAATATTTCAAAAAGACCCAGTCACAAATATTGAATTGTTTCAAATCAAGCTTGAGTTACTCTGCGTTCAAACCCTTTTCAAGTATTGTTATCATGCTCCAGTGTATATGTGCATTTAATGATAAAGAGCATGGTATTTCCATCCTTAAGAAACATCTTAAAGTTAATTTACTACCAGTTAAGCTCTCCTTTAATGAGAACATTTCAGCAGTAATTGCTTTTCCCTGCCCACAACTCTCCTGACGGATGACACTCACTACATTAACATTCCAAATCCAGATTTTCATTTGCAGAACTGCACCAAGTAATAATTCAGCCAATCTCAGAATAGCTTATTTATTTTTGTATTGGACTAGTCTCCTCACTTCTCTGGCTATTTCTACACTGATTGTGCCTGGAAACTGCCAGAAACGTGAGAAGATGTGGGGTTGATTGCTTAAATTGCAAAAAAAATGATATATTTTGTCATTACAATGTAGCTCAACCAGCTACTTTGTAATGGATAGCAGGAGGTGGGCACATAGGATCTGGACCATGCTGGCACGTCAAGGTTAGAGAGTAAATAATGGACACTTAAATTTCACACTGCAGAATAGATTTCACAGAACTTCGAACTAAACCAACTTTGTGCATTATGCATTATGCACTAAAGGTAGCCTAAAGTCACAATGTTTCAATGCTTTTTTAAAAATGGACATTTTTACAATTTGAAAGTGACAGCAAGGCATGTACATTTGCGCTATTCAGAGGCTGATGTTAACTTTCATTGCTGTGGGCAAAACTAGAAGGCCAGGTCTCTCTTGTATTCGGTTATGTTTTCCTTTAGAATCTATTTTAGAAGCAATCTCATTGCCTATTGGTGAAAGCTAAAATCGAATTCTTAATGTGCAGGAGCTCTCTGCATCCTTAATGCAGAAATTCTCCCTCACCTGAGGCAGATGCAGGGAAGCTTATTCCTCTGGGAGCTAGACACCACATATAGAAACTGGGGGGCGGTGGGGGGGGAGTTGATTTTGTCAGGAGATACAGGCAGTGAGATGGAGAGTTGTTTGAGCAACCTTGTGACATCAGCTTATATCCAGGCTTTGTTAACTCTGGGGACTGACCTGTTTTACTTCAGCAACATGCACAAAACGTTAAAGGAACTCAGCAAGTCAGGCAGCATCAGGGAGGAATTGAGGATTATCAGTCAACATTTCAGGCCAAGACCTTTCACCTTGTCCTGATGAAGAGACTGATACAGTACCTCAGAACGTGCTGATGTGTCGACTGCAGCTGATTGGTGGCTTCTTGTAGAGTCTTTGACCAGCCACCAGCATGATCATGATGAAAGCACTTTCACTCAGAGGCCATTTTAATATTTACCTCCTGTACCTAATAAGACGGCACGGAGTGTATATTCAATGCTTCTATTTAATATTGTGTCCATGGTCTTCTGCTGCTGTAGCCCACCCACTTCAAGGTTCAACACGTTGTATGTTCAGAGATGCTCTTCCGCATGCCACTGCTGTAATGCATGAGTTAATGTCGCTTTCCTCTCAGCTTGAACCAGCCTGGCCGTTCTCCTCTGTCTTCTCTCATTAACAAGGTATTTTCTCCAAAAGGACTGCCACTCACTGGATGCTTTTTTCTCATTTTGCACTATTCTCTTTAAACTCTAGAGGGTGTTATGCGGAGATCTCCAGGAGATCAGCATTTACTGAGACACTCAAACCACCGCGTCTGGCACCAATATTCGTTCCACGGTCAAAGTCACTTAGATCACATTTCTTCCCTATTCTGATATTTGGTCTGAACAACCGCTGAATCTCTTCATCGTGCTGCGTGCTTTTATGCTTTGAGTTGCTGATTAGATATTTGCAATAATGAGCAGCTGTACAGGAGAGTAGATTAAACACTTTTAGTTTTCTATTTCAACCTTGATTGCTTTTACGCAATTTTGTCATCTTAGGCACCTAGCTTGGTCAATGGTTAAAATACTGTAGCACTCTTAATGGCATCATTTGTATATTCTATGAGGGTTTTCACTGAGCCACCTGCATTTGAAGGATATTAAGATATCCAAACTGAATCAGAAGCATGCTGAGGTAGAGAAGCAACTGATAGAAAATTGCTTGTGTTAATAGAGAATAACTTTATGTCAAGGCCATGTTCATCTGCTCGAGTTCTTCACCACCCATCCCCTATCTCTTTCCTTTGCTGTACATTTACATCGACAGAAATCACACGAAGGGCAAATCCCACTAATTACCCTCATGCCCTTAATAACACCCCAAAGTCTACTCCAAATAACTTTCTACCACACTCTCTTTCCCTTTGGATATTTATATGAAGGACATTCATTCACTGGTGTCAAAATGGCTGTTGTCATGCACCTAGTGTGATAGTGTAGTGGGTAGCGCTTGTCACTCTCACTTTCACTGATGGCTAGCAGTCTTGTGAAAAGGAGAGCTGAATGTGTATGTCTCTCTTCACCAGTACCTGGCCTTTCCAACAGCAAGCCTCACGTAGTGCCTTCTCACTGGTGACACATGGAGAATGAACTCTTTTTCGATTCAGGCTGTCCCACAGAGGATGGGGAGGAGGTCTGACCCTGCACACATAGCATGCAGGCCCTCTGACATATGGACACACCCTGTTGCTCGTGAACCAGATCCCCAGCTATGGGTAAATAGCAACATGTAAAATGCTTAAGGAGCTCAGTGCATTATGGGGCATCTTTGGAGGGAGATGGAAAGTTGATGTTTCAAGTCCAGACCCTTTATCAGGAATGGAAAGAAAGAAGGAAGGTAGTCAATATGTGATGGCACTGGGTTCACTGTCAGCAAAACTATAAGCTCAAAAAAGGGTTTTAAGCCCTGTCCCATAGAGGTATCTATGGGTTAATTTTAGGAGTGAGATAGATTTTTACATAGTAAGGAAATTAAGGGTTATGGGGAAAAGGCAGGTAGATGCAGCTGAGTTTATGGACAGATCAGCCAGGATCTTATTGAATGGCAGGGCAGGCTCGATGGGCCGGATATCCTACTCCTGCTCCTATTTCCTATGTTCTTATGTACCCTCACAATAGGGAAATTATACTGTATCCACCTACTCTTCAAAAACCAGCTTATTTCCCTGTCTAGTCTTTGTGGAGTGCTCTAGCTGCCAATATCCACTATTTACGTGATGAGTCCCCCCCCCACCCCCTTACCAAAGAAGAGATACATCAGCTAACTAATTCATTTAAACATAGTCTATTTTAGCTTTAATGTTACTTGTCTAAATTTAGATGAAGAGTTCTTAACACATTTAAAACTCACAAAGGATTGCTGATTTATAAAGGATTTCCAAATTACAAAAGATCTATAAACTACAAGAGATTTCCAAACTCAAGTGTAATTCTTATGAACTAAAAGAACATACCAATGAGTTGCAGATGAAGGTTGAGTAATGTCTAGTTCTTCTTTCTGATCCCGCCTTTCTCTCGTTCTCCTTGTGATTTCTAACAGTCCCCAATGCTTTCTGACATTTAAACTGTTTTGCTACTAGTTGATATTAGCTGCATATGAAGTTTGTAGATCAGAACCAGAAGCAGGTTTAATGCTTACAAAAAACAAGAATTTCAGGATCTATATTGTATACATTTTCCAATATTAAATGGAACTATTGAATTATTGAGCTCTCTGAGAACACAAAAATCTCAACTATTGATTCAGCAACTATACCTGTGAACATGTTTGATGTACTAAGTGACAAGATCAGGCTGGTCTGCAAGCTTCCTAGAACTCAGTCATAATTGTATAAATAACTTAGCTAGGGCTGTCTAGTTTGATGCATCCCAATTGACATAACCCCGTTGTCTAACTTTGATTATTCATAGGCCTACAGGACCTCACTATTTACTTGTTTGCAACAAGAAGCTGAGCAAGGAATATTGGTTTGAAGTTTAACATTGTTAAAAACAACTCTGACCCTTTGGAAAAGTCATGCTGCTGAGCTAGAAAGCTGAGGTTAGCAAAAAAACCCCTTGGGCCCTGGGAAGTGAATGTCCTTCAGAATATAAAAAGGTTGGAGCTAGGGGTACTGCAAGAGCTGGCGGATGATAGGTGGATGCAGGTGAGGAGGATGATAAGCAGGTGAGAGAATGGAAGAATAGGGAAAATGTATGAGGCTTGGAGGTGATAGGTGGTAGCAAAAGATTGAGGTGGAGAATAAATACACGGCTGATGAATTGGAGCAGGGGGCAAGGAGTTAGACCCCTGCGTCATTGGGACCTCTTTGGAGGCAGTTGTGACCTGTGCAAAAAGGACGGGTTGCACTTGAATCCCAGGGGGATCAACATCCTGGTGGGGAGGTTTGCTAAGGCCTTTGGGGAGAGTTTAAATTAGAATTGTTGGGGGGTGGGAACAGAACTGAAGAGACTGGGGAAGAGGAGGTTAGCTCACAAATAGAGAAAGCTTGTTGACAGTGCGAGAGGGAGGGTAGCGAAGGGATGCGCTTAGACCAAAGGCTTGAGATGTGTCTATTTTAATGCAAGGAGTGTTGTGAACAAAGTGAATGAGCTTAGAGTGTGGATCAGTACTTGGATATATGATGTGGTGGCCATTACAGAGACTTGGATGGCTCAGGGACAGGAATCGTTACTTCAAGTGCCGGGTTTTAGATGTTTCAGAAAGAACAGGGAGGGAGGCAAAAAAGGTGGGGGCGTGGCACTTTTGATCAGAGATAATGTCACGGCTGCAGAAAAGGTGGATGCCATAGAGGGATTGTTTACGGAGTCTCTGTGGTTGGAGGTTAGGAACAGGAAGGGGTCAATAACTTTAATGGGTGTTTTTTATAGGCTCCTTAATAGTAACAGGGATATCGAGGAGCAAAAAGGGAAACAGATCTTGGAAAGGTGTAATAATAATGGAGTTCTCATGATGGGAGATTTTAAATTCCCAAATATGGATTGGCATCTCCCTAGAGCAAGGGGTTTAGATGGGCTGGAGTTTGTTAGGTGTGTTCAGGAAGGTTTCTTGACACAATATGTAGATAAGCCTACAAGAGGAGATGCTGTACTTGATTTGGTATTAGGAAATGAACCTGGTCAAGTGTCAGTTCTCTCAATGGGAGAGCATTTTGGAGATCGTGATCATAATTCTATCTCCTTTACAATAGCATTGGAGAGAGATAGGAACAGACAAGTTAGAAAGGTGTTTAATTGGAGTAAGAGGAACTATGACGCTATGAGGCAGGAAATTGAATGCTTAAATTGGAAACAGATGTTCTCAGGGAAAAGTATGAAAGAAATGTGGCAAATATTCAGGGGTTATTTGTGTTGAGTTCTGTATAGGTACGTTCCAATGAAACAGGGAAGTTATGGTAGGTATGGTGGTATACAAAGGCTGTAATAAATCTAGTCAAGAAGAAAAGAAAAGCTTACAAAAGGTTCAGAGAGCTAGGTAATGTTAGATATCTAGAAGATTATAAAGCTAACAGGAAAGAGTTTATGAAGGAAATCAGCAGAGCCAGAAGGTGCCATGAGAAAGCCTTGGTGGGCAGGATTAAGGAAAACCCCAAGGCATTCTACAAGTTTGTGAAGAGCAAGAGGATAGGACATGAAAGTATAGGACCTATCAAGTGTGACAATAGGAAAATGTGTATGGAACCAGAGGAAATAGCAGAGGTACTTAATGAATACTTTACTTCAGTATTCACTATGGAAAAAGATCTTGGTAATTGTAGTGATGACTCGAAATAGATTGAAAAGCTTAAGCATGTAGATATTAAAAAAGAGAATGTGCTGGGGCTTTTGGAAAGCATCAAATTGGATAAGTCATGGGACTGGACGAAATACACCCCAGGCTTCTGTGGGAGACGAGGGAGATGAGGGAGGCGATTGCTGAACATCTGGTGATGATCTTTGCATCATCAATGGGGACAGGAGAGCTTCCGGAGGATTGGAGGGTTGTAGATGTTGTTCCTTTATTCAAGAAAGGGAGTAGAGATAGCACAGGAAATTATAGACCTGTGAGTCTTACCTCAGTGGTTGGTAAGTTGATGGAGAAGATCCTGAGAGGCAGGATTTATCATTTGAAGAGGTATAATATGATTAGGAGAAGTAGTCAGCATGGCTTTGTCAAAGGCAGGTCGTGCCTTATGAGCCTGATTGAATTTTTTGAGGATGTCACTAAACACATTGATGAAGGAAGGGCAGTAGGTGTATGGATTTCAGCAAGGCATTTGATAAGGTACCCCATGCAAGGCTTACTGATAAAGTAAGGAGGCATGGGATCCAAGGGGACATTGCTTTGTTGATCCAGAACTGGCTTGCCCACAGAAGGCAAAGAGTGGTTGTAGATGGGATATATTCTGCATGGGGGTCAGTCTCCAGTGGGGTGCCTCAGGGATCTGTTCTGGGATCCTTACTCTTCATGATTTTTACAAATGACCTGGATGAGGAAGTGGAGGAATAAGTTTGCTGATGACACTAAGTTTGGAGGTGTTGTGGATAGTGTGGAGGGCTGTCAGAGGTTACAGCGGGACATTGGTAGGATGCTAAAATGTGCTGTGAAGAGGCAGATAGAGTTCAATCTAGATAAGTGTGAAGTGGTTCCTTTTGGTAGGTCAAATATGATGGCAGAATATAGCATTAGTGGTAAGACTCGGCAGTGTGGAAGATCAGACAGATCTTGAGGTCTGAGTCCATATGACGCTCAAAGCAGCTGTGCAGGTACACTCTGTGGTTAAGAAGCCCTATGGTGTATTGGCCTTCATCAATCATGGGATTGAGTTTAGGAGCTGAGAGGTAATGTTGCAGCTATATAGGACCCTGATCAGACCCCACTTGGAGTACTGTGCTCAGTTCTGGTCACCTCACTACAGGAAGGATGTGGAAGCCATAGAAAGGGTGCAAAGGAGATTTACAAGGATGTTGCCTGGATTGGGGAGCATGCCTTATGAGAATAGGTTGAGTGAACTTGGCCTTTTCTCCTTGGAGCGACGGAGGATGAGAGGTGACCTGATAGAGGTGTACAAGATGATGAGAGGCATTGATCATATGGATAGAAGCTTTTTCTCAGAGCTGAAATGGTTGCCACAAGAGGAAACAGGTTTAAAGTGCTGGGGAGTAGGTACTGAGGAGATATCAGGGGTAAGTTTTTTTACTCAGAGTGGTGAGTACGTGGAATGGGCTGCTGGCAACAGTGGTGGAGGCGGATATGATAGGGTCTTTTAAGAGACTTTTGGATAGGTACATGGAGCTTAATAAAATAGAGGGATATAGGTAAGGCTAATAATTTCTAAGGTAGGGACATGTTTGGCACAACTTTGTGGGCTGAAAGGCCTGTATCATGCTGTAGGTTTGCTTTGTTTCTATGTTTCTATGATAAAGAGCTGAATACGACTGAATCGGATAGGATAGGAATAAAAGGAATGTGGAATAAAAGGAAGGAAACCAGAAGGAGGAACATATGGTTGACAGGCAGCAAGAAGGTGGGCGTCTCCATTAAGTTGTTCTTTATTGAGTCATGTTTTTGTTCTTACTAACTACTTAGGAGTGGCATCCATCTTTCAGTCCTGTGATTACTCTTTGCAGGCAGTTCTTGATTTATAAACTTTTGAACTATGTTGTAATTGACACTTGGGAGTTAGTGTCTTTGATTTAGAAAGCTATTTTTCAGTAGAGGGAATAATGTGCGTCTCCTTGCATTTCCATTACTGTACGCAGTATCCCAGCCCTTTTAGTTTACAAAATTTTGCTTTACAAGTCATTTCCACAGGGGTTTCATTTCATAAGATGAGGAATAGTTGCAATGCAATGTATTATTTTAAATCAAATTAATATTTCATAAAATATACCATGTGCACTTAGTATGCTGGCTAATAACTTTGGATTAAGTTTCAACGTACATTCGAAAACACTCGAAGGAAGTGAATTGGTGATTTTTACAAAGGGGCAGACAGCAAAATAATGATGGTAATATTCCACTGCCAGTGTAAGTGGTGGATACAGGTTCAATTTTGACATTTAAGAGAAATTTTGATATGTATTTTGAATGGAGGGGTATGGAGGGTTATGGCGCAGGTACAGATCAATGCAACTAGGCAGCATAATAGCTTAGCATAAAATAGACGGGCCAAAGAACCTGTTTCTGTGCTGTAGTGTTCTATGACTCGATATGAAAGCGAGGACTTAGAGGACACCAAACCCATCAGAGTAGTTATAGACTGGGTTTTGATAGGAGAACTTAAAATGTCCAAGAAGCCATGAATATCGACTGACTTCAGACTGCCCACTCTGCACAGGACTTGCTAATTAACAAGCTTACAAAGTTAATGCTTGCAGTTTAGTCACATTTGTTTATTGAGATATGGCACGGAATAGATTGCTGCACCACCCAGCAACTCCTGATTGAACCCTAGCCTAATCACGGAACGGTTTGTAATGACCAATTAACCTACCAACTGGAGCACCCAGACAAAAGCCTCATGGTCACGTACAAACTCCTTACAGGCAGTGGTGGGAATTGAACCCTGGTAGTCTATACTGTAAATTGTGCTACTATGCCACCACAATTCTTGTGTTTATGGACTGCTACATAGAATTTGCTAACTAACAAGTATACAGAGTTAATGCTTGGAGTTTTGTCACACATAAATTTTCTGCCTAAGTTTCTGTCTGTATTGATTCTCTTTAAATAGTAGCTGAGAGAGACAGTGAAAAAAAAACATCCAGGACATTGAGGGGAAAGATAACAGCAAAATGCTAATTATTGTCATCAGTGTACTGGAAACAGCACTACCTCCAGTTGGAGATAATTGTGATTGACTTTGTGCAGATGCCAAAGATTAATATAATTGAGCTCTGTGAACTGTAAGGTAATTTGGCTAAATCAGAAAAGCAACCTGGAAAAGTAGCAATAACTGGCTAGGAAATGGCTGACATTTAAAGATACATTACAATCATTATATTTGCATTAAATTCCTATATAAAATACCTCCACAAGAGATGACAAATCGAAATGCAAATCACTGCCATGAATAGAAGAACTTGCTTAAATGAGGTCAGACAATTTTTAATGTTGCACAAAGCTAATTTGTAGAAAGCAGTTGGCATGCATCCACGTGCCTTAATTGCGACGTGAAAGTAAGCAGCTTTGTAGGGACTGCAGTTCTAAAACGAGAATCGACCTTTGCAGCTTAGCAGTGGCTAAAAAATAACTGCTGGTGATGCTTTCGGCCTTCCTGTGATTAGATTTCAAAAACTAGGGTAAAGACCTGCTGGGAGCATATTAGAGGATCAATATAATCCTCAGTCCAAATTAAACACATTTTGTTCATGACTGCTTTCCCTTAAGGACACCTGTGTACTGTTACAGAATGTGTTTAATGTCGATCAATAACAAGGTATCTCATGCATTATTTGGGTTCAGAAAGAATTCCTCCAGAATAGATTTGGAATTGTTTATTCTGATTTAATTATTAAGTTTTAACCTGGATCTGTCTGTTAGACACACTCCAAAGATGAACGTGTTGGCGTGCTTAATTCCCCCTGACTAGATAATGCAAATTCATTCAGTAAAGTATGATTTTAACTAGGTCACATTACTTAATCCTTCTGGGACTCTGATAACAACCATTCATCCATCACTTTATCACACACAAGTAGATTCCCTATAAGAACTTTCACCTGGTGTGTTTAAGGAGTGATCGGATTAGCAAGGAAAGCCTTAACCCTTTCCAGCTTGCATTTCTTACATTAGCAAAAAGCAAATTGCTGAACATCAAAGGTTCAGAGGTTCATTTAGTATCAAAGTATTTATGCAGTTTACAATTCTGAGATTCATCTTCTCCAGAGGGCCATGAAATAAAGAAAACTATGGAGGTTGTTCACAGAAAAACATCAAACCAACCCC
Source organism: Hypanus sabinus (assembly GCF_030144855.1). Taxonomy (NCBI): domain Eukaryota; kingdom Metazoa; phylum Chordata; class Chondrichthyes; order Myliobatiformes; family Dasyatidae; genus Hypanus; species Hypanus sabinus. The sequence continues at coordinate 14,754,809 of NC_082715.1, read as the reverse complement.
CCACACACAGAGAAAAACTTACAAGTTGCCCCAAATTTAAATTGCATTAGCAACAGGAGTATCGACTCTACCAGTTAACAAAATTTGCCAGTCGTGATGCACTGTAGCATGAAATACATATTTCTGAAAGAGAATTTGTGATGAGAATGCTTAGCGGGAAAGGAGAGAAGAGAGACTATCCAGGATGTGTTGGGTTGTTGATTATGCTGGCTGCTGTGCTGAGGAAAGGAGATGTACAGACAGAGCCCATAGAGGTTCCTGCGGTGAGCTGAGCTGCATCCACAACTCTCTGAAACTGGGACCACTTTCGGCCCTCAAGAGGCATCCCCAGGAAATGGAATCTATGAGAAAAGGGAGATTGGAACCTGGTGTGAAGCCCAGCCCTGTCTGTCAGTGCCTACTGTTGTGTCCAGAACTAGATTGATAGAACATTGAACATAGAAGAATATAGCACAGGAACAGGCCATTCGCCCAACAATGCTGTTCTGGACCAGCTAAAAAGTAGATCAAAAACATCCAAACACGAATCCCTCTTACCTACGGCATGTCCATATCCCTCCATCTTCCTCACATCCATGTGCCTATCCAAATGTTTCTTAAAAGCCTCTAATATATTTGCCTCTGCCATCATTCCAGGAAGTGCATTCCAGGCATCCATAACTCATTGAATAATAAACCTACCCTTCACATCCCCTTTGAACCTACCCTCTCTCACCTTCAATGAATGTCTCTGGTTGTAGGCATTTCAACCCTGGGACACAGATATTCCCTGTCTACTCTATCTATGCCTCTTATCATTTTATAAACCTCCATCAGATCTCCCCTCAACTTTCAGTACTTCAGAGAAAACAACCCAAGTTTATCTGGCCTGTTCTGATAGCACATGCCCTCTAAACCAGGCAGCATCCTGGTGAACTTCTTCTACACCCTCTCCAAAGCCTCAACTAGAACTGACTGCAATTGCTCAGCAATTGCTGCTTGCATTCTTATTGAAATGAGGTTTATCTCTGTGGGTAGAACGGCTACCTGTGAAGCTGTCACTGGGCAGGCTCAGTGAGACCAGGCCGTTGCTGGGGGCTGACAGCACTTGCTCTGTGTGTGGACAGACTGCCCAGATTGAAGAGAAGGCTTAGCTTTATTTGTCACACATACAGTGAAAAGCATCATTTACATCACCTCAAATCAGTGGGAATTGTGCTGGCCAGCCCACACAAGTTACCAAGCTTCAGAAGCCAACTTAGCATGCCCACAGCACACCTGTAAATCTTTGGAATATGGGGGCACCGAGAGGAAACCCACGCAGTCACGGGGGGAATATACAAACTCCTTACGGCAATGTGGAAATTGAACCCCTAGTGGTAAAAACTAGTGTAAAGCGCAGAGCTAACCACTACGCTACTGTCTTGTCCTATGATCCTACGCTCTCTCCCACCAATGCCAGCTGGCATCGCACCACCTTTTTATCATAGCTATAGCAGTGAAACAGGCCATTTGGCCCATCAATACCATGCTGAACATCAACCATCCATTAATGACTGTAATCAGCCCACAGATTCCTCCATCATAGCAAGTGTGATGGTAGCCAGCGGCTGGAGGGCAGACGCTTGCAGAAGCTTCCTGACACAACAGGGTGCATTCATAGCTGATGTAAGGTCAAGTTGAAGTTCATTTTCATGGGTATACTTATCAAAGCCATGAAAATTAGCTTTCTGCAGAAACAACACAATTTATTGTAAACGTAACTAACATAAATGACATAAACTTAACATAAATTATCCAGAGATCACAAAACAAAATAAATAAAAATAAATATATCTACACTGGTGCTCTGGTGATATTGATACGTATCTGTTCTAGAGTCCTTAAGTCGAGACCTTAAGTCTTATCAGTATTCTCATGTTAGAGGAATTAAATTGCATCAACCTAGAGTTCAAAGACTAATTTAATTTAATTACTTTAGAGTCATAGAGTCACAGAAAACTACAGCTCTAAAACAGTTCTTTCAACCCATCTCGTCTGCGCCAAACTACTTAAACCGCCTGCTCCCATCAACCTGTACCAGGACCATAGCCCTCCATACCCCTACCAGCCATATTCCATTCCAAACTTCCCTTAAATGTTGAAATTGACCTTGCATGCACCACTTGAGCTGGTAGCTCGTTCTGCACTCTCACCACCCTCTGAGTGAAGAAGCTTCCCTTCATGTTCCCCTTAAACTTTTCACCTTCCACCCTTAACCTATGACCTCTTGTTGCAGTCTCACCAAACCTCAGTGGACAAATCATGCTTGCATTTACCTTATCTACACCCTTCATAATTTTATAAACAGTACCTCTATCAAATCTCCCCTCAATCTTCTATGTTTTAGGGGAGGAGTTTCCATCCTTTTTTATGCCAAGGACTAACACTATTAAGCAAAGGAATAAAGTTCTGAACTATTCAATCTTTCTTTATAACTCAAGTCTTCCAGTTGCAGCAATGTCCTTGTAAATTTTTTCTGTACTCTTACAATCTTATTTTCAAGATTCGAGATTCATTTATTATCAAAAAATGTTTAAATTATACAACCTTGAGATTTTCTTGCTCACAGGGAGCCACTAAACAAGAAACCCAAAAGAACCCAATTAAAAAAAAGAATTAAAACTGAAAAAAATAAAAGACCAACACTCGATGCACAAGAGAAAAAGAAATACACATCGTGCAAACAATTGAAGTGAACATCAGCATTCTGAATCAAAATTGAGTCCTCAGATCGGAACCCTGCAGCAGCCTGGAGTAGGCCCAAAGCCTCACTTATCAGTTCATCTATTAGCAGGCACTGAGCAGAGCCGCTGGGGCAGGCTTCATAGGCTCAGCGCCGTGGAAATGACCATCGCAGAGAAGCAGTGAAATTGGCTCTTACCTTGGATCCCAACACCCTGTTCTTTTCAGTCTATCTGGGCCAACACTTAAATTGACCCAATGCCGAAACTGCAAATGGCACCGGCACCCGGGAAAGAGGAGTAAACGTTGTGGAGAACGAGCAAAATCCGCTCTTGCCTCCAATCTGGGTTGGTGTTTAAATTGTCTTAACAGTGTATTGTACCTTGCACTAGGACCCAGGCACTGGGCTCAGACCATGCTGCCCAGCTACTTGCTCCGATTCTGTCGCCCACCCTGAAGTTGCTCTCTAGCTCTTCAGATCAGCTTGATGCCCAGACTGATCCAACCTCACAGCCGGTCCGGCTGCATGGGTATTGGAACTCTATCTGCAATGGTTCTGTAGCACACCTTCTGGTCTCGTATCCCGAAGTTGCATCGCCATCACTTACCCCTTCACTGTTTGCAGCAATAATTTAACACAATTGACTGTTGTAATGGTGCTTTTAGTGAAGTTTTTCATCAGATTACTTACTAGAAGCTGGTGCACATGATTGCCAGCGCTATCTTAACCAAAAGTTTTCATCTTTACGGGAGGTAGGTGACCAAAACTGCACACATTACTCCAAATTAGGTCTCATAAACGTCTTATGCAATTTCAACATAACATCCCAATTCTTGTACTCTGTACTTTGATTTATGAAGGCCAATGTGCCAATGTGCCAACAGCGTTCTTTAAAATCTTATCTACCTGTGATGCAGTCCATTTTACGAAGGGCTTTAGTTGTCAATAATGGCTATTCCAAAAGCGTTCTGATACAAGGCCCCAATGCACAGGAACACAAAGAGGGTTGTAGACTTAGCCAGCTCCATCATGAGCCCAGCCCTCCCTATCGCCGAGGACATCTTCAAAAGGCGGTGCCTCAAAGAGGTGACATCCATCATGAAGGACGCTTGGCATCCGAGAACATGCTGTCTTCTCATTAATACCATCAGAGGGGAGGTGCAGGAGCCTGAACACTCACACTCAAAGATTCAGGAATAACATCTTCCCCTCCACCATCAGATTTCTGAACTTTTGAGCACTATCTCATTATTCCTATTTTTTACATTGTTTATTCACTTTCGCAATCTATAGTGATATTATATCTTTGCCGGGTTCCTCTGCCGTAAAACAACAAATTTAACACTATAGAAGTCACTGATAATAGATCTGATTCTGATATCTGTTTCTTCTGCTGATAAGCATTTGAATCCCTGGACAGTGACTTGCCAACAAACTGAGACTAGCACTGCAGTGCCTCGCGCCACTATATGTACATACAGTCAATCCATGTCATGACAGGAAAAAATTAGTGGTGAATGGTGGGGGGTAGTGAGGTGGGTTGGTGGGTGTAGTCGGGTGAGTTAGTGGAGATCTGCAGTGCAAAATCTCTCTGCCGTATGTGAAACCTTACATCAGTGACCACACTTCAAAAATAGCTTGCTGTCTTTAGCGCATCTTGAGATGTTCCAGGGCAGTAAGGAAAGCCATTGAAATGCAAAACTTTCCTTTCTCTTTAAACTTATTTGAAGTAAAATAAATCTATCTGGCATAAGAGCAAAGCACAGAATGCTGCGAGAAGCAAAAGTCGGGGGGAGATAGATTAAGTGGAGGAGAAATGAAGGCGAAGAGAAATAAATAAAGCTGAATTTATGAATTGATGTTATTTAAGTGTCCTCAAAATTTACAACTTTTTATTTACTTTATTTTTTATTTTATTTAGCCATTCAGTACAGTGTAGACCCTTGGAGCCATGCTGCCCCAACAACACATAACAAACCCGATTCACCTCGTCTTAATCAGGGAACAATTTACAATGACCAATTAACCTATCTGGTATGTGCCTGGACTGTGGGAGGAAACTAGTGGGCCTGGAGAAAACGCACACATTCCAGGGGGAGAATGTGCAGAAACTCCTTACAGAACAGCGGCGGAATTGTACTCAGAACTCCAGAAAGCTCTGAGCTGGAATAGCATTGCACTAACCATTACGTTACAAGAGCCTTCACACTCGCAACAGGTAATTCATAGTGGCAGCAATACATTTATTATCATTTGTCATATAGTTTTCCTTCACCCCTCCTAGCTATGAGAACGCACAGGACTACCCAACTCAAAGCAGCCACCTGGGCTCTCTGACATTTGACGTTGGGCTGGCCAATGCACTTGGAGCTTTGTGCTACCATGAGTCATTTCATTTTTGTACTTGAGTTACATTTGTTACAAATGATTTAGCTTCCTGTGAAAAGTTTAAAGAACAATTAAGTGGGCAAATATCACAAATTTAATTTAATATCTCTGATGTCTTCTTCAGTCACGTAATGCAAGTGACTTAATTCTATAGGTCCTGATGAAGAGTCTCATCCGGGAATGCTGGAAGTTTATTCCCCCCCATAGGTGCTGCCTGACCTGCTGCGTTCCTCCAACATTTTGTGTGTGTTGCTTGAGAATTTCAGGATCTGCAAGTTCTCTTGTGTTTACTGTTAGTTCTACTCCTGGTTACATGTTCACCCCAGTTAACATCAGACTTGGGTTCCTGAAAGTTCAGACTAAATTTATTATCAAAGAACATACATGTGTCACCATAGACAACCTTGAACTTCATTTTCTTGTGGGCATACTCCATAAATCTAATAACCATAATAGAATCAATGAAAGACGGTACGAAAGGGGTGGACAACCAGAACCAGTGTGCAAAAGACAATAAAACAAGAAAGAATAATAATAATTAAATAAATAAACAATAAATATCGAGAACGTGAGATGAAGAATCCTTGGAAATGAGTCCATTGGTTATGAGAACAGTTCAGTGATGTGGCAAGTGAAGTTGAGTGAAGTTATAAAAACACAAAATGCTGGCAGAACTCAGCAGGCCAGACAGCATCTATGGGAGGAGGTAGTGATGATGTTTCAGGCCAAAACCTCCAGCAGTCCTCCAGCAGTGGCGGGATCTCCCTGTGGCCACACACTTCAATTCCACAGACCACTCCCACTCCGACATGTCTGTCCATGGCCTCCTCTACCGTCAAGATGAGGCCACACGCAGGTCGATGGAGCAACACCTTATCTCCCACCTAGGTAGCCTCCTTCCTGCCGGCATGAACATCCAACTCACTGACCTCCGTTGATACCCCTGCCCCCCCCCCCTTACCCCATCCCTATCTATAATTTTGGTCTGGTTCTCTTTCTCTCTTTTTTTCCCCCTCACTATAATCTCCCCGCAGCCCTACCTTTCTTTCTCTTTTATTTCCCATAATTCTCCACCTTCCCCCAGTCCATTTCCCTTCAGCCTATCACTTCCCAGCTCTCTACTTTATCCCTCCCCCCACTTCTTATCCCCCCTCGACCATCCCATGTTACTTCTGATGAAGAGTTTTGGCCCGAAACTTCATCACTACCTCCTCCCATAGATGCTGTCTGGCCTGCTGAGTTCTGCCAGCATTTTGTGTTTTTATTTATTTCCAGCACTTGCAGAGTCACTCGTGTTGCCTTTGAGTGAAGTTATCCTCTTTGTTTCAAAAGCCTGATGACTTTGGGGTAATAACTGCTCCTGAACCTGTTGGTGCAGGTCCTGATGCTCCTGTACCTTCTTCCAGATGGCTGCAGTGAGAAGAGAGCACGACCTGGACAATGGGGGTCCCTGATGATAGATGCTGCTTTCCTGCAACAACAATCTATGTGGATGTGCTCAAAGGTGGGGAGGGCTTTACCCGTGAAGGACTGTTGGTAACCCGAACAGATTGCAAATCAGAAATGTGGCAGCAGATTGAGTTCCGACACTGCAGCCCCACAGGAATCGACAATTTATTCTATCTGTCACCCAAATGCTCACCCATATGTACCAGCTGTGCATGGAAGGACCTGTATTATCTTTATAACCTTTCTGTCCACACAGGTTAAGATGATTATTCTGTATTCTTCTCATCCTCTTTGTTGTATTCAGCTCCACTTCTCTTTTTTAATACTTTTTTCTTTATATGTCATCGACATACAGTCAGTGTTAGGTGTCTCATACATAATAAAGGTGGCTTCTGAGTGTATGTTCTGGGTCTTCTGCTATTGTAGCCCATCTACTTCAAGGTTCGACATGTTGTGCATTCAGATGTGCTCTTCTGCCACCACTATAGTAAAGCGTGGCTATTTGAGTTACTATTGCCTTCCTGTCAGCTTGAATCAGTCTGGCCAGTCTCCTTTGACCTCTCTCATTTACAAGGGGTTTGCCACTCACTCACGTTTTTTTTTTCTTGTTTTTTGCTCCGTTCTCTGTAATCTCGAGAGGCTGTTGCATACGAAAATCCCAGGACATCAGCATAGCAGTTTCTGAGATACCCACACCACCCCATCTGGCACCAACAATTTTTCCACTGGCAAAGTCAATTAGTTCACATTTCTTCCTTGTTCTCATCTTTGGTCTGAACAACAACTGAAGCTGTTAACTATGCCTACACGTTGAGTAGGCAAACGTTGAGTAGCTGCTAAATTGATATTTGCATTAATGAGTGCATACCTAATAAAGTGGCCGCTGAGTGTACATAACAGGGTGGAGATTCAGGGCTGCCAAGCAAAGGAGGAAGTCCCAGATTGTTACACAACTCTTAGCTATTGACAGGACTGCTTTTATCTGCTATTCTAAAATAAAAGTAGAAGAGTTTTATTTATTATCAAAGTACATAGTTTATATGTCAACTTGAGATTCATTTTCTTGCAGGTATTCACAGTAGAACAAAGAAGTACAATAAAATAAATAAAGCACTACTCCCAAGAAACTGACACACAACCAATGGGTAAAAGAAGACAAACTGAGCAAATAAAATAAATATATACTACTGAAGAACATGAGTTGTGACGACTTGAAAGTGCGTCCATGGGTTGTGGAATCAGTTCAGAGTTGAGGTGATTGAAGTTACTTATGCTGGAGTCTGGTGGATGAAGCATAATAACAATTCCTGAACTTGATTGTGGAGTTAATCTGCTCAAACGTCTGCATATTTTCTTGCTTTTAGGCTGGGAAATATGCCCACTGAACCTGCACCAGTTTGGCTTGGCAGAAGTCCACTGGTTCATTGATCTTAATGAAGAAAATAGGCTGGAAGAAAGAGGAAGTACAGGCTAATTTCCTTCTTTTTAATTGAGCTGATTTAAATGTATTTGATTGCTTCCAATTGTTCCTTGGTGCTTTAAGTGCCTTTAAAATATTTTAAAAGAATTTTTGATTGCATTTGCGATTTCAAGTAGGTTTTAACCACAGATCTTCATTGCTATGCCAGCTTTGGTAGCAGGTCAGCCAAGGAGGACTGAGGCCTGCCTAGGAGTAGGTTATTCTGTGAAACAGTCCAGCAGGAGGGGCCCAGGTGAGAGTCAGCTTTGAGAGGAGAGGAAGTTATTCCCTTTATAAATGAGGCCACAGTGCAGAAGTGTAATAAAAACAACATAATTCAAACTGAAACGCCAGGGATTCTGCAGATACTGGAAATCCACACAAATGCTGAAGGAACTCAACAGGTAAGGCAGCATCTTCAAGGAAAGGAATAAAGAGATGATATTATGGACTGGGGCCCTTCATCAAGATAGGAAAAGTAGGGGGAAGATGTCACGATTTGAAAGCAGGGGAGGGGAAAGAGTACAGACCGGCAGGTGTTAGGTGAAGACTGTGGATGAGTGAGTGAGTTTGGATGAAGTGAGAACCTGGGGAGTGATAGGTGGAAGAGATAGAGAGCCAAAGAAGAAGGAAGCTAACAGGAGAGGAGAGTGGATCATGGGAAAATGGGAAGGAGGAGGGGCACCAGGCGAGGTCAAAGGCAGGTGAGGAACAGAGACAAGTTAAGAGGGAAGTCAGAATGAGGAATGGAAGAACAGAGAAGGAGGAGGGGGGAGAATATCCACTTAAGGTTTAGAAGCCTAAGAAGGAAATAAATGAAGTGTTTTAAAATCATCAAGGTCTTGAAACAACGGAGTAATGTTCATCTCCAAGAGACTGCATAGTCAGTGATTGAGCTGTCAAAGACTTAACACTGGACAGGAGAGATTAGAAGCAATTTCTTTCCTCAGGTGACGTGGAAGTGTGGAGGCTTGGCCATAGGGAATTGTTGAGGCAGAGACCACAGAAAATTGAATTAGAGAATTTCCTACTGAACATCGAGTATCTTTTGATCTCAGAATTAAAGATCAGAAGAGTATCAGTAGGACACGTGACAAAGAAAGAGTCCTTCTAAAAATTCCTTTGAAGCTGCAAACGATACTACAGCGGCTACGTTCTGCAGAAAACCCTTTAAAAATCCACCAGTGTTAAGCACCTAGCCCACAATGCTCAGGAATTGGTAAGTTCCTTTATTTGCATTTCAAGAATTCACTTGCCACACATCTCAGATCAAAGAAAATCCCTGGCTTCTGCGAATAAATCAACTTCAATGTAACTACCATCATCAGATTTTAAAAGTAAGAGCGGAAGAAACAAAGACATCTGAAAGCAAAATATTTATTAAAATGAAGCTGATGTATTTGTCATGAGCGGGATCCAATAAGCCCCTGCTGCCTTTTACCCCGTGCTTTGTGCTGAACCTAAGTCTCCGGTCAGGAAGGGCCACAGCCTTGTCAGAGAGCATTAGCATCCAAACTTACTGAACTGTATCAGACCTTCACTGCTGATGCAAGCAATGTAACTACCATCATCAACCATCTGTATCATCAACCCAGAAGGCATGTAGGTTTTGTCAAAATCAATAAACCAAGTATTTTTTTGTGCGCTTGATGCTTTTTAGCTTTGTTCTCTCAGAGCAACATAAATCACAGATCCAACCCATCTTGCCTAACAACAGTTAAGTGTATTCACTTTACTCAGAAGTGGATTATGGTGTTGCAGGTTTAAGGTATTATCTAATTTTCTCGACATTGACTGCCATTATATTGTCACTCGTTTCGGTCCGCTACCCATCTAGTGAATGGAAAATATTGCTTGCTTCTATTGAAAATTTTATGTCAGAGTGAAAATGCTGGTAGCAGTACTGAGTCCAAACAAACTCCATCAGGTTTAACACAATGGCTGATAAAACAATGAAAAGGATATCACTCCCAAGGCTGCGTAACCATTTCCAGCATCCACTATTTCAGAAACTTTATCACTTGAGTGTTTCTGTATGAATATCGATTTCTTGAACTTTCGGTAATGGCTCCCAACATTCTACTTCCCCATTTCCCTCTCTGACTTTGTCTCATTACCTGTCTATCACCTCCTTGTGGTGCCCCTTCTCATTCCCTTCTCATTCTACCCTCTCCAATCAAATTCCCCCTTCTTTCGTCCTTTAGCTCTTCTACCAATCAACTTTCCAGCCTCGTACTTCACCCTTTCCCTCTCTCTTGGTTTCACCTATCACTTACTGCCTTGTACTTCCTCCTCCTCTCACCCACTTTCTTACTCTGAATTCTCCTCTTTCTTTCCAGTCGTGAAGAAGGGTCTCAGACTGAAATATTGACTATCTACTCTTTCTCATAGATGCTGTCTGGCCTACTGAGTTCCTCTAGCATTTTGTATGTGTTATATAGATGAAGTAGTTGGATACGAAGAGGCAAGTTTTATATCACAAGCAACATTATTTACAGGACACCTGACTTCAAAGTCAAAAGTTAAAGAAAATTTATTATCAAAATACATACTGTACAGTACAGTGCAAAAGTTTTAGGCACGTACGGTATATTTAGCTAAGGTGCTGTACTATATTTGTTAATGTGGAGCGGAGAACAAGTTTGTAAATCTGGCAGGAGCAAAGGATGTTGCGAATGGCAAGGGTGGAATCCCACAAGAGGGGTATGGGACAGATGGCAAAGAAGGGGTGCCAGGAGTAGGGGTGGTGAGTGTGTAGACATACCTAGCACTGAGACACCAGGCAAGGTAAGTCATCTGATTCCAAGCAATTGGTTTATTGACCATTACAGAATGTCTCTCTGGTTCTTCCCACTTCCTCCCCTCTCTCTTCGCCTTTTCTTAACCATGATTCTCCTCTCCCTGCCCCCTTCCCACTCTCTGTCCACAATAGAGACCCATATCAGAATCAGATTTATCATCATTCACATATGTTGTGAGAAATTTGTTTCTTTTTCAGTGACAGCAGTACAGGGCAGTACATAAATTTACTTACAGTTCTGTGCAGAAGTCTTAGGCACCCAGTTATATACAAGTGCCTAAGACTTTTGTACAGTCCTGTACTGTATATGTCACCAGATACTAACCTGAGATTCATTTTCTTCCAGGCACTTACAATGAAATAAAGAAATGTGATAGAACTATACTGTATATAAACAAAGTCTAACAAACAACTAATGTGCAAAAGAAGGAAAATTGTGCAAATAAAAAAGATAAATAGTAGTAGAATCTCTTGGCTGTTGAATCATTTCAGAGTTGAGGTGAGTGAAGATAGCCATGCTGGTTCAGGAACCTAATGGTTGTAGGGTAATAACTGTTCTTGAACCTGGTGCTATGTAACCTAATGCTCCTGTGTCTCCTGCCCAATGGTTGCAGCAAGAAGAGAGCGTGGCCTGGATGCTAGCAGACCTTATTGATAGATGCTACTTACTTAGACCATAAGACCATAAGGCATAGGAGCAGAATTAAGAATTAGGCCATTTGGCCCATCAAGTCTGCTCCACCATTTCTTTATGGCTGATCCAATTTCCTCTCAGCCCAAATCTCCTGCCTTCCACCATATCCCTTCATGCCCCGACCAATCAAGAATCTATCAACCTCTGGTTAAATATATGTAAGGTCTGGGCTTGCACAGGTCCCTGTGGCAACAAATTCCACAGACCTACCACTCTTACGGCAATGCTCCTTGTAAATGTGCTCAATGGTGGGTACTTCAGTAGAATTATGGACAGGCACTTCCCAGTCAGCAGGAATGAGTGGAAGAGGATATAGTGCAGCTTGACTTTCACAGGGAAGGACTGCCGTCCATATAAGGATTTCCACTCAATGCACATTCAAAAGCTTGGACCTATGTCTTGAAATCTTGAAGAGTGCGTACCTCAAAGTGGACACACGTGGAATTGATGCTCAACAAATAGAACCAAAGTTCAAAGTTCTAATGAAATTTATAATCAAAGTAGATAGATGTCACCATATACAACCCTGAGATTCATTTTCACACGGGCATGGTCAATAAATCTATAGAATAATAATCACAGTTTCTTCAGATACATAATGTGTAAAAGAGAGGTGAGAGTGGATATCAGACTACTGGAAATCGATGCTGGAGAGGTAGCAATGGGGGACAGGGAAATGGCAGATGATCTCCCTCTCTCTCTGTGTATCTGTGTGTGTATATATATATATATATATATATATATACACACGGAGAGTTTGCTGCTGATTTTTGAGTCAGAGAATCTTGGCATGAAAAGCAGAGGGCAGCATCATAATAGGGACCGTTACTGGTCTCCCCTTTCACTGTGAGATGGGTGTCACTTGTTAGTGACAGACAGCATGTCGAATTGTCGGGTAAACAATATTTTTTGTTGACTGCAGACCATGGTCTCTCTTTGGGTGTTTTGCAATTGCCTGATAGATGGGAGGTGGGCACCCTGTCTTTCTGCTAAAATGGGTGGGGGTGGGGAGGGGTGAGGTTTGATGTTTTGTTGCTGCTCTTGTGGGGGAGAGGAAGGGGGGCTTTGGGGTTCTAATATTTTTATGTTGTTCCTTCTTTTGGGGTTCATCTGCTCTTTGTGGATATCTGTGAAGACTAAAAATTTCAGGTTATATGCTGTATACATTCTCTGATAATGAACTGAGCCCTGTAAATAAACTATGCAAATAATAATAAATAAATACTGAAAACATGAGCTAAAGAGTCCCTGAGGGTGAGTCCATAGGTTTTGGGAACACTTCAGTGATGGGGCAAATTAAGTTGAGTGAAGTTATCCCCTTTTGTTCACAAGACTGCTGATTGAGGGTTAGAAACTTACCCTGAAACTGGTGGTGTGAATCCAGAAGCTCCTGTACCTTCTTCCTGATGAGAGAACAGTATGATCTATGTGGTGGGGGTTCCTGATGCTGGATGTTGCTTTCCTGTGATAATGCCCCATGTATGTGTGCTCAGTATTGGGGTGGGCTTTACCCGTGACTAGCTGGACTGTATCCTTTACTTTTTGTGGGATTTTCCATTCCGGGGCATTGGTGATCCATACCAGGCTGTTATGCAAGATATTTTACTTGATGATTTTATGAATGTAAAGAAAGACGTGCACTATTTGACCTTCAGACCATAAGCCAAAGAAGCAGAATTAGGCCATTTAGCCCATCGAATCTGCTCCGCCATTTCATCATGGCTGATCCATTTTCCTTCTAATCACTCTCCTGCTTTCTTCCCGTATCCCTTCATGCTCTGACTAATTAAAAATCTAATCAACCTCTGCCTTAAATATACCCAATGACTTGGCCTCCACAACCGCCTATGGCAACAAATTCCACAGATTCACCACTCATTGTTTATCCTCTATATATTTTAATGAATAAAGTTTAAATCAGAAATAAAAAGTTATTTTTATAACAGCATTCTTACTGTCAATATCAAAGCCAATTCAATGAAATAGTTTTCTTTGAAACCTCCAAAGGCAGCAGTCATTACATCAGAGCACAAGTAAAAGGGTATCCCCTTGGGCCTGGTCCACAGTTCAACAAGGTCATGGCTGACCTCTGACTTAGCTCTGTACACCTGCCTTTTCTCCATATCCCTTAATGTGCTTGATTAACACAGATCTACCAGTTGTGGGTTTACATTTAAGAATTATCCTGACATCGATTGCCTCTTGTGGACTGAGAGTTCAAGATTCCTACCAAAGTAAACGGTAGGCACCAGGCCAGTCTGGACCCCAGCAGACAGCACTGTGAATCTCCACATTTAAATTATGCATGTATGAGGATGCAGATATGCAGTTGCTTGTCTGTCATAAACAGTGGCTTTGCATTTGCCTCATAATATAAGATTCCACAGCAGTGGGAATTACAGAACTGTCCCTACTTAAATCACTTCTGTGATATAAACAAGATGCGGACTGTATATTAAGATACAAAACCTGCTGAGAGTGCAGACTGGCGATTCACAGCTCGACATAAACTAGGCATACACACCATCTGGCTTCTTCTTGGAACTCAACCTACACTCGAAATGATATAAGTAGTGGGATTACTCCAAAGGGCACAATCCCCTTCTACAGAGACAGCATGACTCAGCAAACAAACAGCACAATCGCAGTACTGGACAGAAGTACCCACCTTCTGGGACTCTCTTTGTGCAGCCATACAGAGGGATCCATTGCAGAAATAGGCTCCCACACGAACATACTGAGCAAGAGTCTTAGGCATGTGTACACAGCTAGAGTGCCTTTGTGTAGTACTGTGGTAATTTTACATTTTGCACTGTACAGTTGCTGTAAAAAAAAACAAAATTTGTGACATCTGAGTGATGATAAACCTGTTTCTGAAATGGGTCTCTATTGTGGACTGTGAGTGTGAAGGGGACAGGGAGAGGGAAATCATGGTTGGGAAAAGAGGACAGGAGAGGGGAGGGTGATGGAAGCACCAGAGAGACATTCTGTAATGGTCAATAAAACAATTGTTTGGAATCAAATTACCCTGTCTGGTGGCTCCGAGCTGGGTGTGCCTGTACCAGTGCCAACCTCTGCCCTGGCATCTGCCCCACGCCCCTCCCATGGTGCTCCCCTCTCACCATTTCCAACATCCTTTGCTCCCGCCAGATTTTGCAAACCTGCTCTCTGCTCCACATTGGCAAATACAGTACTGCACAAAAGTCCTAGGAATCCTAGCTACATTTGTGTGTGTGTGTGTGTGTGTGTGTGTGTGTGTGTGTGTGTGTGTGTGTGTGTGTGTGTGTGTGTGTGTGTGTGTATATATTTATATACATAAGTAAAATTCTTCAGCATATGCCAAAGAATTTGCACAGCACTGTATGTTCAAGAAATCTAATTCAGTACCTGCTTCCATCCAATTTGCATTCATATTTATTGTGTTTTTAAAAAAATTATTGTGCTTTTTATCTTATTGTGCTGCTTTGGATCCAGATTAACAATAATTTTGCTCTCCCTTACACCTGTGTGCTGGAAATTGCATCAAATGATCTGAATCTTCAATCTTGAATTATTACAATTACAATACCAGACATGGAGGCACAAGACGCAGGGCCTGAGAAATTTCCATGAGTGCATTATATGCTAGCATTCAGCTGAAATCAAAAAGTCAGATGTCACACCTGCGTATTGCAATCTTCTCTTTAGTCTTGGACCCCTTCAGGGAAATTCATTGACAAAATCTCATTGAGGACAAATTAACAGAATTTGAAATCCTATATAATGTAGAAAACTGCATTCTAAAAACTTTCACCATTTTTCTATGGAGCGAATCAAAATAGGATATTGAAGCAAATCACAGTGTCTGCTTTTAAAATTACATTTTCTCCCATCCACACCCACTAAAACAAGGCATCCACTGAATTTTCAGTCCTCAGAATTGTCTTCCAACATTGTTAATCTTTCTCAGTCATGAAAACAACGTGCTTTTAAATTGGCCAAAGTATTTTATTGGAATCATTTGCTTTGTTTAGCCCGTCAGTGATGTAGTGGTGTCAGCATTGGACTTCAGGGAGAGTGATCCCATGTTCAAATCTGGCCAGCACTTTGCACGCTTTCCATCCATGCTGGGTTGAGCATCGAACTATCAACTCAGCCTTATAAAAAACAAACAAAAATGCTAAAGTTTGCCACCTGTTGTGCAGAGAGGATTTAAAAAGAAATGCTTTGTTGATGTTATTATCAGGATAAAACTTTTCTTAAGATGTCATCTTTTTAACAATTGCCCATGAAGGCATTTAAAATCATTCTGTCAAAGTTATTCAAGCATTTTTTCTCAGCTCCCCTTTTTAAATTCATCATGCTGTTTCTTGATAACCGTGTTGTTTGATACAGGGTAGCTTATACATGTATGCCACAGATAATCATCTCTGTCTCTGCTTTGTTCTTACACCTGCTGCACACCATAGAGAACTTTCAGAGAACCTGCCAACATCTAGTCAGGCATAATTCACAAATACTGGTAATTGAAAAGTCATCACTTTGAGTCCTGTAACAAAGAATGTTCCTTTCTCACTGACTTGCCACTTTGCAAAGTCTGAATCATAGCATGCAATTCCATCTTAAGACAAGTCTCCTCCCTGTTCACACCCAATCCTGAACACAACTTCTTATTTTCATCTTTACAGCACTGATCACCTTTGCCCTTGCACCACTCTAGGTATTAATCACCAACTTCTCCCCACGGGATTTCATGATTCCTGTTAAGCCATCAAGATGTGGTGGACACATCACAGGTAAAACCCTCCCCACAACTGAGCACATCTACAAGGAGCACTGTCGCAAGAAAGCAACGTCCATTATCAGGGACTCCCACTATCTCAGCCATGCTTTTGCCTTCCTCACCACTGTCTCAACCTGCAAGCTAGCCTTAAGGGAATCCTGCACGAGCACTGCCAAGTCGCTTTGCACCTTTGATTTTTGAATTTTCTCCCCGTTTAGAAAATAGTCTACTTCTTTATTCCTTCTATCAAAGTGCATGACTATACACTCCCCTACACTATATTCCATCTGCCACTTCATTGTGCCAATCAAAGTCCATCTGTAGATTTCCTGTTTCCTCAACTCTACCTGCCCTTCGATCCAACTTTGTATCGTCTGCAGACCCGGCCACAAAGCCATCAATTCCGCCATCCAAATTGTTGATGTATAATGTGAAAAGAAGAGACCTCAAAACCTAGCCCTGCAGAGCAGCACTAGACTCTGGCAGCCAGCCAGAATAGAGTCCCTTTGTTCCTCTTTTTTGTCCTGCTAGTCAGCTTCTGCTCATATCTTTCCTGTAATACCATGGACTCTCACACTGTTAAGCAGCCTCATGTGTGGCACCTCGTCAAAAATTTTTTGAAAATCCAGTTAACAACATCCAATGATTCTCCTTTGTCTATCCAGCCTGCTATTCCCTCAAAGAATTCCAACTGGTTTTTCAGGTAAGATTTCCCCTTAAGGAAAACATGCTGAGCCTCAAAGTATCCTGAAATCTTATCCTTAATAATGGAATCCACCATCTTTCCAGCCACTGAAGTAGACTAACTGGTTTATAATTTCCTTTCTTCCACCTCCATCTCTTCTTACAAAGTGGAGTGACAGTTGCAATTTTCCTGTTCTCTGGAATTATTAAAAGATTTTGTGATTCTTGTCTCCACAATCTCTACAGCTATCCCTTTCAGTACCCTGGGGTGTAGAGCATCTAGTGACTTATCTACCTTCAGATCTTTCCGCTTCCCAAGCATCTTCTCCATAGTAATAGCAATGTCACTCATTTCTACTCCCTGACTCTCTCAAATTTCTGATATACTGCTAGTGTCTTCCAAAGTGTTATCAAGTTAATAACGTCGATGTGCAAAGCACCAATCTCATTCACTTGGCCTTTTTGAACAATTCTGCCTTCAGGGATTTATGGGGCCATCACATAAAATCCAGGTCACCCTGAAAGACTGCTTTATAGGGAAGATTGCAGCCTTTGCCTTCATTGAAAACAAGAGAAAATCTGCAGATGCTGGAAATCTGAGCAACACACACAAAATGCTGGAGGAACTCAGCAGGCCAGGAAGTATCTACGGGAAAAAGTTCTGTTGATGT
The DNA here is from genome assembly GCF_030144855.1 of Hypanus sabinus. Classification (NCBI taxonomy): domain Eukaryota; kingdom Metazoa; phylum Chordata; class Chondrichthyes; order Myliobatiformes; family Dasyatidae; genus Hypanus; species Hypanus sabinus. The sequence continues at coordinate 14,737,198 of NC_082715.1, read as the reverse complement.
TTCAGGTTGAGACCTTTCGTCAGGACTGGGCTGCACTAAGTTTCTGTGCTTCCCTTAGCTATATTTCAGGCAACAGCATTCCTTTATGGATGTCACATTGTATGGGAAGACCATTTGATATCAGGACGATCAAAATGTGTCTTTCACTATGATGATCTTCCAGTAGCACTTGATATTTGCTTTGGTGTGCATTCCTAGGAACAGTCCATAGACCAGAAAGGTCTCTCTTATGCAAGTGTTTGGGATAAATCTCAAAAAATGCATAGACATGTTATAACAATTTTAATAAATGTAATAGAAACATAGAAAACCTACAGCACAATACAGACCCTTCGGCCCACAAAGCTGTGCTGAACGTGTCCTTAACTAAGACATTACCCAGGGGTACCCCTAGCCCTCTATTTTTCTAACTCCATGTACATATCCATGAGCCTCTTAAAAGACCCTGTCGTACCTGCATAATGTTTATGTTCTTGGTCTTCACTGCATATGTCCAGGATTTAAAGAACAAACGGTTGTCTAGATGGTGACTTCAGCATCAGAGATGTGCTAACTGAACTAGCAGGGAAGATCCAGCTCCAAGTAATCAAAGTAAATATCAAAATGATATTTTGGTGATCTGTCCTGCCGAAGGGTCTCAGCCCGAGACGTCGACTGTACTATTTTCTATAGATGCTGCCTGGCCTGCTGAGTTCCTCCATAATTTTGTGTGTGTGTTGCTTGGATTTCCAGCATCTGCAGATTTTCTCTTGTTTAAAATATCAAAATGTTCTTTTTTCTGAAGAGTCCTTGGAAGTTGAGATAAATTTAGAGGAACTCCAGAAACATGCTGATGCTGTTGACAGGGTTGGATGTAGAGGAAGAACAAATAATCAGGATCTAACATCCTCTCCCTTACAGTCCTCCAAGATCATTTTCAGATGCCTCCACACTACAGATTGGGTTGAGACTTGCTTATATTTTTGCCAAAAGCTTTACAGATGGAACTCCATAATCAGCAGCTTTAACATCTTCACAGCTGGTATATAAGGTATACAAGGTATATCTTCACAGCTGGTATACAAATCGTTCTGCACCCTCCTGTTCAATTTGAAGCTCACAGGCTGAGCAGCCTTCAAACTTCCTGTGCTCTCTTGTGGAGGTTTTAGAGTGTGGACCACCCATTGATTCTGGATGATCAGCTAACACCTATCTGTTCCTTGGAGATGTACAAAACTCGCAGAATCAATGCCACACCTGCTGAGTGGTAATTGGGTTTTGAGACTGGATAAGTCCGGACTTGTTGGGAATGTAAGTGCTGTGTTTGTAATTGGTGGTATGTCAGAATCCATGAGGAAGAGCATCACCACCCTCATCCACACACAGAAAAGGGAGTGAGAAATTGTGGATCTAAGTGCTAAATATGAAGCACATGATTCTGCCCAAAGCACATAGTAAAGTCTGCTTTTGCATGGTGAGTAACCCGGATCAGACCCATGCTGTCCCAGGCAGGATTGTCTTTGGCAGCCTTATTCTGCTCAAGTATAGGGGAGTGGATGTTTTCTTTAGTGAGCTTGGGCAAACTTTTGACAGAGTGTTGCACAAATACGTGTTCCCTAACATAGTGGAAATCTGTAATTGGATACAACTGCTCCATAGAGACATCAGTAGCCTACTCTAAATGAACAGCTAGGAAACACAAAGCTTACCAGTCAAATATGGTGTCTGTCTTGAGCAGCACACACAGCTTCCAGCTCTTCACCATCTCCTCCCCCTCTCCTGGCTTCACCTATCAACAACCACCTTGTACCTCTTCCTTCCATGCCCCCACCTTCTTATTCTGACTTCTCCACTTCCTTTCCATTCCTGGGACCAGACCAGACTGATGCAACTGGACAGGATACTTACAACATTATATCTGTGGAGTGTTAGAGTTAGAGTGTTTGATGATAGTCTGGACCCACAAATTTCTTACTAAACTAAGTATAGGTCACCTTGTACTACCCTGAGATTCATTTTCCTGCAGCCATTCACAGCAGAACAAAGAAACGCAATGGAATGAAAGAAACACTCCACACAAAGACAGACCAACAAACAAATGCAAAGTAAAAGAAGACAAACTGTGCAAATTAAAAAAAACAGAAGCACAATCCTTTCCTCATAAATTGCCAGCAATATCTCCCCACTTACAATTCCTTCCATTTCTCTTGATTTGGACACAAAATCCAGAATTGTGTATTTCTTTTATCTGCTCCATAATGAAAATAAATCAAGTTTACGTAATGTTTTGTGCAACAAGGAATACATACACAATAGTCTTTCTTCTGTTAACCTTGGATTTCAGTCTAATAATATTTCATTTCTGAAATAAGAAAAGATATCAGATATATTAGAACATAATTGTTTGGAAAATCATTCCTGTCAGTTGAACTAAAAGTTTACCATCTGCCATCCTTACCTGGTCCACCCTCTGAGTTTCCAAACCACTAAAGTGACTGACAACTAATTAGCCTTTGAAAAGAATTCATAAACCATCAAGTTCAGGAGCAGTTGGGGGTACACAACAAAAGAATGAGTGTGTCTGTATTTCTAAACTTCTGTCGAGAAAACTAATCTCTTGGAACTGAATTTATAACAATGAAGACAAGAGCTATTAACAAAATATTTCAACAGACTTTACGTGGTGTAAAACAGTTGATAGTTATCTCAACATCAAGTTGTAAATAGGAGCCTCATATGGTGTTGATAGGTGAGTAATACAGAAAGATTGAATTTGTTAGGACCTTATTCTTTGGAACGTGGGAAAATGAGAGGGGATTTGATAGAGGCATAGAAAATTATGAGAGATATAGATAGTGTAAATGCAAGCAGGCCTTTTACACTAAGGGACTATAACTAGAGGTCATGGGTTAGGGGTAAAAGGTGAAATATTTAAGAGGGAACTTCTTTACTTAGAGGGCAGTAAGAGTGTGAAATGAGCTGTCAGTGAAAGTGGTGGATTTTGAATGGGGTTTGAATGCAACATTTAAGAGAAGTTTGAATAGGTACATGGATAGGAGAGGCATGGTTGGCTTATGGCCCAGATGCAGGTCGATGCGTCTAACAGTTTGGCATGGACTAGATGAACTGACTGGCCCATTTCTGTGCTGTAATGATCTTTGACTCTGTGGCTCCATGTTATGAGGCCCAGGATCTCATGTTGGTCGGGGTCAATATTGGAAGTTGTGTCCCAGCTGCCTATGTGATCTGCAAGCCAGCAGAGTACAATATGGAGAGCAAGTTGTTGCCCATGTATCTAGCATTCCCCCCACCTTCCAGAAAGGAACGGGAGAGATTGCTACAGTTTTAGGGACTCTAGCTCTGGCAGTTTCCTCGGGGTTTACTCCCGAAGCCTTCCCCACAAGGCAGTGGAGGCTTGGGATCAGACGACAGCTGACAAGCCCTATCTGCCCAAAGCGACTGGATGTAAGACACCAGTAGGTGTCTTAAATCACCCACCTTTGCCCCTCCTTCTGTCAGCAGAAACAGTTCTGCTGGGCTTAATAGCTAAGCCACAGAGGAAGGCCAGGACCTGGATTTGGTTGTCAGCGACTATTTGAGATGGATGCCATTCGGAGCATTTAATAGGTAGTGGGAGCATATCCCCACCACCACTCCTGGTTATAACAACCCCAAGGAATCTCTATATCATGATCGATTGAAAAATCACACAGTCCGTAATCAATTTAATTTTCTTCTTCACTCAGAAGTTGTGACATATTCTAGCATTAGTGTCTCGTTACGTCATTGATATGTGAGTGACAGCGCTGTTGGATAAACCACATGATCACTGAAAATATAATGAGTAATAATTACTTGACAGTTGGTTTCATTTTGGAACACCTGTATAAGCTTTACCGTTGCTGGAGCTGCACGGCAAACGGAAAGGCATGTGTAGGCAATACTTATCTTGACATGGAGAGACAGAGATACACAGGCAAACCTTGGTACTGAAGTAAAACTTAGAACACACAAACCTAAGTGGCCGGGATCGTGAATTATCACACTGGCTGAATCAATGATCAGGTGATGAGCGGGATACTTATGCTGCAGGTTTAGATGAGAGTCAGGTGTGTTGCAATCAAGAAGCCCGGGAGAACATGAGGTAAAGGGAATTAGGAGAATATGAGGAATTAACGGTCGGGACTGTGACATTGTAGGCCCTCCTATAGCGAGGTTGACCATTGATGTTGTGTCCTAGCTGTCTTTATGATATACAAGCCAGGTTAGTACAATATGGAGAGCAAGCTGTTGCTCATGTAGCAAGCTCTCTCTCTCCAAGCAGCCAATGAAGCCAAAGGAACAGCAGAGATGCATACAGGTTGTTACTAGCGGCATCACAGGAGTTGCTAGTCAGCATTCAACTCAGTGTAGGACTGCCTTAAGTACTCCAGCTCTGGAATTTTCCCTCGAGGTTTACTCCGGAAGCCTTCCCCATGGGTCGGTACAGCAGCAGAGGTTTGAGATCAGAGTTTTCCTTCTCCTAGATGAGCTGCCAACCACAGCTGACGAGCCCCATCTTCCCAAAATAAGTACATTTACATGTATTGTATTACGAATTTGCTGTAGTGTGTTGGTCAGGGTGCAATATGCAACAATAAACAATATTTAACAGTTATAAAGAATAAAGGCTCACTACCCCACAACCATCAGGCTCTTGAACAAAAGAAGACCATCTACTGAGATCTTTAAGGATTCTCGAGGAAATCTGCAGATACTGGAAATTCAAACAACACACACAAAATGCTGGTAGAAAACAGCAGGCCAGGCAGCATCTATAGGGAGAAGCGCTTCTCCCTATAGATGCTGTCTGGCCTGCTATGTTCCACCAGCATTTTGTGTGTGTTGTTCTTTAAGGATTCTTTTTATTTCATGTTCCAATTATTTTTTGCTATTTATTTATATTTGCATTTGCATAGTTTCTTGCTTCTGTACTCTGGCTGATCTTTCATTGATCTTGTTATAATTACTATTCTATGGATTCATTGAGTATGCCTGTAGGAAAATGAATCCCAGGGTTGTGTATGGTGGCATAAATGTACTTTAATAATAACATCTAATTTGAATTTTTGTTAATGATACAATTAAAAAAAATACCTATAACTAATAAGTTATCTTGAGAAAATGTAGCACGCATTGAAAATTAATTTGGCGCTTCTTATTCAAGCTAGATGAACAACTTTAGCTGACAGATAATAGGAACAGAATTTGGCCATTTGGCCCATCGAGTCTGCTCCATCATTTCAATATGGCTGATCCATTTCCCTCTCAGCCCCAGTCTCCTTTCTCCGCATATCCCTTCAGGCCCTGACTAATCAGGAATCTATCAACTTCTCAACCAGAGAGCAAAAGAGTAATGAGAAGGGAAAAGATGAAATATAAAAGCCAGCTAGCGAACAATACCAAAGTGGATAGTAAAAGCCTTTTCAAATATCTAAAACAACAAATGAGAGATGAGATTGGACATAGGACTGCTAGACAATGAGGCTGGAGAAATAATAACAAGGGCCAAGGAGATGGCAGATGAACTAAATTAGTATTTTGCATCAATCTTCACTATGGAAGACAGTAGCAGTGTGGCAGGTGTTGAAGGGTGTGAGGGAAGAGAAGTGAGTGCAGTTACTGTTACAAGGTTGGCTGCCAGTGATTAGTGGTGTTCTGCAGGGGTTGGTGTTGGGACCACTTCTTTTCATGCTGTATATCAATGATGCCATTGGTGGCTTTGTTGCCAAGTTTTCAGATGATACAAAGAATGGTAGAGGGGCAGGTAGTGTTGAGGAAACAGGCAGGATGCAGAAGGACTTACACAGATAAGGAGAATTGGCAGGAGAGTGGCAAATGAAATACAATGTTGGAAAATGCATGGTCACGCACTTTGGTAGTAGAAATAAATGTGCAGAGCACTTTCTAAATGGGGAAAAAATCCAAAAATCTGAGATGCAAAGGGTCTTGGGAGTCCTTGTGCAGAACACCCTAAAGGTTAACTTGCAGGTAGAGTTGGTGGTGAGGAGGGCAAATGCCATGTTAGCATTCATTTCAAGAGGTCTAGAATACAAGAAGAGGGATGTGTTGCTGAGGCTTCATAAGGCACCAGTGAGGCCTCACCTTGAGTATTGTGAACAGTTTTGGGTACCTCATCTAAGAAAAGATGTGCTGGCATTATAGAGGTTTCAGAAGAGGTTCACAAGGGTGATTCTCGGAACAATAAGTTTATCATATGAGGAATATTTGAATGCTTTGGGTCTGTACTCACTGAAACTTAGAAGGATGAAGGAAGATCTCATTGGAACGTTTTGAATATTATAAGCCCTAGACAGATTAGGTGTGGAGAGTATGTTTTTCCTGGTGGGAGAGTCTAGGACAAGGGAGCACAGTCGTAGGATAGGGGGCGTCCATTTAAAACAGCGATGCAGAGAAATTTCTTCTGCCAGAGGGTGGTGAATTTGTGGAATTTATTACCACAGGCAGCTGTGGAGGTCAGGTTGCTGGGTGTATTTAAGGTAGAACTTGATAGATTCTTGATTGGACACAGCATCAAAGGTTGTGGGGAGAAGGCTGATGAGTGGGGCTGAGGAGGGGAAAAAAGGATCAGTCATGATTGAATGGCGGAGTAGACTTGATAGGTCAATGTCTCATCGTCTTAAAAGGACAACCCTCTATTCTGAGGCTATATCCTCTGGTCCTAGACTCCCACATCACAAGAAACATCCTCTCCACATCCACTCTATTGAGGCCTTTCAATATTTGATAAATTTCAATTGTTACCCCTCATTCTTCTGAATTTCAGTGAGTACAAACGCAGTGCCATCAAACATTGTTCACATTGCAAGCCTTTCAATCCCAAAATCATCTTCATGAACCTTCTTTGAACTCTTTCCAATGTCTGCAGATCATTTCTTAGATAAGGGGCTCAAAACTAGTGCTTTATATAGTCTCAACGTTACATCCTTGCTTTTATGTTCTAGTCCTCTTGAAATGAATGCTAACATCACATTTGCCTTCCTCACCACAGACTCAATCTGCAAATTAATCTTTAGAGAATGCTGCACAAGGACTCCCAAGTCCCTTTGCATCTCTGAAGTCAGTGATAATAACCCCATCCTGATTCTGAAAGTAACTGATGCAGAAATGAATACTACCCTGCTGAATGAAGCACATGTGATTTTTTACATGGATTTAAAATACATGATCACTGACAATTTAAAAACTAACCTCTAAACAGGTAACATCGAAGAGGTGTTTACTCGATGTTATAACATTTTAATCATTGTGCAATCTAGTTGTAAATGCACACAAGTACATAAGTGTGACAAACTCATGATTGCATTTCATCATCCAGTAAGAAGAGCCTTTTAGTTCTCTTCTGCCAAGATGAGGCAACTCACAAGCTGGAGGAGCAACACCTTAGATTCCATCTGGTATCCTTCAATCTGATGGCATAGGTATCGATTTTTCCTTCCGGAGAACAACATTTCCACCTCCTTCCTCCATTCACCACTGTGACTTTTTACTTCTCACCTGTCTATTTCTTCCCCCGGGTCCCTTTCTCCTTCCCTTTCTCCTGTTGTCTACTCTCCTCTCCTAGCCGATTCTTTCTTCTCCAACTATTGACGATTCCCATCAATCTAGCTTCACCTATCACCTTCCAGCTAGCCTCTTCCCCTCCCTCTACTTTTTAATTCAAGCATCCCCCCCCTTCCATTTCAGTCTTGAAGAAGGGTCTTGGCCTGACACATTGACTGTTTATTCAGTTCTATAGAAGCTTCCAGACCTGCTTAAGTTCCTCCAGTATCTGCTGATTTTCTCAAGTTTGAGTCTTTTAGATAATAGTTTTTATCACAGTATTGTTGACCCTATATCAATATTTTTTCTACCTTACACAGCACCCACATTATTTACAATAATGCTTCTCCTGCATAGTGGTTAGCTGCCTTAAGACTCTATTCTTTGAAGACCTTGTCTATTATGAATGGCATTGCTGAAATCTAACACTGTATTTTCTAATCAAAGCGTCAGTCACTTGACAAGCTGCCAGGTAAGCGTTATTTTAGTTTGCGTTACTATAGCATGTTAAAAGGCTCGTGTTAAAATCAGACTCATCTCTTTTGGTAGCTCGGTTGGTGCACAAGTAAGATGTAAATGAAATGAACGATCACCACCCTCTGCAGCACTTAGAGTGAATTGTAATGATGCACAGAGTCAAAAATTTAACTTTCCTTTCTACTTTGTTTATTTATTTAGAGCAGCAGTTCTCAATCATTTTTTTGTGCCATGGGCCCCTCTGATTACCCGAGGGATCTGTGGAGCCCAGGTTGGGAACCCCGGATACAGCACAGAACAAGCCCTACCAACCAAACAAGCAGCACCACCCAGCAACCCACCTACTTAATCCTGGCCTAGTCACAGGACAATTCCCAAAGACCAGTTAACCTACTAACCGGTACATCTTTGGACCGTGGGGGGATCCCGAAGCGCCCAGGGGAACCACACGTGGTTCACATGAAGAACATACAAACTCCTTAAAGACACAGCTGGAATTGAACTCCAAACTCTGATGCTCTGAACTTTAATAGCGTTGCACTAACTGCTACACTATCGAGGCACCCATCTTCTGTGTCTCACCTTTCGATGTCCCATTGCAACTGACAGCTTTCTGGTACCACTTACATATGTCCATAGTTCATATCCGAGCTTTGATAATCTGAGGAGCGTTTGATGGCTCTGGGCCTGAACTCATTGGAGTCTGGAAGAATAAAGGTGGATCTCATTGAAACCTATTAACTTTTGCAAGGCCTAGAAGGAGTGGACAGAGAGAGGATGCTTCCTAATTTGGCAGAGTCTAGGTCCAGAGGGACAGTCTGTCCCTTTAGAACAGAGATGAGGAGGAATTTCTTTAGCCAGAGGGTAGTAGATGTGTGGAATTAATTTCCACAGATGGCTGTGGAGGCCAAGTCATTGGATATATTTAAAGCGGAGGTTGATAGGTTCTTGATTAGTAAGGCTGTCAAAGGTTATGGGTAGATGGTAGGAAAATGGGGCTGAGAGAGATGAATAATATCTAATGCCAGTGGGCATTTATTTATTGGGATAAGGCACAGAATTGGCTGTTTCAGCCCTTGAAGGCACACCACCCAGCAACACCTGACTTAAACCTAGCCTAATTATGGGACAATTTACAATGACCAACAAACCTTCCAACCGGTCTGTCTTTGGACACTGGGAGGAAACTGGAGTGCCCGGAGGAACTGTATGTGGTTCAGGTGGAGAATGTACAAACCTGGTTCCTGGTACTGTAAAGCATTGTGCTAACCACTACACTACCGTGCCATCCTGTTTCATTCAAGGTGAGAGGGAGTTATTTCAAAGAAGATGTGAGTGGCAAGATTTTTTACAAAGAGAGTGGTGGATGCTTAGATATCCCGGGGTGATGATAGAGGCAGAAACACTGGAAATGTTTAAGGGACGTTTGGGCCGGCCACTGGGTTAGAGGCATCAACACTGGACTTTGAGGCAGGTGGTCTTGAGTTAAAATCCAGCTGGGTCCCAACATGGGCAGCAGTATCTGTGTGGAAGGAAGGCCTGGCAATCTACTTCTGCGTTTGCCACGAACCCTGCATTATCCATAGGGTCACCGTGAGTTGACGGCACTTGACAACAAAAAGGGATGTTTAGGTAGCCACACGAATGTGGAGAAAATGGAAGGATGTGGACATAGTATAAGCAGAAGAGATTAGTTTAGTTAGCCATTTAAATGGTTTGGCACAACACTGCATTCGAAGGGCCTGTTCCTGTGCTGCACTTTTCAATGTTTTATAAATCAGCCATGATAGAATATTACAGCAGATTTGATGGGCTGAATAGCCTGATTCTGCTCATATCTTATGGTCTTATGGTATAACATATCTTATGGTCTTCAAAAATTGGGAGTATCTTCAAAGATGTCATCACAAACAGGGTGGCACTGTAGTGTAGCCGTTAGTGCAATTGCTTGACAATGCTAGCAGTCACCATTCAGGGTTCAATTCCTACCACTGTCGCTAAGGAATTTGTTCTCCCCACGACTGTGTGGGTTGTCTCAGGATGGTCCAATTTCCACCCACATTCCAAAGATGTACAGTTAGGGTTAGTGAGGTGCTGGAGTGCTACATAAGGTTCAAGTGGTGGCATCCGTTAGTCTCGCGAGACCACGTATCTGCGCCTGCAATGGCTTCCAAGGCACAGGCTTGGGCAAGGTTGTATGGAAGACCAACAGTTGCCCATGAAGCAAGTCTTCCCTCTCCACGACACCGATGTTGTCCAAGGGAAGGGCAAGGGCCGATACAGCTTGGCACCAGTGATGTCGCAGGAGTTGCCAGAGCGAGGTTGAAGGCAACGTCGGACTGCCTTAGAGACTGCAGCTCCAGATTTGACCTCAGGGTTTATTCCCAGAGCCTTTCCCATGAGCGGGTATGGCTGCAAGGCAGCAGAGGTTTGAAATCAGAGTTTTCCCTCTCTTAGATGGACTGCCTTCCCTGGCTGATGAGTTCCATCTACCCATCTACCAAAAGCACCAGAACCTGCCTTCGCTCCTTCTCCTGTCAGTAGAAACAATTCTATCAGGCTTAGAGGCTAAGCCACATGAGAAGGCCAGGAGATGGACTTGGTTGTCAGGGGTTATTTGAGGCATATGCCGTGAGGAGCACTTTTAGGTAGTGGGAGCTTGTCCCCACTACCACTCCTTGGCTTGACAACCAAGGTCGAGTACAGGTGACAAATAAAGCTAACCTTTAAATTTCTTATGAATTATTGAAAAAGAGACAGGATAGAAAACTGAAACAGAAAAATACAAATTTCCATTTGAAAATAACTTTAAGCGTGACTACACTAACTAAAATACCAAAGCATGAAGCATTATTAGTTGCCAATCAGACAAAGAAAACTGCAGATGTTGCAGATTTGAAATATTGAGGGGGAAATGGAAAAGCCATCAGCCTGAATCATCATGTCTGCCTGTATTTCTGTAAGTGCTGTCTAATAGGCCTGAGTGTTTCCATCATTCAGTGTTTATAAAGCAAAGTGGTTTGCCAAGTTCGTATAGTAACAATCAACAGCAATGGGAGAGATGACCAGCGAAAATGCCTAGAACCAATTGATACTTCTCTGAATTATATTCAACGGCTAAATTGGAGTGCATGACATGCATGCATTTCCCAAAGGGTTAGCAGACAGGGTGCTGCAGTCATGCAGCAATTAGCACAATGAGATTACAGCTCAGGGCATTCCGGTGCAGTCTCTATACGTTCTCCCTGTGGAATGTCTGGGTTTTTCTCCGGGTGCACCGGTTTTCTTCCACAGTCCAAAGACATACCGGGTAGGATATCTGGTTATTGTAAATTGTCCTGTGATCGGGATTGTGGGGCCGCTGGAGCGACCTGGCTTATTAATGCAAATATCTCATCAGTCAATCAGGTGGCGGCAACTCAATGCATAAAAGAATGCAGACATGCTCCAGAGATTCAGTTGTTGTTAAGACCAAAACATCAAAACTGGGGAAGAAATGCGACTGTGGAATGATTGTTTGTGCTAGATGATGTCGTTTGAGAATCTCAGAAACCGCTGATCTCCTGGGGGTTTCACGCACAACAGTGTCTAGAGTTTACACACAATGGCAGTAGAAACAAAAAACATCCAATGTGCGCCAGTTTTATGGGTGAAAACACTTTGTTAATGAGAGTGGTCAGAGGAGAATGGCCAGACTGGTTCGAAATGACAGGACGGCATCAGTAAACCAAATAACCACACGTTACTACAGTGGTGTCCAGAAGAGCATCTCTGAATGCACAACACTTCAAACTTAAAGTGGATAGGCTACAGCAGCAGCATACACTCAATGGCCACTTCATTAGATACAGGACGTACCTAATAAGGTTGCCACTGAGTCTATGTCAGTGATAATAATCCTGATTCTGATTCTGAAACGGTTAGTAGACATAGTGAACTTTTCACGTTTATCACAATCGCAATCATAGAATCTATCATAAATAGATCACTTTGGCTTCTTTATGAATTTTAATGAAATATGTCAAAATATTTTGTTTGCAATTATTTTTGAGGTTACAGAAGGGACATCAGTCCGAAATATAGTTCATGGTTGGAAAATGTAATGAAGAATGCAAACTTTACGGAACATCTTCACTTATTGATAAAGACTTCCTGCTGCACCAACTCCAGGAGGAGCAGGGGATACCAGAGGGCATGTATTTATGATGAGAGGGAGTAATTTCAAAGGAGGCATGAGTGGTGGGTGGTTGGAGTGCTCTGCCTTCTGCAGTGGGACTTTTGGATAGGCACATGGACATGAGGGAAAATGGAAGGATATGGACATTCTGTAGGCAGAAGAAATCAGTTTCGTTGGCCAGTTGATTGCTAATTCAATTGGTTCAGCACAACATTGTGGGCATTGTGGGCATTGAGGAACATTGTTCCTCTGCTGTACTGCTCTATGTTCTGTTCAAGAATTGTATCGACAAGTCAAGAAGATTAACGCTAAAATGAAGTTTCCTATGTTATGTAATTAAATGGACTGTATACATTCTGTAGCAAACTATTTTGAATACAGTATGTCCACACAAAAAAATGATTGCTTACTACTTTTCAATGAATTAATAATGGTACCCCCAGGTTCAGGAACAGTTATTACTGCTCAACCATTAGGCTCTTAAACAAAAGAAGATAACTTCATTCAGCTTCAATTGCCCCATCATTGAAATATTCCCATTGCCAATGGACTCACTTTCAAGGACTCTTCATCTCATGTTCTCAATATTTATTGTTTATTTATTTATTTTATTTTTTTCTCCTTTTTCCATTTGCAGGTTATTGTCCTTTGCCCTCTGGTGAACACTTGGATGGTCTTTTATTGGTTCTGTTATAGTTATTATCCTGTAGCTTTATTGAATATACCTACAAGAAAATGGATCTCAGATTTGTATATGGTGACATATCTGTACTTCGACAATAACATTTTCTTTGAACTTTAAAGCAGAGGAAGAAATGTGTGAAATGTACAGTTATAGTCCAACATTCTCGTTGTTCCTTTCTGCGCCATGTGGCGCATCGGGTGGCAACCTTGCTGTTTCCATAGCATTTGTCTGTTTTTCTCGAGGCCAAGTCGCAAGCTCGATACTCATCCCAGCATGGATGGAAAGTGTGCAAGGAACCAGGACCACTCACCTTTAAGTCCAGTACGGATACCACTACACTACCAGTACTAAAAATCCATCATGCAACGGGGCAAATCAAAGATAGCAAATTTTGCTCTGCCCTTTTCTTGAATTGTTATCTATTATTAAACTGTATATTTTTACATTCTTCACAGAAATCCATAACCATGGTTTATGACCTGGCTCTTGGAATAGAATTGATGATTACAACCTGCCAGTGACAAACTACTGGTTTGTGCAAATTTTGATTTTACTGCTATTTATAGATCAATTATTGGAGCAGACTCTCAGTTCTCCTCTCACTAACTTACTGTTGCTTTAAGCAGAAAAAAATTAAGAAGCAATGTACAAGTGCAATTCCTTTAATAAAGTAATTGTCAGCTCACTATTAGAAATTGATTTTTTTTTTTGTCATTAAAGCAGCACAGCACGGTTGCATTCTCATAGCACATACTTTGTCCTAAGACTGTGGTGAGAGAGAGTGGTCTAACAGCCAGAGATACAGTCACAAGAATGGTATGGTAGTGTAGCAGAAAGAGCAATGCTTGGTGCCTTCTGCTGTAAATTCGGGGTTCAATTCCTGCCGCTGGCTGGACAGAATTTATGCATTCTCCTCATGACCAAGTAAGTTTCACCTGGGTGTCCCAGGTTTCCTCCCACATTTCAAAGATGCACGTGTAGCGTTAGTGAGCTGTGAGCATTCTTTGTTGGTGTTAGACACTTGCGGGCTCTTCAATGCAATCCTCGCTGATAACAATAATGACACGTTTCCCTCTAGGTTTTGACGTACATGAGACAAATAAAGCTAGCACTTGTTTATTTAAGAGGTGACATTATAATTCCCTTTGTATATGTCCTGGAAGTCACTGGGCCAATTTTTAACATATCCAAGGTCCTTAATTCTTATTTGAGGATGAAACAAAAGACAATCTCGAACGTTGATCAAAAGATTCAGGCAATAGGTTTAACAGTGCATGTAGACAATAGCATGCAGCATAGATCACAGAACAGACCAGACATGGGAGCAGACTCTTCAGTCCATAATGTTGGCACTGACCATTGAGGCCATTCCAAACTACTCCATCTGTTGGCACATGGTTTATACCACACCACCAGGTCCAAGAACAGCTACCTCCCTTCAATCGCTCCATTCTTGCACCAATGGGCACAATCCTAATCACCAGAGTTCAGCGACAGTCCATCTTGGTCCACTCTCTCCTCTAACTAATATTCTCTAAACTGGCAACATCTTGGTGAACATCTTTCACACCTTCTCCAAAGCCTCCACATCCTTTCTGCAGAATGGCATACAATACTACAAAAGTGGCCTTACCAAAGTTTTATACAGCTGCAACCAGCTTCTTGGCTTCTCTACTCAAGACCTGTCCCAATAAAAGAATGTCATACAAATTCTTTACCATCCAACTTAATTGTGTTGCCACATTCTGGGGATCATGGGCTCGCATACCAAGATCCCTCAGAGGGTTTATACTGCTAAGGCTTCTGCCATTTACTTTCCTCTTACCTTTGATCTATCAATGGACCTTGCCTTAACTTGCTTCTTCTCACCCACCTAAATGAAGCCCAATGTTCAACAAAGCTACCACCTCCACCACAATGTAGCCCTTCTCAAAATGGCGGCTCCACAACATCTAGCCTCTGTTAGACCTCACAGTAATCAAACATCCAAAGTACAAAGTAAATTTATTATCAAAGTACATATATGTCTCCATATACAACCCTGAGATTCATTTCGTTGTCAGCATACTCAACAAATCCATAGGATAATAACTATAGCAAAATCAATGAAAGACACCCCCCCCCCAACTAGAATGTTAACCAGAGTGCTGAAGACAACAAACTGTGCAAATACAGAATGAAGAAGTTCTATAGATTCAGGAACAGTTCCTGCTGATTGGAGGGTGGCTAATGTTGTCCCACTTTTCAAGAAAGGAGGGAAAGAGAAAAAAGGGAATTATAGACCGGTTAGCCTGATGTCAGTGGTGGGAAAGATGCTGGAGTCATTATAAAAGAGGAAATTACGACAAATTTGGATAGCAGTAGAAGGATCAGTCTGAGTCAGCATGGATTTATGAAGGGAAAATCATGCTTGACTAACCTTCTGGAGTTTTTTGAGGATGTAACTATGAAAATGGACAAGGGAGAGCCAGTGGATGTAGTGTACCTGGACTTCCAGAAAGCTTTTGATAAAGTCCCACATAGGAGATTAGTGGGCAAAATTAGGGCACATGGTATTGAGGGCAGAGTACTGACATGGATTGAAAATTGGCTGGCTGACAGGAAACAAAGAGTGGTGATTAACGGGTCCCTTTCAGAATGGCAGGCTGTGACCAGTGAGGTACCGTGAGGTTCGTTGCTGGGACTGCAGCTGTTTACAATATACATTAATGATTTAGATGAAGAGATTAAAAGTAACATTAGCAAATTTACTGATGACACAAAGCTGGGTCGTAGTGTGAAATGTCAGGAGAATGCAGGGTGACTTGGACAGGTTGGGTGAGTGGGCAAATGTATGGCAGATGCAGTTTAATGTGGATAAATGTGAGGTTATCCACTTTGGTGGCAAGAACAGGAAGGCAGATTACTATCTAAATGGAGTCAAGTTAGGAAAAGGGGAAGTACAACGAGATCTAGGTGTTCTTGTACATCAGTCAATGAAAGCAAGCATGCAGGTACAGCAGGCAGTGAAGAAAGCTAATGGCATGCTGGCCTTTATAACAAGAGGAATTGAGTATAGGAGTAAAGAGGTCCTTCTGCAGCTGTACAGGGCCCTGGTGAGACCCCACCTGGAGTATTGTGTGCAGTTTTGGTCTCCAATTTTGAGGAAGGACATTCTTGCTATTGAGGGAGTGCAGCATAGGTTCACAAGGTTAATTTCCGGAATGGTGGGACTGTCATATGTTGAAAGATTGGAGTGACTGGGCTTGTATACACTGGAATTTAGAAAGATGAGAGGGGATCTGATTGAAACATATAAGATTATTAAGGGATTGGACACGCTGGAGGCAGGAAGCATGTTCCTGCTGATGGGTGAGTCCAGAACTAGAGGCCACAGTTTAAGTATAAGGGGTAGGCCATTTAGAACAGAGATGCAGAAAAACTTTTTCACCCAGAGAGTGGTGGATATGTGGAATGCTCTGCCCCAGAAGGCAGTGGAGGCCAAGTCTCTGGATGTATTCAAGAGAGAGTTAGATAGAGCTCTTATAGATAGCGGGGTCAAGGGATATGGGGAGAGGGCAGGAACAGGATACTGATTGTGTATGATCAGCCATGATCACAGTGAATGGCGGTGCTGGCTAGAAGGGCCGAATGGCCTACTCCTGCACCTATTGTCTATTGTTTATTGAAGAAATAACAATAATAAATAAATAAGCAATATCCTCATCCGATACGTCCCAAATGGGGCCTCCATAGCCTTCCCTTATTACCGAGAACTTCAGCAAAGGCTTCATTCACACTTTTTTTCAGTGTAGGTTTACATAGAACACAGAACAATACAGCACAGCAACAGGCCATTGAACCCACAATGTTGTGCCGAACCAGCTAAAAATCAAATCAAAAGAGACCCAAACACTAATCCCTCCTACCTACACCATGTCCATATCCCCCATCTTCCTTACATTCACATGCCAATCCAAATGTCTCTGAAAAGCCTCTAATGTATTTGCCTCTACCACTATACCAGGTAGCACATTCCAGGCATCCACCACTCTCTGAGTGAAAAACTTACCTCAACACTCAATTTTGAATATACAGCATTCATAGCACATTTGGCAGTAAATCAGTCAGCTCTATTATGTGTATTTGTGTTTTAAATCGCACGCATTAATTTTTAGTATTATCGATTGTAAGTATTTTATATTGTGTTTAACTATATGTAGTGTGGCATTGTGTATCTTAAACTCTGTGATAGTGTCCTCACCACTACACAAAGAAAGTTCCTCATGGAAAATAAAGTGAACAGAATTACCCTTCACACCCCCCTTGAACCTACCCCCTCTCACTTTCAATGCATGTCCTCTAGACATTTCAACCCTGGGAAACAGATACTCTCTGTTCACTCTGTCTATGTCTTTCATAATCCTGTAAAACCTCCGTCAAATCTCCAGCACGCCAGAGAAAGCAACCCAAGTTTATCCATAACACATGCCTTCTAAACCAGGCAACATCCTGGTAAACCTCTTCTGCATCCTCGCCAAAGCCTCAACATCATTCCTATAGGAAGGATTTAATTGAAAGTTATTTAAAAACAGTCACATATCTTTTTTCATGCTTTATTCCACCGGACAATAGCTTTAGTAGTAAATTAACCATTATAATTCAGTGATTTGGCCAGCTTTAAAAACTCCTATAATTTTATCATTTGGCTGTCAAAATGATGTATATCTCCTTTGCTGCATGTCATTTTACTTCAGAATAATAAATAACTATTTTGTTTATAATAGTCTTTGCCTATTCCATCCCCCACTTTGCAAACAGGCCAATGGCATCCTCTCTTGGGATTCCATCTATTTTTCACAATATAAAAAATGCAGATATTTGTAATCTCTTCTATTGAGTGCAGCACAATTATTCTGTGTTTTATTGATTACTAGAGTCATCTGCAGCCATAATCCCTTAACCTTGAAGCCTTTGCATTTCACATAATAAATTAATGATCTTTCTATTAACCCACATGAACTATTTCTGAGCTCCCAGTGAACAGCGATGGAACTCTGGCTGTCAGAGAGATGATTTCAATTGATAATCACATCACCGTGACTTTGTAGATGTTGTGACAGGACTCAGCTCATCAGTTCAGTCAACTGCTTAATTCGTGGCTGTATGGAACTACTTATATAAATAGTGCAATATCAACAGTCAGTATGTATGTGGAAACTTATCAGCATTAAATTTCCCAGCTAAACTACTCTTGACCCAAAGGAGGTAACTTCGCTCAACTTCACTTGCCCCATCATTGAAATGTTCCCACAACCAATGGAGTCTTCATCTCATGTTCTTGAAATTTATAACATATTTATTATTATTATTTCCTCTTTTTGTATTTCCACAGTTTGTTGTCTCTGGTTAAACGCCATAGTTGGGCAATTTTTCATTGATTTTGCTATAGTAATTATTCTTCAGATTTATTGAGTACCCCACAAGAAAATGAATGTCAGAGTTGTACATGGTGACATATATGCTCTTGATAATGAAATTTACTTTGAACTTTGGACTACTGTGTTCATTTCTGGTCACCTCATTGTAGGAAGGATGTGGAAACTTTAGAGGAAGTGCAGATAAGATTTACCAGATTCTGCCTGGATTAGAGAGCATGTTTTATGAAGATAGGTTAAGCCAGCTAGGGATTTTCTCTTTGGAGCAAAGGAGGTTGAGAGGTGACTTGATAGAGGTGTACAAGATGGTAGATACAGTGGACAGCCAGAGGCTTTTTTCCAAGAGCAGAAATAACCAATATGAGTGGGCATTGTTTTATGGACACAAAAATACAACAGCAGATGCTGTGAATCAAAGAATATGAACACAATGCTGGAAGAACTCAGCAGGCCAGGCAGCATCCGTGAGAAAAGAGTAGCCAACGTTTCGAGCCGACGCTCCGTCCGTCACAATAGACAGGACCTCCCGGTTGCCACTCACTTCAACTCTGCCTCTCATTCCCATCTAGATATGTCCATACATGGCCTCCTTTACTGCCATGATAAGGCCAAACTCAGGTTGGAGGAACAACACCTCATATACCATCTGGGTAGCCTCCAGCCTGGTGGTATGAATATTGAATTCTCCAATTTCTGGTAATTCCCTCCCCCTCCCCCTTCCCCTATCCCAGGTCCCTCTCTGCCTCTCTCCCCTTTCAACTTTCTGCTTCTTTATCTCTAAAGTTCTTTCATGCTTATCCCCTCCCCCTCCCCCCTTTATCTTTCCTCTGATTGGTTTTCCACCTGGTGCCTCTAGGCCCTACCCCCTCCCCTATCTCTATTACTGGGCTTTGGGCTTTATCCCCCCCCCCCCATTCCTGATGAAAGGTCTCAGCCCGAAACGTTGGCTACTCTTTTCTCACGGATGCTGCCTGGCCTGCTGAGTTCTTCCAGCATTGTGTACGTATAGTTTTATGGTACAGGGCGGAAAGTATAGGAGGGATGTCAGAGGTAGTTTTTTTACGGAGAGTTTTGGGTGTATGGTATGCATTATTAAGGGTTAGATTAGGAAGATATAAGAGAATCTTAGTTACATAGATGAAAGAAATATGCAGAGCTATATGGCAGTGAACTTACTGCCTCTTACACTGCTGGTATTTAGAGCAGCAATGAAGGTCATGCCATCATGTCAAGTAGCTTCCTTTCAGTTTTCACCACTGTCAGTCATGCAAGTCCCTGGTGGAGATTCAGGAATACTGTCACACTCAGATGTCGAAGGATTCTTCATTATTGTTCCTGTAACAATTTTGTTTGACCAGTCAGGGTCCTGAGTTGAGCACCCAAACCTGGAGGACCAGTGGAACACTCTTAGACTGGCCTCTACCCTTTGACCTGTTTGACATAGGTGACCCTACCAAGAGCCAAAGCATAAAGCCCTGACTCCAGCCAACACAGCTCCCCAGGTTATTGAGGCATGCAAGCCTCCAAACCCAATGACAAGGTTGTGGTCCTTTTGGAGGCATATGTGCGAAGGAAGGATTAGATTAATCTTAGAATAGGTTAAAAGGTCAGCACAACATCATAGGATGAAGGGCCTGCAAATCGTAGCAATTCTTACGCATTGCACTGTACTGCTGCCACAAAAGAAACTTCACAACGTACATAGCAGCTACTCGAACAAGCCAACACCCCTTAGCATGGGGGAAGGAGGTGTTGCTGGTTAATCCTGTATAATATGGTTTCCAATCAAATCTAATACTTTCGATACTTTATTAAGAAACTAGCAAAACATTCAATCTTGAAGCGATAAAAGATGATGAAACTATAACTAGTGATATAATAAAATAAACCGTCTTAGTGTATTAAACATACTGAAGCTTCCTTCAACATAGTTGAGCTAATAAACCAAATTTACACGTTACTAAGCTTCATCAAAATGCTGTCACCCTGGCTTACTCCTTTAGCCCTAAATTCTAACTGAACTTCCAAAGACAATGCATGAATACGTAACTAACATTCTTTGCTTTTCCTGCACCAACTTTGTGAGAGTGTAGAAGTGTTTGGTGATTTTTCTTGCCTATGGTTTCTACGTGGTTGGACTACAGCAAGCTGTTGGTGAAGTTCACTCCCAGGAACTTGAAGCTCTCACCCCTCTTGACCTCAGCACCGTTGATGTAAACCGGATGATGTACGCCACCTCTATCATGAAATGGATGACTAACACTCTTGTTGCTAGCAAGGGAAGGGTTGCTTTCATGACATCATGTGCATAGGCTCTCTACCTCCTTCTTGTTCTCTGGCAAATTGCTATTTGAAATCTGGTCCACTATGGTGGAATTATAAGACCATAAAACCATAGGTATAGGAGCAGAGTTAGGTCATATGGACCATCGAGTTTGCTCAGCCATTTCATCATGGCTAACCCATTTCCCTCTCAGCCCCAACCTCCTGACTTCTCCCCATATCCCTTCATGTCTTGACTGATCAAGGATCTATCAAACTGCCGTAAATATGCCCAATAACCTGGCCTGTGGCAATGAATTCCACAGATAAATGCGCATCACAAACTACAATGCAGATAGAAAATAGATGCATGGCTCTTACAACTGTGGTGAACTACATATACCTGTCTGGACACGCCCTCCCTGCTGCCTGCTCCTGTGGCTCCTCCCATGGATCCCAGTATAAAGGTGATTGGAGACACAGCCCCGGCCTCAGTCTCCAGGATGTAGTGTGGTGGTCACTTGCTGCTTGTTCTTTCTTCCAGCCAATAAAAGCCAATATCTCGCCTCACGTCTCTGAGAGTTATTGACGGTGCATCAACAACATACATCAGTGATTATAAACCTGATTCTGATTCTGAAAGCCACGTACTGAGCAAAGTTTTAATGCGGTCAATACAAAAAAATGATCGTATTTGCATATTTCAGTGAAAGCAATCTGGGTATCACATCATTTAAAAGCCTCAGAATTAAAGCTTTTTATTAAGAATTACTGTGTAAAAGTCTTAGGCACATATACACTGTGTAGCTAGGGTGCCTAAGATGTTTGTTTGCACAGGACTCTATTTGTCAAAGTGGAGCAGAGAGCGAGTTGGTAAATCTGGCAGGAACAAGGTGTCTCTCTGGTGCTTCCTGCTCCCTCCCCTCTCACTACCCTTTCTCCCAACCATGATTCCCTCTCCCTGCTCCCTTCCCCACTCTCAGTCCACAATAGGGACACCCATATCAGAATCAGGTTTATCATCGCTCACATATGTCATGAAATTTTTATGGCACCAGTACAGCGCAATACATAAAATTACAGCAGTACTGTGCTAAGGTCTGAGGCACCCTAGCCATGTATCTGTGCCTAAGATGTCTGCACAGTAGTGTAGTTCTGCAGCTTCATACAAATATTGCAAAATATCAGCAGTGAGATCATAGAACAGCAGCAGCTAATATTCAGCATTCAACGAGGGTTACAAGAACATCTTACATAAAAGCCTGCATTTTCACAGGACTCTGAATGGGAGATGTATGAGTGGAAGGTGGGTCAATACGGATGATATCACTACACAGACAAATATCGAGTAATACGATTAGGGGATGAAACACATTGAGTACAAACAGTGACTAAAAGCCACTGAATGTAATACTGGAGAAGGATTTAAGGACAGTAGTGAGTGGTTTACTGAAATCAGTGATGCATTCTTCAACCGTAGTGAAAAAGCAAACTATCTTTGCAGAGCCAAAGTGCTGAATGAAAATCCTGGTCATTCAGGCTTTGCTATTCAGACATTAGCAGAAGCTCAGAAGACATCAAGTGAATAGTTTTTTTGAGGCAGTGGTGCTAGGAGGAGGAATTAAAAAGACTTCTGGTGAGGTAAAAGGAATCAGGGCAGTACTGATGGAGTGCTGCAAATTCTACCATTCAACAAAAGTTCCTTTTTTGAAAAGAACAGGGGAGTTTTTACTGTGTAACGGCCAATATTCATCTTTCAATTATGCACTCTGGGGTTAATTTATTAGTTATCTCCTGTACCTAATAATGTTGCCATTGTGTGTAGGTTCATGGTCTTCTGCTGCTGCAGCCTATCCACTTCAAAGTTCAACCTGCTGTGCATTCAGAGGTGCTCTTCTGCACCCCGTTGTCACCTTCAACCAGTCTAGCCATTTCAGTTCCTGTCACCTTCCTGTCAGCTTAAACCAATCTGGGCCTTATTCTGTGGCTTCTTTCATAACAAGGTATTTTCACCCCACAGAACTGCTGCTCACTGGATTATTTTTCATGATTCTTTGTAAACTCTAGAGACTGCTATGCATGAAAATCCTAGGAGACCAGCAGTTTCTGAGGTACTCAAATCACCCTTTCTGGCA
Organism: Hypanus sabinus; assembly: GCF_030144855.1. Classification (NCBI taxonomy): domain Eukaryota; kingdom Metazoa; phylum Chordata; class Chondrichthyes; order Myliobatiformes; family Dasyatidae; genus Hypanus; species Hypanus sabinus. The sequence continues at coordinate 14,714,464 of NC_082715.1, read as the reverse complement.
CCAACAATTATTCCATGGTCAAAGTCACTTCTTCTCCATTCTGATGTTTGGCCTCAACAACAACTGAACCTCTTGACCATGTCTGCCTGCTTTTATGCATCGAGTTAATGCCACATGATCAGCTGATTAGATATAGCATTAACCAGCAGATGTACAGGTGCACCTATTAAAGTGGCCACTGAGTGTATTTTCCATGGGCAGGTAAATAGGTGGGCAGTAGAAGCAGAAATGTGCTTTTTGCACCTATTTTATTTTTGATTTATCAAAGCAGCTTCATGTATAGATTCAGATCATAGCTGTGGTGAATGTATGCAACCCACATTTAGCAGGTTATGAATAATCAAAATGGAAAGTCGCAGTATGCTGACAAAAAATTATGTAAAGGGCTGAAAATGATTTGGCTTACTGCTGGCTGAACATTTAATGAGAGAAAACTGAAATGTAACAAGCAACAATAAAGAGGAATGAGATGGCTGAAACCTGGGGGGCAAACTGCCCAGTACTTGACGGCTGGCTTCACGATTTCTGGTTTCATATGGTGCTGCCTGTGAGAGGATCGTTGTCCACTGTCATGCCATCCTCATGCACCTGACTGGTCAGCACTGAAGTATGTTTGTAAAGATCTGCAGCCAAGTTTCAGAGCAAAGCTGTTACTATTATTGGAGGACCCAACCCTAAACTGCATGATGTCCTTCTAACAGATGGCACAACTTTGCTCTGCTACTGATCCAGAACTTACAAAGACAGTTTTCTCCCTGTTATTGCCAGAAATGCAAGCCAGGACCTACTGAAAAGGTTTATGGCATCTTGGCAGTTGTGGCCTAGCCGAGTGTTCCTGCTGTCACTCAACCTGCCATGCCCAGTTACCTGGAGTGCAGCTGAAACCCAAGACGTACAATGATGTCAAGGAGAGCTCGGTGTTGTTGCTGGCCTTTCAGTTTAGTGGGCTTAATGGTGCTACTTACAGATTTAGTGGTGATTTGCTATCCCGTCCTCTCTCAAGAGGAGTAGCCTTGGCATACACTGATAGTTTGCTTGTAAGATCTAATCATCTGTTCACAGAGCAGTTTGTGGGGTACAAGATTGACTGAGAGCTGTCAATAATCCAAATGAATTGCTGGGTCAGTGAAGCAGAGGACTCAATCGGGAAATTCATAACTCATGATTCAAAATTCAAGATTCGAGTTTGTTTAATGTTAGTAAAGGAAAACAAAATAATTGCTACTCTGGATCTGACGCAGCACCAAAAAAAACCACAATAAGATAAACTCCAATCTGCTGATCGGACTTGCAGATGACAGGCCTTATTTCTAGCGGTGACGAGACAGCCTACAGTGGAGAGCCTAACACCCTGACACCCTGACGCAACCTCTCCCTCAATGTCCGAGAAACAAAAGAGCTGATCGTGGATTACAGGAGGAATGGAAACAGGCTCACCCCGATCAACATTAGTGGGTCTGCAGTTGAGAGGGGAGTAGTTTTAAGGTCCTCAGTATGCACGTCACTGATGATCTCACCTGCACTGTATACACTGGCTTTGTGGCAAAAAAGCACAACAGCATCTCTTCCACCTCAGGTGACTGAAGACGTTTGGCGTGGGCTCTCAAATCCTCAAGACCTTCTACAGAGGCACCATTGAGAGGATCCTGTCTGGCTGGATCACCGCCTGGCATGAGAACTGCAGCTACCTTGATCACTGGGCACTGCAGAGAGTGGTACGGACAGCCCAGTTCACCTGTGGATGTGAACTTCCCTCCACTGAGGACATTTACAGCAGCAGGTGTGTAAAGAAGGCCTGGAGGATCATCGGGGACACTGGCCACCCCAACCATAAACTGTTTCAGCTGCTTCCATCTGGCAAATGGCACCACAGCTTAAAACCAGGACCAACAAGCTACAGGACATCTTCTTTCTACAAGACATTAGACCGATAAATTCACATGTCTGTACATTGCAATGGAGTCATAAGACAAAGATTTTTACTCCCTCAAATTGTGGGATGGATGTGAGAGTTAAATAAATTCAAATTCAATAATGCACAGAGAACTCCGGAGGAACTCAGCAGGTCAGGTAGCATCTATTGGAAAAGAGAAAACAGTGAAACTGGTCCTGGAAGAAGAGTCTTGGCCCAAAGTGTTGACTGTTTACTCCTTTCCATTGATGCTGCCTGGCCTGCTGAGTTCCTCCACTGTCCAGTTTCCGTTACTTTGGATTTCAGCATCTGCCGACTTTCTCATGCTTACAATAAGATAAATAATGCAATAATAAAAAAAGCACAATAAATATAAATATACAAGATAGCTTATATACATAATCTGCTTGTATGTTCATCAAGTGGCACTAGGTACAGGAGTGCCTGAACATAAGGTAATTCTGACAGATGATTAAGTAGTGGTGGGGGTGGAGGTTTTGATCAGTTTTACTGCTTGGGGTAAGTAACTATTTCTGGTCCACAGACCACTCCCACTCCTATTTGTCTGTCCATGGCCTCCTCTACCGTCAAGATGAAGCCACACGCAGGTCGATGGAGCAATACCTTATCTCCCGCCTAGGTAGCCTCCTTCCTGCCGGCATGAACATCCAACTCACAGACCTCCGTTAATACCCCTGCCCCCCCCCCCACCTTACCCCATCCCTATCTATAATTTTAGTCTGGTTCTCTTTCTCTCTCTTTTCTGCCTCTCACTATAATCTCCCCCACCCCCCAGCCCTACCTTTCTTTCTCTTTTTTTTCCCATAATTCTCCACCTTCCCCCAGTCCATTTCCATTCAGCCTATCACTTCCCAGCTCTCTACTTCATCCCTCCCCCCACTTCTTATCCCCCCTCGACCATCCCATGTTACTTCCCTCCTGATGAAGGGTTTCGGCCCGAAACGTCGTCACGACCTCCTCCCATAGATGCTGTCTGGCCTGCTGAGTTCTGCCAGCATTTTGTGTTTTTATTTTTTTTTACTATTTTTCAGTCTGGTGGTCCTGACATGGATGCTATGTAGCCCCCTCTCTGATGGAAATTCACTGATGTCAGCAATTGTTCGGGTGGCAAAACATAATTTACCATTGGTAGAACCGTTCAGGAAAGATTATATGCCAGGGGAAGAATATACAGAGCAGCATTTGCAAATTGGCTGAATGTAATCAATGTTACATGGTTTTCCATTTGCTTGGTGGCTGATGTCAAAACCAAAGTATCACGCCTGTTGTGGGCTTCAGCACTTGAAGCATGAATCAGGAGCTCCAGGCAGTCATGTGCAGACTGGGGATGCAAAAAAATTAAGAAAGGAAATGCTCTGGAAACACTTTGTGATCAAAAGTAAGTGGAATTGTGTGGGACATTGCCCTTCATCTTGGTTTGTAATTACTGCCACAGTCTGTGACTAGTGTGGGAAAATGCAGTGGGCAAAGAAAGAACAGAACATATATACCCGGTGGCCACTTTATCACGCACCTCCTTTAGCTAATAAGTGGCCACTGAGTGCTTGTTCGTGGTCTTCTGCTGCTGTAGCCCATCCACTTCAAGAATCAACATGTTGTGCATTCAGAGATGCTCTTCTGCACACTACTGTTGTGATAAGTGGTTATTTGAATTACTGTCACCTTCTTGTCAGTTTGAACCAGTCTGGCTATTCTTCTCTGACCCCTCTCACTGACAAGGCATTTCAGCCACAGAACTGCCACTCACTGGATATTTATTTTTGTTTTTATTTTGTACCATTCTCTGGAAACTCGGGGGACTGTTGTGTTGTGCATGAAAATCCCAGAGGGCCAACAGTTTCTGAGGAACTCAAATCACTCCGTCTCGTATCAACAATCATTCCACAGTCAAAGTCACATAGATCACATTCTTTCCCCATTCTGATGTTTGGTCTGAACAACAACTGAACCTCTTGACCGCATCTGCAAGCTTTTATGTATTGAGTTGCTGCCAAATGATTGGCTGATTAGATATCTACATTAAAGAGCAGGTGTAGAAGTGTACCCAATAAATGCCCTTTTCTCATTGTCACCATCAGGTAGGAGGTACAGAAGCCTGAAGGCACACATTCAGCAATTCAGGAACAGCTTCTTCCCCTCTGCTGTCCGATTCCTAAATGGACATTGAACTGGTGAATACTACCTCATTTTTTTTTAATATTGATGCACCATCAATAACTCTCCGAGACGTGAGGCGAGGTAAAGGCTTTTATTGACTGGAAGAAAGAACAAGCAGCAATTGACCACCATACTACATCCTGGAGACTGAGGGCAGGGCTCAGGCCCCAATCGCCTTTATACCGGGGTCTGTGGGAGGTGCCACAGTCAGTGGGAGGAGCCACAGGAGCAGTCAGCGGGGGGGGGGGGCATGTCCAGACAAGTATATATAGTATATAGTTCACCACATATATATATTATTTCTGTTTTTTTAATCTATTCAATATACAAATACAATAGATTATTTATTTTTTACTTCTATACTACGTATTGCATTGGACTGCTGCTGCTAGGTTAACAAATTTCACGATGCATGGCAGTGATAATAAACCTGATTCTGATTCTGATGAAATGGCCACTAGGTATATCATGGAGTAGGTTAAAAAGTTGGCACAACATTGCAGGCAGAATCCTTTATGATGCTGTACTGTTCTATATTCTATATTAAGGGAACAGCTGAAGAATCTCCTTTAACTTTCCATTTTGTGAACTTCGTGCTCTGTGATTTCCCAATATGTGTGACAAATATGCAGGGTAGTAGCATAATGGTTAGCGCATTGCCCTACAGTGCCAGCGATTACTGATCGGGTTTCAATCCTCACCGCTGCCTGTAAGGAGTTTGTACATTTCCCCTGTGACCGCTTGGGTTTCCTCTGGGTGTCTCAATTTCCTTCCACTTTTAAAAGACAAACGGGTTAGGATTAATGAGTTGTGAACGTGCTGTATTGGCTCCAAAAATGTGGCAACACTTGCAGGCTGCCCAGTATAATCCGCACTGATTTGATTTGACGCAAATGATGCATTTCACTCTCTGTTTTAATGTTTGCTGTCCATGTTACAAATAACATGACAGAAAAAAGTAGATGTTATTCCTGTAAACACCTTTGGTCCAAATACATCATATTTTATCTTATGTCATAACAATTACATATTTTGCATTGAGTCAATTTGGTCCAAGTTTTTAAAAATCCTTTTTAATTCCATTTAAATCTCCCTTCTTATCACTAACATGATCTGAATAACTTCTGCATCTAGCTCTCTCATGTACGTGCTGTAAAATACAGACATGACATTTGCCAAAACTATTCCAGAAAAAGACTATTGCAGCAAAGTTTGGGTAGTGGCTCGCAATACATTTTACAGTACTGGTGGGTTCAATTCCTGCCTCTGCCTATACGGAGTTTGTACATTCTCCCCGTGACCGTGTGGGTTTCCTCTGGGTGCTCTGGTTTCCTCCAACAGTTGAAAGAGTTGATAGATTAATTGAGTCATTGTAAATTGTCTCATGATTAGGCAAGGGTAAAATCAGGGGATTGCTGGGCGGCATAGCTTGAAGGGGCTATTCCATGCTTTATCTCAATAAATAGGTAAATAAGAAAGATAGATAGATAGATAGTTAGATAGAAAGAATTCTTTTGTGGATTTTTCATATTTGTCAAGTCACTGTTGATCCTCACCAGATTAAATTTGGCATGCTAGACTGGGCCTTGATCCCCACCAGCTCTGGCCAAACTTTCACTGAGAAATGAAAGATAAGCATTCATTTTAATGGCTTCAAGGATGCGGGAATCATATACAGGAAGCCAAATGTATTTCAAGCACAGTGAGGGGGCATGCAAAAACCTGTCTGAAGGGGAGAAAACAGGAGGTGGTTATATTCTGGTGCATCCAAAAATAAACTGGTTCATCAGGGAACATGCAGCTCAAAACGACTCTGAGAAATTTTACCTGGCACTGCAGAAACTGCTTGACTGTTCACTTAAAGTAGGAATTTTATGAGGAATTATGAGGAGAGGATACAAATAATTAAAGCAAATCAAATCTATATTGCTGGAGTTATTGAGGTTATTCAGGCTATTGAGGAAACCTTCATGTTTTTCAGTATTTCTTCACTATTGCTGCCAGTAACTCCTCCTCAACCAACTGACCTGGCAGTAAGTGGTTGGACTGGTCAAAGAGTCATTGCTTCAGTTGGTCATTGTTTTTTTATTTAGAGATACAGAGCAAAACAGGCCCCACTTGCCCATTGGACCATATTTAAATTTCCCAACTATTAAAGTGGGATTCAATATTGTGCCTCTTTATTTATTGTCTACAATTCCAAGTTTATCTACTGAAAGGAGTAAACAGGGCTGAGACCCTTCACGTCTCATTGATCCTTAACATGGCCTTATTATTCGACTTGTGAGATTCTTCACTGTAAGCAAAGGCAGTGTCGTGGTTAGAGTGACACTGTTACAGCCCAGCCTGCTGAGCTCCTGCAGCGTTTTGTGTGTGTTGCTTTGGGTTTCCGGCATCTGTACTTTCTCAAGTGTTTGTGATTTTCTCCAAAATTAGTTTGGAGTTTCCAGAAATTAATAACTACTCTTCCAGACAACCCAGAATAATCACTGGGATCTTTAAAAACATTGCCTCAAATAGTTTTGTTATTCATTATACAATGAGAGAAAAGCAATTTAACTTTCATTTACTTATCTATTTCGAGATAGTATGGGGGCAGGCCCGTCTGATCCAATGAGCCGCATAGTCCAGCAGCAGATATATTTAACTCTAGCTTAATCACAGGACAATTTACAATGACCAATTAACCAACTAACTGGTACGTCTTTGGACTGTGGAGGGAAACCAGCACACCCGGAGGAAATCCACACGGTTCATGGGGAGAATGTGCAGAATCCTTACATACGGCACCAGAATGGAACTCCAAACTCTGATGCCTTGAGCTGTAATGGTGTCACCGTAACTACGACGCTCCCATGGCTGACAGTCAAGAATCTCTTAAGTCGAATAATAAAAACCCAGATGTCACACATTAATATTTTACTCGCAGTATGCCTGATCCGGATTGGTGAACCTGAAGAATGCAGAGGGACTTGGGAGTCCTCGTTCAAGACACCCTAAAGGTTAACCTCCAGGTTGAGTCAGTGGTGAAGAAGGCAAATGCAATGTTGCATTCATTTTTAGACGTATAGAATACAAGAGCAGGGATGTGATGTTGAGGCTCTATAAGGCACTCGTGAGACAACACTTGGAATATTGTGTGCAGTTTTGGGCTCCCTATTTTAGAAAGGATATACTGACGTTGGAGAAGGTTCAGAGAAGATTCATGAGAATGAGTCCAGGAATGAAAGGGTTTCTGTATGAGGAACGTCTGGCAGCTCTTGGGCTGTATTCCCTGGAGTTCAGGAGAATGAGGGGGGATCTCATAGAAACTTTCCAAATGTTAAAAGGCCTGAACAGATTAGATATGGCAAAGTTATTTCCCATTATAGGGGATTCTAGGACAAGAGGGCACAACTTCAGGATTGAAAGACATCCTTTTAGAACAGGGATGTGGAGAAATTACTTTAGTTAGAGGGTGGTAAATTTGTGGAATTTGTTGACATGAGTGGCTGTGGAGGCCAAGTCATTGGGTGCATTTAAGGCAGAGATAGATAGGTTCTTGATTAGCCAGGGTATCAAAGGGTATGGGGAGAAGGCAGGGGAGTGGGGATGACTGGAAGAATTGGATCAGCCCATGATTGAATGGCAGAGCAGACTCGATGGGCCGAATGGCCTGCTTCTGTTCCTATATCTTTTGATCTTCTCTATCCTCTACCTATCAGATGCTAGGCCTTCCTAAAATGTAAGTCAGGAACAAGAGCTCAGTAGCCTCTGTGTCACATTCTCTCTGAGTAGGACCAGGTGCTAATTTAGTTCATGATAATTCTGTGAGCAATTCCTCTACTGTTAATTTTAGGGCCAAAATGGTAGGTAAAAGTTCAGAAACAAGACAAAATCTGCAGATGCTGGAAATCAAAGCGACACACTCAAAATGCTGGAGGAACTCAGATGGCGATGCGGCATCTATGGAAAAGAGTGCAGTCGATGTTTCAGGCCGAGGCGGTTTGGTAGGACTGTTCAACGCATCACGGAAACCAGCCTCCTCACTTTTCCTTGCCTCGGTAGAGCAGCCAGCATAATCAAAGATCCAACACACCCTAGACATCCTCTCTTCTTCAGTATCAGAATCAGGTTTAATATCACCGGCATATATCATGAAATTTGTTGTCTTTGTGGCAATACATGATAATAAAAAGTATGAATTTTATATATATAAATATATAATTATTGTAACTCACAGTTATATGTGTGTGTGTGTGTGTGTGTATAGTTAAGTTAAATTAATTAGGTAGAGCAAAAAGAAGTAGTGTGGTAGAGTTCCTGGGTTCAATATCCATTCAGAAATCTGATGGCAGAGGGAAGAAGCAGTTCCCGAATCACTGAGTGATTGAGTGTGTGCCTTCAGGTTTCTGTACCTCCTCCCTGATGGTAGCAATGAGAACAAGGCATGACCAGGATGATGGGTGTCCTTAATGATGGATGCTACCTTTTTGAGAAATTGCTCCTCTCCTCCTCCTCTGACAAGAGATATAAGAGCCTAAAAGCACCTATCACCAGAGCTCCTACCCCACTGTTATAAGACTATCACGTTTTTCCCTGGTACTTTAAAATAGACTCTTGACCTCACAGTTTACTTCATTGTGACCTTGCACTTCACTGTTTCTGCAGCTGTAACACTTTATTCTCCACGACTATTGCCCTACCTCAGTACACTGCTGTAATGAATTGATCTGTATGTACAGTATCACTGTACCTTGGTACCTGTGGCAATGATAAACCAATTTACAAATTTAAATAACTTCATCCATTGCGCTGTTCAGCTTCCGCTTCCAACTGTCCACGTCAGACATCAGACATTACTCTGGAGAGGAACATTGACCAACATTGTCAAATTGGAGGGCTGCCTCTGAGGTATCGAGCTCCAATTACGACCAGATGTCTTGAACCGAACAGAGATCACCATCAAAACTGAGCATGAAGATGAGTATGGATTAAGATCAATCCCCTTTTACACAGAATCAGTTTATTTTAGGGAGGATATTATTTACTGTGATTCAGCTGCACAAATGATACCCTGGATTCTAGTTGTAAGAAGAGTCTGGGGAAATCCATTGGATTAAAATTTGTGAATAAAAGCAATTAAAGCTGTAAGTGAGACATCATAAATGAAGGAAAGAGAAAACAATGGAGATACTCAACAGCTCGGTGAAAGATCTCGCAAAAGGTCATCAAACTGAAACATAAATTCTGTTTCTCTCAGAATCTCATTATTTATTGCTATTTATTTATATTTACATTTGCATAGTTTGTTGTTCATTGATCCTGCTTACAGTTACTGTTCTATAGATCTGCTGGAAAGCCTGCAGGAAAAAGAATCTCAGGATTGTATATTGTGACATGCATGTGCTCTGGTAATAAATTATCCTTTGAACTTTGAATCAGAATCAGGTTATAAATCACTGGTCTATGTCATGAAATTTGTTGTTTTGTGGCAGAACAACAACATAACCATCTCCACAGTTACTGCCTGTCCTGGTGAATATTCCTTTGTGTTATGTCAGATTTTCAGCATTTACAGAATTAGGCTTTTGATTTACTTCTACTGGAGAAGTTGACTGTCTTTAAATCATTTAGTTAATTAGGGGGAAAGACTAGGGTGATCACAGAAAGAACTACACAGGTCAGGAATTTTCCTCCCCCACATCTGCCCATCACCCACACAATCCTTTCACTTGTCCCCTCTCCAATCTGTCTGCCCTCCTCCCATAAGTTCCATGCTCCAACTGTCCTCTCAGAAGGTCAGAATGAAGAATGGAGGAAGGGGGAAGATTTGTTTACCGGAAGGAGAAATGAATATTCTATAAAAGCTCCTTAGCCTGCGCAAGAATTTAACCTGACTTGCTGTGTGGGAACCTATACATGGCGAGTGTAATTATGTTTTAACAGCTTGTTCACCATTATTATCTATTGACTTCATTGGAGTGTACAATTGCACGGGATGACTATTAAACCTCCTTTTATTCCTTTTGCAATTAACCTATACTAAGGAGCAACATACAGCCATTAATTAATCTTTCAGTAAGTGTCTGGGACATCGAAGGAAACCACATAACCTGTGTTGTTATAGCGTTCATGGAGAGAACACATAAACCCTCCACACACAACATTAGAGGTTAGTTTCAAACCACATCCACTTGTACCTTGATCGATACAACCCTCCTTGCCATTAAGCACATATTCAAGAGGTGGTGTCTCAAAAACATGGCATCTATCAGTAAGGACCCTAACCAACCGAGACATGCCCTCAACAACTTCATTGTTTTAGGATCAGCTTCTTCCCACGCCGTCAGATTTCTGAAAGGACAATGAACCCCGAACACCGCCTCTCTACCATTGCACTACTTATTTATTTTTATATTAATATTTCTTAGTATAATTTACAGCATACTTTATTTATTTTTTATTGACACATTGTGCGGAATAGGCCCTTTCACCTTTTGAACATTGCTACCCAGTAACCACTGGTCTAATCACGGGACAATTTACAATGACCAATTAACCTATCAACCGGTACGTCTTTGGACCGTGGGAGGAACCCAGAGACTCAGGGGAAACCCATGTGGTCACGGGGAAGAAGGTACAAACTCCTTCAGTCAGCAGTGGGAATTGAACCTGGCGTGTTGGCACTGTAAAGCATTGTGCTAACCACTATGCCACTATGCCACCCTTATGTATTGTACCATACTGCTATTGCAAAACAACAAATTTCATGACATATGTCGGTGAAAATAAACCTGATTTTAATTCTGATTCTTCACATTAGGGAGGAGGTAGACCCAGACTCAATGTTTTAGGAATAGCGACTTCACCTCCACCATCAGATCTTAGAATGGTCCATGACCCAATGAACACTACATTGCTTTTCATCTTTTGCACTATTTATTTATTTATTGTAACTGTTAGAAATTTTATGCCTTGCAGTGTACTGAAGCCACAAAACAACAGATTACATGGTATATGTCAGTGATAATAAACACGGTTCTGACTCGCCCTCAGCAGCCTGGCGGGTAACTCCGATGGCAGTGGCATTGGTTTATTATTGTCACGTGTGCCAAACTACGGTAAAAAAAAACGTGGCTTGCATAGAGTTCATACAAAACCAATCAATATACAGAAACAGAATCCGAATCAAGTTTAATATCAGCTGCATATGTTGTGAAATTTGTTACCTTTGTGCCAGAAGTACGAGACATGATAATAAATAAACTAAAACAATTACAGTAAGTATATATATGCTAATGAAATAGTTAAATTCAGATTAGTAGTGCAAAAAACAAAAAAATAAAAAAAAATAAGTAGTGAGGTAGTGTTCATGGGTTCAATGTCCATTCAGAAATCAGATGACAGGGGGAAGAAGCTGTTTCTGAATCGCTGTGTGTGTGCCTTCAGACTTCTGTACCTCCTACCTGATGGTAACAGTGAGAATAAGGCATGTTCTGGGTGGTGGGATTCCTTGATAATGAAAGCCACTTTTCTGAGACACCACTCCTTGAAGATGTCTTAGGGAGGCTAGTGTCCATGATGGAGATGACTAGTTATACAGCTCTCATTGAGCTTTAAGCTAGAATAAGGTAAAAGTATAACAATACAGAATGAAGTGCAAATGTCACTGAAAAAGTGCAGTACATATAAATATAAAAGGAAAAATCATAAGGTAGATTATGAGGCTAAGTCAATTTTATCATACACGAGGATTGTAAAGGGGACTGAAAACAAAAGGAGAGAGGTCTGGTAAAATTGGCAGCAGCACCACTTGATTAAAGAGTCAAGAAAAAGCACAAGTTTTCTGTCACCTAAAAACCTCTGCTGTCAATAGCTGACGATGCAATTATGCTCAGTATGGGTTATCAATTGTAATCATTGCACTTGAATATTACCCCAAGGCTTACCACGGATTAACCTGGGATGTATGGTGTGCCCAGGGAGGGGTAACACTTCTGATGTAGGGGCTTGTGGTACCTATTCCAGAGCAGATCACTCACCTTTGGTCCCCGCCGGACACTCAGCTCTCACCTGTAGCTCCAAGTAGCTGTTTGCATGCGATAGCGCCCACACCCTGGTACACCGCTTCGACCGGTGTATGGAACGTGAGGAGATGATCTCCAATAACAAAAATAACATGTACAGGATGCATTTGTGCAGGATGCCTTCATGCTCCTAACAGTCAGGAATCTTACCCAGCCGCATCCTGAAAAAGAAGCTTTGGCTGGAGGGGTGGGGAAGCTCAGAATCTTAGATTTGTTAAGACACATAAAAAAGGTCAATCGCTCCACCAGTTTCCGCCAGGCAGAAAAAGAAGCTTGAAATCCTTGCCCTTCCAAGTTTAAAAGTTGAAAATATATTTATTATCAAAGTACATCTATGTCACCATACAGTACAGTGAGATTCATTTCCTTGTGGGCATTCACAGTACATACAAAGAAGCACAAAAGAATCAATAAAAAACTGCACACAGCAAAAACAGACAGACAACCAACCTGCAAAAGATAACACATTTTGCGAACACAAAAAGTAAAAAAAATACAAAATAAATAAATAATAAATATTGAGAAAGTGAGTTGTAACATGCTCAAAAGTCAGCTCAAAGTTCAAAGTAAATTTTATTATCAAAATACATATGTCACCATATACAACCCTGAGATTCATTTTCTTTTTTTTTGTGGGCATATGCAATAAATCTATAGAATAATAATGAATCAATGAAAGACCACCCAACTATGGCATTCAACCAGTGTGCTGAAGACAGTAAACTGTAAATATGAAAAGAAGAAATAATAAAAATAATAATAAATAAATAACTAGATAAATAAATAAATAAATAAATAAACAATGAATACTGAGAACATAAGATGAAGAGTCTTTGAAAGTGAGTCCATAGCTTGTGGGAATAGTTCAGTGATGGGGCAAGTGAAGATGAGTGAAGTTATTCCCTGGAATTTGTTCAGTGTTGGTGTGAGTGAGGTTATGCATGCTGGTTGAAGAGCTCTCTTTCCCCACAAAGGATGTTTACAGTCTAAATGGAATACGAACAGAATAGATTTATTCCAATCTCTCAGCTTACCTCAGTGCCCCACCTTCCTCCAGAATACATTTAAATATCACCAGCCTATAGTTTGCTAACTCTTTGGCAGCGGCACACTACATGATAAATATAGAAAGAAATGAATTACAGTATGTATATATGTGTATATTAAATAGTTAAACAAGTAGTGCAAAAACAGAAAAAAAAATGCAGTGAAATGATGTTCATGGGTTCAATGTCCATTTAGAAATCAGACGGCAGATGGGAAGAAGCTGTTTCTCAATCACCAAGAGAGTGCTTTCATATTCTTCCATCCAGAATGAATCCATATTTTGCTCGAGTATTTCTGGCACGTTTTCCCCTCCAGATTTTATGAACACAACACCAATACAACAAAGAAAATTGAGGATATGAATTTAGTGATTCAGAAAAGAAACCATGCAAGTCTTCACAGTCCTTGAGTGGATCATTACTGCTTGGAGTAAAAAGCTTCTTTCCCTTGGGTCCCTAATGCAGCATTTTCTCAGAGTCTTAATGCACCTGAGCTCCATTTGAACTATGAACACAGACTTAAAGGTGCTTGTAAATAATGCAAAAACAAATCAATACTAATTTGGATCATTCAAACATGTAGCTTCCTAAGAGACATTCTTATGCATAGCCTTCAGTGAAGGACTAATGCTACTTTTAAAGCTGTAAAAGTGCAACAATTACCAAATATAAATCAATAATCAATTAGGTTTAATATTACTCTTGCACTATCATTTCTCATTCCACAAGTTATTTTTTATCGTTACTTAAAACTGGCATTTTAACCTGTTAAGATTGATTTTTTTCTCTCTCTCTCGTTATTTTCAAGGGAAGTCTGTGTTGCTTTCCCATGATATGTCTGAATGTCTACAACTTTCCATTTAATGAACTTCATGCTTTCCCTTCTGCCGTTTAATCCAAGTTTTTCTGTTTTTCAGAATGATTGTCCGATATTCATCCAACCAATCTACCTGTTCCACTCGATTCAATAAAAATTTTGAAGAGGCTTAATGTATGAGGAGTGTTTGATGGCCCTGGGACTGCACTCACTGGAGTTTAGAAGAACGGGGTGGATGGTATTTGATTGAAATCAATTAAATATTGAAAGGCCCAGATAAAGTGGACATGGAGGGGATGTGTCCTATAGTGGGTGCATCTAGGACCAGAGGGCACAGCCTCAGAAGTGTAGGGATATTCCCCCTAAAACAGATATGAGAAGGAATATCTTTAGCTAGAGCGTGATGAATCTGTGGAATTTACCGCCTTCTTGCTTTGTGGCTCTCTGTAAGGAGATGAATCTCAAGGTTGCATTATTTATACGTACAGCACCAATAATAAATGAATTTTGAATCTTTCAATCATTGCTACAGGTGGATGTGGAGGCCAAGTAATTGGGTGTATTTAAAGCGGAGGGTTGATACGTTCTTGATATGGGGAAAAGGCTGGAGAATGGGGTTGACAGTGAAAAGTAAATCATCAATGATGAAATGGTGGAGCAGACGCGATAGGTTAAATGGTCTAATTCTGCTTTTATGTCTTATGGTTTTATGAATTTGCTGGTAAAACTGGTCATTACTTATTATTAAAATGATAAATTCTCTTTCTGAGTTCAGCACTTTCTCATTTAAGTGGTGAACAACTATTTTGGATGCCCAAAGCTGTGTTGCATATTCGATAGTACTCAGTAAGTTGGCCCTGATTTCCATTCCAACTGTTGGGATAATGAAATAAATATAAGGCAAGAAAGGCATTGATTACAGACAAAACACCATTCACACAGCCAGACTGGCAAGCAGAAAGCTCTTGCGTGTCACCCTATACTCAACTAGGAGCTCGTTTCAATAGCCAACAACAGAATTAATCTCTAACGTAAGCAGAACCGGTAGTCCGGATTGAATGATCACTTGCTACAAGAGATAAAAACACCGAGCCTAAATGTATTTAAGATCTATTGTGCATATGTGTTTATTTCTAATTCTCTAACTTACTTGCACTCAGTGGCCACTTTATTAGGTACTCCTGTACACCTGCTCGTTAATGCTATTATCTAATCAGCCAATCACGTGACAGTAGCACAATGCATAAAAGCATGCTGACACGGTCAAGAGGTTCAGTTGTTGTTCAGAACAAACATCAGGATGGGGAAGAAATGTGATGTAATTGACTTTGACTGTGGAATGATTGTTGGTGCCAGATGGGGTGGTTTCAGTATGTCGGAAACTGCTGATACCCTGGGTTTTTCATTCACAGCAGTCTCTAGAGCTTACAGAGAATGGTGCAAAAAACAAAACAAAAAAAAAACAGTGGGCGAAAATGCCTTGTTAATGAAAGAGATCTGAGGAGGTTGGCCAAACTGGTTCAAGCTGACACGAAGGTGACAATACAGTAACTCAAATAACCACACATTACAGTGGTGTGCAGAAGAGCATTTTAAACATATAACATGTTGAACATTGAAGTGGATGGGCTACAGCAGCAGAAAACCATGAGCATACACTCAGTGGCTATTTTATTTGGTACAGGAGGTGTCTAATAAAGTGTTTACTAAGTATATATATCTTGATAATTGTCTTGCTTGTTCCATCTGAAAATCTCTTAAGTTTTGAGAAAAAAGTATTGAATTTGGAAGCACATTGCAATTTTTTATAAAAAATTATAATCTAATAAACTTTAAGTATCAACATCTATTTAGACCATAAGGCACAGCAGCAGAATGAGGCCTTTCAGCACACCAAGCCTGCTCTGTCTTTGCGTTATGGCTGATATTTTATCCCCCTCAATCCCATTCTCCTCCCGGTAACCTGTAACACTCTTACTAATCAAGAACCTAACCACCTCCATTTGAAATGTATGCAGTCATTTGGCCTCCACAGCCATCTGTCCCAAAGAATTCCACGGGCTCACCACCCTCTGACTAAGGAAATTCCCCATCATCTCTGCAGTAAAGGGACATCCATCTACTCTGAGGCTGTGCCTTTGCTCAACTTC
Organism: Hypanus sabinus; assembly: GCF_030144855.1. Classification (NCBI taxonomy): domain Eukaryota; kingdom Metazoa; phylum Chordata; class Chondrichthyes; order Myliobatiformes; family Dasyatidae; genus Hypanus; species Hypanus sabinus. Next base: position 14,698,292 of record NC_082715.1, on the reverse strand, counting down.
ATATGTTTCATCACTAAAATATTCCCATGGGCTCACTGTCTCATTCTCGTGATATTTATTGCTTATATTTATTTAATATTATTTTTTCTTCCTTTTTGTATTTGCACAGTTTCTTGTCTTTTGCACATTGGTTGCACACCCTGGTTGCTGCGGTCTTTCGTTGATTACATTATGTTTATTGGATTTATTGAGTATACCCACAAGAAAATGTATCTTATGGTTGTATATACTTTGATAATAAACTTGCTTTGAACTTTGGTCCAAGACTTCCCCACTATAGGAAATTTCCTCTCCATGTTCACTCTGTCCAGGCTATTCAATATTCGATTGGTTTCAATTAGATCAATCACCCTCACTCTTCTAAACTCCAGTGAGTTCAGCCCATGAGCCATCAAACACTCCTGATACTTTAACTCTTTCATTCCCATGGATCTTTCTTGTGAACCTCCTTCGAACCCTCTCCAATGCCGGAACATCCTTTCTTAGATAAGGGACCAAAGACTGCTCTCGGTACTCCAAGTGCAGTCTGACCAATACCTTATAAAATTTCAGCATTACATCCTTGCTTTTGTATTCTAGTCCTCTCAAAATGAAAGCTAACATTGCACTTGTTTTCCTTACCACTGACTCAACCAGCAAGTTGACCTTTAGCGGATCCCACACACGGATTGCCAAGATCCATTGTATCTCTGGTTTCTGCATATGCGCCCCTTTTAGAAAATAATCTATTATCTTTATTCCTTCTACCAAAGTGCATGATCACACATTTCCAAGGAAAAGAGTAGGTGGTTCGCATTTCAGGCTAAGTCCATTCATCAGGACACAAGAGGGGTCTCGGCCTGAAACGTCGACTGTTTACTCTTTTCCACAGATTCTGCCTGACTTGCTGAGTTCCTCCAGCATTTTCTGTGAGTTGCTTGAATTTTCAGCATCTGCAGATTTTCTCATATTTGACCATACACTTCCTTACACTATATTCCATCTGCTACTTCTTTGCCCATTCTCCCAATCTGCCTAAGACCTTCTGCAAGCTCCCTGCTTCCCAAACACTACCTGCCCCTCCACCTTCCTTTATATCATTTGCAAACTTGGCCATAAAGCCATCAATTCCATTATTCAGATCATTGACATATAACGTGAAAAGAAGTGGTCCCAACATCAACTACTGAGAACCATCACTAGTTACTGGCAACCAACCAGAAAGGTTCATGGTTCAAAGTACTTTTATCATCAAAATGTGTATACATTATACAACCTTGAAATTCATCTCCTTACAGGCAGCCCTGAAACAAAGAAGCCCAATAGAACTCATTAAAAAGCAGAACAAAGTCATCAAACATCCAATTTTCAGAGTAAAAAAAACAAATTTTGCAAATAATAAAGCAAGCAAACACATTCGGAACTGAAGTTCCCAGTGCCAGGCATCATTGCAGCCAATTCAGAAGTCCACAGAAGCCAATTCAGAAGGCCCCAATCCTGTACCGAGTTAAGCAAATCCCATGGAGCATCGTGCTGAGCCACCCATCTCTCGCCTCCTATCCCGACACCCTGACCATTTTAATCTGGCCTGGCACTTAAATCGCCCAAACCTCGAGTTGCTCCTTGCCGTTGGACTCGGGTTCTATCACTTCGATCAGGTCAGTAAACAACCTGTCCAATTCAGCTCGCACAAGAAAACCTTAGCACTGCTGTAATAACTACAGAAATGTTAAATGGAATGTCCTTGCAAACAAGTACATGTGGTTTAGATATCAGGCATATTTGAGCAGAGCTTCTGTTAGCCTGCATCACAGAAATATATCAGATTGCTGAGTTATAAGTTGCGTTTGATGGAAGATCTTTGTGCTAACTTAAACTGGAATTCATGACAGCCCTGTCCTCGAGACTGATCACATCCCTGTTCCCTGCTAATTATCTGCCTGTGAAGCTCTTCATGGCTTAATTTCAAACTAAGCTGCTTTTTAGACTGAAGGACATTTTTTTTAAAACATGAAAATAATACTTAATTTACAATGTGAAGTTTGTGCCACATTAATAGTTTTGTGTAGATTTTGAAGTTATTTTGAAACCATACTTGATAAAATGCTTATAGTGGGAAATACCCAGCCAGAGGACCACAAACGTCATAGGGTTTGGAGGCTTGCGTGTCTCAATGACCCAGTGGAGTCAGGGCTTTATGCTTTGGCTCTTGGTAGGGTCAGGCAGATTAAGAGTGGCCCGCCAGTCCTCCAGGTTTGGGGGTTCCGCTCAGAGCTAACTACTCTGATTGGTAAAACAAAATTTCCTGAATGGAAACAGAATTGAAGAGTCCTTCTACATCGGAGTGCGGTGGTATTCCTGAGTCTCCACCTGGGATCTGCGTGACTGACGGCAGTGAAAACTGAGAGGAAGCTACTGACATAATGAAGGAAACCCTGAACACCGCCAGAGATGGAGGACCTTCACTGCTGCCCTAAACCCCAGTGGTGTAATGGAGAGTAAATAAGTAAGTGGGAAATGCACTGAGGAACACTTTATATGTAAAGATACAAAATTGGACAATACTTTGCCGACCAATTGCACTGTACCATAGCAGAGTCTATGTTTGGAATCATGCAAATTAATTTGAGTGGAAGCATGAAACTAAACTGACCAGAAAACTAGTGTAATTTCAAATAGTTGAAGGTTACTAATTCCATTGAAATGAAAACTTTACCATTATTCTCTGCTAAATATTACTGCTAATCTCATAATTAAGAAAAGATACATGAATGTGATGATTATTCAGTTTTTAATATATTTTTGTTCAGGTATAATGATAATGGTCTACTTTGTCACATTATTACCTATAGGACTAAATAGTGCTGAACACTAAATTTCAAAGAATTTCAGAAACAGGGCCTAATTACCTGCTCCCTGTGTGAAAATGTGAAAATCTCCTACTGAAAGCCTCTTCTTGAATCATGGCATTTGTGGAGCTGGAGATAAGATAGATTACAATAAGGATCCTACCCAAGAGAGAGTTCATTAATTTCCTGGTGCTGGCAATAATCCTCTAAGATGTACGAGAGAAGATAGGGAGACCGTTGAGCGGACACCTGGTAATGGTGATACTTAAGAAGAGGAGTTGAGACAGATCAAAATACAGCCCTTAAATCAATAGTAAAACATTTGGGGTTCCGTGTGCTAAAGGTAGAAATTGAATTATTGAGCCATCACTAATTGATTGATTTAGAATTAATATTATTAACTACCTCATTAGCAGATGTCAAGTCGCTAAGTAATGTTACTTCAGGTGTTAATGCAGGTGTGCCCCATTTGCACACAGGTCCTAATCCATTCAAGTGTAACAATAATTGTCGAAAAGACAGTGTTTCTGCACTGTTAATGATGCCAAAGTGCTTCTTTAGTATGACTTCAGTGCACAGTAAAGACATATTCCTAGACAGCTAACAAAACTTCCAGTAGATACTTGGCTATTTATAGTCTTTATTTAAACTCAAAGTCAAAGAGAATTTATTATCTAAGTACGTGATTGTCACCATAGATTCATTAAGATTCATTTTCTTGCAGGCATTTAGAACAAAAACAGAGTCGAGTCAATGAAAAACTACAAAGACTGATGACCAATGTGCAAAAGAAGTCAAACTAATACAAAACAACAAATTTCACAACATATTTCATTGATAATAAACATAATTCAGATTCTGATTTATTTTCCCCTTCCCTTTCCAGTCCTGAGTTGGAGGGTGTCAGCCCAAAATGCCAACTGTTCATTCCTCACTATGGATGCTGCCTGACCTGCTGAGTTCCTCAAGCATTTTGTATGTGTTGCTTTGGATTTCCAGCATCTGCAGACTTTCTCAGGTTTGAAATTATATTATTATTATTATTAATAATATAATTAATAAATAATACTGATAACATGAGTTGTAGAGTCCTTGAAAGTTAGTCCATAGGTTGTGGAATCAGTTCAGAGTTGAGGTGAGTGAGGTTATCTACATAGGTTCAGGAGCCTGATAGTTCAAGGGTAATATTTAATAAGGAATTATAGATGAATATATCTTTTTTAATTCTTTCAAAACTTTGAGTGTGAACAAAAATATATTTCAGAACATGCAGAGGAAGTAGGAGATAATAGATTTACTGAACATATGCAATCAAAAATGCTGCTTTGACTTTTAGTTGAAGGCTTCAGTGATGGTATATGTCTCACTTCCAATTTATTTAACTATTTCTTGTTCCATTCATAGTATATTATGGTCTTAGTTATATAGTCAGTTCACTGTGGGCAGCACAGCTGTGCAGCTAGTCGAACTGCCGTCTTGCAGTGCCAGAGTCCTGGGTTCAATCCTGACCTCAGGAATTGTCCATGCGGAGTTTGATCATCCTCCCTGTAACTGTTTCCTCCAGGTACTCTGGTTTCCTGCTACATCCCAAAGAAATCTGGCTTGGTAGGTTCATTGGCTACTCTAATTTGCACTGAATGTTAATGTACGGTTCTGTTCAAAGGTCTTTGGCATTTATATATAGCTAAGGTGCATCAGACTTTTGCATAGTACTGTAGTAATTTTATGTATTGCACTATACGGCTGTCACAAAAAGAAATCATGATATGTATGAGTGATGATAAAACTGATTCTGATGCAGGTCTCTATTGTGGACTGAGAGTGGGAAAGAGTCGGGGAGAGGGGAATCATGATTAGGAAAAGGGGAAGGAAGAGGGAGGGGAGCAGGAAGAATCACAGAGACATTCTGTAATGATCAATAAACAAATTGTTTGGAATCAAATGACCTTGCCTGGTGTCTCAGGGCTGGGTGTGTCTGCACCCGCACCACCCCCCACATTTAGCACTGCTTCTCTACACCTGCCCCACAACTTTCCCATGGTGCTCCACCCTCACCACTCCCAATATCTTTTGTTCCCGACAGATTTACAAAATCACTCTCTGCTCCACATTGCCATATACAGTACTATGCAAACATCTTGGCACCCTGGCCATATAAATGTGCTGTCTAAAGTTACCATAAGTAGAAGAACTTAGGGGGAAGTCGATAAGAATGTGGGTAGAAAATGGATCAGGATTAAAGTAGAATTTGTGTAAGTGGGTGGTTGAATGCACAGACTATGGGCTGAAGGGTTTGTTTCTTTGCTGTATCTCTTCATAATTCAAGACACAAGATAACTCTATATAACATTGTGCCTTTTTGGTGAATTTGATGTCAGCAACGAGCTGTAAGAGATTTTGTAATAACTGGGTGAGCCTGTTGCACAGCAAAAAAATGGAAAAGTTACGAACACAGTAGCATAGCAGTTAGCGTGACACTATTACAGCAAGGGGCGTCTGATGCACCATCAATAACTCACTCTGAGATGTGAGGCGAGATATCGGCTTTTATTGACTAGAAGAAGGAACAAGCAGTGAGTGACCACCATACTACATCCTGGAGACTGAGAGGCCGGGCTGAGGCCTCGATCGCCTTTATACCGGGGTCTGTGGGAGGAGCCACAGGAGCAGTCAGCAGGGGGCGTGTCCAGACAGGTATATGTAGTTCACCACAGCGTCGGAGTTTGGAGTTCAGTGCTGGCGTCCTCTGTAAGAAGGTTTGTATGTCCTTCTCGTTATGTAGGTGACGTGTATGCACGTACGTAGCAAAGGGAGGGTGGGGTTAATGGATGCTAGTTTCGATCAGCCTGACAGCTTGGGGGAAATAACTCTTTTTGGGTCTGGTGGTCATGGCACGGGAGCAGAGCAGCCTCTTCCTTCATGGGAGTGGGACAAACAGTCCATGAGCATAGTGGCTGGGATCTTTTATGATATTGCTAGCCTCTTCCAGGCACCCTTCTGTATAAATGTCCTGGATAGGCTGACGCCAGTGATGCATTAGGCCCCTTTAACTGGATTTGTAGGGACATCAATGGAGCCGCCCCACCATCGAGGACATCTTCAAAGGTGATGCCTTGAGAAGATGGCATCCATTGTGAAGGACCCTCACCCTGCAGGACATGTCCTCTTCTCAGAATCAGAATCAGGTCTATTATCACCGGCATGTGACATGAAATTTGTTAACTTAGCAGCAGCAGTTCAATGCAAGACACAATCTAGCAGAGAAAACAAAATAATAATAAATAGAATAAAAATATTAATAGTAAATAAAAAAGTAAATCAATTACGCATATTGAATTGGTTTAAAAAGATGTGCAAAAACAGAAATACTGTATATTACAAAAAAGTGAGGTAGTCACTTCAAAGCTTCAATGTCCATTTAGGAATCGGATGGCAGAGGGGAAGAAGCTGTTCCTGAATCGCTGAGTGTGTGCCTTCAGGCTTCTGTACCTCCTGCCTGACAGTAACAGTGGGAAAAGGGTACGTCTTTGGTGCTGGAGGTCCTTAATAATGGACGCTGCCTTTCTGAGACACCACTCCCTGAAGATGTCCTGGGTTACTTTACAGGCTGGTACCCAAGATGGTGCTGACTGGATCTACAACCTTCTGCAGCTTCATTTGGTCCTGTGCAGTAGCCCTTCCGTACCAGACAGTGATGCAGCCTGTCAGAATGCTCTCCGCAGTACATCTATAGAAGTTTTTGAGTGTATTTGTTGACATGCCAAATCTCTTCAAACTCCTAATAAAGTATAGACACTGTCCTGCCTTCTTTATAACTACATCAATATGTTGGGACCAGGTTAGATCCTCAGAGATCTTGACACCCAGGAACTTGAGGCTGCTCACTCTCTCCTCTTCTGATCCCTCTATGAGGATTGGTACTTGTTCCTTTGTCTTACCCTTCCTGAATTCCACAATCAGCTCTTTCGTCTTACTAACATTGAGTGCTAGGTTGTTGCTGCGGCACCACTCCACTAGTTGGCATATCTCATTCCTGTACGCCCTCTCGTCACCACCTGAAGTTCTACCAGCAATGGTTGTATCATCAGCAAATTTATAGATGGTATTTGAGCTATGACTAGCCATACTGTCATGTGTATATAGAGAGTAGGGCAGTGGGCTAAGCACACACCCCTAAAGTGCGCCAGTGTTGATCATCAGCGAGGAGGATATGTTATCACCGATCCGCACAGATTGTGGTCTTCCGGTTAGGAAGTCGAGGATCCAATTGCAGAAGGAGGTACAGAGGCCCAGGTTCTGCAACTTCTCAATCATGATTGTGGGAATGATGATATTAAATGCTGAGCTATAGTCGATGAACAGCATCCTGACATAGGTGTTTGTGTTGTCCAGGTGGTCTAAAGCCGTATGGCGAGCCATTGAGATTGCATCTGCTATTGACCTATTGTGGCGATAGGCAAATTGCAAATCTTATTGTTAGTACGAGGGAGCAGGAAGGGGAGCCTGAAGACAGACGCTCCATGTTTTAGGAACAGCTTCTTCACCTTCGTCATCAGATTTCTGAATGGTCCTTGAAACCATGAACACTACCTCCCTAGTTTGCACTCTTCTTGCACTATTTATTTATTTACATATTCTGATTGTAACTTATAGTAATGTTAACGTTATGTATTGCACTGCATTGTTGCCACAAAACAACAAATTTCACAACACATGTCAGTGATAATAAAGATAATTCTGATTCTGGTTTCTTTTATCCTTTCCTTTCAGTCCCAAGTAAGGATTGCAGTCTAAAACATTGACTGTTTATTCATTTCCATAGATGCTGCCTGACCTGGTGAGTTCCTCCAACACTTTGTATCTGTTACTCTAGTTTTCCAACAACTGCAGAATCACTTCAGTTCTAATTGTGATTCTAATTCTTTCCTGTAGGTCAGAAGTTTCCAACATGGGATCCACAGACGCCTTGCTTAATGATTTGGCCCATGGCTTAAAAAAGTTTGGGAAACCTTGCTGTAGGCGGTTGCATTTTGAGTCTACATTTTATTTGCAGGTGGGGGTAGCAGGGGATTATTGTTCGCTGCCGCTTACGTGCAGGAGGGAGGGGAGCTGGGGGGAGCTTTGGGGTTCTTATATTTAACTGTCGTTCATTTTTTTGGGGCACTTGTCTGTTTTCATGGATGTTTACGAAGAAAAGCATTTCAGGATGTGTATTGTATACTTCTCTCTGACATTAAATTGGACCTTTGAACCTTTGAAACTTTGAACATTGACGCACAAACAGAGGAGTGGGTGAGTGCAAGATGTGGAGACAGGAGTTACAGGTACAATGAGGATAAAAGTAATTTAAATAGATTGTACAGAATACAAATCTTTCACAGTGCTTGTCACTAGGAGGCTCACTCATTGATGCTTAAAATCCTTGATTTGAAAGTAACATTTTTCCGATAATTTTCAATCCCAAGTACTTTATTCAGTGCCTGTATCATTTTTAATTATATGACTGTCACATTTTCCACTCTTTCACAGAAGTTCTAAATATATCTAAACCCAATGCACATAAATCATACCACTGTCACTAATTGTTCTTTGGTTCCTCAATTACGATTTCCACAGACCCATTTCAACCACAGAGGCCCCAAGTCTCCCACTAGATTTAACAGATCTCAAAGCCTTAATTTAATTCTCACTCAACTTTTCTCCCACTTGGATATAATTTTTCTGCACTTCCCATCATCCATCCTACTTAGACCACCAAAATAAATCTCTAACAATGAAATTAATGTGTCAGTGCAGAGAATGGCTTTAGCTCAGCAATAGCCGGTACACACCAGCCCAAAAGATTGATATTAGAATGGAAACCCCAGAGATTCAGTAGTTGTGGGAAATCCAGACTTGACATACAAAAAATGCTGGAGGAGCTCAGAAGGTCAGGCGGCATCTATGGAAAAGAATAAAAGTCGACCTTTTGGACCAAGACCCTTCATGAAGCTGGTTTCTAACCAATTTTTACAGGAGCACCATTGAGAGTGTCCTGACCAGCTGCATTACCCTCTGGTACAGGAATTGCAAGGCATATGATGAAGACTGCTGAGAGGGTCACTTTGTGGACTCTCTTTCACCCATCTGAGATGTTTATCAGGAGAGCTGCGTATGCATCGTCCTTAACATTGTCAATGATGCCTGCCATCCGTCCAACAATCCCTTCGACCCTCTACCTTCAAGCAGGATGTCCCATGACACTAGAACAAGCACTGTTAGTTTGGAAATGGCATCTTTGCCCAGACTGTGAGACTAATGAACTACCGGCCACCTTCCAGGTCTCATCACGTATCAGGTGCCGGTTGCATTATACTTACTAGTTTGGAACTTGTGATGTAAATGCACCTGATTATTTGTTAATTTATTTGCTGTGATACTACTTTAAGCGTTGTATGTGAGTTATGTGTACTGAGTACTGCTCCCTAGTCTGGAAGAACATCGCTTCATTTGGTGGTATACATGAATACGGTTGAATGAGAATAAACTTGCATTTGAACCTGAACTTAAGTACAAAATTATTTTATATATTTAGACATACAGCATGAATCGGGCCCTTCGGGCCCAGTGAGACACATTACCCAGCAACCCACCTATTTTAACCCCAACCTAATCACAGGACAATTCACAATGACCAATTAACCTACTAATTGGTATGCCTTTGGACTACAGGAGGAAAACTGGAGCATCCGGAGGAAACCCATGAGCTCACAGGAAGGATGTACAAACTTCTTACAGAGGACACCGGAACTGAACTCCAATCTTCGACGCCCCAAGCTGTAAGAGCATTGCACTGACCACTATTTTGTATATTTTGAATACAGAGTATACCAGAAAAGCAATTTGCTGAATTTAGGTCATGAGGTTGCATAATCTTAAACAAAATATTCATGAAGGTGCACCTTATCAAGCTGGGTTATGTGTATATTGTCTATTGATAATTCCATTTATTTCTCCTGCATTGTTGAATTTTTAATCCATGCTCTAAGCAAGCAGTTATTGCTACAACGGCAACTAATATTTAAAAAGCAGGCAAATAAAGCATATTCCCAGCAGGTTTAGTGCATAAATATTAATTACCCTAAATAAAGACATCCCAAGCCTACATTCCATTCCAGAAATTCCTTAATTTTCAAATGACACTTGAATTATTCAAATGCACATTAATAGACTCAGTTAGTTGTTCTGCCTCACTGCCTGCCTTTCCCAGGGCCCATGGCACTTACACAGGCAGATGTGCTGGAACTCCAGAGACTAACTAGACGAGCTTTGCAGCACTACCCAGCGCTGAAAGAAACAAGCTGATGGTGATTTGTCACAGGTCTTGAGGGAGCAAAAAGACAAATCAGGTACAAGGTTGAAGACTGAGTGAGCCCTCTTTTGCTGGCGCTACTGATTAATGTCGCACTTACAACAGGTTTGCCCAGTGGTCGTCACTTCCAGCATACTTGACGCAGATGAAAAGCAGAAAGAGGGAAGTCTATCAGTGACTCATAAGCCTCAACAGCCCTCAAATTGAAAAAATTATGAGTAGGCTGTTAAATTACAAGTATAACATTTACAGCAATTAGGAATGAAAATGTAGGTATAGTATTTATGGTGAAAATCCAAACCTTGGATAATTATACATAAAACGGTGAACTACCCTTCTCTATATGTACTGAAGATTTTCATTAGCAAATCGGAAACTCCAAGTGACAATGATTAATGACTGAGCCAGCATATTGGTTTGCTGATAAGAATCTTGAATGCTTAATAAAAGGCATGCAATTCTATTACTTCTGAACAGCCTTGAAGATTAGAATTGCTAGAATTATCTGGCATCTGATTCAGAGATCTTGTTTGTGTTTTTTAAAGATTAAAGATTTTTTTAAAGATTACCTTTATTTGTCATATGTACATAGAAATATTGAAACATACAGTGAAATGTATTGTTTGAGTCAAATCAAATCAGCGATGATTGCGCTACACTGCCTGGAACTGTTTCCACACTTGTAATGCCAACAGTGCATGCCCGCAACTCATGGGAAGTGCCTTCCACTGGCTAAAGAGAGAGGATGGAGAGGGGAGAGAGAGAGGGCAGAGAGGAGAAACAGGAAGGGGAGAAAGGAGAGAGAGAGGGAGAGGAGAGAGTGGAGCGAGAGGAGAGAGGGGAGAGAGAGAAGAGAGGGAAGAGAGAGGGGGAAGCGAGAGAGGGAGGGTAAGGTGGAGAGGGAGGGGGAGGAGGAGAGGGAGAGGGAGAGAAAGAAAACTCTGTAGAATGAAAATTGTATTGGAACATATATATTTCTCCAAGAGGACAATGACCGTGTCATTGGGTTTTCTGTGTCTCAATGACCCGGAGAGTTATGTTGGCTGGAGTCAAGCTTTGGCTCTTGGTAAGGTCATCCATGTCAAAAAGGTCAAAGGTTAAAAGCCATTCTAAGAATGGTCCACCGGTCCTCCAGATTCAGGATTCATCTCGGTACTAACAACCCTGAGTGGTCAAAAAACAATTGTTTGGGAACAGCACTGAAGAATCCTTCTGCATCTGAGGACAATGGTATTCCTGAGTCTCCACCCGGGACTTGCATGGCTGACAGCAGTGAAAACCGGGAAGAAGTTACTAGCATGATGAAAGAAGCCCTGAAAATCTCCAAGGATGGAGGACCTTCATTACTGCCCTATTCAGCAGCAGCATAATGGGCAGTCAAAACTTCATACATTTAGGAGGTATTCCATCATTGAAGGAGGAGAGATTAAAATGGTTATAAATCCGTTACCACAAAAATGGGAGAGCCTATGGCGAGCAGGTAGCATGATCAGGAACATAGCCAGCTTGGATATTCTCTCTTCTCTTCCCTCCCAAAAGCAAATGATACCAATGTGTGGCCTTCAACCTGATGGCATGAGCATCTATTTCTCAAATTTCTTGTAATTGCCCCCCTTGTCTCCTTCCCCATTCCTCATTCTTGTTTCCTTCTCACATCTTCTCTTGCCTGCCCATCACCTCCCTCTGCTGCTCCTCCCTCTTGCCTTTCTTCCATGGTCTTCTGCCCTCTCCTATCAGATTCCCCCTTTTTCCACCCCATTATCTCTTTCTCCAATCAGCTTCCCAGCTCGTTACTTCACCCCACCCCTTCTCCTGGTTTCACCTATCACCTGTCACCTTGTACTTCTTCATTCCCTCCCCCAACTTCTTAATCTGACTTCTCTCCACTTCCTTTCCAGTCCCAATGAAGGGTCTGAACCCGAAACGTTGAATATTTATTCCCAACCATAGATGCTGCCTAACCTGCTGAACTGGTCCAGCACATTGTGTGTGTTGCTCTAGATTTACAGCATCTGCAGTACCTTACGTGTCAGAAGAAACTAATGCTCGAGAAAGTGTTCCACTAGGCTTAAGAACAGTGTTATAAGACTCTGATATGGACCTCTTATACAATAAAGATGAACCTTTGATCTCTCGATTTATCTCTTTGTGGTCCATGTACTTTATTTGTATTCTTTTTTTTTCATTTTGTACTACCTTGATATATCTTTTTATGGATTGATCTGTCTGGCTGGTGTGCAGGCAAGAAGCTGTTCATTGTATCTTGGCACAAGTGAATAATAAACTAATAATAACAAAACATAAACTAATTACCATTTAACAAAATGTCACAGCCACATTCCTGGTTGTTTGGACACAAATTCCCCATTATTTATTATTTGTCACCAAAATGTCCTCCCACCAACTCCCTCCCCCACTCAATCCAGCCGACTCTTAGAGATAACCACAAAACACTCCTCAGATGCTGGAACTCCAGAGCAACACACTCAAGATGTGAGAGGAACATCAGCAGGTCAGGCAGAAATGAATAAACAGCTGATATTTCAGGCTGAGACCCTTCATCAGGAAGAGAAAGGAAGGGGGAAGAAGGCGGAGTAAGAAGGTGTGGGGAGGTGAAGATGGAGAGTTGGGGAGCAACAGGGATCACAGAGGGAGAGAGGCTCTCAAATAACTCTTGTCAAGAGAAGATTTGTACTTCTTCAGGGTAGATATCTCTCAAAGAGACTTTGCAATGGAGCAGCAAACCCTAAACAGAAGAAATTCTGCAGATGCTGGATGCTGTTAGAGATGGTGGGCTGGAGGTAGCTCGCACCAATACCATCGGTATTAACACAACAGCCCACATTACTTGATTTAGTGATTATTTGAGCCCACCAATGAGGTAATTGACATCAGTCTCCACTGTTTAAACATATTACTCTTTTGTTGTAAAGAGGAACACAGAAGGGGATATCAATAATTGTTCTCTGTGCCTCTGTGTTAATTTTATAAGGTTATTAATGATAAGTTTCATGCTTTATTTTTTTCCACACTACGGAATAGAAATGATCAGATGGTAAACGTAAAAAACATTTTCCTAATAAAATCATAAAAGGTTATTCTTCATTAAAGGTTACTGCAAAATATTCCAAAGTAATAATGCAATTTTGAGGGAAAACACAAAATAAAATATTGAAAATCTGAGAATAAAATATAGAGATAAACATTCAGAAGCATAAGTAAATCTGCAACATCATTTTATCAACTTCATTACACTGGAGAATGACTCATTATTTTGATAATTATTATAATTCTTCCCTCTTGGACCTATGACAATATTTTTAATCTTGTAGTTGGGTTACATAGAAACACAGAAAACCTCCAGGCACTTCGGCCCACAATGCTGTGCTGAACATGTACTTACTTTAGAAATTACCCAGGGTTACCATAGCCCTCTATTTTTCGAAACTACATGTACCTGTCCAGGAGTCTCTTAAAAGACCCTATCATATCGCCTCCACCACCATCACCAGCAACCCATTCCATGCATTCACCACTCTCTGCGTAAAAAACTCATCCCTAACGTCTCCTCTGTACCTACTTCCAAGCACCTCAAAAACTATGCCCTCTCGTGCTAGCCATTTCAGCCCTGGAAAAAGCCTCTGACCATCCACATGATCAATGCTTCTCATCATCTTATACACCTCTGTCAGGTCACCCCTCATCCTCCGTCGTTCCAAGGAAAAATGGCGCGTTCACTCAACCTATTCTCATAAGGCATGCTCCCCAATCCAGGCAACGTCCTTGTAAATCTCCTCTGCACCCTTTCTATGTTTTCCACGTCCTTCCTGTAGTGAGGGGACCAGAACTGAGCACAGTACTCCAAGTGGTTTGGTCAAATAGTGGTGTGCAAAAGTCTTAGGCATGTATATATAGCAAGGGTGCCTATAGGTTGCTGTGGAAATCTATAAATTTGATGATTATACAACTATTGTTGACAGAATTTCAGATGGCGATGAGAGGATGTATAGGAGCAAGACATATCTGCTAGCTGAGTGGTATCACAGCAACAAATTTGACTCAGCTTTAGTAAGATCAAAGAACGAAGTAAAATCAAAAAGGTAAGATAAGGGAACACACACCATTCCTCGCAGAGGGATCAGAAATGGAAAGAGTGAGCATTTCTAAGTTGTGGGTATCAATATCTCTGAGGATCTAACCTATTGATGCAGCTACAAAGAAGGCAAGACAGTGGCTTCTTTTCATTGGGAGTTTGGGGAAATTTGTTATGTCATCAAGGACACTTGCAAGTTTTTACAGATGTACTGTGGAATGCATTCTAACTGGCTGCATCACCGTCTGGTAAGGGGGTGGGGGGGGGGGGGTTGCTGCTGCACAGAATGGAAATAAACAGCAGAGGGTTGTAAACTTATTCAGCTCCATCATGGGCATCAGCCTCCGTAGTATCCAGGACCTTTTCAAGGAGAGATGCCTCAAAAAAGGTGGCTTTCGTCATTAAGGATCCCTTCCACCCAAGTCATGCCTTGTTCTCATTGCTACCACCAGGGAGGAGTACAGAAGCTTGAAGGCACACAGTCAGAGATTCAGGAACAGATTCTTCCCCTCTACCATTGAAATTCTGAATGGACATTGAACCCATGAACACTACTTCACTACTCTTCTGTACTCTTTTTGCACTACTTATTTAATTTAACTTTAATATAAAGTTACTTAATAAAATTCACAGTTTTATTCTCGATTATTATTATTGGATTGTACTGCTGCAAAACAGGAATCATGACATACTTGAGTGATGATAAACCTGATTCTGATATGGGTCTCTACTGTGGACTGAGTGTGGGAAGGGGGCAGAGAGAGGGGAATCTTGGTTGGGAAAAAGAGTAGGGAGCAGGAAGCACCAGAGATGCTGTAATGATCAATAAACCAATTGTTTGGAATCTAATGACCTTGTCTGGTGTTTCAGGACTGGGTGAGTCTGCATCCACACCACTCCCCTGCTCTGGCACTCCTTCTCTGCCACCTGTCCCACACCCTACCAGATTTACAAACTCGCTCTCTGCTCCACACTGACAAATACAGTACTGTGTTATAAACATGTGCCTAAGACTTCTGCACAACATTGTAGGTTTTGCTGAACAACGGTAAGAATCAGGCAATATTCAGGATTCCTGCTGCTTATTTCATCAAACAGTTATTCAAAATGAAATCAAAAGAAAACATTGAAATTATATTTCTATGCAGAATTAATACACTTCAATATATGTATTTGCTTTTACATAAGTTTCTATATGGTTTATAAGTATGGTAGTGTGGTCACTTGAGTCAAGTAAGGTTTTTTCCTAAGTCGTTGTCTATTGGTGTGTCCTCAGGTGCCAGCAGAGGCCGATCCTGGATACACATATTCTGGTGCAGTGTTGGCAAAAGTAAGTGGAGGCTCCGGTTGGTGGTTGGGACATTTAGTTGTTCAGTCTCTCCTTTCGTAGCTGCCACTGTTCTGTGGCACAATGGAGGTCACTCTCACGTAGCACAGCTCCCTTTTGAACAGATTTCCTCCAGGTGTATCTATTGAGTGCAATGTCTTCCCAATTTTCTGATGTCTAATGCTGAATTTCGTCAGGCTGATTCTGATATTACCTTTGAAGTGTTTCCTTTGCCCAGGAGGGACTCCATGATCTTCCTTCAACTGGGAATAAAGGATCCTTTTGGGTAGATGTGAGTTAGGCATTTGGATGACATGACCTATCCATCAGAGCTGGTGTCACTTTAACAGGGTGGAGATGCTGTTCATGTTAGCTTCTTCCAGTACATTGGTGTTAGTGTGTCTGTCCTTCCAGCTGATCCTCAGAATGTTTTGCAAGGCTCTTTGGTGGCATTATTCCAGAGCTTTCAGGTGGCTATTGTAGATGGTTCATGATTAGAAAGGACGTTGCTCAATGGACCAAAAGTTTTATTTGTACGTCAAATTCTTCAAACACTTCTTTCCTTACTCTTCTATAGGCTCCATGACCACAATTCAGAGGGTGGTTGACCTCTGATTAACCCCTCAAAACTAATCAATAAGTTTCAAGGCTTTGGCCTCAATACCTCCTTGTGCAATTAGATTTTTTTACTTGCAGACCCTAGTCAGTTCGGATGGGCAACAATATCTCCTCCACGATCTCCATCAGCACAAGGCTGTGTGCCTAGCTCCCTGCTCTATTCGCTTTACACTTATGACCGTGGCTAAGCACAGCTCCAAAGCCATATTCGAGTTTGTGGATGACACTACTATCACAGGCCGAATCAAAGGTGATGGCCAATCGGACTGAGTGATACAGCAGCAACCTCTATCTCAGTATCAGCAAGATCAGAGAGCTGACTATTGACCTCAGGACGAGGAAACCAGAAGTCCATGTTCCATTTCTTATTGGAGGATCAGAGCTGGAGAGGTTCAGCAACTTTAAGTTCCTTGGTGTTTTCACTTTAGAAGACCTGTTCTAGGTTCAGCATGTAAATACAATTATGATGAATGCACATCAGTGCCTCTGCTTCCTTCAGAGCTTGTGAAGATTCAGCATGCCATCTAAAACTTTGACAAACTTCTATAGGCGTGTGGTGGAGAGCATATTGACTGACCGCATTACGGCCTAGTACGAAAATCCAATGCCCTTGAATGGAAAATTCCATAGAAAGTAGTGGATAAGGCCCAGTCCATGATGGATACAGCCCTCCCCACCATTGAGTGTTGTTGCCGGAAAGCAGCATTGATCATCAGGGACTTCCACCAACCAGGTCATACACCCTTCTTGACTTCAAGAAAGAGGTACAGGAGCCTCAGGACTCACACAACCAAGTTCAGGAACAACTATTACCCCTCAACCATCAGGCTCCTGAAGCAAAGAGGATAATTTCACCTGCCCCATCACTCACATATTCCCACGACATATGTATTCACTTTCAAGGTCTCTTCATCTTATGTTCTCAAAATTTATTGCTTATTGATTTACTATTATTATTTATTTATTTTTGTGTTTACAGTTTGTTGTCTTTTGCACGTGGGTTGAATGCACAGTTAGTATGTTCTTTCATTAATTCTATTATGGTTGTTATTCTGTTATGTATTTATTGGGTATGTCTGCAATGAAATGAATCTCAGGGTTGTATATGGTGACATATATGTACTTCTATAATAAATTTATTTTGAACTTTGAACTTAGTTTCGATGTCTTCTTTTGAGGAGAGAATCTTGCTAAGGTAGGGGAAGTGGACTATACTTTTGAGGACGATATCGTCATCTTGTATGGAGGGTTGGATAAATGGCAGGTTGGGTGGTGGCCGATATTGGACTTGTCTTTTTTATATTTGAAACAAGGTCAATGGCTCTATATACCTTGGCAAAGGCATTCTGGATATATTGGAGATCTTTTTCAGAGTGCACTGGGTTGTATTTATTGACCGTATCTGCAATATGTTATAATTGTGGATTCTGATCCCCATTCTCATTCTGACATGTTGATCCATGGCCTCGTCTTATGCCAAGATGAGACTATCATCAGGGTGGAGGAGCAATGCTTAATATTCTGACTTAGTAGCCTCCAACATGATGGCATGAATATTGATTTTTCCCAGTAAAATTTTTGTTTTCCTCCCTTTTCCCTCTTCTTCTATTCCCCATTTTACCTTTTCTCACCTGTCTATCACTCTCCTTTGGTCCCCACCTCCTTCCCTTCCTCCTATTGTCCACTCTCCTCTCCTATCAAATTCCTTCCTTTTCAGCTCTTTACCCATCCCACCGATCTAGCTTCACCTTTCACCTTCCAGCTGGCCTCTTTCTTCTCTCGACACCTTTTTATTCTGGCATCTTCCCCTTCCTTCTCAGTCCTGAAAAAGGATGTCAGCCAGAAATGTTGACTGTTTATTCATTTCCATAGATGCTGTCTGAGTTACAAAAGTTTTGAAGAGCTTATTACAACTTTTCAGATTAAGGACAGATGGAAGACCAAGATCACCCACACTCTATGACTCAGCACACAATGATGATCAAAATCCAATAGTTTGCGAAATCTGCTGGTCCAGTGTTAAGTAAGTCTCATATTTGTTGGGTGATTGAGGTTTTACCATAACAAAAACATTAAACATTTCCAAGTATGAATCTCCAATAACATCTTGAATGAGTTCTGAAGGCCTTCTGACTTCCACTAGGTATGTTCCCATGCAAACAAGACAATTCCTCACAGGCTATGGATTAACTTAAATGTAATGAAGACTGAAAGAGATGATTTAATGATTTAAGCAGCACCTCCAATCAGTTGCCTCTCTGGCACAGTCAAATTTCTTTAATAGTCCACTTAAGTGTCAGGTTAAATTCATCATCATCAGCATCATTATGATGTGTTCTATGACGTGGGCGATCATGGTCTTTCCATGACCATGATTGTCCTTGGCAAATTTTTCTACAGAAATGGTTTACCATTGCCTTCTTCTGGGTAGTGTCTTTACAAGAAGGGTGACCCCCAACCATTATCAATACTCTTCAGAGTTTGTCTGCCTGTCACCAGTGGTATTAGAACCAGGACTTGTGATATACACCAGCTGCTCACACGACTGTCCACCACCTGCTCCCGTGGCTTCAGGTGACCCTGATCAGAGGCCATACAGATGCTACACCTTGCCCAGGGGTGACCTGCAGGCTAGCAGAGGGAAGGAGCACCTTACACCTCCTTTGGTAGAGATGTAACTCCGTCCTGCCACACAGGGCTAAATTCAATTTTGCATTATAAAGTATAAATGTCTTGCACTGTACGGCTTCCTCAAAACAACAGATTTCACGATAGACGTTGGCGATAACAAACCAGATTCTAATTCTGATTAACCTTGTACTTTGCTTTCGGTGTTATGGTCTGGTCCGAAGCCCGCATTCCGGGTCTTGATCTGGTCTGCGGACTCCGGACTCCGGGTCTTGTAGCCGTCCCTCCTTTCACCCTGGAGCCCAATTAGTCACACCTGTTGATCATCGTTGCTTGTTTGGGCTCAAGGAGGTGCACCGGTGTATATAGGGGGCTTTGGGACTGAGTGGAGTTGGGGGGGGGGGGGGTATTCTGCTTACCCTGGCTTGGAGTTCTCCTGGTTAAAGATGAGTTCTTTGAGTAAGTCTGGCAGTCACCCTGGACCTAGTTCCCTTCCTATCCCTTGCCTCTGTTGGGCATGCCTGGCTGGACTGCTGTTACCTGGTAGGGCACTCTGCCCATTTCTATCCCTCACTGCTGATGGGTTGTGCCCTGCGACCTAGCCAGGTGCCCTGTGACCTGCTCAGGTCCCTGTGTTCCTGCCTGGGAGGTCCGGGCCCTGCCTAGGAGTTATGTGGCCCACCCAGAGTTCTCTGCCCCTATCTATCTCTTGTTGTTGACAGGTTGTGCCCTGCTACCTACCCAGGTATCCCATGACCTGCCCAGGCTCCCGTGTTCCTACCTGGGAGGTCTGGGCCCTACCCAGGAGTTACGTGGCCCACCCAGTGAATTCCTAGACCCTGCCTGAGCTCCAAGACCCTGCCTTGGCTGAGCTCCGGGATCCTCCTTGCCTGCCTGAACTCTAGGAACCCCAGAATCGTCTCGAACATCATGTCCCTCATGCACACCACAGTCACCACATCTTGTCTATCATTTAGTTCCTCCTGTCCTGCCCCTAGTACTTCAGTGCTTGTGTCCTGCACTTGAGTCCAGCCTCCTGTCCCCTTATGATATTCAGGCTTCATCTTTCAAAGTGTATCACCTCACACTTTCCTGGATAAACTCTACCTCCTCTTTAACTTAACCTAGAATAATGGTTTAATACACAGTGAATCAAACATCTCAAGATAAAATTAGTTAGGTATTCAGTGAAAGTCAGTCCCACAAGCTATGATGATGAGCAGAAGGAAAGGACAAATGGGTATTCCATGGGAACTTGGTTTAGGCTTGATGTAATGACATATACAGTGCTTCATTAGGTACACCTGTACTCCTGCTTGTTAATGCAAATATCTAATCAGCTAATCATGTGGCAGCTATTTAATGCATAAAAGCATGCAGACACAGTCAAGAGATTCAGTTGTTGTTCAGATCAAACATCAGAAAGGGGAAGAAATGACTTTGACTGTGAAATGATTGTTGATGCCAGATAAGGTGGCTTGAGTATTTCAGAAACCGCTGATCTCTTGGGATTTTCACATACAACAGTCTCTATAAAAACAAAGAATATTCAGTGAGTGGCAAACCTGTAGGTGAGGTCAAAGGAGAAAGGTGAGTCTGTTTCAAGCTGACAGGAGATGACAGTGACTCAAATAACCATGCATTACAACAGTAGGGTGCAGGAGAACATTTCTGTATGCACAACACATTGAACCTTGAAGTGGATGGGCTACCACAGCAGAGGGCTTTAAACATAGGTATCTCCTGTACCTATTAAAGTGGCCACTGAGTGTAGATGCTTCTGGCAATGACAAAACCAATTATCACTCCTTGATGTTCTCTGAATTGAAGAGGATGTAATGAATCAACCATACAGCTGTGTCTGGAGATCTATATACCACCTACACCTGATAAAGTGGCCACTGAGTGTAAACCTTAATTTATTTGAGAATTCACCAAAACGTTTGCCGGATTTCAAAACATAGTCATCGAGGATTCCCTGGAATTTTACTTGAACTGACAGTCCAGCAACTCAGGTGTGAGTTACTAATTTACATACGTTGATGCTTTTGAGTGCTGTCCTTAAGCACATTTTAAATACTATAGACAAGAACTGAAGATTTGAATATAATGTGAATGCTTGGAACTCCTGCCTAGTCCTGAAAATTTGATTTGTAAATGACAACATAAATCAGATGTTAATGAAGGCTAAGAGGCTTTCACTTCTGCTTTAAATATTCTTCATGATTCAGAAAAGACCAGGGGAATGGTGGTTTCATTTTAAGGTCACTTTGAACATATCACATATCATTCACACACTCTACGATGCATAAAGAAGATAAATCACGCAGGCCATTGCTGGACTTGAAGTGATTATTTGGACAGTGAAAAATCCAGGTATCGGGGTGTTAGTATACTATTCCACAAATTATTCCACTGCAAAGAAATCTCTCCAACCAAACTAAATATCTTTTCCCATTCTACTACAAGAACAACGTACCCTTACTGAATAAATCCTGAATAAAACTGCTCCCTTTATATATGCCACAATACCATGTTCAGCCTCATAATAGTGTACAAGCAGTGCCAGGGTGTTCAGACCCACTGAAGTGACAGGGATAATGATAAAGTATATGTGTTTGGATTGAAAACAGCCAAAAAATTATAAACATGAGTCAACGTAGAGTACTTCATTAAAGTGCTTGATTCTAGTATAATAATACACTTTGAAATGACACTTCTGTCAACTCGAGCCTGAGAACACACGTTGTTCTCTGCAAGGTAGAGCAATAGTAGTGTAAGTTAGCCTTCAGTTCCCTCTAGAAATCCTCCACAAATGGACCAATCCTAAACCATTGACGGCATTTACAGGATCACTGATGCTGTAAAATGGCATGGCATTTTACTAATCCAACTTAATTCCACTTTAATCTCAGACTTTCCTTGGAGTTACCAACAGTAAAGCCATTCTGACATCTCATTCTTCCTTGATATGACAATATATTAATTTTAATCAGTAGTACAGAAGTAGTGGGTCTTTATATAACACCTACAGTGCGAAAGTCATATATAGCTACTACGCCTATGACCTTTGCACATGACTGTAGCAATTTTATGTATTGCACTGCCACAGAAAAATTAATGACATATATGAGTGATGATAAACTTGATTCTGATGTCAGTCTCTACTTGGACTGAGAGTGGGAAGGTGACAGGGAGAGGGGAATCATAGTTGGGAAATGGGAAAGGGAGAGGGGAGGGAGCAGGAAGCAGCAGACAGACATTCTGTAATGATCAATAAACCAATTGTTTGGAATCAAATGACATTGCCTCTCAGGGCTGGGTGTGTCTTCTCTGCCATTTCTCCCACACCACTCCTATAGCATTTGACACTCGCCATTCCCACCACCTTTTGCTCCCACAAGATTTACAAACTTGCTCTCTGCTGCATGTTGACAAATACTGTACTGTGCCAAAATTTTTAGGCACCCTAGATATGGCATCTACGGAAAAGAGTACAGTTAATGTTTTGGGCCGAGACCCTTCAGCAGGACTCAATCACAAACAAGAGAAAATCTGCAGATGCTAGAGATCCAAGCTACACATGCCAAATGCTGGAGGAACTCAGCAGGCCAGGCAGCACCAATGAAAAAGAGTACAATCGAAGTTTCGGGCTGAGACCCTTCATCAGGACAGTATAACAAAAATTACGTCTCAAGGTGCTTCAGGGATTGCAATTGAAAACAAAATCATGTAAGGAGAATTGGATTAATTAAAAGCTGGTCATTCAGTATTAAACTGAATGCTGATTAGTCAGGGCATCAAAAGGTTATGAGGAGAAAGGAGGAGAATGGAATTGAGAGGGACAATAAATCAGCCATGATGGAATGGCAGAGATGGATCAAATAGTTGAATTCTGCTCCTCTGTCTGATGGTCTAATATTTTAATTCATTCATTTACAAGATAGGTGGAAAAATATTTACTGAAACAAAATTCTTAACACTTAATTCAAACAGGTTTTTTTATATAGTCTTGAGGATGTTTTCAAGGTTACTTACAGCAAGTACAATAAGAGCTACCAAACATTATTGAAAATAATTAGGTATAGTGAGTGCATAAAATTGAAAGGCAGTGGTTAGAAGATAATTGAGGTGCCTCATATTTAACTAGATAGATTAATTAGATCAAAGTGTATGCAAACTCTGTATACATGGCAGGCACCTTTGTGAAATTTGAAACCCTCTGCTTCCTATAATGAAGGAACAATTGATGTTTTATACAGTTATAAACAAGAACTCTCACCACCTTTACTGACCACTGAACATTCAATATTCTCTATGCATTTTTACATTTATTCAGGTTCCCTGATAAACTAATTGTAAAGAACTGAAATATACAGTGTTTCTGCATAAATTAAAATTGAGAGAGGATCACTACAAGAACAATTAGGCTGGAGATACCTTGCTGTTCCTTAAACTTACTCACAATGTGAAAAATGTTCACAATGAAATTAATTTTCATGTTGGCTGACTTGATGTATGCTGCTGCACAAAAATCTGCAAATTCTTAATTGCAAATCAACCAGCTGCACAGAGTGTGACACTCAGGTACATTGATGGATTATTTTAGAAATCAGTCTTTCAACAATTATAAAAACTGTTAATAGAAAATTTCAGGCAACTTGTACAATCAAATCATGACATGATTAGCTATCTGAAAGTGAGCTCTGGCATGGGAATGTTTTAATACACTGAATGATCCTTGATTAGTGTTCTACACTCAGTGACCATTATTCAGTTACCTCCTGTGCCTAATAAATTGGCTATTCAGTGTATCCCATCCACTTCAAGAATCAAAGTGTTGTGCATTCAGAGATGCCCTTCTGCACACCACTGTTATAACGTGTAGCTGTTGAGTTACTGTCACCTTTCTGTCCGCCTGAACCAGTCTGTCCATTCTCCTTGGACCTCTCTCATTAACAAGTCATTTTTGCCCACAGATCTGCTGCTCACTGGATGATTTTTTTTTGTTTTTGTTTTTTGCACCATTCTCTGTGAACTCTAGAGAGTGTTGTGGATGGAAATTCCAGGAGTTCAGCAGTTTCTGAGATACTCAAACCACCCCATCTGGCACCAACATTGTTCCACGATCAAAGTCACTTAGATCATATTTCTTCCCCATTCTGATGTTTAGTCTGAAGAAACAACTAAACCTGTTGACCATGCCTTTATGCATTAACTTGCTGCCACACAATTGGCTGTTAGGATAACAAGCAGGTTAAGACAGCTTATGTAAGATTTAGGAACAGAAGTAGGCCATTTTGCCCATCATGTCTGCTTTGCCATTTCATCATAGCTGATCTATTTTTCCTCTCAGCCGCAATCTCTTGTCTTTTCGTTGTATCCCTTCATGCCCTGACTAATCCTCAGTCTATCAACTTCTACCTTAAATATACCCAAAATGACTTGGCATCCAAAACCACTTGTGGCAACAGATTTCACAGATTCACCACTCTCTGACTAAAGAAATTCCTCCTCATCTCCATTCTAGAAGGACGTCTCTCTATTCTGAAGTAATACAGATATACCTGATAAGTGGTCACTGAATGATTTCTTGAGTACAATAATTTGTGGAAAAAACTTCTTTCTGTATTTTATTGTTTTAATAAATACTTGTTTAATAAGTTTTAATAATTTAATAATTTTAAAGGGGTTTTAATAATTCCCTTTGAATGAAAAGAGCGAAAACATATGTGCAGCCGGAGAAAGACAACTCTGCCCTAATTTAGTGACAAGTCAATTAATTGATGACTTAACTCTCTGCTGATTTAAATTGTTAAACTATGTTTAGTTCAATCCTGAATACAAACCAAAGTAGTTGGAATTCAGTAACTAACTCATCACGTATATTTTTGTATTAAAATCAAATATCAAGTGTATGGAAGTAAACAATTTGTATCTTAACAGCATCAAGGATCAACTTTATTTACCATATGTATTTAGATTAGGAGTTCCCAAATAGCATTAACTGAGGGGTCTGTGGACCCTGTTGGGAACCCTAATTTAGATGTATTAGGAATTTGCTGTGCTGTGTTTGTCTGGGTGCAAGACACAACAAAAACAACATTCAACAATTATAAGAATAAAGAAATACATAAAATATAAACATGGAGATTAAAGTACTGAAGTGGAATAAAATGTGCATAAATACATAAATATCAGCAATGTAAATAGCATCATAAAATATGCAAAACGTCTTGATCGAAGGTCCCAACCCAAAATATCTACAGTTTATTCCTTTCCATGGATGCTGCCTGACCTGCTGAGTTACTCTGGATTTCCAACATCTCAGATTCAGATTCAGTTTATTGTCATTTAGAAACCACAAATGCAATGCAGTTAAAAAATGAGACAACTTTCCTCCAGAATGATATCACAAAAGCACACGACAAAACAGACTACACCAGAAAATCCACATAACATTTGGCAATCCCCAATCCACAGTCCGGAGAGGCTGCTGTGTATTAATATCACGCTACCATCTTAGCGCATTCCCTGGAAAGGAGCTCCAAAGCCACCAGACAAAACAAGACCAAAAACTAAAGCTACAAGACATGCACAAAAGCACATAGTTACAACATACAGTTACAACAGTGCAAACAATAGCATAATTGATTTAAAAAAACAGACCATGGGCACAATAAAAATAGTCCAAAGATGTTAAAAGGCTTTAAGTTCGAAAGAAACCACCACACAGTTTCCACGTCCTCAGGTTCTCCAATAGGCTCGTCATCCCACGCCAACGGCAGAAGTGAATACCCCCGCTATAGACTTCCACAGTGCCGCCCAACTCAGCCTCATAGATGCAGCACACAATGAAAGCTCTGTCGAACCTAGCCTCACAGATGCAGCACACAGTGAAAGCAACCTGACCACAGGGGACTCCGAGTCCGTCGAACCTCCGAGCCTCCAACCATCCTCTCTGGCACAACTTCTCCGAGCACCATCCTCTGCCAAGCATATTAAGATGGTCCCGCCAATGGCCATCGGTAACGCAACCCCGAGGACTGGGGGCCTGCAGCAGCAGCAATGAAGAAGATCTTCCTGGGGATTTCCGGATGTTCCTTGGTGCTCCCACGTCCATTTTTCATCCGATTATGATTGCGCACGACACCCCACTTCACAAATAACAGATAATCTGCTCTGGAGTGGCCGCTGCAAGCTGCGTCACGCTGCCATCTTGGATCTGCAGCATCTCTTGCATTTAGCATTATAAAAAGTGATTTAAACCATTCATAGTACAGAGCACTATAAAAAGGGTGGTGGAGTGGAAATACATCTCTACCAAAGGATGTGCAAGGCACTCCTTCCCTCCTCTACCCTGCAGGTCACCCTTGGGCAGGGTGTAGCATCTGCTTAGACCACCCTCCTCCCCTGATCAGGGTCATGTGAAGCCATGGAAGCAGGTGGTGTATGGTCGTATAAGAAGCTGGTACATGTCACAAGTCCTGGTAATGTGACCACTGATGCCAAGCAGACAATCTCTGAAGAGCATTGATAATGACTGGGGTCACTCATCTTGTAAAGACACTGCCCAGAAGAAGGCAATGGCAAACCACCTCTGTGGAAAAATTTGCCAAGGACAAGCATGGCCACGGAAAGACCATGATCGCCCACATCATACAAGATGACACATAATGAATGAACAATATTAGCAGTGACTGAGGTAATAGATAAAGGTAAAGCAGTAACTCTCCCATAATTGGACATACTCTGGAGCTTCATGTTGGCAGATTGTCAGATTTTTTGGATTGTTAGATTTAGTTCGTATTAATAGCTTTTTGCTTTATTTTAGATGTCCCACAGTATCCCCTAATGAACCTGTTACGTAGAAAGGGTGTATGGGAACTTGGGCCCCAGGCAACTTTCAGGGAAATGGATGAGCCAGTGAGTGTCTGGGGAACATAGGAAACAACGCTTGTCAGCTGGATGCTGGGCCATTGGGATTTCTATTTTTAACCTCTCACTGCTTCAATTTGAGGTTCACACCAGCTTTAAGAAGACTACTATCATCCTGACACCAAAGTAAAGCAAGATAACGTTCCTCGATGACAACAACCTGGTGGCCCTGACTGAGCAGCTGGATATGGCACGTTTTATCTTCAGCCTCCCAGACAATCACAATCCACTGCAAATCAGCTATCACCAAAACAGGCAGATGGTAGGAGCCATGCCCCTGGCCTACACTCATCTCTGGACCATCTGGACAGTAAAGACACGTTCCTTAGGCTATAGGTCCACCTGCAGTAGTAAAATTCCAAGCAAACTCCTAGACCTGGGACTCAACACCACCCTTTGCAACTGGAGCCTTGATTTCCTGCCCAACCAGCTACAACCAACCAAGATAGACAGTCACACGTCCACCACGATTATCCTCAAGGCTGAGTCTTCAGCCCATAGTCCACACCCAGTACAATTAGAGCTGCACGGCCAGACTCTGCTGTAACTCCATCTACTTCACAAAAATGATTCCAGGATTGAAAGGTTCGTCGTATAAGGAGCTTTTGATGGCTTTGAGCTTGTACTCACTGGAATACAGAAGAATGAGGGTTGACCTAATTGAGACCTATCAAATGTTGAAAGTCCTCAACAGAGTGGATGTGGAGATAATGTTTCCTATGGTGGGGGAGTCTAAGAACAGAGGACACAGCCTCAGAATAGAGAGGAGTTTTTTAGAATAGAGATGAGGGGGTGTTTCTTTAGCCAGAGAGTGGTGAATCTGTGAAATTTGTTGCCATAGGTGGTATGGAGGCTGTCATTGCACATATTTAAGGCAGAGGATGATAGATTCTTGATTAGTCAAGGCATGAAGGGGTACAGGGAAAGGCAGGAGATTGGGCTGAAAGGGAAATGGATCAGCCATGATGAAATGCAGAGCAATCTCGATGGCCTAATTCTGCTCTCATATCTTATGATCTTATGATTCCACCGTACTTGACCAGATCTCAAATAACAATGAGCCAGAAAACAAGAAGGAGATAAAAAGCCTAGTCACATGGCTGCATGAAAACAATCCTTCCCTCAATATCAACAAAACAAAAGGGATGTGGGTGGTGTACATCATCCTGTTTACATCAACGGTGCTGAGACAAAGAGGGGTGAGAGCTTCAAGTTCCTGGAGTGAACCTCACCAACAGCTTGTCCTAGTCCAACCATGTAGAAACCATGGGCAAGAAAGGTCACCAAGCGCTTCTGCACACTCAGAGGGCTGAAGAAATTTGGAATGCCTGCTTTGATCCTCACCAACCTTTTATCAGTTCTGATGCATTACAGCTTGAGACCAAGAGAAGCTGCAGGGAGGTAGGGACACAGGTCAGCACATCATAGAAACCAGCTTCCCCTCAATGGACTCTGTCTATAGCTTTCACTGTCTTGGTTAAGTAGCTAGCATCACCAAAGATCCCACCCATCCTGATCATTCTCACTTTTCCCCTCTCCAGTCAGGTAAAATAGACAAAATCCTGAAATTATACACCAACAGGATGAAGGGAGCTTTCTATCCCACTGCTATAATATGATTAAATTGGTAGACCCTTGGTCTCACAACTTAAATGTTTTGACCTTGCACCTTGCTGACTCCATGCACTGCAATTTTTCCTTTAACTCTAACACTTTATTCTGCATCCTGTTATTATTCTGCCTTGTTCTACATCAATGCATTGTGTAATTATCTGTATGCAAGACAGGTTTTTCACTGTACCTCTGAACATGCAAAAGAGAACAATTACCAATTTAGCTTGCTGATTATCAAGGGTTTTGCAAACTTGATATATAATAATGCAGACTCACATATATAAAAATTGCCTTTAGAGACACCTCAATCTAGTACATTTTGGAAGATAAATAGGATAATGTTAGAGCAGTAAAGCTTAAGATACAGTATATGGAAAGATTAAATATGATAGGACTTTATTCTTGGAACATAAAAGAATGAGAGGAGATTTGATACAGATATACAAAATAATGAGGGATATAGATAGGGTAAATGTAAAAAGCTTTTTCCGCTGAGTTTGGGTGGGATGACATAGATCATAGAATAGTACAGCACATCACAGGCCTTTCGGCCCACAATGTTGTGCCGACCCTCAAACCCTGCCTCCCATATAACCCCCCACCTTAAATTCCTCCATATACCTGTCTAGTAGTCTCTTAAACTTCACCAGTGTATCTGCCTCCACCACTGACTCAGGCAGTGCATTCGACACACCAACCACTCTCTGAGTGAAAAACCTTTCTCTAATATCCCCCTTGAACTTCCCTCCCCTTACCTTAAAGCCATGTCCTCTTGTACTGAGCAGTGGTGCCCTGGGGAAGAGCTGCTGGCTGTCTACTCTGTCTATTCCTCTTAATATCTTGTACACCTCTATCATGTCTCCTCTCATCCCCTTTTTCTCCAAAGAGTAAAGCCCTAGCTCCCTTAATCTCTGATCATAATCCATACTCTCTAAACCAGGCAGCAGCCTGGTAAATCTCCTCTGTACCCTTTCCAATGCTTCCACATCTTTCCTATACTGAGGTGACCAGAACTGGACACAGTACTCTAAATGTGGCCTAACTAGAGTTTTATAGAGCTGCATCATTACATCGTGTCTCTTAAACTCTATCCCTCGGCTTATGAAAGCTAACACCCCATAAGCTTTCTTAACTACCCTATCTACCTGTGAGACAACTTTCAGGTATCTGTGGACATGTACCCCCAGATCCCTCTTCTTCTCCAAACTACCAAGTATCCTGCCATTTACTTTGTACTCTGCCTTGGAGTTTGTCCTTCCGAAGTGTACCACCTCACACTTCTCCAGGTTGAACTCCATCTGCCACTTCTCAGCCCACTTCTGCATCCTATCAATGTCTCTCTGTAATCTTCGACAATCCTCTACACTATCTACAACACCACCAACCTTTGTGTCTCCAAACTTGCCAACCCACTCTTCTACCCCCAGATCCAGGTCGTTAATAAAAATCACAAAAAGTAGAGGTCCCAGAACAGATCCTTGTGGGACACCACTAGTCACAACCCTCCAATCTGGATGTACTCCCTCCACCATGACCCTGTACCTTCTGCAGGCAAGCCAATTCTGAATCCACCTGGCCAAACTTCCCTGGATCCCATGCCTTCTGACTTTCTGAATAAGCCTACCGTGTGGAACCTTGTCAAATGCCTTACTAAAATCCATGTAGATCACATCCACTGCACTACCCTCATCTATATGCCTGGTCACCTCCTCAAAGAACTCTATCAGGCTTGTTAGGCATGATCTGCCCTTCACAAAGCCAAGCTGACTGTCCCTGATCAGACCATGATTCTCTAAAAGCCCATAGATCCTATCTCTAAGAATCTTTTCCAACAACTTTCCCACCACAGACATAAGGCTCACTGGTCTGTAATTACCTGGACTATCCCTACTACCTTTTTTGAACAAGGGGACAACATTCACCTCCCTCCAATCCTCCGGTACCATTCCCGTGGACAACGAGGACATAAAGATCCTAGCCAGAGGCTCAGCAATCTCTTCCCTTGCCCCGTGGAGCAGCCTGGAGAATATTCCATCAGTCCCCAGGGACTTATCCGTCCTAATGTATTTTAACAACTCCAACACCTCCTCTCCCTTAATATCAACATGCTCCAGAATATCAACCTCACTCATATTGTCTTCACCGTCATCAAGTTCCCTCTCAGTGGTGAATACTGAAGAGAAGTATTCATTGAGGACCTCGAAATATCAAGGTATGACAACGAGGTATCATGGCTTAAGGGTGAAAGATGAGGTTTAAGGGGAACACGAGGGGAAACTTCTTCACTCCGAGGGTCGTGAGTGTGTGGAAAAAGCTGCCAGCGCAAGTGGTACATACAAGCTTGATTTCAATGTTTTAAGATAAATCTGTACAGAGATGGTAGGGGTATGGAGGCCTATGCTCTGATGCAGGACAATGGGACCATGCCGTTTAAATGGTTTTGGCATGGAGTAGATAGGCTGAAGGACCTGTTTCTTTGCTATACTTTTTTGTGTTTCTTTAATTTTAAGCTCTTGCCCATCTAAACCAGCATAGTCCTACTTCCCTCTCTTGCAGCACCAGAAAGCACATAGTGTCCAAAAGTGACAACTAACCAGTTTGGGGATGAACTGGTCTTTGAAGCAGCTTTCATTATGGCCAAAACTAGTGGTAGGGCTGAGAACATTAAGGCTGCTGGAAAACTCACTTATAGGCTTCCTCCCATTCTATCTCATATAATTCTACAATTCTATCTATTTTACTCAGTACAGATGGTTTATATACTGTTACATACCCATGGGTATCTTGTACTTGTCATGTGACAGTGGTGTTGAAGCTATACTGGACTTAAGGTAGTGGTCTGGTGATGGTAGAGTGACGTCATTTTCCCACCAGTAGAGGTCATGTGACAGGTTTTTTTTTACAGGGTATAAGAGGAGGACCCCTCCCCATGAGGAGGGGCAGGTTCATGGCTGAATTTGCCATTTTGACTCCATGCCACTGTGTGGTCCAATATTATGACGCAGTTTGGTTGAAAGGTGGCATTTTAATTAATGCCTAAAGTTTAAAAGGCCATTGCTGGCAGTTTCTTTATAATACTGCCAGTTAAAAATCAGTGGAGAGTGAAGATCAGAGTTCGGGAGCTAGAAGATTGAGGACAGTTGATTTCGACGGTGAAACAGGTTCGAACTTGTTTGATCCTCATTTGGAAGGAATTTGTTGGCTGTCCCAGTGCTAACCGCTGCGAATAATAGCAAAAATGGTTGGGTACAATTTTGTAAAGGAAAGGTCAGTGCCTTTAAGCCGTTTCATTTTCATCTTCGTAAATTCTCCAGGAAAAGTATAGTTCAACTGGGAACCGCACCAACATGACGTGAAAGAGAATTTAAATCATCTAAAAAGTCTCTCCTTTAATGGACTGTAAGCATTTTGAACTTTTGCAGTACTACTTTGAAGA
Source organism: Hypanus sabinus (assembly GCF_030144855.1). Classification (NCBI taxonomy): domain Eukaryota; kingdom Metazoa; phylum Chordata; class Chondrichthyes; order Myliobatiformes; family Dasyatidae; genus Hypanus; species Hypanus sabinus. Next base: position 14,666,459 of record NC_082715.1, on the reverse strand, counting down.
ACTGTTTTTTGCAACATCGCTTTAAGAACTGTTTTTGCTTTATTCCTTTAAGAACTGTTTAAGCTGCCGCACAGCAGCTGATTTCCGGTTACGTTAGTGGTTTGTTTACTTTTGGGGGTTTGTTTTTCAGTGTTTAATAAATGTTTTATTTGTTATAAAAAAAACCCTGCCTCACTTATATATTTATTGTTGCTGAATCCGAAACAATACAAACCTCTTACTTTGCTTTCATCAAAACCTCTACTTGTGCTTTTCCCTTTTTAGACAATTTGGAACTGGAATCTCCCCAGTTGCAGCCTTAAGTAGAGAAGACATGAACACACTGCCATTCAAATTGCACTTGGCAGTCACCAACACGCACAAAATGCTGGAGTAGCTCAGCAGGCCAGGCAGCATCTGGGAAAAGAGTGCAGTTGACCTTTCGGGCTGAAATTCTCCATCAGGGCTCAGCAGCTATGGATCTTCTCTTGTTTGTGACTGGCAGTCGCCAGCTCAGAATGCTATGTGACATGACTTAGAAATTGGTTTAATGGCAGGACCTACCTCCGGTGGGTCACCAGGCACGAGAGGCCCACGGGCAGAGTAGGGAAGAAAGGGTTGTACTTGATCTTGCTCCGTGAATGATAGTCACAGTCTACCACTGCTGTACAGGAATCACCTGAGAACTGGGGTAGGGAAGTCTGCAGAAGCTTAAGTGTGTGCACAATAAAATTGCACAACGTCCTGTCAGAGAGACGGCACACAGTGTCAAGGAGCAAAGAGAACTTCATACCTATCTCATAGTCATAGAATTATTGAGGACTACAGCTCAGAAACTGGCCCTTTGACTCATCTAATCTGCTTACTTCTATCAATCTGCACATAGGCCATAGCCCTCCATAACCATTCTGTCCACGTAGTTATCTAAATTCCTCTTAAATGTTGAAAATGAACGTGAATTCACCTTTTCCACTGACAGTTTATTCCACACTCTCACCCCCTCTGAGTAAAGTAGTTCCCCATCAGGTTCTCTGTAAACATTTTACTTTTCACCCTTAACCTCTGACCTCTAGTTCATCTCACTCATCCTCAATGGGAAAAAAGCCTGCTTTTGTTTATCCTATATATACCCCTCTTAATTTTGTACACCTCTATAAAAACTCCTCTCATTCTCATATACCACATATATTCACAAAAATGATTCCAGGTTTCAACAGCTTGTCATACGAAGGACTTTCGATGACTCTGGGCCTACATTCACTGGAATTCAGAAGAATGAAGAGTGACCTCATTGAAACCCATTGAATGGCGAAGGGCCTTCTTAGAGTAGATTGTGGAGAGGATGTTTCCTATAGTGAGAGAGTCTAAAACCAGAGGACACAGCCTCAGAATAGAGAGACACCCTTTTAGAATGGAGATGATGAGGAATTAGTTTAGCCAGAGAGTGGTAACTCTCTGCGGAGGCCGTCTTTATGTAAGTTTAAGAGAGAGCTTGATAGATTCTTGATTGGGCAGGGCATGACGGGATGTGAGGAGAAAACAGGAGATTGGGGCTGAGGGGAAAATTGGATCAGCCATGACGAAATAGCGGAGCAGACTCGACGGGCCAAATGGCCTAATTATGGTCCTCTGTCTTACAGTCTGTTTCAAGTTCTATGTTCTAAAGCTGGGTCACCTGACTTCAGAGCTGCTCATGAACATTCTGCATGACCATCTACAAACTGCTCCACGAAATCTGGATTAATTGACCTCATAGTCCTCCTCAAAAATTGGCCTTCTGCTTTCTCCCTTTTCTTCCTCTCTTCTTACAGTGGTGCTTCAACTTCTTAATTTCAGCAGGTGGTCAGTACTGACCCCTCATTATAACAAGACCACTCAGCCTCCTGCAGTCTGTGATGAAACTCATGGCTTTTAAAGTGGTCAGGCATATTGAGAATTGGCTTCTGTTCCCTTTCTTTCCAGTCCTGAAGAAAGGTCTACTTATTCTCCTCCACAGATGCCATCTGACCTGATGTGTTCCCATCAGCATTTTGTGGGTGTCGCTCAAGATTTCCAGCATCTTTAGAATTGCTTGTGTGCCTGTGCTATGAGGATACCTAAGGGTTTGCTCCAGTAGAATCTTCAGTCATAGAAAAGGACAGCACAGAAGCAGGCTCTTTGGCTCATCTAGTTCATGCTGAAACCTTTTAAACTGCCAACCCCAACTGACCGTCTTTGGAACCCTAGCCCTCCGTACCCCTACATGTGCCTATACAAACTTCGCTTAAACATGTATGTCAAGCTTGGATACCCCACCTGTGCTGGCAGCTCATTCCACACTCTCACATTCCTCTGAGTGAAGAAGTTTCCCCTCATGTTCTGCTTAAACATTTCATCTTTCACCCTTAACCCATGACCTCTGGTTGTAGTCCCAGCTGGCCTCAGTGGAAAATGCCTGCTTGTCCTTAGTCTGTCTATACCCCCTTATAATTTTGAATACCTGTATCAAATCTCCTCTCAATTTTCTACATTCTAAGGTATAAAGTCATAACCTATTCATTCCTTCCTTATAACTCAGGTCTTCCAGACCCAACAACAACCTTGTAAATTTTCTCTGTACTCTTTCAACCTTATTTACATTCCAGGAAAACTACTCATTTGTTCATAGGAAGCTGGAGCATCTGGAGTAGAAGGGAAAAGGTTTCTCCTGGAAGAACCTTGGTGGTTTGTAGTACCCAAATGAAGGGTGGCACAAATCTACAGCCACGGTGAATACTTATGTTCCAAGGATCAAAGCACAGTGGAATTTTTCCCTAATGTTAAATTCATTACAAAAATCACACTACAAATCTTCCCAAGGTAAGAAAATATACTCTTTGTTACACTGGTCCGTATGAAATCTAAAGTAGTATACTGCTCTCAAACGCATCTCTCCCATTTTACGCACATCTGCTCTCACCCCATCCTCCGGCCACCCCATTAGGGATAGGGTTCCCCTTGTCCTCACCTACCATCCCACCAGCCTGCAGGTCCAATGTATAATTCTCCATAGCTTCCACCACCTCCAATGGGATCCCACCACCAAGCACATATTTCCCTCCCCCCCCTTTCTGCTTTCCGCAGGGATCACTCCATTAACGACTCCCTTGTCCATTCATCACCCCGATCTCCCTCCCAGCACTTATCCTTGTAAACTGAACAAGTGCTACACCTGCCCTTACACTTCCTCCCTCACCACCATTCAGAGCCCCAGACAGTCCTTCCAGTTGAGGTGGTACTTCATCTTTTAGTCAGCTGGTATGGTATACTGTGTTTGGTGCTCCTGGTGTGACCTTTCATATATTGGTGAGACCTGACACAGACTGGGAGACCGTTTCACTGAACACCCACGCTCGGTCGGCCAGAAAAAGTAGGATCTCCCAGTGGCCACACATTTTAATTCCACGTCCCATTCCCATTCTGATATGTCGATCCATGGCCTCCTCTACTGTCAAGATGAAGCCACACTCAGGTTGGAGGAACAACACCTTATATTCTGTCTGGGTAGCCTCCAACCTGATGGCATGAACATTGATTTCTCTAACTTCTGTTAATACCCCCCTCCGCTTCTTATCCCATCCCTTATTAATCTATTACTTTTTCCCTTTTTTTTCTCTCTCTCTTTTTTCTCTCTTTGCCCCTCTCACTATCACTCCTTGCCTGCTTTCCATTCCCTCTGGTGCTCCCCTCCCCCTTTCTTTCTCTGTAGCCTCCTGTCCCATGATCCTCTCCCTTCTCTAGCTCTGCATCCCTTTTGCCAATCACCTTTCCAGCTCTTAGCTTCATCCCACCCTCTCCTGCTTTCTCCTATCATTTCGGATCTCCGCCTCCCCCTACCACTTTCAAATTTCTTACTATCTTTTCTTTCAGTTAGTCCTGACGAAAGGACTCGGCCAGAAATGGCGACCGTACTTCTTCCTATAGATGCTGGCTAGCCTGCTGCGTTCCAACAGCTTTCTGTGTGTGTTGCTTGAGTTTCTAGCATCTGCAGATTTCCTCGTATTTGCAATATTGATTTGCTAATCTGTATTCTACTTCAACACTTATAAAATATCATCAGATTTTAAATGAAGGATCTTTTTAACAAAATGTTCATTGATTTAGAGCTAGCAATGTGATTTCAATCATAATGGAAGTGAATTTTGCCAGTTTTAGCCTGATGCCAGCTGTAGTTGCAACATAGAGGGAATGCAGCACAGAAACTGGCCATTCAGTCATTCAGTTCACGATGAACTGTTTAGCAAACCTAGTCCACTGCCAGTCAGAATTCCAACCAAAGGTTCAAAAAGTCCACAGATTTATGCATTTAATCAGAAGGTGCAAGATTTCATTTCTCAGTATTGATTTAAAATGTCCACATCCTGCAAAAAAATGCATTTTAATTTGTTGGGATTGACAGAGTTTTAAGGCATAAACTATGTATTATTTCAACAATGTCTTAAAGCCAGTGAGGAGCTCAGATTTCAAAACAAATCTATTATTAAAGTATGTCCATGTCACGATATACTACCTTGACTTTCATTTTAGGGAAATGTATTTCTTGTAGGAAAAAAAAGACTTGAGACTTTATAAAGCACTGGTCTCACTTGGAGTATTGTGAGCAGTTTTGGGACTATCTTATAAAGGATTTGCTGAAACTGGAGGGATTCCAAAGGAGGTTCACAAAAATGATTCCAGGATTGTCATATGAAGAGTGCTTGATGGCTCTGGGCCTGTATTCACTAGAATTCAGAAGAATGAGGGGTGACCTTTTTGAAACCTATCAAATGGTGAAAGGCCTTGATTGAATGGATGTGGAGAGGATGTTTCCTATGGTGGGAATGTCTAACACCAGAGGGCACAACCTCAGAATAGAGGGGTGTCCGTTTAGAACAGAGATGAGGAGGAACTTCTTTAGCTGGAGAGTGGTGAATCTGTGGAATTCTTTGCCACAGGCTGCTGTGGTGGCCAAGTCCTTATGTTCATTTTAGAAAGAGGTTGATAGATACTTAATTGGTCAAGGTATGAAGGGATATGGGGAGAAGGCAGGAGATTGTGGCTGAGAGGTAACATTGATCAGCCATGATAAAATGGTGGAGCAGACTTGACAAACTCAATTGCCTAATTCTGCTCCTATATCTTTTGGTCGTATAGTCTTATATATTTAACATTGAATGGTTTCGATCTGGTTCAACAGATCCCTTCGTGGCAAAATTTTCTTGTCTTCCTATGAATATACAGTCTGAAGGATGCTATGCAATAAAAACCATGCACATCTTTTGAAATTCGTGTTCATACTTTTTAAAGATTGAGGCTTTTTTAAAAATAAAAGTTGAATACTGGAGTAATTATCCAGACATTTTCAGGAAGCTATGCCTCAAAGGAGCATCATTAATGGTCCAAGGATACACCTTCTTCTCATTGCTACCATAAGGGAGTAGGTACAGAAGCCTGAAGACACACAATCAATGATTCAGGACAGCTTGTTCCCCTCTGCCATCTGATTTCTGAATGGACATTGAACCCATGAACACTACTTCATTACTTTTTTTTCTCTTTTTGAACTATTTATTTATTTTAACTTTAAATATATATATATGTACACTTCTTACTGTAATTCACAGTATTTTGTATTTCAATGTACTCCTGCTGCATAACAACAAATCTCAAGGTATATACTGGTGATATTAAATCTAATTCTGATTCTGATCATTTTACCTTCAAGCACATTAACTTTACTTTAACTAAGATGAAATAGATTTACCTAAAGATAACACCTCGCACGGGATCCGGCATTTCTAAGCACTCTACTGCTAATGAAACATTAGTGAATGAAGTGTAATCATATGTTGCGTTGCCGGAAACGTGGCAGCCAATGTGCACACAGCTGGCTTCCACAACTAACAATGGGATAATAAACAGACAATGTCTTTTATTGCCTTGTTGACTGAGGGGTAAGTATTGAGAAATGAGATGTTCCACCTAGATATATGATGGAATTATCTAGTGCTGCAGAGATTCTCTTCTTGTCACTATTTGTTTCACACATTTATGCATATCATTAAGAAATATTTCTCAAATGTTTCTTGAACTTACTGTGCATGTCCACAAGAAAATGGATCTACGTATACTCTATGTACAGTACTTTGATAATAAATTGACTTTGAACTTTGAAGAGAGGGGCATTTTGATTCTGTTTTACTGTCTGAACGTTTTCCTGGCTTTTGTCCTATAAGATAAGAAAGGAAACGATGTCCAAGCCATGTGTATGGCCATAGCATTATCTTATAATGCATTCTTCAGAATACGTGGAGAGAAGCTGAATGTCAATTATGTTTGGTGTACAATGTTAAGATGATGCTTTTTATTGTGGTACATATAAAGATTATGAAGATAAATGTTCATAACTCATATGTGAAGTACATTTGGAGTACTATTTTACAATAATGCTTTCCATTGTGGTACAGATACAGATTATGAAGGCGTGTTCATAACTCATAAAAAGCGTAGTGTGAGTGTTCACTCAGTCAATTATGCCTGTGATGATGGCTTGAAAGAGCAATGTAGTTAGTCTCAGTCCTCTGCCCCTTCCACACAGCCTTGGTCTTGCTTCTCTGTAGCCAATCAATCACATCTTTGCTCTCTCTTTAACCACTCCTCCATTGTCTTTCAAATCCAACTCACTTCCCGAGACTTTAAATGATGCAGAGAAACTAAGTGCTGAAAACACAGAATGCTGGAGGATCTCATCTTAGATGATATGAACCTCAAATGTTGGGGAGTCCACACACACACACACACACACACACACACACACACACACACACACTCACACACACACACACACACACACACACACACACACACACACACACACACTCACACACACACACACACACACACTCACACACACACACACTCACACACACACACACACACACACACACACACTCACACACACACACACACACACACACACACACACTCACACACACACACACACACACACACACACACACACTCACACACACACACACACACACACACACACACACACACACACACACACTCACACACACCCCCCACCCCCAGGATGGTACTGGGTTCACTGTCTGCAAAGACCTAGACTAGATAACTGTGGAGCTTATACTGTATCTATCTACAATTTGAAGACCAGCTCACTTCCCTGTTTAGTCTCTGTGGTGAGATCTAACAGCCACTACTTGGGTAATGGGTCCACACTTCTTTCCAAGGAGAAAGGCAGTTGCAGCAGTGTGTACTATCTACAAGATGCACGGCAACAACACACCAAAGTTCCTAAGGCAGCACCTTCCAGACCCATGACCACTGCCATATAGAAGGGTGTGAATGGCAGGCACCTGGGAACACCACCACTTGGAAATTCCCCTCCAAGTCACTCACCATCCTGGCTTGGAAACTTACCACTGTTCCTTCATTGTTGCTGGGCCAAAATCATGGAATTCCCTCCTTAACAGCACTGTGGGTGTACCCACACCTCAGGGACTGCAGCGGTTCAAGGAGGCAGCTCATCACCAGCTGCTCAGGGACAACTAGGGATGGGCAATAAATGCTGGCTTAGCTGGTGACGCCCACATCCCGCAAATGAATAAATAAATAGAATAAAATGAAAGATACTTCCAGCTAATGGAGTAGTCTAAACAGAGTTAATTCAATTTTTAAATTTCGACAAATAGATCATAAAACACCTTGAAAACTCACATTGGAGTTCCAATTTATAATACATTTCTGAATTGCATAAAGGTTTATAAACTACAAAGGATTTCCAAATACAGGAAATTGTTGGATTATGAGCTAAAATGACATACCAATTGGTTGCAAGAAAAATTGGGTGTCTGTCGCAAACACCAAAAGTTGAGTAATACGATCCAGGTCTTCTTTCATCTTCCTGTCATTCTCCTTGTCATCTCTAACAATCCCCAATACTTTCTAAAATTTGGATAGTTTTTTCTACTAGTTGATAGTATTTGCATGTGATGTTTTGAAGATACCTTTACTTGGACAAAGTAGTTCGCACAGATGGTCTGAAAGCCTCAAGGGAGAGAGATCTCAGCCACTTAGATTAATGCAGTGAGGGCTGACTCTCTGAGTACACAAATATCCCAACTATTGATTGATCAACTATACTAGTGACCATGTTTGGTATGCTAAATGACAAAGTCAGTCTAGTCTGCAAGCTTCCTTGAACTCAGTCACAATGGAACAAATAAGTTTGCCAGTGTTATCCGGTTTTACACAGGCCAATTAACATAACCCCATTGTCTTTCCTCAAGATCTCATTATCTACTTGTTTACAACAAGGAGCTAAGCAAGGAATACAAGTTTGAAGTTTGACTTTGTCAAAATCAACCCTGACCTTTTGGAAAGGTCATATTACTGAGCTAGAAAGCTGAGGTTAGCAATAAGTATCTTGGGGCCCCGGAAAGTGAATATCCTTTTCAACCCATCCCCTCCAGGAAGGGAAATGAACTTCTTTCTCCTCACTAGACGTTATGTTCAACCAAAAGCTCAAATAAAAATAGAACTGATTGAAGACAGAGGGGTTTTGTCATAAAAGAGAATGTTTCCATTGATTTCCTCCAGCTGATCCAGCATCTGCTGTCTCTTGTGTCTCCAGGTGCTGCCTTTACTGATGCAGTGTGCGGGTGGCTAAGGATACGATGCAGGTTGGAAAATGTGAGTATTCTTGAATATAAATGGCCAAGAACAGCCTAATAATTTTAAAGGAGAGCCAAAAGGAACAACCCTCCATGCTCTGGTGGATATATTTTCTCTCCTTACCTTTTTGGTGACAGCTTGCTGTCATTCTTTAGGCCACACTCAGAGCATATTTCCTTGAACACAACTGTTAAGTCTTTTTTGGAGCCTGAGTGAACATAATAGATGCCTACTTCTGACTCCTAGTGGTAGAAATGTGTATTCATTGCTTGCACTAAATGCACAATTAAGAATGACTTCAAAAGAACTGGATTTCAGATAAACTGAATAAAGAGAAACGACTGTCAGCACCATGACCAAGGACAAATCCTATAATATATACAAATTCCATCTAAGCCTATACCTTGCAATTTCCAGACCAACAACCAAATATTGGTTCCATTGAAGCAATCAATATATTTTCTATAAAGCCCCAATGATCTCAGCAAAGTGCAAAATGAAATTAAAGCCATGGCAATTTTCCAGTAATGATTGTTTTAAGTGTTTCACTGTCATTTTGGCATTAAATGTCCCAGGGAATTTGGAACTAATTATATTAAATAAGACTATGAACTTAAGTTATGGCCGGTAAAATTATCTGTAATTGATTTAACCATTTAAGGTAATTTGAAATGAGTTTAAAAACACTAATTGCTTTTACATTATTAGCAAATTGTCTTTTAACCACTTTGATTTTGCTCTTTAAAACCATCAAGTTATATCGGGATTAGCAGCCTGTTATAATCACCGCAATGCTTGTGAAATTGCTGACCAAGTATCTCTGCTTTTTCTGGAAACACACAGATTTTGATATGCAGAAGGAATACAAAGACTGCATTTATCAATTTTTAAAATTAAAATGAATTATTTTCAGATGGCTGCTTAAATCTCCATGTGCTTCCCGTAAAGGCATTTACATTCTTGATAAAGCTGTGATGTACATCGCTTGTTCTATTAATAAACTTTCTCTCATTGTGTGAAAAATGGATTCCATTGTACAGTGCTTCAATACAAATGTTCAACTACAGAAATGGAAAGCCATAAAACACAATAATATGAAGTACCTTTCTTTCAAAACCATTATAATATATTCGTGTTAGCTGAAGAATAATAGATTTTCAATCTCCTGTGACTTGAAACAAAACCTAGAAGCACCCTATAAATTTGATTGTGTAGTGGGGGAGGGGGTCCTCTACTCTTCATTGTGAAACACATGACTCCACTTATAGGCATCCCCTCAGTAAATGAGAGCCCATATTCCCGGTTTAATAACTGAAAACCGATAACCTGTTTTTAAAAAAAAAGCGTGATCACATGCAGAAGTAAGCCAGCATTTGCGGGAATTATTATATTTCAATGTTGATGTTAAACACTGCTTGTGGAAAAAGATTAGAGCTGACAGGTTGAATTTTTTAAAAGTTGTTTCCTCGTCTTCCCCTTCATCAAAGTCGTCGAGTGTGATTCACACTGAAAGGAACTGACAAGGAACAATCCCAGTCCACTCTACATCTGCCCACTAGGAGGTGCGTAAAAGGCACCTGAATTGCTCTCTAAATCTCTGATTTTTTTCTCTGCTCCCTCGCCTATCTGAAAGACTTTGCAGAATGGCAAAATTCATGTTGACAATCCGCTACACAGGAAGTTAAAAACACTATCTACCATGTGATTGACTTTCACTGTACCTTGAATGTTGTGCATTTAACATTTCAGTTATATTTGAGTAATCTTGTACATATTCAGTCCTCATGAAGGGTCTGAGTCCAAAAGGTCGACTGCTTATTCTTTTCCATAGGTGCTGCCTGAACTGCTGAGTTCCTCCTGCATTTTGTGTGTGTTGCTTTAGTTTTCCAGCATCTGCAGATTTTCTCATGCTTGTTTGTGTTGTATGTATATAGATTGATTAAGCATTCCTGTTCATTTAAATAATTAATTACGAGGTTTATGTATAAAAACATGAACTGCATACGTCATCCCGCTGGTGCATGCTACGTGCACACCTCATTTCAAGTGAACTCACGTTGCAGACTCCTGTGTCTGAATTAGTTTAATGTTTTGAAGTTACAAAACATAACATTAAACATTTCCAATCCATAAGTTTAGAACGAAAGTGGAGTGAAGATGTATTGGGCACAGCATTTTTTATTGCAACAAGGGACCCATTTTACTTTAAAAGGTATGTTTGGTATCACTGATTATCACTGTTTCCCTGGAGAACTATCTCATGTCATGGATCACATATTATGATCTTTTCCAATACCATTGTTGATCACTGGTGCCCAAGTGTAGTACCACCCTTTCTCATTCCCACATACTCCATTATCATCGTCTCAAACAAGTGTCCACATCTTCATCCTCTCCACTGAAAGTGTTCCCATTGAAATCCCAATCAAATTCATTGTTTAAAGATGTAAATATCTTTCGATGTTTAGGAATTCTCTCTCCTTCTCTCTCTCTCCCCCCAATCTCTTCCCCCCCTCTCTCCCCTCTCTCTTCCCCCCCCTCTCTCTCTCTCTCTTCCCCCCCTCTCTTCCCTCTCTCTCTCTCTCTCTCTCTCTCTTCCCCCTCTTCCTCTCCCTCCCTCCTTCCCAAGAGGATAAGAAGCGATGGTTTCTGTGAGGAGAGCTAACAATGAAACTGAGAGTGGATTCCTATTACTGCCTTTATAAGAGCTTTTATCTAACAATCAATGCTAACATCGTCTTCGAAGAGCTGCTGGCAGAAGAGGTGTATGCGAACTCAATTTCAACATTTAAGAGAAATTTGGACGGGTACTTGGAAGGGAAGGGTATGGAATACTATGATCCAGGAGCAGATCGATCTGACTTGGGAAAATGATAGTTCAGCACAGCTTAGATGGGCCAAAGGGCCTGTTTCTGTCACTTTACATATTAGCAAAAGTGCAATAGATTTTGTGCATTTCACTGTTGTTTGTCAGTGCAAGTGTCAAGGTGTGAAAAGTTACAGGGAGAAGGCCTGAGAATGAGGGGTTTAGAGGGAAAATAACTCAGCCGTGATTGCATGGTGGAGCAGACTTGACAGGCCGAATGGACTAATTCTGCTTCTATGTCTTATAATGTAACAAGTCCTCGGTGGAAAATACATTATTTAAAGAAAGCAATAGAAAATACATGGCTCAGTGTCTATAGCAGATAATTGCCATCACTAGATGGTAGTGTCAGGGGTCATTTTAGTGGGGCTCCCTAATTGGAACTTTACAAAATGGAGACTGTAACTGCAGCTAAATTATGTGACTACTAAGCTTTTCTCGTCTTGTCATTATCAAAATTTGTTAGATGTTGAACAAATCTTAAAGCAGAAGTTGTAAAGTACAGATGACAGTGGAACTGAAATATTTTGGAAATGAAACTGAACAAGGCAATGGGTTCAAGGCTGGCTTTCCTTTAATTAGTCCGTAGGTCCAGAGGGATCAAATGTGAGCTTCTTCAGGCCACATTCAATGGCGTTTTGTGCAGATAAAGCTAACTGTTTCAGGGAAGCAGCTCACAGAAGGTTCAAGGAAGTGAGAGAAAGCCAACAGTAACTGCGTTGAGTGGGATTAGTAGCAAAATTTGTTGTTATAGAATGGAGGGAACCCACATTATTTGATTTATATCCCTGCCTCAAGGTGCATATTCATGATAATGATCATAGCAGAAATATTCCTCGCCTTGAGAAGCACAAGCATGCCTACAGATCAACTCAGTGAAGGAAAGTGCCAGATTTAAATGTTGCTCTTAGAAAGCCTCAGGTGGATGGTGGTAAGTATTCCTGGGATAGCGAGGAAACAAACCGAGGGCAAGATTATGCTCAGCTGTGATGCCTCATCTGGTTGAATATCCTGCCAAGCCCAATACAGACTACCACTTATGAATCACAGCCAGTTTTTGACAATATAGCGCAGTTTCTGTAAAGTAAACAACACTTTCAGGTGCGGAGAAAAAGATTGTGGGAAAAGTTGATTCAAAAATAGGATTGCAAGTCTTGTTGTACAGCATCCAGTCAGCCTCATCATACTGTCCCCATTTTGAATTCTCCAGCACTAACACATCAGAATAAAAGAAAAAGGGATATTTTTTTTTTCAATGACGTAAAATTGATTCACCTTCATTCTTGTTAGCTGGTTAAACATAGTTCACCTCAGAATGATAATCCAATACTAGCCCATGGGAGGAACATTTGGGAGCGAACTTGGATTAAGCAAGGAATGTGCCAGTTTTTAAGCAGAGTTCAGATATCCTCTGGCTCACCGAGCTACTGCAAAAGCACCACCCATGCCGGTGCCAGGAGTATGAAGTATTGCCGTCTCTCAAACCCAGTGTTATACGATGGTTCTTCCCCTCCATAAAACCAGCGATCTCCCGAGGTGGCTTTTAAAATCTTATTCCATTTAAACCACTTCCCTAGCGGCATCACCCCATTAAGCCAATCTGTGATCTGACATATTTAGAGTCATTTTCCGAGCTGTTGCAAACATCTTTTAATTTAGGAAGTCTATTTAGGACTTCACTCTGCCTGGCTGATTTCACTTCAATTGTTTCCTTAGTCAGTAAAGCATTTCAGTTTGTTTCCTGAAGGTCACTGCAGCCTGGCTCACCAGGAGCATACGATCTTTTCAGTTATGTTGCATTCTGTGCTACAATGTCATTAAGATAGACGGAACAATGCAAGTGCATGCCCACTTTCCCCATTTACAATTATTGAATCTATTATAATACAGAGCAAATTAGAACATCACTGAGTGAGCAGCTGGAAAACACACTAAAAATATAATTTCCCTTTTGTTGAGGCTGGATAGCAAGCAAACATTTCAAGCAGGCTCACGCAATAAAGAAATCAAATGCATGTGTCAATATGTTATACAGAAATAATACGGCTTCCTATGGATTGGAGCTCCGCAAGGCACACAAAAATTTGCTATCCTTCTACTGGCAAACCACGGGTTAAGCTCTCGTGTACCAACACTGCAAAGGTCATGCTGGCTTCTCTTTCATACAGGCATCGCAATGCATTAGCATTGTGGCATAATCAAACCTCTCTGAGCACACACGAGCCCCCCACACACACACACAACATTCCCTCCCACCACCACCCTGCGTACAAACACACACACACACACACACACACACACACAATCACAGGCACAGGCATACATCTTGTACCTGCTGTCAAAGTGCTTGAACACCATCAGATTTCCTGAACTTTCTGCCATTGCTAATCCAGACCATTTAACAGCTATCAAAGTCTTTTGAAAATAAACTCCCTCCCCTCTCCCCACAAAAAATAGATTTTTGTATCTGTGCTTACCTATTAGGCATCCTCCACAGGAGATGGCTGATGTACACGTCTTTGGCTGATTCAGAGCAAAATCTCAGGGAACCTGAGTTTAGACTGAATTTTCCCAAATCCCACAGAGGCTGACACCAGGTGCCTGACGTACACATCGAAGCACATTCTGAGCAGCCTCCCGCCCCTCAGAAGTGTCCATTCTCATTCGGAAGTAAACTGCCTCGGCTGCTGCTCCTGGTGTTGCTGCTGCTGCTGCCTTACTTTCGTATTCTGTTAACAAACCAACCTCAGCGCTTGCTGCAGCTACACGGATCTGTGCTGGTGCTGTCCCAGGCAAATAGATGCTCAGGCTGCACTCAGCAGCTGCCCCCCTCTCTCTGTCTGATGCTGTGCAACTACTGGCTTATTACACTTCCGCATCTCCAACCACTCATGCTGAGTGGGGAATAGGAGGTCTTTGGAGGTACGTATTGTCTGGAGCCATTAGAAATAGACTTATGGCAGATAGCGTACACAGCTTGCTGCTTGGACTGGACAGTTCTGGGACAGGCTCCTAGCTGCTTCTGCACATAGCTGAACAAAGCTGAGTTTGTTATTTTCTTCTGCGTCACTGGTAGAATGAAAACATATCATCAACAACTATACAATTAAAATAAAAGCCCACTAGATTTAAAGGAGAGAAAGGGGTGGAGCTTGGATAAATCATTCAGCACTCAGCTTTCACCCTGAACAAAATGACCTATTAGGTGCCTAAATTTGTCAGCATCAATTATTTATGTGGGGATTACAATGTTTTATCTGAGCCCGAGGGGAGGGGATGCTCGGTAGTTTAAGTTCTGCTACGAGAGAGTCAAACTAATAAAGTGATACTTCTGGCTCACAAAGTTGGATTTAAAGGGAACAATTCATCCCCTTGGCAGATCTTACACTTCAACATGCGGCTAACCGTACAGTTTCATTGTGGAAGTACAAACCAAAGGAAGATAATGGCTGCTAACTTTATTTATTTAAAGATTTTATTTATCGAGTTACAATGGTGAGGAGGTCCTTCCAGCCCTTCGACCCACATCACCAGCAATGCCCAGTTTAACCCTAGCCTAATCACAGGACAATTTACAATGACCAGCCAGTACACCTTTGGACGGCGGGAGAAAACTGGACGAACTGGAGGAAACCCAGCTGGTCACAGGGAGAACCTATGAACTCCTTACAAGCAGTGGTGGGATTTGTACCCTTGTCACTGGTACTGTAAAGCATTGTGCTAACCGTGCCACCTCAATTTTGGATTGCTTTGTATTCGTAGCAGGTAACACTCATAATAAAATAAGTAATTATTCTGTACACTGGATATTTAAAAGGAAAATAAATTTTATGATCAATTATCATTTACCATCATATAATCCATGATACTAAATTTTAGATTATCACAAATATTTCCATTTTATTCAGTGTTAATTGCATTTGGTTCCTTAAGGCTGTTATAGCAGGGGTGGTAGTGGGGACAAACTCCTCCTGCCTATTAAATGCTGCCAATGGCTTGCACCTCAAATAGCCTCTGACAATCAAGTCCAGCTTCAGGTCTATGTGTGGCATAGCTACAAAGCCCAGGGGAACCGTTTCTACTGAAGGAGAAGGGTTACCAGTGCCTTAAAACCCAGTTGCCTCGGGACTCATTAGGCACGGTTGGCAACTCATCTAGGAGAAGGAAAACTCTGATCTCAAACCTCCGCTGTTTTGTGGCTGTACCCATTCATGAGGAATGCTTCAGGGGAAAAAAAATCACTGGGGGATAAATCCAGAGCTGCGGTCCCTAAGGTATTCCTATGTTGAGTTCATCACTGACTGGCAACTTCTGTGATGCAGCTGACTCCAAACTATCTCAGTCTCTGCCACTCTTTTGGGTTCATCAGATGCTTGGAGAGGGGGAGCTTGCTACATACGCAATAGCTTGCTCTCCATATTGTACTGTCCTAGCTTACATACCTAGACATCCAGGACCAATGGGAGGCCTTAGAGAATAATCACATGTAAGTGTGCTCCATGTTTAGAAAGCATGTACTGAGATTTTTGAGTAGTATATTGAACAGTGAGCCCAGGAGGCACTTATGTTTCCTGTGGCAGGTAGACTTTATGAAGAAAAATGAATACTCCTCCTAAAGCTTTTATAAACATATAAATAAAACAGGTTCTATTCCAAAAGCCAACTTAGCCTCACAATATGTTCTCCTAAAAATTCTGAGGCCTCCAACAGCCGGGGTCGACCATGGACATTTTGCCTCCTAGCTGCCTGGATATGTAAGCCTAGGCAATACCAAATGGAGAGCAAGCTGTTGCCCATGTAACAGGCTCCCCATCTCCATGCAGCTGAAGTAACAGCAGAGACCGATACAGTTTGGCATCAGGCGCATTGCAGGAGTAATGCATCAGCAGTGAACTCAACATAGGATTCCTTAGGGCCACCAGCTCCAGATTTGTCCCTCGGGGTTTACTCCCAAAGCCTTCCTCATAAGTGGGCATAGCTGCAAGGCAGCAGAAGTTTGAGATCAGAGTTTTCCTTTTCCTAGATGAGCTGCCAGCCACGGCTGACAAGCCCCATCTGCCCTAAGTGACTGGTTTTAAGGCACCAGTAACCTGCCTTTGCCCCTTCTCAGATCAGCAGAAATGATTCCACCGGGCTTAGCAGCTAAGCCACACCTGAAAGCCAGGAGCTGGGCTGGGTTGTCAAAGGATATCATAAAAATAGCACCAGTGAAAAGTAACAGAAATTAATTTATTTTGATTCGACAACAAACTTCATACTTAATACAGTCAGTTATTTTAGCTATGGTTTATTTTGAGTGCCATGGTAACTTAGCGGTTAGCATGTCACTATTAGCCCTTGTGGAGTCAGAGTTCAGGGTTCAGTTCTGACGCCATCTGTTAGAAGTTTGCACGTCCTTCCCATGAGAACGTGCGTTTCGTCCCCATGCTCTGCTTTCCTCTCGTTTTCCGAAAATGTACCGGCTAGTAGGTTAATTGGTCATTGTAAATTGTCCTGTGATTAAATAGGTGTATTTCTGGGTGTGTGGCTCGCTGGGCCTGCGGGGCCTGTTCTGCCTTGTATCTCCAAATAAAATTAAGTAAAATTTCTCATCTGTGACAAAAATCTGCAGCACCGAAAGCAGAAGGGCGAGTTTTATTTTTATTGAAGTTTTCTTTGTTTCTAAAATAGACTGGTTGGTGAACTCCTAGCATGATAAACAATTTCCTCCAAAACATCATTACTGCACTTGCATAATAAGCAATGGATGTAGACCAGTTTCGTAGACAATGATACAACAAACACAATACTGAATTCAAGATAACTTTGTGTTCCCTATGAATATGCAATCATTTTAATGATAACAATACAGTAATGATACTACATGACTTTACACATTTACATTTGCTTTGTAAATGTGTCCCTAGATAATGAGTTTGCTGTTCTGAATGACAAATGGGATGAGATTAAGATCCTACTGAAAGTGCTTGATGAGTGCATTGGTCAAAGGAGGGGAGTGATCAGTTATACAGCTGCGGTCATGTTCCGCAGTTCCAATAGTGGTTCACTTCAATCTATCAATCACATGCCTGACGATTTTCCCGTTTTCTTTACCAAACCACTAGGTGGGGCATTCCACACTAGGAACCGATGTTCCAATATCCTTCCTTTGACTAACAAGGGCTTTTGATGAAATGTGCAATTTAATTTGATTCACTTGAAATTTCCTGACAAGCCTTTTGATTCCTCACAAATTTTACAGTGAAGGAAGGGGGATATGTTAACTTGTCTAATCCTGCATATTCTTCGATGGGATTGGCATCTGCCACGTTGTCAGTTTTCATCAAATTTCTTTTCAAACACAGATTTGATTCCAAGAATTTCATTCAACTCAGATCTTTAATGCCACTTCCTGAGAGTCACATCAGTAATAGTCACAGAACTACAAAACACTACACTGCAGCACAGGAACAGGATCATCAGCCCACTAGTCTGTGCTGAGCAGTTATTCTGCCTTGTCCGCACCTGGACCATAACCCACCATGCTCCTTGTGTCCATGTACTTATCTAAACTTCCCTTAAATGCTGCATTTGAGCCCCCCCCCCACTACTTCTGCTGGCAGCTCACTCCACATTGCACCACCCTCTGCATTAAGAAGTTCACCCTCAGGTTGCACTGAAATTTGTCACCTTCCAGTGACAACTAGTCCTAGTTTCACTTAACCTCAGTGGAAAAAGTCAGGTTGCATTCACCCTATTGATACCCCTCATAATTGTGAATACTTCTATGAAATCTCCCCACATTCTCTTATGCTCCAGAGAAGAAAGTTCTAACTTGAAAAAGGATCTAGTGTTTTCCCGGCGAATGTGACAAATAAACTCTTCACAGCCTTCCAGCCGGGTACAGGTATCAATTATAATCAACGTTTCAATGACAAATTTTGACATCTTCTTCAGAAATAATGTCTGAGAATGCCTAGTCCGGTGGTATATATACCCCCCCCCCAGTCCATCCCCCTTGATTTGTTTAATCCTCATCCAATGAGGAGTCTGTTCTCCCACCTTGAATTCAATTGTAAATCAAATTCAAGATGGGATGTTATGTTGAAGTTGTAGAAAACATTGCTGAGAACTAATTTGGAGTATTGCGTGCAGTTTTGGTCACCTACCTACAGGAAAGATGTCAATAAGGTTGAAAGAATACAGAGAAAATTCACAAGGATGTTGTCGGGTCTGGAGGATCTGAATTATAAGGAAAAGAGTGAATAGGTTAGGACTTTATTCCCTAGAATGTAGAAGATTGAGAGGAGAATCAAGGATTCAAGATTCAAAATTCATTTATAATCAATGAATATATGAAGTATACAACCTTGCAATTTGCTTGCTCACAGGTAGCCATGAAGCAAGATCCCTGAAAGAACTCAAATAAAGAAAAAAATAAATGAAAATAAAAAATAAAAGACCAACACTCAATGCACAAGAGAAAGAAGAAAAAAATCATGCAAACAACTGAAGTGAACAACAGCAGTATTCTGAACCAAAGTTGAATCCTCAGATCTGAACCCCGGAGTAGGCCCCAGGCCTCGCTTATCAGTTCATCGTAATGGCAGGCATGGAACTCAGCAGCCAGGGCAGTCTTCATAGCCTCAGCACTATTTAATAGAGGTATTCAAAATTATGAGGCGTATAGATAGGAATAATGCAAACAAGCTTCATCCACTGAGGTTGGGTAGGAGTACAACTACAGGTCATGGGTTAAGGGTGAAGGGTGAAAAGTTTAAGGGAAACTTGTTCACTCAGAGGGTCGAGAGAGTGTGGAGCGAGCTGCCAGTGTAAGTGGTGCATGCGAGTTCAATCGATTTCAATATTTAAGAGAAGTTTGGATAGATACTTCGATGGTTGGGATATGGAGGGCTATGGTCCGGGTGCAGATCGATGGGAGTAGGCAATTTGCATGGCTCGGCACAGTCTAGATGAGCTGAGCTGTTTCTGTGCTGTACTTCCCCATGTCTCTATGATTCTAAGTGTTCATGTAGACATTTATTAAACTCTGTTAGTGACTCTGCTTCCAATACTCTTCCAGGCAGTGTTTTCCAGGTACTTCCCTCTCTGCATGGAAGAGATCCCTTCAGCTCCCCTCTTAATCTCATATCTCTTGTCCAGTCCTGCCGAAGGGTTTTGGCACCAAAACATCAACTGTACTTTTTTCCAGAGATGCTGGCTGGTCTGCTGAGTGCCTCCAGCATTTTGTGTGTGTTGCTCAGATTTCTAGCATCTGCAGATTTTCTCATGTTTGTCCCTTATCCCTTACCTATTGTGAAACCTTTGGAGCAAAGAGATTGCCTCAGCAGTCAAGAAAAACAAACAAAGAACTGGATCTTCCACATGCATGACCCAACTGATATCTCCAGACTTGGGTCCCATATCTAAGAAAGGATGCCCTGACATTCGGGAGGGTCCAGAGGAGGTTTACTACCAATAGTCCAGGAAATGAAAGTGAGAACGTATGAGGAGCACTTGATGGTTGTGCACCTGATAATTGATGGAGTTTAGAAAAGTAAGAGAGGATCTTATTGAAATCCACTGAATATTTTCAGACATATATAGAGATGGATTTCAGGATGGAGATACATCTCTACCAAAGGAGGTGCCAGGCGCTCCTTCCCTCTACTAGCCTGCAGGTCACCCTTAGGCAAGGTGTAGCACCTGCTAAGCCACCCAATTAGGGTTACATGAAGCTGTGGAAGCAGGTGATGCCTGGTTCATATGAGCAGCTGCTGCGTATCACAAGACCTGGTCATGTGACTACTGACGCCAGGCAGACAATCTCTGAAGAGTAGGGTTACACATCTGGTAAAGACACTGCCCAGAAGAAGGCAAAGGAAAACCACTTCTGTAGAAAAATTTGCCTAGAACAATCATGGTCAAAGACCATGATCACCCACGTCATATGAAATGGCTCATAATGAACGAATGGAGGAAAAGATAGACTGGATGTGGAGAGGATGCTTCCATCAGCCAGAGTGTCTAGGATCAAGGTACAACCTCAGAATAGAAGACCATTCTTTTAGGATAGGGATGAGGAGGTATTTCTTTGGCCAGGGAGTGTGAATTGATGCTTTTCGTTGTCACAGGTG
This sequence comes from Hypanus sabinus, assembly GCF_030144855.1. Lineage (NCBI taxonomy): Eukaryota > Metazoa > Chordata > Chondrichthyes > Myliobatiformes > Dasyatidae > Hypanus > Hypanus sabinus. Next base: position 14,645,804 of record NC_082715.1, on the reverse strand, counting down.
GCTGTGGAGTCCAAGTCATTGGTGGAAGTGGACAGGTTTATCATTAGTAAAGTCATCAAAGGTTATGGTGAGAAGAGAAGAAAATGTTGTTGAGAGAGAAAATAGATCAGTCAAGATTGAATGGCAGAGCAGATTTGATGGCTTGAATGTCCTAATTCTGCTTCTCTCATATGGTCTCATGCACCATTGGCACCAGGGTGTGGTTCTGTGTGGACTGAGCCATAACCTTCTGTAGGGAGCTAGGTTCCCAATAGGTTGATATGGCGCAGCACGCTGACAACCATTTTCCCTGTGTAGTGGCTGGTTCTGTACTCACGTGGCCTTTGTTTTTCTGCAGCAGTAAAATGCGATACATAAAATTACTACAGTCCTGTGCAAACAGTTTAGGCACCTAGCTAAATATATGTGCCTAAGACTTCTGCACCGTACAGAGTAAGTCACCATTTACTACCCTGAGATTCATTTTATTGTGGGTATTCACTGTAGAACAAGGGAATACAATGGAATCAATTAAAAACTACACACAATGAAAGAATGACAAATGACCAATGTACAAAAGAAGACAAACTGTGCAACTACAAAATAATAATAATAATAATAATAAATACAACTGAGAAGGTGAGTTGTGGAGTCCTTGAAAGTGAGTCTATTTGTGGTGGAATTAGTTTAGAGTTGAGATAAGTGAAGTTACCCATGCTGGTTCAGGAGCCTTGGTTGTTGAGGCACACCAGCTGTTCCTGAACCTGGTGGAGTGGGAATAAGGGCTCCTCTACCTCCTTCACAATCAAAGCAGTGAAAAGAGAACATGGCCTGGATGGTGGGGATCCTTAATGATAGATGCTGCTTTCTTGTGGAGGCACTCCTTGTCGATGTGCTCAGTGCTGGGGAGTGCTTTACCTGTGATGGATTGATCTGTATCCAGTACTTTTTGTAAGTCTTTTTGTCCTTGGTCATTGGTGTTTCCATACCAGGCCATGATAGAACTGGTCAGGATAGTCTGTACTGTGCATCCCAATTGTCTGCTCAATTCTCTCCTACCATTTGACTTTATCATTAGTGAACTGCCCCCAAGCTCAGTGCCTGTCTCTGTACCTCAAAGGCTTCAATTACTAGATTCACATTCTGTTTTCATCTAAATTTTCATTTCTACATGAATTCTTAGGATATGATTTTATTTGCATTTTTTATGCTTTCAGGTTGAAGTAATGAAAACTAAATCAATTACCAAGGGGATGCTAATGCCCAACCTGGCAATAATAACCTCTGTACTAAACATATGACTTTTTTTTCCTTAGGTCAAATTTAAAATCGAGTTTATTGTCAAAGTTCAATGAATAAACTCTTCTCAGGCTTCCAGCTGGGTACAGAGTTTGATTTTAACTGATGTTTTGATGACAAACTCTGCAAACGTCATCAAGGAGATACCTGGGCATGTCTAGTCCAGTGGTATTTATAACACTCCCCCCCCATTGTATCTCCCTCCTGATTGGTTAGTCCTCATCCAATCAGGTTTCTGCTATCCCAGTTTCATTACAATCAAATTCCAATTCTTATTTGGAGTGAGACATTCATCTTTGTTAAAATTCTTTTCCTCTAGTTTTATTTCAATGGCTTCCTTCACCATGTGATCCCAAAAACCATTGGCGCAGCAAAATAGTTTAGTGCTGTTGAAGTCAAAGCAGTAGATCCTTTTTAAAAGTTTAAGTTCAAAGTTCAAATTATATTTATTATGAAAGTATGTATACATGATGCAACCTTGAGATTCGTCTCCTAGTAGACAGCACAAAACAACGAAACCCAAAGGAACCCGTAAAAAAGCAGATGGTCAAATACCCAATGTGCAGAGAGAGAAAATAACACATCATGCCCATAAAAATGAGCCTATAAAAAAGAGACTGTTGCACACCCAAGTACAGGTACATGAACACACAAGAGCAGTGGAAAAGTTACATGCTGCAGCAACACAAGGCAGCTAACATTAGTACCCTAGGTGGTCAAGTAATAAAGGCATTAGGCTCCTTAAAGATGTAATTTAGGGACCCGCTGCCTGTGAAGGACTACCATTAAACAATGTGTCAGTGATGGTTACTGACAGCTCACCCTGAATTTTGATCTACCATGTATTGATCATAGGCTCATTCAGTCTGAATATGCACAAAGCACTGCAATCACTCAGCATTGATTATTTTTACCTCTGTACCTCTTATATACCTGATAATTATGTGAGATATGTAAATCAGACTGTCCATTGGTTGCTTACAATGTAATCGTGATCATGCTTTCTTCATAACAAAAGCAGGTACTTTCTTTGCATCGTTCAGTAAGATAAAATGATTACTATTTCACATGCAAGAAGCATAAAATATACATTTTCCCCAATCTTTCCCTGAAGGGGACAACTACACTCATCTATTGAGATGTTCCCAGAACCAATGATTTCACTTTAAGGACTCCTTATCTTTTTATTTCATGCTCTTGTTATTTATTGCTATTTATTCGTATTTCCATTTGCACAGTTTGTTGTCTTCTACGCTTTATGCTCTACTTGATCTTTCAGTGATCCTGTTATAGTTACTATTCTATAGATTGGCTGAGTATGGCTGCAGGAAAAAGAACGTCAGGGTTGTATGTGGTGACATATATGTATTCTGATAATAAAATTTACTTTGAATTTTAAAATATCAGATCAGATAAACATGTGGCAGCAACTTAATGCATAAAAGCATGCAGATGTGGTCAAGAGGTTCAGTTGTTGTTCACACCAAACATCAGAATGGTGAAGAAATGTGATTGAAGTGACTTTGACTGTGGAGTGATTGTTGGTGCCAGATAGGGTGGTTTAAATATTTAGAAACTGTTGAACTCCTGGGATTTTCATGCACAATGGTCTCTAGAGTTTTATAGAGAATGGTGCGAAAATTTTTTAAAAAGTATCCAGCGAGTGGTAGTTCTGTGGCTGAAAATGCATTGTTAATGAGAGAGGTCAGAGGAGAATGGCCGAACTGGCTCAAGCTGACAGGAAGGAGACATTAACTCAAGGGAGCATGTGTTCAAAGGATTCAAAGTGCTTTCACTGTCAAAGTATGTCTGCAGTAAACAACCCTGAGATTCATCTTTTTCAGAGACAGCCACAAAACAAAGAAAACCAATGAACCTGTTCAAAGAGATACATCAAACCCCCTCCCCCACACAAAAAACACAAGTTGCGCAAATGGAAACAAGAGTGGGTGAGTGATAACACAGAGAAAAAAAAATCAAAACTGAAAAGAATTCATATTCCAGTCAGCTCAGTGTTCATTAGTCCAATCCACAGACCTCAGACCCAGAACTTCGGTGCCATCTTCCAACAGCATTCTTTACAATGGAGTGCAGAAGAGAATCTCTATATGCACAGTGCCTTGAAACTTGAAGTGTATGGCCATGGTCTACAACTGCAGAAGACAATGAACATATGCTCAGTGGCCACATTATCCGATACAGGAGGTTTGATCCCTGAGTGTAAATCTAATTCATACCTTTCCCCAGGTCAGAGGAACCCAAAACTAGAGGGCAAAGGTGAGACAGGAGAAATTCAAAGGAGATCTAAGGGGTAGGTTTTTATACAGATAGTTGTGGTTATCTGGAAGAAACTACCAATGATAGAGAAAAACACAATTATGTGTTTAAAGAGCATTTGCATAGAGACGGTGTAAAGAGATGAAGACTGAATGTAAGATAATCAGATTAGTGTCGATAGGCATATGGTTGGCGTGGACAAGATGGCCGAACATTTCCATTTCTACGGCATTCAGTTCTATTATTCAAAGAGTAAGCCATTTCTGCTTCACAACACTTCAGGAAAATAGCTGACTTTGAAATCTTTGCTCTGCGCTATCTAACCATCTGAAAATTAATTTTCAAAATGCTGAATGTCTGCTTCAATTTCACCCTTGTGGTACAATGCATCTGATTAACGATAACAGCCATAGACATACCATTAATGTGAAAACTGCCTAGGATAAAAGTCATGGGAATTGCTTGGAAAATTGGCACACGGATCTGTATGGCTTTCCTGAGATCAGATGCCACATGTCCAAAACAGAATCAGGTTTAATATTACCGGCATATGTTGTGAAATTTGTCTTTCTGGTGTATTGTTTTTATAAATATAAGTATATAAATTTATATATATTTAAACATATAACTATACATATATGTATATTGTTATATAAACATACATAGAATTAAAATATACTGTATATTTATATATGCATACAATTAAATAAGTAGTGCATAGGAGAGTAAAAAAAAAAGAAAAGAAATAGTGAAGTAACATACATCATCCATTCGGAAGTCTGATGGTGGATGGGAAGAAACTGTTCTTAAAACTTTGAAAACAAGGTGTGCCTTCATGCCCCTGTACCCCCACCTTGTAGGTAGCAATGCTAAGATGGCATGTTTTGGGTAATGGGTTTCCTTTTATGATATCATCTTCTGAAGGTGTCTCAATGCCAGGGAAGCTACTGCCTGTGGTGGAGCTGGCTGAGTTGGAAAGTTCTGGCAGCTCTTTCTGATCCTGTACAGTGGCTCCTCCCCATTCCAGACAATGCAACAACCAATTGGAATGCTCTCCATGGTGTATCTGTAGAATTTTCTTAGTCTTTGGAAACATACTAACTCTCCTCAAACACTTAATGAAATACAGCCACTGCCATACCTTCTTTGTAATTGCATCCTGTTCTTTATGGACTGGAAGTCTTTCCAATTAGGCTAATCTTATTTATTTCCAGCCAGTGCCTTGTTTCTTGATGATTACAGAAATGCAACATCCAGGAGTATTGATGTTAATTGACACATGTCACAATTCTACCCAATGGATTTTGTGAGGCCCAAACTAAGCTTTAATAAATTGGAGTTTAAATGCATCATTTATCAAGTAGTTAGTTTCATTCATATGCATGTATCTCTTTCTCTAATAGCAAATAAAATATTCTTTAGCAAAAGGGAATTACTTGGTGAATATCAATTACAGTTTAACAAAAATACATTTTCTGAATGTGAAAAAAGGAAAAAAGACAGCTTCAGGATATTCTCAGGTAGTGTATCAGTTAGCGCAATGCTTATACAGCACCACCAACCAGGGTTCAATTCCCCCCATTGTCTGTGAGGAGTTCGTACCTTCTTCCTGTGACTGCGTGTGTTTCTTCTGAATGCTCCAGTTTCCTGCCTCATTCCAAGGACGTACAGGTTAGTTGGTTGGTTGTCACATGGATGTGATTGGTTTGCATGGGCTTGTTGGGCAGGAAGGACTTGTTACTGTGCTGTATCTCTAAGAACATATATTCTAAAGCATATTGCGGTGTAAGGCAGGAAGAATCACAGACACTCAACACAACAAGATCTCATGAACAGCAATAATCAAAAGCACAAATAATTGGTATGGATGATGATGATTCTGGTCAATTTTGTACAGATCAAGGAAGAGAATTCCCCCATTTTCTTTTGGTATTCTTAGAAGACATATGTGGGCTGGGAGACCAAGGAGACAGAAATGCACCATCAGTAAAATATGCTATCAGCAAGTTATTCTGGTGGACCTACAGTACTGTGCAAAAGTCTTAGGCACATATATATAGCAAGGGTGCCTAAGACTTCTGCACAATACAGTCGTGATTTTATGTATTGCACTGTACTGATGCCAGAAAAAAAACTAATTTTATGATAAACCTCATTCTGATATGGGTGCCTGTTGTGGATTGAGTGTGGGAATAGGGTGAGGAGAGGGGTATCATGGTTGGGAAAAGGGGAAGGAGGTGGGCAGGGTGCGAGAAGCACCAGAGAGACCTTCTGTAATGATCAATAAAGCAATTGTTTGGAATCAAATGACCGTGCCTGGTGTCTCAGAGCGGGTGTGTCTGCACCCATGCCACCCCCACCCCTGGCACTGCCTTTCTGTCACCTGTACCACGCCCCTCCCATAGCTCTCCATCCTTGCCATTCCTAACATCCTTTGCTTCCGCCAGGTTTTAAAAATTGCTCTCTGCTGCACGTTGACAAATACAATACTGTGCAAAAGACTTGGGCACCTTAGCTGTATGTACATCACCAAGACTTCTGCACAGAACAGTACATGATACTGTCTTCTGAAAGTTGGGATGGATTGGAGTGGGGGGAATGCCATTCACAGTGATGGACTGTGTTGGGGAACAGGAAAAAAACCAGCACTATCAAGAGCCCTACCAACTTTGCTCCTGTATTTGTCATCTTTCTTGAGTCTGCAAACTCTTGTGCTTTTTGTTTAATCTTGTCGAGTTTAATTTTAACTGGCACAGATTTTCAGCCTACTGTGACTATTTAAAGTGGACTCCCAATTACTGCTTATCAAGGGGTCCTTGTGCATGTTTTAAGAATGAATTGTCTTACAGTGTTCCACTGTTAAGCAGCCAAAGTTCAGTTGGAGTTCTGTCTTGTATCTAACTCAACATGAGAGTCTGTTGTTCTTCCGTACCTGGGCTCAGTCATTTGTCAACAGGCACAGTGACGTGGGACAGCGCTCCCCTCCAATGTTCTCATAACCATACCAGATGATATGAGCCTAGACTCCTGCCAGTGTTGAGTCCGTCAAGCAATCTGTGGTCTCAGTGTCATACCCCAAGAAAAATAATATCTCTGAAATCGTAACGGAGAAACTTTTCCACCCAGAGTGTCGTGAGAATGTGGATGATCTGCCAGCTCAAATGGTGCATGTGAGCTCGATTTCACTGTTTAAAGAAGTTTGGATAGCTAGGTGGATTGTAGTGGTATCAATGGCTATGGTCCCTGTGCAGATTGATGGGAGTAGGCAGTTTAAAAGATATCAGCATGCAGCAGATAGTCTGAAGAGCCTGTTTCTGTGCTGTACTTTTCTACAACTTTATGGTCCAAGATGGAAGGCAGGAATTTTTCAGCAAAAACTGTGAACAAAGCACTGATGTCCCAGAGGGAGTGCTTCTATTTGCATCCTCATACCAATTTACAGAGGAGTTGTCTTATTACTTTACTATGAGATATAGTTGGAGGTCATGGATGAAAACCTTTCTCAGCCAGCTTTGATCAGGAAATGTAGAACTGGTTGCTATGCACAAGATGATGCCATTAGATGCGCACCTGAGACCAAATAAACGTTGTATGTGAAAAGGTGAATCGAGCTTGAATTCCCCAGGCCAATTTTCCAATGGATGCTAATTGAAATGATTACTACTTTAACCTAACATGTGCAATATGGCTTTAATGTGCATCACGTGCACAACACACATCCTATTTCCAGGAATATACAGTATGTATCAGAAAAGATAATGTCCAGTTATCAATATCCATGATTACATTTGTTTGCAGGCAAATAAAAGTGATCACTATGAAAAATAATGTGCATTTATGGTGATAGATAGAATAAATTACTAACAACTGGGTCCAAAGAATTCCTTTGTTTAGGATATTGCTGTCAGCTAACCTTCTAATAAGCACCTCTACAGATATCTAGAAAAGGGGTGACTAGTTTTAATGTCTTACTGTCATCGAAATGAGTCTGAAGCAAGAAATGTTGATAAGAATATTTATTTCAATGTGAAATCAGCTCTGGAAATATAAATCTACAGAGGGAATGAGAGAAGGAATGAACGAAAATACAAGTTTTTGTCAAGAGAGAGAAAGAAAAAAGAAAAAAAATAAATGAAAGAGAAAATATGGATGGCGTCTTTTTAAATCATATTGATATCGACCAAGGTAGAGCCACACAGTCATAGAAAAGTACAGCACAGGAACAGGCCCTTTGGTTCATCCAGTTTGTGCTGCACCATTTAAACTGTTTATTCTCATCAACCTGCACCCAGAATATAGCACTTGACACTCCTCCCGTCCAGGTACCTATCCAGACTTCGCTTCAACATTGAAATTGAGCTTGCATGCACCACTTCACCTTTCACCCTTAACCCATGAACCCCTAGTTGTAGTAAGTTGTAGTTAGGCTGCCGATGCTCTTTCCTTCTGAATTACAAAATTCAAATCCGGCTGTAAAGATCTGAGAACTAGTATCCAGTTTAATACCCCTCCTCCCCTTCTTACCACATCCCTGATTTATTTATTTCCCCCCTCCCCTTTTTGTTCTCTCTCTGCCCTTCACTCTGCCTGTTCTCCATCTTTCTCTGGTGCTCCCCCCCCCCCTTTCTTTCTCCCTAGGTCTCCCGTCCCATGATCCTTTCCCTTCTCCAGCTCTGTATCCCTTTTGCCAATCACCTTTCCAGTTCTTAGCTTCCTCCCACCCCCTCCGGTCTTCTCCTATCATTTCACATTTTCCCCTCCCCCTCCTACTTTCAAATCTCTTACTATCTTTTCTTTCAGTTGATCCTGACGAAGGGTCTCGGCCTGAAACATCGACAGTGCTTTTCCCTATAGATGCTGCCTGGCCTGCTGCGTTCCACCAGCATCTTGTGTGTGATGACCCAGGTTAATGTGCAGTGAAATATTCACAGATTTATTGCTTTTCACAAGAGTCGATCTCTAGTTCCCACATGTAAACATTAAAGTTCCGTTGCCTAGTTCAAAGAAAAAAGAGTGTTATTCCTGACATTCTGGCTAACCCATTGTTGCTATCACATTGTGCCTGGTAAGAGCATGCTTTACGCAAGTTGTCTGTCTTCTTTCCCTGGCAATAGTGAAATGCTAAAGCAATAAGATTATACAAAGGTTAATTGTGATTGCCAAAGAAGTTGTTTGGCATTCATTTCCTTTGTTAGATTGATAATTGCACAAGAAAGAACAAGGCTTGACTTATTCTGGTGTGTTTAGTTTTGGAGTATGTGATAAGAATGGCAGCTGTATGCAGTTCTGTATCAGTGAGTTAGACATGCCATTATTATACTGAGTCTGGAGAAATTCCAAATTTCCACATTTAACCTGTGCACATGTGCTGCTATCTAATTTTCATGTAACTGTTCCTGCTGCTCACCTCAGTGTTTTTACTACAACAACTTCAAATATGTTTTGATTTTAAATTGTCAGAGATAAAAAACATTTCACTATTTCTTTTTTTAATTTTGCATTGTACTCTGATCAAAGAGATCTCAAGATGATAAGGCAATAAGACGCAGGAGCACAATTAGGCCATTTGGCTCGTTCGTTCAGTTCTGCCATTCCACCATGGATGATGTATTATCACTCTCAAATCCACTCTTCGTGTAACCTTTAACATCCTTACTAGGACAGAGGGACAGAGGGACAGAGGGGAGAAGAAGCACGCTGTGGTGATAGAGGATTTGTTAGTTAAGAGAACGGACAGGAGGTTCTGTGGGTGAGAATGAGATTCCCAGATGGGACATTGTCTCCCAGGTGCCAGGGTCTGGGATATCTTGGACTGAGTCCTTCACATTCTCAATGGTAGGCTGAACAGCCAGAAGTCATGATCCATGTAGGTACCAATGACATGGGTAGAGCAGGTGACGAGTTTCTGCGTCGGGAGGTCCAGGGAGTTAGGTGCTACTGAGGCTAGGACTAGGAAGATTATACAGTTTTATACGTGGCTAAGGAGTTGGTCTAGGAGGGAGAGCATAAGATGTTTGGATCATTGGGCTTCCTTCAGGGAAGGTGGGACCTGTACAGAAGGCATGGTTGCACCTGAACTGGAGGGGGAGTAATAACCCAGTGGGAAGGTTTGTTAATGCTGCACAGTGGGCTTTAAACTAGAGTTGCAGGGAGATTGGAGCCAGAGTGCCTGAACAGTTAGTGGAGAGGTTGTGGAGGCAGATGCAGGTAAGATCTCAAACAAGGTCAGGAATGAAAAGGTTGAGCATGGTGCAACCAGTGTCCTGTGCTACATATTTTTCAAATCAAGAAGGCTAAAAGGAGGCATGAGGTTGCTCTAGCAGACAAGGTGAAGGGGAATCCAAAGGGATTTTACAGGTAAGTTAAGAGCAAAAGGATTGCTAGCGTCAAAATTGATCCCTGGAAGACCAGAATGGTAATCCACGTGTGGAGCCAAAACAGATGGGGGAGATCTTAAATGCATTCTTTGTATCTGATTTACTCAGAAGATGGATACAGAGTGAGGCAAAGCAGCATCAACTTCATGGACCCTGTACAGATTACAGAGAAGGAGGTGTTTGCTACCTTGAGGCAAATCAGTGTGGCTAAATTCCCAAGGCCTGATGTTCTGGGAGGCAAGCATAGAAATTGCCATGGCCCTAGTAGAGATATTGTAAACATCCTAATTGACAGGAGATGCATCAGAAGATTGAAGGATAGCCAATGTTATTCCACTGTTTAAAGAAGGCTTTAAACAGAAACCAAGAAATTATAGGTTGGTGAGTCTAACATCAGTTGTGGGAAAGTTATTGAAAGGTATTCTGAGGACCCAAATATATAAGTATTTGGATAGATATGGACTGATTAAGGATAGTCAGAATGGCTTCGTGTATGGTAGGTCATGTCTAACCAATCTTATAGAGTTTTTCCAGATAGTTACCAGGATAGTTACGCGGAGCAAACTCTGTACTCCCGCCGAGTATTACGTTGGAGTCGGATGTAGTCCATTTTATTGTCCAGGGAGCGGACATTGGAGAGCAGAATGGACAGGAGAGCCGGCGCGGCACGGCAGCAGCGGCCTTTCAGACCTGGTGTTACTTTAATTTAATTTTCTATTTTAAGTTTGATACACAATTTTCGATTAGGGCACATGGTTAACAGAGCGGCTATCTACTGTCGCCAGATACTACTACAATACAGAGATCACCCAAAAACAAACCTCCACAAAGATCTGCTGGCTGAATTACATGACGTCGGCTTGCTGAGGGGAACGGGCCTACAATCCTCTAACTTGTCTGATGCTGGGAGCCAGAGATGGAGACGTCAAAAGCGATGTGCGAGGAAGCAGAAGCGAGGCAAACGGTCAGGGGTCCATGCCAGTCTTAAAGCAAACCCTAGCCGGCGGCTCTCCCGTCCATTCTGCTCTCCGATGTCCACTCCTTGGACAATAAAATGGACTACATCAGACTCCAACGTAATACTCGGCGGGAGTACAGAGTTTGCTCCGCATTGGCTCACTGATGGGATTTCGGACGCTGCCATCCAGCTTGACGGGCTAGCTTTGTTTTGTTTGGAGAGGGATGCAGCTCGTGGTAAGGCTCGTGGTGGCGGTGTGTGTGTTTACATCGACACGGAATGGTGTAAGAACTCTGTGCTGGTTTCCAGACACTGCTCATCGTTAGTGGAGTTTGTGGCAGTTCAATGCAGACCATTTCATTTGCCACGGTAATTCACCTCTGTCCTTATATTCGGTGTCTACACTACCTCCAGTGCTAATGCTAAGGAGGCACTCTGTGAACTGTATAGGGCTATTAGCGAACTGCAGAACGCACACCCTGATGGTCTGTTTATTGTCGCCAGTGATTTTAACCATGTGAACCTTAAGTCAGTACTCCCCAAATTCCATCAGCATGTGGACTTTGCAACGGGGGGGGGGGGGGGAGAGATCACATTGGACCTGGTTTACACAAACTTATGGGCGGAGCCCCACCCCCACCTCAGATACTCAGACCACATCTCTGTTATGTTAACCTCATCATACGGACCACTCGTCAGGCGCTCCAGACCAGTTCAGAAGCAGGTGAAAACCTGGCCAGCAGGAGCCATCTCTGCTCTTCAAGACTGCTTTGAGCACACTGACTGGCACATGTTCAGGGAGGCTGCAACCAATGGAGACTCTACCAGCTTAGAGGAGTACACATCATCAGTGACCAGCTACATCGGCAAGTGCATTGATGATGTTTCTCTGTCCAAGACCATCACTATACGTGCCAACCAGAAGCCATGGATGACCGCAGAGGTGCGTGCACTGCTGAGGTCCCGCGACTCCGCCTTCAGAGCAGGCGACAAGGCAGCTTTAACAACAGCAAGGGCCAAATAGTCCTGAGTCATCGGAGGGGCAAAGCTTGCACATGCCCAGCGAATCCACAGTTACTTCCAGGACAGCAACGACACATGGCGCATGTGGAAGGGCATTCAGGACATCAATTACAGGACAACATCACCCGACTGTGCAGGTGATGCTTCCCTCCCAAATGCGCTGAATAACTTCAGAAAATGATGTGGGGGTGAGGAAGTCCACCCCTCCTGCGAATGACCGGGTGCCGTGTCTCACCGTGGCCGATGTGAGAAGAACCCTGTGCAGGGTCAACAGGGTTGCTGGACCTGACAACTTTCCTGGTAGAGTGCTCAGAGGATGTGCAGACCAGCTAGCAGATGTTCTCACTGACACCTTCAACATCTCCCTGAGCAGCGCCACCATTCCAACGTGCTTCAAGGCCGCCACCATTATCCCCGTGCTGAAGAAGTCTTCAGTGTCCTGCCTAAATGACTACCGTCCCGTTGCACTTACATCCATCATCATGAAGTGTTTCGAGAGGCTCGTCATGAGGCTTATCAAGACCCTGGACCCCCTGCAGTTTACATACCGTCCAAAACTGCTCAACAGATGACGCCATTGCCATCACCCTCCACCTGGCCCTAACCCACCTGGACAAAAAAGACACATACGTTCAAATGCTGTTCATGGACTTCAGTTCAGCATTCAACACAATCATCCCTCAAAAAATGATTGGAAAGCTGAGCCTATTGGGCCTGAACACCTCCCTCTGCAACTGGATCCTAGACTTCCTGACTGGGAGACCTCAGTCAGTCCGGATCGGGAGCAGCATCTCCAACACCATCACACTGAGCACGGCGGCCCCCCCAGGGTTTCGTGCTCAGTCCACTGTTGTTCACTCTGCTGACCCACGACTGTGCTGCAGCACACAGCTCGAACCACATCATCAAGTTCGCCGATGACACCACCGTGGTGGGTCTCATCAACAAGAATGTCGAGTCAGCTTACAGAGAGGAGATGCAGTAGCTAACGGACTGGTGCAGAGCCAACAACCTGTCTCTTAACATGAACAAAACAAAAGAGATGGTTGTTGACTTCAGGAGAGCACGGAGCGACCACTCCCCACTGAACATCGACGGCTCCATGGTAGAGTTTGTTAAGAGCACCAAATTTCTTGGTGTTCACCTGGCGGAGAATCTCACCTGGTCCCTCAACACCAGCTCCATAGCAAAGAAAGCCCAGCAGCGTCTCTACTTTTTGCGAAGGCTGAGGAAAATCCATCTCCCACCACCCATCCTCATCACATTCTACAGGGGTTGTATTGAGAGCATCCTGAGCAACTGCATCACTGCCTGGTTCAGAAATTGTACCATCTCAAATTGCAAGACCTTGCAGCGGATAGTGAGGTCAGCTGAGAAAATCATCGGGGTCTCTCTTCCCGCCATCACGGACATTTACACTACACACTGCATCTGCAAAGCAAACAGCATTATGAAGGACCCCATGCACCCCTCATACAATCTCTTCTCCCTCCCGCCATCTGGGAAAAGGCTCCGAAGCATTCGGGCTCTCATGACCAGACTATGTAACAGTTTCTTCCTCCAAGCTATCAGACTCCTCAATACCTGACACCTTGCCCTACTGTCCTGTTTATTATTTATTGTAATGCCGATACTGTTTTTGTGCACTTTATGCAGTCCTGTGTAGGTCTGTAGTCTAGTGTAGCTTTCTCTGTGTTTTTTTTTTATCACGTAGTTCAGTCTAGTTTTTGTACTGTGTCATGTAACACCATGGTCCTGAAAAACGTTGTCTCATTTTTACTATGCACTGTACCAGCAGTTATGGTCGAAATGACAATAAAAGTTGACTTGACTCGACTTGACTTGACTTGAAAGGGGATGCAGACGAGGCAGTGAATGTTGTCTGCATGGGCATTAGTAAAACATTTCACAAGGTCCTCCATGGGAGGCTGGTCAAGAACGTTCAGTCACTCAGCATTCAGGAAGAGGTAGAATATTGGATTTGATATTGGATTTATGGATGAAGCCAAAAAGTGATAGTAGAGGGTTGCCTGTCTCACTGGAGTGCTGTGACTAGTGATCGGTGCTGACTCCTTTGTTGTTGTCATCTGTATCAGTGTTCTGGATGATAATGTGGTTAAATGAATCAGCAAATTTGCAGATGACACCAAGAGTGGGAATATAATGGACAGTGAGGAAAGCTATCATGGCTTGCAAAGGGATCTGCATCACCTGGAAAAATGGGCTGAAACATGGCAGATGGAATTTAATGCAGATGAGTGTGAGGTTTTGCACTTCAGTAGCACCAAACAGGGGAGGTCCTACACAGTGAACGGTAGGGTACTGAGGAGTGTGGTAGAACAAAGGGATCTGGGAATACAGGACAATAATCTGATGAAGGTGGCATCACAGGTACATAGGGTCATAAAGAAAGCTCTAGAAGACACATGGGCCTTCATAAATCAATGTGCTGAGTACAGAAGATGGGATGTTATGTTGAAGTTGTTTAAGACGGTGAGGCCTAATTTGGAGTATAATGTGCAATTTTGGTCACCTACCTACAGGAAAGATGAAAACAAGGTTGAAAGAGTGCAGAGAAATTTAGGATGATGTTACCAGGTCTGGAGGATCTGAGCTATAAGGAAAGATTGAATAGATTAGGACCGTATTCTTTAGCATGCAGAAGACTGAGAGGAGATTCGATAGAGCTATACATAATTATGAGGGGTATAGATAGATTCAATGTAAACGGGCTTTTTCCACTGTGGTTGGTGGGACTACGACCAGAGGTCATGGCTTAAGAGCGAAAGGTGAAAAATTTGAGGGGAATTCGATTATGAGGTTGTGGGAGTGTGGAATGAGCTGCCAGCACAAGTGGACAATGCAAGCTCAATTTTAATTTAAGAGAGGTTTAGATAGGTACATGGATAGTAGGGATATGGAGGGCTATGTTCTAGGTTCAGGTTGTTGGGAGCAGGCAGTTTAAATGGTTAAGTGGTTTCAGCATGGTCTAGATGGGCCAAAGGGCCTGTTTTAGTGCTGTACTTTTCTGTGACTCTATGACTCTAATCAAGATCCTATACATCTCTACTTTAAATAAACTGAATGACTCGGCCTCCACAGCTGTGTGTGGCAATGAATTCCACATCCTTGTAGTCTGAGGCTGTGGTCCTAGACTCTCCCACTATAGGAAACATATTTTATCTAGTCCTTTCAATGTTCAAGTAGTTTTAATGAGATCCCCCTTCTGCTTGTAAATTCCAGCAAGTACAGGTCCATAGAAATTAAATGCTCCTTGTGCATTAACCCTTTCATTCTGGGAAACTTTTTCATGAACCTCCTGTTGACCCTCTCTATAGTGGCTATTCCCACTGTTTGTCTACAGCAACACCCACTTATGTTTCGATTTTTAACACAAAGTACACTACAGATGCTGTGGTCAAATCAACACGTACAAACAAGCTGGAGGAACTCGGCAGGTCGGGCAGCATCCGTTGAAACGAACTGTCAAAGTCTCGGCCCGAAACGTTGACTGTTCATTTCCACGGATGCTGCCCGACCTGCTGAGTTCCTCCAGCTTGTTTGTACGTGTTGATATGTTTTGATTTTAATTTGACAAAGATTAAAGCATAATTTTCTATTTAAAACATGCAAAAATCTGCAGGTACTGGGAATCCAAAGCAACGCACACAAAATGCTGGAGGAAGTCAGCAGGCCAGGCAGCCTCTGTGGAGAGAATACAGTGGATGTTTCGGCCTGATAATCTTCGGTAGGACTGAGTTGGAAAGGGAGAGGTCAGTATAAGTAGGAGGGGAAGAAGTACAAGGTGGTAGGTGATTGGTGAAACTGGGAGAGAGAGAGGGAGTTAAGTAAAGAGCTGGGAAGTTGATAAAGGACTGAAGAAGGGGGAATCTGATAGAGGAGGACAGAAGACCTTGAAAGAAAGTGAAGAGGAAGAAGCACCAGAGGGAGGTGATGGGCAGGTAAGGAGATAAAGTCAGAGAGGGAAACAGGAATAAAGAATTCACTGCTTATCTTTCATTGTAATGTGAATTTACAGTATTCAAAAAATGATCCAGATTGTTTGCCTACACATGTTACACCTCCTAGACTCAACAATTACCCAAAGCAGATCAACAGAGCAACATTCTTAACAAAGCATTTCCAATATAACTATTGAATTCTTCATACTGATGCCCTCTTCCAGTTGAAAATGATAGAATGTCATGCCCTGAACACCAGTGGAGTAATGGATGGTAAATAATATTCTATTTACTGAAGTTAAATTAATTAATTTAAAATCTGTAAATCATCTGAAATGAAGCAGGTCTAATCTGATACAATGTTCATTCTACCTCTGTAAGATTGCAAAAGGTTGTAATGCTTTAAAAAGGTTGGATCCCATTTCCACCCTTCGGCGGCCCATGCAGGCATCACTGTACCAATAAGAAAAGCTCTGCAGAAAGATACTAAAACTGCCTGTACAGCAACTCCCAAACTCATAAGCTTTACCATGTCGATAGATAAGGGCAGTGGGTGTTTGAGAGCACTGTCACCTACGTGTTCTGCTCCAAGTCATGTACCACCCCGTCTTGCGGACATGTCATATTTGCTTCACATTCACAGAGTTTACCTTTCCAAAAGTACAGTGACAGCACTTCCCCAGACAGAATGCACCAGTTCAAGAAGATGCACACAATCATAAAGCTTGAAATGACTGGAGAACAAAAATACTGAGCTTGCCAGCCAAGTCCGTATAATTAATGAATAAACTAATAGATATTTTAAGTGGCTCCATTCTAAAAATTATAAATGGGTCTACATTTGGTGTTATCCCCTATTAGGAAATAAATCCATTTTTGATCTGGAAATTGGGATCTAACTTTCACATAAACTTGTATTTTTGTTCATAACTGTTTAGCACCTCCATCGTGCACACTTCAGTCAAATCCTTGGGTGAAGAACCTTGAGTGCTGGGTCCATTGTTATTTGTCATCTGTATTAATGATCTGGATGATAATGTGGTAAATTGGATCAGCAAATTTGCTGGTGATACAAAGATTGGTGGTGTAGTGGACAGTGAGGGAGGTTTTCAAAGGTTGCAGAGGGATTTGGAACAGCTGGAAAAATAGGGCTGAAAAATGGCAGTTGGAGTTTAATACAGACAAGTGTGAGGTATTACACTTTGGAAGGAAAAACCAAGGTAGAACACACAAGGTAAATGGTAGGGCACTGAGGAGTGCAGTAGAACAAAGGGATCTAGGAATACAGATACAAAATTCCCTAAAAGTGGCATCACAGGTAGATAGGGTAGTAAAGAGTGCTTTTGGTACATTGGACTTTATAAATCAAAGTATTGAGTGTAAGAGTTGGAATGTTATGGTGAGGTTGTATAAGTCATTGGTGATGTCAAATTTGGATTATTGTGTACAGTTTTGGTCACCTAATTACAGGAAGGATATTAATAAGGTTGAGAAAGTGCAGAGAAGTTGTTACCGGGACTTGAGAAACTGAGTTACAGAGAAATGTTGTATAGGTTAGGACTTTATTCCCTGGAGCGTAGGAGAATGAGGGGAGATTTGATAGAGGTGTATAAAATTATGATGGGTATAGATAGAGTGAATGCAAGCAGGCTTTTTCCACTGAGGCTAGGGGAGAAAAAAAACAGAGGTCATGGGTTAAGGGTGAAGGCGGAAAAGTTTAAAGGGAACATGGGGGGGGGGGATTCTTCACACAGAGAGTGGTGTGAGTGTGGAATGAGCTGCCAGATGAAGTGCTAAATGCAGGCTCATGTTTAAAATTTAAGAAAAACTTGGACAGGTATAAGGATGAGAAGTGTACGGAGGGATATGGCCCAGGTACAGGTCAGTGGGACTAGGCAGAAAAATGGTTTGGCACAACCAAGAAGGGCCAAAAGGCCTGTTGCTATACTGTAATGTTCTATGGTTCTATGGTAAGAACTGCAGAACAAACAGTCAATACATATGTCATTATCAATAAGTATAGGGTACATATATAGTTACCCAGTTATATCGATCCGGCTGTCTGGAAGGACAATGGAAAACAGCGGCACTGGAATGACCTCTCCAGGCACAGTTCTGGGCGGAAGGTATGAAGATCCTGGGATGCCCAGTCATCGAGATCCCCCTCTCGGCCTCACCGATGTAGTCTAAAGGAAAACAAAGCAATGGTTTAGCACCGACTTGGCTGCAGGAGCTGCCGGAAGGATATTCAGGATATCCAGCCGCCTTTGAGGCTCCATTCTGGATTTGCTGTCGGGGTTTACTCCCGTAGCCTTCGTCTCTCCCGAGGCTGCCCACAAAGCAGTGGGGCTATTTACTCATAGCTGAGGATCTGATTCACGAGCCGGTGGGCCTGCGTGCTCTGTGTGCAGGGTCCAGACCTCCTCTACATGCTCTGTAGTTCTGCCTGAGCCCGAGAGGAGTTCAGTTTATGTGTGTTACCAGTGAGAAGGCAATACGTGAAGCTTGCTGTTGGAGAGGCTAGGTACTGGGAGGGAGAGACAGACACATTCAGCTCTCCTTTTTGCAAGACTGATAGCCAGCAGTGGAAGCTGAAAGTGACAGGAACTACCCACTACACTATCACATTAGATGCATCACAACCATTTAGGCACACAATATACAGTGTACTTGATATTCTGTACCTAATAGAGTGGCCACTGAGTGTATTGTTGTGCTCCTCTCCATGCCTTGTGGAGCATCAAGCACCAACCTTTTGCCACTTCTTCTGCATTTACCTGTTTTCTTTATGAGGCCGAGTTGTTAGCTCGACATTCAACCCAAGGTCCAGTCCAGCATCCACTACACCACCGGGCACCAAAACATTTGTCATCTTTTGCCACTGTGACCTACTCACTTCCAGTTTCGATGTGTTGTGCATTCAAAGATGTTCTTCTACACACCACAGCTGTAACACGGGGTTACCTGAGTTACTGTTGCCAGCCTGTCAGCTTGAACCTGTCTGGCCGTTCTCCTCTGACCTTTCTCATTTTTACCCGCAGCACTGCCACTCATGGGATGCTTTTTGTTTTTTGCATCATTCTCTGTAAACCCTAGAAACTTTTGTGTGTGTGAATCCCAGGAGATCAGCAGTTTCTCAGATCTCAAACCATCCTATTTGGCACTAACAACCATTCCATGGTCAAAGTCAACGACATCACATTTCTTCCACATTCTGATGTTTGGTCTGAAGAACAACTGAACCTCGTGACCATGTCTGCATTTGGCCCATTAAGTCTGCCTGCCATTTAATAATGGCTGATCCATTTACCCACTCAGCCCCAAGATCCTGCATTCTCCCCGTATTCTTTCATATCCTGATCAATCTATTAAACTCTGCCTTAAATATATGTAAAGATTTGGTCTCTACAGCTGCTAGTGATAAAGAATTCCACAGGTTCACCACTCTCTGGCTAAGGAAATTCCTTCTTACCTCCATTGCAAAGGGATACCCCTCTGTTCTGAGGCTGTGTCCTCTGGTTTTAGACTCTCCCACAATAAGAAACATCCTCCCCACATCTACTCTATCAAGGCCTTTCACAATTTAATAGGTTTCAATGAGGTCACCCCTCATTCTTCTGAATTCCAGTGAATACAGGCTCAAAGCCACCAAACACTCTTCATATGACAAGCCATTCAATCCTGGAATAATTTTTGTGAACCTCCTTTGAACCCTCTCCAGTTTCAGCACATCCTTTCAAACACAAGGTGTCCAAAACTGCTCACAATATTCCAAGTGAGGCATCATCAGAGCTTTATAGAGTCTGTTTGGCTAGACGTAGCTCAAATACCATCTATAAATTTGCTGATGATACAACTACTCTTGGTAGAATCTCAGGTGGTGACGAGAGGGCATATAGGAGTGAGATATGTTAACTAGTGGAGTGGTGCTGTAGCAGCAACCTGGAACTCAATATCAGTAAGATGAAAGAGCTGATTGTGGACTTCAGGAAGGGTAAGATGAAGAAACACATACTAATCCTCATAGAGGGATCAGAAGTGGAGAGAGTGAGCAGTTTCAAGTTTCTGGGTGTCAAGATCTCTGAGGATCTAACCTGGTCCCAACATATCGATAAGACAGCAGCTATACTTTATTAGGAGTTTGAAGAGATTTGTAATGTCAACAAATACACTCAAAAACGTCTATAGATGTACTGCGGAGAGCATTCTGACAGGCTGCATCACTGTCTGGTACGGAAGGGCTACTGCACAGGACCAAATGAAGCTGCAGAAGGTTGTAGATCCAGTCAGCACCATCTTGGGTACCAGCCTGTAAAGTAACCCAGGACATCTTCAAGGAGCTGTGTCTCAGAAAGGCAGCGTCCATTATTAAGGACCTCCAGCACCCAGGGCAAGCCCTTTTCTCACTGTTACCATCAGGTAGGAGATACAGAAGCCTAAAGGCACACACTCAGTGATTCAAGAACAGCTTCTTCCCCTCTGCCATCCGATTCCTAGATGAATATTAAATCTTTGGACACTACCTTACTTTTTGTTTAATATACAGTATTTCCGTTTTTGCACGTTGTTTTAAATTTTTTTCAATATACATAATTTATTTATTTATTTATTTATTTTCTCTCTGCTAGATGATGTATTGCATTGAACTGCTGCTGCTAAGTTAAGAAATTTTGTGTCACCTGCCGGTGATAATAGACCTGATTCTGATTCTCAGCATTACATCTTTGCTTTTATATTCTAGTCTTCTTGAAATGAATGCTAACATCACATTTGCCTTCCTCACCACAGGCTCAACTGCAAATTAACCTTTAGGGAATCCTGCACAAGGATTCTCAAGACCCTTCAACCCTCAGTTTTTTTGTATTTTTCTGCATTTAGAAAACAGTCAAGCCTTTCATTTCTTCCACCAAAATGCAAGACTACACACTTTCTAACATTGTATTCCATCTGCCATTTCTTTGCCCATTCTCCAAATCTGTTGAAGTCTTTCTGTAGCCTCTCTACTTCTTGAAAACTACCTGCTCCTCCACCAATCTTTGTGTCATCTTCAAACTTTGTAACAAAGCTATCAATTCCATCGTCTAAGAGAAAATCTGAAGATGCTGGAAATCCAAGCAACACACACTAAATTCTCAAGGAACTCAGCAGTCAAGGCTGAGTATTTGTATTTGCACAATTTGTTGTCTTCTGCCCTCTTGTTAAACATCTACTTGGGCAGTCTTCCATTGATTCTGTTGTAATTATTATTCCATAGATTTGTTGAGTATGCCCACAAGAAATGAATCTCAGGGTTGCATATTGTGACAGACACGTACTTTCAATAACCTTTACGTTGAACTTCGCTCATTTGTCTGAGCCCATTACAGAGTGATGCTTCATTTGTATAACCCTTATTCCTCAATGGAATGCCTTATTCACTTTATAAACAATACATTTGCTTACTTTATCAATTTAATGAGGAAGCATAATCATGTTAATAATTAACAAGATAGCCAGACTATTTCAATTTTGATCATTAACTCTAATCATCTCTATCATTTGCCAGACTGAGTGGATGGAGTGTAGACAAGTGCTCAGAACTCTGTCGCTAGGAAATGTATGGAGACAACCCCAGATCTTGAGCTAGAGAAATGAATGGATCAACTAAATGCTTTCTAAAGATGGTAGCACATCCTCCGGGAAATAATCAGCTTAATTCCGCTCCACAGCAGAATTAAGCTTAATGCACAATATCCTGATTTAACTATTAATGCTGTGATAAATAATGGGTAGCTATGTTGATCAATATCCCCCTGTTCGTTGTACAGAGGAACCTTTTCTATTAACTGTGTTTTTCTTTGACACACTCTTTATATAATTATATAATATTTGAATTGAAAATGTATGGAATACTATAGGACCATAAGACACAGGCCTCCAAGAGGACCACAACCTTATTGTAGGATTTGGAGGCTTGCGTGCCTTAATGACCTGGAGAGCTATGTTGGCTGGAGTCAGAACTTTATGTTTAGGCTCTTGGTAGCATCATTCATGCCAAACAGATCAAAGGGTAATGACCAGACTAAGAGTCGTCCACTGGCCCTCCAGGTTCATGGGTTCAACTCAGGGCTAACAACTCTGACTGGTCAAAATAAATTATTGTGGAAATAGCAATAAAGAATCCTTAAAGGACCTTCATTGCTGCCCTAAAAGCTAGCGGCATAATGGGCAGTGAGTGTAACATATAGGAGCAGAATCAGGCCATTTTGCCCAATATATCTTCTCTGTCATTTCATCATGGCTGATTTTGTATCCCTCTCAACCCTATTCTCATGTCTACTCCTGGTAACCTTTGATACCCTCACTATCAAGCGTCACTTTATATCTACCCAATGACTTAGCCTTCAAAGCCATCTATTACAATAAAGTCCACAGATTCACAACACTCTGGCTAAAGAAGTTTCTCTTCATCTCTGTTCTAAAGGGACATGCCTCTATTCTGAGGCTGTGCCCTCTGGTCCAAGTCCCCACCCACTATAGGAAATACCTTCTGCACATCTACTAAGACTTTCAATAGTCAATAGGTTTCAAAGTATCTCCACTCATTCTTTTAAACTCCAGTGAGTACAAGCTCAGAGCCATCAAAATTTCCTTATAAATCAGCCCTTTCTCTTCTGGAATCATTGTCATGAAACTCCAATGGACCATCTCCAATGCAAGTACCTCTTTTCTTAGATAAGGGACCCACATCTGCTCATAATATCAATCAGGTCAGGCAGCATTTGCAGTAAAAGAGAGGGAATTAACATTTCAGGTCAATGACCTTTATCAGAGCCATGTTTCCCAGATGTAGGATTCTGATGAAAGGTCATTAACCTGAAAGGTCAACACATAGGTTAACTTAATATATATGATTCTGAGGGGTTCAATAGGGTAGAAATAAAAAGGATATTTCCTCTTTTGAGAGAATTATAGTACTATGCAAAAGTCATAGGGACACATATATAGCTCAGGAGCCTAAGACTTTTGCACAGTACTGTAGTAATTTTATGTATTGCATTGCACTACTACCGTAAAAAACCCAGTGAATTTCATGGTATATATGAGGGATGATAAACCTGATTCTGATATGGGTCTGTATTGTGGACTGTGAGTGAGAAGGGGGCAGGGAGAGGGGAATCATGGTTGGGAAAAGGGGAAGGGAAAGGGAAGCACCGGAGACACATTCTGTAAATGATCAATGAACCAATTGTTTGGAATCAAATGATTTTGCCTGGTGTCTCAGAGCAGGGTGTGTCTGCAGGGCACCCATGCTGCCTCCCGCCCCTGATACTCCTTTACTGTCACCTGTGCCACACCCCTCCCCTGGTGCTTCACCCTCACCGTCCTATGCTTCTGCCTGATTTACAAACTCACTCTATGCTCTACGTTGTGAAACGCAGTACTGTGCAAAAGTCTTAGGCACACTAATAATATGTATTTGCCAAGACTTTTGAACAGTACTGTAAGTCTAAGGATTACCACCTAAAATAGAATTGTCACCCATTTTTGATGGAGAAGAGGCTACGTTTGTCCTCTCGGGGGCTGGTGTGTCTTTAGGCACTGGAACCAGAGTTGAATATTGCTGAGACTAAGAATAATTGATACTTGATAAGCAAGATATGAATAAATGAGACTGCAGATTTAAGGTTATAACTAGCTTTGAGGAACTAAACAGTCATTTCCTGCTCCAATTTCAAAAGTATCTCTATCTATAGGTGCTGTGTGACTTGCTGAATAGCACCAATGTCTTCTGGTTTTCATTTCAGACTTTTAGTGCCTGCTGTATTTTATCTTTTCAATTGCATTGACTGAAGTGAGTCTTTACCCCCCCCCCACCAAACAATCAAATTTAAATTCAAATTCAAGTTTAATTGCCATTCAACTGTACATGAATATGGCCAAATGAAACAGCATTTCTCTGAGGCCAAGGAGCAAAACATACGCTGTAGAAAAATAGTTCCCAAGTTCAGATCTCAGAACATATTTAACCATGCTGGGTTTGCAGGAAATAATGATGAGATAAGATGCATAGTAAGTGTATGTGGGAGCAGGGATATAGAATGGCCACAGAAGGCCGCACTTGTTATGCAAAAGCTATGGCAGATGGGGAGCGATGTGAGGCAATGAGAACCTTTGCTCTCTCTGCCGTAAAAGGCAAACTCGAGTGGCCACCAATTTCAAATTAACTTCCCATTTCCATTCCAACTTGTCGGTCCATGGCCTTCTCTACTGCCACAATGAGGCCACACTCAGGCTGGAGGAGCAACTCCTGATATTCAGCCTGGATAGTGTTCAACCTGATGGCATGACCATTGATTTCTCTAACTTCCCATAATTTCTCACCTTCCCCTTTTCCTCTTTTCCCATTCTCCATTCTGGCTCCACTCTTGCTTCTTCTCTTCTCCTCATCTGTCCAAAACCTCCTTCTGGTCCTCCCTCCCTTTCTCCCACAGTCTATTGCTCTCTCCTATCAGATTCCTTCTTCTCCAGCCCTTTATCTCTTCACCTATCACTCCCAGCTTCATAATTCATTCCCCTCCCCCACCCATCTACTTTCCTTCTCACCTGGTTTCACCAATCACCTGACATATTGTAGACCATCGCCTCATCTGTCCACCTTTTTATTCTGCTTTTCACCTCTTCCTTTCCAGACCTGTCTCAGTCCAAAGCATTGACTATTTATTCCTCTCCTTGGATGATGTTTGGTTTGCTCAGTTCCTCCAGCACTTTGAGTGTGTTCATCAAGATTTGCAGCGTCTGCAGAATCTCTTGTGTTTGCACTTCAATGCAAAAAAGACAAATCAGAATATTTTCTTTAGGCGAGAGGAAGAACTGTGGTAGAGATCACTATAGTCTGTGCAGTCATAATAAAACAAAATCAATAAGGCTAATGGAACCTTGGCCTTTTACTCGAGGGAGTAAGAATACATAATTGCGGAAGTGAAGCTAAACACAAGAAAGTCTGCAAATCCTGGAAGTCCAGAGCAACACACACACAAAATGCTGGAGGAACTCAGTGGGTCAGGCAGCATCCACGGAAATGAATAAGCAGTCAGTGTTTTGCACCAAGACCCTTCCTCCATGAAGCTTTTTGCTTTGGATGTTGAACCTCTGGAAAGGCACTTTGAAGAATCCCAGCACAGTTTTACCAGGTCAGTATCAAGGCTTAAAAGTTAAATTGCGACGACAGCTTTCATATTTGAGTTTAATAAGCTAAGAAAAGGGCTCAATCAAGGAAAGATGATAATACAATAACATAGACAATGAAAAGGAGGGACCAAGATTTTACTTTATTTTTATTGGAGATTCGGCACGATAGCAGGCTCCTCTGGCCCAATTACACCCATGTGACCAATTTAAAGTGCAAAGTTCAAAGTTATCTTTATTATCAGAGTATGTACATGTCACTATATATAACCCCGGGATTCTTTTCTTGCGGGCATACTCAGCAAATCTATAGAACAGATTTAAGCTTAACCTACTAAACCCGTACATCTCTAGAGTGTGTGATGAAATGGACACCCACATCATCATGGGGAGAACTTACAGACTCCTTACAGACAGTGGCAGGAATTGAACCCAGATTGTTGGCCCTACCTTAGCGTGGCACTAACCGCTACGCTACCTTGCAAAGGGTGTGTAAAATGATCACTGCCCATTTGAGCCAAGGACATTGTAACTGACAGTAAACAGGCTAAGAAAATGGGGTTGGCTGAGATCACTCATTGGTAGTATGTGGAATACAATATCTAGTCTCCAGGTAGTTCTGTGAACAAGCAATGCACTGGGAATGACATCATTACCCCAGGACTGACTCTGATTTGGACAACTATAGTTCACACTGATAAAAGCTTGATTGGACATCTCAATTACAACAATCTGATGTAGAAAATAATATACTAATATTACTATTCAGATATTCTTTTGTGTAACTTCAATTCCTACTGAAAAGGAAGTGCCATTTGACAGGACTTTTAACCACATATCCTTTACTGGGAAACTTAGAGCAAAAGGGAAGAATCTTGAAATGAAGTTGTAGCACAGTGGTTAGCACAACACTTTACACTACAGGCGACTTGGGTTCAATTCCCGATTCTGCCTGCATGGAGCTTGTGTGATCTCCCCGTGACTGTGTAGGTTTGCTCTGTGTTCATATGTGTCATGAAATTTATTTTTTCTCACATTAGCCATACAGTAGAATTCTTAAAATTATTACAGTACTTTGCAAAAGTCTTAGGTGCTTGAGCTATTTATATGCTTAAGACTTTTGCACAATACTATACATATGTATTTATTTGTGTGTCAATTTATTTATATTTATTTATTATGATTAGTTTCTTTTTTATATTTGCTCTGCCTTCTTTTGCACATTAGCTGTTTTGTCAGTCTTTATGTATAGTTTGTCATTGATTCTATCATATCTGTTTGTTCTTTTATGAATGCCTGCAAGAAAATGAATCTCTGGATAGTATATCGTGATGTACTTCGATAGTAAATTTCCTGTGAACTTTGAACTTCAAATTTTGTTAGGTTGGTACCTGATTAGAACTTGTTCATTTTAAGAGAGAGGTAACAATTGAGAGAGTGGGACTGAGTACAGCTATCATCAAACTGAATGTGAAAACAGGTTCAAAGGGCTGAATGGCTTTTCCCTATCCCTGTTCCAAAACTCTTAATTGCCACTGAAAATACTTGACCACTTTCTTTCAACATTTTGCATACTTATGGACCATTTATGTATGAATTAAATCAGCAATTTGAATTTGTTCTAGAAATTTCCATTCCAAGTATCCTTTAAGGGCTCTGCTTCTTTTTGGCACCACCTCATCTGGTTAGAGCAACAACCCCCAATGCTGTCATGCATTGTTAGAGCCGAGGTAAGATCTTCTTAATCCCAATTACGTTGACTGATTTTCCTTACGGGAGAAGGAAATGCCTGAATTGACAACAGTGAAGATGTTTCTGTGCTCTTATCTTGTATTTGCAACATAAAAGTAACTAAATTATGATATAAGTTTATAAAAGGTACATTCAATTATTTTGAAAAAGTCTGTTGGTGTTGTCCTTGGACAGCGTCCCTGCTGTCTATGTGATACGCAAGTCAGCACACACCCAGGGCAGTTTGAAATGGAATGCATGCCAGCTCCCCCTCTCCACGCAGCTGATGAATCCAAAAGGATGGCAGAGACCAACACAGTTTGGCACCAGCAGCGTCGCAGGAGTTATTAGTCATTGTTGCCCTCAGTGAGGACTACCTTAGGGATCCCACCTCTACTTTTCCTCAGGGTTTACTCCCAAAGCCTTTTCTCCATGACTGGGTCTAGCCACAAGGCAGCAATGGTTTGAAATCAGAGTTTGATATCTTATTATCATTTGCAGTGCTTTGATGTTATATATTGCATAATAATAATGCATGTTAACTATAGTTAATAATAATTAAAGTTTATCATATGAAGTAGGTACAGAGGAAATGTCAGGGCTAAGTTTTTTTCTACAGAGAGCGGTGAGTGCTTGGAATGGGCTGCCAGCAATGGTCAGCCCCCACTTGGAGTACTGTACTCAGTTCTGGTCACCTCACTATAGGAAGGATGTGGAAACAGAGGAGATTTACAAGGATGTTGCCTGGATTGGGGGGCATGCCCTATGAGAATAGGTTGAGTGAACTGGGCCTTTTTTCCTTGGAGCGACGGAGGATGAGAGGTGACCTGATAGAGGTGTATAAGATGATGAAAGGCATTGATCATGTGGATAGTCAGAGGCTTTTTCCCCAAGGCTGAAATGGCTAGCACAAGAGGGCATAGTTTTACGGTGCTTGGGAGTAGGTACAGAGGAGATGTCAGGGGTAAGTTTTTTACACAGAGAGTGATGAGTGCGTGGAATGGGCTGCCAGCAATGGTGGTGGAGGCAGATATGATAGGGTCTTTTAAGAGACTCCTGGATAGGTACATGGAGCTCAGAAAAATAGAAGGCTAAGGGTGACCCTGGGTAATTTCTAAGGTAAAGACATGTTCAGCACAGCAATGTGGGCTGAAGGGCCTGTATTGTGCTGTAGGTTTTCTATGTTTCTATATATATCTTCTTATTGTAATATGTAGTTTTTATTATTATGTATCACATTGTACTGCTGCCACAAAACAACAAATTTCACGACATATGCCGGTGATATTAAACCTGATTCAGATTCAGATTCATCTTCTGGTTTTGGAGCTAATAGGGCCAGAAGATGCTAATGAAAAATCTTGTTGAGGCTGTGAATCCTGTCAATTGACAACGACAATATCTGTCAAAGTTTGCAAATGGGTGTTATATCCAAAAGCAAGGGCATTCATCAAGCCAATTGCTTGGTTGCGAGCTTCCTCACTGTTGTTGTACCTGCACTTACTCAAGCAGCGGGGAGTAATCCATCATCCTTCTGACTTGAAATTTGTAGATAGATGAGGAAAGAAAGGATAACTCAGCAAATAATCTGAAATTAGACCTGACGATCTGAACAACTGATGCAGAGAAGGAGAAGAAAAATGGAGATGGGTATATGAAGAATAAATCTGAGAGACCAAGATAAGATCTAACAATGATTGATGTGCCATCATCACAAAGATCATAGTTACTCATCAATATTCAAACATTTAACTTACTAGTGTTTGTTATATTATCATTGAATTTCAGGTTGAAATCTTCCAATTGTGCAGTTAATTTTTACCCTCATGAATAGCATACCACTGTGTGTACAATTAAAACACTGTGCCAAAATCCTCACAGTGCACTTCACTGCTTTTTCAATTTATAATGTGCCACTTAATGTTATGTTTTCCTGGAAAGCAAGACTTTCATCAGTCAAGGAATGGCTGCTGATCAATTTTCATTAGCTACATCAATGTTAGTATAACAATGGCATCTTCATATTAATGTGGTGAATGTATTGTCCTGTTAACACCACAGCATGAGCCAACATTATTTTTCAAAGGGCCTTCCCGAGAGGCGCTGAATTCCTCATCTAATCTCTCCTGTGGCCTGTTGATTATGTAAGAGTCCAGTGGTGGCATTACAGATAAAGATTAGCTTCATTTGTCATATGTACATGTATAGTACTTTGACTTTGAAGCACATCAAAACGTTGACAGATACAGTGAAATGCATAGTTTTGCATCAATGACTATCACAGCTCAAGGATGTGCTGGGGCAGCCCACAAATGTCATTATGTTTCCTTCACCAGCATAGCAAGCCTGCAACTTACTAACCTGTACGTGTTTGGAATGGTGGAGGAAACCAGAGCACCCAGAGGAAACCCTTCCAGGTTTGCACTGTCATGGTCCGGATCAGTTTCTCTTTAAATTTATCTAGGCTGTGTTAGGATCCAGACCATTGACTCCTTGTTCCCCTTTAATTCCCTGTTTCTCGTGTCCTTCGAGCTTGGTAATTAAGGCAATCTACTCTTGACCGAACCGACAGTTTATAAGCCCCTGGCTTCAGCTGTTCAGCGCGAGAGCGTTATGGAGCATTAGCAAAGTCACCGTAGCTATTGCGAGCCAAAGTCATCTAGCCAGAGCCAACTACGTTTCTTGCAGGAGCAAGCCAAGACTCCTCCTGCAGCAAGTGCCAGCAATTCGCCTTCCCTTGCCAAAGTGGGTCCGGGGAAAGTTAACCCGCCAGGGGTGAGTTAAGAGCTCCTACAGCTGGGAACAAACTTGGGTCCAGTGATAGTACCGTCCGTTGACTTGTTGTCTTGTATCCAGTTCAGTAGGCAGGCCGTTGTTTGCCGCTACTTGAATGGACTGTCATTGTCTGGTCTCCGTATCCATGCCTGGTGTCTTAAGGTGGAGCCCTGGCTCAGTGTTTCATGTCTTGTGTTTGAGTATCAAGTCCTGGCCCTGGTGTTCCAAGTCTAAAGTACCAAGTGCTGGTGGTGGTGGTGATCCAAGTTCCAAGTGTCCAAGTCCTGGCTGCAGCATTCTGAGCGTCCAAGTCCAAGGTCTGGTCGTGGCATTCAAGTCTCCAAGTCCAAGGTCTGTGTTCCGAGTCCTGGCCCCCCAGACCCTGAGTCCAAGCCTAGTCCCGGGCCTGAGCCCTCATTTATTACACCTATTCCCATTTCCTCTTTGCCCTCCTTGATTTCCCTTTTCTATCCTTGCGTCACGGTTCTCCTTGTAAAGAGTAATAAACTTTATTTTATTGAACCTTAGAAAAATGTGTTTGTGTTCTGCTTTTGGGTCCTCCTCGAGCACCCTTGCCCCCCATCTTGTAACATACACGAAATCCTCACAGAAAATAGTGGGAATTAAATCTAGATCGCTAGCACTATAACGTGTTATGCTAGCTGCCAAGCTACGATGCCTGTCTCTCTCTTTCTCTCTCTCCCTATAAATATCGAACACATGTGGCAGATCACTGGTGGTTCAAAGGGCAAGAAATTCGAAATTTGACAAAATAACATCACTAAAAATATACCTTTTCTGAGGTAAATTGTTTTAAATTATCACCGCAAGCAGTGAGGGGGTGAGCGACAGTGAAGCAAGCTCAAGGCACGAGGTGTGTTGCAGAATCAATGGCAATGGAGTGAGCGGGTTGGAGAAGTAAGGTTGGGACCACGGCAGAGGAGGGCTGATGTCTGTACTACTGGCCCGAGCGCGAGGCTGGATCTCTCTGGGCATCGACAGGAGAAGTCGGGGTGGCAGCAGAGAAGTTCTGGTGTCTGTACATATGATCCAGTTGCAAGATTGGGTTGTTCTGGGTGCCGTGCTGATTTGAAGAGCTTGAGAGCAGCTTTGGGCTGAGCAGTGAAATCGAGGTCTGAAATCCGTCAGTGGGCGGTGAGGTCTAGACTCTGAGCTCTTCACAGTGACAGAGTCTTAGCACGAAGTACGATCTGTTGTTTGGACAGTTTGAACGCCAGCCCAGATCAGAGGTGAGAGCCAACTGTGCTCGATCTCCATGATGTTCTCTCCACTCTCCAGGGTGCCGGAGCCTTTCGTAGTTCCATTGTTGATTTATTTTGAACGTCAGCTCAGATAGACTGAAAAGACAGGATGTTGGCATCCAAGTTGAGAGCCAACTTCACTCACTCTACGCGGTGGTCACACCTCTCTCCATGGCACTGATGTCATGAAAACAACTCTGACTGCTGTGCTCCGTACCCTTTAATGTAATGAACTGATAAGTGAGGCCTTGGGCCTACTCCAGGCTGATCTATTGGGTTCACAATGTTGTTGCTCACTTCAATTGCTCGCATGAATTCTGTTTTTTCATCTTTCTGTTGTGCATCAGGTGTTGGTCTTTCATTCTTTTTATTGGATTCTTTCAGGTTCCTTGCTTTGTGGCTACCTGTGAGCAAACAAATCTCAAGGTTGGATAATTATTTGATAGTAAGTGTGCTTTGAATCATTGAATCTTGAATCTTTGAATACACTAACTGGCTGCGTCACCATCTGGTCTGGTGGGGGGAGGGGTGACTGCACAGGATCAAAGTAAGCTGCGGGGAGTTTTAAACTTAGACAGCTCCATCAGGGGCAAGAGCCGCTGTAGTATCCTGGACGTCTTCAAGGAGCCATGCCTTAAAAAGGACTCCATTCACCAAGGCCATGCCTTGCTCTGATTACTACCATTAGGAAGGAGGTACAGGAGCCTGAAGGCACACACTCAACAACTCAGGAACAGCTCCTTCCCTTCTGCCAGCTGATTTCTGAATGGACATTGAACCCATGAACATTACCTCACTACTTTTTTATTTCTATTTTTGCACTACTTATTTAACTATTATATATACTGTAATTCACATTTTTGTCGATTATTACATGCTGCCGCAAAGACAACTAATTTCACGACTTTTGCCGGTGATGTTAAACCTGATTCTGATTCTGAAATGTGTATATTGCATTTGCCATACTTCAATGCCCTGGTGCTAAATATCCATCACAATTTTCTTTCCAAAACTTCCACAAGCAGCTTCTAAGCAAATTTAAGAACAGAAAAAGAACCTGTGGAACAAGTTACTGTGGTTTGGACCACTCTGTCAGATTAGAAGCTGTAGATAAATTTTGGGTCAGCACGATGGTGCTGTGGTTAGCTTAACAGTTTACAGTACCAGTGAGCCAGATTCAATTCCCACCACTGTCTGTAAGGAGTATATGTTCTTTCCATAAGCTCGTTGCTTTCCTCCGGGTGCTCCAGCCTCCTCCCAAAATCCAAAGACGAACTAGTTGGTAGGTTAGATAGTCATTGTAAATTGTACCATGATTCGGCTAGGATTAAATCTGGGTATTGCTGGCCTGTGTGGATCAAAGAGCTAGAAGGGCCTATTCCACTCTATATCTCAATAAGTAAATAGATTAAACAGTAACGTTCAAAAGGGACTTGGTTGTATACTTGAAGATACAATTTTCCAAGTGGTGGCACAAAAATGAATTGCTGAATGAAGCATTTCTCTGCTTCCTGATTCAATGAAATTTTCATTATTAGTCAATTTAGACCATAAGATCAGAATTAGGAGCAGAATTAGGCCCATTTGGTTCATCAAGTCTACTCCACTATTTCATCATGTCTGATCCATTTTTCCATCTTACCCCCAATCTCCAGCCCCATATCTCTTCATGCCCTGATCAATCAATAATCTATCAAACTCTACCTTAAAAACACCCAATGACTTGGCTTCCATAGCCACTTGTTTAGGAGGAGCAGGAAAAGAAATCTGAGACAGGACAGAGTTAGCTCAGGCTTATCCGTCTCAGCATTTACCACCTCCCTTGTTATCCCCAGTGTCAGCTTACCCCAAGGTTTATAGAAATGTGTCTTTATTACGTCAACTAGAAAAAAGTATCTTCATCGAGACCTTCTGAGAGAATGCAGCTCAGGTCTCACTTGGAGTATTGCAAGCAGTTTTGGGCCTCTTATTTAAGGAATGATGTGCTGACATTGGAGAGGGTTCGATGGATGTTCACAACAATGATTCCGGAATTGAAATGCTTATCATATGAGGAGCATTTGATGGCTCTGGGACTGTATTGACTAGAATTCAGAAGAATGAGGGGGGAATATTGAAAAGCCTTGATAGAGTGGATGTGGAGAGGATGTGTCCTATGTTTCCTTTGGTGAGTTCGTCTATAACCAGAGTTCACAGCCTCAGAATAGAGTGATGTCTACTTAGAAGGGAGATAAAGAGAAATTTCTTTAGCCAGAGATGCGGAATGCAGTATAACACCAACAGAGAGAGAGTGCAGCGCAGGTAACAAGGTACCAAGGAAACAAAGTAAGGAGATCAAGAGTACAATTTATCATATAGGAAACTATACATTACAACAGTAGGGCTGAAGCTCTCTTTGAACCCCATTCAGATGTGATTTCAGGCTTTTGTATCTTTTGCTTGATTGGAGAGGGGAGAAGAGGGAATGTCCGGGTGTGGATGGGCCTTTGATTATGTAGGCCACTTTACTGAGAGAGCAAGAAGCACGTGTCAGCATGCAATTAAAAAATACAGTGAACACAAGAGGTCCTGCAGATGCTGGAAATAGACCCACACAAAATGCTACAGGAACTCATGGAGGGGGAGGGCTGGTTTCTGGGACGTGCTGAACTGAGGGGTAGGGTAGGTGGCTAAACAGTCTCTTCAAACTTTTTCCTGTCACTGTATGTTTCTTTCCTTTATCACTTCTCATTAATAGCAAGATTGCAGAAGATTCAGTCAAATACTCTAGACCAGCTTTCAAATTCAAATACTCCTGGCAGTGGTTTTGAAAAAGGTCAAGATCATAATTGGCTTAACTATTGATCCCAGTGTCTGCTGGGATTGCTGTGAAGAGCCTGAAAATGTGGCATTGGCTGGCTTGCTGACCTTTGCCTTCACATTCAGCATCGGTGCTTCCAAGTCTTATGGTGTCTGCCAATGCTGACAATCTGCACTAGTTGCTTAGAAAAAATAACTATGGAGGGATCTGTCTGTTAATCCAGATTCTCTGACCTAAGGTTTCTATTTCAGGGATACCATTTGGAGTTTGAGAAATCTCTTGCGATATTATAGAGACAACTAAATGGATTTAAGATGCTGAAGATAAGCTTCTAAAACCATCTTAATCTGAGAGACCGAGGTCTATCCCTCTCCCTTTCTCTCTCTCACTCTCACACTCGCTCTCTCTCCCTCGCACTCTCATTCGCTCTCTCTCTGTTACTTTCCCCCTCTCTCTTTCTCTCTCTCACTTCCCCCTCTCTCTCACTTTCTCTCTTGCTTTCCCCCTTTCTCTCGCTCTCATTCTCACACTCACTCTCGCCCTCTCTCTCTTGTGCACACTTTCCCTCTCTCTCTCTCTTTCTCCCACTTTCTCTCTCTTGCCTTCTCACTCTCTCACTTTCCTTCTCTCTCACTCTCTCTTACTCGCCCTTACTTTCCTTCTCTCGCTCACTCCCTCTTTCTCTCTTTCCCCACAGTCATGCTTCAGAACTATATATGCTTTTCAATTCAGTTTCTTAAGATCAGAAACTCCAAAATTCTTCTGCACCAATGTCAAAATGACACATTTAAGAGATAGCTAAGAAGGGTATTAGCATCTCATTTTTGATGCAGTCTAAGGAAAGATGAGGGAGACGTTCCCATCCACTGCTGAAAGCCACGTAGCCATTGATAGGACTCTGCGGATTGATATGATTATGCAGTGGCAGCAGAATGGTTAGAGCAACACTATTACAGCAGATCGGGGTTTAATTTCCCATAAGGAGTCTGCAGAATTGGTATGTTCTTGCTTTGACCATGTGGGTTTCTCTGTGTGCTTCAGTTTCTTCCCACATTCCAAACACGTAGAGTTAGGGTTAATGAGATGTGGGCATCACACACAAAATGCTGGAGGAACTCAGCAGGTCAGGCAGCATCTATGGAAATTAATAAACGGTCAACATTTTGGTCCCAGACCCTTCTTCAGTACTGGAAAGGAAGGGGGAAGATGCCAGGTGAGGGGAGGGGAAAGAGGATAGGTAGAAGTAGGTAGGTGAAGCCAGGGAGGTGGGAAAGATAAAGGGCTGGAGATGAAGGAATCTGATAGGAGAGGACACTGGACCGTATCAGAAAGGGAAGGAGGACAGGACCCGGGGGAGTTGATAGGTAGGTGAAGTGTGGTGACACATGTGGGCTATCCCGAGCACAACCCTTGCTGATTTGATTCGATACAGACATTTCACTGTATATTTCAATGGACACGTGACAAATAAAGCTAATCTTTTATCTTTGTTGTTAGAAGTTTTTAAAATATTCGTTCTAATAGTAAAATGATGCTGTAATAAGTTCACAAATTAAAAATTACAGCAGATGACTTTAAATACCTATGAAATGAACAAGCTATCTCTTATCCATGCACTTCCTGCAGTGTGCTGTGATTTCTCTGAAATAGTTCTCCTAGAATTAAGAATTTTTATTTTATGTATTCTCAGATAGATATTCCACTCAACTTGCACCTCGACTTGTTATCACTGAGTATCGGCTCTAGCGCTGGAATCAATAAAAAGTACAACCACAGAAGCAATGTCATCTGTCAGGCAGCAGGCTCAAGACTTGTGAATTTGACATTTCATGCGTTGAAGTCTCACTCTCGCTGCCATTTATACGTGCTGCCATTTGTCATTATACGCATGCAGAGAGTTCCCAATTCATCTAAGTTTTTTTGCTCCTTCAAGGGAGGTGTGAGGTAGATGTTCTTCACTTGTCTCCTGACACCGGTTTTCAATAACTGGATTTTGCATAGGCAGAGCTTGAAGAAAGGACGGCCAGATCTAGGCACCGGGACTATATTTATCCATGTCCTGGCTGCATGAACATATGACCAGAAGCTATAGAAGCAGTATGAGGCCATCTGGCCTATCAAGTTTGCTCCACCATTTCATCATGGCTGATGCATTTCCCTCTCGGCCCCAATCTGCTGCCTTCTCCCTAAATCCCTTAATGCCCTAATCAATCAAGAATCTATCAACCTCTGTCTTAAACATACATAAAAACCTAGCCTCCACAGCCACCTAAGGCAACAAATCCCACAGATTCACTACTCTCTGGCTAAAGAAATCCTTCTTCAACTCCATTCTAAATGTACGCCACTCTGTTCTGTGGCTGTGGTTTCAATTAAAACTCCCTTCATTATTCTGAATCCAGCCAATTCCAGACTGGAATTCCAGACTGGAAAGCTCTATATGGATAAGCCTTTCAATCCCAGAACCATTTTCATGAACTTCCTTTGAACCCTCTCTAATGTCAGCACATCTTTCCTTAAATAAGAGGCCCAATCTGCTCACAATACTCCAAGTGAGGCCTCACAGGTGCCCTATAAAGCCTCAATGTTACATCCTTGGATCCAGTACATCATTATGCTACTTGTGTCTGGTGTTTCACCATGTTCATGTCCCTCCTCTTCAGCAGACATTGAGCTACTGACTGCTGGTATTTGGGTAGGCACATGAGATTCCGCAGAGCACACTCAAAATGCTGGAGGAACTTCATCAATCGCGGAATTGAATTTAGGAGCCGAGAGGTAATGTTGCAGCTATATAGGACCTTGGTTAGACCCCACTCGGAATACTGGGCTCAGTTCTGGTCACCTCACTACAGGAAGGATGTGGAAGCCATAGGTGCAGAGGAGATTTACAAGGATGTTGCCTGGATTGGGGAGCATGCCTTATGAGAATGGGTTGAGTGAAATCGGCCTTTTCTCCTTGGAGCGACGGAGGATGAGAGGTGACCTGACAGAGGTGTATAAGATGATGAGAGGGATTGATCATATGGATAGTCAGAGGATTTTTCCCAGGGCTGAAATGGTTGCCACAAGAGGACGCAGGTTTAAGGTGTTGAGGAGTAGGTACAGAGGAGGTGTCAGGGGTAAGTTTTTTACTCACGGAGTGGTGAGTGCGTGTAATGGGCTGCCGGCGATGGTGGTGGAGGTGGATACGATAGGGTCTTTTGAGAGACTTTTAGATAGGTACATAGATCTTGGAAAGTGACCAGTGAGTGAATGGGCCAGTGAAGGAGTGGAGATTTTAGGCTTTGACTCGAGAGGCTGAGGACGAGCTTCACTCCAAGTGAGGTAAGGCCAGGTAAGTTCCTTTCAAAGGAGAAAGTTTCAAAAGTTGAGGCAAGTATTGGGTAGTCATGGCAGCTGAGATCGACCCCATGGTTTGTTCATCCTGCAGCATGTGGGAAATCAGGGATACTTCCAGTGTCCCTGACGACTATGTGTGCAGGAAGTGTGTCCAACTGCAGCTTCTGGTTGACCGCATTGAGCGTCTGGAGCTGCGATTGGATTCATACTGGAGCATCCGCGATGCTGAGAAAGTCGTGAATAGCACGTTCAGTGAGTTGGCCACACCGCAGGTAACGGCTACCCAGGCAGAAAGGGAAGGGGTGGCCACTAGACAGCGTAGCAGTAGGCAGGTAGTGCAGGAGTCCCCTGAGATCATCTCCCTCCTAAACAGATATACTGTTTTGAAAACTGTTGGGGGAGATGTCTCATCAGGGGAAGGCAGCAGCAGCCGAGTTCATTGCACCATGGGTGGCTCTGTGGCACAGGAGGGAAGGAAAAGGAGTGGGAGAGCTATAGTGATAGGGGATTTGATTGTAAGGGGAATAGATAGGCACTTCTGTGGCCACAAATGAGACTCCTGGATGGTATGTTGCCTCCCTGGTGCAAGGGTCAAGGATGTCTCTGAGCGGCTGCAGGACATTCTGGAATGGGAGGGTGAACAGCCAGTGGTCATGGTGCACATAGGTAACCAACGATATAGGTAAAAAATGGGATGAGGTCCTACAAGATGAATTTAGGGAGTTAGGAGATAAACTAAAAAGTAGGACCACAAAGGTAATAATCTTTGGATTACTACCAGTGCTACGTGCTATTCAGAGTAGAAATAGGAGGATATTTCAGATGAACACGTGGCTTGAAAAATGGTGCAAGGGGGAGGGATTCAAATTTCTGGGGCATTGGAACCAGTTCTGGGGGAGGTGGGACCGGTATAAACAGGACGGTTTGCACCTGGGCTGGACTGGAACCAATGTCCTGGTGGGGGGGGGGGGGGCATTTGCTACTGCTGTTCAGGAGGCTTTAAGCTAATGTGGCAGGGGGATGGGAACAAGTGCAGAAAGACAGAGGGGTGTAAAATGAGGGTAGAAGTAAAAAGTAGTAAGATGAAAAGTAAAAGTGGCAAGCAGGCAAATCCAGGGCAAAAAGCAAAAAGCGCCACTTTTCAACAATATTGTATAAGGACTAAGAGTGTTGTAAAAACAAGCCTGAAGGCTTTGTGTGTCAATACAAGGAGCATTCGTAACAAGGTTAATGAATTGAATGTGCAGATAGTTATTAATGAGTATGATATAATTGGGATCACAGAGACATGGCTCCAGGGTGACCAAGGATGGGAGCTCAACATCCAGGGATATTCAATATTCAGGAGGGATAGACAGGAAAGAAAAGGAGATGGGGTAGCATTGCTGGTTAGAGAGGAGATTAACAAAATAGAAAGGAAGGATATTAGCCTGGAGGATGTGGAATCAATATGGGTAGAGCTGCATAACACTAAGGGGCAGAAAATGCTGGTGGGTGTTGTGTACAGGCCACCTAATAGTAGTAGTGAGGTTGGGGATGGCATTAAACAGGAAATTAGAAATGCGTGCAATAAAGGAACAGTAGTTATAATGGGTGACTTCAATCTACATATAGATTGGTTGAACCAAATTGATAAGGGTGCTGAGGAAGAGGATTTCTTGGAATGTATGTGGGATGGTTTTCTGAACCAACATGTCGAGGAACCAACTAGAGAGCAGGCCATTCTAGATGGAGTATTGAGCAATGAGGAAGGGTTAGTTAGCAAGCTTGCCGTGCTTGGGTAAGAGTGACCATAATATGGTGGAATTCTTCATTAAGATGGAGAGTGACATAGTTAATTCAGAAACAAAGGTTCTGAACTTAAAGAAGGGTAACTTTCAGGGTATGAGACGTGAATTAGCTAAGACAGACTGCAAATGATACTTAAAGGGTTGATGATGGATATGCAATGGCAAGCATTTAAAGATCGCATGGATGAACTACAACAATTGTTCATCCCAGTTTGGCAAAAGAACAAACCAGGCAAGGTAGTGCACCCGTGGCTGATAAAATTAGGGATAGTATCAAGTCCAAAGAAGAAACATACAAATTAGCAAAAAAAAGTGGCACACCTGAGGACTGGGAGAAATTCAGAGACCAGCAGAGGAGGACAAAGGGCTTAATTAGGAAAGGGAAAAAAGATTATGATAGAAAGCTGGCAGGGAACATAAAAACTGACTGTAAAAGCTTTTATAGATATGTGAAAAGAAAAAGATTGGTCAAGACAAAAGTAGGTCCCTTACAGTCAGAAACAGGTGAATTGATCATAGGGAACAAAGACATGGCAGACCAATTGAATAACTACTTTGGTTCTGTCTTCACTAAGGAGGACATAATTAATCTTCTGGAAATAGTAAGGGACGAAGGGTCTAGTGAGATGGAGGAACTGAGGGAAATACATGTTAGTAGGGAAGGGATTAAAGGCAGATAAATCCCTAGGGCCAGATGGTCTGCATCCCAGAGTGCTTAAGGAAGTAGCCCAAGAAATAGTGGATGCATTAGTGATAATTTTAGGTTCTGGATTAGTTCCTGAGGATTGGTGGGTGGCTAAAAAAGGAGGGAGAGAGCAACTGAGGAATTATAGACCGGTTAGTCTGACATCAGTGGTGGGGAAAATGCTAGAGTCAGTTATCAAAGATGTGATAACAGCACATTTGAAAAGAGGTGAAATCATCGGACAAAGTCAGCATGAAAATCATGTCTGACAAATCTTATAGAATTTTTTGAAGATGTAACTAGTAGAGTGGATAGGGGAGAGCCAGTGAATGTCGTATATTTAGATTTTCAAAAGGCTTTTGCAAGGTCCCACACAGGAGATTAGTGTGCAAACTTAAAGCACACAGTATTGGGGGTATGGTATTGATGTGGATAGAGAATTGGTTGGCAGACAGGAAGCAAAAAGTGGGAGTAAACGGGACCTAATCAGAATGGCAGGCAGTGACTAGTGGGGTACCGCAAGGCTCAGTGCTGGGACCCCAGTTGCTTACAATATATATTAATGATTTAGACAAGGGAATTAAATTCAGCATCTCCAAGTTTGCAGATGACACGAAGCTGGGCGGCAGTGTTAGCTGTGAGGAGGATGCTAAGAGGATGCAGGGTGACTTGGATAGGTTAGGTGAGTGGGCAAATTCATGGCAGATGCAATTTAATGTGGATAAATGTGAGGTTATCCACTTTGGTTGCAAGAACAGGAAAACAGATTATTATCTGAACGGTGGCCGATTAGGAAAAGGGGAGATGCAATGAGACCTGTGTGTCATTGTACACCAGCCATTGAAGGTGGACATGCAGGTACAGCAGGTGGTGAAAAGGGCAAATGGTATGTTGGCATTCATAGCAAAAGGATTTGAATACAGGAGCAGGGAGGTTCTACTGCAGTTGTACAAGGCCTTGGTGAGACCGCACCTAGAATATTGTGTGCAGTTTTGGTCCCCTAATCTGAGAAAAGACATTTTTTGCCATAGAGGGAGTACAAAGAAGGGGAATTTAGAAGATTGAGGGGGGATCTTATTGAAATGTATAAAATTCTAAAGGGATTGGACAGGCTAGATGCAGGAAGATTGCTTCCGATGTTGGGGAAGTCCAGAACAAGAGGTCACAGTTTAAGGATAAAGGGGAAGCCTTTTAGGACCGAGATGAAGAAAAACTTCTTCACACAGAGAGTGGTGACTCTGTGGAATTCAGAAACAGTTGAGGCCAGTTCATTGGCTATATTTAAGAGGAAGTTAGATATGGCCCTTGTGGCCAAAGAGATCAGGGGGTATGGAGAGAAAGCAGGTACAGGGTTCTGAGTTGGATGATCAGCCATGATCA
Organism: Hypanus sabinus; assembly: GCF_030144855.1. NCBI lineage: Eukaryota > Metazoa > Chordata > Chondrichthyes > Myliobatiformes > Dasyatidae > Hypanus > Hypanus sabinus. The sequence goes on along the minus strand of NC_082715.1, from coordinate 14,604,996 downwards.
TACTGAATGGTGGTGCAGGCTCGAAGGGCCAAATGGCCTACTCCTGCACCTATTTTCTATATTTCTATCTTAGTAAAATAGAGGGCTGTAGGTAAGCCCTGTAATTTCTAAGGTAGGGACATGTTTGGCACAACTTTGTGGGCCGAAGGTACTGTATTGTGCTGTCGGTTTTCTGTGTTTCTAAGTCAGGCAGCATTTATTGACCATTTAATGACCGTCTGTCAGGACTGGAAAGGAAAGGGGTTTCTGGGTTCTGTCCCCTTCCTTTCCAGTCTTGATGAAGGGTCTCAGCCTGAAACATTAACAGTCTATTCCCATCAATAAATGCTGCCTGTCTTGCTGAAATAACTGGGTACACCCTTTCCCTCCTACTACTGACATCTGACCCGACCATGTTAACTAACAGAAGATAGAAGTTAGGCAGAATTAGAGTGAGGGGAGGGAGCAAGCAAGAGGAACATATTTTAAAAAGTTGGAGCTTGGAACTCAGAAGGAATTGTGAGAAGCACAGGAGGTTGTTGCGAACAGGAAGGTAAGAAGTAAACATGCCATTGTCTTCAATGATCTATGTGACACCACTGGCCACGAGCTCAGCAGTGACCTTCCCAAAGGTGGTCAGCTCTCTCTCCCACAGACTAGTGAGATAATGGGTAGACGCTTATCTCTGAAGGCAGTGATTTATTCCTCTTTCCCCTGCAAGAGAATGGAAATGTGTTTGTGAGTGTGCTGCCATATGGCTAGGTGAAGTGGCTGTCACAGTGAACTAACTGGCAGTGTATGGCAGCTGCAAGATGTGGACGTGAATACTGGTGACCGTGTGAGGGCATGAACAGGCGAGTGGATGTCAGGAAGCAGTCTGATGGATAGAGAATATCTTTGAGTTACAGAGCTGTTTTATAATGAATAATGTGTAAGGCTTAGTGGTATAGTTGTTGATGAATGTGAATTGATGTTATCTAGGTGAAACTTGACTTCACATCTCTAGTCATAAATATTCTGCAACGCTGTATTCATTCCTTTGGCACTTCATCACCAGCATAAACCAGCAGTGTGACCTCTTCCCTCTGCCGTTTCCATGGATATTGAAGGGATCGAGACATCTTGTTTTGGAGAAATGCGATACTGAGATAAAAGATCAGACACGAGTATCTGAAAGGCTACTCAAGCTTCCTTTGAAGAGCCAAAACATACTGAAGAAGACCAAGTGGTGGATATGGTGTATATGGATTTTAGTAAGGTATTTGACAATGTTACCCATGGTAGGCTCCTTCAGAAAGTCACAAGGCATGGGATCAGGGAAACTTGGCTGCACTGGTCTGGAGTAAACATGTCCATGAAAGGTAAAAAGAGGTAGTAGATGGTGCTTATTCTGCGTGGAGGTTGGTGACCAGTGGGATTTCACAGAGGTCTGTTCTGTGACCGCTGCTCTTTGTAGTTATTGCAAATGATTTGGATGCGGAAGTGGGAGGGTGGGTTAGTAAGTTTGCAGACAACACAAAGGTTGGTGGTGTAATGGACAGTGTAGACAGTTGCAGGGGACACAAAGGTTGGTGGTGTTGTGGACAGTGTAGACAGTTGCAGGGGACACAAAGGTCGGTGGTGATGTGGACAATGGAGAAGGTTGCAGGTGACACAAAGGTTGGTGGTGTTGTGGACAGTGGAGAAGGTTACAGGTGACACAAAGGTTGGTGGTGTTGTGGACAGTGGAGAAGGTTACAGGTGACACAAGGGTTGGTGGTGTTGTGGACAGTGGAGAAGGTTACAGGTGACACAAAGGTTGGTGGTGTTGTGGACAGTGGAGAAGGTTACAGGTGACACAAGGGTTGGTGGTGTTGTGGACAGTGGAGAAGGTTACATCTGACACAGAGGTTGGTGGTGTTGTGGACAGTGGAGAAGGTTGTCGAACGTTTTGGCAGAACATTCACAGGATGCAGAACAGGGCTGCGAAGTGGCAAATGAAGTTCAATCCAGACAAGTGTGAAGTGAATCACTTTGGCATGTTGAACTTGATTACAGGGTATGAGGTTAGTGGCAGGACTCTTAAAAGTCTCGTGGAGCAGAAGGATCTTGGGGTCCACGTCCATATATCCCTCAAAGTTACCAAGCAAGTTGATAGGGTTTTTAAGGAGGCATAAGGTCTGTTTGTCTATGCTATTGGGGAATGAGATCAAGAGCTTATTCCCTGACTCAAGGTAATGTTGCAGCTCTATGACACACTATTTAAAAACAGATTTACTAGGATGCTGCCTAGATTAGAGAACATGACTCCTGAGGAATGGTTGAGCAAGCTAGGGTTCTTTGGAGCAAAAGAGAGTGAGAGGAGACTTGATAGAGGTATGTAGGATGATGAAAAGTAGATAGAGCAGACAGCCAGAGACTTTCTCCCTGGGCAAAATCACAAATTAGAAAGAATGTATTTTTAGGGTGATTGGAGTAAAGTATTGTGGGGGGGATGTCAGAGGTAGGGTTTTACACAGAGAATGATAGGTGCATGGAACGGTCCGTTAGTTGTGTTAGTATACTAGTATGATTTATGAGACATTTTGGCATCTGAATGGTAGGAAAATGGAGGGCTGTGTTAGAATGATCTTGAAGTAGGTTAAAAGGTCGGAGCAACATCATGACCCAAAGGCCTGTACTGTTCTGTTCTGCTTTCTGCTCTATGTCCTGTGTTGTTTTATTCTGATGTGAGTTTGGATATATTCTTTGGACAACACTTGTAGCCGCCTCTGGAAATCAGGGTGTTCACATTCCACCATGATTTATGCTTCATCGGGGCTTCCAGAATGCTGGGGAATGACTTCTACTGGAGGTGAACCTTTGCTTTAGGAGACATGATTCAGTCAGCACCAGTAAGCTTCAGCAGATGCTGACCAAGATGTAGTCCATGGATCTGGGCAATACCAATAACACTGGAGTCAGTGTGGGCTTGTTATTGCAATGTGATTGTGAGATGGGTCCACAAGTTCACGTGGATCTTCCAGAGAGTCAAATTAAATGGTTATCACATTTCTGCGGAACATTTTCCAATGCTATTCTATCTCTTCAGGTGCTGGGGTGAAGATGTATGTAAGGATCACTTGTGAACTCAAGTGCAAGAATCAAACAAAACTAAAGATTTATTAGAAAAATTAACTAGGAAAACCCAAGAAGAGTTGAGGCAAACAATACCAAATCACTGATGATACACAGAAGAATTCAGTCTGAGTTCAGCTGACAAGGAACCACAATGACCCAACAAACAGGAGTTGAAATGCCCCCTTGAAATACACCCTGGAGCACAAAGGAAATCCGGACATTGACAATACCATGCTAATTAAACTAACCAAAATTGAATACAGTCATAAAAACAAACTTAAGAATCCCCATGACCCTGAATGAGCCACCAGCAAAACCTAGTGAAGACTCCCCCCACTACTTTTAAATCTCTTACTATCTTTCCTTTTGGTTAGTCCTGACGAAGGGTCTCGGCCCAAAACGTCGACAGCGCTTCTTCCTATAGATGCTGCCTGGCCTGCTGTGTTCCACCTGCATTTTGTGTGTGTTGTTTGAATTTCCAGCATCTGTAGATTTCCTCGTGTAAACTCAGAGTGTGTGTAATGCCGAACAGTTGGACATAGAAGATAAACAACTCAGGGAACAACTTATACCCATGGGGTGACAATGAGAAAATACAGTCCACAAACTAACTGACAAAAAAAACCTTATTTTTTAAAAACGTTTCCTGTTCGTGACAAAATATCTCTAACAAAGAAGGGTGTAATGCGCTCTTTCTCACTGCTAGCCTGCAGGTCACACTTGGGTAAGGTGTATCAGCTGTGTAGAACTCCCCCCGCACCTCCTGCTCCTGGATCAGGGTCACCAGGTGGTGGATTGTCGTATGAGCTTCTCATGCATATCACAAGTCCTGGAGTTGCCACCACTGATGGCACGCAGACAGTCTCTGAGGAGTATTGATGATGGCCGGGGTCACCTGTCTTGTAAAGACACTGCACAGAGGAAGGCACGTCTGTAGAAAATTTTGTCGAGAACAATCATGATCGCTCATGTCATATGGCACAGCACAGAATGGATGAATGATTCAATCTCCAACTCAATCGTACCACAAAACTGAGCATCACCCGTGAGCCCATAAATACAATCTCACTCCAGCCATTGCTGCTCTGCTGTCCTTCCTGCAACAGCCCCTTTCCAGTCAGCTTCGGCCAGTTCCCCTCTCATGCCATTGTAATTTATTTTTTATATATTCCTTATTGTAACCTATCGTGATATTTTATGCATTGCACTGTGCCACTGCACAAAACAGCAGATTTCATGACATTTGTCAGTGATAATAAACCTGATTCCAATTCACTCAGCAGACCATTTGTCAGCTACCTTGAGGTGTAGTATCTAACAATCTCTTTAACTAGCTGACACCATTGTTGAACATCCTGCTTGAACCAGAATGTTTGATTAGTATTTCACAGCTTGCCGAGGAATAAGAGAATATGAGCAAAAGAACAAAAACTAAAAGAGTTTTTTGTTATAGCTGAAACTTTGCCAGCTCCCTCTTCTTGGTAAGAAGAAGCTTAGTGGTTTGTAGAATCCTCCCTGGTATACAGAACGGTACCAGTGGCTAAGCATTTTAATCTCAAGTGCAATTCCCATTCTGATGTGTTGGTCTCTTGTGCCAAGATGAGGTCACCCTCAGCGTGGAAGAACCACACCATATATTCCATCTGGGTAGATTCCAACATGATGGCATCAATATCCATTTCTCCTGCCGGTAAACAAATTCTCCGCATCCCCGCCTCCTCAATTCTCCATTCTGGCCTCTTACCTCCTCTCATCTGCCTATTCCTTCCCCCTGGGTCCCCTCCTCCTTCCATTTCAGAAGTAGGGTAGCAGGAGAGACATGTTTCTATCAACGGAGATGTAAAGCACTCCTTCCCACTGCAAGCCTTCGGGACACTCTTGATAAGGTGTAGCATCTGTTTCTTAGCCCCCTGATCAGGTCAAGTGAAGCCATGGGGCAGGTGATGGATGGTCGTATGAGCAGCCGGTGCAGATCACAAGTCCTGGTTATGCGACCACTGACACCAGGCAGACAATCTCTGAAGAATATTGATAATGGCTGGAGTCACCTAGTTTGTGAAAACAATGCTCAGAAGGAGGCAATGGTAAACCACTTCTGTAGAAAAATTTGGCAAGAGTAATCATGGCCACAGAAAGACCATGATGACCTACATCATACAGCGCGGCACATAATGAGCGACCAATTTAATTCAATAGGTATAGAGAAAAAAAATTCACATATGCCAGTGGTATTAAACCTGATTCCAAACCATACACCACACAATAAAACCTGGTATAAAATAGCTCAACTTCTGTGACAATAAAATGTTAATGAAATTGTGGAACTTCATATTAGTTTTATGAGGTATTGAATTTTCTTTCTGTGTCCTTTGAATATCTGATGTGTATAGCCAGAAAGCTGATTGAAAAGCAAACATCATGAGATCACTGCTATTCAGGTGTGGATTTGATAATTGTAAGCGAGCCATCTTTTACAGTTTGTAAACTATCACATTTCAGTGGGTGCTCTGGTAAGTCTTCAGCAGTTGATCCAGCTGAGGACACACACAGGCTACCACATTTGGTTATTTGGATATCAGTTACTTGTCCACAGACAATGACTAATTTCCAGCTCCAGTCCCATTTGTGACCAGAATTGTTCAGCACTCTTTCACAACAGAACAAAACTGTGCACACCTGCCTGTTCACTCGAACAAAAATAGGCACTAGAATACAAAAAAATTGTCAGTAGGACAACTCTGTTCAAATGACTTAACATATTGATGGCATCTGACATATTCCAACATCAACTCTTCATTTATATATAGTACAGATCTATATTGTGAGATCATTTTCCTGAAGTAACCAGATCAGTATTTGAACTCCCAGTTAATGAACAGATGTTACAACCAATTTAATAACAATCTTTGATAAGAAATTTGGTAGAATACATTTTTGTTTGCAACAGTAAATATTTTTATATTAAAACATGGTGGTGGGGAGGAGATATATCTGTACCAAACGAGCTGTAAGTCACTCCTGCCCTCCGCTAGCCTGCAGGTCACCCTTGGGCAAGGAGTAGCACCTGCTTAGCCCCCTGATCAGGGTCACTTGAAGCCACGGGAGCAGGTGGTGGATGGTCGTATGAGCAGCTGGTGCACATCACAAGTCCTGGTTATGCAGCCACTAACACCAGACTGACAATCTCTGAAAGAGTATTGATAATGGCTGGGGTTACCCGTCTTGACGCTACCGAGAAGAAGGCAATAGCAAACCGCTTCCGAAGAAAATTTTGCCAAGAACAATCAGGATCTCCATACGGCATGGCACATGCTGATGATGATTTAAGAAAGGCTTGCTTTAAGGGGTTAATAAATATTTGTGACAGTTCAGTGATGTGTACAGTGTTGTCGACACATTACTGATTGCATGTGGTGTGTAAATTAATAGCATCTCCATAAGAAGTGCAAATGGGGAAAAGATTATAACGAAGTTTATGCTGAATTTGGCAGCTTGCTACTTTCCCAGGACCACTATGTAACATGTGAACCCCTTATTAGTGAAGATAATACTGGTTGTTTTTTTTTTCAAATCCAGCTGATATGCTTGTTCATAACGAAAGAAATATAATGATTAACATTTTAGTTTTTGGTGAACGATTATTGATCAGTAAGATTAATGGCTTCCCTATCGAAAAATGCTGCCTGACCTGTTGAATATTTCCCAGCAATTTATAATTTCCTTGCACTCGAATGGTCAAACCATGACAGTCAGTTAGTTAGCTTGAAGTTCAAAGTAAATTTATTATCAAAGGAAATTTACAGTATATGTCACCATATACCACCCTGAGATTCATTTTAGTTAAAGGAATAACGAGTGGTGATCATGGGTTCCTGGATCGCTCAGAAACCTAGTGGTTGAAGGGAAGAATCAGAATCAGGTTTATTATCACTGACATACATCATGAAATTTGTAGTACAGTACATCATCATTATGTGCCGTGTTGTTTAACGAAGGTGAACATGGTCTTTGACCGTGAATGTTCTTTGCAAAGTTTTCTGCAGAAATGGGCAATGTCTTTACAAGATGGGTGACCCCAGCCACTATCGATACTCTTCAGAGATTGTCTGCCTGGCATCAGTGGCCGCATAACCAGGAGTTTGATATGCACCGGTTGCTCATACGACCATCCACCACCTGCTCCCATGGCTTCACATGACCCAGATCAGGGGCTAGTCAGGTGCTACACCTTACCCAAAGATGACCTTCAGTCTAACGGAGGGAAGAAGCACCATACACTTCCTTTTTGTAGAGACGTGTCTCCACTGAGCCACACCTCCTGCACAGTGCAACACATTAAAAATTACTATCAGTTACAATGAAATAAATAGATAAGTATATAGTGTAAAAGAACAAAAGTGAGGTAATGTTCATGGGTTCATGGACTGTTCTGTAGAAGAAGCTGCTCCTAAAATGTTGAGTATGAATCTTCAGACCCCTGTACCCACTACCTGGTAGTAACATTGAGGAGAAGACATGTCCTGGACGGTGAGGGTTTTCAATGATGAATGCTGCCTTCTTGACGGACCTCTTTTTGAAGATGTCCTTAATGGCGTGGGGGCTTGTGCCTGTGTTGGAACTGGCTACCTGTACAACCCTCGGCATCATCTTTCGATCCTGTGCATTGGCACCTCCACACCAGATGGTGATGCGACTATTCAGGGTAGTCTTCACGGTACATCTGTAGCTCCTCAGACCCCTCGTGAAGTATAGCCACTGTGTCCCTTCTTTGTCACTGCGTCAACATGTTGAGCTCAAGAAAGAACCTCTGAGATGGTCATTGTGGACTGGTGTGTGTTTTCCTGACCTCCCCTTCCTGAATGATGTTTGCCACGGCAACCAGGGAGGATTACTTTAAAACTGATGAAATATTTAAATAACTGAAAAGCCCAAATCCAATTCTGTGATAAAGGTGTCACTATAAACAACTCCAAAATGGAAGGTGTACTATTGCCTAACTTATTATTTCTAATTATACAGTACCTGATTATAATCCACCAAATGGAAACATACTGTAAGCGTAAAATTCATAAGGTAAGCATTGGGAAATTGGCTTTTTGTAATGTAATGGGCTGAGTTGATCAGACCCAAAATAATTTGAGTGTCCAGGAAATGTGGTAGTACGCATATTAGCACAACAAAATAACGAACGCCTAATTCATTGTCATAAAGCACAAATAAACCACACAAATACTACATAGTAAGTTACAAAGATGTCAGGGCTCATGATTTTCTGTCACCATTTGATTGTCTCAGTTGTCGGGGTCTGTCCTGGGCACCTATAGATCGCCATCCCTCGGTCTAGGTGAAGTCCCAAGAACTGATCAAGAGGTGCCTCAATAAACACGGATTCGATCAACAAGTACTGTGAAACGCACAGAGACAGACAAACTCTTTGATCTTTTGTTCACATATCACTAGAGTCTCAGGCTAAGAAAGAATCCAGAGTCCACTAGCAAACACTTATCAAACTTGTAGTGTAAGAATACAGCTGCTATTAAAAAAATAACAAATCTATAATGTTTAACTTGTACAAACATCTAACATGATGCAAGCTCATAAAGAGCTAAAGTGTCATTTGGAATAATTCAGATTTACATCTAACATTTTTACAAAAAATAATACACCGCAACACATGTAGATCATAAATGAATTGATTATGCATTTCCAATGAGCTGTGGAACTTCTCCAAAATTTCAAAGATCAGATTCAGTGAATCAAGATGGCTCCCAGTAGAGTAATCTTGTTAGTCCCAACCCTCCAAGGGCTATGGGAGGTGGCTGCAGAATCTCTGATTGACAGTCCATACCTGGTTGCTCAGTGTAATAGATCTGTTAACATTTCCCTTTCCTCTTTAGAGAATTCCCAGTTATCCTGAGGTTAGGAACTTGCACTGTGGGAGATCACATTTATAAAATCTATATTGTACGTTGTACACAAAGAGGAGAAAATCTATCGATGCTTGAAATCCAAAGCCATGCACACAAAGTGCTAGAGGAACTCAGCAGGTCAGGCAGCATCTATAGACGTTCTAGGCTAAAACCCTTCACCAGGACTGGGAAAAAAAAAGATGAGAAATTAGAGCAAGAAGGTAGGGGAGAGGGGAGGATGAAGTAGAAGGCGGTAAGTGATAGGTGAAACTGGGAAAGGGGGAGGAGGTGAAATAAAGAGCTTGGAAGTTGATTGGTGAAAGAGATAAAGGTTTTTCTCCATTGTATTTTTTTGAGAATATTTTCACAGAGCTAAATGTAATTGCCCTGTATACAGATTCAGGAATTGCAATACAAAGAATCAAAATAGTTCCCAGTGGAGTAATACTGTTAGTCACAACCCTCCAGAGAGGGTTAGAGGCAGAGTTTCTGCATTCTGTAACCCCTATGTTAGCAATGGGGGTAAATAGATATTTGATTACAGAAGGGAAATTTGAAGATTATTGTACATGATGGGAAAGCAACCAAATCATTTGTGATCTTATAAGATGGTGTAGCCACCTTGAGGGACCGAATGGCTTATTCTTGATCCTAATCTGAATGTTTGCATGCAATTCTTTGTGTTAAAAAAAGAAGTCTGGCTATGAAAATTAGCACAGGAAGGAGCTTTATGCAAATTGTTCAATCAGCGTGATGCCAAAGAAAATTGGTTTCTGAACACAGGATTTGATGGTTAATTTTGAAAATGTCATTAACAAAAAAAAAACACATTTTGTTTTTCATTAAAGTTAAAGAGAATATCAAATCTCAAAGGATAACATGAATAAAACAAACTCTTTGAATAATAGTTGGTGCATATTTACTCTTTCAATTACTGAATTTGATTCAGATCAAATGCCATTCTAAATCTGCATACAACCTGTAATTCACTGCTTAGTCAAATCAAAATAGATTTATTGTCAAAGCATGCATATGATGCCATATACTACATTGAAATTCATTTTCTTGCAGGCATTCGCAGGAAAAGGAAGAAATGCAATCGAGTTTATGAAAGCTACGCATAAATAAAGTCTGAAAAACCAAGAACGTACAAACGAAGACAAATTATGCAAGTGAAGTAGCTAGACGTATAGAAAGACAGATAGATAGACAGAATACTGATTACATGAGTTGCAGCATCCCAGAAAAGTGAGTCAACAGTTCAGAGTTGAGGTGAGTGAAGTGGCGCCATTGGAGTTCAGTGTTAATTTCCAGCGGCATCCGTAAGAAGTCAATACATCCTCCCTGTGGAATGTATGGGTTTTCCCTGGCTGCTCCGGTTTCCTCCCACAGTCCAAACGCCACTGGGTAGATGAAGTGGTGATTGTAAATTGCCCGTGATTAGGTTAGGGTTAAATCAGGGTTGCTGGGGCACTGTGGGTCGAAGGACCGGAAGGGCCTACTGCAGAGCCAAATAAATAAACAAACAAGAGATCCATGCTTATTCAGGAGCTTGATGGTTGTAGGGTAACAACATTTCCTGAACTTGGTGGTGCAGAACCTAGGGCTGCTGTATGTTCTGCCTGGCGATAGCAGGGAGAATACAGCATGGTCTAGATGGTGGGGTCCTTGATGGGGTCTCTTTCTCTATATAGGGAGACAGGTGGAGAGCTAGGCTGCTTAAGACTTTTGCACAGTATTGTAGTAATTTTATGTATTGCACTGTACAGCTGCCACAAAAGAGCATATTTTCATAACATATGTGAGTAATGATAAACATGATTCTGATATGGGTCCCTATTGCAGGTTGAGAGTGGAAAGGTTGAGAGGGGAATCGTGGTTGGGGAAGGGAGAGGGGAGGGAACAGGAAGCACCAGAGAGACTTTCGGTAATGATTAACAAACCAATTGTTTTAAATCATATGACCTTGTCTGGTGTTACACAGGAAAAAAATTAACCCAAGTGCAGGACTCTGACACGGAGGCAGGATCAGGAGGCAGAATCTTCATAGCGAGCGCAGAATTGAGACCAGGCAGAGTCAGGACTAGGGAGGCTTGATTCATGAAGAGAAAAAGGGTTGAAGACTTGGAGCAAGATTCCTCTCTTTCTCAGAGTCAACCAACAATCTGGCAAGGGCTGCCCAGAGCTGTTGGAGTCCTATCCTCTGGTGGCTAATGGAAACCAGGTGCTTCTGATTGAGAGGAATTGGGAAAGATTGGGAATCAAGTGTGGGGATTAAGGACCAATTAGGGAGGAAAGGGAAAAGGTGGGAAATGCCCACCAGGACCATGACACCTGGTGTCTCAGGGTGGGTGTGTGTCTGCACCCATGCCCCCCAGCCCTTGGAACTCCTTCTCCATCACCTGTCCCACAGCCATCCTATGGCACTCCACTCTCACAATTCCCAACATCCTTTGCTCCCACAAGATTTACAAACTCTCTCCCCACTCCATGTTGGCAAAAAAAAGTACTGTGCAAGAGTCTTAGGCACACTAGATATATACGTGTGCCAAAAACATTAGCCCAGTACTGTACCTCTGATAGGAGTCTCTCTGCTCATTCGGCCATACTCTGCCATTGACACAAAATAATAATATTTCACATGAGTGGCGTTATTTAAATGTTTTACTTTGGCGTTATTAACATACAATTAGTAAGTAACATTTGGCAGGATCTTTCAATTAACAGTTCAGCTTGGAAAGGCCAGTTTTTACCTTTCCAAGTAGAAGCTCAGGAATTCAGAGAGTAGACAAAGTCCTGAACATCTTCACAGAGCTGAGGGGATAATTAAGCCAATAAGCTTGTGTGTTACTTGACTGATTGACTTTAAAGAAAAGACAAACATTTTTAACACGAACACAAGGTATTCTACAGAGGCTGGAAATCCAGAGCAACACACACAAAATGCAGGAGGTACTCAGCAGGTCTGGCAGCATCCATGCAGAGGAATAAACAGTCCACATTTCAGGCTGAGACCCTTCATCATGACTGGAAAGGAAGGGGAAGGTAGCCAGAATAGGAAGGTGTGGGGAGGGGGAAGAGGAAAACTGGCAGGTGATGGGTGAGACTAGGTGTGGGGTGTTTGTGGAGAGATAAGCTGAAGTTAGAAACTGGGAGGTGATAGGTGGAAGAGAAAATGGGCTGGAGAAGAAGGAAACTGATAGGAGAGGAACGTGGACCATGGGAGAAAGGGAAGAAAGAAGGGCACCGAGAGGCGGGAATTGGCAAGTGAGGAGATGAGAAGAGATAAGAGAGGAATGAGAAAAAGAGAGAAGGAGGTGAGGGGAGGAGAAATTACCAGGTTAGACAAATTAATATTCAAACTATCAGGTTAGAGGCTACCTAGACAGAACTTGAAGTGTTGCTGCTTCAAATGAAGAGAGACCTCACTGTGGCAATAGAGGTAGCCATGGACCAACATGTTGGAAGAAGAATGGGAAGTGGAATTGGAGGCCATTTTTGAATACATTTTTCAAATGTAATGTACGTGTGTTTCTGAATGCATGAGAATTCTCAGGTCTTCAAATTGTTTGATAGCTTTGCCAGCTTATTAGCACATGTTGCAGTTCCCTGAAGGATAACAATAAAACATAGAACATAGAAATCTATAGCACATTATAGACCCTTTGGCCCACAATGTTGTGCTGACCATGTAACTTACTCTGGAAACTGCCTAGAATTTTCTTGTCGCATAGCCCTCTATTTTTCTAAGCTCCATGTACCTATCAAACAGTTTCTTAAAAGACCCTATCATATCTGCCTCTACCACCATTTCTGGCAGTGCATTCCATGCACCCAACACTCCCTGTGTGAAAAACTTAACTCTGATATCCCTGCATGAAAAACTTAACTCTGATATCCCTACCTCCTGCATTTTGTGTGTGTTGCTCTGGATTTCCAGCCTCTGTAGAATCCCTTGTGTCCGTGTTAAAAATGTTTGTCTTTTCTTTAAAGTCAATCAGTCAAGTAACACACAAGCTTATTGGCTTAATTATCCCCTCAGCTCTGTGAAGATGTTCAGGACTTTGTCTACTCTCTGAATTCCTGAGCTTCTACTTGGTTACCTTCTACTTGGAAAGGTAAAAACTGGCCTGGGACCTGGGAGTATAGTCAGGGTTTGGGAACGATTGATAGAGAGGGTTGAAGATACAATTGTTTAGGGAGGGAATGGATTATTCACAGATGGTATTGGGACATCGGTGAAGGAGATTACACAGCAAACACAAGGAAATCTGCAGATGCTGGAAATTCAAACACACACAAAATGCTGGTGGAACACAGCAGGCCAGGCAGCATCTGTAAGGAGAAGCACTGTCGACGTTTTGGGCCGAGACCCTTCGTCAGGACTAACTGAAAGGAAAGATAGTATGAGATTTGAAAGTAGGAGGGGAGTGAGAAATGTAAAATGATAGGAGAAGACCGGAGTGGGTGGGATGAAGCTAAGAGCTGGAAAGGTGATAAGTGAAAGGATCATGGGCGGGAGGCCTCGGGAGAAAGAAAGTGGGGGGGAAGCACCAGGGGGAGATGGAGAACAGGCAAACAACTAAATATGTCAGGGATGGGGTAAGAAGGGGAGGAGGAGCATTAACGGAAGTTAGAGAAGTCAATGTTCATGCCATTAGGTTGGAGGCTACCCAGCCGGTATAAAAGGTGTTGTTTCTCCAACCTGAGTTTGGATTCATTTTGACAGTAGAGGAGGCCATGGATAGACATATCAGAATGGGAATGGGACGTGGAATTAAAATGTGTGGCCACTGGGAGATCCTGCTTTTTCTGGCGGACAGAGCGTAGGTGTTCAGCGAAATGGTCTCCCAGTCTGTGTCAGGTCTCATCAATATATAAAAGGCCACACTGGGAGCACCGGATACAGTATACCACACCAGCCGACTCACAGGTGATGTGTCGGCTCACCTGAAAGGACTCTGGGGCGCTGAATGGTGGTGAGGGAGGAAGTGTAAGGGCAGGTGTAGCACTTGTTCAGTTTACAAGGATAAGTGCCAGGAGGGAGATCGGGGGGAAGGTGGTGAAGGAAATTAGTAGTTTGTAGGAAGCCTGGTTTATTGGGGGAGTGTAGACATCACAATCAATTGCTGTGGATTGGAGTGACATTAGGCCCATGGTTTATGGTTGGATCTAAATAGTATCAACATTAATGAGCAATTGACAGCCAACAAAGTAATCCCAACAGAACTACATGGAAAAGGATCCAAGAACATAATCCATCAGCTACTCAGGAAGGTCAATTCAATTTACACAAATGCAGGCCCCATATGATTGGTGAAAGCCTTTCTCTGTACGAGTGGGGTCAAGCTATTCAATAAGCCAAATTTATAGAACAGTATTTTGCATTAAAATATCTCTGCTGAAAAATCAGAAACAGAAGAGCTTCTGCAGATCACAACACAAAATATGCTGGAGGAACTCAGCAGGTCAGGCAGCATCTATGGAAGTGAATAGATGGTTGATATTTCAGGCTGAGATATTTCTTCAGGACTGAGGAGGACGAGGGAAAACGCCAGAATAAAGAGGTTGGGGGAGGGGAAGGAGGCTAGCTAGAAGGTGATAGGTGAAGCCAGGTGGGTGGAAAAGATCAAGGGCTGGAGAAGAAGGAATCTGATAGGAGGGGCGAGGGAACCATAGGAGAACGGGAAGGAGAAGGGAACCCAGGGGGAAGTGATAGGTAGGCAAATGGAGGTGAAAGGTCTGAGTGGGGAATAGAGGAAAAGGGTAGATTCTGCAGATGCTGGAAATCCAAAGGAACATGCACAAAATACTGGCGGGACTCAGCAGGTTGGGAAGCATCTAAGGAGAGGAATAAATAGTTAATTTATAGGCCATTTTGTCTTCTCTCCCTTTCCTTTCCAGTCCCGATGAAGGTCTCCGCCCAAACCGTGGACTCTTCATATTCCGCCATAGATCCTGCTTGACCTGCTGAGTTACCCTCTCCTGTCATTTATTTATCAATACAGTGTGAATTAGGCCCTTTGGGTCCTTCAAGTCACACTGCCCCCAGCAACCCATGACAAACCCAAAAGCAGCACTCATCATCAAGAACCTCCTCCATCCAGACCAGGCCTTCTTCTCCCTACTGTCATTGGGCAGGAGGCACAGGAGCTTCCAGTTCCACACCACCAGATTCAGGAACGTATTACAGGTGTCCCCCCGCTTTACGACTGTTTGCTTTACGCCACTTTGCTTTTACAAAAGACCTGCATTAGTAACCTGTTTTCTCATTACAAAGAGGATTTCCGCTTTTACGAAAATTTTTCCCACATAAGTTAATGGTTCTTCGCTTTACACCATTTCGGCTTGAGAAACATTTCATAGGAACGCCTTACCTTTGTAAGGGGGGGGGGCACTTGTGCCCTTAAACCATCAAGCTCCTGAATCAGCACAGATAACTTATTTATTTACTTAGTGATACAGTGCCAAGTAGCCCCTTCTGGCCCTTTTAACTATGCCACAGCAGCAACCCTGACAACTCTGATTTCATCCTAATCTAATCAGCAGCTATGACCAATTAACCTACCTGGTACAAATTTGGACTTGGCAAAGAAACCACAGCACATCGGTAAAAAATGAGCATTCCACAGGTTACGGGGAGAATGTGCAGAGACTCCTCACAGAACAGTGCCAGAATTCATCTCCGAACTCCAGAACGCTCCAAGCTAAGAGAGCATTGCGCTAACTGCAACTGCTTTGTAACTGCTAACTGCTTTGTATAATACATCAGAATGTTCGTCTCACATAACATTCTCAGCCCTTGAGTGAACATATGAACAGAATTTTAAAACATTTATTGATTTTTTTGGTATTCTTATGAATTTTCTTTGAAGACCATAATGCAAATAAATATCTAGGGTGCCCTAGTCTTTTGCACAGTACTGCGGTAATTTTATGTATTACACTGTATTACTGCCACAGAAGAAAAACAAATTTCATGACATACCTAAGTGATAATAAACCTGATTCTGATAGGACTGAGAGGGGGAAGAGGGCAGAGAGAGAGTAATCATGGTTGGGGAAAAGGGGAAGGGAGGGTGAGGAAGTGGGAAGCACCAGAGAGACATTCTGTAATGATCAATAAACTAATAGTTTGGAATCAAATGGCCTTGCCTGGTGTCTCAAGGCTGGATGTGACTGCACCCAAACCACCCATCTCCCTCCCCAATCACCACTCTGGCACTCTTTCTCTGCCACTTGTCCCACACCCCCTCACAGTGTTGCACCCTCATTCCATGTTGACAAATATATATATATATATACATCTAAGACCTTCGCAAAATTTTCTGCCAGTGATCGAATGACTGAAAGGGAGCTCTGCATTGGTTGGGGTTGACCATAGTTGTTTCGTCCCAGCTGTCTATGTAGCCTGAGCAGTACATTATGGAAAGCAAGCTGTTGTTCATGTAGCAAGCTCTCCCTCCCCATACAACTGATGAATCCAAAAGAACAGCAGAGACCAACACAGTCTTGCACCAGCAGCATCACAGGAGTTCAATGCTAGTCAGCATTGAACTCATCGTTGGACTACCTTAGGGACATCAACTCCAGATATTTCCTCAGTGTTTACTCTTGAAGCCTTCCCCATGAGTGGGTATAGCTGCAAGGCAGTTGAGACTTGAGATCAGAGATTTTCTTCTCCAAGATGAGCTGCCAACCACGGCTGACAAGCCCCATCTGCCTGAGGGTATGATTAAAATATTCTAAAACAGTGCAATAGTTTTTTAAATTCACTTTGTGCCCATCTCAGTGTTGCAACAAAGAGCAGCATACATAAATCAGTAGAGATTAATTCCAAATTAAATTTAGTATTAAAGAAATAAATTTGAAAATGGATTATGAAAGAAATCCATTTTAGGGAAACATTTTTAAATTTTTCCATACTATTGTTTTTATTTGTTTATTGAGTTACTGTGCAGAATAGGTCCTTAAGTCCAATCGAGCTGTGCTGCCCAGCAATCCCCTGATTTCATCCTAGCCTAATCATGGGACAGTTTACCGTGACCAATTAACCTACCAACCAGTATATCTTTGGACTGAGGGAGGAAGCCAAAGGAAACCCAGCAGACACGGGAAGACGTATAAACCCCTTACAGACAGCGTCGGGAATTGAACTCGGGTCACCTGTATGGTAAAGCATCGTTCCGACCACTATGTTACCATGCCAGCACCATTTATAACAAGTGCAGCATAAACATTCCTCGATGGACTCAAAATGATTAATTGCTGCCAACACGTGTGATGAATAAAAAATACGGCAATTGAAAAATGTGAATAATTCTGGCCATTTTATATATATAAATTTACAGTTGTGGCCTCGCATTTCAATTAATCTGAATTAAAATTTATTTTGGTGAAAACAATGTCACCAAATTACAATTCGAGGCCCACTTGTGGCACTGCCACATGCATGGTAATTTGTACTTTCCCTCCATCAGAATCACAATAAGCCGCAGGGAAAGCAGTTATAATAATTGAAGCACGCTGTTTCATCCAGGCTAAAAAAGAAAATTTGTTTTGCTTGAAAACCACAGGAAGCACAGAATTTCACACTCTCAGACTTTTACCAAGGAATGTAATTTTGATCCACATGCAGTAAATGTCACTCCAGGAATAAACAGTTTTAGTATCCTGATAACATCTTATCATGTTTATTTGAACATCCCGATTACACCAATTGATGACTTTTTGAAGAGGTTCAGTAAAATGCCGATTACCTGGATAAACGTGGCAGCTAATTTGTTCACTGCAAGGATCATGGACTGTAACATTTCTGTGGTATGGGTAGAGGATAAAATCTCAGTCAGCATGCAATCTGCTCATGTTAGATTGCACTCACATGTACATTCAGCTGAATTAGTCATTCAATAAGGCAACACTAAAAATGAACATCTCCAAATTTCTCACTCATATAGGAATACATTGGATTCTAATTAATTGGGACAGCCACAAAATGTTGGAGGAACACAGCAGGCCAGGCAGCATCAATAGGAAGAAGTACAGTCAACGTTTCGGTTTAAGACCCTTTGTCAGGACAAATGGAAAAAAAAGATAGTAAGAGATTTGAAAGTGGGAGGTGGAGGGGGAGACCCAAAATGATAGGAGAAGACAGGAGCGGCAGGGATGAAACCTAGAGTTGCGAAGTTTATTGACAAAAGGGATACAAGGCTGATAACTCCTTGCCTGTTCTCCATCTTCCTCTGGTGCTCCCCTCCCACTTTCTTTCTTCCAAGGCCTTCTGTCCTATGATACTCCCCCTTCTCCAGCCTTGTATCCCTTTTGCCAATCAACTTCCCAGCTCTTAGCTTCATCCCTCCCCCTCCTGTCTTCTCCTATCATTTCAGGTCTCCCCCTCCCCATCCCACTTTCAAATCTCTTACTTTCTCTTTTTTCCGTTAGTCCTGACGAAGGGACTCGACCCGAAATGTCAACTGTGCTTCTCCCTATAGATGCTGCCTGGCCTGCTGCGTTCCACCAGCATTTTGTGTGTGATGCTTGAAATACCAGCATCTGCAGATTTCCTCGTGTTTGCGTTTTTGAAATGGGACAGCTGCTTATTTGGGACAACTCTTAAAGAACAAAATCTAATCGTGAAAATACCTGGGTTTTCTTTCGTTTATTTGGGACACTATGTCACTTAATTGGGCCAGGAGACCATTGCCGTTACTAACCAGTGTCGATCACATGCGCTTGTGTAGTTGTCAGCTGCTGCACTGTGCTTGGAATGAACAGTTTTTAAATAGCATACACCTCCTTTGTGTTTGTGTTCAAAAAGCAGCGATTTTTATCACTGATGGTTGGTGAGAAATAAGCAGTAAGACAATTCAGAACTGTTTTGCTCACTGTCGTTTCAAGTATTCATGCTTGGGGATGCCAGAAACACACGGGAGTGAAAACTGAAATGATTTCACTATTTCAACAAGTTCAGAACTGCAATGAATTTGAAGGTATCAACAAACATCTTGAATGTGAGAATGGAAATAAAGATTTGGAGGATGCAATCATTAAAAGCGTTGTACGAAGGCAGTCCATTATCTGCATCTCCTTCATTTCCCAGACATCCATGTTCACCTCATCTTCCCACTACCTTAACAGGGCTAAAGTTCCTCTTGTCCATCTCTCACTAATCCATCACCAGCACAAGGTGTCTGCGCTGATTTTGTTCATTTACAGTCAATCAAAGGAACACGGTAGCGTATGTACACTGGATGAATTCCTCCATCGAAAACAAATAGAAACTAATGCACAGTTTTATGGTACTGTAGTGTGCTAAATTTTCTGTATTTCATTTTTAAGTACATCATTTCGTACTCAGTTAAATGGTAGCTTGCCTTTTTTTTTTATAACCTTTCAACTAATTCAATGAAACTTTGGCAAATTGGGGTAGTCACTTAATTGGGCCCAAATTAACCAGAATCCACTATGTTAATTAGGACGTAAAACCCAAAATTGTCTTCATATAGTTTTATTTGGAGAATTGAGGTCAAATGAGACTAGAACAAAAGATCATAGGTTAAGGGTGAGAGGTGAAATATTTAAAGGGAACCGGAGGAGGAACTTCTTCCCTCAGGGGGGTGAGAGTGTGGAATGAGCTTCCAGCAGAAGTAATGGATGCAAATTGATGGCAACGTTTCAGAGAAGTTTGGATAACTACATGGGTGGGAGGGCTATGGCCTCAGCATGGGTCAATGTGACTGGGTAGAATAACAATTCAGAATGGACTAGAAGCGATGAAGATTCTGTGTCTGCACTGTAGTGCTCAATGACTTTATAAGAATAAAGAAAAAAGCTGAGATACCATTCATGCCAGAAACAGATTCATTCAAATGACTAAAAAACGACTAAGGATGTAGGATATCTGAAATTTAAAAAAAAGAGTTTGCTAGAGATGTCCAGCAGGGAGGCAGTATCTGTGGCAACAGGAAAGTTAACATTTCAGCTCCTGGACTCTAGGCACTTCATCAGAAATGGGAAAATAAGCTGTTTATTCTGCCATAAAGAAGGTAACAATGGATGGGTAGACCAAATAGAATATTGTACAGTGCAAGACTATTAGGCACATATGTATAGCAAGGAGAGTGTGGGATTGAGATACATCTCTACCAAAGGAGGTGTAAGGTGCTCCTTCCCTCTACTAGCCTGCAGGTCACCTTGGGCAAGGTGTAGCACCTGCTTAGCCCCACGATCAGGGTCACGTGAAACCATGGGAGCAGGTGGTGGATGGTCATATGAGCAGTTGGTGCATATCGCAAGTCCTGGTTATATGACCACTGACGCCAGACAGACAATCTCTGAAGAATACTGAGAATACCTGAGAGCACCCATTTTGTGAAGACACTGCTCTGAAGGAGGCAATGGCAAACCACTTCTGCAGAAAAATTTGCCAAGAACAATCACAGCCACGGAAAGACCATGCTCACCTATGTCATATGACTCGGCACATAACAATGATGACGATGATGACTCTGGTTGATTGCCAGTGACTATTCTGCGGGGTAGGTGTTATAACCACTTCTTTTCATGTTATAGACAATAGACAATAGACAGTAGGTGCAGGAGTAGGCCATTCGGCCCTTCTAGCCAGCACCACCATTCACTGTGATCATGGCTGATCATACACAATCAGTACC
Organism: Hypanus sabinus; assembly: GCF_030144855.1. Lineage (NCBI taxonomy): Eukaryota > Metazoa > Chordata > Chondrichthyes > Myliobatiformes > Dasyatidae > Hypanus > Hypanus sabinus. The sequence goes on along the minus strand of NC_082715.1, from coordinate 14,584,337 downwards.
CCGTTCCTGCCCTCTCCCCATATCCCTTGACCCCGCTATCTATAAGAGCTCTATCTAACTCTCCCTTGAATGCATCCAGAGACTTGGCCTCCACTACCTTCTGGGGTAGAGCATTCCACATATCCACCACTCTCTGGGTGAAAAAATTTTTCCGCATCTCTGTTCTAAATGGCCTACCTCTTATTCTTAAACTGTGGCCTCTAGTTCTGGACTCACCCATCAGCAGGAACATGCTTCCTGCCTCCAGCGTGTCCAATCCCTTAATAATCTTATATGTTTCAATCAGATCCCCTCTCATCCTAAATTCCTGTGTATACAAGCCCAGTTGCTCCAATCCTTCAACATATGACAGTCCCGCCATTCCGGGAATTAACCTTGTGAACCTACGCTGCACTCCCTCAATAGCAAGAATGTCCTTCCTCAAATTTGGAGACCAAAACTGCACACAATACTCCAGGTGGGGTCTCACCAGGGCCCTGTACAGCTGCAGGAGGACCTCTTTACTCCTATTCTCAGTTCCTCTTGTTATAAAAGTCAGCATGCCATCAGCTTTCTTCACTGCCTGCTGTACCTGCATGCTTGCTTTCATTGACTGATGTACAAGAACACCTAGATCTCGTTGTATATGTCAGTAATTTAGATGACAGAATTGATGGATGTGTGGCCAAGTTTGCAGACAGTATGAACAGTATGAAAATAGGTGGAAGGATAGGTAGTGTTGAGGAAGCAGAGAGTCTGCAGAATGTGTCTAGTTTGTCACAGTTCGGGAAATGTATGGTCATGTACTTCAAAAGAAGGCATAGACTATCTTCTAAATGGAGAAAAGAATCAAATATCAGAAGTGCAAAGAGACTTAGGAGTCCAACTGCAAGATTCTCTAAAGTTTAACTTGCAGGTTGAGTTGTGGTAAGAAAGGCAAATGTAATGTTAGCATTTATTTTGAGCAAACTAGAAAATAGGAGCAAGAATGTTAAGGCTTTATAATGTATTGCTCAGGGTGTATTTGGAGTATTGTGAGCAGTTTTGGGCTTCTTATCTAAGAAAGGATGTGCTGGTGTTGGAGAGGGTCCCGGGGAAGTTCATGAGAATGAATCCAGGAATGAAAGAGCTAACGTATGAGGAGTGTTTGATGACCCTTGGCCAGTACCCACTAGAGTTTAGAAGAATGAGGGGGATCTCACTGAAGCATCAAATATTGAAAGGCCCAGATAGAGTGGATGTAGAGAGGATGTTCCCTATAGTGGATGAGTCTAGGACTAGAGGCCATAGAACAGAGATGAGGAAGTATTTCTTTAGCCAGAATGTGGTGAATCTTTGGAAGTCTTTGCCATAAACAACTCTGGAAACAAAGTCACAGGATATTTAAAGGTTGATCTATCATGGTGTCAAAGGTTACGGTGGAGAATGGGGTTGAGAGGGATGATAAGTCGGCAAAGACAGAATGGCAGACCAGACTCAATGGGCCAAATGGCCTAATTCTACTGCATTGCCTTTTGGTTTTATGACTGAATGAGATGCAAGTGATCACTGATTTGTCTGGAAAGACTATTTGGCTGTGAAGCTAATGAGTACCCTGTCACTGTGGACGTCTTGACACTGGGAAAGTGAGCTGTTTACTGACTGTGGTGATATTTGTTTTATGCGCTGTGTGTGATGAACATATTGCAGGTGCACTGTGGTCCAGCGGAACATCGTTCCATTTGATTGAATATATGGAGTCTGATCGTAATAAACTTGAATTTCTATATTTGTTTATTTATTCAGATACAGCACCTAATAGGCCCTTCCAGCCCTTCAAGCTGCACTGCCCAGCAATCTTAGCCTAATTGTGGAACTTTTTATAATGGGCAATTAAACTACCAGCCCCTCCGTCTTTGGGCTGTGGGAGGAAACCCAACGAAACCGACAAGGAGAGCATACAAACTCTTTATAGGCAGCAGTGGGAATTGAACCTGGGCTCTGTGCTAACAACTACACTACTGTGTCATCTCAACTTGAACATGAGGTAGTGGGTAGAGAAGTGGTGAAAGAGCTTCTATGGCTGCATGGGAAAGCACAACTAAACAATGCAGACAGCAGAGCACAACAGGAAATCACCAGAGGAATATTAATCAGAGGACAAGTTAGTAATGTGTTAATAATCCATTTTTTTAGAGTGTGTGGAGAGCTGTCAGAGGATACAGCAGGACATTGATAGATTACAAAACTGGGCTGAGAAGTGGCAGATAGAGTTCAACCCAGATAAGTGTGAGGTGGTTCATTTTGGTAGGTCAAATATGATGACAGAATATAGCATTAGTGGCAAGACTTTTGACAGTGTGAAGGATCAGTGGGATCTTAAGGTCCAAGTCCACAGGACACTCAAAGCTGCTGTGCAGGTTGATTCTGTTGTTAAGAAGGTGTACGGTGTATTGGCCTTCATCAATCGTGAGATGGAGTTTAAGCACCAAGAGGTAATGTTGCAGCTATATAGGACCCTGATCAGACCCCTCTTGGAGTACTGTGCTCAATTCTGGTCACCTCACTACAGGAAGGACATGGAAATCATAGAAAGGGTGCAGAGGAGATCTACAAAGATGTTGCCTGGATTGGGGAGCATGCCTTATGAGAATAGGTTGAGTGAACTTGGCCTTTTCTCCTTGGAGTGATGGAGGATGAGACGTGACCTGATAGAGTTGTACAAGGTAATGAGAGGCATTGATTGTGTGGATAGCCAGAGGCTTTTTCCCAGGGCTGAAATAGCTGGCATGAGAGGGCATGGTTTTAAGGTGCTTGGAAGTAGATACAGAGGAGATGTCAGAGGTAAGTTTTTTTACTCAGAGAGTGGTGAGTGCATGGAATGGGCTGCCGACGGCGGTGGTGGAGGTGGAAACGATAGGGTCTTTTAAGAGATTCCTGGATGGCTACTTGGAGCTTAGAAAAATAGAGGGCTAAGTGTAAAACCTAGGTAGTTCTAAGGTAGGGACATGTTCGGCACAGCTTTGTGGGCCGAAGGGCCTGCATTATGTTGTAGGTTTTCTATGTTTCTAGATACAGCCCAGTAATGGGCCCTTTTGGCCCAATATACCTGGGCCACCTATTTACCTCAATGAGACCAATTAACCTACCAGCCATTACATCATTGGAATGTGGGAGGAAACCCGGAGGAAATCCTTGCGGAAAAAGGGAGAATGTACAAACTCCTTACAGACCGCAGCAGGATTTCAGTCTGAAGATGCTTAGGTATTTCATGTAACAATACTTGCCTGAGTAGCCTTTGATATATTTAACTCAGTATTTTTATTGATTTTCCAATATATTTTTCGCATTTTAGTAAGTTACTAAATACATACATACAGTTACTAAATCTGTTATATATCCAAAAGATCAAGTCAACAAGTTCAAGTCAACTTGGTTTTTAGACTCAAGTCCCACTCTAAGTCCCTGAGCATATTGTTTACAGAAATAATTTCCCACATCTCTGAAATAAATTTGGTCTCTTGGTTTTGTACCTGGGGCCAAACTATTGACATTTACTTGTGTTAATTCAGAATAAGTCTATAAGATGTGACATTCAAGTAATTGTATTAATTAGCTTTCATAAGCAACTGCAAAGTCAGTATACCATGACATATATTGTTTAACCACAATGACTTCATTTCTTAAACTAAAAAACAACAGAAGATTTTGGGGAAACGCAGTAGTAGAAAAAACTTTGACTTTGAACCCTCAATTTTTTTCTCCTGTCCTGCTGAAGGGTCTTGGCCCGAAATGTTGACTGTTTTACTCTTTTTCATAGATGGTGCATGACCTGCTGAGTTCCTCCAGCATTTGATGTGTGTTGCTTGGATTTCCAGCATCTGCAGATTTTCTCTTGTTTGTCTTTCGATCCTGGAATAATTTTCATGAACCTCCTTTGAACCCTCTCCACATCCTGGATGGGGAGGGACTTTAATGATGGATAAACATATAATATTCTTCAGAAGCTGCAAATCCAAAGTAATACACACAAAATGCTGGAGAAACTCAGCAGGTCAGGCAGCATCTACGGAAATGAACAGGGTCGGCTTTTTGGGCCAAGACCCTTTGACAGGACTGAAACAGAAGAAAACAATAAGACAGTGGGGGCAGGAGAAGGAGTACGAGCTAGAAGGCGATAGATGAAGCCAGGTAAGAGGGAAGGGAGGGGGATGAGGAGAGAATCAGGGAGGTGTTAGATGGAAAAGGTAAATGGCTGAAGAAGACGGAATTTGACAGGAGGGGAGAGTGGAGAAAGGGAGGGAGGAGGCGCAACAGAGGGTGGTGAAAGGCAGATGAGGAGAAGAGAAAAGTTAAGAGAGAAGCTAGGGTAGGGAATGAAAAATGAGGGAAGAGGGACAGGGATAACTACCAGAAGACAGAGAAATTGGAAATTCATGCCATCAGGTTGGAAGCTACCCAGACAGAATTTATGTTGTTCCTTCAACCTGAGAGAGGCCTCATCATGACAGAAGAGGAGGCCATGGACCAGCTGGGGTTTGGAAGTAAAATATTTGACCACTGGGAAGCACTGCTTGTTGCAAATGGAGAGTAGGTGCTTGACATAGTTAATCCCGTATCATGACCTCTGTGTTATTCTGGGAGGCTTTAAAATATTGCCTCTCGTTGTCTGTGTGCTAGGTCTCAAAGCAGTGGAGTGTAAGGTATACTAAGCTCTGATCTAAAAGCCACTGCTGATTTTGAAAAAAAAACATGTTACAAACCTAATCATTAAAATACAAACACAAATGATAATCTATGACAGAAACATTGGTGTACTTAACAACAGAAGCCATTTACACTGTTATAATAAAGTAATTATGTGGAGCAGCTTTGGACAACAAAATTGCATTTTTTAATTGAAACAAATATCAGCTGTTGAGAGGAAGTTGGTCTCCTATGTTAATGGAAACAAACCCTCATTCTCAGTGTGAAAACACTGCTCCTGCTAGCAAAGCAGTCATCATTCTCACCAGGAAATGGCTATGCATTCAACAAAAACGATCATTCTTGCTGTGAAACAGTTGCTCTACATTGTAAAGTAGTCCGATTCAATGAACAAAAAGACAAGAAGCCACAGCCAATAAGCCAGTGTCACTCCTCAGCTCACTCCAGATTCAGATTTGATTAATTGGCAGATGGCATGATTATGCATGAACAGCTAATTGAATAGGTAAACTGTTGACCGTCTATGTCTAACGATGTTAGGCGCAGATCAGAATTGTTATGGGAGCAGAAATTAATCACAAGGTTGCTTGGTTTATACACTCAGTGTTGACTTTATTAGATACCTCCTTTAACTAATAAAGAGGCCGCTGAGCATATGTTGATGGTCTTCTGCTGCTGACGCTCATCCACGTCACTGTTTGATGTGAAGTGTGCTCAGAGATGTTCCTCTGCGCACCACTGTTATTATTGGAGTTACTGTCGCCTTCTTGTCAGCTTGAACCACTCTGGCTACTCTTTTCTGACCACTCTCATTAACAAGCTGCTCTTGCCCACAGGACTGCCATTTGCTGGTTTTTTACACTATTCTCTGTGAACTGTAGAGACGGCTGTGCATGAAAACACCAGGAGATTAGCAGATTTTGAAATACTCAACCCACTCCTTCTGGCACTAGCATTCAAAGTTCAAAGTAAATTTATTATCAAAGTACATATATGTCTCTATTTATAACCCTGATTCATTTTCTTGTGGGCATACTCAATAAATCCATAATAGAACAATAAGCATTAGCATAATGGAGTCAATGAAAGACTGCACCAACTCAGCATTCAACCAGTGTGCAAAAGACAACAAACTGTGCAAATGCAAAAAGAAAGAAATAATACTAAGAAATAAATAAGCAATAAATATTGAGAACATGAGATGAAGAGTTCTTGAAAATGAGTCTGCATGCTGTGGACAGTGATTTCAATGATAGTGTAAGTGAAGTTGAGTGAAGTTATCCTCTCTGGTTCAAGAGCCTGATGGCTGAGGGGTAATAATTGTTCCTGACCCTTATGGCATGACCCTTAGGCTTCTGTACCTTCTGCCTGATGGCAGCAGCAAGAAGTAAGCATGATCTGGGTGTTTCGGATCTCTGGTGATGGATGTTGCTTCCCTGTATCAACATTCCATGTAGATGTGCTCAATGATGGGAAGGGATTTACCCGTGATGAACTGGGCTATATGTACTACTTTTTGTAGGGTTTTCCATTCAAGGGCATTCCATCCAATATACTCTCCACTTGTCAAAGTTTCAGGTGTTATGCCAAACTTTTACAAGCTCCTAAGGAAGTAGAGGCACTGTTGTGCTTTCTTTGTAATTGTACTTACATGCTGGGCGCAGAACAAATCATCTAAAATGATGACACCGAGGAATTTAAAGTTGCTGACCTTCTCCATTCTGATCCCCCGATGGAGACTGGCTCATATACCTCTGGTTTCCTCATCCTCGTCATTCCACGGTCAAAGTCATTTAGATCACATTTCTTCCCCATTCTAAATATTTGGTCTTAATAACAAACTATTGAAGCTCTTGACCAGGTCAACGTGCTTTTATGCTATGAGTTTCTGCCACATGATTGACCGACTAGATAATTGCATCAACAAGCTGGAATATCTAATAAAGTGGTCACCGAGAGCATTTAATATCTGATTCATAGTGCAGTAAGCCCTGTTTGTGTGTGAGGGGGTAGGCGGGAGGCTTGGAAAAGGCCTTGCTTTGCTCGTTACTGCTTTTGTTGTTCCGTCAGGCATATTGTGCATGCTATACTGGTGCCAGAACTTGTTGCGACACTTGCAGGCTGCCCCAGCACACTCTTAATTGTGTGGTTGTTCATGCAAATGACGTATTTCACTGTATGTTTCGATGAATAAATCTGAACATGAACTGTTTACTTGCAACGCCTTGCCTCTTTACGTTTGAAGCCTTACGGTATCTGTAAACTTCATTTCAACACAGTCAACTCTTGTGGCTTTCTCTCCTCCCAGAGAGGTAATACATTTGCATTAAGTGAACGTGTTCCATTCATTTCTATAAAAGGATGGATGAATTGTATTATTCCTACAATATTTCTATTCATGATCATTGTGGCTATCCCTCGAGGTCGAGGATGATGGTCTTCATTCCGTTGATCACAGAGCAAAGACGCCTGTGCATGTATTTGTTTAACGTGTACTTGATATTGCACTCCAAGAAGCACACGATACTTCACAAATCAACAAACTGATCCCAAAGTCACGGAAACCACGACGATTGGAACTGATGGATTTGTTGTAGCCTTCATCCACCTTCACAGCCATTGAGTTCAAAGTAACTTTGGTCACCTGTTCCACCGTTGAGGTCTTAGTTGGATTGTTCTTTGTCAGGGACCTCACCCTCGACCTTACCACCTTGGGTGACCCTACCAGGAGCATAGCTCCAGACGGCATTGCTCTCAGGACCTCAGGACCACACAAGCTTCTCCACCACGACAAGGTGACAATCCACAGAGAAGAATATTTCTTTTGTCTGCACTAATCAGAAGGAATCTTACACTGTACATTTGACACTGTTTCCTGATCCATGGTCATAAATCTGTTAAATTGAAAGACTATCTCCAGGGTTGCATGGAGTGGAAGCCAAAAAAGGGAAGAAAAAGGAAGTTTGCAGCAAACATTGATTCTCTCAGCATTCCAGCATACCATGTTATACATCTTCTCTCTTTTTCAAAGACACCGTCAAAGGGCTTTCTGCATTTTGGAGAAAACAGGATCTCCCTCCTCTTGTTTACCTCTTACACAAGACTAAGGCTGCATCAGGATGTTCCATCTGTGGTTCCTATAGCAATTTTTATCTTTGGAAAACATTGTCTTGTATACTCAGTGGCCACTTTATTAGGTACCTCCTGTACATCAAACATGTATGCTTGTGGTCTGCTGCTGCTGTAGTCTATCCACTTCAAGATTCAGTGTGCTGTGCATTCAGAGAAGCTCCTCCGCACACCACTGCAGTAACGTGTGGTTATTTATGTTATTGGTACCTCCCTGTCAGATTGAAACAGTCTGACCATTCTCCTTTGACCTTTCACATTAACAAGGTATTTTTGCCCGCAGAACTGCCATTCGCGGATGCTTTTTGCACCATTCTCTGACAACTCTTGAGACTGGCATGCATGAAAATCCCATCCAATCTCTGTAGATCCACTCTCTTTTTCCAAGGCACCATTCAAAGGGAGAAATCTGCACTGTGGAGAAAACAGAATCTCTCTCCTCCTGTTCACTGCTTACATAAGACTAACGCTGTGTCAGGATGCTCAATCTGTAGTTCCTACAGCAATTGTTATCTTTGAAAAACACTTGTTTTCTCTCTGAAGAGCAATTCATATCTCTACAAGGTATGGAGACTGATTTTAAGTGATGTCTGTTTTGCATACTTCCTGCAAGCCCAAAGAAATATGCAACTAATAAACAATAATGGCACTGTTGGCTGCAAGTCTGACTAATGATTTTTACTTTCCAGTATCATACGTACTTACATCTTACTAACATGGAAAATACCTTTTCCTCTGTCCCTTGCACCGTCACAGTCTGAGGCCTGAGTAGGTGGAATCGTTTTGCATTAACAATTCAGAAACTTCTACAGATGTACCGTGGAGAGCATTCTGACAGGCTGCATCACTCTCTCATATTGGGCGTGCAGGGTGCTACTGCACAGGATGAAAAGAAGCTACTGAGAGTTGAAAATTACTCAGCTCCATCTTGGGTACAAGCCTCCATAGTATCTATGACATCTTCAAAGAGTGGTGCCTCAAAAAGGCGGTGCATTATTAAGAAGCCCCATCGACCAGGTCATACCCTCTTCTCATTGTCACCGTCAGGAAGGAAGCGCAGAAGCTTAAAGGTACACACTCAGTGATTCAGGAACAGCTTATTCTCTGAAATCTGATTTCTAAATGGACATTGAACCCATGAATACTACCTCACTTTTTTCTATTGCTTCTATTTTGCATTACTAATTTTAATTTAGTTACTATATATTTATATACTTACTCTAATTCATTTGTTTATTTTTTGTATATTTTTCATGTATTGCATTATACTGAGTCCCGTTTGGTGACACAATAATATCAGCACCGGACTCCGGAGCGGAGGTTCCCGAGTTCAAATCCAAGTCAGGTTGAGCGTCGAGCTAACAACTCGGCCTCGTAAAGACAAGAATAGCTCGCTACGGAAACACCGTCATGATGGTGCCCCGATATCTCCACTGCTGAGTTAGGGGCCATTCTTCTTCTTCTTCTTCATTATACTGTGCCACTAATTTAACAAATTTCATGACATATGCCAGCGATACTAAACCTGATTCTAATTCCGTCATTCTCTTTTCTTTGTTCTCTTGTCTTGCGTGCTTTGTGATATAACAGTAATCCCATCTGTGCACCCTTTGAACTTCTATAAACAGAAGCTGTTTGAGTTCATTCTTTTTTTTGGGAGTATGTTCAAGATGGAAATGATTTCCTTACCTGCTGTTGCTGTGTTCCTGAGCACTTCCACTATGTTTTATTAGCTTTCGACACACAGTGCTGCACCATCTGGTGCACAGGCAGGAGAAGAAGATTAGAGGTTAAGAAGCTATCGAATATTTTAGGATGAATTTTCAGGTTGAAAGGGCCTATCTCAGAGTAAAGAAATGCCATAGACTGACTCATTACTTATCCAATAACCCCAATAAATCATCGGTGCCTTTGTAAAATATATTGATTTCTTAAAAGTATGCGGTTGCTCTGACCTCCCATTTTTAACATGTATATTCCACACTCCTCATATTGATGATATTCCACACTGCATTTTATGAATAACAAGGCACGTGAATAGCTTGATGCCAGGTTTTGTGATTGACAGTCCCTACCTGGTTGCTCAGTGTAATAGATCTGTTCCTTAACATTTCCTTCTCTTCAGGGAGTTCCCAGACATCCTGAGGTTAGGAGCTTGTACTGCAGGAGATCACAGATATAAATCTATATTGTGCATTATAGTTTTCTTTGGAGATTATTCTCACAGCTAAATCCAATATTGCCCTAAAAGCAGGTATATAAATTGCAATTGACACATTCAGGCCGAGACCCTTCGTCACGACTGGAAAAAAAAGATGAGCAGTCAGATTAAGAAGGTGGAAGGAGGGGAGGAAGAAGTACAAGGTGGTAGGTGATAGGTGAAACCGGGAGAGAGGGAAGGTGAAGTGAAGAGCTGGGAAGTTGAATGGTGAAAGAGATAAAGGGCTAGAGAAAGGGGAATCTGATGGGAGAGGACAGAAGGAAGGTGAGGAGCATTGGGGGGGGTGGTGATAAGCAGGTAAGAAGATAAGGTGAGAGAGGGAAATGTTAGAGGGGGTGCAATTACCAGAAGTTCAAGAAATCAATGTTCATACCATCAGGTTGGAGGCTACCAATATGGAATATAAGATGTTGCTCCTCCAACCTGAGTGTGGCCTCATCGTAACAGTAGAGGAGACCATGGACTGACATGTTGGAATGGGAATGGAAAGTGGAAATAAAATAGGTGGCCACTGGGAGATCCCACTTTTTCTGGTGATGGAGTGTAGGCACTCAGCAAAGCAGTCTCCCAATCTACATCAAGTCTCGTTCATATACAGGAGGCACGAGCACTGGACTCCAGTATATGACCCCAACAGGCTCGCAGATGAAGTGTCGCCTCACCTGGAAGGACTGTTTGGGGCCCTGAGTGGTAGTGAGGGAAGTGGCGTAGGGGAGGTGTAGCACCTGTTCCACTTTCAAGGTTAAGTACCAGGAGGGAGATCATTGGGGAGGAGTGAATGGAGAGCAGTCCATGCAGAAAGTGAGAAGTGGGGCGGGGAAGGAACGATCTGTTCGGTAGTGGGATCCTGTTGGAGTTTCTACCTGGCTTTCTTCCTAATCTTCTCCATCCTTAGGATCATATTCCTATTCCTTGTTGGGATACACAGGATTTCTGGTAAATTCATGTGATAAGGTCACCGTATAGTTAGCAAAGGCTTCAGCATATGTCACACTGTTCCCAGTAAAATTCCTACAATTTGAATTAGCTATAGAAACTACCCAGCAACTATATAACTTTACACAAATCCACAACTAACTTATTCCTGAAAATAGCATTAATAGAACTAACTAATGTGTGTTTTATTGTGTGTAGTTGTGAGAAAGTTTAGGCTAGAAAATGGCAAATGCAGCTCCATGGGGTGGCATGATGGTGTAGTGGTTAGCACAGTGCTTTACAGTACAAGTAACATGGGTTCAATTCCTGCTGCTGCCTGTAAGGAGTTTGAATGTTTTCCCCATGACTTCGTGGGTTTCCTCCATGTGTGCTAGTTACCTCCCACAGTCCAATGACGGACTGGTTGGCAGGTTAACTGGTCATTGCAGATTGTCCTGTGATTAAATCGGGAGAATGTTCAGTGGCGTGTCTCAATTGTCTGGAAGGCTCAATAAAATTAAAATTTAAAATACATGCTTTTATGTGAAGGAAGCTTCACGCATTATCAGTCAAAACTGTATTTGTGTTTACAAATTCGTACAATAGCAATAACATCAAACACAATTCATAGCCTATGTGTTTGTTACGAGAAAGCAGACTCATGGGTTTAAAAAACACAAAATGCTGGCAGAACTCAGCAGGCCAGACAGCATCTATGGGAGGAGGTAGTGACGACGTTTCAGGCCGAAACCCTTCATCAGGAGGGAAGTAACATGGGATGGTGGAGAGGGGATAAGAAGTGGGGGGAGGGATAACGTAGAGAGCTGGGAAGTGATAGGCTGAAGGGAAATGGGCTGGGGGAAGGTGGAGAATTATGAGAAATAAAAGAGAAATAAAAGAGAAAGAAAGGTAGGGCTGGGGGGAGAGATTATAGTGAGGGAGTAAAAGAGATAGAAAGAGAACCAGACTAAAATAATAGATAGGAATGGGGGTAAGAGTGGGGGGCAGGGGTATCAACGGAGGTCAGTGAGTTGGATGTTCATGCCGGCAGGAAGGAGGCTACCTAGGTGGGAGATAAGGTATTGCTCCATCGACCTGCGTGTGGCCTCATCTTGACGGTAGAGGAGGCCATGGACAGACATGTCGGAGTGGGAGTGGTCTGTGGAATTGAAGTGTGTGGTCACAGGGAGATCCCGCCACTGCTGGAGGACCGAGTGCCGGTGTTCGGCGAAACGGTGGGTTTGGTGTGTGAGACAGAAGATGCTAATTATGAATAGGTACAATAATAATTAATTTCTGAATGGTAAAATATTTCCCCCAAGTTACACAAACTACAAAACTAAATATTCAATGCTTAGCTAAGAGTGCCCGTGTTTCTGTGCTACCCTTCTCTATGACTCAAACTGGTATTATAGACAGAGAATAACGTTGTGGCATCTCAGGATAAGAGGACCACAACATTGTCGTGGTTTCGAAGCTTGCAAGAGCTAATGACTCAGAGAGCTATTTTGACCGGAGTCAGGACTTTATGCTTTGGCTCAAGGTCAAAGGGTAGACGTCAAACTACCAGTGATCCACTGGTCCTCCAGGTTCAGGGCTAACAACACTGACTGGTAAAACTAAATTGTTACATAATGAAACAACAGTGAAGAATCCTTCTACATCTGAGTGGCCAGGGCCAGACAGAGATGGAGAACCTTCATTACTGCCCTAAATGCCAGTGGCGTAATGGGCAGTAGGTAAGTGAATAATCTCAGCATAATTAGCATTCCCAGGCGAGTGGACAGCAGAAGAGAAATTGCTAGTCCAAGCTGGAAAACATTTGCAGATTCATCCAACTGAGAAAGTGGAAAGGAATGAATGAAGTAAAAGGCTTTTACATCTTTCAGGCACGATCATTCTGAAGTACTCAGTTAAAAAGGAGGAAATTAAATTTATCATTGGTAGTTGTCTAATGGCTGCTTATTTTAAATCCTGCCTCATTCTTCTTTACATAAAATGATTCTTTGAAAATTTAATTTCATTTCTCATATATTTACTCTAATGCAGATCATTTGGGAAAAACTATCGGAAAATGTTTTCTGTTTCCCAGATACATGTCAAGTGGATACCAAATTACTCTTTAAACTCACACACTATCTCATTTGCTCTTGAACAGTGGATTTCCTTGTAAAGCATACAAATGGTATGTGTTCTCAGTAAGCACGGTGTTCCACACAACATTCATTTCAGTCCATAGAAATGCATACATTCTTGTTCTCTGATCAAATTCAAGTTCAAGTTTATTGTCATTCAACCATACACGTGTATACAGCTAAACGAAACATCTTTCCTCTGGGGCCAAGATGCAAAACACAGTACACTTAGTCATACTCAGCAGATATAGCTACAATCCAGCACGTACAGTCTCAAAATAATATTAGCGTGGTCCCTGACTGGCATGGCCTGAAGGCTGACAGATAATTAATCCATCTTTATATGTATATGCAGTTGATCAGCACAGTTTTAATTGCTCTTCCTTGGAGTCTAATCCACATATCCACCACCTGTGGACAAAATATATTTTTTAATCAACACTCACTAATATTAGGTATCTGTGCATTCAGAACAATGTTTGCAGGCTGTCCCATCCCCTGTTCTTCTCTAATTAAAGTGGAGATTTTGCTTAGATTAAAAATGTCGCATGCAGAAACTTCACAAACTGTAATGAAAGTTACGTGTGTCATGGGGCATATCATCTTCTTGAGCAGATCTGACTATATCAGCATTAAAAGCATGAATGAGTTATAGGTGATTGTTCAAGTTAGATATGAATGAGTTGTAGATAGTCGATCACCCAGAACATGCCCTCTTCTCATTGTTACAATCAGGGAGGAAGTAAACACTCAGCTCAATGATTCAGGAACAGCTTCTTCCCCTCTGCCATCGGATTTCTGAATGGACATTGAACCCATGAATACTACCTCAGTACTTTTTTTTGCACTGCTTATTTAGTTTAAGTTACACACACACACAAAATTCTAGAATCGTAGAGTGTGTGCCTTCAGGCTTCTGTACCTCCTCCTGATGGAAGGGAAGTACAGAAGTATATATATATAACTATATATACTTCTTACTGACTTTTTACTGTAATTCACAGTTATTATATACTTCGATTGCAATGTACTGCTGCTGCATATCAGCAGATTTCATGAATATATGTTGGTGATATTAAATCTGATCCTGGTTCGAGTTAGAGCATAAAAGACTTGTAGGTGATTGCTTGAGTTAGACTAGGAATGATACTATCCAATATGGATTCTGCTTCTATCATATATTTATTTTAAATAGATAAAAGTAAAATTAAATGGAAATGTCAAATAAAGCTTTATCAATTTGAAGAGCACCTCTGGCAAAAGCAACAATCTTTCTGAGAAAGAGCAACATCCAAAACATTAAGCACTTCATGCTGTTGACGTTCTGGCCAAAGTGAGCTTCCTTTGGGTGTCTCTGTTTCTTTTAAGAGTTGGTAAAAGTAATAATACTGCGAGAACAGACATTCAATTCTACTAAGGAATGTTAGTAAAGGAAAAAAAAGCTATCGTAAGTAATATGAATAACTTGTTAGGGCAGCATGGTAATGTAGTGGTTAGCATTACGGTATTACAGTACCTGCAACCCATGTGCAATCCTCACCACTGTCTCTAAGGAGTTTGCACATTCTCTCCATGACCACATGGGTTTCATTCGGGGGCTCCTGCTTCCACCCACATTCCAACAACTTATGGGTTATTCGGTTAATTGGTCACTTGTGTCACATCAGAAAATGCTGAAAATATTCAGTCATTAGGCAGGCAGAGGAATAAAGAAATCTAACATTCTTCCTCTCATTAGAACAGAGGGATAGCTGAAATGTCAGAAGTTGGTATTTTCATTTTATATGAAGCAGCAAATCAATTCTGTCTGGATATGCAGATGTGTTCATTTCTTGAATTACTGTATAACTTTAGCCTTAATATTTTTAAATACAGAGATTTTGAAATCACATAATTCTGCAGTCATTAGTGAGTTCTTAAATTCTTTCTATCAATCCCCTTGTTTATAACTTTAACAAAAGCCTTAATAACTTTGTTTTAAAATGTTATGGGATGATTACACATTTTAGTTTTCATCGAGACATGAGATGAAAGGTCCTTGAAAGTGAGTCCATTGGTTGTGGGAACCAATGATGGGGCAAGTGAAGTTGCCAGATGGTTGAGGGGTAATAACAGTTCCTGAACCTAGTGGTGTGAGTTTTGAGGCTCCTGTACTTTCTTCCTGATGGCAGCAGTGAGAAGAGAGGGTGGTGCATATGTAATTACATATGTAATGATAACAACACTTTTGACAGACAGGAATGAACAAAATAAAATGAGAAGAATTTGTATAAATAAATTGAAGTTTGGTGTTTTCAAAGTGCATCTATGTGTGCATAAATTTAGAAGCAAAAAAAAAGACCAGTATAGCAGTATATCACTGTAACAAAAGCAGATAATTGCTCTTTTTGAAATTACCATGCTCCAACTCATTGAACTCAATGAACAACTAATGAATTCGTTAACGATCCAGTAAAGCAAGTAGAAATGGGTTTGCTGACTCACTTCAAATATTTTGGAGCTGATGATGTCTATGGCTCTAACTCAAAATCAGAATCAGGCTTAATATCACATACGCTGTGAAAATTGTTGTTGTGTGTGAGCAGGACATTGCAATACCTAATAATAAACACTGTAAAATACAATATATATTCATATTTTTAAAGCGTAAAGGTTTAATTAAATAAGTAGTGCAAAAAGAGAAAAAAAGTAGTGAGGTAGTTTCATGCGTTCAATGTCCATTCAGAAATCCAATAGTAGACAGGAAAAAGCTATTTCAATTGTTGAGTATGTGTCTTCAGGCTCCTGTACCTCTCCCTTGATGGTAGCAATGGGAAGAAGGGATGTCCTTGGCCATTAATGACGGATGAAGCCTCTCTGAGGCATTGCTCCTTGAAAATGCCCTGGATGATGGGGAGGCTACTGCCCATGATGGAGCTAACAGAGTTCATAACTCAGTTGCTAATAGAAGTATTACCCTTGTGCAAAATATGCAAAATATTTTCTCCCATTAAGAGCTGGAATGGAAAGAGAGGAGGAGCTCAGGCTTCCTGCTGAAGAGTCTCCGCCCGAAACCTCAGCTGTACATTTTTTCATAGATGCTGCCAGGCCTGATAAGTTCCTCCAGCATTTTATGTGTTGCTGGGATTTTCAGTACCTGCAGATTTTCTCTTGTTTGTGAAAGGAGAGGAAGGAGTTTGTTTCTGAGAACATCATCAATACTCTAACCTGGCCCAACCACTTAGATGCCAAGTGACTCTACTTGTTCAGGAGTCTAAAGAAATTTGGCATGTCCCCTTTGTCCTTCATCAATTTTTATAGAGAAATGATGGAATTCACTTTGTTCAGATGAATCATAGCTTGGTGTAACAACTGTTCTGGCTGAAGTCGCAAGAAACTTTAGGGAGTTGTGGACATAGCTCAGAACATAAGAAAAACTAACGTGATCTCCCTGTCTATATTTTCAGCCTCCATAAAGCAGCTAACATAATCAAATACCCCTTCCTCTGCAGAGGTCCCCTCTTCAGCCCTTTCTCCCGCAGAAGTAGAGATATTGGTGAGTTTTTTGGCAGTGGTATTATATATGGTTGGACCAGGACAGATATTTGATGATGATCACATCTAGGAACTTGTAGCTCTCAGCACTCTGAACCCTCTGAATATTGAAGTAAGACATGAGCATGTGCACTTTGCCCCTTTCTAAGGTCAATGACCAGCTCTTTTGTTTTGTTAAATTGAGAGAAAGGTTTGTCTCATGACACCATGTCACTAAGCTGTCTGTCTCCTTTATCTACTTTGTCTCTGGCACCTCACCTGTGACTAATGTAAGTGCAAAAATCTCCATCAGAGCCCCAGCGACCTCCTCACTTGCTTTCCAAGGATACCTGAGACAGATTTTTGCCAGGCCTGAGCACTTATCAACCTTAATGCATCCTTTGACAACTATTACCTTCTTCCTGTTAATATTGACTTTCATGAAATTATCTACTTATCCCTTCCTGCTTGGAGAATACAGATGAGAAGTATTCACATAGGAGCTTGGTCATTACACCTGTCTCCACACATCTATGATGCCTACCGTGATTTATCCCTTCCCTGAATATCCCCTTCCTCCTAATAGACACTCAGTGACCACTTTATTAGGTACACCTGCTCCTTATTGCAAATATCTAATCAGCCAATCATATGGCAGCAACATGCATAAAAACATGCAGAGATGTTGAAGTTGTTTCGTTGTTGTTCAGACCAAACATCAGAATATGGAAGAAATGTGATCTAATTTATTTTATTGTGGAATGATGATTGGTGAGTATCACAGAAACTGCTGATCTCCTGGGATTTTCGTGCATAGTAGTCTCTGGTCTTTACAGAGAATGGTGCAAAAACAGAAAATGAGCGGCTGTTCTGTGGGTGAATGTCTTGTTCATGAGGGAGGTCGGAGGAGAAAGACTAGACTGGAAGGTGGCAGAAACTTAAATAACTACATGTTATGACAGTGCTGAGCGAAAGAGCATCTCTGAGCACAACATGTTGAATCCTCAAGTGGATGGGCTACAGCAGCAGAAGACCATGAATATATACTTAGTGGTTACATTAGGAGGAACCTAACAGAGGGACTGCTGAGTGTACTTGGGAATCTTCATCTTCTCATTTGCTAAGGATTTCTCATGACTTATTTTTTTTCCTCCAGATTTCTTTCTCAAGTTCTCTACATTTCAGCCACTCTTAAAGGAAAGGCAATAAGAAAATGTTGTCTTATCTGTCGAAACAATCGAATAACATCTCGTAATTTACTGAGGAAAATAAAGGAAAAATCAAGACATAAAATCAGATACCCAAAGGAACACCGATAATTTAAAAAGCTTCTCTAATATTAAAGAGATATCAATGCCAATGAAAAATAGTTATATGAAACATTATGCTTCAATGCAGAATATATTGGCATCATGTACTGTAAAATTCTTAGGCACCCTAGCTACATGTAAATAAGACTTTTGTGCAGTACTGTAGTAATTTTATGTATTGTGTACTGCCACATCAAAAAAAATCATGACATGTGAGCGATGATCAACCTGATTTTGATAGGAATCTCTATTGTGGGCTGAAAGTGGGAGAATGGGAAGGAGGCAGGGAGAGCGGAACTATGGTTGGGAAAAGAGGAAGGGAAAGGAGAGGGTGCAGAAAGTACATGAGGGACATTCCGTTATGATCAACAAACCAATTGTTTGGTATCAAATTACCTTGTCTGGTGTCTCAAGGCTGGGTGTGTCTACGCCTGCATCACTCCTCTCTCCTGGCACTCCTTCTCTGCCACCTGTCCCATATCCCTCCCACAATGTTCCACCCTCGCCATTCCCAATACCCTTTGTTCCCATCAGATCTACAAACTAGCTCTCAGCTGCATGTTGACAAATACAGCACAATGCAAAAGTCTTAGGAACCCTAGATAGATATATATATACTGTTATGAGCGCTGAACAGACCTGATGGAAATGGGGTGCGGAGTTAACCATTTCATCTCCCCCATGAACTATGAACTACAGCTATGCTACTACTGAGAGAGAGAGATGAAGCACAGAGGCAGGAACACATTTTATGTATTATGGCTTCTTCCTGGATTGTTTACCTTTTGCTGCAAGGATGTTACTTTGCTCGTTAACATTCCTAAGGAGACAGTAGGAGTGGCCTGATTTGATGGACATGGTCAGTTTGTTGATGGATGGCTTATACCCCGTCAGTGGGGATAAAAGACAGGTCTGAGGAGACACCCCTCAGACACACCAGTGGACACTGACTGAGTGCTGTGCATCCACAGGAAGGTGGGGGTTTCGAGGACCGAATCAGGAGATCGGTCACAAAGCTCACAGTGTGATGGCAGGGCCGGTGGGGACTTGTGTGTGTGTCCACTCATGCCAGAGTGACGAGTCCACCACAGAAGAACAGTCTAGCCAAGAACGGAGGGGTCATAACTGAATGACCACAATGGTATGACGGAATCAGAATACAACAGAAGGTCTGCTGGCTGCAGCTGCTCAATCTCTTGCTTGCCCTCTCTCTCTCTCTCCAACAAATTACAATACAACAACCACAACTACCTCAGCACACATGAACTGAACTGAACTCTATATTCTCTTATGACAATTCATTTACCCCCAGACATTGATAGAGCTTGTTTATAATTGATGATTATTATTCCTACACTTCTATGTTTATTATTGCTAACCTGTTTTATATGTATATTTGCATTTTTGATATTGTATTGCTTAGTTTACTAATAAACACCTTTAGTTTTCGGTACCACCAGACTCCAATGGATTCTTCTATTTCTGCTGGTCTATAAACCCAGTTACGGGGTACGTAACAATACATACATACATACACACACCCCTAGTACTTTCGCACTCTGATATAAAGGTACCAACTGATATAGAAACCTCACTGATAGTCAACACTGGCACACCTCAAGGATGTGCTCTACTGCTCTACTCTCTCCACACGTATAACTGTGTGGCTAGGCACAGCTTAAATGACATCTATAAACACAACTATTGTTGTCAGAGTTTCAGATAGTGATGAGAAGGCATACAGGAGCAGGATATATCAGCTAGTTGAGTGGTGTCATAACAACAATTGTGCACACAGCATCATTCAGGTCAAAGAAATGATTGTCGACCTCAGCAAGGGTAAGACAAAGGAACATATACCAGTTCTCATAGAGGGATCAGAAGTGGAAAGTGGTGAGCAATTTCAAGTTTTTGGGTGTCAACATCTCTGAAGATGTACCCTGGACTGAAAATATCATTGCAGCTACAAAGAAGGCATGATAGTGACTATATCTCATTGTGAGGAGATTTGGTATGTCACCAAAGACACTCACAAATTTCTACAGATGTACCGTGGAGAGCATTCTGACAGGCTGCATCACTGTCTGGCATGGAGGAGGGCTCAGTTATCTCTATCATGGGCAGTAGTTTCCCCAGCATTCAGGACATCTTCAAGGAGCATTACCTCAAAATGGCGGCATCCACCATTAAGGACCCTCATCACCCAGGACATGCCCTTACAGTAATTCTTAACATAATTTGTTTTTTTATTATGAATTCCAATGTACTCCTGCTGCATAACAACAAATTTCATGACATGTGCCACTGATATTAAACCTGATTTTCATTATTGTACTACTTGTTTCAGATGATACAGTACTGTGCAAAAGTCTTAGGCACCCTAGATTATTCATATGGTTTCTGATTGCGTGACCTCTACAGAACCCTGATCTCAACATCATCGAGGCTGTCAGGGATTGCCTGAAGAGACAGAAACAAGCAAGATAGCCAAAGTCTGCAGAAGAACTGTGGCAAGTTCTGCAAGTTGCTTTGAACAAACTACCAGCTGATTTTCTTATAAAACTGCACGGCAGTGTATCTAAAAGAACTGATGTTGTTTTAAAGGCAAAGAGTGGACACACCAAATATTGATTTGAATTTTTTTTTTCCTTTTTGTGGTTTTTAGAGTATTTAGGAACGTCATTTCATTTTTTTCAAAGTATCATTTTACATGTACTTAAGTACTATATAAGTACTTATGCACAGTACTATATAATCAAAATATGACTTACATGCCATCCCAGAATCTCCTGATAGTCTTGGTAATTTTATTTCCCATACCCACTCCAACATATCTGTCTGTAGCATCCTCTACTGTCAGACTGAAGTTAGATGCAGATTAGAGGATTAGCGCTTCATATTCCATTTTGGGAATATCCAACCTGAAGGCAAGAACATTAACTTCTCGAAATTCTGTTAACTGTTCCTTTCCGTCCCATGTTTCTCCCTTATGCTGCTAGTGCTATTACTCTATCTCTTCCCCCTCCACCTCATTCACAATCTGCCATTGCCCACACATTCCTCCCTTCAGCTTCTCTTCTTACCTCCTTCCCTTTATTCCGTGGTTCGCAGTTCCGACCTATCAGATTCTATCTTCTTCAGTCCTTTTTTTTACTTCCGCCTATCATCTCCCAGCTTCTTACATCATTCCACTTTCCCCATCTTATCACTCCCCCCACCTGAGTCCATCAATCACCCACCAGCTCTTGTTCCATCCCGACCACTAAATTTTCCCATTGGCTATTTCCCCTCTGTTTTCCCAGTCCTGATGAAACATCTTGACTAACCATTTCCATTCATAAATGCTGCCTGACCCATTGAGATCCTCCCGAATTTTGTGTGTGTTCCAGATTTCCAGCATCTTTAATCTCCTTTGTACTTCCATATTATTATACTGATAGTCACTTTCTTCATTTTAACACAGCCAATTTTATTTATTCCTCCTCCTAGTCCTGTAGTTATGTGAGACTACATTACTTCAACAATGTTAAACGAATTGCTGCAAAAAAATGACTAAAATGTCTATCCCAGCATACCATGAGAAACTTTTAAGATGTTCTGATTTGAAAAACCTATGAATAAAATCATTTTACACAAACAAGACTAATCCAAGGATGCAATTTTCTTATGATCTTTCTCTGCCCAGCTTCTGAAGTTTTGGCTGACCACAGATATCCTTGAAATCCCAATAAGCAGGAGTTGATGAGGGTAACAACTTTTCAACATGTTAATAAGCTCAGCATTATTCTCTTCTAAAAATTGTCCATCGCGGAAAATAAAGTGTGAAGAATGGATTCTAGTTCACTCTGTCTTTCTTCCATGTTTCCCGATGTTCGTTTACCCCATCAGCCTGAACCGCTGTTTACATTTATACCCTATTTTACACTTGGTGACCTCACATAGAAAATGATACTTTCTCAGATACTATTTTTACACAAGTGGTCTGAAAGTATCTTGGAGGCAGAGATCTCAGCTAATGTTGTAAAGCTGGCTTCCTTGTAAATATAAAACTTCCAGCATTAACAGATCAGTTATTAATATGCTAAAATACTGTATGCTTTCTTGTAGGCATTTACAAGAAAATAAAGGAAGACAATCAATTAAATGAAAAACTATAAATCAATGAATCAGAAATCAATGATTGCAGTCTCTTAGGAATCATTCAGGAGGGTGAACCCAAGGAAAGCTTTGACCGACAAGTAACCAATATGCAAAAGAAGACATTGTGAAAACAATAATGGAAAAGGTTTTAATTAAGTAAATCACTAATACTGAGAACATAAGTTCTAGAGTCCTTGAAAATGAGTCTATAGGTTGTGGAATCAGTTCAGTGTTAAGGTGAGTGAAGTTATCCATTCTTATAGGGTCATAACTGTTTCTGAACTTGTTGGTGTGGGACCCAAGGCTGAGGATGGGTATTTGGTATACATGTTGATGCAGTGTGTGGTGAGACTGTGAGGATGGACAGGCAGATGATGGGGCAAAATTGCAGTCAGTGGGTGAGCTGAAGTGTAACATGGGGCAAAATTGAATAGGGGAATACAGGACTGAAGGTGTCATATTTGAATGCATGCAGTATATTTCACTCTATCTAAAAAAATTAGTGTCATCATTGATATTTTTGGCAAGCATACCTTCATATTACAGCTTTTATCTGCTTTTCGTCCCCTTCTGTAGGTTTTTAAAATTCTCCCAATCCCTCCAATTTCTCTTTTTCTTATGATATTATATGCCCTCTCTTCTGTTTTTATGCTCTCCTTGGCCTCCCTTTTTACCTTGGTTGCCTCATCCTCCCTTAAGAATACTTCTTCGTCTTTGGGGTGTATCTGTCCAACACCTTTCAAGTTGTTCCAACAAACTCCAGCCATTGCTGTCATGTCATCATCCCTGATGGTGTCTCCTTCCAATCATCTCTGGCCAGCACTTGTCTCGTTTCTCTATAATTCCCTTCACTCCACTGTAATATTGATGCATCTGACTTTATTTTCCTCCTCTCAAACTACAGGGTGAATATTATTATGCTCACTGTCTCCCAAGGATTCTTTTACCTTAAGCTCCCTAATCAAATCACACAACACCCATTCCAGAATTGCCTTTCTCCTCGAGGGCTGAACCAGAAGCTGCTCTAAAAGGCCATCTCATTACCATTCAACAAATTCCCTTACTTGGGATCCAGCACCAACCCGATTTTCCCAATCTACCTGCACATTAAAATCCCCCATGACTATTGTAATATTGCCCTTATTTCATGCCTTCTATCTATCCTATTGAAATTTATATCTCACATCCTGGCTATTGTTAGGAGGCCTGCATACAACTCGCATCAGGTTCCTTTTACTCTTGCAGTTTCTTAACTCTGACCACAAGGCTTCTACATCTTCCGATCCGATGTCACCTCTTTCTAAGGATTCTATTTCATTATTTTTAAACCAGTTGAGCCACCAACCCCCTCTGCCTACCTGGCTGTATTTTCAATACAATGTGTATCCTTGATGTTAAGTTCCCAACTATGATCTTATTTCAGCCATGACTCAGTGATACCCCACGGCGTCAATATCTAACTGCATTGCAAGATCATTCACATTATTCCATATACTGTGTGCATTGAAATATAACACCTTCAGACCTGTATTCATCACCCTTTTCAATTTTACCACTCATGTTACACTCCACCTCATGCCACTGACTGCAATTTTACCCTGTCCATCCTCATGTGTTGGCACGTGGCCTAGTGGGCAAGGCATCAGACCTGAAGGTCACTGGTTCGAGCCTCAGCTGAGGCAGCATGTTTGTGTCCTTGAGCAAGGCACTTAACAACACATTGCTCTGCAATATCACCAGTGCCAAGCTGCATGAGTCCTCGTGCCCTTCCCTTGGACAACATCAGTGCTGTGGAGAGGGGAAGGCCTGCAGCTTGGGCAACCGCCGGTCTCCCTGCCCAGGCCTGCGCCCTGGAAACTCCAGGCGCAGATCCATGGTCTCTCGAGACCGACGGATACCACCACCATCGTCATATTATCATTACACATTGCCTCATTCTCAGTCCTTTCACTATGTTTCCCATCCCATGTTTTTAAACCCTCCCCAACAGCTCGAGCAAAACTGCCTGCAAAGATATTGCTCCCTCTTGGGTCCAATACCTATACCTTTTTACGGGTCATATCTTCCTCAGAAGAGATCCCAATGATCCAGAAAACCTGTTCCCTGAACCACATCCTCAGCCACTCATTTGTCTGCACCATTATCATATCCCTAACCTTCCTCCTAATCTAGAGTTGCTTCAGGTAAAGTTTCTCAAGGTCATAAGCTAATGAACCAGTTGCCAGTGGAACTAGTGGATGCAAGTTCAGTTGCATAATTTAAGAGTATTTGTATAAGTACTTAGATGGGAGGGGTATGGAGGGCTATGGTCCGGGTGATGGACAATGGGACTAGACAGAATTATGGTTTGGCATGAACTAGATGGGCCAAAGAGCCTGTTTCTGTGCAGTAGCACTCTATGACTAATTGTTCTGAGTGTATCTCAGTCTGACTTTATCAATGACTCTGGTTTCTCATTTGTGACCCAAGGACCCACAGCAAACTTGCTGAGTAATATTTTATGCTTTTGCTTAGCACCGTGACTTCAGCATCACCTATCTGCCTTTTTGATGCTTCTCTTTGTTCTAGAATGAAGCAAGATGCAAATAATGCCGGCAAGTTTAAGTCAACTGTCTCAGTTCAATTTGACCTGGTAAATATATTCAGTGGCCACTTTATAAGGTACACCAGTAAACCTGTTCATTAATGCAAGTATCTAATCAGCTAATCATGTGGCAGTAACTCAATGTATAAAAGCATGCAGACATGGTCAAGAAGTTCAGTTGTTGATTAAACCGAACTTCAGAATGTGGAAGAAATGAGACCTAAGTGACTTTGACCATGCAGTGATTGTTGGCGCCAGATGGGGTGGTTTGAGTATCTCAGAAACTGCTGATCTTCTGGAATTTTCTTGCACAAGTCTCTAAAGTTTACAGAGAATGGCGCTAAAAACAAAAAAAAAAGTCCAGTGAGTGGCAGTTTTGAGGGCAAAAGCATCTTGTTAACAAGATAAGTTAGAGGAGAATGGCCAGACTGGTTCAAGCCGACAGGGTGACAGTAACCCAGACCGATAATCATGCATTATAACTGAAACCCCTTTTTGTTGGGCGTCTCTGGAAATGCAACATATTAACCCCTTGCTAACAGCCTCTGGGTTCTGTGGTGAGAAACTCACGTTTCACAGGCTCTGGATGTCTAAGGTTGATATGACTTTGGTCCCCCAAACCTGTGAGGATGGGGCATCTTGCCCACCCAAATCCCAGTTTGTGTGAACACCTTGTGATATACTGCCCCCTGCAAGAAATAATAGATAGTATACTGCATAAAATTATGACATAAGTATATTTATGAATGTTAAATTAACCAAAAAGTTATTCAAGAAAAGAAAGCAGGAGATTACACATTACAGCAGGAGATTAAAAAAAAGGCATGTCAAAAGGATAATGTCATGATAAATGTTGAAGATTTTAACATGAAAGTGATTTGGGAAAACCAGTTCAGTACTGTACCTCAAAAAAAGAGAATTTGTAGAATGTCTAAAGGATGGCTTTATAGAACAGCTTATTGTTGAATCCAGTAGGGGATTGGGTGTTGTGCAATGATCCAGAGGTGCTAAGTGAGCTGAAGGTTAAGGAACTCTTAGGGGTAAGTGATCACAATATCACTGAGTTCACTTTCAAATTTGAGAAAGAGAAACTAAAATCCAGTGTGTTGGTACTTCAGTGGAATAAAGGAAATTACAATGGCACGAGAGGGGAAACTGGCCAATGAAGACTGGAACGGGGCACTAGCAGGAAGGGCGGCAGAGCAGAAATGGCTGGAGTTTCTGTGAAAAAAATGAGGGAAGTGCAAGACAAATATATTCCAAATAAGAAGTTTTCAAATGGAAGAAGGACACTACTGTGGCTGGCAAGTGAAATTAGAGCTAAAGTAAAAGAGGGCACATAAGGAAGCTAAATCTTGTGGGAAGATAGAGGATTGGGAAACTTTGTTTAAAACTTGCAAAAGGAAAGTGAGAAGGTCATTAGGAAGGAAAAGATGAATCATGACAGGAAGCTGGCAATCAATATCAAAGAAGATACTAAAAGCTTTTTTAAGCATATAAAGGCTAAAAGAGGGTAGATCTAGGACCAATAGAAAATGACACTGGAGATATTGTAATGAGAGATGCAGAGATGGCAGAGGAACTGAATATATATTTTGCATCAGTCTTTACAGTGGAAGACAACTGCAGTATACTGGACCTTCAGGAGTGTCAGGGAAGTGAAGTATGTGCAGTGAAAGTTACGACTGAGAAGGTGCTCAGGAAGCTTAATGGTCTGAGGGTGGATAAATCTCCTGGACCTGATGGAATGCACCCTCGGGTTCTGAAGGAAGTAGCTGGAGAGATTGTGGAGGCATTAACAATGATCTTTCAAGAATCGATAGATTCTGGCACTGTACCAGATGACTGGAAAACTGCAAATGTTACTCCGTTATTTAAGAAGGGAGGGAGGCAGCAGAAAGGAAACTATAGACCAGTTAGCCTGATATCAGTGGTTGAGAAGTTGTTGGAATCAATTGTTAGGGATGAGATTATGGTGTACCTGGAGGCACATGACAAGATAGGCCAAAGCCAGCATGGATTTCTGAAACGAAAATCCTGCCTGACAAACCTACTGCAATTTTTTGAGGAAATTACAAACAGGGTAGACAAAGGAGATGTAGTAGATGTGGTGTATTTGGATTTTCAGAAGGCCTTTGACAAGGTGCCGCACATGAGGCTGCTAAGCAAGATAAGAGCCCAAGGAATTACTGGGAAGTTACTTGAATGGGTGGAGCATTGGCTGATCGGCAGAAAACAGAAAGTGGGAATAAAGAGATCCTATTCTGGCTGGCTGCTGGTTACCAGTGGAGTTCCGCAGGGTTTGGTGCTGGGACCGTTACCTTTTACAATGTATATCAATGATTTGGACTATGGTATCAATGGATTTGTGGCTAAATTTGCCAGCGATACAAAGATAGGTGGAGGAGCAGGTAGTGTTGAGGAAACAGGGAGCCTGCAGAGAGAGTAGATAGTTTAGGGGAATGGACAAAGAAGTGGCAAATGAAATACAATGTTGGAAAGTGTATGGCCATGCACTTTGCTGGAAGAAATGGGCAGACTATTATTTAGATGGGGGAAGAATTTAAAATGCAGAGATGCAAAGGGACTTGGGAGTCCTTGTGCAGGATACCCTAAAGGTTATCCTCCAGTTTGAGTTGGTGGTGAAGAAGGCGATTGCAATGATGGCATTCAGTTCTAGAGGTATAAAATATAAGAGCAGAGATGTAATGTTGAGGCTCTATAAGGCACTTGTGAGACCATACTTGGAGTATTGTGTGCAGTTTTGTGCTCTTTATTTTAGAAAGGATATACTGACATTGGAGAGGGCTCAGAGAAGATTCACGAGAATGATTCCAGGAATGAAAGGGTTACTGTATGAGGAACATCTGGAAGCTCTTGGGTTGTATTCCCTGGAGTTCAGGAGAATCTCATAGAAGCATTTCAAATATTAAAATGTCTGAACAGATTAGATATGGCAAAGTTATTTCCCATGGTAGGGTAGTCTAGGACAAGAGGGCATGACTTCAGGATTGAAGGACGTCCATTTAGAACAGAGTTGCAGAGAAATTACTTTACTCAAAGGGTGGTAAATCTGTGGAATTTGTTGCTATGAGCAACTGTGGAAGCCAAGTTATTGGGTGTATTTAAGGCAGAGATAGATAGGTTCTTGATTAACCAGGGCATCAAAGGGTATGGGGAGAGGGCAGGGGAGTGGGGATGACTGGAAGAATTGGATCTGCCCATGATTGAATGGCAGGCAAATTCGATGGGCTGAATGGCCTACTTCTCCTCCTATATCTTATGGTCTTAAGGACTTAAACAAAAAATGAAAAAGGGCCCATTATAATTAAGCAGTCAATTTTACACACAAGTTGGAGCTCATCTTGAAGTTGCCCGTAACTCATGCTCTGGACACTCTGTCTCTGTGAAAACACTCAGCACCTTCCGAATATCACTCGAAATCTATCTCAAACGAATGGGCTCTCCTATGGAAGTACTAGTCCTTCCTCCTTGAAGCTGTTCATCTGCACAAAGCACCGCATACTAAAGTGATGGCACCCTCAGGCATCTTTCATCCTGTCTTCTTGCAGCTCTCCCAAAAAAGATCTTGATCCACACCAGTGTCCCTCACAAAACCTCTCCGCCCAGCGTTCTCTGGAACCTTCTCCCAGTTCCACCTTCTTGATTGGCAGACACTACGCTCCTAAGTTGAACAACAAAGCCCCTTAACTCAGCTCAAACCCAAACAGGCTGAGAGCAGAATAGACTGCTCTTGCAGAATTGCACATCAAACCTTGAAGTATCTGGGCTAAAGTTGAAGAAGACCATGAACATGCACCCCTTGGCCACTTTATTAAGCACAGGGAGTAGAACTAATTACAAAGAACTGTGCTGGCAATTTAAATGCAGGAACCTGGTTGTAAATGAGGTAATTTATTTCTTTTGATATTTGGATTCAAGCTTTAATGTCAGACCTCGTAGTGAATTGTAAAGTCAGATGGCAGGATGGGAGTCTCAACATTACTGAAACCTACTAGAAGTAAAATATAATTTCTTTGTGGCAAAAACATCCTGTGTGTTTGTACGATCACACATATACTCAGCATCTTGTCTGCAAGTACCAGATAGAAGCCATAGTATTTTAAAAAAGTTTATATTTCAAAAGTTTCTAAGTACTGTTTTTGCTAAAACGGGCAAAGGCACAAAGGCAGTTGCCCTCATTATAGCATTTGAGGATTTTTTTTTGTTTGGATTTGACAAAGTGCATACAGTAGGACATAGAACACTACAGCACAGAACAGGCCCTTCAGCAAACACCAAATCTTCATCCATACTGTGAGACATTGTGGAGTATCATTCCTTGGGGATGCTTTGCTGCCTCAGGGCCTAGACAGCCGGCAATCGTTGAGGAACAATGAATTGTATTGTGACATTTTACAGGAGAACTTCAGGGTAACCTGAAGCTTAATAGAAGTTGGATAATACAACAAGACAATGATCTGAAAGGCAAGAGTAAATCTACAACAAAATGGTTTAAAAAGAAGAAAATTTGTGTTTTGGAATGGCCAAATTAAAGTCCTAACCTTAATTCAATAAAAACGGTTGTAGAAGTACCTGTAACAAACTGGTCATGCAAGGAAGCCCACTGACATCCCAAAGTAGAAGCAGTTTTGTAAGGAGGAATGGTCTAAAATTCCTCCAAGGCAATGTGTAGAACTGATCAACAGTTTGTGGAAATGTTTGGTTGAAGTTATTGCTGAATAGGGGATCACCCCAGTTACTGAAAGCAAAATTTCACATAATTTTTCCAACAAATAAATGAAATATTAGATAATTTTTCTCAATGAATAAATGAACAAGTATAATGTTTTTTGTGTTATTTAATTGAGTTCTCTTTATCTAGTTTTAGGACTTGCATGAAGATCTGATCACATTTTAGGTTTTATTTATGCAGAAATAGAGAAAATTCTATAGGGGTCATGAATGTTCTAGCACCACTGTATATAGCTAGGGTGTCAAAGAATTTTGGCACGGTACTGTAGTAATTTTATGTATTGAACTGTACTGCTGTCACAAAAAAAAATCAAATTTCATGACATATGTGAGTGATGATAAACCTGATTGTGATATGGGTCTCTTTTGTGGACTGAATGTGACAGGGGGCAGGAACAGGGGTTTCATGGTGGGGAAAATGGAAAGGGAGAGGGGAGGGAGCGGGAAGCACCAGAAATACATTCTGTAATTCTAAAATTATTGTTTGGAATCAAATAATCTTGCCTGTTGTCTCAGGGTTGGGTGTGTCTGTTCCCACGCCACCCAATGCCCCTGGCACTCTGTTGCCACCTATCCCACACCCCTCCAGTGGCACGCCACCCTCACCATTCCCATCATCCTTTGCTCCCACTAGGTTTACAAACTCACACTCCACACCACATTGACAAATGTAGTACTGTGCAAAAATCTTACTATGTATACGTGCCTAAGATTTTTGCCTAGTACTGCATGTATCCTGTTGTGGGTGATAAAAAAACACAGGATGGACTGTAAACCTAGCAAGAACTATGCATCCTGCCGTGGCAGCTAGAGGACTTAAATTGGAATAATGAATTGAATAAAAAGGCAGTTTTATCACTGATGGTGACTGTGAAACCAACAGTTGTAAAAACCAGATGGGTGTTTTGCTGGGAAGAGAATTTGATGTTATTACTGCAGCCTGTTTGATTCTGGATTCACAGTAACAAGGTTAGCTCCTGCCTGCTAAAATAGCCCAGTAAACAATTCTGCTTTATCAAAAATGGTAGTGGCAGCTCACTGTGAATTCTCTCTGGGGTAGATACGGATGGGTTAAGAAATACCTTGCACGTTAACACCATTTAACAATTATATTGTTTGTAATTGCTCTTATCTAATATCACCTTGGTTTGAGAGTGGGCGGTGAATTTGACTGAAATGTAAATTGAGGGATATCAGGTCAGTCGCCAGATATGTTTTTCCTGCTTGTACATAATCTCTTGTTCAGTGTTAAAATAACACCCATCGCCCACTCCCACTGTAATGTATTTTGCTGAGATCTACAGGCACTAGAACATCCAGTTACGTGCAATGGATTTGATGAGCTCCCAGTGTAATTTCCAGTTTACTCAATGCTTTATTTATCCCATCTTAACCATTCTGGAGTTATGACTACTGCGGGTGAAACAAACAGCAATGAAGGGCTTCTAATAATGGGATCCTGAAAGGAGAGAGCAAATTCGTTCTCCCCAGAGAATGACTCACCAGTCTTACCCAAACAGTTGAAAAGCTTGTTGAACAGTTCTGATGCTCTCTCCTCTTTACCACCATCAGAGTGTAGGTACAGGAACCTCAAGACACACACTCAACATTTTAGGAACAGCTTCTTCCTCTCTGCCATCGGATTTCTGACCAGACAATAAACCTATGTATGCTACCTCACAATCTGTGCCCTCTCTTTGCATGGCTTATTTAACTTTTTTTTTGCAGTATATATCCCTGTACTGAGTTTGTACACTTTTCCTATGGCCGTGTGTGTTTTCTCCAAGTGCTTTGGTTTCCTCTCACAGTCTAAAGACGTACTGGTTAGCAGGTTAATTAGTCAGTGTAAATTGTCCAGTGATTAGGTTAGGAGATGTTGGATGATGCAACTTGATGGGCTGTGCTGTATCTCAGTAAAATAAAACTTCTTAAAAATTATATGTATCTATATAATATATTGCAATACATAAATTATATATAAATTATAATAAGATAGTTATATTAATTTGTCTTATTGTAATTTATAGTATTTATTATTATGTATTGCAATATACTGCTGCCTCAAAGCAATGAATTTCATGACATATGTCAGTGAAAATAAAGCTGATTCTGATTCTGAAGCACATCCCTTTTGTTGTGCTTTCCACAGCTCTGGCAGATGCAGTTGGAAGCTGAGCTTGCATTCCACAAATCTGAGCTTGCACAGCCATACTGAACGTACGCACCTGCTGCTTGTGCTAAGCTGTAGGCGGAAAGAATGGTCACTGATGTTGCATTATGGTTGCACTTGAGCATATAAATGTGTGTCTAAAACCTGATAAAAATAAAATTCTTATTGGTGTGCTGCTAGAGTGTAGTGAATTAAATAGCGCCTGTTGCTAATGGTGAGATTAGTGTCTCGTTGGTCCAGGGGTATGAATCTTGCTTTGGGGATAATATGCTGAGTGTGTGAGATAACACCGAGTTTAAATCCCAGATGAGCCCTCTGTTTAACACCTTGATCTGGGCCTGCAGGAATCTTCTGCCATTTTGGAAACACAGTTTGCACTGCATTTCCCAGCAGCAACCTGGAGCGAGCTGTATTGGCTTTCATGACCTCCTGGCTTCCCTACCAAAACAAGGTACTTTCTCAATCAGTTGTATAAAGCTAGGATGCCTAAGAATTTTGCACAGTACTATGTTTGTCAACGTGGAATGAAGAGTGAGTTTGTGAATCTGGAAAAAGATGTTGGGAATGGTGATTGTGGAGTGCCATGGGAATGGTGTGGGACAGGTGGTAGAGGAGGAATGTCAGGGTTTAGGAGGGGGGTTGGTGTGGGTGTAGACTCACCCAGTCATAATTGATTGATTGATCATTACAGAATGTCTCTCTGGTGCTTCCCACTCACTCCCCTCTCCTTTCCCCTTTTCCCAAACATGATTCCTCTCATCATGCCTGCTTCCCACTCTACAATAGAGACCCATATAACAAACAGGTTTATTATCACTCACATATATCATGAAATTTGGGTTTTTTTGTGGCAGCAATACAAGGCAATACATTAATGCTACAGAATTGTGCAGAAGTCTTAGGCAGCCCAGCTATAAATATATATATATATATATATTTAACAATTTTGCACAATACAGTTTGGAGTTCACACATTCCCATGTTTAATCAATTCTTCAATTGTCTCCCAGGTAAGCCATAGTAGCAAAATTAGGCCATTTGGCCCATCGAGTCTGCTCTGCCATTCAATTATTACTGATTTATTTTCCCTCTCAAACCCATTCTACTCCTTCTTCTCATAACCTTTGACATCTTTACTGGTCAAGATCTATCAACCTCCACTTTACATTCACCTAATAACTTGACTTCCACAACTTTTTGGCAATGAATTCCACAAGTGCATCACCAGCTGCCTAAGAAAATCCTCCTCATCTCTGGTATGAAGCAACATCCTTCTATTTTGAGGCTGTGTCCTCCGGTCCTCGCCTCTCCTGGTCCAGGAAGCATCCTCTCCACATCCACTTTATCTAGGTCTTTCAGTTCAAATGGATGGCTGGCTGCATCATATTGCTTTTCCTCCTCTTTCTCAGATGTAGCTGCCCGACGGCACATCACTTACAAAGATGACTGCTAAGACAAAGAACTCCTGATGACTCATATGTCCATGTCCTCCTTTTCTGCCATGAGGCCAAACTCAGGTTAGAGGATCAGCACCTTATATTCCGGCTGAATAGCTTCCAATCTGATGACATGAACATCGATTTCTTGAACTTCTGGTAATTGTCCAAAGGTTCAAGTGTCAACTTCAGATACCTGCCTGATCCAATATTACATTCCATTTTTATGTGCTAAAGATAAAATATAACAGCTGGACAATTCCATAGTTACAATATATCTACAATGCTTCCTTTAAATTAAATGCAGTGCACACAAAATGCCAGAGGAACTCAGCAGGCCAGGTATGACCTATGGAATAAAGTACAGTCAACATTTTAGGCTCAGAACTTTAATCAGGAAGGTATTTTGAACCATGAATATCAATTACATATAATTTTCAATATAATTTGAAAATTATAATCTTCACACCCACACTCTAAACACCCAAAATGAATGTTAATCCCCACTGACTCTGGGCTCTCTAGGCTGCATTCATGCATATGCAGGCATTTCAGGATAAATGGAGTATTTTTTATTTGTAATCAACCCCTAAATGCAGCTCCATGAAGACCATTGTTCAAAGATGCATTTTAAATTCAATCTACAATCCACATTCTGGTCTAAAGACTGGCTGCTGTTGAAATCCGTCTTTGCTGTATTCCATAACTCCAGTATATGCCCTAACAAGACAGCCAATTAACTGATCAAGCAGCACAAGTTAACTAACCAGCTCGATTGTCATGGGTTAACAATGCATTGCAATGCTTGTACGTGATTCTAAGAGTTGGCAAATTCAGCCCTGACAATGATTTTATTCCAGTTATTTTGAATCATAAAGGTCAACACAATATAATCAGGATTATTAGCTCTGATAGAGTATGTCATGAAATTTGTTGTGTTCTGACAGAATATAGCACAATATGTAAAAAGTTTATTAAGTTACAATAATAACTATATAAGACAATTGCATAATACAAACAGAGTAAATTAGTGAGGCAATCTTCATGGGTTCATGGACCATTTAGAAATCCGATGGAAGAAGCTGTTCCAACAACATCCCTGCAACAGATGACCAAATGACACCCCCTAAACCTCATGGTTGTCGTCGGTACGCAGTACATACGGCAACCTGAGTTTTGCAACGGACCACACAGGTGCTTTAGTCAGCAACTCTTTCAGCAGCAGAAAGGCCTCTTCACATTTTGCAACCCATCTTTCCCCAAAAGGCTCTGAAGGGCTAAGATAAACATTACTTTCCTCTCCTTTCATTCTCCTCCCTTTCTTCCCCAAGGGAGAGTAACCACACAGAAGCAGATTAAAAGGGTAGCTTACTCCAGAATAGTCTATCACAAATCTCCGGTAGTATCCACAGAACCCAAAGAATGAGCATAGAGCACTCACGTTCTTGGGCCTTGGCCATGTGGTCACTGCCTCCATCTTGGATGGATCCGTAGCTACTCCATTCTTTGAGACTATGTGCTCGATATAACTGACTGACATCTTACAGAACTGACACTTGTCCAGTGACAGTTTTAACCCTTCAGCTTTCAGTCAGTCTAGCACCTTCAGCAGCCTTGTCTCGTGCTTCTCCAGTGTACGTTCGAACACTATGAGATCAGTCAAGTACGCCAGTACCTCGAGCAAGTTCATGTCCCCAACAGTCTTCTCCATGACACGTTGGAAAGTAGCCAGTGCCCTGGGACATTCTTTCAAACTGAAAGAGTCTAAGCGGACTTATAAATGCCTTCTTCTCTTTGTCAGCTTAACTCATGGGTATCTGATAATACCTCTTAGGTCCAACGCACTGAACCATTTTGATCCACTCAGGCAGGCCAGGACACCCTTGATCTGTGTAACAGTATACTGGTCAGGGACAGTACATCAATTCAGTGTCCGATAGTCAATACACATTCATATCTTCCCATTCTTCTTCCTCAAAACCACTATGGGTGACGTATAGGGACTCCTTGACTCAGTGATAATTCCAGCTTCCTTCAGTTTCAGCAGATGCTGCCAAACATCCTCCTCTTCCATTGGTGCTAACAGTCAAGAGCCTTCTCAGAAAGGGGTATCCTCTGTCACTCGGAGAGTGTGGTGAGTACTCTCAGAGCAACTCAGATTGAACTCGTCAGTAGAAACGCTATCTACGAACTTTAACGTCTTTTCTTTTAGGGTTTTACACTTTAGTGTTTTCCTTACTGCATCGCTTGGAATGTGCTCCCCCCCAAGACGCCAAGCTGTTCCCTTACTGGGTCCCTGCAAAGTTTCCCTGCTTTCTTTTCCATTTATGTAACCATGTTACCTCCTGCAGGCTTTTCTGTCCTTCACACTCCCATTTGAAAAGTCCCTCCTCACCACAGTTGTGACAGAAAATACTGGTCACTCCCCTTGTCAAGAGATCCCTGTCAGTAGCAGCCGTCTGTTTAATATGTCCTACCGGAGGGTCTGGTTTCCTATTGGAAACGCCGTGCTTGGTGGCAGCACGAGCCGACATCAACTGAAACGCCTTGGCTTGCAGGTTTTTCACTACTTCCTGCAAAACCCCTGCTTGTGGTATTCAGCAACAGGGGCTACTACCGAGGACTTTGCCCTGCTGATGGAGGCCTCCTGCTCCTCCGTTGTATTTTCCTCATCTCTGATCAGCTCAACAAACAAGGGAGGTGGATGCATCTTATGAGACATCCGAATTCTTAAAGCAATCATGTTGTGTGAACGCGTGCCCTTCACAACTGCCTCCATCCCTAATCTATTCATCTCAGCTGGTTGGATGGCCCCTTTATGGCACAAGCAATGCAGTTGTCTCTCTAGCCTGAAAATGTGGGCAGAAAGTTTCTCCCCTTCCTCCTGGAATGTGTGCCTGAATCTCATCATAAGCTCCGCTGAGCTGTACGTCATGCCAAAAACTTTTCTAGTGTTGTATGTAGCCCACGGACATGAACAATAGATTCTCAGCCTTTAGAGACTTCAGCACCTCAGCAGCTGGACCTTTTAGACTCCCTACCAGTCGCTATCTTGTCACATTGTCAGAGCACTGCCACTCATCCAATAACTGAGGTGTCTGCTCTGCCCAAGTCTCATGTTCCTCTTCCCCGTCGGGCTTAACTCCTGAGAACATCCTTAGCCTATGATAACTGCCGGTACACTTTGGTATTTATCTACTAGTGATGTTATTGGCAAAACCAACTGAGAATTTTCACTACTCCCTGAAGAACCCATTAGACCTTTCACATCCGACAACACCTCCTCCCCACTTTGCAGAAACAAGACAGATTTGTCATTAAAGTCTTCACCCACAGCCACATAAAATTTGTCTTTAAAGTCTTCAGCCTCAGTTACATACAATTTGTCTTTAACATCTTCACCATCGGCTACATGCCCCCCCACCTAAAAATATGGACTGCCCAGGGCTCTGCCTCTCCAGGTTTTCCTACCCTATCAAGCAGAGCAACTTCAGCTATGTCACTGCTAGTCTGGACTAACACTGATTGATCAACCCACCATTCAACCAGCATAACTTTCCCCAATACATTCACAACCCTCTAATTAGCAATTCATCAGGGCAGTGGATATCCACCCCGCTCAGAACACAAACATTATTTGTGGGTAATCTCTTTGAACCTCACCAAAGCTTCATCCCAGCTGCGTCCATAAGAAAGTACCTTAATCATTTTCCCCCACATTAGTTTAAACGCAGGCTTGAACACACAAACCGCTTAATCAATTTTAACAGCAATGACACAGCATACAGCGAAACCCAGGCCAGCACCCCATGATTGAAATCGCCTCACCAAGCTCATATGCAAAACTTGGCTTGTTAGCTGCTCTGTTAATGGCCATGGGACTCAACAGTGAGAAGGCCGCCTTTCTGAAACGATATACATCTACCGTCAGTATGATTTGGGTTCAACCAAACAGGACTGTTGGGATGTTCTGATTAACGGAACCCCGATTTGAGTGAATGCTGTGTAAATACTGTCCATACAGTAATTATCGGTCAGCAAGAAATAGCAAATCATACAACACATATAATTTTAAAGAGCGTTTACTAATTTCAGCTTTATCAAACAGTTATTAAGAGAAAAAAAGAAGGAAAAGATAAAAAAAAATATAAGGGCCCATTACAATTAAAGCAGACTAAATGTGCTCATGCATTGGAGCTTGTACCGTCCTAAAGCTGAGTATGACTGTTACTCATGGAGTTGAATTCTCATCATCAATCACTGGTAGAGATTCCCATCTTACACTCCTTCATCTCTCAAAGCACTCCTTGCAATCGTGTCCTCCCATCGGTTCCAGTCCTTCGGCTCCCTCTCTCAATCTCCTCTTCTCTGTATCTCCCACCAAAAGAACCCAAACCCCACTAGTGTCTGTCACAAATCTCTCTCTGCCCAGCTCTCTCTCGAACCTGCTCCTAATTTCACCATCCTGATTAGCTAACACAACATTCCTAAGTTGAACATCATAGCCCTTTATCTTTAGTCAAAACCAAAACGTTCTACTGGCAGGAGACACTACTTTTGTAGAGAGGTACTAAATGAAATACCCTACAGCATTAGCAGTAAAAACCTTAACCAGGGCATTACAAACCTTTGTACATGCATTCACAATGTAAACTTGTTTTGAGCATAGTTTGTACAAACTATTTCTTCATGCTGCTGAACTTTAAGGTGTACAAGGCAATGAAAGACTTATATCAAATCAACAGATAGATTTTACCCCAGGGCTGAAATGGCTAAGTTTAAGGTGATTGAAGGAAAATATATTGGGGACATTGGAGGTTAGTTGTTTTTTATTGTATGTACACAGTGTGGCAGTTACGTGGAACACGATGCCAGGAGTGGTGGTGGACGCAGATATATTAAGAATATTTAAGAGATTCTTAAATTGGCACATGGATGAAAGAAAAATGAAGAGCTATGTAGGAAAGGAGAGTTAAACTGATCTTGGAGTAGGTTGAATGACTGGTACAATATTGTGGGCCAAAGGGCCTGTACTGTACTGTATGTAATGTTCTATATTCTATGTCTTATGTTTTCAAAACCACTCCGTGTCCGTAAAGGTGATGCTTAAGCAGGGGCTAATTTAATCAGAGGACCATGAGAGTCAGCAGAGGTTAATGTAGTTGAACCAGCTCAGTCTACAGATGGCAAATCCAGTTTTATACCTAAATATTCTTTGATTTGTTTCCTCCAGGCTTGAGCAGGAAGAGATTAGCGGGTGGGGGGTGGGGGCAAGTGACTACGTAGTCAGCCAATGAAGATTTGACTGGAATGATGACACAGACACGATAAACGAATGACTGAGCAATTAAACAGTTGCAGAGGAATTGTGATGGGTGCAGTGGGGAAGGGGAGAGGTGTGCTCGGGGAATGCTAAAGCTCGGCAGCTGGGTGTTTTAAAACTAAAAGTGCCCTGTAGCAAACAAGTAGGCAATGAAACTCTTCCCTGAAGATCTAATGTTAATATCTATTGGACATTACGCTAGTATAATTACAAAAGTCATCTTTGCCCATTATCTGTGTTGGGAATACAATGAACTATTAGGCATTTTGCATAATTGAAGTTCAGTACAATTAAAGATGAACATGACTTATCCTGAGAAAATTCTATTGTCTATCAGGAATAAGACCGACTACTGCTAAACGTGAAATCCAGACCTGAAAACCTGGGAAATAATTGTAATGTTATTATCAAGTTATTCTTTTGGAACCAGAACCAAGACTGCTGAATGGAGAACAAACAGTGTTTTATTTTGACAAGTGTGTCGAAATAGTTCATGAGATTCATAGACAAATAAATCATAAACAATGCTTGGAGACCTATGCTGGAACTGTCCTGTTGTGTGGTTACACTCGGGAAGCTGTGTAAGTGTTGAAATCATGATTTAAATTCTAATCAGTGCTGGTGTTTTTATGAGCATGGTGGGTGGGATTAGAGTCAGCTATTAATGATAACAGCACAGGACTGAGAAATGTGAGGACACAGCAGAGGAATAAAGAATATGAGATAGAGAGTAGAAAAAATGCGCAACTAAGTAATAAAGATTATTTCATAATGACATGAAAATTATATTTAACAGCAATTCTAAACTTGTAAAGTTAGCTCCATCATGGGCACTAGCTTCCTTACTATCCAAGACATCTTCAAGGTGGGACCTTCATAAAAGCTATTTAATGTATATATTTTTCTCTATTATTATTGCATTGTTCTGCAGCTGCAAAGTCAACACATTTTACAACATGTATCGGTGGTATTAAATCTGATTCTGATTCATGAGCATGAGAAAGTCTGCAGATGTTACAAATTCAGAGTAACAGACAAAATGCCGGAGGAACTCAACAGGTCAGGCAGCACCTCTGGAAATGAAAGAGATTGTTGACATTTTAGGCCAAGATCCTTCTTCAGGACTGAGAAGGAAGAGGGAATATACCAGAATAAAAAGGTGGGAGGAGGGGAGTGAGGCTAGCTGGAAGATGATAGGTTAAGACAGATTGGAGGAAAAAGTCAAGGACTGGAGAGGAAGGAATCTGATAGGAGAGGAAAGTGGACCATAGGAGAAAAAGGAGGAGGAGCGGACCCGGGGGAAGTGATAGGCAGGCGAGAAGAAGTAAAAATTCAGAGTGGGGAATAGAGGAAGGGAGGGGAAGAGGAAATTTGTTTACTGGAAGGAGCAATTGATATTCATGCTCTCAGGTTGTAGGCCACTCATAAATAATGCAAAGTTGTTGCTCTGCCAGTCTAAGGGTGGCCTCATCTCGGCACAAGAGAATGCCATGTATTGACATGTCAGAACGGGAATGAGAATCAGGATTTAAATACTGGCCTCTGAGAAGACCCATAAATGAGCAAATGAAGAAATTTACTTCTATTTACACAGATCCATCTCACTTATGGAAAACTTACACACTCAGCCGCATATCAGTCATTACTTACACTAACTGGTCACTTACTGGGTACCTTCTGTACCTCATAAAGTGGCTACTGAGTGTATGTTCGTGGTCTTCTACTGCCGTAGTCTGTCCACTTCACGGTTAAATCTGTTGTGCATTCATAGATGTTCTTCTGCACACCACTGTTGCAATGTGTAGTTATTCGAGTTCCTGTTGCCTTCCTATCACCTTGAACTAATCTGGCCATTCTCCTCCGATCTCTCACTAACCATAATACCATAAGATATAGGGTGTAGGTCGTTTGGCCCATCAGGTTTTGAGGATGAAAATGCCATTAACAAAGCATTTGCATCCATAGAATTGCTGCTCACTCGAGGTTTGCTTTTTGTTTTTCACATCATTCTCTGTAAACTCTAATGAAGGCTGTGCATGAAAATCTAAGGAGATCAGCAGCTTCTGAGCACCAACAATCATTCCACGGTCAACTTCACTTATATCACATTCCTTCCCCATTCTGATATTTGGTCTGATCAACAACTGAGCCTCCTGACCACATCTGCATGTTTTTATGCAGTGAGTTGCTGCCACGTGATTGGTGGATTAGATATTTGCACAAAATAGCAGATGTATTGATATTCCTAATAAAGTGTCCAGTGTGTGTATATCCTTCACAGGCTCATCTTCTCCATATTGTCACAGAACAAAGAAAAACTATGAAAGTCTTTCAGAGAGAAACATCAAATCCACTCCCCCCGCACAAAAAAAAACAGCAACCTGATCATCAGCCCCTCAAACCCTCCTCTCCCACATAGAAAAACTAATAAAACAGAACAAGAACATTGATTCTCCCAAACCCTCCTCCCCTGCACAAAAGACTAACAGAACACAAGAACATCAATGTCAAAGCCCTTCCCCTCACACAACAAAACAGAAAAGGGCTGGCAGAAGTACAGAATATGGAACCATAAGTCTTTCCAAATAATTATAATATTGAAGGGTTTTCAAATGAAATAATGACATAGAATTTACTTAAGCAAAGATATATGTGGTGACAGTTTGTGAAAGCAAAAACAGGGGATAAGGACAATAGAACACACCTGGAGTCTGGTTTTGCTGTTAACAAAACACTATTTTATTAGTAACTACATTATGTAGTAACTTAAATCAGGTAAATCAAGAGTTAACGATGTTATGCAGATATAGGTGTAAATAAAGTCCCCAAACTTATTCAAGCTCAGGTGGCAAGAGTTACAGTCTTACGATGGTGTGTAAGAAAAGTTCAGATCAGATGCATGGGATTGAAGTGAGAGAGAGATATTTGTAATCTGATTAAACAGGTGTCGTCGATCCTCCTCGATGTCCTCCAAACCTTCCAAGTCAGCCAAACGCGACCAACTTAAGAGCGTCATCTTCAAGTAATAATCTACCAACGCAGGCAAGAGTAAGACACAACAGTAGGTTCCACAGGGTCGCTCTTTAAACGCACTAACAGTCACGGATTGTTTCCTCTTAATCGATCCTCGGCCTCACCCTTTGTGGGTACTTAAAAGTTCAGTGGCAATTTCAACCACCAGCCTTTGTGCATCTGTAGGTTTGTTCATTCTCGTTCGTTCTCTTTCTCTCTCTCTCTCTCCTCTCCCACTCTCTCACTCTTCCTTCTTAAAGGCACAGTCCATAATGAATGAAACTTAAGATTCCATCACAAGTCTCATACATGAACTTGGAGTTGATAAGTTGATGACCATGCCCTATCATCCTCTGAACAAATGGGGTCAGCATATTGGACATTTGGTACACTGCTACTAATATACACAGAATAAAACTACCAGATACTCATCATACTAATTGATGTTTGGGTGCAAATTGAGATTGCCTGTAGATCTTTGTTTTGGAGTTGGTGGTGAAGACTTGTCACAGAACACGTATCTCAAGTATGTGTCTCACATGAGGAGCGAACAGCAGAAGGCTTATGAGTTAGCAGTGGTTTCTGCTACTAAGCAAAATCAAGGGAAAAAAAGGAGACATGATCTAATGATTAGGTTCTCTCAACTGATATCTGGAGACAATGTTTTAATAAGAAATTGGGGGCTACCAGGGAAGCATAAATTGGTTGACCACTGGGTGGCTACACCTTATGTAGTGGAGAGCCAGATATCAAAGGTGCCAGTTTTCAGGTGAAGCCAGAAGATGGCCTGTCAAAATTCTTCATCAGAATAATTTTTTAGATCTAAGGCAGGAGGTACTGTACACGTTGACCTAAGGCCTGACATGAAATCTACACACAGTAAGACCACCAGCGGAAAGACCTGCAAAGGACACTGCTACTGAATATTGTACAGACTCAGAGGATGAGGAAATGGGGGTGTGGTATATGCCACCTTACGTAAACCTCCTAAGAATTGATGTAGAGACTCCTGAATCTCCCAATGCTGACTCAGGTGTAATGGTGGGGGTGGGGGGTGGATTAGCAATGGACAGGCAGACATGATGCTAACAATAAATGAAAGTTGGGCTCCAATGTAATTGGAGATGAAGCTGCGCTCAGTCAGGTGACAGGAGGACCTGAGTTGCCGGAAGGCACAAGTAATGGACCAGGGGAGGCATTCCCAAGTACACAGGAAAGGACCCAAGGAGTGCCTGAGGCTGAAGAAGTTGAAGATGAGTTAAAAGGTCTCAGAGTCTGGAAACCCCACACCACAGAAACTAGCCCTATAGTGAGATATGTTACTACATTTACAAATGGGTGGGGGGGGGGGGTTCCTAAAATCATGAAATTCACTTGATTATTGTGTTATTCATAACGGTTTGATAAATTTCAAAGTCATGAGGACATGACTATTCTTGGTGGGGGGAGAATGTAATGCCCTGATTAAAATTTTTACTGCAGGGTATTTCGTTCGGTAGCTTTCTGTAAAAGAAGTGTGTCCTGCTAGTAGAATGGTTCGGTTTTGGCTAAAGATAAGGGGCTATGATGTTCAACTTAGGAATGTTGTATCAGCCAATCAGGACAGTGGAATTGGAAGAAGGTTCCAGAGAGAGCTGGGTTTGTGATGGACGTGGATGGGGATCAGGGTCTTTTGGTGCGAGATGTGGAGAAGAGAAGATCAGAAGAGGTGGCTGTACGATTCGATCCAATGGAAAGGAAGAATTTCAAGGAGTGTTTCATGAGATGGAGTCCAAGATAGCAAGTTCTACCCATGATTGGTGATGAGAATTTAATTCCACAATTAACAGTCATACCCATTCATTGAAATATCCCAACTTTCCTGTTTGGTTGAACCCAAGTCATACAGACCAGACAAATATTATTTAAGAAAGGTGGCCTTCTCACCGCTGAGTCCCGTGGCAGTTATTAGTGTCTTCTAATGAGCCAAATTAGTATATGAGCTCTGTGAGGCTGTTACAGGTTATTCCATTCCACGTTTGTGAGATACTATTTCTGAATGTATTTTACCTTAATGAATATGAGTAGAGCAGGTTGAGTAAATTTGCCATTTCCGGAAGCTTAAATACTATCCTGGTCAATCTTGCCAACTGATACCTGGTTCCATTTCCACTTATTGGGTTGGCACCCTGTATTCATCTGATCAACAACTTCTGTTTTGTCCTTTTCCCTTACCTAACATCCCATGTTCCTGGTCTCTGTTCAGCAAGTGCAAAACAATACATAAGAAAGAAATCAGGAGTGCTAAAAGAAGACATGAGGTTGCTTTGGCAGTCAAGGTGAAGAATAATCCAAAGAGCTTCCTAAGAACATACAAAGTAAATGGTAGGACACTGAGGAGTGCAGTAGAACAGAGGGATCTGGGAATACAGATACAAAATTCCCTAAAAGT
Organism: Hypanus sabinus; assembly: GCF_030144855.1. Classification (NCBI taxonomy): domain Eukaryota; kingdom Metazoa; phylum Chordata; class Chondrichthyes; order Myliobatiformes; family Dasyatidae; genus Hypanus; species Hypanus sabinus. The sequence continues at coordinate 14,540,598 of NC_082715.1, read as the reverse complement.
GGTGTCACAGGTAGATAGGGTCGTAAAGAGAGCTTTTTGTACTTTGGCCTTTATAAATCAAAGTATTGAGTATAAGAATTGGAATGTTATGGTGAGGTTGTATGAGACATTGATGAGGCAAACTTGGAGTATTGTGTGCAGTTTTGGTCACCTAATTACAGGAAGGATATTAATAAGGTTGAAAGAGTGCAGAGAAGGTTTACAAGGTTGCCAGGACTTGAGAAACTGAGTTATAGAGAAAGGTTGAATAGGTTAGGACTTTATTCCCTGGAGCATAGGAGAATGAGGGGTGATTTGATAGAGGTATATAAAATTATGATGGGTATAGATAGAGTGAATGCAAGCAGGCTATAAGGAACTCATGAGATCACACTTGGAGTATTGTGTGCAATTTTGGTTTCCTTATTTTAGAAAGGATATACAGACATTGGAGAGGGTTCAGAGAAGATTCATGAGAATGATTCCAGGAATGAAAGGGTTACTGTATGAGGAACATCTGGCAGCTCCTGGGCTGTATTCCCTGGAGTTCATGAGAATGATGGGGGATCTCATAGAAACATTGTGAATGTTAAAAGGCCTGAACAGATTAGATATGGCAAAGTTATTTCCCATGGTAAGGGATTCCAGGACAAGAAGGACCCCTTTCTTTTAGGAGAAGTTACTTTAGCCAGAGGGTGGTAAATTTGTGGAATTTGTTGCCATGAGCAGCTGTGGAGGCCAAGACATTGGGTGTATTTAAGGCAGAGATAGATAGGTTCTTGATTAGCCAGGGCATCAAAGGTTATGGGGTGAAAGCAGGGGAGGGGGATGACTGGAAGAATTGGATCAGCCCATGATTGAATGGTGGAACAGACTCAATGGGCTGAATGGCCTACTTCTGCTCCTATATCTTAAGGTCTTATGACTGACATATCAGAATGAGAATGGGAAACAGAATTGAAATGGATGGCCACCAGGAGAGGGTTAGGGGCAGGTGTCGTACTTGTTCTGCTTGCAAGCATAAATGCCTGGGGGGGGGGAGATCAGTGGGGAGGGATGAATGGGCAAGAGAATCATGTAGGGATTGATTCCTGTGGAAAGTAAAAAAGTGTGTAAGAGGGAAAAATTTGCTTGGTGGTGGGATCCCATTGGAGTTACGGAGAATTATGTGCTGGACATGGAGGCTGGTGGGGTGGTAGGTGAGGACAAGAGGAACCTATCCCTGGTGTGGTGGCAGGAAGATGGAGTGAGCTCAGATGTATGTGAAATGGAGGAGAAGTGGGTGTGGGCAGTATTGATGGTGGAGGAAAGGAAACCCCTTTCTTTGAAGAAGAGGAATACCTCAGTGGTTCTGGAGTGAAAAACCTCATCCTGAGAGCTTCTGGAATGAAAAGGAACAACTATAATTGTACTTATGTAAGTTAGAAGAAAGTGAATATTTCCTCTGCTTTATTAGCCAGCAACATGTTAATTGATGCCAAATAATTTAGTCTCATGTACCATTTCATTAATGCATTTCAAATTGATGCATCAAATTTACAAATTATTCCATTTAATTAATTCATTCAAATCATTAACAGAAATGATGAACAGCAACAGAAGCTCTATTTATGACTATGGTCTGGTGAGATCCAAACCATTAATAACAAAGAACGTGAAAATAGAACAATGGAAACACTGCCTCATTTTTTCTTCCCCTGTGGGGAGAAACCGAGACACAAGTTGAATCTTCTCACCACAGAGCTGTTTGGAGTCTTTGCGGAATCTGCTTTCGACTGCTGAGCAATGTTTCATTGTCATGTCTCATTATATTTATCTACATTTTCTAGGGATCTAATATTATGAAAAGCAGCTTCCAAAACTGCTATCAAATTTATTACAGAATTGTTTCCTCTATTTTGAAATAGTATCCGTAATACCTTTTTCAATGTGCCATTTTATTTATTTAATGATAGAGCATAGAGTAGTCCCTTCCAGCCCTTTGATCTATGATGTCCCAGCAACCCTGATTAACCCTAACCTAATCATGGCACAATTTACAGTGACTAAAGTCTTTGGACTGTGGGAGGAAAATCACACATTCCATGGGGAGAATATACAGTATAGTGACCCTTTACAGAACAGTGCTAGAACTGAAACACAGACTCCAGCACACCCCAAAGCTGTTATAGTGTTGTGCGAACTCTACCATTTGTCAGCATTGTAAGCTTCAACTAGAAGCTTAAAAGCTATCAGTTTTTTTGGGTGTGTTTTGGAGTTTTGTTAATTTTATTTATTTTGCCCAGTAATTTGATCTTGTAATTTTGTCTAAAATATCTATATTAAATTATCTTTTGAGATTTTTGTGTTTATGCAAATAATCAGAAACAAGACAAGTCATTAATTTGAATAATATTTTGAAGGTCAGTGTCACCTTTTTTTCAAAGCATCCTGTTATTATCCTGGACTTAGTAAATATACTTAGTGAAAATTCCCAATATTTCACAAATAAATTAAAGGTCAGAATGGATTACATTTTACTCATAAAGGAATATCAGGGGAATATTTGTGAAATATACAAACAACACAAGGATGAAAATATGCATTTATAAGATTAGTTTGGAATGAAATTAAAAGGGCGATATTGATTGTTTAATGATAATCAATTGTTTCCACAGAGATTATCACTCCAGTATGTTTGAATAGTTGTTATAAATTAAAATTGACAACCTCCCAAATAATATTCTGAAGTCTCCAGGAACTGAAGATTAAAGGGCACTGCAGAGAGCACCCTGAGGAAAATTATAAAGGCATTAAAGATTTCTGTAAAATATTCTTTACCTTAGAAAAGAGGGGCATTGTTTGCTTTCATGTCATTAATGATCAAGTTATACCAGTGCAAAGATCATGGTGAGAAATATTAATATGACTAAAAATATTCTTCTCACACATCTGTCCTATAAAAGAAGCTCTCATGTTACAGATTTCAAGGATATGAAATATATACCTGTTTAAATTGTGTCAAATATTTTGTTTAATGATTATTCAAGCATTGCATTAGTTTCTGTGGAAGTGATCTCTTTGTGGTTCAATATATCGACGGAGGTCTATCGGTCAGGTTCTACCATTGATGTTATGTCCTAGCTGTCTAGATACACAAGCCAGGGCAGTACAGAGAAGAGAAAGTCTGCAGATGCTGGAAATCGAAGCAACACACACAAAATGCATCATTTTTTTCAGTCCTGATGAAGGGTCTCAGCCTGAAAGGTCAAATGTACTCTTGTCCATAGATGCCACCTGGCCTGCTGAGTTTTTCCAGCATTTTGTGTGTGTTGCCAGGGCAGTACAATATTGGACAGAAAACCATTGCCCATGTAGCAGGTTCCCCCCTCCATGCAAAGGAATGGAAAAGACCAATACAGTTTTGGCTCCAGCAGCATTGCAAGAGTTGCCCGTCAGCGTTGAACTCAATGTGGCATTGCCTCAGGGACTCCTGCTCCCGATTTCTCCCCTAGGGTTTATTTCTGAAGCCTTCTTCATGGGTAGGTATAAAGTCAAGGCAGTGGAGGCTTGAGATCATAGTTATTCTTCTAGATGAGTGCCAACCATGGCAGATAAGTCCCCATTGGCCCAAAGTGACTGTTTATAAAACATTTGCCCTTTCTCCTGTCAATGGAAGCAGTTCCACCAGGCTTAGTAGTGAAGCCACACACGAAGGCCAGGAGTTGGACCAGGCTGTCAGAGGCTATTTGAAATGTATGCTATTGGGAGCATTTAATAGGTATTAGGAGCTTGTCCGCACTACCATCACCAGCTATAACAACCTCAAGAATGGGTTCATTATAATTAATAACATTACTTAGAAAACACCACTTCTTATCAATATTATGTTTGTAAATATATATTAATAGTTCGTGAAGTTGCTTCTCTATTTATTTCCAGACCGAAGAATTTCACCAGGAATGAATCCATGAAATTTCCAGGCTTCAAAATTTGGGTGATGTTTTATAAAATATTTTCTTTTAGTTTCACTCTCCTTTAAGTCTGTAATCACCACACTTCTGATTCAAGATCAGAACAAAAAGCATTCTCTCCTGTCTCCAAATCTCCATGTCTCTATCTTTTCTTTTCCATTCTTTTAAATGGTCACCATCTGCTCTCATCATTCCTTGAATTACAAGAGGCATTTCTCTATTCTAGTTTCCCAGTGTAGCATAGTATTGAAACAACTCTTAGTTTCAAATTATACCTGAAACAAGTTGTCACTCATCATCATGTTAATATGTATGTTGTATTTGACATAATTAACCACATTATCTCTTCACAATGGCCCTCCATTTATCTACCTGGGAAGGGCAACAGTAGTTCAATCATTCCATTTAATATCAGAGGATGTATTCAACCTGAAATTCGTACTCTCTGCAGACATCCTTGAAACAGAAGAAAAAGCCTTAAAGAATAAATGACAGAAAAAAAGACATGAGAACCCCACAGCCTCCTGCCCCCTTTCCACACACAAGCAGTAGCATCAAACCCTCTCCCTTCCCCCTCCCCCAAATTATGTTGGCATAAAACATCAGCATTCCCAGCCCGCTCTATGCAAGCAACAGCGATGCCCCCAAGGAGGGACCATGGTCAACAGTCCATCAAAAGCTAACTGTTCACTCCTACACTTTCAACATCCCACAGACACTCTCATTAACAAGGGTGAGACAGACTCCACTGCTTCCACAGCAACGGGGAGACAATAGTTGCTATTTCAATACGAAATATAGTTACTTTTTTATTTTGAGAATTGACAGATCAATTACTGAGCCACTCTTGTTGTCTTCTGGTTCCCGCTATGCTTCAGCACGAATTCGTGTCCACAGGACTGGACCTGAACATAGTGAAATGTGGCAAGCTCCGTCATGCAGAACCGTGGCGCCATAGATCAGAGATCCTGATAGGATCGTCTCTTTGTGACCTCATAGGATCCATAGGGATTTTGCGGCAAATTATGGAAGTAGAGTGTCAGGCCTTTCTTCCGTGCAGACACTGCTGCTGCCCAGGTTGGGACCCGGCTGGGTTTCAACCTGGACCATCTGCCTTGAAGTCCAGTGCTGATGCCACTACACCGCCAATCCTGGCCACCTGAAAAAGAAAATAGCGACATTAGAGTAGGACGAATTTAACTGCTTTGCAGTTGAGCTGGGAGAAGTCATCCTCTGGCACCATGTTTGGCTCTGCCCAAGAATGACTTGAGTCTGCAATTACCTCCGAGCACCTATGCTCCATCTGCCAAAAGAAGCAGGACCTCCCAGTAGCCACTCAATTCAATTCCACTTCCTATTTCAATTTCGACCTGTCAGTCCATGACTCCTCTACTATCGCAATGAGGCCACACTCGGGTTCGAGGAGCAACACCTTGTATTCTGCCTGGGTAGCCTCAACTTGATGGCATGAACATTGATTTCTCAAACTTCTGGTAATACCCACACTCCCCCCCCCCCACCATTCTCCATTCCCGTTTTGCTCTCTCGACTTATCTCGTTAACCGCCCACCACCTCCCTCTGGTGTTGCTCCTCCTTTTTTCTTTTTTTCCATGGCCTTCTGTCCTCTCCTATCAGATTTCCCCTTTCTTGGTACCTCTTTCACCAAACAACTTTCTAGCTCTTTACTTCACCAACCTCCCCCTCTCCCCCCAATCCTGGTATCACCTATCACCTTGTGGTTCTTCCTCCCCTCCCCCAGCTTCTATTCGTGATTCCTCATCTCTTTTTCTCCAGTCCTGATGTAGGATCTCGGCCCACAAAGTCAACTCTACTCTCTTCTGTAGATACTACCTGGCCTGCTGCGTTCCTCCAGCAGTTTGCGTGTGTTGTTTGGACTTCTGGCATCTGCAGATTTCCTCTTGTTTGTGATTGATCTACAATTATCTGTCCAATTGAGTTTCCTGCGATGACCTAGCTACCCATGTCTACCTCTCAAGTCCCTATCCTTCAAGTTCAAAGTAAATTTTATTATCAAACTACATGCAATGCTCTATATACAACCTTGAGATTCATTTTTGGTAAGCATACTCAGCAAATCTACAGACTATAACCATATAACAATTACAGCACAAAAACAGGTCATCTTGGTCCTTTTAGACTGTGCCGAACACTTACTCTCACCTAGTCCCACTGACCCACACTCAGCCCATAACTCTCCATTCCTTTCCTGTCCATATACCTATCCAATTTTGCTTTAAATGACAATACTGAACCTGCCTCAACCACTTCTACTGGAAGCTCGTTCCACACAGGTACCACTCTCTGAGTAAAGAAATTCCCCCTTGTGTTACCCTTAAACTTTTGCCCCCAACTCTCTACTCATGTCCTCTTGTTTGAATTTCCCCTACTCTGAATGGAAAAAGCCTATCCACGTCAACTTTATCTATCCACCTCATAATTTTAAATACCTCTATCAAGTCCCCACTCAACCTTCTACGCTCCAAAGAATAAAGATCTAACTTGTTCAATATTTCCCTGTAACTTAGGTGCTGAAACCCAGGTAACATTCTAGTAAATCTTCTCTGAACTCTCTCTATTTTGTTGACATCTTTCCTATAATTCAGTGACCAGAATTGTACACAATACACCAAATTCGGCCTTACCAATGCCTTGTACGATTTTAACATTAGCACATATAATAGGATCAATGAAAGATCAACCAGACTTCAGAAGAGAATAAATTGTGCAAATGCAAATAGAGTCATAGAGTCATAGAAAAGTACAGCACAGAAACAGGCCTTTCAGCCCATCTAGTCCCTGCCAAACCATTTAAACTGTCTACTCCCATTGACCTGCACCAGGATCATAGCTCTCCGTATCCACGTAGCTATTCAAGCTTCTCTTAAACATTGACTTTGAGCTTGCATGCACCACTTGCCCTGACAGCTCATTCCACGACCCTCTGAGTGAAGAGGTTTCCCTTCATATTTAAACTTTCCACCTTTCACCCTTAACCTATGACCTCTGGCTGTAGTCTGGTTGGAGTCACGATTAGAAGATGAGGGACGGGAGGAAGAAACACAAGGTGATAGGTGAAACTAGGAGGTGGGGAGGTGGAGGTTGGTGAAGTAAAGAGCTGGAAAGTTGTTCGGTGAAGGAGATACCGAGAAGAGGGAAATCTGGTAGGAGATGACAGAAGGCCATGGAAAAAAGAGAAAGGGGGAGCGACACCAGAGGGAGGTGATGGGCAGTTAACGAGATAAGTTGAGAGAGCGAAAAGGGAATGGAGTGGAATATAAATATAAATAATGAGGACATGAGATAGAGATAAAGAATCCTTAAAGAGAGATAATTGGTTGTGGGAACATTTCAATGATTGGGCAAAGAGAGTGTAATTATCTCCTTTTATTTAAGAACCTGGTGGTTGAGGGTAGTAACTGTTCTTGAACCTGGTGGTGCAAGTCTTGAGGCTCTAGTACCATCTACCTGAAGCTGCAGAGTGAAGAGAGCATGACCTGATGGTGGGAATCTCTAGTGATGTTCGCTGCTTCCCTACAACAGTGTTTCATGCGGCTGTGTTCAATGACCATCCCGTTTATCATCCACTTGTTTTCCATGATGTGTGTAGTTGCATGCAAGTTTTGATAATTCTACCTCTTTCTGAATGCCTCCATTCTCTCTACTTTTACATCTTTCCATCTTCAATTCTGCAGTGCTGGATAATCAAAAATTCCTACCAATTCTAACAAAGACAGAATACTGTGACCTTCACAAACTTCCTTCTTATCCAATGACTCTTGCCTTATATAAAGAAGACCAAGACAGTAAATTGGGACCAATTATTCCACGAATGGACCTTTGACTCACCCAATAAAGATTTAGGATAATATTCAAGGGTTAGGGAGAAAATTCTGATTTAAAGGTAGCATCTTAGAACAAAACACTTCACCAAAATGCTAAGGACTAAAGGAAATGGTCCTTAGATGGTCTTCATTTTTAATGGTAATATAATCATGTATTTTTAATTATTAATTCAAATAGTGTTGTTTAGGAAATAAAACAAGTAGATGTATTACTCAATTCTTTTTTCTGCTTCTGAGCCTTTGAATATTCCACTCAACAACTGTAATCCCTGGATAATTCTTTGGTTCAAAAAGGTAGTTTGAGTATCTCAGAAACTGCTGAGCTACCATTTTCACACACAACAGCCTCTAAAGAATATAGAGAATGGTCAGAAAAACAACAGAGAAAGACACCATCAGCTGCATTTCTGCGGGTGAAGATGCCTCGTTAATGAGAGATGTCAGAGGAGAATGGCCAAACTGCTTCAATCTGACAAGAAGGTGACAGTATTTCAAATAGCCATGCGTTAAACAATGGATGCAGAAGTGCATCGCTGAATGCACAACACATCAAACCTGGAGGTGGATGGGCTACAGAAGCATAACACCATAAACATACACTCTGTAGCCACCTTATTTGGTACAGGGGGTACCTAATAAAGTGACCACTGAATGTATATGTAACAGATATTATATATTTGTATTTTGATTTACTGTGTATGGCTGTAAAGATTGTATCTCAAGGTTGTATTTGGTGCCATATATGTATTTTGTTAATATGTTTACTTTGAACTTTTTTGATCTATTGAACATTTACAATACAGCACAGGAACAGACCCTTTGGCCCAAACCAATTAAATTACTAACAAAATAGCCAACCAAACTAATCTCTTCCTCCTAGGTAATGTCCATTTCCTTCCAAGTTGCTCATATACATGTTACTATCTAAACATCTCTAAAAAGTCTCCAATGTTTCTGCATCTACCACACCCCAGGCAGAACATTCCAGACACCCCCCACTTACTTTGTAAAAAAAAACTTGACCTTCATATTTCCTTTGAAAGGATCCCCTGTAACCTTAAATGTACAGCCTCTGTGGTATTAGACGTTTTAACACTTGGGAAAAGATATAGTCTGTTTACTCTATGCATCTCATAATCAAATCTCCCCTCAGCCTCTGCTGCTCCAGAGAAAATAACCCAAATCTGTCCAACATCTTGATATAGCACATGCCCTCTGATCCAGAGAAAATCCTGGTAAACTTCTTCTGCACAATCCCCAAAGCCTCGACATCCTACCTATAGTGAGGTGACCGGAACTATATGCAATAGTCCAGATGCGGTCCAACTGGAGTTTTATAGATCTGCAACCTCCTGACTTTTGAACTCAATGCCTTGACTAATAAAGATAATCAGAGTCCAAATTAGAATCGGGTTTATTATTGTTGGCATGTACGTGAAATTTGTTAACTTAGTAGCAGCAGTTCAATGCAATACATAATATAGAATAAAAAATAATAACAATAAATAAATAAGTAAATCTAATTCAGTATACTTTATACAGTATATGTATATTGAATAGATTAAAAATTGTGCAAAATTCAGAAATACTATATATTTTTTAAAAAATGAGGTAGTGACCAAGGGTTCAATGCTCATTTAGGAATTGGATGGCAGAGGGGAAGAAGCTGTTCCTGAATCACTGGGTGTGTGCCTTCAGGCTTCTGTACCTCCTTCCTGATGGTAACAGTGAGAAAAGGGCTTGCCCTGGGTGCTGGAGGTCCTTAATAATGGGTGCTGCCTTTCTGAGACAAAGCTCCTTGAAGATGCACTGGGTACTTTGTAGGCTAATACCCAAGATGGAGCTGACCAAATTTACAATCCTCTGCAACTTCTTTCGGTCTTGTGCAATAGCTCCCCCAGACCAGACACAGATGCAGCCTGTCAGAATGTTCTCCACAGTACATCTATAGATGTTTTTGAGTGTATTTGTTGACATAACAAATCTCTTCAAACTAATGAAGTATAGCTGCTGTCTTGTCTTCTCTATAACTGCATCAATATGTTGGGACCAGGTTAGATCCTCAGAGATCTTGACACTTAGGAACTTGAAACTGCTCACTCTCTCCACTTCTGATCCCTCTATGAGGATTGATATGTGTTCCTTCGTCTTACCCTTCCGGAAATTCACAATCAGCTCTTTCATCTTACTGACGTTGAGTGCCAGGTTGTTGCTGCGTCACCACTCCACTAGTTTTCACATCGCACTCCTGTACACCCTCTTGCCACCATCTGAGATTCTACCAACAATAGTTGTATCATCAGCAAACTTATAGATGGTATTTGAGCTATGCATAGCCACACAGTTATGTGTATATAGAGAGCAGAGCAGTGGGCTAAGCACACACCCCTGAGGTGCAGCAGTGTTGATCATCAGCGAGGAGGAGATGTTATCACCAATCCGCACAGATTGTGGTCCTCCGGTTAGGAAATCGAGGATCCAATTGCAGATGGAGGTATAGAGGCCCAGGTTCTACAACTTCTCAATCAGGATTGTGGGAATGATGGTATCAAATGCTGAGCTACAGTCAATGAACAGCATCTTGACGTAGGTGTTTGTGTTGTACAGGTGGTCTAAAGCTGTGTGGAGAGCCATTGAGATTGCATCTGCTGTTGACCTATTATGGCGATAGGCAAATTGCAGTGGGTCCAGGTCCATGCTAAGACAGGACTTCAGTCTAGTCATGACCAACCTCTCAAAGCATTTTATCACTGCAGATGTGATTGCTACCTGGCGATAGTCATTAAGGCAGCTCACATTATTCTTCTTAGGCACTGGTATAATTGTTGCCTTTTTGAAGCAAGTGGGAACTTCTGCCCATAGCAGTGAGAGGTTGAAAATGTCTTTGAATACTCCCACCAGTTGGTGGCGCAGGTTTTCAGAGCCTTACCAGGTACTCTATTCTTACCTTCCACCTTTTGAGTGTAAAGGGGGTTTCTTCTCTTTTCTTTGTTACTGTGTATGTAATCAAAATGGCTTCTTTGTTTTGTTAAAAGCAGGAATGCTTCTTTGTTGTGAGAGAGTGCTGGAAGCTTGTTTGGGTTAAAATTTACTGATAACGAGAATTGTATTCCTTTGTAAACCAATTGGGATTAATGTTGTTCTTTCTTTTGAGTCTATAAGCTATTGTTGGCGGGCTTTTGGGGAGATCGGTGCGAGGGGGTGAGAGAGAGAGGACGCGATGCTGTAAATTGGGCGAGGAACGGACCCCAAGTGGGGGTCCGAGGCCAGGAGGTACTCTGAGGAAAGGAGATGAAGCTAGATGTGCTTGGTTGACCACTTCGGATGGTCCTTAGCTGTGAGTCCAGGAGTTCGGAGGGGATCGAATGGTGGCCAGAAGACTTCAGTAATTGAGCTCCAACAGTTGTGCACAAAGTGGTTTGGACTTTGATAAGTTTGGCGCCTTTTCTTTATTTTTTTCTTCATATATACTGTATCGTTATTAATCACTTAGTTATAGTAACCTTTATAAATTGTACTCATTTAATCGCATATGGTGTACTGTCTGTTTTTGGGTGAGGCGGGGACATCACACAGCATCCACACCAGCTGATTACCCAGTTTGGCGGGGCTGAAGGCTTCTCCCCCTAGATGAGAACGAGCTGAGCGAGCCTGAGGCAACCCAAGGAGTTACACGAGGGTTCACACTCTTTAAAGACATTCTAACATCGGCCTCTGAGACAGAGATCACAGGGTCATTGGGTGAAGCAGGGATCTTCACAGCTGTAGATGTGTTCTCCCTTTCAAAGTGGGCATAGAAGGAGTTGAGTTCATCTGGTAGTGAAGCATCACTGCCATTCATGCTATTGGGTTTTGCTTTGTAGGAAGTAATGTCTTGCAAGTCCTGACAGAGTTGTCGTGTATCCTATGTCGCCTCTAAACTCGTTCAAAATTGTCTTTTCACTCTTGAAATAGCCCTCTGCAAATCATACCTAGTTTTCTAGTACAGGGCTGGATCACCAGACTTGAATGCCAGACGATGTACCTCTTGGTTCATCCACGGCTTTTGGTTTGGGAATGTGAAGCATCCCATATGCCTTCTTAACCACCCTATTGACCTGTGTAGCCACTTTCAAGCAGCTATGAACTTGGACCCTAAAGTCTGTTTGCTCATCAACATTGTTAAGAGTCTTGCCCCTAACAGTGTACTGTCTCTTTACATTTGACCTACCAAGGTGCAACACTTCATATTTATCTAGGTTAAACTGCATCTGCCATTTTTCTGCCCATATCTGGAACTGATCTATATCCCACTGTATTTACTCTTTGCCAGTCTTCTACTGTTGCTGATGGGAATGGTCACATGGGAACTCTGCACCAACTGCTTACACCCCTTACTTTTCCTGGTGGTCAACAATCTGCTATCTGAATGTGACTGCATCAGTAAAAGTTTCAAGTTTCCTCAATTAGGTTGATGATCCTGCATATATCCAGCTCCAGCTCCAGTTCCTTGACCTGTGCATCCTCCTTCAGTCAGGAGCTGAAATGCATTGCACGTCTTGCTGATGTGGTCATCAGGGAGACTGCTAGGTAACCTGCAATCCCACATCCCACAGAAGGAGCATTCCACTGTCTTAACTACCTGCCATCCTGCCTACACTTGTTATACCTTTGTCTCTAATTTCTTAAGCTTAGTCTACAATCAAATAAATTATTCTAAAGGTATCAGCATCATTAGCCTTTGCCTGTTCTTGCCAAAGCCTGTTGAGCCAAAGCCTTCCACTCTAACCCTAGTCCATTCCATGGCCACTCCCACAATGGTTGCCCTGCTTGCACTTTGCTTCTTTTTTATTGGCCCTTGCTAAGTTGCTAATAACTCAAGCAATTTCCTGCTCCTCAGCCAATTCCTGACATAATCCACTCACTTTTGCAAGTGGCACTTAAAGTCCATGAGTAACTGTCTCCAACTCACTCTGTGACTGCCCACTCTGCAGAGCAGAAACATTTATTGTTTGTCTGTGCTTTACACATGACTTTCAAGTTTTATTTAACAAAAACATCTCATGATAAAGGTAAACAACAACACACACAAAATGCTGGTGGAACACAGCAGACCAGGCAACATCAATAGAGAGAAGTGCTGCCGACGTTTTAGGCCGAGACCCTTCGTCAGGACTAACTGAAAGGAAAGATAGTAAGAGATTTGAAAGTAGTGGGGGGAGGGGGAAAATGCGAAATGATAGGAGAAGACCGGAGGGGGTGGGATGAAGCTAAGAGCTGGAAAGGTGATTGGCGAAAGTGATACAGAGCTGGAGAAGGGAAAGGATCATGGGACGGGAGGCCTTGGGAGAAAGAAAGGAGGGTGGAGGGGAGCACCAGAGGGAGATGGAGAACAGGCAGACAACTAAATATGTCGGTAAGAAGGGGAGGAGGGGTATTAACGGAAGTTAGAGAAGTCAATGTTTATGCCATCAGGTTGGAGGCTACCCAGTCGGTATATAAGGTGTTGTTCCTCCAACCTGGGTTTCATGATAAAGGTAGCTGTTTAGCCACTTTAATGTTCTTCAATGCATGTACAGAATCCTGGCCTCAAACGTCAGTATCTAAATTTGGATACTAATAACTCACATTAATCTCATCTGTTTTGTCATGTAATTCCAGCATGCAATAGAAAGGAAGCTGTCTGCAATTACAATGGTGAAAGAAATTTCCTCTTTACTTCCCTACATCTCCTTTACTATCCAAGGTCTGTGATGTACTGACATTTGCTAATAAATACCTGAAATTGGGTAGGTGAAGATATTTGCAGCGGGCTGATAGATTGAATGTAATCTCATATAATGAATCTGGACATTTTACCTGATAAAACTCACCTTAGTAAAGGGTACCATAAAATTCCTGGGTGGTTCTTTATTAATATCCTTCAAGGAAGGAATCTGCTCTCTTTACCCAGTCAAACAATACTGTGTGTGACTCCTGACACAAGAGTAAGGTTGATTCTTAACAGCACCTTTAAACCAGGGAGACTGAAGGACTGACGATTGGGTTTTATCATTGCTGGTAGCTGCACTCAATGGCCGGCCACTTTATTCGGTAACTCCCATAACTAATAAAGTGGCTACTGAGTGTATGTTGTTGGTCTTCTACTGTTGTAGCTAACCATTTCAAGTTTTGACGTATTGTGTACTCAGAGATGCTCTTCTGCACACCATAGTTGTAACGTGTGCTTACTTGAGTTACTGCCACCTTCCTGTCAGCTTGAACCAGTCTAGCCACTCTCTCCCGACCCCTCTCAGGTTCGCCCACAGAACGGCTGCTCACTAGATTTTTTTTGTTTTTTGCACCATTCTCTTTAAACTCTAGAGACTGTGTCAATGAACATTTCAGGAGATCAGCAGTGTCTGAGATACTCAAACCAACCTGCCTGTCACCAGCAGATCATTCAACAAAGTCACTCTGACCGTATTGTCTGAAAAACAAATGAATCTGTTGACCATGTTTGCATGCTTTTATGTACTGAGTTACTGCCACACGATGGGCTGATTAAATATTTGCATTAAAATGCAAATGTACAGTTGTAGTTAAGAAAGTTTATATCATGTGAACAAGTGGACAAAAAGAAATCTCACCACGTCATAGTTTTTAGGCTCCTAACAAAGCAAATAAGGAAAACCATACATTGCTGTGTAGCTTAAATGTAAGTATCATTGCTCAAGGATTGATAGATTTTCAGAAGAATAAATTTATGTGTAACCTTGCATATTCCTCATGAGCAAACAAAAAGGGGAGCTGAAATGGTCAGCCTAAACAACAAAAAGGTTTTTGCTATATTTTTCAGAACAAGTAATAAGCAATTTATTAATTTGCCTCAGTGATCAATTAGTTTCTCATCCTGATTAGGTAGGAAATGTTATAATCTGTTCTGGGCGAGAGGCTCAAGGATTGTTATGCTTAGGCATTGTTTATTGTTACTGTGGCTGTTTTTTTTGCTGCTGGCAAGTGAGGGATTTTGGGTCTGCAAGTTTTGTTTCTTTTCATTTTTCATGCCAGTTGTGGGGAGTTGCTGTCTTTTTTTTCATCAATACCCATGGTCTTTCTGTATTTAATGGCTATCTGATGTAGGCAAATATCAGAGTTGTATTGTACATGCATACTTTGAGAATAAAATGAGCCAATAAACAGTCGAGTGTGAGTGAACTTCAATGGCTGGAAAGACAGCAACTTTTAGATCTGTCACTCCCCCCAAGAATAAATTTCAGTCAATTTCATTCGTCATCAGGGGTTTGCTACACAGCAACACTTGATTCCATTCCACCAATTGTCTGCCAATCTTTTTTTGCTGTAGGCACTTCTCTGAAGATCATCAAGGAGCTCTCTGCCTGAACTTGTTGAACCATTGCATAAATCATGTGAATTTCCATTGGCTTTGAACTTTAACTTTTGGACCTTCAGTAATAATTATTTTTCTCAGTTAATTTATCATTGAAGTAATAAACTTCTGTGGCTTGCATCATTGTCTTCATGTTGGGACCTCAAGGGTGCGTGCTCAGCCTACTCCTTTATCCTTCCTACATTCATGCCTGTGGGACAAGACACATCTCAAATTCCACCCACAAACTTTTTGATGACTTCAATGTTGTTGGCAGAACCTTAGATGGCGATGAGAAGGCGGACAGGAGTGAGATAGATCAGCTGATTGAGTCATGTGGCAACAACAACCTCAAAACCAGCAAGACCAAAGAATTGCTCATGGACTTCAGGAAATGGAAGTCGTGAGAACACATTCACTGAGGGGTCAACGATGCAAGCGTGAGCGGCTTCAACTCCATGGATGTAAACATCTCAGAGGATCTACCTTGGGCCCAGCACGCTGATACAATCATGAAGCAGGCACACCAGTGGTTCTACTTTGTTAGAAGTCTGAGGACATTTGGTATGTCTTCAAAGATGCTGCAAGTTCCTCCACTGTATGGTGTGAGCATTCTGATTGGCTGCATCACTGTCTGGTATGGAGGCTCCAATGCAGGAGATTGCAATAAGCTGCAGATGGTTGTAGACTCAGCCAGTTTCATCACAGGTGCAAGCCATCAAGGACCTCTTCAGGAGGAGGTGGCTCAGGAAGGCAGCATCCACCGTTAAAGAGCCTCACAATCCAGGGTGCCCTTTGCTCCTTACCACTATCGGGGGCGACGTAGGAGCCTGAAGACTCACAGTCCATGTTCTTGGAGCCGTTCCTTCCCTTCCACCATTATATTTCAGAACAGCCTTTGAACACTAACTTATTATTTCTTTTTTTGCAATGCTTAGTGTCTTCCACGGTACTGGCTCTGCAAAACAACCACTTTTTTTGGTATACGTCAACGATAATAAACCTGATTCTAATCTGGTCTCGGCCTGAAATGTTGACTGTACTTTTTTTCCATAGATGCTGACTGGCCTGTTGAGTTTCTCCAGCATTGTGTGTGTATTGCTTGGATTTCCAGCATGTATAGATTTTGTCTTGTTTGTGATCTGATCTGGATTTAACTTGTTCACTGTCTACTCAAACTAATCCAGAGTGGATCTGCAGGACAGACTGAAATGGCCTTTCACATCAAAGCCTCTGTGACAAACATGCAAACATGTTGAAGGCAGCGTACTGCTGAGGCCCCGCCCTGGAACTCCCGGACAGGAGGCAAGACTGGAGGTAGGAATTCCATCTTCTAAGCTTTGACCTACACTAAAATGCCTCTGATACTTGTGAATTGATTTGAATCTTATCACCAAAACAGTCCCATGACATGCATGCCATTACATTTGAAAATAAAAGATTTCTTTTTCATGATCATTGGAGCAGGAGTTATTTTCTCAGGCACCTTTAAATCATATCAGATACAACTATACATTCTCCCTTGCCTTTTGCAATAACCAAGGCCAAGCTTAATTCCACTGTCTCCCTGCTACCCATTCATCCTTAGCCTTTGAACTTCCCCTATTCCTTTTAGAGCTCCCACTTGTTGTCCATGTGACCAATCTATTTTTAAATACTGTAGGGAAAGAGAAAATCATTTTAGAAATACTGGTTAAAATTATCCAGTAGCCAATACATAGATTATAAATCTTCTCTCACTCTGATTGAATACACAGTTCGGTTTGTTCAGTATTTTACATAATTCCACTCAATGCTCTGAGATTTAATATTATACTTGCCGATCAGTTCCATTATGTTAGGGTAGTAGATACGGCCCAGTCTATCACAGGAAAGTCCCTCCTCACTATTGAACATATTTACAAGGAGTGCTGCCACAAGAAAGCAGTGTCTATCAGCAATATCCTCCCATCCAGGCAATGAGCTCTTCTCGATCCTGCCATGGGGAAGGGGGTCACAGGAGCCTTAGTTCCCACAACATTAGGTCCAGGATCAGTTATTACTCTACAACCATTAGGATCTTGAACCAACATGGATAACTTCACTCACTTCTTCTCTGAACTGATTCCACCTTCCATGGACTCAAATGGCTCAGGTTGTTCAATTTAATATCAGAGCATGCACACGGTATCCAACCTGGAATTTCTACTCTTCACAGACATCCATGAAACAAGAGACCCCATCGATTGAATTATCGCAACATCAGAATGCCGAAAGCCGCCCTTTCCATTACACAAGCAGTAGCAGAAGCGTTAACCCTCCCCCTCCCCCCAATTGCACCAGCCCAAACTCGCACCCCCACCGTGCAAGCATTAGCAAAAGCCCCCAAAGATCTAGAGTCCATCCAAAACTATGGTCCAGAACTCAGCACTGTAAAACTCATGTTCTCTGTATTATAGATTGACTTATCAATATTATTTTTTGCACAGATTGTCTTCTTTTGCACATGGATTACTTGGAAATTTTCTGTATAGTTTTCCACTGAATCAGAATCAGGTTTATTATCGCCGGCGTGTGACATGAAATTTGTTAACTTAGCAGCAGCATTTCAATACAATACATCAGGGAAAAATAATAATAAATAAATCAAAACATAATTGATTTACTTGTTTATTTATTTTATATATATATATATATTCAATAGATTAAAAAACATGCAAAACCAGAAATACTGTATATTTTAAAACAAAGTGAGGTAGTGTCCAGAGCTTTAATGTTCATTTAGGAATCAGACGGCAGAGAGGAAGAAGCTGTTCCTGAATCACTGAGTGTGTGCCTTCAGGCTTCTGTACCTCCTACCTGATGGTAACAGTGAGAAAAGGGCTTGCCCTGGGTGCTGGAGGTCCTTAATAATGGATGCTGCCTCTCTGAGACACTGCTCCTTGAAGATGTCCTGGGTACTTTTTAGGCCAGTACCCAAGATGAAGCTGACCAGATTTACAACCTTCTGCAGCTTCTTTTGGTCCTGTGCAGTAGCCCCTCCATACCAGACAGTGATGCAGCCTGTCAGAATGCTCTCCATGGTATAGCTAAAGAAGTTTTTGAATGCATTTGTTGACATACAAAATCTCTTCCAACCCCTAATAAATTATAGCTGCTGTCTTGCCTTCTTTATAACTACATCGATATGTTGGGACCAAGAAAAATCCTTAAAGATCTTGACATCCAGGAACTTGAAGCTGTTCACCGTCTCCACTTCTGATCCCTCTATGAGGATTGGTACGTATTCCTTCATCTTACCCTTCCTGAAGTCCACAATCAGCTCTTTCGTCTTACTGACATTGAGTGCCATGTTGTTGCTGTGGCACCATTCCACTATTTGGCATATCTCACTCCTGTAGGCCCGTTCACCACCACCTGAAATTTTACCAACAACGGTTGTATCATCAGCGAAGGTTTAGATGGTGTTTGAGCTATGCCTAGCCGCACAGTCATGTGTATATAGCAAGTTGAGCAGTGGGCTAAGCACACACTCCTGAGGTGCGCCAGTGTTGATCGTCAGCAAGGAGGATATGTTATCACCAATCCACACAGATTGCGTTCTTCCGGTTAGGATCCAATTGCAGAGGGAGGTACAGAGGCCCAGGTTCTGCAGCTTCTCAATCAGGATTGTGGGAATGATGGTATTAAATGCTGAGCTATAGTCGATGAACAGCATCCTGACGTAGGGGTTTGTGTTGTATTCTATTGTATTTGTTTGTTCTACTGTGAATGTTAGTATATGATGACATGTACACTTTGATAATAAATTTACTTTGAACTTTAAACTACAGTATTGTGCAATTAATGCAAATGTTAAGTGCTTATAATATGAATGATTTTGGGCACTTTCACAGAGATGCAGTCTCCACAGAATGAAAATAATGAAGAGCGTCCATTATTCAAAACAACCCAAAATTGACAAATGCTCTATTGAAAATGCTCCAGTTTCAATTACACTCTGGGTGATGAAGATCATTCATATATCCCTCTAATTAAACCTTTGCTGTCTGGATCTAGACATTTGCTATGGGGTAAATGTTTATTACTACCTACCCTGTCTACCCACTCATAAATTAGTAGACCTCCATCAGCTCCTGCCTCAGCCTCTTTCATTCCAAGGAAAACAAAACCAGTCTATCAAACATCTCATAGTTGAAACCTCCATCGCAGGCAACAACCTGGTCAATCTCCTCTGCACCTTCTCCAAGGCAACCAAGTCCTTCCTACAGTGAGCAGAACTTCACACAGTGCTCCAGCTGTGGGCCAACCAATGTTTAGCTACAGTTTTGCTATAATGTCTAGGCTCTTGCCTCCATTTACTGGGAAATAGTGTACATTTCCCAGTAATACCCACTATGCTTTGTTAACTATCTTATCTCCATGTGCAGCGGCTTTCAGGATTCCTTAGACAGGGACATCAAAATCACTCTGCCCCTTTGCACTTCTGAGGGTTGTATTATATATTGCATAAATGCTTGCACTTTTCTAATTCCAACTGAAGTCAAAATCAAAGTAAATTTATTATCAAATTACAAAGATGTCACCATATGCTACCTCAAGATTCATTTTCTTGCAGGCATTCAAAGTAAAACAAAGAAATACAACAGAATCAATGGAAGACTACACACAAGCAACTAATGTGGAAAAGGCGGCAAACTGCAAATAGAGAACAATAGCTAGTAAACAATGCTAAGAGCATGAGTTGTAAAGCCTAATGTTTGAAGGGTAATAATTGTCGTAATAAAGTGTTACAGCACCAGTTGGAGAGGTTACCCTGCTAGCCAATAGCTTCTGCTCACAAATACAACTTAACCATCATTCTTTGCCTTCTGTCCGTAAGTTGCCTTCAGATTCAATATGCCAAATTGTCCTGGATCCTGTGGACTCTAACCTCTTGAGCAACTTTTCCATATGGGACCTTGTACCCCTTTCTTTGGCACACTTAATTGCCTCCTCAAAATCAATCGGTTTGGATGCCGCAACACGCCTATGGACCATTGGGGTGCTTTTGCGTGTCTTGGGCTAGTGAGGTCAGACCACAGCAGGTGTCCTCCGACTTTCTGGCTTGCCCTGGTCCCAAACATATAGTCATTGTAGTTCTTCGGGGAACTCATCCACCCTGGCCAGTGATTACGTCAACAAGGTCCTTCAGCCATTGGTGCCACTCCCTCATGTTGTTTAGCCTGCCAGCTGAGAGCGGTATACCGGGGAGTGCCTCTAGGAGGCAGACATGCAAAATTTAGTAAAGGGGTGAGGACAGTGATACCCACCCACCCTACGAGGTAGAGGTAGAGAGACATCAAAGGTATCACCTCTCTCCAGTGCCCCCTACGCCCCAAACTTCAATCAGACAGATCAAAGTTCTCTTTAACAAAGACATGCAGATTATCTCAGTACATTTCAATAGGTACATTTGATGGCAGAGAAATGTATAGAATGTATAGGAAATTCTTTTCCTTCGCAAACATCCATGAAAACAGAGGAAAGCCCCAAAGAACGAATGTCAATTAAACATTAGAGTTCCAAAGACCTCCCAAGATCCCCCAGGCTCCTCCTCCCCACACACAAGCAGCTGGAAGGCAACGACCCCCCAACCCCACCAGCAAAAAGACATCAGCGCCTCCAAAAGCACTCAAGCGTGCATCAAGCATCAACAAAGACATGCAGTACCCAAAAACTACATGTCCACCCAGTAATTCAACATACCACAGGCTCTCTCTCTCTCCCCCTTAAGGGAAAAAGAAGTGTCCCCATTTCATAGCAGGAGGTGAGACACAATAAACAACTCACTGATGTTAAAAGCGTTGCTTTTTCTGAGCTCTGAGCCCTGAAAGAAAGGTGCGGCTGTCTGGGCACGCAGCCCCCACAGCTAACCCGTTGCTCCCAATGTTCCGTGTTCTGCTGCGACGTTTCAGTCAGAAGCACCGGCCCAGTATCGGCACGTCTCCAGAGCCATGGAAATCCGGAACCCTGAAGCTGCACTCGCCTTCCAGGCGGCGTCTTTGGGATATCAAAAAGCAGCCAGTTGTGTGGCCCTGAGAACAGGTCCTGTTCCTGCAAAGAACCAGTGTAACACCAGGTCAGAGACTTGAAAAGGGGAAAAAAAGAAATAGAAATAGAGCTGTTTCCGAAGATGCAAGCAAAGATGTCGCAGATTAGCGCCATCTTGAATTCACTCCGCCCCTCCAGGGCTTGATCTTTGATCAATCGCTCCTCTTCCAGGATAACTCCATAGACTAATCCTGTCCTGTAATATTTTTCCAATAATTTCCCTGAGACTGATGTTAATTACTGGGCTTAACCCTGCAGCTCTTCTTAAATATAGACAGTACCTTCTGTTGTCCTTCAGTCATCTGGCATTTCTTCCATGGCCAGATGATATTTAAAACATGAGCAGGAATCTCTTTTGCCAAATCTGTGAGATTCCCTGCCACAGATGACTATGGAGACCATGTCATTGAGTATATTCAAAGCAGAGATTGACATTGGTAAGAGTGTCAAAGGTTATGGGGAGAAGGCAGGAGAATAGGGTTGAGAGGGTTAATAAATTAGCCTCGAATGAATAACGGAATGAGACACAATGGGCTGAATGACCTAATTCTGCTCCTATGTCTTATGGTCTTAAAATTATTGTGAAAGCCCTAGCAGTCTCTTCCTTGCCTCCTGGAGCAGCCAAGGATATCAACCCTTCATGATTTATCCTCCTGCTCAGGCTTCTCAGGATCCTCGTATTTAATGGAAATTTTTAAAAATAATTTCATTGTCCCTCTTCATGAATTTTCCAATAACTACATCTTTCCTTTCTCCAAACTGAATACAGACAAGGAATGTTCACTTAAGAATTAAAGATTCATTTTCTTTGTCACATGTACCTCAAAAAATACAGTGAAATGCATCACTGAATCATGGCTGAAAGATTATAGGTGGTGATGAATGTCCAAGGATAGTCATTGTATCAACAGAACATGCAGGAAGACAGAGAGGTGACATTGCTCTGTTGGTAAAAAAAAATGAAATTAAATCATTAGAAAGAGGTGACGGACAGTGAGAAGGTGTTGAATTATTGTGGATAGAGCTAAGGAACTGTAAGGTTATAGATACCCTGTTGGAAGTCATATATAGACCCCAAAACAGTATTTTGAGGCCTACAAATTACAACAGGAGATAGAAAATGCATGCCAAGAGGCAATGTTACAATAGTCATGGGGACTTTAATATGGAGGTAGAATGGAAAAATTGGGCGGTTGGTGCTTGATTACAGGAGAGGGTATTTCTAGTGTGCATATGAAATGGATTTTTAGAGCATCTGGTGGTTGAACCCACTAGAGGATTAGTTAGTCTGGATTGGGTGTTGTGCAATGAACCAGAATTGATTAGAGAGGTTAAGGTAAAAGAACGCTTAGAGAAAAGTGATTATAATATTTTCAGATTTACCCTGAAATTTGAGAAGGAGCAGCTAAAATCTGAAGTATCAGGATAACAGTCCAATAAAAGGAATTACAGAGGCATGAGAGAGGAGTTGGCCAAAATTGATCGGAAAAGAACACTGGCAGAGCAGCAATGGCTGGAACTTCTGAAAGCAGTTCAGAAAGCACAAAATATTTGCATCCCAAAGAGGAAGAAGTATTTGAAAAGAAGGTGACACAGTTGTGGCTAACAAGAGAAGGCAAAGCCAACATAAAAGCCAAAGGGAGGGCTTAATAGAGCAAATATAATGGGAAATTAGAGGATGCTGTTAAAAACCAACAGAAGGAAACTAAAAAATGTAATTAAGAAGATAAAGATGGAATATGAAAGTAAGCTGGCCAACAATATTAAAGAGGATACCTGAAGTAAAAGAGATGCAAAACTGGATATCTGACCACTGGAAAACGACACTGGAGAGGTAGTATTGGGGGTCAAAAAATGGCAGAGGAACTAAAAAATTGCACCAGTGTCCACTGTGGAAGACACTAGCAGTAATGTGGAAGTTCCAGGTGTCTGGAGGCATCGAGTGTGTGAAGTTACCATAACTAGAGAGAGGATTCTTGGGAAACTGAAAGGTCAGAAAGGCCAGAAAGTGGATAAGTCACCTGGACCAGATGGTGTACATCCCAGGGTTCTGAAAGAGGTGGCTGAGGAGATCGTGGAGGCATTAGTAATGATCTTTCAAGAATCACTAGTTTCTGGAATGGTTCCAGAAGACTGGAAAATTGCAAATGTCACTCCACTCTTCAAAAAGGGGGAAGGGCGGAAGAAAGGAAACTGTAGGCCAGTTAGTCTGACTTCAGCAGTTGGGAAGATGTTGGAGTCGATTATTAAGGATGATATCTGAGGGTGCTAAGAAGCACAAAAGGAAATAATAAGCAGGATAAACAAAGGAGAATCGGTTGATGTTGTGTACTTGGATTTTCAGAAAGCCTTTGACAAGGTGTCACATGAGGTGTCTGAGATCCTTTTTTTGGTTGGCTGCCAGTGACTAGTGGTGTTCCACAGGGGTCTCTGTTGGGACCAATTCTTTTTACATTATATGTCAATATTTGTATGATGGAATTAATGGGTTTGTTGCAATGTTTGCAATGATATGAAGATAGGTGGAGGGACAGGTGGATTTGAGGAAGTAGAGAGGCTACAGGAGGATTAGACAGATTAGGAGAATGGGCAACAAAATGGCAGATGGAATACAGTGTTGGGAAGTGTATGGGCATGCACTTTGGAAGAACAAATGAAAGAGTTGACTATTTTCTAAATGCAGAGAAAATACAAAAAAACTGAGGTGCAAAGGGACCTGGGAATCATTGTGCCAGATTTCCTAAAGGATTATTTGCAGGATTGAGCCTGTGGTGAGGAAGGTAAATGCAATGTTTGCATACACTTCAAGAGAATTAGAATATAAAAGTAAGTTGAGACTTTAGACAGCACTGGTGAGGCCTCTCTTGAAGTATTAAGTGCCCCTTATCTTAGAAATAATGTGCTGAAACTGGAGAGGGTTCAAAGAATGTTCACGAAATGATTTCAAGATTGAATGACTTGTTATATGAAGAATGTTTGATGGCTTTGGGCCTGTATTCACTCAAATTCAGAAGAATGAGGGTTGATCTCATTAAAACCTATTTGAGTGGTGAAAGGCCTTGATAAAGTGGATGTAGAGAGGATGTTTCCTATGGTGGTAGAATCTAAGATCAGAGGACACAGCCTCAGAATAGGGGAGCATCCTTTGGGAAGGGAGATGAGCAGGAATTTCTTTAGCCAGAGAGTGGAGAATCTGTGGAATTCTTTGCCACAGGCAGCTGTAGAGGCCAAGCCATCATATATGTTTAAGGCAAAGGTTGATAGATTCTTGATTGTCAGGGCAAGATGAAATGGTGGAGCAGAAACAATGGGCCAAATAGCCTAATTCTGCTCCTATACACTCTGGTCTTATGGTTTTGGCTTATTGACCAACACTTTCTGAGTATTGTGCTGGGCAACACACAAGTGTCTCCACACCTCCGACACCAACATAGCATTTCCAGGATTTACTCATCCGAACCTATGTGTTTTTGGAACATTGGAGGATACTGAAGCACACAGTGGAATCCGACATAGTTATGTGGAGAAATTATAAACTTCTTACAGACAGGGGAAATGGAAACACAATCAATGTTCATTGGTGCTGTGAAGTTATTGGCTAGTCACCGTGCCATCCTTGTCCTATGGAATGGTGTAGATAATTACTATGGACCCTACTGGCCCCATTTAACTGGACCCTACTGGCCCCATTTAACTGGACCCTACTGTCCCCATTTAACTGGACCCTACTGTCCCTATTTAACTGGACCCTACTGTCCCTATTTAACTGGACCCTACTGGCCCCATTTCACTGGACCCTACTGTCCCCATTTAACTGGACCCTACTGGCCCCAATTAACTGGACCCTACTGTCTCCATTTAACTGGACCCTACTGTCCCCATTTAACTGGACCCTACTGTCCCTATTTAACTGGACCCTACTGGCCCCATTTCACTGGACCCTACTGGCCCCATTTCACTGGACCCTACTGTCCCCATTTAACTGGACCCTACTGGCCCCAATTAACTGGACCCTACTGTCTCCATTTAACTGGACCCTACTGTCACCATTTTACTGGACCCTACTGTCCCCATTTAACTGGACCCTACTGTCCCCATTTAACTGGACCCTACTGGCTCTATTTAACTGGACCCTACTGGCCCCAATTAACTGGACCCTACTGACCCTATTTAACTGGACCCTACTGTCTCCATTTAACTGGACCCTTCTGTCTCCATTTAACTGGACCCTACTGGCCCCAATTAACTGGACCCTACTGATACTATTTAACTGGACCCTACTGTCTCCATTTAACTGGACCCTACTGTCACCATTTAACTGGACCCTACTGGCCCCAATTAACTGGACCCTACTGATACTATTTAACTGGACCCTACTGTCTCCATTTAACTGGACCCTACTGTCCCTATTTAACTGAACCCTACTGGATCTATTTAAATGAACCCTACTGTCCCCATTGAACTGGACCCTACTGGCCCCATTTAACTGGACCCTACTGACCCTATTTAACTGGACCCTACTGTCTCCATTTAACTGGACCCTACTGTCACCATTTAACTGGACCCTACTGTCCCTATTTAACTGAACCCTACTGGCCCCATTTAACTGGACCCTACTGTCCCCATTTAACTGGACCCTACTGGCCCCATTTCACTGGACCCTACTGTCTCCATTTAACTGGACCCTACTGGCCCCATTTCACTGGACCCTACTGTCTCCATTTAACTGGACCCTACTGGCCCCATTTCACTGGACCCTACTGTCTCCATTTAACTGGACCCTACTGTCCCTATTTAACTGGACCCTACTGGCTCTATTTAACTGGACCCTACTGGCCCCATTTCACTGGACCCTACTGTCCCCATTGAACTGGACCCTACTGTCCCCATTTAACTGGACCCTACTGGCTCTATTTAACTGGACCGTACTGTTCCCATTTAACTGGACCCTACTGACCCTATTTAACTGGACCCTACTGGCCCCAATTAACTGGACCCTACTGATCCTATCTAACTGGACCCTACTGTCTCCATTTAACTGGACCATACCGTCCCCATTTAAGTGGACCCTACTGTCCCCATTTAACTGGACCCTACTGTCCCCATTTCACTGGACCCTACTGGCCCCATTTCACTGGACCCTACTGGCCCCATTTCACTGGACCCTACTGGCCCCATTTCACTGGACCCTACTGGCCCCATTTCACTGGACCCTACTGGCCCCATTTCACTGGACCCTACTGGCCCCATTTAACTGGACCTTACTGACCTTATTTAACTGGACCCTACTGTCCCCATTTCACTGGACCCTACTCGCCCCATTTCACTGGACCCTACTCGCCCCATTTCACTGGACCCTACTGTCCCCATTTAACTGGACCCTACTGTCCCCATTTCACTGGACCCTACTGTCCCCATTTCACTGGACCCTACTCGCCCCATTTCACTGGACCCTACTGGCCCCATTTCACTGGACCCTACTGGCCCCATTTAACTGGACCCTACTGCCTCCATTTAACTGGACCCTACTGCCTCCATTTAACTAGACCTTACTGACCTTATTTAACTGGACCCTACTGCCTCCATTTAACTGGACCCTACTGTCACCATTTAACTGGACCCTACTGCCTCCATTTAACTGGACCCTACTGTCACCATTTAACTGGACCCTACTGTCACCATTTAACTGGACCCTACTGGCCCCATTTAACTGGACCCTACTGTCACCATTTAACTGGACCCTACTGTCCCTATTTAACTGAACCCTACTGGCCCCATTTAACTGGACCCTACTGTCCCCATTTAACTGGACCCTACTGGCCCCATTTAACTGGACCCTACTGTCTCCATTTAACTGGACCCTACTGGCCCCATTTCACTGGACCCTACTGTCTCCATTTAACTGGACCCTACTGGCCCCATTTCACTGGACCCTACTGTCTCCATTTAACTGGACCCTACTGTCCCTATTTAACTGGACCCTACTGGCTCTATTTAACTGGACCCTACTGGCCCCATTTCACTGGACCCTACTGTCCCCATTGAACTGGACCCTACTGTCCCCATTTAACTGGACCCTACTGGCTCTATTTAACTGGACCGTACTGTTCCCATTTAACTGGACCCTACTGTCCCCATTTAAGTGGACCCTACTGTCCCCATTTAACTGGACCCTACTGTCCCCATTTCACTGGACCCTACTCGCCCCATTTCACTGGACCCTACTGGCCCCATTTCACTGGACCCTACTGGCCCCATTTAACTGGACCTTACTGACCTTATTTAACTGGACCCTACTGACCTTATTTAACTGGACCCTACTGTCCCCATTTAACTGGACCCTACTGTCCCCATTTCACTGGACCCTACTCGCCCCATTTCACTGGACCCTACTGTCCCCATTTAACTGGACCCTACTGTCCCCATTTCACTGGACCCTACTGTCCCCATTTCACTTGACCCTACTCGCCCCATTTCACTGGACCCTACTGGCCCCATTTCACTGGACCCTACTGGCCCCATTTAACTGGACCCTACTGCCTCCATTTAACTGGACCCTACTGCCTCCATTTAACTGGACCTTACTGACCTTATTTAACTGGACCTTACTGACCTTATTTAACTGGACCCTACTGCCTCCATTTAACTGGACCCTACTGTCACCATTTAACTGGACCCTACTGCCTCCATTTAACTGGACCCTACTGTCACCATTTAACTGGACCCTACTGTCACCATTTAACTGGACCCTACTGGCCCCATTTAACTGGACCCTACTGTCCCCATTTAACTGGACCCTACTGTCCCCATTTAACTGGACCCTTTCTCTATTAACCATATAACCATATAACAATCACAGCACGGAAACAGGCCATCTTGGCCCTCCTAGTCCGTGCCGAACCCTTAATCTCACCTAGTCCCACCTACCCGCACTCAGCCCATAACCCTCCACTCCTTTCCTGTCCATATACCTATCCAATTTTACCTTAAATGACACAACTGAACTGGCCTCTACTACTTCTACAGGAAGCTCATTCCACACAGCTATCACTCTCTGAGTAAAGAAATACCCCCTCGTGTTTCCCTTAAACTTCTGCCCCCTAACTCTCAACTCATGTCCTCTCGTTTGAATCTCCCCTACTCTCAATGGAAACAGCCTATTCATGTCAACTCTATCTATCCCTCTCAAAATTTTAAATACCTCGATCAAATCCCCCCTCAACCTTCTACGCTCCAATGAATAGAGACCTAACTTGTTCAACCTTTCTCTGTAACTTAATTGCTGAAACCCAGGTAACATCCTAGTAAATCGTCTCTGCACTCTCTCTAATTTATTGATATCTTTCCTATAATTCGGTGACCAGAACTGCACACAATATTCTAAATTTGGCCTTGTACAACTTTAGCATTACATCCCAACTTCTGTACTCAATGCTTTGATTTATAAAGGCCAGCGTTCCAAAAGCCCTCTTCACCACCCTATCTACATGAGACTCCACTTTCAGGGAACTATGCACAGTTATTCCTAGATCTCTCTGTTCTTCTGCATTCCTCAATGCCCTACCATTTACTCTGTATGTTCTATTTGGATTATTCCTGCCAAAATGTAAAACCTCACACTTCTCAGCATTAAACTCCATCTGCCAACATTCAGCCCAATCTTCTAACTGGCATAAATCTCCCTGCAAGCTTTGAAAATCCACCTCATTATCCACAACACCTCCTACCTTAGTATCATCGGCATACTTACTAATCCAATTTACCACCCCATCATCCAGATCATTTATGTATATTAAAAACAACATTGGGCCCAAAACAGATCCCTGAGGCACCCCGCTAGTCACCGGCCTCCATCCCGATAAACAATTATCCACCACTACTCTCTGGCATCTCCCATCTAGTCACTGTTGAATCCATTTTATTACTCCAGCATTAATACCTAACGACTGAACCTTCTTAACTAACCTTCCATGTGGAACTTTGTCAAAGGCTTTGCTGAAGTCCATATAGACTACATCCACTGCCTTACCCTCGTCAACATTCCTCGTAACTTCTTCAAAAAATTCAATAAGGTTTGTCAAACATGACCTTCCACGCACAAATCCATGCTGGCTACTTCTAATCAGATCCCATCTATCCAGATAATTATAAATACTATCTCTAAGAATACTTTCCATTAATTTACCCACCACTGATGTCAAACTGACAGGTCTATAATTGCTAGGCTTCCTTCTAGAACCCTTTTTAAACAATGGAACCACATGAGCAATACGCCAATCCTCCGGCACAATCCCCGTTTCTAATGACATATTAAAGATCTCTGTCAGAGCTCCTGCTATTTCTACACAAACTTCCCTCAAGGTCCTGGGGAATATCCTGTCAGGATCCGGAGATTTATCCACTTTTAAATTTCTTAAAAGCACCAGTACCTCCACCTCTTTAATTGTCATAGGTTCCATAACTTCCTTACTTGTTTCCCACACCTTAGACAATTCAATATCCTTCTCTTTAGTGAATACCGAAGAGAAGAAATCATTCAAAATCTCTCCCATCTCCTTCGGTTCCACACATAGCTGACCACTCTGATTTTCTAAAGGGCCAATTTTATCCCTCACTATCCCCTTGCTTTTAATATAACTGTAGAAACCTTTCGGATTTACTTTCACCTTATTTGCCAAACCAACCTCGTATCTTCTTTTAGCTTTTCTAATCTCTTTCTTAAGATTCCTTTTACATTCTTTATATTCCTCGAGCAATTCCTTTACTCCATGCTGCCTATATCTATTGTAGACATCCCTCTTTTTCTGAACCAAATTTCTAATATCCCTTGAAAACCATGGTGCTCTCAAACCTTTAACCTTTCCTTTCACCCTAACAGGAACATAAAGATTCTGTACCCTCATAATTTCACCTTTAAATGACCTCCATTTCTCTATTACATCCTTCCCATAAAACAACTTGACCCAATCCACTCTCTCTAAATCCCTTCACATCCCCTCAAAGTTAGCCTTTCTCCAATCAAAAATCTCAACTCTAGGTCCAGTCCTGTCCTTCTCCATAATTATATTGAAGCTAATGCTATTGTGATCGCTGGACCCGAAGTGCTCCCCAACACATACATCTGTCAGCTGACCTATCGCATTCCCTAACAGGAGATCCAACACTGTCCCATCTCTAGTCGGTACTTCTATGTATTGTTGCAACAAACTATCCTGCACACGTTTCACAAACTCTAAACCATCCAGCCCTTTTACAGAATGAGCTTCCCAGTCTACGTGTGGAAAATTAAAATCTCCCACAATCACCACCTTGTGTTTACTACAATTATCTGCTATCTCCTTACACATTTGCTCTTCCAACTCACGCGCCCCATTAGGTGGCCTATAATACACTCCTATCAGTGTTACTGCACCTTTCCCATTCTTCAATTCCACCCAAATGGCCTCCCTAGAGGAGCTCTCTAATCTATCCTTCCAAAGCACCGCCATAAGATTTTCTCGGACAAGCAATGCAACACCTCCTCCTCTGGCCCCTCCTACTCTATCACACCTGAAGCAATTAAATCCAGGAGTATTTAGTTGCCAATCACACCCTTCCTGCAACCATGTTTCACTAATAGCTACAACATCATAATTCCAGGTATCAATCCACGCTTTAAGCTCATCCACCTTTCTTACAACGCTCCTAGCATTAAAATAGATACATTTAAGATACTCTCCATCTCCTCCTCTCTTTCCATCCCTAACAATGTATTCAAATTTATTATCCTTTTCTTTCTTCTCCCCTACATCTTCGGGCTGAGCGCATCCCTTCTCCATCACCTGCCTTTCCTCCCTCACACACTGTCTATTTACTTGCTCCACTGGTGAACTAACCTCCTCTCCCATAGTCTCCTCAAATAGTCTCCCGCCCCCCCCATCTTACTAGTTTAAAGTCCGCCCTGTAGCCCTAGCAAACCTCCCCGCTAGGATATTGGTCCCCCCACGATTCAAGTGTAACCCGTCCTTCTTGAACAGGTCACTCCTGCCCCGAAGAGGTCCCAATGATCCAGAAACTTGAATCCCTGCCCCCTGCTCCAATCCCACAGCCACGCATTCATCCTCCACCTAATTCTATTCCTACTCTCACTGTCGCGTGGCACAGGCAGTAATCCCGAGATTACTACCTTTGCGGTCCTTCTTCTTAACTGCCTTCCTAACTCCCTATAATCTCATTTCAGGACCTCTTCCCCTTTCCTTCCTATGTCATTGGTACCTACATGACCTCTGGCTCTTCACCCTCCCACTTCGGGATATCTTGGACGCGATCAGAAACGTCCCGAACCCTGGCACCAGGGAGGCAAATTACAATCCGGGACTCCCGGTCACCTCCACAGAAACGCCTGTCTGAGCCCCTGACTATTGAGTCCCCTATTACTATGGACCTCTTTCTTCTAACCCTACCCTTCTGAGCTACAGGGCCGTCCTCTGTGCCGGAGGCTCGGCCACTGTCACTCCCACCAGGTAGGCTGTCCCCCCCAACAGTACTCAAACATGAGTACTTATTGTCAAGGGGTACAGCCACTGGGGTACTCTCTAGTACCTGCCTCTTCCCCTTCCTGACTGTAACCCACCTATCTGCCTCCCGTGGTCCCGGAGTGACCACCTGCCTGTAACTCCTCTCTATCACCTCCTCACTCTCCCTGACCAGGCGAAGGTCATCGAGCTGCAGCTCCAGTTCCCTAACTCGGTCCCTCAGGAGCTGCAGTTCGGCGCACCTGGTGCAGATGTGGACGTCCGGGAGGCTCGGAGACTCCAGGATCTCCCACATCCGACACCGAGAACAACAAGCTGCCCTCACACTCATGCTTCCCAAATAACTGAAAATAACAAGGAGAACTAAAAGATAAGCCTACTGTGCCTTCTTCCGCCCAAGCCCTACACTCTGCGCCCGGCTCACTCCGCTGCCCGCAAACGAAGCTGCCCACTTCTTAAGGCGGCGTTCTTTATATATCTTCCCTCCTTCCCGGACCAATTGGACAATTTGAAAATGGCCGCTGTCCTCTTCCAAAAGAGAACTACCTCACTCAGTATCTTCTTTATATATCCTCCCTCCTTCCCGGACCATTTGGACAATTTGAAAATGGCCGCTGTCCTCTTCCAAAAGAGAACTACCTCACTCAGTATCTTCTTTATATATCCTCCCTCCTTCCCGGACCAATTGGACAATTTGAAAATGGCCGCTGTCCTCTTCCAAAAGAGAACTACCTCACTCAGTATCTTCTTTATATATCCTCCCTCCTTCCCGGACCATTTGGACAATTTGAAAATGGCCGCTGTCCTCTTCCAAAAGAGAACTACCTCACTCAGTATCTCCTTTATATATCTTCCCTCCTTCCCGGGCCTCCTTCACGCGCCTGCGCAGTCCCGCCTCTCAGAACTCCGATCTGAGAAGCAATTGGACAATTTGAAAATGGCCGCCGCTGCACTTCCTTTCAAGCCTCGCTGTCCTCTTCCAAAAGACTATTAGTTAACTATAGTTAACTATTAGTTAATAAGTTTCATAACATATGCTGGCGATCTTAAACCTGATTCTGATTTAGAACATTGTCAAGTATGAACTGAAATCATTTCCTGACCCTTATGTAAATAAGTTAAAGAATGCCAAAATTACAGAGTAAATGAAGGCTAATATCTTCTTGGTATTCCAGTGGTACAGATAATGCATTGAAATGCTGCTTCCAAAGCTTAGACATTATTCCAGCTCTATGGTTCTGCAACTCATTCCTGCACATTTACAACAATATAAATTTAGGCTGGCACAACAGGGTAATGGTTAACATAACAGTTCACA
Source organism: Hypanus sabinus (assembly GCF_030144855.1). Taxonomy (NCBI): domain Eukaryota; kingdom Metazoa; phylum Chordata; class Chondrichthyes; order Myliobatiformes; family Dasyatidae; genus Hypanus; species Hypanus sabinus. The sequence goes on along the minus strand of NC_082715.1, from coordinate 14,507,550 downwards.
GTACAGGTGACAAGAGTTCAATTTCCGCCGCTGCGTGTAAGGAGTTTGTACATTCTACCGTGACTGTATGGGCTTTCTCCGAGTCCTCTGCTTTCCTCCTATGATCTAAGGATCTAACCTAACAGGTTGTTAGGTTAATTGGTCGTTGTAAATTGTCCCATGATTAGGCCAGAAATAACTTGGGGAATTGCTAGGCAGCATGGCTCAGAGGGCCAGAAGGGCCTGCTGTGTGCTGTACCTCAATAATAAATAATAAAATAACTAAATTACCTTTGGCTTACATTAATATTAATCTGTTGCTGCAATCACTGCAACAAAAATACAAAACACACTTCCCATACCATCATACATTCTTTTTTAATCATTCCAAAAATTTTGGGGAAATTGCAATATTCCATAAAAGACATGGACAAAAACAACCTATCATAAAGCAATTTCAATTTCATCTTTTATTTAATTTTTCATTATATACACTGTACACTGTTAGTCATGCAGTCTGCAGGGCAGAATGAGTCAGGGATAATTAGCCTGATACTAATTTTCTAGTCAGACATCGAAACACAAGCTGGTAAAATGCCAATCTCTAATAAAACCTGTATAGCTGTAAGTGATTACTTAATTCTTTGTTGCTAAACCGATGACTTTATAACAGTGGTAAGTTGTATCATTTTTCTAAGCTAATGTCATAATACATCTTTGTCCATTATATGTACAACCAGGTGCTTTATTTTGTGTCCCCTGAATCTACGGTTTCCATAACAATTGAAGATGCTATTTCACATCTCTATATTTTCAAACTTCTCCTGAGAATAATGCTAGTTATATTTGTCCATAAGATAAAGAAATTTTTTATTTGCTTGTCTCTTCTTGTGATAATTCTTTACATTCAGACCTGACTCCTGCTGTTTACTGCCTGCCTGGTGGAGTAAGATTTAAACTTTTATTGCCTGCTGGGTCAAGCTGAGATTTGATAATATTATGTTGGCTATGTTCAACTGCAATAGACAGACAGTTGATTTTTTTAATCTACAGATTAACATGCATTGGACTGAAGATAAGAGATTACAATGAGATTGCTATTGTTCCATTTTTTCAGTTCCTTAAGGTTGCTGCAGTTGATAACACAATAATGGTCGATATGTCATTGTTTCAGTGGAATGGCATTTATAAAATTGATCACATTATAATTCAAGGTGATGTGGAATTGAGCATCTGGTTCATTTTATCCATGTAGATCTGTGCTGACTTATGTTTATTTCACCACAGTTTGTAATTTATCAGTGCTATGAAGCTCAGGCACTATTTTTAAATTTTTCCATCCTATCAATAAAATTTCCAAACTTGAGAGGATCCTAAACTCAGTGGCCACTTTATTAGGTATACCCGTATATCTGCTCATTAATGCAAATATCTAATTAGTTGATTAAATATCTAATCAGACAATCATGTACAAAGTCAAATATACTATCAAAGTAATATATGTCACCATATACAACCCTGAGATTTCTTTTCCTGAGGGCATGCACATTGTATCCAAGAAACACAATAGAATCAAATAGCAGCAACTCAATGCATAAAAGCATGCAGACATGGTCTAGTGGTTCAGTTGTTGTTCAGATCAAACATCAGAATGGGGAAGAAATGTGATCGAAGTGACTTTGACCGTGGAACGATTGCTGGTGCCAGATGGGATGGCGTGAGTATCTCAGTAACTGTTGATCTCCCGGGATTTTCTCGCACAACAGTCTCTAGATTTCACAAAGAATGGTGCGAAAAACAGATAAAATCCAGCTGGCAGCAGTTCTGTGGGTGAAAACACCTTGCTAATGCGAAAGGTCGGTGGAGAATGGCCAGACTGTTTCAAGCTGACAGGAAGGTGACAGTAACTCAAATAACCACGTATTACAACAGTGGTGTGCAGAAGAGCATCTCTGAATGCATAAACACATTGAACATTGAAGTGGATGGGCTGCAGCAGCAGAGGACTACATCAAATTCCACCAGGTCTCTAATAATGTGGCTACTGAGTGTATATATAAATTTGCCTTGTGCACCAGTAATATGCATATCATTAATGCCAATTGTAAGCACTTATAAGACACCTAACACCAGAGAATTATTTTTCCTCATGCTCTTTCTAGATTTATTTGTGGCTTCAACATATTACTCTCATCACTTTGACTTCTGAAGTATCTTCAGTGCATTTCATATAATGAATGGAATTACCTTTTCATTAATTATGCTAGGGAGTGGAATTAATCTATTTCTCCATAGATGCCCTATTCCACTTTTCAAAACCTACTAGAGCATTCTTTCATTAGAATTCATATTGTTTAAATTATTTAGTGAATTTATTTGAGGGAATATGAGCTTGTGAATATTTAACAGTCAAAGTCTTTTACAGTTGGATAAATATAAAAAAAAACAAAAGGTCTTGATTTAATTGTTAAGGTGTGCTTGGATTTCCTTTGACTTCATTGCATTCGGTTCGGTGGAAACTGGTTTCTAACAGGTTTTAGAGGTTGCTACAGGCTACGTTTATTTTCTAAATAACTATTACACGTAAAGTACATGTAATTCTTACTAACGGCAGAAGCTATGTTAGACAAGGGGACTGGATTTCCATGAAGCATTCTTTAAAATCCTCAAATCTGTTTCAACAAAATGTCTTGTGACAGATGGTTCTGATAAGCAACCTTTGAAAATGCAATTTCTTCCCCCTTTCATAATTTATCATGATATCTGCCTCCTTGTTAATACCTCATCAATCAATGAAAGCAATCAATTGTTCATTATCAAATTATTTTTTTCTGTGCATGAGTGATGCTGGCAAAAGCACATTTAGTGCTTGGAGACCAGGGCAGAGCCAGGCTTGTTTAAGAATGGTTGGCTGGCTCTCTGAATGCTGATGAACCTTGTTGTTTCTTTTCAGAGAGATGATCCAGAAACATTTATGGTCAATTGTTACTGCCCGTTAGGCCACAAATTAAAGGTTTCATTGATTCATGGCCGCCACCTGCTTGGCTAATCCAGCGGTTATGGTACTGGATCTTAATCAGATTGCCCTTAACCCTCTTAGCTCCAATGGCAAAGGCTCTCGTTTCCCACTTCCTGTAATTGCAATCCATCATCCTTTGTGGACATCTTATTAAATCCATCATAGGCATTTGCAACTACTTTAATCATTGTTTTATCATGAACATCCAAACTGATAAAGCAAAATTCCAAATACAGTCATTAAGAGCAGAATTAGTTTTATTAACACTGACATATATTGTTGTCTTGAAAAAATACTTTTCTTTTTGTTCTGTGTTCTTTCTGTAAAACTTGTGCACAATTTATAGTTAATGAGTTCCTTGTGAATCCTCCATGAGGACTACAACTTTGTCATGGTTTGGAGGCTTGTGTACCTCAATGACCTGGAGAGCTATGTTGACTGGAGTCGGGGCCTTGTGCTTTAACTCATGGTAGGGTCACCCTGATGCACCATCAATAACTCTTGGAGACGTGAGGCGAGATATAGGCTTTTACTGGCTGGAAGAAAGAACAAGCAGCAATTGACCACCACACTGCATCCTGGAGACTGAGGCCGGGGCTGTGTCTCCAATCGCCTCTATACCGGGGTCCGTGGGAGGAGTCACAGGAGCAGTCAGCGGGGGGGGGGGGGGGGTGGCGTGTCCAGACAGGTATATGTAGTTCAGCACACACCTACACCAAACAGGTCAAAGGGAAGAGTTGAGACTGAGTATAGTCTACCCTTCCTCCAGCTTCAAGGGTTCAGCTAAAGGCAAACAACCTAGACCGGTAAGACAAAATTGTTATGGAAACAAGAGTGAGGATACCTTCTACATCCGAGAGGCTGAAGATATACAGAGATGGAGGACCTTCATTGCTGCACCAAACACCAGTGGCATAACATGGCTGTCTCTCGGGGTCCAAGGAAGACTACATTGTGCACGCTGGCAGTGTTTTCTTTTTACGAGGCCGAGTTGTGAGCTTGACATCAACCCAGCACGGATGGAGAGCGCAGTCGAGGGCAGCCTGTCACTGGATCGAACTCGAGAACCTCCGTTCTCGAGCCCGGCACTGATCTCACTGCGCCACCAGCTGACCTTTGCACAACGTAACCAGTGCGTGAAAGATATTAAAGTGGAAAAGCCTTGCACAGAGACCATCCCACTCTCTCGGCCTCAGAAGTCAGTGGCATGAAAAATCGTAACGTCTGGCAACTTCCTTGGCTGCATTGGAGGGCCGCATCTTCTTAAGTGCTCTGCCGCGCCCTACACACTCCACAATGTGCAGCTACAACCCCCTTTCAGCTGCTGATCCCCCGGGGTTTCCTCCGTCTGATCCACCGAATCAGTCTCCGCATGCTGTGATGATCAAATTCCTATCTCACCAAGGGTTTCCGACCCGTTGGCTACCCCCACCTGGTTCAGCCGGCCCGTCGAAGCCGCTGCCCGGGGTGTGGCCGTTGTCGCATGCAAACAGCTACGAGGAGCCACAAGGAGAGCTGGGCATTGGTGGGGAACAATAGATGACGAACCACTTCAAGGAGTGTAACAACCCCCCCCATCTAGAGGTGCTACCCCTCCCATGCACCCCAAGGGGCACAACAGGTAGTAAGTAATTAAGTTTCTTGTGAATGTTGCATATCAGCATGTCGCAAATAACTTTTTCAGAGCACCTTCATGGACATATATTTGTGTATATGTCAATAGACTCAACTTTGATTTTATATCTCTTCTGTTTAAAGGCAATTATTCTATTTATTTTGTTAATGGACTGACATAACATTCTGTGTGTTTATCAATATTTCCAGCATCCATAGAATTTCTTATGATTACGAAAAAGAAAATGTTTCCGCATAACCCTTTGTATCTTTTCCCCAAAATTTAAATCTGTCATTATAAGTTTGCAAAGATCTGGCATGACATCTAAAACTTTGACAGACTACTATAGATGTGTGATGTAGAGTATATTGACTAGCTGCATCAGAGCCTGGTATGGAAACACCAATGTCTTTGAAAGGAAAATCCTACATAAAATAGTGGATACGCCCCAGTCCATCACGGGCAAAGCACATATACACAGAATATTGCCACAGGAAAGCAGCATCTATTATCAAGGACATCCACCATCCAGATCATGCTCTCTTCTTGCTGCTGCCATTAGGAAGAAGGTACAGGAGCCTCAGGACTCACACTACCAAGTTTAGGAACAAATTATTCCTCAAATGTTAGGCTCTCAAGCCAAAGAAGATAACTTCACTCAACTTCACTTGCTCCATCACTGAAATGTTCTCACAACCTATGGACTCATTTTCAAGGACTCTTCATCTGATGCTCTCGATATTTATAGCTTATTTGTTTATTTAATATTAGTATTTATTTTTTACTTTTTGTACTTACGCAGTTTATTGTCTTTTGCAGACTGGTTGTACATCCAATTGGTCTGGTCTTTTATTGATTCTATTATGGCTATTGGATTTATTGAGCATGTCCACAAGAAATTGAACATCAGGGTTGTATATGGTGATGTACATGTACTCCAATAATAAACTTACTTTGAACTTTGAACATTATTCACAGGAACATCTCTGCATGCTCAACACATGGAACCTTGAAGTGGATGGGCTGTAACAGCAAAAGACCATGAACGTGCCCTCAATGGCCACTTTATTGGGTATAGGGGGTACCTAAGAAAGTGGCTAGTGAGTGTAACTTAGGGAAAAAATAGTTTTAACCTCACCAAGATAATCTAGATAGGATTTAAATGATTCATGGTTGCTTCATTTTAATAGTAAATTCATTAAAACATTAATAATGACATTACAGGAGAGCATAAAAGATATCATTCAGTCACTCCCTTCAGTTCACTTCTTCGAGCTCCCTCCACGAATATTGTTTTCTAATTTTAAAGAGACTAACTTTAATGTATCTGCAATTTAAGACTAGCGTAGTAGGATTAGTAATTGAGAAGCAAGCAACTGTGGTAGTTCAAAGCAGATCTGAAAATTATTTTAAAGCATGCATGACAAGTTGGAATTTTTCTTCAAGTGGCACATTTCTTCATCTTTAAAGTAAATCAAAGTTAAAGTTTATTATCAAAGGAAATATGTGTCACTATATACCATTTTCTTGCAGAATTATGGAATGTTCCTATATGTTTGATGATGTTTTTTTTGTTTTGAAAATGAGCATTTTTTCAACACAAAGAAGAAACCTAATATTATTTGTATTGAAGGCATTGTTAAATTTATTGTACTTGAAGGCATTGCCTTTACATTCAGTGTGCCTCCACTAACAATGATCATTTTACAGGTGTAAAGCCAAACAATAACAGACATTATTGCTACTCTGCACTTTAATCTCAGCTACCACACGCGTTCTAGAAGTGACTGTTCAAGAATGAAAGCCTTTGATACTTTCTTCTTTCCCTGTTTCAGTGATACTGACATACTCTACCAACAACAAGAATTTTAATTTTCTTTAGGGGCGTTAATGGTGCCTAACGGTGACTCCTTTGTTTGCATCTTCGGAAACAGCTCTATTTCCACCTTTAATATCTTTACTTTTTCCTTTCAGGGTTCTTTGAAGACCCTGACCTGGAGTTACATGCAGGCTTCAGTTCTTTGCGGGAACGGGACCTGTTCTCAGGGTTCCACAACTGGCCGTTATTTGACATGCCAAGGGTTTGGTCTCAGAGCCTCGCTCGTGCTTGGAAGCCTAAGATCTCGGGGCTCTGGAGACGGGTAGATTGAGGGTCATTGTCACGTCAGGAGATTCGTATATTGTCTGGAAGGCCAGAAAATCTTTCGCTGTGGGCCCGTAGACCTAATGTCTTTGCAATCTTTGGAAACGGAGCTTGAAAAAAACGACAAAATGGACTTTTAACATTGTAAACCAGCGGGCTGTTGTTATGTCACCTGCTGGCTGTGAAAATGAGGACCACCTCCCTCTCCCTTGCTAGGAAGTGAGAGAACCTGTGGTTTGTCCATTGTCGGATGAAATGCAAATCCTTTGGGGTAACTTTGGTCTGTGTCTTTGCTATTGCTTAGCACACACTTGGGCTGGGTGATGGTACTGATGTGCATTCTTTTTTGCTGGTGGTGGAAGGGGGGATCATTGCTTGCTGCCACTTATGCGTGGGTGGGGGGAGCTGGAGGGGGCTTTGGGGTTCTCACGTTTAACTGTTGCTCATTTTTTGGGGCACGTCTCTGTCTTCATGGATGTTTGCGAAGAAAAAGATTTCAGGATGTATATTGTATACATTTCTCTGACATTAAATTGGACCTTTGAACCTTTGAACATTTTTTTTGGCAAATTCATAGTAGGTAGGTTTTGGGAACTGATTGGACGATCTCAAGTTCTATGAGCAGAAGATCTTCTGGATGTATTAAAGTGAAAAGCATTAGTGAAGAAAACTGGCTGGAGTGTTCACTGAGATCTTTAATATCTCACTTCAGCAGTCTGAGATATCCATCTGATTTAAGCAGGCTTCAATTACACCAGTGTCTAAGAAGTATGTGGTAACCTGCCTCAATGATTATCACACTGTAGCACTTGCATCCAGAGTTGAAATGTTTTGAGAGTTTGTTGAGGAAACATATCAACTTCTGCATGAGGAGTGACTTGGATCCACTCTATTATATATTTGCTGTAGTCACTGAATTAGAAACACCTGCTTATCATAAGGGAACACTTTCAGATCAGATCCTGAACTATTACAGTAACCATCCAAATGCACACAAGAAGAGCTGTAACAAAACTTTTCTCTGAAGAGCGGAGGCACACTGTGGCATAGAGGAGCTAAAGGATAAAGAGGAGAAACGTCCCTTCAAATTATTTGCACAAAACAATACCCACGTAATTTCATACCAAGATGCCTATGATGTTGACAATGCAACAACCAAGAAGCGACCAAATAGGTTGTCCTTCCAGACGTTTGAAATATCTCAGAAACAAACAGCCCAACTGCTCCAAGAGCATACAATTTCAGCTGCACATAAATCAACAGCAACATTGAGCAGATTGGAAGAACAAACCAAGATGTTGGACAAGGCCAATGTGGTCCACAAAATCCAGTGCAGGGAGACTGCAGCAAATATCACATCAGCCATTCTGGAGAAACTATCCACAAGGATCCATGAACATCAACTGGCTGTGAAGCAGCATGACCAGCTCTCCCTGGTCTCTACCTGTGAAGATCAAGAGAGGCGCAAATCTGACTGGGCACCAGTGAGAGTCATGGTGCAGGCGAACATGCGGAATGCAAGAGAATTCTTAGGAGTGTGGTTATCCACAAACAATTCCATAAACAGAAATGAACACATCAATCTCATTTATAAGCCAATATGGGCAAAAGAAATTCCAGACAATGCATGAGTTTGCCACACAACCAATCAGTGACGAGACCCCCCCTCCCCACATCACCACTGGGTTCTCGTAATGACGATCAATCAACTAATTGTTAAGTATATAAATGCCGGGCTTTCAGAGGATACACCACAGGTGAACAGCATACTGATGATGTCTCCTCATATGGTGACAAAGTGTTTGCGAATGGATTGCCAAGATCAGAGAACAACTCAACCCAACCATCTACCATCTGACCTACACATTTTTCCAAGTTATTTCCACTTTGCACAAATTTTACTAGAAATAATGTATTTAGAAAGTAAAACAGTCATTATTATTCAAATCAAAACCAGGGAAAAAGAAAATATTTCAGAAGATAAACCGTTGCATACAGCTCATAATATTAACTTTACTGAAAAATAACTAGTTTAGGTGACTAAAAGAATATCCAACAATTTATTTGCAAAATGATTTATTTGTGTTGATTACACCTTTAGCAGGTGTAATGTGCAATGTAATTGGTTAAGAGGCTTGATAGATTAAATGGACATGCCTCTGTTCATTAAAAGTAAATTGCAATGTGAAAGTTTGCTTTGAACTTGAGCTTCTACTGAGTCATGGAAGAAAGCCACTCTCCAACTTTTTTGCTGTTACCAGAGTTGCTGATGATTGTCTATTGCTCAGACAGACATTGCCATTTTAATGTTGCATCAATGTCCTTTTTTCCTTCTACAGTGCTTACAGTCCACTAGTTTTAATAACGTGCATGAATGCAGATGCCTTTTAAAAATAATTATTATGTTGAGATTACCTTTATAAGCATTTGATGAGCAAACCGGTTTTAGTGCAATTTTAAGAAATAATTTCAAAATAGTAACACATCTCAGTGTTTTCGGTGGCTTCTCCATATCCGGTTTATAATCTTCCATTACAATGTAATCTAAATTGACTACAAAATAACACATACTATGTTTTCTGGGTAATGATTTCCAATTTTCTCCAACCAAACTCCCAGTTATTACGTAGAATAGTGCGGCAGTATAAATTCATTTTCATTTTACTTCAGAGGAACATTTACGTGATTCATTCAACTTCAGTGTTCCAAAAATTTTAAAAAGAGAGACTTTCAACATTCTGGAAGTTAAACTGAACTGGTTTACTTATTTAATAAAATATACGAACAAAATACCTACAAAATAGATGCACTATACACCTACATTAAAATGGCTATTTCTGAAAAGTTTTAGGGAAACAATGGCTTGAAAATCCTTTGTTAAATGAAACTGTGTTAAGAATTTCACAAAATGTGAGTTATGCTCTGCAAGCACCTCCATGCAACATAGAGACATAGAAAACTACAGCACAAACGCTAGCACATTTTTGGAGAAAAGTTACATCATTAGATAAAGATAAAGATTAGCTTTATTTGTCGAATGTACACCGAAGCACACAGAGAAAAGCGCTTTTGCATCAGATCAAATCAGCGAGCATTGTGCTGGGGCCAGCCTATCAGCGTCACCACAAATTCTGACGCAAACAAGGTTAATTCCTGGGATGTCCGGACTGTCTTACACAGAGAGGTTAGAGAGACTGGGCTTGCACACACTGGAATTAAGGAGATTGAGAGGGGATCTGATTACAACATATAAGATTATTAAGGGATTGGACAAGATAGAGGCAAGAAATATGTTCCAGATGCTGGGAGAGTCCAGTACCAAAAGGCATGGTTTGAGAATAAGGGGTAGGTCATTTAGGACAGAGTTAAGGAAAAACTTCTTCTCCCAGAGAAGTTGTGGGGGTCTGGAATGCACTGCCTCGGAAGGCAGTGGAGGCCAATTCTCTAGATGCTTTCAAGAAGGAGCTAGATAGGTATCTTATGGATAGGGGAATCAAGGGATATGGGGACAAGGCAGGAACCGGGTATTGATAGTAGATAATCAGCCATGATCTTAGAATGGCGGTGCAGGCTCGAAGGGGTGAATGGTCTACCTCCGCACCTATTGTCTATAAACATAACATGCCCACAACTCACTAACCCTAACTGTACATCTTTGGAAAGTGGGAGGAAGTCAAGTCATTTTTTAATGTCATTTTGACCATAAACTGCTGGTACAGTACACAATAAAAATGAAACAACGTTCCCCCAGGACCATGGCACTACATGAAACAACACAAAAACTACACAGGTCTACATAAGATGGACAAAACAGTGCAGGGCAGTACAATAGTTAATAAATAAATAAATAAATAATGAACAAGACAATAGGCACAGTACAGGACAAATTTCAATATAATAAATGAAGTTTGTTTGTTGATATCAGTCTAGACTCTGAGTATTGAGGAGTCTGATGGCCTGGGGGAGGAAAATGTTACATAGTCTGGTCGTGAGAGCCCGAATACTTCGGTGCCTTTTCCCAGGTGGCAGGAGAGAGAAGAGTTTGTGTGAGGGGTGCATGGGTTCCTTCACAATGCTGTTAGCTTTGCGGGTGCAGTGTGTGGTGTAAATGTCTGTAATAGCGGGAAGAGAGACCCCGATGATCTTCTCAGCTGACCTCACTATCCGCTGCAGGGTCTTGCGATCAGAGATGTTACAATTTCCAAACCAGGCAGTGATGCAGCTGCTCAGGATGCTCTCAATACAACCCCTGTAGAATGTGATGAGGATGGGGGGTGGGAGATGGACTTTCCTCAGCCTTCACAGAAAGTAGAGATGCTGTTGGGCTTTCTTGGCTATGGAGCTGGTGTTGAGAGACCAGATGAGATTCTCCACCAGGTGAACACCAAGAAATTTGGTGCTCTTAACGATCTCAACAGAGGAGCTGTCAATGTTCAGTGGGGAGTGGTCGCTCTATGCCCTCCTGAAGTCAACAACCATTTATTTTGTTTTGTTCACATTCAGAGACAGGTTGTTGGCTCTGCACCAGTCCGTTAGCCGCTACACCTCTTCTCTGTAAGCTAACTCATCGTTCTTGCTGATGAGACCCACCACGGTTGTGTCATCGACGAACTTGATGATGTAATTCGAGCTGTGTATTGCTGCACAGTCATGGATCAGCCCAGTGAACAGCAGTGGACTGAGCACACAGCCCTGGGGGGCCCCCGTGCTCAGTGTGATGGTGTTGGAGATGCTGCTCCCGATCCGGACTGACTGAGGTCTCCCAGTCAGGAAGTCTAGGATCCAGTTGCAGAGGGAGGTGTTCAGGCCCAGTAGGCTCATCTTTCCAATCAGCTTCTGAGGGATGATTGTGTTGAACGCTGAACTGAAATCTATGAACAGCATTTGAATGTACATGTCTTTTTTGCCCACGTGTATGAGGGCCAGCTGAAAGTTGGTGGTGATGGTGTCAAATGTTGAGCTGTTGGGACGATACGTGAACTGCAGGGGGTCCAGTGAGGGGGGCAGCAGGGTCTTGATATGCCTCCTGATGAGCCTCTCGAAACTCTTCATGATGATGGATGTGAGTGCAATGGGACGGTAGTCATTGAGACAGGGCACTGAAGACTTCCTCGGCACGGGGACAACGGTGGCGGTCTTGAAGCATGTTGGGACATCGTCGCTGCTCAGGGAGACGTTGAAGATGTCAGTGAGAACATCTGCCAGCTGGTCTGCACATCCTCTGAGCACTCTGCCAGGGATGTTGTCTGGTCCAGCAGCCTTCCATGGTTTGTCCTTGTGTAGAGTTTTCCCCACGTCGGCCACAGTAAGACACAGCACCTGGCCATCGGGAGGAGGTGTGGTCTTCCTGGCCACCATGTCATTTTCCGCCTCGAAACAAGCGTAGAAATTGTTCAACGCATCTGAGAGGGAGGCATCAGCAGCAGAGGCAGGTGATGTTGTCCTGTAGTTGGTGATGTCCTGAATGCCCTCCCACATGTGTCGCCACAATCCTGGAAGTGGCTGTGGATTCACTGGGCGTGTGCGTGCTTTGCCTCTCTAATAGAACAGGACAGTTTGGCCACCTGGTGCACCTGGAGGAAACGGACATGGTCACAAGGAGGACATTCAAACTCCTTACAGGTGGTGGCAGGAGGTGAACCTCGACCATTAATTGCTGGTGCTGTAGAGGGATTTGCTGACCACTATACCATAGTCCACCCCATGCCATGAGTCTCGGTTAGTTACATATAGTCACACACTGCACAAATGGTTACGATCCAACACATAGAGACATAATCATGTGGCAGCAACTCAATGCATGAAAACAGGTACACATAGCTTCATAGAAAACTATGGCACAGAAATAGCCCCTTTGGCCCATCTATCTGTGCCAAACCATACCAGAGTTAGTGGTGCTGACAGATGTTGGAAGGTTATGAGCACTATTCATCTCTACGCTGTGGGCTTCAAGGCCGCGCTGTAATTGAAATGCTCCCGCGCACATAGCCTTTGTCACTGCACAGATAGAATTTGCTGGAAATCTAAGGTAAAAATCCTGATGAAGGGTCTCTGTACGAAACATTGACTGTTTATTCCTTTCCATTGATGCTGCCTGGCCTGCTGAGTTCCTCCAACATTTTGTGTGTATTGTACCTGAACACCTGCTTGTTAATGCAAATATCTAAACAGCCAATCATGTGGCAGCAACTCAATGCATGAAAACAGGTACACATAGCTTCATAGAAAACTATGGCACAGAAATAGCCCCTTTGGCCCATCTATCTGTGCCAAACCATTGGCCTACACCTGGAACATAGCCCTCCATACACCTCCAATCCATGTACCTATCCAAGAGGTTCCGTAGTTGCTTAGACCCAAAATCAGTTTGGGAAAGAAATGGGATCTAAGTGACTTTGACCATGGAATGATTGTTGCTGCCAGATGGGGTGGCTTGAATATCTCAAAAACTGCTGATTTTCAAGCACAACAGTCTATAGAGTTTACAGAGAATGGTGTGAAGAGCACAAAAAGAAACAGCCAGCGTCTGGCATCTCTGAGAGTTAAAGCACCTTATTAATGTTGGAGATCAATGGAGAATGGTCAGACTGGTTCAAACCAACAGGAAAGCGATAGTAATTTAAGTAACCATGCATTACAACAGTGATATGCAGAATAGCATCTCTGAATGCACAACACGTCAAACTTTGAAGTGGAGGGGCTACAGCAGCAGAAGACCATGAACATACATTCCATGTATAAACTTGCCATATTCTATACTTGTAGCATTAGCAGAAGCAACAGCTTTGTGCCAGTTAAATATTAACAAAGATAGTCAAAGGTGGTCTGCCTATAATTATCAAATCCACATGTGAATAGCAGTGGTCTCATGATGTTTGCTTTTCAATCAGCTTTCTGGATAAACCATCATTACACATCAGATATTCAAAGGACACAGAAAGAAAATTCAATACCTCATAAAACTAATATGAAGTTATAGAACTGCATTAACATTTTATTGCTACAAACTTGAGTTATTTTATGCCAGGTTTTATTGTGTGGTGTATGGTTCAGAACCAGGTTTAATACCACTGGCATATGTGATTTTTTTTCTCAATACCTATTGAATTAAATTGTTCGCTCATTATGTACCTTGCTGTATGATGTAACATGATTGCTCTTGGCAAATTTTTCGACAGAAGTGGTTTATCATTGCCTTCTTCTGAGCATTGTTTTTACAAGACAAGTGACTCCAGCCATTATCAATACTCTTCAGAGATTGTCTGCCTGGTGTCAGTGGTCGCATAACCAGGACTTGCGACATGCACCAGCTGCTCATACATCGAACATAGAACAGTACAGCACAGGAACAGGCCATCAGCCCACAATGCTGTGTTAACGAAGCTAAAAAGCAAATTAAAAACACCCAAACGCTAATCCCTCCTACCAACACCATGTCCATACCCTTCCAACTTCCTCACCTCCATGTGTCTATCCAAACGTCTCTGAACAGTCTCTAATGTATTTGCCTCTACCACTACATAGTCATTGCATTCCAGGCATCCACTACTCAAAAAACTTACCTCTCACATCCTCTTCAAACTTACCCCTTCTCACTTTCAATGCATGCCCTCGGGTATTAAACATTTCAGCCCTGGGAGACTGATGCTCTCTGTCTATGCCTCTCATAGTCCTGTGAACCTCTATCAGATCTCCTCAGCCTCCTGCACTCCAGTGTAAACAACCCAAGTTTATCCAGCCTCTCGTGACAGCACATGCCCTCTAAAGCAGGCAGCGTCCTGATAAAACTACCCTCTCTCCAAAGCCCCGCCATCCTGCCTAGAGTGGGGCAATCAGAACTTCATGCAATACTTCAGATGTGAGCGAAGCAAAGTTTTATAAATTTACAACATAGCCTCCTGATTTTGAACTCAATGCCACAACTCGAAGCAAGCATTCCATAAGCCTTCTTAACCACCTTCTCGGCCTGTGTAGCCACTTTCAAGGAGCTATGAACTTGGACCTTAAGATCTCTCTGCTCAGCAACGCTGTTAAGGATTTTACCCTTACCAGTGTGTTGTCTCTGTGCATGCTCTTCTGAGATGCAACGCCTTATATTTAACTGGGTTAAAATCCATTTGCCATTTCTCAGTATGCATCTACAACTGATCTATATCACGCTGTTTTCTTTGTCAGTCTTCTACACTATCCACAACTCCACCAATCTTGGTATCATCCACAACCTTACTAACCCACCCATCCCCATTTTCATCCAGGTCATTTATATACATCGCCAACAGCCGAGATCCCAGCACAGATCCCTGTGGAACACCATGAATTACAGACCTCCAGCTCATATAAGTCCCTTCAACTACTACCCGACGTCTTCGAAGCACGAGCTAGTTCTGAATCCAAACATCCAATTCACTGTGAACCCCATGCATCTTAATCTTCTGTATTAAACTCCTATGAGGACTTTATCAACAGCCTTACAAAAATCCATATAGACGACATCCACTGCCCTACCCTCATCAATTTCTCTTGTCACCTCGCCAAAAAACTCCATCAAGTTGTTAAGGGATAACCTATCCTGTGCAAAGCCACATTGGCTCTTTCCAATTAGGCCTTAGATATTCAAATGCTCATATATCCTATCCCTAAGAATTTTCTTCAGCAATTTACCAACAACTTCAACCTACTTGGAGTACTGTGCTCAGTTCTGGTTGCCTCACTACAGGAAAGATGTGGAAGCCATAGAAAGGGTGCAGAGGAGATTTACAAGGATGTTGCCTGGATTGGGGAGCATGCCTTATGAGAATAGGTTGAGTGAACTCAGCCTTTTTTCCTTGGAGTGACGGAGAATGAGAGGTGAGCTGACAGAGGAGTACAAGATAATGAGAGGCATTGATCATGTGGATAGTCTGAGACTTTTTCCCAGGGCTGAAATATTTGCCACAAGAGGACACAGGTTATAGACCCACTGGTCTATAGTTCCTAGGTTTTTGTCTTGTTCCCTTCTGATATAGAGGTACAACATTAGCCACTTACCAGTCCTCCGTACTGCCATACGACCATCCACCTCCTGTTCCCATTGATGCACATGACCATGAACAGGAGGGCTAAACAAGAGCTACTACTTGCCCAAGGGTGATCTTCTGGCTACCAGAGAGGAGAAGCTCCTTCCACCTCTTTTGTTAGAGATATATCTCCACCCCACCAGCTGTTGAATTAAAGAAATAATGCAAAAAGAGAGTGATAAAAAACAGTGAGGTAGTGACCATGAGTTGGTTTGTTGTCCATATAGAAACCTGATAACTGAGGGTATGAAGCTGTTCCTAAACCACTGAGTGTGTACCTTCAGCCTCTTGTATATTCTTCCTGATGTCAGAGATGATACGAGGGTATGTCCTGTTGATGGGGGTCCTTAAGGATGGATGCTGCCTTAGAGAGCCACTGCCTTAGGAAGATGTCCTCAATGGTGGAGGGGGGGGGGGCAGGGTAGTGTGCACAGTAGATACATGAATTTTGTGTTCATTTCCCTGAGGGCCGACCAAGTTATGAAATAAGTTAACCGTATGAGGTGAACTTTCTGTGCAAACAGTCTCTAAGTCTTGCAATTGTATAATCACTTGTTATAAATGCCCTCCTACCCCCAGCCCATGAACTGTATTAAACTCCTGTCAATATATTGTGATATCCAAAGACAGAAGAGAAAAATTAATCTCCTTTGCATGTATTTTAATAAAGACGATTTATGAAACTTTTGTATTTACCAGCGTTTGGCAAAGAAAGTTTAGTGGACTGTTGGGACTTGCAGCTCAGTAAGTTTCAGGAAACTTAAATTGTGTTTACCCAACGAAACCTGTAACTGTCAAACGTGCCTTGTAAATTTTAAAGTGAGATAAATGAAATTTATATTATTAACAATAAAAATAGAATGACCTTACACATTCACAGTTATGTTTGAATATGAGTGATAAAGTGTCAAAGACTTTTTTAATTTTCAGTAATAATACCATGGTTTAGAATTATCAAGGAGTCTTAAAAGTATGGTTGGGTCTTGGCCTGAAATATCGACTGTACTTTTTTCCATAGATGCTGCCTGGTCTGCTGAGTCCCTCCAGCATATTTTGTGTGTGTCACAGGTAGATAGGGACATAAAGAAACCTTTTAGCACAATAACCTTCATAAATCAAAGTACTGAGTACAGGAGATGGGATGTGTAAGACATTGGTGAGGCCCAATGTGTAGTTTTGGTCACCTAACTACAGGAAAGATGTAAATAAGGTTGAAAGAGTGCAGAGAAAACTTATAAGGATGTTGCCGGGTCTGGAAGACCTGAGTTGTAAGGAAAGAGTTAATAGGTTAGGACTTTATTCCTTAGAAAGTAGAAGATTAAGAGGAGATTTGGCAGAGGTATACAAAATTATGAGGGGTATAGATAGGGTAAATACAAGCAAGCTTTCTCCACTTGGGTTGGGTGGGACTACAACTGGAGGTCATGGGTTATGGGAGAAAGGTGAGAAGTTTAAAGGCAACATGAAGAGAAACTTCTTCATTTAGAGGATAGCAAGAATGTGGACAGAATATCCTGCGCAAGTGATTTCAAAGTTTAAGAGAAGCTTGGATAGGTAAATGACTGGTAGGGGTATGGCGGGCTATGGTCCCAGTGCAGATCGATAGGAGAAGGCAGTATAAATGGTTCAGCATGAACTATATGGGTCAAAAGGCTTGTTTCTGAGCTGTACTTTTCTATGACAAAAAGTCAAATTCACAGTAAATTTATTATCAAAATAGGTGTATATCACCATATAGTACTCTGAGATTAATTTTCCTTCAGGCATTCACAGTAGAACAAATAAATACAACAGAATCAATGAAAAGCTACAGAGAAAACTATCAATCTACAAAAATATAAATTGTGCAACTACGAAAGAAAACAAACATATAATAAATAAATAGATAATACTGAGAACATGAGTTATAGAGTCCTTGAAAGTGTGGGTACATTATGGAATTAGTTCAGCGTTGAAGTGAGTGAAGTTATCAATGCTGGTTCAGGAGCCTGATGATTATAGGGTAATAACTGCTCCTGAACTTGGAGGTGTGGAACCTGACGCTGTGCTACCTCCTTCCCAATGACAACAGCGAGAAGAAAGCATAAAATCGTCAACAGCTCTACTTACAGTTAATTCTGTTTGTCCCATTTTAAAGCCATTAAAGTACTACACAATGATTTTATTTTCACATTGAATGACTTGGATGCCAAGGGAAATCTACTGCCAAATCATTTAGCAGGTCAGGAAAGAATGTGAAGGATTGGTGGTTGGTTGTATACATCATCCTTCAACATTGCTATAGAACAAGAGGGACTAAACGTAAGAACATAAAAACCTAAGAATTAGGAGCAGGAGTAGGCCATCTGATCCATTGAGTCTGCTCCACTGTTCAATATGGCTGATCTGGTCAAGGACTCATCTCCACCTACCTGCTTTCTCCCCATAACCCTTAAGTTCCCTACTATGCAAAACTCTATCCATTTTTGCCTTAAATATATTTTACTGAGGAAGCCTCCACTACTTCATTGGGCAAGAATTCCACAGATTCACCACTCTCTGGGAAAAGCAACTCCTCCCCATCTCAATCCTAAATCTATTCTCCTAATTCTTGAGGCGATGTCCCCTAGTTCTAGTCTCACCTACCAGTGGAAACAACTTTCCTGCCTCTATCTTATCTAACCCTTTCATAATTTTATATGTTTCTATAAGATCGCCTCTTATTCTTCCAAATTCCAGTGAGTACAGTCCCAGGTGACTCAATCTCTCCTCATAGTCTAACCCCCTCATCTCTGGAATCAATATAGTGAACCTCCAAAGCCAGTATATCCTTCCTCAAGTAAGGAGACCAGAACTGCACACAGTACTCCAGGTGCGGCCTCACCAGTACCCTGTACAGTTGTAGCATAACTCCCTGTTTTTAAATTCAATCCCTCTGGCAATGAAGGCCAACTTCCCATTTGCCTTCTTGATAGCCTGCTGCATCTGCAGATCAGCGTTTTGTGATTTGCGCAGAAGCACTCCCAAGACCCTCTGCACAGCAGCATGCGGCACTCTTTTGCCATTTAAATAATAATCTTATCTTTAATTTTTCCTTCCAATGTGGATGACCTCACATTTACCAACATTGTATTCCATCTGCCAGACCCTAGCCCACTCACTTAATCTTTCTATATCTCTCTGCAGTCTCACTATATCTTCTGCACAATTTGCTTTTCCACTCAATTTAGTATCATCAGCAAACTTAGAAACACTACACTCGGCCCCGCTTCCAGATTGTTTATGTATCTCATGCACAGTTGCAGGACCAGCGCCAACCCCTGTGTCACCCCACTCACCATTGACTGTTGACCAGAGTGAAACCCATGTATCCCAATTCTCTGCTTTCTATTTGTTAATCAATCCTCTATATATGCTAATACATCACCCCCCGACTCTATGCATCCCTATCTTATGGGTAAGTCTCTTAGGCAACACCTTATTCGAAGACCTTCTGGAAATCCAAGTAAATAATGTCCATCTGTTCCCCTCTATCCACTGTGTGTGTTGTATCCTCAAAGAACTCCAATAAGTTTCAGCAAGGCATTTGACAAGGTACCCCATGTAAGGCTTATTGAGAAAGTAAGGAGGTATGGGATGCAAGGGGAAATTGCTTTGTGGATCCAGAACTGGTTTGCCCACAGAAGGCAAAGAGTGGTTGTAGACAGGTTATGTTCTGCATGGAGGTCGGTGACCAGTGGTGTGCCTCATGGATCTGTTCTGGGACCCCTACTCTTCATGATTTACACAAATGACCTGGATGAAAAGTGGAGGGATGGGTTAGTCAATTTGCTGGTGAGACAAAGGTTGGAGGTGTTGTGGATAGTGTCAGGGGGCTGTCAGAGGTTACAGCGGGACATTGACAGGATGTAAAACTGGGCTGAGAAGTGGTAGATGGAGTTCAAACCAGATAAGTGTGAGGTGCTTCATTTTGGTGGGTCAAATATGATGACAGACTATAGTATTAATGGTAAGACCCTTGTCTTTGTGGAGGATCAGAGGGATCTTGGGCTCCGAGTTCATAGGACACTCAAAGCTGCTGCGCAGGTTGACTCTGTGGTTAAGAACACATACAGTGCATTGGCCTTCATCAATCATGGGACTGGGTTTAAGAGCTTGAGGTAATGCTACAGCTGGATAGGACCCTGGTCAGACCCCACCTGGAGTACTGTGCTCAGTTCTGGTTGCCTCACTACAGGAAGGATGTGAAAACCAAAGAAAAGGTGCAGAGGAGATTTATAAGGATGTTGCCTGGATTGGGGAGCATGCCTTATGAGAATGGGTTGAGTGAACTGGGCCTTTTTCCTTGGAGCGATGGAGGATGAGAGGTGACCTGACAGAGGTGTATAAGATGATGAGAGGCATTGATCATGTCGATAGTCAGAGGCTTTTTCCCAGGACTGAAATGGCTAGCATGAGAGGGCACAGTTTTAAGGTGCTTGGAAGCAGGTACAGAGGAGATGTCGGGGTAAGTTTTTTACGCAGAGAGTGGTGAGTGCATGGAATGGGCAGCCAGCGATGGTGATGAAGACGGATACAATAGGGTCTTTTAAGAGACTCCTGGATAGGTACATGGAGCTCAGAAAAATAGAGGGCTATGGGTAACGCTAGGTAATTCTCAGGGCCTGTATTGTGCTGTAGGTTTTCTAAGTTTTCTGTGTTTCTAAGTTTGACAAACAGGATCTGCCTTTGCTGAATCCATGCTGCATCTGCCTGATGGATCCATTTCTTTCCAGATACCTTGCTATTTCTTCTTTAATGATAGCTTCAAGCATTTTCCCAACTACAGATGTTAAACTAATTGACCTATAGTTACCTGCCCTTTGTCTATATCCTTTTTTGAAAAGTTGCATCCCATTTGCCGTCTTCCAATCCGCTGGGACCTGCCCAGAGTCCAGAGAATTGTTGTAAATACTCTAACTTCTACCATTTCTTTCAGTACCCTGGGATGCATTCCATCAGGACCAGGGGACTTGTCTGTCTTCAGGCCCATAAGTCTGCTCAGCATTACCTCTTTAGTGATAGTTACTGTATTGAAATCCTCACCTCCCATTGCATCCATAACATCTCTCTTCGGCATGTTAGACATGTCCTCCACCATGAAGACCGACACAAAATACTCATGCAAAGCCTCTGCCATTTCCTCATTACCCAATGTCAATTCCCCCTTCTCGTCTTCCAAAGGACCTACATTCAATTTAGCCATCTTTTTACACTTTATATAATTATATAAACTTTTATTATCTGTTTTTATATTTTGTGCTAATTTATTTTCATAATTTAGCTTCCCTTTCCTTATTGCTCACTTAATGGTTCTATGCTGCTTTTTGAAGTCTTCCCAATCTTCCAGTTTCCCACTACTTTTGGTGACTTTGGATGCACAAACTTTTAGTTTGATACCTTCTTTTATTTCCTTAGTTATCTAAAGCTGACTCTCCGCACCCTTACTGTCCTTGCTTTTAACTGTTCTTCCTGGCTCCATATGAAGACAGTCATCCTACACAGCACCCTCTTATGGTGCCTGAAAGAACTACTGGTTATTCCACTGTAGGCCAAATAATTTGAATGATGCTTCTCATCTCTTCACCCTTCTCACTAAATTGGACTCAGGGGGCCGAATGCCTGTTTTATGCCACAAGCACTTCTAAGGATAATAAGATATGAGAGATTATGTCAGAAATTTGACCCTACCTCCTTTATTGCCTGTTTTGTGGGCTTTAGGGGGACTGAATTCTGCTCCTTCAATTTAGTTCATCCTGCCAAATGGCTTTGTTGTTTTTGCTATAATTTTGCAGCTAAACTATAAAAGATTTTATAAAAATCTGTGGGAGAAAGACTGCATTGTTATTTGTTGGTGATGGATGGAAGATGTTAAGGGTGATTGCATGGTATTATCACTAAGACATTTGCCTGAGGCTTCTTCATTATAAGGTCCTTAACTGGGTGCATCTCTCCCTCAGAAGGGTAGTTTATATCAGATTAAGAACCTCTTTGCTAAAGATGTGTGGGTGAATGATATTAGTATCTTCTTCATTTATACTGAGTTTGCCTGAAGGTACAGCTCTTTATTTTTAATTAGTTGAAACTGAATCCCAGAGGATTCAAGAATAGTAATTTCAAAAAATTCTTTTCAAACTGAATTGTAACCCTAGAAGATGAACAACTTACTGAATTAGATTGTCTGGGGCATTTTTGCTTGGTTGAACTGTCTATTTTTCATCATAGTTTATTATTTTGGAGAACGTGCAATCTGCACTCAGTGGCCACTTTATTAGGTATACCTGTACACCTACTTGTTAATGCAGTTATAAAATCTAATATCTAATCTGGGCCACTGCACAGGATCAAAATAAGCTGCAGAAAGTTGTGAACTCAGTCAGCTCCATCGTGGGCACTCGCCTCCTCAGCATCCAGGACGTCTTTAAGGAGCAATGCCTCGAGAAGGCGGTGTCCATCATGAAGGACCCCCATCACACAAGACATGCCCTCTTTTCATTGCTACCATCAAGGAGGAGGTACAGAAACCTGAAGGCACACACTCAACAATTCAGGAACAATGTCTTCCCCTCTGGCATCAGATTTCTGAAAGAACATTGAATCCATGAATACTACCTCACTACTTTTTTTCTCTTTTTGCACTACTTATTTAATTTCACTTTTAAAATATATATACTTACTGAAATTTAATATTTTTTATTACGAATTGCAATGTACTGCTGCGTAACAACAAATTTCATGACATACAATCCCTTTAAAATGTATTCACTCCTCTTAGAAGATTTCTTGTTTTATTGGTTTACACCATTGAATCACAATGGATTTAATTTGGCTCTTTTGACACTGATCAACAGAAAAAGACTCTTTCGTGTCAAAGTGAAAACATTTACAAAGTGATCTAAATTATTTACAAATATAAAACAAAGAAAAATCATTGTGTTCATGCCCTTCAAGTCAGTAATTGATTCACCTTTGGCAGCAATTACAGCCTTGAGTCTGTGTGGTAGGTCTCTATCAGCTTTGCACATCTGAAGATTACAATTTCTCCCTCTACTTTTTACAAAACTGCTCAAACTCCATTAGATTGCATGGGGATTGTGAGTGAATAGCCTTTGTCAAGTCCTGGCACAAATTCTCAATTGGATTGAAGGCTGGACTCTGATTTGGCCACTCCAGGGCATGAACTTTGTTTTTTTAGCAATTGCTGTGTAGTTTGGCTTTATGCTTGGGATCATTATCTTGCTGGAATGCTAATCTATCCATGTTCCTGTTCTCTTGGAGAATGCACCAGGTTTTCCTCTCTCGGATTTCCCTGTATTTTGCCGCATTCATTTTACCCTTTACCTTCACATGCCTTCCAGGGCCTGCTGCAGTGAAACATCCCAACACCATAGTAGAGTTGGTGCTGTTGGGGTTTTAAATTTTTAAATGGGGTTGTTGATGGGGTTTTAAATTTTCGGTTGCAAAGACTCAAGTTATTTTTGATTTTTCTGAAAGAAGCATCACACCCACAATTGATCTCAGGTTATGTGGTAAAACTCTTAAACAAGAGTCAGAGGCAAAGTTCAATAGGTCCAATAAGTTCAATAAGTTCCATTTAATGTCAGACAAATGTATACAATATACATCCTGGAATTCTTTTTTTCCACAAACATCGACAAAAACAAAGGAGTGCTTCAAAGAATGAATGACAGTTAAATGTTAGAACCCCAAAAGCACCCCCCAGATTCCCCCCCATGCATAAGCAGCAGCAAAGCAACGACCCCCCCCCCTTGCATCGGCACCCTCCCCCGAGCACTCAAATGTGCAGCAAAGCATCAATAAAGACACAGACTTGCAGTACCCCAAAGACTACTCGTTCACCCGGTAATTCCATATACCACAAAATCTCTCTCACTCTCATTAGGGAAAAAATGCGTCCCTGTTTCACAGCGAGGGGGAGACATAACAAAACAACTCACCGACCTGTGGTTTTAAAAGTCTGTTGTGTCACTTTTTCTGAGCTCTGTGCCCAAAGAACTCGGGTCCCTGGGCATACAGTTAGGTCACTGCTTACGATCTTCCATCTCCCATGACACACCAATATTCTGTGGCGGCACCAACTTCGAATCCGCCCTCTTCCAGAGCCATGAAAATCTGGCACTTTAAAGGAACCTTAGTCTACTAGGCCGTGTCCTTGGCATATCGAAAAATGGCTGGTTTTGACGCCCTGAGAGCAGGTCCTGTTCCCACAAGGAACCGAAGTCAGAGTGCAACTCCAGAGCAGGGTCTTCAAAAGAACCCTCAAAAAGGGAAAAAAGGAGATACTAAAGATAAAAATAGAGCTGTTTGTGAAGATGCAAGCAAAGGAGTCACCATTCGGCACCATCATCCTAAGCTCTGCCCTCAGTGTTTGGGTATGTGGGTGGACATCAGGCTAAGATGGAAGGTGCATGTGAATAAAGATCTAGAGAAGTGTGAAAAAAGCCCTTAATGTGCTCAGGTTCTTAGATGGGTGTGACTGGGGTGTGAGTAGGAAGTCACTGAAACAACGTATATTGTTTTAACAGATCTGTCTTTGATTATAGATGTGTTGCTTATTGGTCAGCCTCACTAACAGTCTTAAAGCCCCTGGATAACATTCAAATTCAGGCAATGAGATTATAACCATATAACAATCACAGCACGGAAACAGGCCATCTCGGCCCTCCTAGTCTGTGCTGAACTCTTAATCTCACCTAGTCCCACCTACCCGCACTCAGCCCATAACCCTCCACTCCTTTCCTGTCCATATACCTATCCAATTTTACCTTAAATGACACACTACTACTTCTACAGGAAGCTCATTCCACACAGCTATCACTCTCTGAGTAAAGAAATACCTCGTGTTTCCCTTAAACCTGCCCCCTAACTCTCGTTTGAATCTCCCCTACTCTCAATGGAAACAGCCTATTCATGTCAACTCTATCTATCCCTCTCAAAATTTTAAATACCTCGATCAAATCCCCCCTCAACCTTCTACGCTCCAATGAATAGAGACCTAACTTGTTCAACCTTTCTCTGTAACTTAAGTGCTGAAACCCAGGTAACATCCTAGTAAATCGTCTCTGTACTCTCTCTAATTTATTGATATCTTTCCTATAATTCGGTGACCAGAACTGCACACAATATTCTAAATTTGGCCTTACCAATGCCTTGTACAATTTCAACATTACATCCCAACTTCTGTACTCAATGCTCTGATTTATAAAGGCCAGCGTTCCAAAAGCCTTCTTCACCACCTTTCTTCTCACACATGAGACTCCACCTTCAGGGAACTATGCACTGTTATTCCTAGATCTCTCTGTTCCACTGCATTCCTCAATGCCCTACCATTTACCCTGTATGTTCTATTTGGATTATTCCTGCCAAAGTGTAGAACCTCACACTTCTCAGCATTAAACTCCAGCTGCCAACATTCAGCCCATTCTTCTAACCAGCACAAATCTCCCTGCAAGCTTTGAAAACCCACTTCATTATCCACAACACCGCCTACCTTAGTATCATCGGCATACTTACTAATCCAATTTACCACCCCATCATCCAGATCATTTCTGTATATTACAAACAACATTGGGCCCAAAACAGATCCCTGAGGCACCCCGCTAGTCACCAGCCTCCATCCCGATAAACAATTATCCACCACTACTCTCTGGCATCTCCCATCTAGCCACTGTTGAATCCATTTTATTACTCCAGCATTAATACCTAACGACTGAACCTTCTTAACTAACCTTCCATGTGGAACTTTGTCAAAGGCTTTGCTGAAGTCCATATAGACTACATCCACTGCCTTACCCTCATCAACATTCCTCGTAACTTCTTCAAAAAATTCAATAAGGTTTGTCAAACATGACCTTCCATGCACAAATCCATGCTGGCTACTACTAATCAGATCCTGTCTATCCAGATAATTATAAATACTATCTCTAAGAATACCTTCCATTAATTTACCCACCACTGATGTCAAACTGACAGGTCTATAATTGCTAGGCTTACTTCTAGTAGCCTTTTTAAACAATGGAACCACATGAGCAATACGCTAATCCTCCGGCACAATCCCCATTTCTAATGACATCTGAAAGATCTCTGTCAGAGCTCCTGCTATCTCTACACAAACTTCCCTCAAGGTCCTGGGGAATATCCTGTCAGGATCCGGAGATTTATCTTCTTTTAAATTTCTTTAAAGCGCCAGTACTTCCACCTCTTTAATTGTCATCGGTTCCATAACTTCCTTACTTGTTTCCCACACCTTACACAATTCAATATCCTTCTCCTTAGTGAATACCGAAGAGAAGAAATCGTTCAAAATCTCTCCCATCTCCCTCGGCTCCACACATAGCTGACCACCCTGATTCTCTAAGGGGCCAATTTTATCCCTCACTTGCTTTTAATATAACTGTAGAAACCTTTCGGATTTACTTTCACCTTATTTGCCAAACCAACCTCGTACCTTCTTTCAGCTTTTCTAATCTCTTTCTTAAGATTCCTTTTACATTCTTTATATTCCTCGAACAATTCCTTTACTCCATGCTGCCTATATCTATTGTAGACATCCCTCTTTTTCCGAACCAAGTTTCTAATATCTCTTGAAAACCATTGTGCTTTCAAACCTTTAACCTTTCCTTTCAACCTAACAGGAACATAAAGATTGGTAATTTCACCCTTCAATGACCTCCATTTCTCTATTACATCCTTCCCATAAAACAACTTGACCCAATCCACTCTCTCTAAATCCCTTCACGTCTCCTCAAAGTTAGCCTTTCTCTAATCAAAAATCTCAACTCTAGGTCCAGTCCTGTCCTTCTCCATAATTATATTGAAGCTATTGCTATTGTGATCACTGGACCCGAAGTGCTCCCCAACACATACATCTGTCAGCTGACCTATCGCATTCTCTAACAGGAGATCCAACACTGCCCCATCTCTGGTTGGTACTTCTATGTATTGTTGCAACAAACTATCCTGCACACATTTCACAAACTCTGAACCATCCAGCCCTTTTACAGAATGAGCTTCCCAATCTATGTGTGGAAAATTAAAATCTCCCACAATCACCACCTTGTGTTTACTACAAATATCTGCTATCTCCTTACATATTTGCTCTTCCAACTCATGCTCCCCATTAGGTGGCCTATAATACACTCCTATCAGTGTTACTACACCTTTCCCATTCCTCAATTCCACCCAAATAGCCTCCCTAGAGGAGCTCTCTAATCTATCCTTCCAAAGCCCCGCCTAAAGATTTTCTCGGCAAGCAATGCAACACCTCCTCCTCTGGCCCCTCCTACTCTATCACACCTGAAGCAACTAAATCCAGGAGTATTTAGTTGCCAATCACACCCTTCCTGCAACCATGTTTCACTAATAGCTACAACATCATAATTCCAGGTATCAATCCACGCTTTAAGCTCATCCACCTTTCTTACAATGCTCCTAGCATTAAAATAGATACATTTAAGATACTCTCCACCTCCTCCTCTCTTTTCATCCCTAACAATGCATTCAAATTTATTATCCTTTTCTTTTTTCTCCCCTACATATTTTGTGGTGCTATTAAATCATCCCAAATTTCAGCATGACTGGTAGAAATTGGTGAAATACTTTATGTCTAAGATCACAAGACTATAAGACCATAAGATATAGGAGCAGAAGTAGGCCATTTGGCCCATCAAGTCTGTTCCACCATTCAATCATGGACTGATCCAATTCTTCCAGTCATCCCCACTCCCTTGCCTTCTCCCCATATCCTTTGATGCCCTGGCTAATCAAGAACCAATCTATTTCTGCCTTAAATGCACCCAATGACTTGGCCTTCACAGCCGCTCGTGGCAACAAATTCCACAGATTTACCACCCACTGACTAAAGTAATTTCTCCCCATCTCTATTCTAAATGAACGTCCTTCAATCCTGAAGTCGTGCCCTCTTGTCACCTCCTGATCATTGCACAACACCCAGTCCAGCACAGCTGATCCTCTAGTGGGCTCAACAACAAACTGTTCTAAAAACCACCCCTTACACATTCTGTAAATTCTCTCTCTTGAGGTCCAGTACTGGGCTGGTTTTCCCAATCCACTTTCATGTTAAATCCCCAGTGATTATCATGGCATTGCCCTTCTTACTCGCCTTTTCTATCTCCAGCTGTAATTTGTAATTCACATCCCAGCTGCTTTTTAGCCTGTATTAGGCCATTAGGGTCCTTTTACCCTCGCCATTTCTTAACTCAACTCATAGTGACTCTACACTTTACAGTCCTATGTCATTCCTTTCTAATGATTTAATATTACTTCTTATACACAGAGCCACACCACCCCCTCTGCCTCCTAACCTATCATTCTGATACACCGTATATCCTTGGACGTTCAGCTCCCAATGGCAACCATCCTTTAGCCAAGTTTCAGAGATGGCCACAACGTCATACTTGCCAATCTATAGCAGAATTTCAAGATCATCCATTTTATTTTTTATGCTGCATGTATTCAAATATAACGCTTTCAGTCCAGTATTTGTTGCTTTCTGTTTTAACTGCACCACGCCTCTATTGTCCTGCTACTCATCCTACTAGCTGTGATTATGCCTCATCTCCTGCCTGTCCTTTCTATCATCTCTGTTGCACCCTATCTCTGATTTATTTCTGTTTTCCCCTTCCTCAGTCCTATCACTACAGTTCTCATGCCTCTGCCAAATTAGTTTAAACCCTGCACAAGAGCACTATTAAAATTGCCTGTTGGGATATTGGACCCCTTTGGATTCAGATGTAACCCATCCTTTTTGTACAGGTCATACCTCCCCCAGAAGATGCCCCAATGATCCAGGGACCCAAAGCCGTGTCCCCTACACCAGTCTCTCAGCCACACATTAAAATGCCCGATCATGCTATTCTTGCATCCATTAGCATGTGGCACAGGCAGCAATCCTGATGTTACCACCCTGGAGGTCCTGCTTTTCAGCTTCCTACCCAATTCCCTGAATTCTCTTTTCAGGACCTCCTCCCTTTCTCTATGTATGTCATTGGTGCCAATGTGTACTAAGACTTTTGGCTGTTCACCCTCACCTTTCAGAATACTCTGCACCCGATCCAAGAAAAAAACATCCAGATCTGTGGGTGAAAATGCATTGGCAATGAGGGAGGTCTGAGGAGAATGGTCAGACTGGTTCAAGCTGACAGGAAAGCAAGAGTAACTCAGGCAACCATGTGTTACAACAGTGGTGTGCAGAAGAGCATCTCTAAATGCACAACACATCGAGCCTTGAAGTGGATGAGCTACAGCAGCTGAAAACCACAAACAGATACTTAGTGGCCAGTTTATTAAGTACAGGGTGTACTTGAAATTGCACTTTATGGTGCAGAATATGTCAATCATGAATGCACTTTTAATATTCAGCTAATGATTTGTTCAGCGAATGTGAACAAATCGTGATAGAAGGGTGCTCCTTTAGAACAGAGATGGAGGAGGAACATCTTTAGTCAGACAGTAGTGAATCTGTGAAATTCTTTGCCTCAAGTCGGCAGTGGAGGCCAAGTCACTCGGTATTCTGTATTTGGGCAAAGAAGTGGCAGGTGGAATACAGTGTCAGGAAGTGTATGGTCGTGGATTTTGGTAGAAAAAATAAAAGTGCAGACTGTTTTCTAAGTGGAGAGAACATACAAAAAACTGAGGTGCAAGGGGCCTTGGAAGTCCTTCTGCAGGATTCCCTAGAGATTAGTTTGCAGGTTGAGTTCTGAGGTGAGGAAGGCAAATGTGATGTTAGCATTCATTTCAAGAGGACTAGAATATAAAAGCCAGGATGTAATGTTGAGACTTGATAAAGCAATAGTGAGGCCTCACTTGGAGTATTGTGAGCAGTTTTGGGTCCCTTATTTAAAAAGGGATGTGCTAACATTGGAGAGGGTTCAAAGGAGGTTTATGAAAATGATTCCAGGATTGAAAGACTTGTAGTATGAGGAGTGTTTGATGGCTCTGGGCCTCTACTAACTAGAATTCAGAAGAATGAGAGGTAACCTCATTGAAATCCATCGAATGTCGTAAGACCTCAATGGAGTGGATGTAGAGAGGATGGTGGAGTCTAAGACCAGAATAAAGGTGCATCATTTTAGAACAGAGATGATGATTAATTTCTGTAGACAGAGAGAGATGAATCTATGGAATTCATTGCCACAGGTGGCTGTGGAGGCCATGTTATTGGATATATTTAGAGTCAGCTGGAGACGCTCATGGAGTGAGTACTGTTTTGGATTCGCTCCATAACCTTTACTTTTTTTTAACCTTTGATCACCCTTATTCAGCTTATTTTTACCTATACCGAAAGTCTCTTTGTTAATTTTTTTTTTGGATTTACTGCCAAGAGTTTGTTGTGAACTTTTGAAGATATGCAAACAAAAATGTCTCTCAGGTCTAAGGGACGGGATCCTGGACGCAATCCGAATGGTAACGGAGAAAAGCAGGCTCCGCCACAACAAACTCAATTAACTTTTGAATTGTTTATGGAGGTTTTGGATAAAAAATTTGCTGAACTACAACAATTTTTTAAAGAAGATATAAAGGCTTTTCAAGAGTACATGGTTAAGACGGATTTAGTAATTAAACAGCAACAAGCTCTTATTGAGTCTCTGCAAGAAGATGCTCAGAAGCGAGATTTGACTATTGAAAAACTGCAACAGGATTTAATTTCGACCATTAAGCTGATGGAAGCCCTTAAAGCCAAGAGTGACGATTTTGAGAACTTACGTATACTTGGTCTTCCAGACGGCATAGAAAAAGATGACCCTTTGAAATATTTTGCTCAACTTTTAAAAGAAGCGTTTCCGACGATTTTCCCGAATAACCCTCCTTTATTGGATCGGGCACATAGAATTCAGCGTCGATCACCGAGCGCTACAGACAAACCTTCAGTGGTAATTGTCCGGTTCCATTATGTACATGACAAAGAACAACTTATAAGAGCAGCTCGTCGAGCAGGAATGATTAAATTCAAAGAATTTTGCTTCCGCCTGGTAGAAGACTTTATTCCTGACCTTTTAAAAAGAAGGCTTCTTTTTAAACCGTTGATGGCTGAATGTTATGAGAAAAATCTGAAACCTGCGCTTCTATACCCTGCGAAGCTTCGAATTTTTCCGTCGAATGCTCCACGACAGGTTTTCACTTCAACTTCAGAAGCGAGAAAATATCTGGAGGAGAACTTCCCTACTGCTACAGACACCAGTCTCTAATAAATGAACGATTCTGATCATGTAAGATGGTTCTCGATCTCTTAAACCTGAATTAAAATCTGGTTATTGGTGTAGGTTCATCCTATACTTTATACTTAAGTTAAAGTGTGTTTTCGTCATATTAATTGTTTTGCCTTATATACTTTAATCATTTAACTACATACTTGTCCATTAACTTTGTTCCTTCGAAGGTATATTTTTAATTCTTTGAAGGTGAATTTTTCTTTGATTAAGATGGTGGTTTTTTGAAAAAGATTTTTGGTTTTGCTTAAGATGGCGTTATGTTTTTATTTTTTTCACCTTTTTCCTACAATGCATCGCTTATCATAGCTTAAATATTTTTTGTTTTGTCTGGGCTAGAGCCTGATTTATAATTT
The DNA here is from genome assembly GCF_030144855.1 of Hypanus sabinus. Classification (NCBI taxonomy): domain Eukaryota; kingdom Metazoa; phylum Chordata; class Chondrichthyes; order Myliobatiformes; family Dasyatidae; genus Hypanus; species Hypanus sabinus. Next base: position 14,476,116 of record NC_082715.1, on the reverse strand, counting down.
TTTTTAGTGATTATATTTTTATTCTTTTTAACAACTAACTATACTTAGAAATATGGTTTTTATTATAGTGATTTTAATTTTTAAAGTTGGGGTGATTCTTTTATATATATCCTTTATATATGGAGTGTTCTTCAGCTGACATGGGGGTAGGATTAGTCTTACTTTTTCCCTTTTTAAGTCATATTTTGGCTTTTTCTCTTTTTCTTGGGGGGTGGGGGGATGGTCTGTTTTCTAATTCTATTTTTTTTTGTACCAGTTTGTGTTAGTTTTTTTATTTGGGCTGTTTTTGAACTTCAAATATGTCTGTGTTGTCGTCACTTCCGGGTGCATGAGTTTATAAGTTGGTTAACCCTTTCTATACCAAAGGGTTGATTTTAGAATTATGGCTCAGACCATTAATTTTGTGTCTTGGAATACTAATGGTTTAAATCATCCAATTAAACGAAAGAAGATTTTCAAAGTATTCCAAAGACTTAATGCTCATATCATTTTTGTACAAGAAATTCATGTGAGGAAGGAGGACAAATTTCATTTTTTTTAGATTTTGGCGGGGTCAACAGTATCACGCAAATTTGAATGCTAAAGTAAAAGGAGTTTCAATTTTTATTGACTCCTCTATTTCATTTGTTCAACATGATATTTTTTCAGATCCGAATGGCAGATTTTTGTTAATTACGGGTTTACTTTGTAATAAATGTTTACGCTCCAAATGTGGATTGTCCTGACTTTAAGTCTTTATTTACCTCTTTACCCAATCTAAACGAATATAAGTTAATAATGGGTGGTGACTTTAATTGTTGTTTAAATCCTCTGATGGATAAAGCTTTCTCTATTCAGACTTTACCTAATAAGTCGGCCACTTGTATTAACTCTTTTTTGACTGACAATGGAGTTTTTGATATTTGGAGATTCCGGCATCCTAATGACAAAGAGTTTTCTTTTTTCTCACATGTTTATCACTCTTATTCGAGAATTGATTATTTTTTTGTAGACTCTTGTTTTATTCCATTGGTAATCGGTTGTAACTATGATATTATAGCTATCTCTGATCATGCTCCATTATTACTTTCTATGAAATTTACGGATACAGCTTCTAATGCAGGACAATGGCGATTTGACTTTACCTTGTTGCAAGACTCTGACTTTATAAAATTTATGGAGGAACAGATCGACTTCTTCTTTTCAACTAATTCTACAGATGATATTTCCTGTGGAACACTTTGGGATACTTTTAAAGAGTATATACGTGGACAGATTATTTCTTATTCTGTTGGTTTGAGGAAACGTACTAAGATGGAAACTCTCTTATTGGTTGATAAAATTAAAGAGATTGATAAGAAATATTCGATTGCTCCTAGTAAGGAGCTTTACAAACAAAGGGTTGAACTTCAAATGGAACATAGTTTATTACTTACATCCTCGATTGAAAATCAATTAATGAAATCTAAATCTGATTTTTACATACATAGTGATAAATCTGGTAAACTGTTAGCTAGTCAATTGAAGAATGCTTTGGTTAAACATCAAATCACTAAGATTGGTCAGCAGAATGGGAATCTGACAGTTAATCATGTTGAGATAAATAAGGCATTTCAAGACTTCTATACCTCCCTGTATCAATCTGAATTTCCTCAAGATCATAATACCATGTTTTATTTTCTTGGGAAATTAAATTTTCCAAAATTATCATCTGATGATCTTTTGATATTGGATACTCCTATTACGGATGTAGAAATTAAGGGGGCTATTTCCTCAATGAATTCTGGGAAAGCACCGGGTCCAGATGGTTATAAAGTTGAATTTTAAAAAAATTTTTCCGCTACTCTTTCCCCTTGGTTAGGTAAGGTTTTTGAGGAAGCCATTAGATTGGGGAATTTGCCACAATCTTTTTATAGAGCTTCCATTTCTTTAATATTGAAGAAAGATAAAGACCCTACTAACTGTGTTTCTTATAGACCTATATCTTTATTGAATGTAGACTCCAAGATTTTTTCCAAGTTACTGGCATCTAGATTGGAGAAGGTGTTAACCAAAATTATTTCAGATGATCAAACTGGTTTTATTAAAAATCATTATTCTTTTTTTAACATTAGGAGATTGTTGAATATGGTTTATACTCCCTCACATGACACTTCAGAATGCGTGATTTCATTAGATGCAGAGAAAGCAGTTGATAGAGTTGAATGGCCTTACTTATTTAATGTGTTGGAGAAGTTTAATTTTAGTCCGATATTTATATCATGGATTAAATTGATTTATCATACTCCAGTAGCCTCAGTGTTTACCAATAATCAAAGATCTCCCTTTTTTCGCTTATTTCGGGGCACTAGACAAGGATGTCCTCTTAGTCCATTACTATTTAACATTACCTTAGAACCTTTGGCAATTGCCATCAGACAATCACAGGATATTTTGGGTATTAATCGTGGGACAGATATTCATAAGTTATCTTTGTATGCAGATGATTTATTACTATTCATTTCTAACCCGGAGAAATCCATTCTAGCAGTTTTATCATTATTGGCTCAATTTAGTGAGTTTTCTGGGTATAAGTTAAATCTTAATAAAAGTGAATTGTTTCCTTTGAATAAACGGGTCCCAATTTATGGAAATTTACCTTTTAAATTAGTTAATGACTCTTTTACTTATTTAGGGATCAAAATCACAAAAAACCATAAAGATTTATTTAGATTTAATTTTTTACCCTTAATTGATCAGATTAAAGGTTTGTTTACTAAGTGGTCACCTTTATCTTTATCCCTAATAGGTAGGATTAATGCTATTAAGATGGTTAATTTACCTAAGTTTTTATATATTTTTCAAGCGATACTAATTTTTATCCCGAAATCTTTTTTTTACTAATGTTGACTCTAAAATTTCTTCATATATATGGCAGAATAAAAGTCCCAGGTTAGGTAAAACATATTTACAGAAGACAAAAAAGGAAGGCGGGTTAGCATTACCTAATTTCAGATTTTACTATTGGGCAGTTAATATTAGATATTTGTTATGTTGGTTGAAAGATGGGGGTGGATCTTTTGTCCCTTGTTGGGTGAGTTTAGAAACTAAATCGGTATCAGCTTATGCTCTGGGTTCTATTTTAGGGACTTCTCTCCCTTTTGCTCTTTCTAAATTGCCGAAACGAATTGACAACCCGATAGTTAAACATACTTTGCGTATATGGTTTCAATTTCGGAGATTTTTTGGGTTGACTCAATTCATTTTAAATAGTTTTAATTGTTTTTTTTCACCCTTCCATTATAGATCAAGCTTATTCGGCTTGGAAAACTAAGGGATTACTAAGATTTTCTGATTTATTTTTAGATAATTGTTTCATGTCTTTTGAGCAATTATCCAACAAATATAACTTGCCTAGATTTCATTTTTTTAGATATTTACAGATTAGACATTTTTTAAGTTCTGTACTCTCTACGTTTCCAAATTTTGTGCCTTCAGATATTTTGGAGAGTTTATTTGAATTAGACCCTTTTCAAAAAGGGCTTATTTCAAAACTTTATAATATAATTATGAAGATACATTCAGAGCCTCTTTATAAGACTAAAAAGGATTGGGAAAGAGAGCTTAGTCTTAGTATTTCTAGTGAGAATTGGGATAGAATTCTTCAATTAGTTAATACATCATCGTTATGTGCCAAACATTCATTAATACAACTTAAGGTCGTACATAGGGCCCATATGTCCAAGGATAAATTAGCTCATTTTTACTCTCATATTAGTCCTATTTGTGATAGATGTCATTCTGAAATTGTGTCTTTAACTCATATGTTTTGGTCTTGTTCATTTTTGGAGAAATATTGGAAAGATATTTTTGATATTATTTCTGCGGTTTTGAATATCGATTTACAACCTCATCCTATTACTGCAATTTTTGGTTTACCAATCTTAGACTCACTGCATTTATCTTCTTCTGCCCGTCAAATGATTGCATTTCTAACTCTGATGGCTAGAAGATCTATATTGTTGAATTGGAAAGAAATTAATCCTCCCACTGTATTTAATTGGTTCTCTCAAACTATGTTATGTTTAAATTTAGAAAAAATTAGAAGTGGTACTTTTGAGACTTCTACTAAATTTGAAAAGTTATGGAGACCATTTATTCAACATTTTCATATGATGTAATATGACCCAGTGCCAAGTTCATTTGATTTCCCAGCTTTTAGCTTATGTATTTTGAAAGGACCGGAAGTGACGGCATTGATGAATACTTATTTTTGTGAGATATTATAAACAGCCCCCTTTTTTTTGCTCTTTTTTTTTGCTTCTTTTTTCTTCTATATTAGTTATTAGTTATTAGATTAGCTAGTTTGGCATTATATTTTTTTTGTTTTTTTCTTTCTTTTTTCTGTTTTCTTTATATCTTATATATTGAAATATTTAGACTTACTATGTTCATACATACATTTTATGGCTTATGTTTTGGTCAACTCATTTATATTGTAACTATTATGTATGTTTTTTTTCATATGTAATGGAATTTATATGTTGGTAATTTCTTTATCAATATATCATTTGTATTCTGTCCATATTACTAATATTAATAAAAAGATTTAGAAAGAAAGAAAGAAAGAAAGGATATATTTAAGGCAGAGGTTGATAGATTCTTCATTAGTCAGATATGGATACTGGAAGAAAGCAGGAGATTGAGGCTGAGATGGAAATGGATCAGCTATGATGAAATGGCAGAGCAGACCTGATGGGCCAAATGGCCTAATACTGCTCCTATATCTTATGGTCTTATATTAAAAGTAGAGGTTGGTAGGTTCTTGATTAATAAGAGTGTCAAAGGTTACAAGGAGAAGACAGAGAAAGGGATTGAGAGGGTTAATAAATCAGCCATAATGTAATGGTGGAGCAGTCTCAATGGGCTGAATGGCCTAATTCTGGTCCTATGTCTAAGGCATATGGCCTTCCTGTCTGACATGCCAGAGCAGGAATTTCTTTCCACTACTGACAGAGCTCATGGAAAATTGCCACCCTGTCATACTCAAAACCCGAATGACAAGAGGAGACAGAACTGCAACACTCCAGTAAAAATAACTAGGTTAAACTCAGGAGTACAGCCTGTACATATTGTATTTCTCTTTATTGTATAAATTGTTTATTTACCAGAATGATACTGTTGTGTATTTAATATTTCAGTAGTATTTGAGTAATATTCTAAATATATTGTTTGAGGAAGTATTCTTGTTTGTTTAGATTAGTCATTACTGGTTATACGTATGTATAAATATGTGAAATGCATATGTAATTTGTTACCATGTGATAGGTGCTCCTAGGTTATAGTAATACTGAAGATAGTCCTGCATTTTGGACTCCCATATCTTCCTTTGAATCTGTTTAATGTTTTGAAGTTACAAAAGATATCGGCTACCATTTTCCATTTTATTGCAGTATGCTTGATGCATTCAGGGGGAACAGAATGGTGATGATGTGTTTGGACATTCTGGATTAGACGCCAAAAGATTGGATTTGACCGATGGAATTGTGGATGCATATTTAATGTATAAGCTGCACAAGCATTTCCAAGTTCCTTTGCAGCTCTGATCTTTGAATTTTCTACCTATTTAGAAAGTAGTCTATGCCTTTATTCTTTCTACCAAAGTGCATGACCATACACTTTTCTATACAATATTCATCTGCCACTTCTTTGCCATTCGCTGAACCTAAGTTTCTCTGCAAACTCCCGCCTCCTAAACATTACCAGCCTTTTCACCAATATATATCATGTGCAAACTTGGCCACAGAACCATCAATTCTATCAGCCAAATCACTGACCCATCTTGAAAAGAAGTGGTCCTAATATCGACCCCTGCAGAGCCACCAGTCTCTGGCAGCCAAGCAGAAAAGACCCCCTTTCTTCTCGCTCTTTGCATCCTGCCAGCCAATCTTCTATCCACGCCAGTATCTTTTGTGTAATGCCATGGGTTTTTATCTTGTTAAGCAGCCTCATTTGTGGCATCTTGTCAAAGGCCTTTAGAAAAGCCAAGTAAACAACAACCATTGACTCTCCTTTGTCTATCCTGCCTGTTATTTCCCCAAAGAATTCCAACAGATTTGTCATGCAATATTTATTTGTATGGAAATCAGGCTGACTTTGGCCCATTTTATCATATGCTTCCAAGTACCACAAAACCTCATTCTTAATAATGGACTTGAATATCTTCCCAACACAAGTCAGGCTAACTGGCTTATCATTTTCTTTTCCCTGACTCCTTCCCTTGCTGAAGAGTGGAGTATTATTTTCAATTTTCTAATCCTCCAGAGCCATTCCAGAATCTAGTGATTCTTAAAAGATCATTACTAATGCCTTCATAATCTCTTCAGCTACCTCTTTCAGAACCCTGGGATGTAGTCAATCCGATGACATAATATATAATATGAATGTAAGGAAGGACAAGCCAATGATTGGGTACAACTGCAGACAGAGCTAAGAATTAAGTTGTACCACAGATGCAAAATTCATAAGTCAAGTCACTGTTTTATTGTCATTTCAACCATAACTGCTGGTATAGCACACAGTAAAAACGAGACAACGTTTTTCAGGACCATGGTACGATATGAAACAGTACAAAAACTACACTGAACTACATAAAACATGAGAAAAAAACTACACTAGACTACAGACCTACCCCAGGACTGCATGAAGTGCAGAAAAGAGTGCAGGGCAGTACAATAATTATATAGACAAGACAATAGGCACAGTAGAGGACAAGTTACAATATAATAATAAATGATGTAGATGTCAAGTCATTTTTTATTGTCATTTTGACCATAACTGCTGGTACAGTACACAGTAAAAATGAGACAAGGTTTTTCAGGACCACGGTGCTACATGAACAATACAAAAACTACACTGAACTACGTAAACCAACACAAAAACTACACTAGACTACAGACCTACCCAGGACTGCATAAAGTACACAGAACAGGGCAGGCATTACAATAAATAATAAACAAACCAACAGGCACAGCAGAGGTCAGTAGGTTGGTAGTCTGATGGCTTGGGGATAATCTGTTACATAAATAAACAGCTGAATGGTGGCATCCGGGATCCTGTCCATTTCTATACTCCCATCAAGTATTTCGTTGCCACAGGTGTAGTCCAATTTAATGTCCATTGGAGAGCAGAATAGACGGGAGAGCCAGCTGGCTACGGCTTGCTTTTTTCCTGGCACAGCCTCCTGCCCGCTCACTTCGAACACCGCTTACGAAGTCCCCACCTCCGGCCACTGGCATCGGGCGACTCCGAGGACTGCAGGCCCGAGTCCCTCAGCAAGCCAAGGTCGCGCAATCTAACTAGCAGATTTTCATGAAGGTTTATTTTTGGGTGATCTCTGTATTGTAGTAGTATCTGGTGATGGTAGATAGTCGCTCTGTTTTCCATTGCCCTAAACCCTAATTGTGCCTTAAAGTTAAATTAAAAAACTAAATTAAATTAAAGTAAAGTAAATTAAATTGGAAGGTCATGTTTGACAAACCTTATTGAATTTTTTGAAGTTACGAGGAATGTTGACGAGGGTAAGGCAGTGGATGTAGTCTATATGGAATTCAGCAAAGCCTTTGACAAAGTTCCACGTGGAAGGTTAGTTAAGAAGGTTCAGTCGTTAGGTATTAATGCTGGAGTAATAAAATGGATTCAACAGTGGCTAGATGGGAGATGCCAGAGAGTAGTGGTGGATAATTGTTTATCGGGATGGAGGCCGGTGACTAGCGGCGTGCCTCAGGGATCTGTTTTGGGCCCAATGTTGTTTGTAATATACATAAATGATCTGGATGATGGGGTGGTAAATTGGATTAGTAAGTATGCCGATGATACTAAGATAGGAGGTGTTGTGGATAATGAGGTGGGTTTTCAAAGCTTGCAGGGAGATTTATGCCAGTTAGAAGAATGGGCTGAATGTTGGCAGATGGAGTTTAATGCTGAGAAGTGTGAGGTTCTACATTTTGGCAGGAATAATCCAAATAGAACATACAGGGTAAATGGTAGGGCATCGAGGAATGCAGTGGAACAGAGAGATCTATTGAGAATAGGGGAGATTCAAACGAGAGGACATGATTTGAGAGTTAGGGGGCAAAAGTTTAAGAGAAACACGAGGGGGTATTTCTTTACTCAGGCAGTGATAGCTGTGTGGAATGAGCTTCCTGTAGAAGTAGTAGAGGCCAGTTCAGTTGTGTCATTTAAGGTAAAATTGGATAGGTATATGGACAGGAAAGGAGTGGAGGGTTATGGGCTGAGTGCGGGTAGGTGGGACTAGGTGAGATTAAGAGTTCGGCACGGACTAGGAGGGCCGAGGTGGCCTGTTTCCGTGCTGTGATTGTTATATGGTTATATATGGTTAAGTAGTTCCAGATCCGAAAGGCTGCTGCTGCTGTGTGCCGCACCACCTAGTTGTGGTGAACTACATATACCTGTCTGGATACGCCCCCCCCCCGCTGACTGCTCCTGTGGCTCCTCCCACAGACTCCGGTATAAAGGCGATTGGAGGCACTGCTCCTCCCTCAGTCTCCAGGATGCTGTGTGGTGGTCTCTTGCTGCTGACAGTGCTTTCTTCCAGCTAATAAAAGCCTATCTCGACTCATGTCTCCGAGAGTTATTGATGGTGCCTCACTAGTCTAGACTCTGGGTATTGAGGAGTCTGATGGATTGGGGGAAGAAAGTGTTACATAGTCTGGTCATGAGAGCCTGAATGCTTTGGTGCATTTCCCAGACAGCAGGAGGGAGAAGAGATTGTATGAGGGGTGCGTGGGGTCCTTCACAATGCTGTTTGCTTTGCAGATGCAGCGTGTGGTGTAAATGTCTGTAATGGTGGGAAAAGAGACCCCGACGATCTTCTCAGCTGACCTCATTATCCACTGCAGTCTCGTGATCCGAGATGGTGCAATTTCTGAACCAGGCAGTGATGCAGTTGCTCAGGATGCTCTCAATACAACCCCTGTAGAATGTGATGAGGATGGGGGCTGGGAAATGGACTTTACTCGGCCTTCTCAGAAATAGAGACTTTCTTTTCTGGGCTTTCTTTGCAATGGAGCTGGTGTTGAGGGACCAGGTGAGATTCTCCGGCAGGGGAACACCAGGAAATTTGGTGCTCTTAACAATCTCTAAAGAGAAGCCGTCGATGTTCAGTGGGGAGTGGTCGCTCTGTGCCCTCCTGAAGTCAACAACCATCTGTTTTGTTTTGTTCACATTGAGACAGGTTGTTGGCTCTGCACCAGTCCGTTAGCTGCTGCACCTCCTCTGTAAGCTGACTCGTTGATCTTGCTGATGAGACCCACCACGGTCGTGTCATCGTCGGACTTGTTGACGTGGTTCAAGCTGTGTGTTGCAGCACAGTCGTGGGTCAGCAGAGTGAACAGCAGTGGACTGAGCATGCAACCCTGGGGAGCCCCCGTGCTCAGTGTGATGGTGTTGGAGATGCTGTTCACGATCTGGACTGACTGAGGTCTCCCAGTCAGGAAGTCTAGGATCCAGTTGCAGAGGGAGGTGTTCAGGCCCAGTAGGCTCAGCTTTCCAATCAGTTTCTGAGGGATGATTGTGTTGAATGCTGAACTGAAGTCTATGAACAGCATTCGAATATACGTGTCTTTTCTATCCAGGTGGGTTAGGGCCAGGTGGAGGGTAATGGCAATGATGTTGTCTGTTAAACTGTTAGGATGGTACATGAACTGCAGGGGATCCAGTGAGGGGGGCAGCAGGGTCTTGATGTGCCTCATGATGAGCCTCTCGAAACACTTCATGATGATGGATGGTAGTCATTTAGGCAGGACACTGAAGTCTTCTTTGGCATGGGGACGATGGTGGCGGCCTTGAAGCACGTTGGAACGGTGGCGCTGCTCAGGGAGACGTTGAAGATGTCAGTGAGAACATCTGCTAGCTGGTTTGCACATCCTCTGAGCACTCTACCAGGAATGTTGTCTGGTCCAGCAGCCTTCCGTGGGTTGACCCTGCACAGGGTTCTTCTCACATCGGCCACGGTGAGACACAGCACCTGGTCATTTGGAGGAGGGGTGGACTTCCTCGCCGCCACATCATTTTCCACCTCAAAACGAGAGTAGAAGTTATTCAGCACATCTGGGAGGGAGGCAACCCTGCACAGGCAGGTGATGTTGTCCTGTAATTGATGTCCTGAATGCCCTTCCACATGCACCACATGTCGCCGCTGTCCTGGAAGTGGCTGTGGATTCTCTGGGCATGGGCACACTTTGCCCCTCCGATGGCTCAGGACAATTTGGCCCTTGCTGTTGTTAAAGCTGCCTTGTCGCCTGCTCTGAAGGTGGAGTCACGGGACCTCAGCAGCACACGCACCTTCGCGGTCATCCATGGCTTCTGGTTAGCGCGTGTAGTGATGGTCTTTGACACAGTGATATCATTGATGCACTTGCTGATGTAGCTGGTCACTGATGCTGTGTACTCCTCTCAGTTGGTAGAGTCTCCATCGGTTGTAGCCTCCCTGAACATGTTCTAGTCAGTGTGCTCAAAGCAGTCTTGAAGAGCAGAGATGGCTCCTGATGGCCAGGTTTTCACCTGCTTCTGAACTGGTCTGGAGCGCCTGACGAGCGGTCTGTATGCTGGGATTAGCATAATAGAGGTGTGGTCTGAGTAACCGAGGTGGAGGCGAGGGCTCTGCTCGGTACATGTCGGGGATGTTTGTCTAAGCAAGGTCCAACAGGAAGGCTCTGTTGGTAAGAGGTGGAATTCAGAAAGAGGCAATATAGGATCAGAGAATGTCGTGGGTGATGTTAAGAAATTGCAAGGGTAAAAAAAACATTATGGGAATCATATATAGGCCTCTACATAGAGGCCAAATGTGGGGGTGAGACTACAAATGGAGCTGAAAAGGGCCTGTATATGGGCAATATCACAATTGCAATAGGGGACTTAAACATGCAAGGGGATTGGGAAAATCACGTCAGTGTTGGATCACAAGAGAGAGAATTTGTTGAATGCCTACGAGATAGCTTTTCAGAACAGCTTGTGTCGAGCCTACTCAGGGGAAGACGATCTGAGATTGGGCGTTGCAAAACAGCCTCAATTTCTGCTGAAATATAGATAATCTTTAGTCTAGGAAGGGACCACTGAAGGCCACTTCAGAGATATAGAGATTAATCTTTAAATGATCACTCTTCTTCTTCAACTCTCAGAGTTTAAAACTCCCCAATACTTAAACCTCAAAAAAAGTTTTTTTTTCCATTTTTCTCATCTATTTGGGTCACTTCTTTTTCAGCTTACAACAATCAATTGAGTTGTGTTTTTTTTTAAACAATATACTTTTCCCCTCCAACCAAAAAGCTACATATCATTCATGCTTTAGGGCTGCAACACCCATCAGTGAAATATATCAATTGGAAAAATCATTCTGTACATTGATGGATTCCATTGGTCAGGAGTCAGGTTTCATCCACTTGCTACCAGATCAAAGAAAATAAAAACTTGGAATTTGACCCCCTGTAATAGAAGGCACCGGCAGAAAAGCAAGTCAACTGTATAATGTAAGGAATCTTGCAATGCATCAAATGCACAAGTGCACTGGGGCTGCCTTTGAGATTATTCTTTTGGATTGCCTATGCTGTGCAATGTCAGGTATCACAGGTGGGTGTTTCAAAGTTCAATGTAAATTTTTTACCGAAGTACATATATGTCACCATATACTAACTTTTTTGCAGACATTCACAGTACAAAGGAATACAGTAGAATCAATGAAAGACTACACACAGAGACTGACAAACAACCAACGTGCAAAAGAAAACATACTATGCAGGACATAAATAAATAGATTCAGAATCAGAATAAAGTTTAATATCACCAGCAGATGTTGTGAAATCTGTTGACATTGTGGCTGCAGTATATGGCAATACATCATAAAAGAGAAAAAATGAACTAAAGTACATTAATATTAAATAGTTAAATGAATTAAGTACTGCATAAATAGAAATAGTAAAGTAGTGAGGTAGTGTTGATGGGTTCAATGTTCATTCAGAAATAGGATGGCAGAGGGGAAGAAGCTGCTCCTGAATCACTGAGTGTGTGCCTTCAGGCTTCTGTACCTCCTTCCTGATGGAAGCAATCAAACAAGGCATGACCTGGGTAACAGTGGTCCTTAATAAGGGACACCGTTTTATGAGACATCGTTCCTTGAAAATGCCCTGGATACTACGAAGGCTAGATGGAACTGACGAAGATTACAACTCCCTGCTGTTTATTTCTATTCTGTGTGGTAACCCTCCCGCGCTAACCGACCCCCCCCCCCCACCATACCAGTGTCGCAGCCGGTTATAATGCTCTCCCAAGTACATCTCTACATCAGGGATTTCCAGCCTATTTGATGCCATGGACCAATATCATAAAGCAAGTGGTCTATGGATCCCAGACTAGTAACCCCTTGAAATAGATAGATAGATAGATAGGTATATAGATAAATAGCAAAATAAATAAATAGGTAAATATGACAGGGTCCAGTTATGACTGAGAAGAGAGGGGGAGAGGGGGGAGGGAAGGGGGAGGGAGGGGGGAGGGAGGGGGGAGGGAGGGGGGAGGGAGGGGGGAGGGAGGGGGGAGGGAGGGGGGAGGGAGGGGGAGGGAGGGGGAGGGAGGGGGAGGGAGGGGGAGGGAGGGGGAGGGAGGGGGAGGGAGGGGGAGGGGGGAGGGAGGGGGGAGGGAGGGGAGGAGAGGGGAGGAGAGGGGAGGAGAGGGGAGGAGAGGGGAGGAGAGGGGAGGAGAGGGGAGGAGAGGGGAGGAGAGGGGAGGAGAGGGGAGGAGAGGGGAGGAGAGGGGAGGAGAGGAGACAGGGGGTCTGAAGCAAAGCAACTTTTTTCCAATTTTAAAGCTAAGTGCACAGCAAATATGGGAGATAAAAGAACATATATATTAGGCAAAAAGGGCCTAACTGTAGCTACACTGTCAAACTAAAGCCAATTCCAATACAGAGGCTTGCCCATAGCAGCTAAATATTAAATAAATGTCGCTCTTTAACAGGGTCAGTCAGAACAGTAGTCTTCTTTCCCAGAACCAGGACAATGGTAAGAAAAGAGGGCAGATTTTGCTCTGCTTTTGGTCAAATCTTCACAAGACTGAAACGAGAGGAGGAGAGTTAAATACCACGACAATGAAATACTAATTGGCTGGAACATGCCAATCGTGTGTGATTGCCGAACTTGTTTTGCAGTCCACCTGCGAGGGAGCATAGATCCTGTGGTGGAGTTCATAGTTGTGACATACAGTAAATAGGTAAACAGGTAAATAAATAATACTGGGAACACGAGTTGTAGGGTCCTCAAAGTGAGTCGATAGGCTGTGGAATCAGTTCAAGAGTTGAAGAGAGTGAAGTTATCCACGCTTTCAGAAGCCTGATGGTTTGAGAGGTAATAACTGTTCCTGAACCTGGTGATGTGGGGTCTGAGGCTCCTGTACCTCTTTCCTGAGAGCAGCTGTGGGATCGGTGGGGGTCCTTAATGACGGATGCTGCTTTCTTACGGCAGTGTTCCTTTTAGATGTGCTCAGTAGCGGAGAGTGTTTTGCCTGTGATAGGATTGATAAGATGTCCTGTTGGCAACATGGAACCTCAATTTTCACTGCTTGTGATACATCAATCATCCATATAAATGATTTCACCAAAATGGTAGAGAAAGAGTAGAGATCCCACAACAATATATAATGTTCACAAGAAGTCAATGGTGAACAGTACTACTGCCAGTTCTCATTAAGGTTTAGATCTTGAATCCCTGCTTGAGCTATATTTTTATTATTCAGCTGCTTTATCTTTTGTAATTCAATGTATTCACAACAGGGATTGTGCATAAGCATATAATAATGCATGAAGTACTTGCCTGATCTCCTCTCATAGCAACCAGAATTATTTTACCCTCCAGCCAAATTATCATATTCCCTTTTAAAGTGTATTCCAGACTCTTTTAAATAATTACTTTGCAACACATTTCCATAATGTAATCATCCTCTGTTCAAAAATACTTTCTCTAATTTCCCTATTACAAATTTTGGTTGTGCTGTTGATTTTCTGTTATTCAGAATTATCTGCTCCCATCACATGTTGACTTTTGCACTCCAGCCATCAAACTTTGTCCAAAATTCAAAGATCAACGTACATTTATTATCAATGTAAGTATGCAGTGTGCAACACTAAAATCATATCTTCTCCACAGACAGTCATTAAACAAAGAACCATGGAACCAACCCATTCAAAGAAAATCATCATACATCACTCCCCCTGTGCAAAAAATCACGTAAATGGCAAAAAAAAGTGAAAATACAGAATATAAAAATGCAGAATCAAAAGCTGTATTTCAGTACAGTTCAATATCTACTGTAGCTGAGATAGCATTACAGGGGACTGCACTGAGGCCATTTCCTGTATGAACAACATAATATAAACTCTAACCTCTACTACATGCTGCAGTTATCTTTCTGTAAATCAGGTTTATAAGTGGTCTAGCAGATCAAAACCTGTTACAAACCAACAAGCTAACTTACTTGAATGAACAGACCACAGGATTCGCAACAACACACAAAATGCTGGTGGAACACAACAGGCCAGGCAGCATCTATAAGGAGAAGCACTGTCGACGTTTCACAGGATTCACAACAAACTTTGGACAATATTCTGCTGGTACTTAGTTCATATTTACAAATCTGCTCTTCTCAAATGCTGCATGATAAAAACAATGATAAGGATGGATCCATTGCTAATACAACATATCCTTATTGTCTGCTTGGAACCATGCCATTGCCACACTTAGATGTAGAGTCATAAGACCATAAGATACAGGAGTAGAATTAGACCACTCGGCCCATCGAGTCTGCTCCGCCATTTCATCACGGCTGATCCATTTTTCCTCAGCCCCAATCTCCTGCCTTCTCCCGGTATCCCTTCATGCCCTGAACAATCAAAAATCTATCAACCTCTGAGTCCTAAAGCACTTCTGCACAGAAACAAGATTTTCAGCCTATCTTGACTTGCTGACCTGTTATCCTGCCTAGCCCCTAGCACCTGGACCATAGCCTTCCCGTCCATATACTTATCAAAACATTTCTTAAATATTGTAATTAAACCCATATGCATCATCTCCTTAAGCCAATTCCTGCGTAGATTGTTTATGTCGAAACTAAAGGTGGCTGTAACTATCTCCTTATGGAACAGTGCATTATGGCAGCTTGTTTTTATTACGATTTGCTGCTTTGTTCCATCTAACCTGAGGCTCTATTGAATGGCATTTCAAAGTAAGTGCTGAAATCGCAACTGGTAATTGACCAGCAATTGTCTGACCTGTTGCTAGACGCACACAAACATGATTTGAGTGTTTAGCCAACACTTGACATCCTGTTTGGCCTACAGTACCTTCTCACAATTCAATTTTTGTGAGCTGCTGCAACAGCTGTGGCTGAAATTACTGAATGAAAACCAGGACTACACTTCTTAAGGGGAATCTGATATGAAGCTATCAACAATCCCTAATTTTGTATTCGTTCAATTTAACCCTTGTAGTCCAAATATTGTTCTGTTAAATTAATGCTTCACTTTCCTGAAATCCAATATATGCTTTCTAATACCTTGTGTCTAGAATTTCTCACAGTACTCCAGTGTGGTTTTGCAGATCTATAACTTACTTTCTCTCCTCATGTACTCATAGATATGAGGGAAAGCATTCTACTTGTCTTGACCACTTTGACTTAGTATCATAACATTGAATAGCATGGAAATGGATCAAGTGGTCCATCACGTCCACAACAACCATTGCATTTATCTGCACTAGGCTCATGTCTATAATGTTCCTCAACTTGTCTATAATGTTCTGTGCCTCAGTGATTCAAGTATTCCTCTAGATTCTTCTTAAAATTCGCTTTAAAACCCATCACGATGTGCGCTGGCAATGTCAGAAGGCAAGTGCAGAGGAAAGACAGACTCTGATGTAGAGACGGCAACTAGAGGTGGCTCGGTCGAGCGATGCCGCAGGACTTGCATACTCAAAACCAGGACCCTGCAAATACCTCTAATCAGGCGTCTGCTTAAATAATACAAGTAACACAGTATCCTCGCGCCCATCAAAATAAGCTTAACAAGTTTAAACAGAAGACATCAGGAGACAGCATTATAGAGAGAGACAGTTGCTCGAGAAAAAACGCAAGGAAGTCTAAATAATTAAAGACTCTTATGAAACAACAATTTAGCTGCTCTTAAAAACCTCGGAGGCCAACGGTCTCTGACTCCTCACACAAGCCCAAAGAGCCCATTACAATACTTGTCTCTATTGTGGTGCATTCTGGGTTCCAGCCTTCCTCTGTCTGGAAAAATGGCCCACAGGTTCCCTTTGAACCTCCAACTGCTCATCATTTATCTACGCTTTCTTGCTTAAGGCAACTCTAGCATAGGGGAAAAGATTCTATCCATCAATCACACCTCTGCTCATAATTTACATACCGTATATGTACCAGATCACTGCCCAGCCTTCTCAGATCCAGGGAAAACAAATCCAGCCTATCATATCTTTTGTTACAACTGAGAGGCTTCAGCATCCTCATCAGCACACCATTTCACAGTTGTTGACCATTCATCAATGGAACTGGGTTAGGAAACACTACGCAACTTCTAATTAATGGAAGCTCACACTTTATTGACTTTGCACAAACAACAACATAACTATTTTGACCCCAGGCCAGCAGCTTGGAACATTCCACTGTTCCTTCTGTACCAATACTAAGACAACTTGTCCAATTTATAGCACCGAAATAGGGGATCTCCATTGGCCAGACAATTGATCCATTCTTCAGCCAGCCCCTGGCATGGGGATTATTCCTCGCAATGGTGATTCTCCGGAGTTATCACTAAAAGCACAATCGAAGTGTCCACTTTCATATTCATTTCTTGTCAATTCAAATGTAGCATTCCAGTGTCATTGGCTGTAGGTCATGCATCTGACTTTTAACGCCTGTGCTCCAGGCCAGTGTCCATTAATGCCCTCTTTCCAGCCTGACAATCGTTAATTCATGGCTCTTTGTTCTCATTCAGCAATGAGCTTGATTTATGCAAAATGGATACTGACTCCAACAGTCAAAAACTTGCATGTTAATGCAACCAGGGAACACCTCACAAATAACTTCTTAATCAGAAATGATCTCTAGTCCAGCAGGTTACCTGAAGCATCACTGTGTCTTCTTTTAAACACCAATCAAGCCAAGAAACTAATACACAGAATGGAGAACATAAAACAGTACCACAAAATGGCACATGGCAGGAACAAAGACAATTGATCTGTCTGTTTCCACTGTCCTTGACCCATTCGAGTTCAACATTTTCTTCCATATTTCAAAGCTGCCATGGCCAACATATCCCCTTTTTTGATCCACAGAAAACCCTGCCACCCTAGGTGGCTCAGGAAATTGCGGATGCATTGGTAATCATTTTCCAATGTTCCTTAGATTCAGGATCAGTTCCTGAAGATTGGAGAGTGGCTAATGTTGTCCCACTTTTCAAGAAGGGAGGGAAGGAGAAAACGGAGAACTATCGCCCTGTTAGCCTAACGTCAGTCGTGGGGAAAATGCTTGAGTCCATTATTAAGGACGTAATAGTGGCACATCTAGATGGCAGAAATAGGATTAGGCCGAGCCAGCATGGATTTACCAAGGGCAAATCATGCTTGACTAATCTGTTGGAGTTTTTTTGAGGGTGTAACAAGGATGTTAGACCAGGGTAAGCCAGTGGATGTTGTGTACCTAGATTTTCAGAAGGCATTCAATAAGGTGCCACATAGGAGATTGGTGAGTAAAATCAAAGCTCATGGCATTGGGGGCAGGGTTTCAACATGGATAGAAAACTGGTTGGCAGATAGAAAGCAAAGGGTAGCAGTGAATGGGTGTTTCTCAGACTGGCTGGAGGTGACTAGTGGGGTACCACAGGGCTCTGTATTGGGACCACAGCTCTTTACGATTTATGTCAATGATTTAGATGAGGGCATTGAAAACTATATCAGCAAGTTTGCTGACGATACTAAACTGGGTGGCAGTGTGACATGCGAAGAGGACGTTGGGAGAATACAGGGAGACTTGGATAGGCTGAATGAGTGGGCAGATACTTGGCAGATGTCATTCAAAGTGAATAAATGTGAAGTTATCCACTTTGGAAGCTGGAACAAGAGGGCAGAGTATTGTCTGAACGGTGTCGAGTTAGGCAAGGGAGAAATGCAAAGAGACCTAGGAGTCCTAGTTCACCAGTCAATGAAGGTGAATGAGCAAGTGCAACAGGCAGTGAAGAGGGCAAATGGAATGTTGGCCTTTGTTACAAGGGAAATTGAATACAAGAGCAAGGATGTTCTTTTGTATTTGTACAGTGCCCTGGTGAGACCACACCTGGAATATTGTGTACAGTTTTGGTCTCCAGGTTTAAGGAAGGACATTCTGGCAATTGAGGAAGTGCAGCGTAGATTCACTAGGTTGATTCCTGGGATGGCAGGGCTGTCTTACGCAGAGAGATTGGAGAGATTGGGCTTGTACACGCTGGAATTGAGGAGATTGAGAGGGGATCTGATTGAAACGTTTAAGATAATTAAAGGATTTGATAGGATTGAGGCAGGTAATATGTTCCAGATGTTGGGAGAGTCCAGTACCAGAGGGCATGGATTGAGAATAAGAGGTCAGTTATTTAAAACAGAGTTGAGGAAGAGCTTCTTCTCCCAGAGAGTTGTGGGGGTCTGGAATGCACTGCCTCGGAAGACGGTGGAGGCCAATTCTCTGGATGCTTTCAAGAAGGAGCTGGATAGATATCTGATGGATAGGGGAATCAAGGGATATGGGGACAAGGCAGGGACTGGGTATTGATAGTGAATGATCAGCCATGATCTCAGAATGGCGGTGCAGACTCGAGGGGCCGAATGGTCTACTTCTGCACCTATTGTCTATTGTCTATCACACTACCATTTATATGTCTGAGTGAATATAGCACAAAAGGAATACTGGCATCCATGAATACATCAAAATATACTGATAAAGATTTACAAATATCATTAATACAAGAATTCTTCTTCTACAAAAACACAAAGAAACATGATAAAAATGTTCCCACTTTCATACCATGTGAAAAGGCATTTAACAGCAACCAATAATACTTAAAAACATCATGGAATGAAGAAAACCAAAATCACCAAAAGGAAATTTAGACTGGCATGTGGCAGTTTAAGTTATTAAAGTTGCCATAAAAAAAACACTGGGGACAAATACATTGGATGACCATATACATCAATGTTTAAACTCCAGTTCCAAACTTCAATCCCAAAAGGATGGATTCTGCAAAACATCATTAGCTCAACCCACATGATCTTTAATAGTCTTGGATAACTCATCCCATAGTTTAATAATAGCTTCATTATGCTAAATAACTCTATCCCACTCTGCCGTAAAATGAAATATTGTTATTAACAGGTAAGGCAGTTTGAGAATAATCATAAGAAACAAACCCACAATCTCTTAATCTATTCTTAATTAAATTCTCTAGGTAAACTCAATATTTTACTTTTCAATGACAAGAACCAATTTACTCACTTTGTAGGTCTGAATATCGTCATACAACAAAGGACAAGCAAAAGTGATTATGGTATCAGTTGTCACCATTCACATCATGGAGTAAGGTATGAATGGAAAATTTAGAGCACCAGGCCCACCAGGATTGAGTTACCTGGGTACATGATAATCTATAATCTTATTTTTGATTTGTGTCCACAATACACTTACATTCACAATAAAACATCATGTCCCACTGTTATCCTCGTATTCCCACCTTCTCCCCATATTACCGTTATTCAACCACAAATGTCAACAGACATCAGTCTCATTTCTTCTATGCAATCTCATTTCAGTCCTTCATAAATTTGTATATAGTACATGCAATCTTCAACACAGCCTTTGACCATTATGAGGCTACTCATCAGTAGCATTCTAACCCGACTCATTTCCAAACACCTGTAAATAAAAATATCAAGAGTAGTTTCTGTACTTACCTAATTATCTGATTCCTCCTCTAAATTCAAGGTCTCTATCCCCAGCTGTATTTCCAGAATAGCTGGTGGTGAACACAGTCTCCCATCTGCCTCTTTGTCTTTGCATTGGCTTAGGCAATTGTAAAGATTTCCCTCCCTTCTTAATACTGAGTATGAAGTTGGCCATCCTTAACCTCTGGGTACAGTCTACAACTGGTTGCCAAACTCACTGAGGATGCAACTTCTCCCTCATCCTCCTCATCATTGATTGCCTGAAAAATAAATCTAAGAGCATCATCATCTCCATCTGGAGCATCTCATTGACAACATACCTTATGGACTTCAGCTACTAGAGGACTTTGACTATCTCCAAGGCAATTAAGCTGGTTAGTATGACACCAACAGAACTTATTTGGAACAATATGGATTCAATAAACTGATGGACTGGCTCTGTCAACAACATCATGAGGTCCCACAGATCTCAGAGATGTAAAAGGGCCCAGCTGATGTACTGAGATTATAGCCTTCTGTCCTATCCCTAACCCCTTAGGGTTTGCTTGCACATCAAAATAAGCTTTAATCAGCTATTTCTTCCATCCCATTTTATAGGCTGTGACATAATGGGCTTCCTTAATTGAGTTGATTAATTGCTGCACCCATTTGTCCTTTACAAATACCATCATACTCAGGCTCTGATAAATCTAACCCAACCTGGAATTCTAACCCTCACTTCCTTCATGGTCATCAACTTAAAAGGTGTAATAGCAGTAGAAGCAGCTTTGGTGGTACATAGTATCATTAGGATGTAGGTTAGGACAGTGACCTATGTGATCCTATGCTGTTTAGCCATTTTAACTAACATTGTCTTCAAAGTTCCGTTCATCCATTCAACAATTCCACTGGGTTTGGGTCGATAAGGAATATGAAACCTCTGCTTTACCCCAACCAGTCTCATCACATTTTGCATCACCTGTGCGGTGGATTGAGGACCTTGATCCAATTCTAAACTCCTTGGCAATCTCCAATGAGTAAAGACTCTCTCGAACAAAATCCTAGCTGTAACCTTGATGGTGTTACTTCTGGTTGGAAAAGCTTCTACCCATTTGGAGAAAGTACCTACTATCACGGAGACTTACTTCAGTCCTCCAGGGGATGGAGGTAAAGGTCCTACAAAATCAATCTGCTAGTTAACCCATGCTCCTCCTATGGGCCCTGTGTGTCCTAAAACTGCATTCCCAGCCACTCTATCAGAATTATACCTGGCATAAATCCAACAATTCTTACAATAATGTTTTACATCTCCTTGCACCTTTGGCCACCAACACAGATTCTTCAACAGATGGAACACATTGTTGGGAAATGTATGATAATGCATTTTGGTAAAAGGAACAATAGAGCAGACTTCAAGGGAAATAAATATAAAAACAAGGAGATAATACTGAAGCTTTATAAGACACTAGCCAGGCCACACTGAAAGTACTGCCAACAGTTTTAAGTCCCTTTTCTCAGAAAGGATGTATTACCATTAGAGAGAGTTCAGAGGATGTTCACAAGGATGATTCTGGGAAAGAAAGGGCTAACACAAGGAATGTTTGGCAACTTTGGGCCTGTACTCACTGGAATTTAGAAGAATGTGTGGAGATCTCATTGACTTTAACTAAATCTATAGGTATACTGTTTGCTTGTTTCTGCATCATCATTCTTGCTCCTAGTTTAGCTAACTCATCAGCCTTCCTGTTCTCTTTTGGGGAAGCCTTTGCAAGAGTCTTCACCCTCTTTACTCCATAAGTATTTCCTCTTGCCTTCGTCTCCATCCTGAAATGATGACAATCCATCAAAGATCCTTAAAGAGGAACTTTCTAAACAGATTGCTTTATTTTCCTCTCCTTATTGTAAGAGAGGAATGAATGGCCCATTCTGTACTTGTGTGTCTTTCACCTGACATTCATGAGGTCACCCCAATAAGTTAGATTATCAGCAAGAATGGTTGCACTGTTAACCCTTAACTGCAATATTACAGCCCTGTAACAACAACGTCCATCAGACTAGCCAAGTTTGACTGACTGCTCCATCCTCAATACAACGATCAAGTAAAAACTGATTTGGAGTATTGTCTGTTAAAATGGTTAATAGATTAAGGCTTACAATACAAGTGAAATGTTCAACTGCCCAAAACACACTCACATATTGTATATTCTTGCTCTACCGGCATGAGCATTCAAGATGCATATGCCCCTAGCTCCAATTGACCATGTGTCTCCTGGGGTAACACAGCTGATACCATGCTACTAGTGGCAGGAGCCCCCAAAGAGAACTGCTCAGAAGGGTTTGGGGGTCTGAGGAACAGGTGCTTCTGCAAGACTAGCTTTAAGATCTGAAACTGCCCTGACATATTCTGATTTCCATTCCCATGGAACTCCTTACTTGTCAGATGCTGGAGCAGGAATCCAATCACAGACCCAGAACTGTGCATGCAGTGATATTGGGTAACAAATCTGAAGGTACAAACAAACTCAGCATCAAAGATCAAGCAGAGATCAAAACAGCTAGAGAAAACCAGGCAGAGTCAACAAACAGAGTACAGATTCAAATGCTGGAAAGGCTCAGGAAAATTCTCTAACAACAAACAGCTGAAAACACAGGACTGAAATACACTGAGCAATAAACTGAGAGGCAGGTGATAGGTGGAGCACAATGAGACACAGGTGGCAGCAATACAGGTAAAGATGAGAAACAGATGAGAGACGGAGTACTCAGTGATACGGGGGCCGGAGTAGAGCAGGAGCAGGGACAGGAGCACATGGCAATACAAAACCACAGACTGACAGCAAGGGGGAAAAACACAAAGAAAGAGAGTTCAACTGGAGGTACTGACAGTTTTTCATAAGCAGACAAGCTTTGGTGACAAAGCCATCTCTATTGTTTCTACAATACCCCACCAAGCCAAGAAATGACCTTGGTCCCCTCGCATCCGTGGGTAGAGATAGCTTTGCCAACATATCTACACATTGTCTATCAATCTCTTGTCTCCCTGGGGTTATGACCAGTCCCAAGTAACTAACCTGCTGCTTCATGATTTTTTAGAATTAACACCTTCAAACCCATCTCCTGTAACGATTGCAGTAGTTCTTTAAGCAACTCATAATGCTCATCTTGGGTTTCTGTCTGTAACGATAGATCATCTACATATTGAATTAAACACTAGGTCCATTTGCCAACCATTGATGGGAAATGGGGGGTGAATTGTGAAACTCCTGTGGCAAAACTGTTCATGTATACTGTTGTTCTTTCCAAGTGAAAGCAGTTTTATACTAACACCCTCTTTTCCATGGAACAGAGCAAAATCCATTACTCATATCCAGTACTTCAATCCGCTTTGCCACAATATTCTATGCAATCAAAGTCTTTGGACTTGTGGCTACAGTAGAGGCAGTGAAAGAGGCAAGTTTATTCAATTCCTGGTGATCTATGATGAATCTCCAGCTTCCATCAGATTTCTGAACTGGCCATATGGGTGAATTATTTGTAGATGCTTTTTCTCACAAAACTCTTGTGTTAGCAAACTCTGAATAATTTTCTCTACAAACTGCCTCTGTTTGTTTTGGAAATCCATAACCCTTTTGGGATTTCGCATCAGGGCCTCATATACACACCTCTCCTTGCAACCTGCCACAGTCATGTTTATGCTTGGCATATACTGCCTGGCAATCTAAAATAATTTGTCTAGCTTCTGAGTCACGTGTCACATTTTCTGCATTCACCCACATCCTCCCTACAACACACATCCTGTCCTCATATCGTCCTACTGGAATGTCAATAGGGACCTGCTCTCTATCAACATTAAACTGCCAAATGATACAAGTAATTGGATCAAAATTCAGATCTGCTTTCCTAATAAAATGATATGTTCCTGAGCAGTTGGCAAGTCGTTGAGCACATCTGGGTTGTCCCAACTGTATTTTCAGTGATGTAGTCAACCCCCGAAGCCTTCCCCATGAGTGGGCATAGCTGCAAGGCAGTGGGGGTTTTGCATTAGGAGTTTTCCTTCTCCTAGATGAGCTGCCAACCACGGCTATTGATCCTCATCTGTCCAAAGCAACTGAGATGCCTTTTGAGATGCCTTTGCCCCCTTCTCCTATCAGTAGAAACTGTTCATGGTACAGCTAAGCCACACGTGAAGGCCAAGAGCTGGACTTGGTTGTCAAAGGGTATTTGAGATGCAGACCACTGGCAGCATTTAATAGGTAGTAGAGCTTATACACACTGTTCCCCTCCCCACCCCCACCCCCCACCGGCTATAACAACCCTAAGGAGCTGATTATTCCCGTAAATCTGTAAATTTCCACAGATGTATGGTGGACAACATTTGAAATGATTGCACCACCTGCTAAAAAGGTAAAAAGGTTCCAATGTGAAGGATTGAAAGAGGCTGCAGAGGGTTGAAGAGACATTTTCGAGAAGCAATGCCAGGAAAAAGCAACAGAACTGACGCCATCCTGGACATACCTTCATCTCATTACTACCACAAATCAGGAGGCAAAGGAACCTGAAGACTCGCACTCAACATTTTAGAGACAGCTTTCTTCCCCCTCTACTGTCAGATTTCTGAATGGACCATGTTCCTTTTCTATTTCCCCGTTTATTGATCCTGAAATTTATAGTTCTCATTATACATTTGCATTATATTTCTGCCACAAAACAACACATTTCCTGTTACCTAAGTCAGTGATAATGAACCTGACTGTGATTCTGATTCTGATAATGGCAAAAGGCAACATGTCCCAAAAAATAAAATTGCAACCACTCAGCTCAACAGGATTAGCAGCTGCTCTGTCTCAGCTTCCCCCAAATGTCCCCGTTATCAGATAGCCAATTCTCTGTCAATTAGGATCTCTCCACATGTCATTAAAAAAAATAAGCAGGAACATTGGCTGTGGCAAAGGCTACGGGCACCAGAGAATATGTCAGCTGCAGTGCTGTAGCTCCAGAAACAATCACACCTCTAGCCAAACTGTTTCAGTGCAATTAAACTGGCAACAACCACACACAAATGTGAAAAATTACCCAATATGTCCAGTCCATAAAGAGCAGCAGAAGTTCAATGAAGCTAACAACTGCCTCAGTCTTTTGCCAAACTTCTAAAGCAAAAGAAAGTATGAGCAAATGTGGTGCTCTTCACTGGCCAGCAATAGCATGGAGGATCCTAACCACCCTACCTATGGACTGTTTATCCCACTCCCATCAGAGAAGAGGCTACGGCACGGCCACTGGACTTGAAAACAGTTCATCATTCTGATTAACACCTCTATCCATTAACACAACCCACCATCACTACATACACATCACTTCACAACATACATTGATGATACTAAACATGTTTCTGATTCTGACTTATGTATATACAATCAGTCTATGTATGTAACAACTACTTGTACATTGTGTTTTATAGGAATACTTTTATATTTATAAGGTTTTTTTGTTGTTTTCTTTATGTTTATTGTGTTTTTTATTTTGTGCTGCACCAGATCTGGAGTAACAATCATTTTGTTCTCCTGTACACTAGTGTACTGACGATTGATAATAAACAACCTTGAATCTTGCTGTCCTGATTGGGTTAAGTTCTGGATTTCAAGACGACCTTACCATTGGTAATTCTTCCAATAGCTGGATGAGGGTGATTATCCAAGAGCAGTGTCGTGATTTCCTGGTAATACAAAGATTTGGAAAATTTAAATTGTATTTTAATTTTTTTTATGATTGCAAGACCATGCTGGACATTAAGAACTTAAACTGCTGCATGTCTAACCCACCAGCAAGTTGCTCATTGGCAGAGAAACTGAAGGAAATGGACTTGGTATAGACGGTGATGTTACCTGCAACAGAGGGGCGTTGGTTCATGAAGGAGATGTGCAGTCTAACAGCGAGTGATCACCTTAGTCGCTCTTCTTGTAATCACTGTGCCCTGTTGGACATTGGTGGTGTGGCATGCTGCAAGTCCAATTCATTGGTTTACTGGTAAACGGCGGGCGTGTATGACGGGCTGCTGCTTGGTCTCAGTCGTAGTGAGGACCAGGCCTCAAACCACGATATCAACTATTTGCCACCGCCTGGCGGGGGGGTGGGGGGAGTTCGTCAGAGTCGGGTGCCCCACTGGAGTGACGGAAGTGGTGTGATGTGGCATAAGTAGGTCAGCGTTGCCCTCCCAGTGTTCGCTCAGCCAAAGACAAGCTGCTTTTGACTGCAGACTGCTGCAAAATCCATGAACTCAGGGATGTGGATTATATTTTTTTGTGAGTGTTTTACTGCTGCCTTATGTGTGCTATATGTGCCTTATGCTACGTATGACTGTTGGTTCTGTGTGTTGTACCTTGGCCTTTTGTCTGTATTCATGTCTGGTTGAATGACAATTAAACTTCAGCTTGAACTTGAACTTAATTGAAGGCACATGTATGTGTGCCATTAGTGAAGTGTTTGCTTTTACCATCAAAAATAAGTGCAAACATTCATTTGACCCAATGAGGTTGTTCAGCACATGGAAACTAAGTAACAATTTTCAGTCACATCTTTATCAATGAGGGATAAAATGAATGTGAGAAGTTGATTATTTTGCTCATCAAGTGCTCTCCCTGATTTTTGCACAATATACAGAGTTCTGATCAATATGAGAAGTCATCCCTGATGCATCTCTTCCAGCGACTTTTCTTTTCAGAGGCATTGCCAACTGTCAGTTGAGGTACAAGGCTGGTGCGAGAAAGGATACCAGCAAGCTGTTCCTGTGTTCCTAGTGGTATTAGTGGCAGCATCTGTTCATTATCTGTGCTACATCTCTCTGACTTCCTGCCATAACATCACAACATCAGTAAGTTTGCCTGGACAAGGAAGAGAAGGAAGCTATATTGTGATCTCTCTCATAATTGTCCACTACAATTCTTCAATTGAACTGAAGCCAGTCATGGGTTTATGGATTCTGAAATTTGGAATTTAACTGGAATTCATCCATTAGGTTGATATCTTGGTCAGGGAAGTTGGACGTAAAAAAAGCTATAAGAAAGGAAAAGATGAACTATGAGGGCAAACTAGCCAATAAGGTACCACACATGAGGCTGCTTATGAAGATAAAATCCTATGGCATTACAGGAAATATACTGCCATGGATAGAGGAATGGATGACAGGCAAGAGGCAGTGAGTGGGAAAAAAGGAGGCCTTATCTGGGTGTCTGCCAGTGATTAGTGGTGTTCCTCAGGGGTCAGTATTGGCATCACTACTTTTCACATTGTTTGTCGATGATTTAGATATTGGAGTAGTTGGCCTTGTGGCAAAGTTTGTGGATGATACGCAGATAGCTGGAAGGGTAGGTAGTGCTGAGGAAGCAATGTGATGGACTTTAACAAATTGGAAGACTGGGCAAAAAATGTGGCAGATGGAATACAGTGTTGGGAAATGTATGATAATGCATTTTGTTAAAAGGAACAGCAGTGCGGAATTTTATCTAAATGGGGAGAAAGTTCAAACATCAGAGGTGCAGAGGGACTTATGAGTCCTTGTGCATGACCCCCAGCAGGTTAACTGATAGGTTGAGTCTGTGGTAACGAAGGCAAATGTAATGTTGGCATTTATTTCAAGGGGAATAGAATACAAAAGCAAGGATGTAATGCTGAGCCTTTATAAGACACTGGTTAGGCCGCACTTGGAGTATCGGCAACAGTTTCGGGCTGCATATCTCAGAAAGGATGTTTTGTCATTGGAGAGAGTCCAGAGGAGGTTCACAAGAATGATTCTGGGAATGAGGGGGTTAACATATGAGGAGTATTTGGTATCTTTTGACCTGTATTCACTAGAATTTAGAAAAATGCATGGGGATCTCATTAAAAGCTGTCCTCTTGTTTGAATCTCCCCTACTCTCAATGGAAAAAAGCCTATCCACGTCAACTCTATCTATCCCACTCATAATTTTAGATACCACTATCAAGTCCTCCCTCAACCTTCTATGCTCCAAAGAATAAACACCTAACTTGTTAAATCTTTCCCTGTAACTTAGGTGCTGAAACCCAGGTAACATTCTAGTAAATCTTCTTTGTACTCTCTCTATTTTGTTGACATCTTTCCTATAATTCGGTGACCAGAACTGTACACAGTACTCCAAATTTGGCCTTACCAATGCCACTTTGACACTGCAATAAAATAATTTTGCACATTATGCATTTCTTCTTCAACAGAACTGTATTAAGTACAATTGTTGTATTCATATTTATTTTTAGTGTGTATTTTTATTGGTAATGTTTATTGAATTACATAATGGGGGTGGTAGTGGTTTTGCAGTTAGTGTAATGCTACAACAATGTCAGTGACAATGGGATCAATTCCACTTCTGTCTGTAAGGAGTTTGTACGTTCTCCCTGTGACCGCATGGATTTCCTTTGGCTGTATTTCCTATAATTCGGTGACCAGAACTGTACACAATACTCCAAATTTGGCCTTACAAATGCCTTGTACAATTTTAACATTACATTCCAACTCCTATACTCAATGCTCTGATTTATAAAGGCCAACATACCAAAAGCTTTCTTCACCACCCTATCCACATGAGATTCCATCTTCAAGGAACTATGCACCATTATTCCTAGATCACTCTGTTCTACTGCATTCTTCAATGCCCTATCATTTACCATGTATGTCCTATTTGGATTATTCCTACCAAAATGTAGCACCTCACACTTATCAGCATTAAACTCCATCTGCCATTGTTCAGCCCACTCTTCTAACTGGCCTAAATCTCTCTGCAAACTTTGAAAACCTACTTCATTATCCACGACGCCACCTACCTTAGTATCATCTGCATACTTACTAATGCAATTTACCAACCCATCTTCCAGATCATTAATCTATAGGACAAACAACATTGGACCCAGTACAGATCCC
This sequence comes from Hypanus sabinus, assembly GCF_030144855.1. Classification (NCBI taxonomy): domain Eukaryota; kingdom Metazoa; phylum Chordata; class Chondrichthyes; order Myliobatiformes; family Dasyatidae; genus Hypanus; species Hypanus sabinus. Next base: position 14,447,202 of record NC_082715.1, on the reverse strand, counting down.
TGAGGCACACCACTAATCACTGGTCTCCAACCTGACAAACAGTTATCCACCACTAATCTCTGGCATCTCCCATCCAGCCACTGTTGAATCCATTTTAGTACTTCAGTATTAATACCTAACGATTGAACCTTCCTAACTAACCTTCTGTGTGGAACCTTGTCAAAGGCCTTACTGACGTCCATATAGACAACATCCACTGCTTTACCCTCGTCAACTTTCCTTGTAACCTCTTCAAAAAATTCAATAAGATTTGTCAAACATGACCTTCCATGCACAAGTCCATGTTGACTGTTCCTAATCAGACCCTGTCTATCCAGATAATTATATATACCATCTCTAAGAATACTTTCCATTAACTTACCCACCAGTGACATCAAACTGAGAGGCCTATAATTGCTAGGTTTACTCTTAGAACCCTTTTTAAACAATGGAACCACATGAGCAACATGCCAATCCTCTGGCACCATCCCCATCCTTGAAAGAGTGAAGAACTTCAAATGTCCCTAGTACTTAATGTTCCCTAGTACGATTGGTTGGACTCTTGACCTCACAGTACACCTTGTTATGATCTTGCACCTTATTGTTTACCTGCACTCCATTTTCTCTGCAGCTGTTACACTTTATTCCGCATTGTTATCGTTTTACCTTGTTTATCTCAACACACTGTGTAATGTATGAACAGTTTGCAACACATGCATACCTATCAGAAGGATCAGAAATGGAGAGAGTGAGCAAGTTCCAAGTTCCTGGCTATCAATATGTCTGAGGACCTAACCTGGATGAAACATATTGATGCAGCTACAAAGAAGGCAAGACAGCGGCTATATTTCATTAGGAGTCTGAGGAGATTTGATTTGCTAACTAAAGCACTTGAAAACTTCCACAAATGTACCAAGGAGAGCAATCTGACTGGCTGCATCACTGCTTTTGCAGAAACTTGTAAAATTAGTCAGCCCCATCACGGGCACTAGCTTCCATAATATCCAAGACATCTTCAAGGAGTGGTGCCGCAGGAAGGCAGCGTCCATCATTAAGAATCCTCACCATTGGGGTCAAGCCCTCTTCACCCTGTTACCATCGGGAAGAAGGTACAAAAGCCTGCAGACATATACTAGGCAACTCAGGAACATCTTCCTCCCCTCTGCCATCCGATTTCAGAGTGGACATTGCACCCATAAACACTACTTCACTGCATTTTTATTTCTATTTTTTGCACTACATATATTAACTTAACTATTATATATATTTAACGTAACTCAGTTTTAAAAAACAATTCTCTGTATTTATTTATAGCAATTTATTTACAGCAATTTGGGCATCGAGGGAGAGAGGAAGAGGAGAGACATGTGCAGTACCACCGATGCGGCAGAGACGGCCTCAAGATTGCTGTGGCTCAAGAGAGGGGAGCCATGGAGTCATGTGTAGCTAGCCATCTGGACACAAGCTGAGGTCTGATCAGCCCCGGCTGGGTCACCTGGAGGAGGCTGTATGATGTTGAAAGACCCAAAACACCCGATGATTCCAGGAACATCACTGATGATGTGTCCAGAAGCACCAGTAGATGTATGCACACAGCATCATGGATTTCGTTGTGCTGCTGCTGTAAAGTTAACAAATTTCATAACGTATGTCAGTGATATTAAACCTGATTTTATTTTGATTCTATTATTAAGTCCTTTTTAGAAAATCTAAGTGAACTGCGTTTACTCAAAAGAAAATTCTTAGATGTCTTCAAGTGTAGTACACCCTTTTGAAACCTGGTGCTAGCTGCTCTGTTTAGAACTATTGCCACATGTGGAGCCCCTAGAGATGTGCTCCATTAACCCCTTGCTAACAGCCCCTAGATTCAGCAATGAGAAAACCACCTTTCTCAAATTCGGTATGTCTAGGGTTGGTAAGACTTGGGTCCTACTAAAACCAGGAATTTGGGATGACTCAACCACCCGAACCCTGATCTTTGCAAAAATTATGTAAGTACTGCCCCTTCGGCAAGAAATAAAATTGTACACTGCATACAACTGTAAAGAAAGTATATTTATGAATTTCAGCTTTATCAAACAGGTAGTAGGAAAAAGAAAAGCAAAAGAATAAAAAAAGTCCCATTACAGTTAACTCAGTCCAAGTGTGCACATAAGTTGGGCCTCTGCTTAAATTTGTCTTTAACTCTTGCGCTGGACCCACGGTCTGTGTCAAAGTACACAGCGCCTTCTGAATGTTATTTGAAACCCATGGCTCCCCCACGGGAGTATTGGTCCTCCCTCTTGAAGCCATTTGTCTGCACAAAGCACCTTGTGCAACAGGGACAGCATCCTCAGCCATCTGTCCTCCCAGCTCACACTAAAAAGACCTCGAACCACACCAATGTCCGCCACAAAAAGCTCTCTCTGCCCAGTGTTCCCCCGAACCTTCTCGCAGATCCTCATTGGCTGACACAACATTCCCGAGTTGAACTGCATTGCCCCTTATCTTTAGCTCAAACCCAAACATGCTAACTGCTGAACAGACTGTTCTTTCAGAACTGCTAAAATGAATGACCTACAGCATAGCAGTAAAAATCTTAACCAGGGTGTCACACATGTATATCGGTCTATAAGATAATACGACATAGAAACATTCGGCCCATCGAGTCTGCTCTGCCATTCCACCATGGCTGATTTATTATCCCTCTCAACCACATTTTCTTTCCTTCTTCCCACATCCTTTGATGCTTATTAATCAAAAGCTCCACTTTAAATACACAGAATACCTTGACCTCCATAGGCATTGATAGCAACAAATTCCACAGATTCACCATCCTCTGGTGAAAGAAATTCCTCCTCATGTCTGCCCTAAAAGAAGATCCTTCTATTCTGAGGCTAGACTCGCCCACTATAGGAAATATCATCTCCACAACCACTTTTTAAAGACCTCATGACCACCTTTTTTCACTTTCATAGACAAAGAACTATACTAGGCAAACACAAGGACCTATAATAAATGTTTCTCAAAATATTTCCTGCATTGCAACAATCTTCAGGTGTAAACTGTGTCTCATTACATAAATCAGATTTCCTTCAATAATGCATCGGCATCAGGAGAAAGTTTTGTAAATCTTGTGGAAGCAAAGGATGTTGGGGATGGTGAGGGTGGAGCGCCATGGGAGTGGTGTGGGTCAGGTGGCAGAGAAGAGATGCTGGGGGCAGGGGTGGTGAGGGTGCAGATACATCCAGCATTGAAGCATCATGCAAGGTTATATAATTCCAGACAATTGGTTTATTGATCATTTCCTGCTCCCTCCCCTCTCCCTACCCTCTTCTCACTCTCAGTCCACAACAGAGACCCATATCAGAATTAGGTTTGTCATCACTCACATACGTCATGAAGTTGTTTTTTTCAGCAGCAGTACAGTGCACTGTACTGCACTGTACTGCAGCACATAAGATGACTATAGTACTGTGTAAATATCTTATGCACCCTGGCTGTATATATGTGCATTTGACTTTTGCATAGTATTGTACATCAGTGATATTAAACCTGATTCTGGTTTAAACTGTGGATCATCACATAAATCAGAGCTTTTGTGGATATGCATTATGCATCACGAGCCTCTTAGGAGCTATCATTAACCTTGTCCATTTCTATGAAATTTTATTAACATTCATGTAGACGTTACTTTCAACACTTGTTTCTCCCCAACTCCTTCAAAAACTTGAAGTTCTTAAATAAAGCTGGAAGATTTAGAACTAATGGACTCATAACCATCTGTAAAAGTTTAAAAGCACAGAAATGATTTACAAAGTGCTTGTACCTGTGAGCTAATCAGAGCAGCTAGCATAGATCCTCAAAAGTCTGCACTACTGTCGAAGACATCAAAGATTTATTTTTCAGTAGAAGCAGTTGATGTAGATTTTGAAGAAGTATTTATTAATAGGCAGGTGGGATATTTGAAAGGGAATCTTTAATTTCTGTACACCTGTTTGCTTGGGTGGTCCCTTATGTTACTGTAAAAGCAGCTGCCTTTGCAAGTCCCCACGCTCACTTTGTCTGTTATTCCCTTGCCTCTGAAAAAGAAGATTAAATCAGAACTCCAAATAAATAACTCTGTAACCTGCCCCATTGCTGTACTTTGCTGTGAATTGCAAGATGCTAATAATGTCTCCACTACTAGTGTAGAAAGAGCTGGAGAGTTAGAAATGCAATTTTCCACTAGCGGAGTAATGATGTCCCTGCTGTGGGGCTGAAGAGAGTTGCAGATCACATGAACCTTGCAGGGAAGAGACTTCATCCTTCCTTTCCAGTCCTGATGAAGGGTCCGCCTGAGATGTCCAGTGTTAATTCCTCTCCATAGACGGCCTGATTTCCTTTAGTAATTTGTACATATTACTCAGGATTTCCAGCATCTGCAGAAGCATTTTTGTTTAACAAAAGAAATGTATGAAGAAAATAATATCACATAAAAATAAGATACTTTGCTGAAGCAGGTAAACAAAGTATGACAACTGAAGTCTGGAATGCTCAGTGTTTGGATGTTAATGCTGTCAACTAGCTCAGATATTCTGCATACAAACTGAAGTCTTAATTGCAATGGGATTCCTGAGAGTATGAGCTTGACTGAGTAGAAATGCTTGAAGAGATCTCTCTCCTCCAAGATTCCACTGTGACCTGAAACATTCTGTAGCCACACAGTGGGGAAATTATTACTCTGCGATTGGAAAATTGCTTACAATTCACAGCAAAGTACAGCAATGGGAATGGTTGCAGAGATTTCCGTTCGGAGATCTGATTTAATCTCCTTTTTCTCAGAGGCAAGGGAATAGCACAGGGGATTATCAAAGACAGCTGTTTTTCCAATATTACAAGGGAACATTCAAGCAAACTCTGAAATGTACGGGTATTAAAGAGTTCCTTCCAAATACCCCACCTGTCTTAGGGGATTTGTCAATGGAGGCTTAGCTGAGATGCACTACTGAACTCTTTGGAGACTCCATTGTCAGGAAAGGACTCTAACAAGGACAAGGTTAATGACAGTTCCTAAAAGGCCCATGATGCATGGTGTATATCTAGCGAAATCCATTTGCTGTTTTTAAGAGCTGCAACCAAGTTCAGGACTTTCATGTTTACAAGAGATTCCTGAACTAGGAGTCATTTACTGTACATGGAAAGACTCCTGCATTTCTCTAAGGATTAACATTATTCTCCTGAATGATCCACCCTCTGTTATATTACATTTACTATATCCCTGGGATCACCATTGACTACAAAACTAACAGAATAAGTTGCATAATTATTCGGAATGCAGAGAACCTCAGAGGCAGAACACTTTTTGGTGTATATCTGAACTCCAAACTTCAAAGTACATCCGCTACCTACAAGGCACAAATTAAATGTGGTCAAATTCTCGCCCTTTGCACTAATGAGTGAAGCTGAGTATCCAAAACATCTTAGAAAAAGCATCCAGTTCATTTGACGTTCCATTCCATTCAGCATCTTGATATCTTGATATTCCCTCCATCAATGTAATATGATAATTGCAGAGTAAGGTCATAGTGTGATCCAGTGCAGAGCAGTCTGGTAACACAGAATAAACATCCTCAGATATCACCATCATCACCCTTCTGTGCTGTGTATGACGTGGGTGATCATGATCCTACGACCATGATTATTCTTGGCAATATTTATATCAGTGCCTAAGAAGAATAATGTGAGCTGCCTTAATGACTATCACCCAGTAACACTCACATCGACAGGGATGAAATGCTTTGAGAGGGTGATAATAGAACCATAGAACACTACAGCACAGTACAGGACTTTCAGCCCTCCATGTTGTGCTGACCCATATAATCCTTAAAAAAAAGTACTAAACACACACTACCCCATAACCCTCCATTTTTATTTCATCCATGTGCCTGTCCAAGAGTTTCTTAAATACCCCTAATGTTTTAGCCTCCACCACCATCCCTGGCAAGTCATTCCAGGCACTCACAACCCTTTGTGTAAAAAACTTGCCCCTGATGTCTCCCCTGAACTTCCCTCCCTTAATTTTGTGCATTTGCGCTCTTGTGTTTGCTATTGGTGCCCTGGGAAACAGGTATTGACTATCCACCCTATCTATGCCTCTCAAAATCTTATGACTAGACTGAACTCCTGTCTCTGCAAGGACTTGGAGCCTTTGCAATTTGCCTATTGCCGCAATAGGTCAACGGCAGATGCAATGGCACTCCATGTGGCTTTAGACCACCTGGACAACACAAACACCTACGTCAGGATGTTGTTCATCAACTGCAGCTCAGCATTTAATACCATCATTCCCACAATCCTGATTGAGAAGTTTCAGAATCTGGGCCTCTGTACCTCCCTATGCAATTGGATCCTTGACTTCCTAACCAGAAGACAACAATCTGTGTGGATTGGTGGTAACATCTCCTCTTCACTGATGATCAACACTTGCACACCTCAGGGGTGTGTGCTTAGCCCACTGCTCTAATCTCTCTACACCCATGACTGAGTGGCTAGGCATAGCTCAAATACCATCTATAAATTTGCTGATGATACAACCATTATTGGTAGAACCTCAGGTGGTGACGAGAGGGCGTACAGGAGCAAGATATGCCAACTAGTGGAGTGGTGCCACAGCAACAACCTGGCACTCAACGTCAGTAAGATGAAAGAGCTGATTGTGGACTTCAGGAAGGGTAAGATAAAGGAATATGTACCAATCCTCAGAGGGATCAGGTGGAGAGAGTGAGCAGCTTCAAGTTCCTGGGTGTCAAGATCTCTGAGGATCTAACTTGGTCTCAACATATCGAAGTAGTTATAAAGAAGGCAAGACAGCAGCTATATTTCATTAGGACTGTGAAGGGATTTGGCATGTCAACAAAAACACTCAAAAACTTCTATAGATGTACCGTGGAGAGCATTGCGACCAGCTGCATCACTGTCTGGTATGGAAGGACTATTGCACGTGACCAAAAGAAGATGCAGGAAGTTGTATGACTAGTCAGCTCCAGCTTGGTTACTAGCCTACAAAGTACCCAGGACATCTTCAGAGATCAGTGTCTAAAAAAGGCAGCGTCCATTATTAAGGACCTCCAGCACCCAGGACATAACCTTTTCTCATTGTTACCATCAGGAAGGAGGTACAGAAGCCTAAAGGCACACACTCAATGATTCAGGGAAAGCTTCTTCCCCTCTGCCATCCGATTCTTAAATGGACATTGAACCCTCGGACACTACCCGACTTTTTTAAATTTACAGTATTTCTGTTTTTGCACTTTTTTAAATCTATTCAATATACGTATACTGTAACTGATTTATTTATTATTGTTATTATTATTTTTATTTCATTTATTATTATTTGTTTTTCCTTTTTATATTATCTATTGCTTTGAATTCTTGCTGCTACGTTAACAAATTTCATGTTGCATGCTGGTGATAATAAACCGAATTCTGATTCTGATTCTTTTACAGAAGTGGTTTGCCATTTCCTTTTTCTAGGCAGTATCTTTACAAGATGGGTCACCCCAGCCATTATCAATAATCCACAGAGATGTTCTGCCTGACATCAATGGTCACATAACCAGGATCGGTGATATGCATCAGCTGCTCATACGACCATCCACCACCTGTTCCTATGCCTTCACGTGACCCTGATCAGGGGTCTAAGCAGGTGCTTCATCTTGCCCAAGGGTGACGTACAGGCTAGCGGAGGGAGGAGCGCCTTATCCGTCCTTTGGTAGAGAGGTTTCTCCACCCCGCTACCCAAATTCTCAAATAAAATTAAGTCAAAAATTTGCATTCAGAGCAAAGGTTTGGGGGCAAATACAGAGAGCAATCTAATTAGGAGGATGAAGTAACGAGGCATAACCTGAAATCAGTTAGGACAAAGGCTGAGCAAGGACACATCTGTCAGAAACTTTGTACTGATTATGATGTACTGCAGAGACCAGTAATATTAAGAAAGATAAAAGTGGAGGAACAAGCTAAATTTCTTAAAGGAAGAGGAGGTACCAGATTTCTTCCTAAAATATCAGGTGGATCACATGTAATTTCTTACCAATAAAGCAGTTATATACACCTCATCTTCATAGCTGCAAACAAATAAGGACTCAACTGTTTTTTAAAGTTTTGAACAAAAAAGTGTTTCAAAGTTCAAAGTACTTTCATTATCAAAGTATGTACATATATGTAATAAAATACCGAGGGTTATATGTTTTCATTAATGTCCTCTTTTCATTGCTGCCATCAGGTAGGAGGTACAGAAGCCTGAAGGCACACACTCAATGATTCAGGAACAGCTTCTTCCCCTCTGCCATCTGATTTCTGAATGGAGATTAAACCCATGGACATTACCTCACTGTTTGTTTATTTCTATTTTTGAACTACTACTTTATATATATGTGTGTGTATGTGTAATATATATATCATATATACACATACACATACATATACAGCATATAAATATCTATATATACATATACACACTTATAGTAATTCAGATTTTTTTCTCTATTAGTATGTTTTGCTTTGTACTGCTGCTGCAAAGATAAAAAAATTTCACAACATATGCTGGTGATATTAAACCTGATTATTACAGCATAAAAGAGGGCTATTTGGCCTATCTAGTCTCAGTTGATCTTATTGTAGAGACCTGGTCTCCACCTTTTGCCTGCTATAGCTGTGCAAATTTCTAGATTTTAATTGCCCCATCGCTCTATCCTCCTCTCTGTCTGCAACCCTCCCACCACTCTATCAAAGAACCTCATTAAATCAGTACTTTAGCAGTGGCTGCCTCGTCTGTTCCCATCATAATCTTTAGACTCATTAGCTTCATTGGAACGATATATTATAATGGTGGACAACAAGCGTTCAGTGCTAAAATGCCAGTTCAGTTCTAGTGACCAAAGATAAAACTCCATGCCTCTATTTAGTTAATATAAATTGTTTTTTATAGAATCTCATTATGAAATACGAGTCATAGCTCTTCCTGCACTTCCTACCAATTACTACTTGGAGCTGATAATACAGATTTATAACCATATCTTGTTAGGTAGAATTTCAAAATGGTTTAGACTCTGAGGAGAAGTTTTGAAATGCAGCTCCTATGCCATAATTAGGAGCATTAAAGCAATTCAAGCTTGCAATAAAATTACTTCATTATGAGAGCAGATGATTGTCATAAATATAAGATGGAATGAATGACAGTGAAATATTATTTTAATGCTCTCTTATGAGACCAGCTATAATTTATGCCAAGAAATAAAAACAATTTACTACCTTTCTAACATTACACAAGATTATCTTTCCTGATTTGTCATTGTAGTTATGTATTTTTTTTAAAGTTGGCATAATTATCAAAACATTAGAGTTATGGTAATAATCTTGTAACTCTCAAATAAATTGTCTATAGGAAAGCAATGTATTCATTGGCATGGTACAATTGGGTCAAATTAATTCCTCATTTACTAACTAACTCCAATATGCCCTGCCCTGAATAAATATGATTAAAGCCAGGGGTGAAAATATCTCAAATATCTTATCATATCAGGAAAATAACAGAATCAGAGTCAGGTTTAATAACATCAGCTAAAGTCTTGTAAGTTATTGACTTCGTGACTTTGTGGCAGCAGTACAATGCAATACATAATAATATAATTTGTTTTAAACTGTGAGTTACTCTAAGTATATATACACCATATTAAAAAGCTAAATTAAATAAATAGTACAGAAAAAGTAGTGTGGTAGTGTTCATGGGTTTAATGTCCATTCAGAGAGTGCATGGCCGAAGGGAAAGACCTGCTCCTGAGTCGTTGAGTGTTCACCTTCTAGCTTCTGCACCTCCTTCCTAACGAGAAGAGGGCATGTCCTGGGTAACCGCAGCCCTTAATGATAAATGTTCTAACTCATTTGTAATGATTACACAGACAACTTTCTGACCTTTCAACATATCACCCTACTCCAATTTACTTTCACCTCATAACAAAAAAACAATCTATAAATTAAAATAAGAAATATATGAAAAAATAAATTAAATAAATTGCTACCACGTGATACATGTGCTCCTTGCTCAAAGTGAACCTGAAGTTAGACTCACGTTTCAGACTCCCATGTCTTCCTTTGAATTAGTTTAATATTTTGAAGTTACAAAACATAACAGTTGTGTACATGGGATTATTGTCCATTCAGAAATCTGACGGCAAGGGAAGAGGCAATTCCTAAAATATTGAAAGTGCGTCTTCAGGCTTCAGTACCTTATCCTGAATGGCAGCAATGAGAAAAGGGCATGCCTTGGGTGAATGGAGTCCTTAATAAGAGCATACTATATAGGAGCAGAATTAGGCCATTTGGTCCATCAGGTCTGCTCTGCCATTTCATAATAGCTGATTCAATTTCCCTCTCAGCCCCAAGTTCCTGCCTTTTCCCCATGTTCTGACCAATCAATAATTGTCTCTATTCATTGGAGCGTAGAAGGATGAGGGGGGATTTGATCGAGGTATTTAAAATTTTGAGAGGGATAGATAGAGTTGACGTGAATAGGCTGTTTCCATTGAGAGTAGGGGAGATTCAAACGAGAGGACATGATTTGAGAGTTAGGGGGCAGAAGTTTAAGGGAAACACGAGGGGGTATTTCTTTACTCAGAGAGTGATAGCTGTGTGGAATGAGCTTCCTGTAGAAGTAGTAGAGGCCAGTTCAGTTGTGTCATTTAAGGTAAAATTGGATAGGTATATGGACAGGAAAGGAGTGGAGGGTTATGGGCTGAGTGCAGGTAGGTGGGACTAGGTGAGATTAAGAGTTCGGCACGGACTAGGAGGGCTGAGATGGCCTGTTTCCATGCTGTGATTGTTATATGGTTATATGGTTAATAATCTTTCAGCCTCTGCCTTAAATATACATCAAGACTTGGCCTCTACAAATGCCTGTGGCAAAGAATTTCACAGATTTACCAATCTCTGACAAAAGAAATTCCTCTGCATCTCCATGCTAAAAGGAAGCCCCTCTATTCTGAGGCTGTGTCCTCTGATCGTAGACTCTCCCAGCACAGGAAACATCCTCTCCACATTCACTCTATCGAGGCCTTTCACCATTTGATAGGTTTCAATGAGGTCACCCCTTATTCTTCTGAATTCTATTGAATACAGGTCCAGAGCTGTCAAATGCTCTTTGTATGATAAGCTATTCAATCCTGGAATAATTTTCGTGAACCTCCTTTGAACCCTCTCCAGTTTCAGAACATCCTTTTTTAAGATAAAGGGCCCAAACCTGCTAACAATACTCCAAATGAGATCCCACCAGTGCTTTATAAAGTCTCAGCATTACATCCTTGGTTTTATATTCCAGTCCTCTTGAAATGAATGCTAACATTGAATTTGCCTTCCTCAGCACAGACTCAATAAACTTGCAAGTTAACCTTTAAGGAATCCTGCACAAGGACTCCCAAATGCATGACCACACACTTCCTGACACTGTATTCCATCTGCCATTTCTTTGCCCATTCTCCTAATTTAACTGAGTCCTTCTGTAGCCTCTCTACTTCCTCAGGAATACCTGTCCCCTCATATCTTCATATTATCTGCAAACTTTGCAAAGCCATTAATTTCATCATCCAAATTATCAACATATAATGCAAAAAGAATCAGCTTCAACACAGATTCCTGATTGAATGGCAGAGTAGACGATGGGCTGAATTTCTGCTCCTATATCTTATGGTCTTATGCTCCTATGCATTATAGCTTATGGTGTAATGGTAAATCTATACCTGGAGGAAAGTGTGCATTTTTGGTCTTCTTTCTTTAGTACATTTGTAAAGATATACTGGCAGTGCAGATGATGCAGAGGAGGTTTGCCAAGTTGGTTCTGGAGTTGAAGGTGTTACTCTATGGCGAGAGACTGGTTGCCTGAAGTTTGAAAGCGAGATCTTATAGAAATATATAAAATTATGAAAGAGATATATAAAGCAGAGACAGAAATGTTGTCTCTACATATAGGTGTGGCTAGAACTAGGAGACATAGCCCCATGATTCAGGAGAGTAGAGTTAGGATGGAGGTACAAAGGAAATTTGTTTCCCAGAGGGTAATGTATCTGGGGATTTTTCTGACAAAGGAAGCAGCGACAGCCACCTCATTAAATATAAAAGACACTATAAGATAGAATTTTTGCATAATAGGGAGATTAAAGTTTATAAGGAAAAGGGCCATTGGTGGTACTGAGTCCAGAGCCAGATCAGGCATGATCTTACTGAATGGCGGAGCAGGCCTGATGGGCTAGATGGCCTGTCCTCTCTCTTATTTCTTTCATTCTTCCAGCAGTATCTTCCTGAGAGAAGCCAGCTCTGAAAATTGCGATGAGTCCCTTCACGGGTGATGCTGAGGGTGGACTGGTAGAATTGGAGGAGTTTACAAGGACATAATCATGGCTATGGTGATCCACAAAGCATCCCTTACAGTAGAGGGCAACAGCCATGCTATCTTGATAAGTTTACCTTTAAACTTGTCTCTGGGCAGAATGACATTGGAGTTGCAGATGGTTTTGACAGCACTGAACCATACGCACACATCCTGATTATAACTGAAAAGAAAAAAACACTGGAAGAACTAAGCAGGTCACAACTTCATGTGGATTGGTCCAAATAATGGGTGTCACCCACTACAGATGAAGAGTCTCAACATGAAATGTTGATGGTCAGTTTCCCTCTATGGATTCTGCATGAACTGTTAAGTCTCCCGGCAGTTTGTTTTCTGAACTGTATTCCAATATTTCCAGATTATTTTGCCTCCATGATTATAACAAGTTGTTGGACCTGTTTCTATTCCCTTGAAAACTGGTGAAGCTTCCAATCCAAAAGTGCCTTGTGTTTGTAATTAATTAGCTCCTGTATCTCTTACTTCTTCATATTAAGCAAGACAACAAGTCTAAAAAGCCACATGCCAACTGAAAAACACCAACACTCCTTGAGCAGATGGTAACTTTGCTGAAATTCTAAACTTGGTAGATGAGCCTAATCTCCTACAAATGGGAAGAGGAAGATATGCCAGGAAATTTAAGGATGAAAATAATCTTGATCATCTTCAAAAAAAAAGATAATTCTGATTGAACTCTCTATAACTAAAGAATAACCTATTGAATCACAAACTAGTGAAAATCTGCAGATACTGGAAATCCAGGGTCCCAGCTGGAAACGTCAACTGTACTTTTGTCCATAGATGCTCCCTGGCCTGCTGAGTTCCTCCAGCACTGTGGGTGTGTTACTTGGATAACCTATCGAATATTGAATATTGGAATAGAGTAGATGTGGTGTGGACCAAAGGATTCAAAGTGCATTTATTATCGAGTTATGTATGCAGTATACAATCCTGAGATTTGACTTCCCACAGACAGTCATGAAACAAAGAAGAACCACGGAACCTGTTCAGAGAAAAACACCAAAACAGCCCCTCCCTCCCCATGTGCAAGAACAAAAACAAATTGTGCAAATGGCAAAAAAACAAGTGAGAACACTGAAGATAAACACAAGAAGCCATCTTTCCAGTCCTGATCAGAGGGCGCAGGCTCAGAATACAAGGAAGTTTCTGAAGAACAGAATTAAGTTTATTATCAAAGTACATATACATCACCACATACGACCACGAGATTCATTTTCTTGCCAGCATACTCTATAAATCTATAGAATAATATCCAGAACCGAATCAATGAAAGACCACACCTTTGGAAATTCAGTCAGTGTGAAAAGACAACAAACTGTGCAAATATAAAAAGAAACAAATAATAATAATAATAAATAAATATCAAGAATATGAGATGAAGAGTCCTTGAAAGTGGGTCCTTGAAAGGTTATGGGAATATTTCAGTGATGGAGCAAGTTAAGTTGAGTGAAGTTATTCCCTTTGGTTCAAGAACCTGATGGTTGAGGGGTAATAACATTTCCTGAATCTGGTAATGTGACTCCTGAGGCTCCAGTGCTTTCTTCCTGATGGCAGCAGTTAGAAGAAAGCATGATTGAGGTGGTGGGTATCGCTGATGCTGGATGCTGCCTTCCTGGTAGATTCCCACTGAAATGCCAAGGATACAAGTCACCCTTGATACAAATAGATTCCCAAAGGAAAAACGGCTCCCAGTGCACCAGGGAGAGAGGCCCTTCCAATTGTGATATTTGTTCTACTATCCCTCTCAACCCTATCTCACATCTCCTCTCTCCACTCCCATAAAACTTCAACAATCAAACCAATCAATAATTCTGAACATTCCTGTCTTACAGAAACAACAAAAATTCTGTAAACAGACATGTAGACCTTGAGCAAACACGAGGAAATCTGCAGATGCTGGAAATTCAAACAACAACACACACAAAATGCTGGTGGAACACAGCAGGCCAGGCAGCATCTATAGTGAGAAGCGCTGTCAACGTTTCGGGCTGAGACCCTTCGTCAGGACTAACGGAAAGGAAAGATAGTAAGAGATTTGAAAGTAGTGGGGGGAAGAGGAAATGCAAAATGATAGAAGACCGGAGGGGGTGGGATGAAGCTAAGAGCTGGAAAGGTGATTGGCAAAAGGGATACAGAGCTGGAGAAGGGAAAGGATCATGGGACAGGAGGCCTAAGGAGAAAGAAAGCGGGGGGCACCGGAGGGAGATGGAGAACGGGAAAACAACTAAATATGTCAGGGATGGGGTAAGAAGGGGAGGAGGGGCATTAACAGAAGTTAGAGAAGTCAATGGTCATGCCATCAGGTTGGAGGCTACCTAGCCGGTATATAAGGTGTTGTTCCTCCAACCTGAGTTTGGATTCATTTTGACAATAGAGGAGGCCATGGATAGACATATCAGAATGGGAATGGGACGTGGAATTAAAATGTGTGGCCACTGGGAGATCCTGCTTTTTCTGGCAGACCGAGCGTAGGTGTTCAGCGAAACGGTCTCCCAGTTTGCGTTGGGTCTCACCAATATATAATAGGCCACACCAGGAGCACCGGACGCAGTATACCACACCAGCCGACTCACAGGTGAAGTGTCGACTCACCTGGAAGGACTGTCTGGGGCCCTGAATGGTGGTGAGGGAGGAAGTGTAAGGGCAGGTGTAGCACTTGTTCCGTTTACAAGGATAAGTGCCAGGAGGGAGATCGGTGGGAAGGGATGGGGGGGACGAGTGGTCAAGGGAGTCGTGTAGGGAGAGATCCCTGTGAAAAGCAGAAGGGGGGGAGGAAAAAATGTGTTTGGTAGTGGGATCCCGTTGGAGGTGACAGGAGAATTATACGTTGGACCTGGAGACTGGTGGGGTGGTAGATAAGGACAAGGGGAACCCTATCCCTAGTGGGGTGGCGGTTGGATGGGGTGAGGGCAGATGTGCAGGAAATGGGAGGGATGCGTTTGCAGATCTTGATACTATTTATGAGCCAATGTAGGCAAAATTCCTGACAACAATGCACAGAATCAGTGATGAGATCCCCTCCCTTCATCACAATTGAGTTTCCATAATGACAACTAATCAGCTTATTGATACATCCATAAAGGCCATGGCATCAGACTGAACAGAAGTGATGATGTATCCTCGTATGGTGAAGACGAATTGCCACGATCAGAGAACAGCGCAACCCAATCACTGAAGATCCTGCTGAAAAAGGATTTAAGCTATTGCATGCAAAAAATGTTACAGAAACTCAACAGGTCAGGCAGCATCTATGGAAAGGAATAAGGAACCGATGCTTGAGGCTGAGTCCATTCATCAAAAATCTTTACAACTATCTAAAATGTGAGAAGTTAAGAAGAACTAAAATACTCAAATATTTAATTAAACTATAGACAGTTAAAATAAATTAGGAATACATGGTCACCTTTGGCAATCTCTTCCATGGAAGGTAGAGATGTGATATTTGTTCTGGATTTAACCTGGGGCAATGGACTCCACCATTTGAGTATATTCATGAAAATTCTGCCAAGATATTTCTCTGCAAAATGCAAGCCATGTACAAACAAAATAAACAAAGCTTTGTACAGTTTAGAGGATGTTCAATGAAGCCTCGGAGGACTTGTTGAATTTGGTCTGACCTCATTTCACAGAGCATGTATTACTCAGTGCCAAGTGAATCTGGGGAGTGGGGGTAACCTATGAAATCTCACACCACAAAGATTCAGTATCCTTTTGGGACCTACAGCCAAAACAGCAGTGCTAGAAGAATGCAAGTATCACTTGAGTGGATTGCAGGGACAGTGCTGATTAATCTGTGTTTCACCGCTTGCAGCAACGTTGAGATTACTTTTCTGTGCATTTTTACCATTAACAGTTGAGTGGGCAGCTTGTGTGATTGGATTTTGGAAAATTAGTTTTCTTTTGCTGTGAGTGCTCTGCTGAATTCCTGTTTTGCTCTCCAGATTTTCAAGTTAAACAGTTTTTAAAAAAATGACAAACTTCAGGGTAATACTTGATTACAACTACGAAATGGTTCCCTCGTGCCATAAGATGGACTCTTGACCTCACAATCTACCTCATTCTGATCTTGCATTTTAATATAAGTACATAGAAATAGGAGCAGGAGTCGGCCATTTGGCCTGTCGAGCCTGCTCTGCCATACAATAAGATCATGGCTGACCTGGCCATGGGCTCCTCTCCACCTACCTGTCTTTTCCCTATAACCCTTATTTCACCTACTATGCAAAAATCTATCCAACCACTACTTAAATATATTTACTGAGGTAGCCTCCATTGCTTCATTGGGCAGAGAATTCCACGGGTTCACCACTCTCTGGGTAAAGCAGTTCCTCCTCATCTCCGTCCTAAATCTACTCCCCTGAATCTTGAGGCTATATCCCCTAGTCTATCTGCCTAGTCTGGTCTAACATTTTCTTGTCCACGTGCACTGCATTTTCTCTGTAGCTGTTGCTTTTCATTCTGCCTTCTGTAATGGATTTACCTTGTACTACCTTGTTTCAAAGACTCAACCTACAGATAAACACTAAACAAAGAAAACCATGGAACCCCTTCAAAGAGAAACTTCAGGATCATCACCCTCAACATGCAAAAAAAAACAACAACAAATCATGCAAACAGCCACAAAATTAAGCAAAAAACACTGAATATAAAACTCCAATTTGAAGGGGACCAGTCGTATTTAGTTCAGCTTAGTGTTCGTTATTTGCAGGCTGTCCCAATTCAAAATCATCCGAAATAGCAACAATAAAGGAGCAACCAGAAAGCAGAGACACATCATAATGTGATCTACAGAATGCAATCCACAAACCACATCGATTAAACCTTGCCCAAGATCCAGAACTGTGCTATGAATTGATCTGTATGAACAGTATGCAGACTGAGCATTTTACTGTACCTCAGTACATGTGACTTTAATAAACCAATTCTAATTCCAGTTTATCTAGCTTCACTTTCATAAATTTGACAAAGATAGCAAAAAGTTGTCCATGAGAGAAAATGAATATTCTTAACGTTCTTAACGAAAAGGCAAGGTATAAGTTGTTCCACCACTGAAGACTTACATGAACAGAAGAGATTCTTCAGATGCTGGAAATCTGGAGCAACGCACACAAGATGCAGGAAGGAACTCAACAAGTCAGGCAACATCTATGTAAGTGGATAAACTCTTAATGTTTTGGGCTAAAACCCTTCATCAGAAGTGGAAAAGAAGGGGTGAAGAAGCCAAAATAAGAGATAGAGGAAAAGAAGGAGTCCTAGATGGTAGGTGATAGCTGAGACCAGATGAGGGGGAGGTGTTTGGGTGGGTGAGGGAGAGGGAAGAAGTAACAAGCTGTGAGGAGTTAGATGGAAGACATGAAGGGCTGAAGAAGGGAGAATCTGATAGAAGAAGACAGTGAACGATGGAAGAAAGGGAAGAAGCAAGGGAACCAGAGGCAGGTGATAGGCAGATGAGAAGAAGGGAAGGGTTCCGAAGGGGTGCCAGAATGTGTACTGGAAAAAGAGATATTGGGGAGGTGGAACATATTACAGAAAATGAGAAAAATTGGTTTATACCATCAGGTTGGAAGATACCCAGATGGAATATGAGGTGTTGCTCTTCCAACCTGCATATGCCGGCGTATCTTTGCAGTAGAGGTTTCCAAGGACAATCATGCCAAAATGAAATAGGTGACTACCAGGAATCCTGCCTTCTGAGCTGGATGAGCAAAGGTATTTGATGAAGCGATAACCCCAATCAACGTCAGTTCTCACCGATGTAGAGTACACTGCACAGGGAGCACCAGATATGAGGACGACCTCGACAGACACACCGGTGAAGTGTCACCTCACCTGGAAGAACTGTGTGGGGAAAGATTTACATGAGAGGCCTAGGTGTGTTAATATGATAACTGCCCTCTGATTATTCCAGGGTTTTTCTTTATGAATGATCAGCCAGTTTGCTACATGATCTGAGAAATTGAAATGTTGGCAACCAGAAGTTTTCACCAGAAGCTCTTTCCTCTGTAGTTAATGGTGACACTATTTCTTAACATCCGCTTTCAACACATTTCCTTCCGCATCGCCACCCAGATTCCCCTTCATTCTGCCATTGGTCTTGGTTCCCAGAGATGCTGACAATGAGGATTCTTCATCTTATGTTCTCAGTATTTATTGCTTACTTATTTTTATTATAATTATTTCATTTTTTTCTTTCTTTATTTGCAATTTGATATCTATTGACACTGGTTGCCCGCCAGTTGGTGCAGTCTTTCATTGATTCCATGGATGAACCAGCAGGTACGTCGTCTGCTGAAGGCTGTGACATTCAAGTCTGGCAATCCAGGCATGTACCAGACAACCAGGTAGGATTTGCAGAGGGCTATTTCAAGGGTGAAGAGACACTTTTGAATGAGCTAGGAGGTTCTATCAGATGCATGGCAACTCTGGCAGGGTCTGTAAGACATTACTTCCTACAAAGTGAAACCCAATAGTATGAATGGCAGTGATGTTTCACTACCAAATGAAAACGCCTTTTATGCCCACTTTGAAAGGGAGAACACATCTACAGCTGTGAAGATCCCTGCTGCACCTGATGACCCTGTGATCTCTGTCTCAGAGGCCGATGTTAGACTCTTTACAGAGAGTGAACCCTCGCAAGGCATAAGGTCCCAATGGAGTACCTGGAAAGGCTCGGAAAACCTGTGCCAACTGACTAGCAGGAGTATTCAAGGACATTTTCAAACTCTCACTACTACGGTCAGAAGTTCCCACTTGCTTCAAAAAGGCAACAATTATACCAGTGCCTAAGAAGAATAATGTGGGTTGTATTCATGACTATCGCCCCGTAACACTCACATCAACAATGATGAAATGCTTTGAGGGGTTGGTCATGACTAGACTGAACTCCTGTCTCAGCAAGGACCTGGATCCATTGCAATTTCCCTTTAGCCACAATAGATCAATGGCAGATACAATCTCATTGGCTCTCCATATGGCTTCAGACCACCTAGACAACACAAACACCTACATCAGGATGCTGTTCATCGACAATAGTTCAACAATTAACACCATCATTCCCACAATCCTGATTGAGAAGTTGCAGAACCTGGGCCTCTGTACCTCTCTCTGCAATTGGATCCTCAACTTTCTTACCGGAAGACCACAATCTGCATGGATTGGTGATAACATCTCCTCCTCACTGATGATCAACACTGGTGCATCTCAGGGGTGTGTGCTTAGCCCACTGCTCTACTCTCTATATACACATGACTGTGTGACTAGACATAGCTGAAATACCAACTATAAATTTGCCGACAAACAACCATTGGTAGAATTTCAGGTGGTGACGAGAAGGCATACAGGAGTGAGATATGCCAACTAGTGGAGTGGTGCCGTAGCGACAACCTGGCACTCAATGTCAGTAAGACAAAAGAGCTGATTGTGGACTTCAGGAAGGGTAAGATGAAGAAACACATACCAATCCTCATAGAGAGATCAGAACTGGAGAGAATGAACAGCTTCAAGTTCCTGGATGTCCAGATCTCTAAGGATCTGACCTGGTCCCAACATATCGATGTAGTTATAAAGAATGCAAGACAGCAGCTATATACTTCATTAGGAGTTTGAAGAAATTTGGCATGTCAACAAATACACTCAAAAACTTCTATAGATGTACTGTGGAGAGCATTCTGACAGGCTGCATCACTGTCTGGTCTGGGAGAGCTACTGCACAGGACCAAAAGAAGCTGCAGAGGATTGTATATTTTGTTAGCTCCATCTTGGGTACTAGCCTACAAAGTCCCCAGTACATCTTCACAAAGTGGTGTCTCAGAAAGGCATTGTCCATTATTAAGGACCTCCAGCACCCAGGGCATGCCCTTTTCTCACTGTTACCATCAGGTAGGAGGTACAGTAGCCTGAAGGCACACCCTCAGTAATTCAGGAACAGCTTCTTCCCCTCTGCCATCCGATTCCTAAATGGACATGGAATCTTTGGACACTACCACACTTTTTTTAATATACAGCATTTCTGTTTTTGCACATTTTAAATCTATTCATATACATAATTGATATATTTTATTATTATTATTATTTTCATTTTATTTTATACTAGATTATGTATCGCATTGAACTGCTGCTAAGTTAACAAAATTCACGTCACATGCTGGTGATAATAAACCTTATTCTGATTCTATTTTGATGATACCCAAAAGAAAATGAAACTCAGGGCTGTATATATCATGACATATATGTACAGAACTGTGCCAATGTTTGAGATGCGCACACACACACACACACACACACACACACACACACACACATACATACATATATAATGCGTATGCCTTTAGCACAGTACTGTATTAGTTAACATGGAGAGAAGAATGAGTTTATAAATTGGGCAGGAGTAAAGGATGTTGGGAATGATGAGGGTGGAGTTTTGCAAAAGGTGTGTAGGACAGGTGGCAGAGATGGAGTGTGTCGGTGGGGGTGTAGCATGGGTGCAGACGCACCCAGCCCTGAGTCAATAGGCAAAGTCATTTGATTCCGACCAACTAGTTTCTTGACCATTGCAGAATGTCTCTCCCTTCCCCTTTCCTCAACCATATAGAGATCCATATCAGAATCAGGTTTATTATCAATAACATATGTCATAACATTTGTTTTTTTTTTTGCAGCAGTACAATGCAAAACATACAATTAATACATTACAGTGCAAATGTCTTAGGCACCCTAACTATATGTGTTCTAGACTTTTGGACAGTACTGTACTTCAATAATACATTTACTTTGAACTTTGATTTTGACCACAGACAACTAAGCCAGTCATGAAAGCAAATATAATTGTCAGCCTGAATGAATTTTCCAAAGCAGTTATTAGTATGTTTGGTACATTCTATTTCTGACAATTCTACCCTTTGGGTGTAAATGTAGGGAATCTTGAGATTCAAGATTCCTAATGTTTATTGTCTTTGTTCAGTACATGAGTGTAATGGAGAATGAAATCGTTGTTACTCCATATCAGATGCAGCATAAAAATGGATGGTATTCAGCAGGAGGGTAAAAGTGAGACAGGACTGGAGAGAGAAAAGTTAAAAAAACTATTTATATCATGATGACTGTGGTATAAAGGTGAGATAAAACAACATCTCTAGCACAGATCAAACAAAGCCATTCATGTTCTATAGGGGTATGTTCAGTTAGAACATGCCAGCATGGATTAGTGTCATAAAAAAGTACAGCTCAGAAACAGGCTCTTTGGCCCATCTTGACAATGCTGAAAACATTTAAACTGCTTACCCCCATCAATCGATGACCAGTGGTGTGCCTCAAGGATCTGTTCTGGGACCCCTACTCTTCGTGATTTTTATAAATGACCTGAATGAGGAAATGCAGGGATGGGTTAGTAAATTTGCGGTCTCACCAGAGATATGTAGAGTTGCAACATGACCTCTCTACTCTTGAACTCAATCCCCCTGTTAATGAAGCCTAGCATTCCATAGGCCTTCTTAACTACCCTATCAACCTGTGCAGCAACGTTGAGGGATGTATGGATTTGAAACCCAAAGTCCCTTTGTTCATCCACACTCTTAAGTAACTGACCATTAATCCTGTACTCAGTCTTCTGGTTTGTCCTTCCAAAATGCATCACCTCACACTTGTCTGGATTGAAATCCATTTGCCATTTTTCTGCCCAACTCTGCAGCCTGTTTATATCCTCTTGTAACCTTCAGCAACCTGCAGCTCCATCCACAACTCCTCCAATCTTCGTGACATCCACATCCTTCTGCCTCTACATCCAGGTCATTTATAAAAATCACAAATAGCAGGGGTCCCAGGACAGATCCCTGCGGCACTCCACTAGTCACCGACCTCCAGGCAAAATACTTTCCTTCCACAACTACACTCTGCTTTCTTCCTTTAAGCCAATTTTTTATCCAAACAGCCAAGGTTCCACTTATCCCATGCCTCATGACTTTCTGGATGAATCTCTCATGAGGGACCTTGACAAATGCTTTGCTAAAGTCCATGTAGACCACATCCACTGCCCTACCCTCATCAATTTCTTTTGTCACCTCTTCAAAAAACTCAATCAGACTCGTGAGGCATGATCTTCCCTTCACAAAGCCACGTTGACTATAAGTCCCCATGAGTATTGTGCTCAGTTCTGTTTGCCTCACTAGATGAAGGAAACTTTAGAAAGTGTGTAGAGGAGATTTACAAGAATGTTGCCTGGATTGGGGAGCATGCCTTATGAGAATAGGTTGAGTGAACTCGGCCATTTCTCCTTGGAGTGACAGAGGATGAGAGGTGACCTGACAGAGGTGTACAAGACAATGAGAGGCATTGATCATGTGGATAGTCAGAGGCTTTTTCCCAGGACTGAAATGGCTAGTGTGAGAGTGCATAGTTTTAAGGTGCTTGGAAGGAGGTACAAAGGAGATGTCAGGGATGAGTTTTTTAAGCAGGGAGTGGTGAGTGCGTGGAATGGGCTGCCAGCGATTGTGGTGGAGGCAGAAATGGTAGGGTCTTTTAAGTGACTCCTGGATAGGTACATGGAGCTTAGAAAAATAGAGGGCTATGGGTAAACCTAGTAATTTCTAAGGTAGGGACATGTTCGGCACAACTTTGTGGGCTGAAGGGCCTGTATTGTGCTGTAGGTTTTCCATGTTTGTAACCTGCACTGGAACCATAGCCCTCCATAAGTCTATCATCTACGTACCTGTCCAAGCATTGAAATTGAGTTCACATGCACCATTTGTCTTGGCAGCTTGTTCTGCAACTCTCACAACCCTCCGAGTGAAGAAGTTTCCCCTCATGTTTCCCTTAAACTTTTCACCTTTCACCCTTAACCCATGACCTCTAATTGCAGTCCCGCCCAATCTCAGCGGAAAACACTTTTTAAAAATTCTTTACAATTGTTCAACTAATTAAGGATTGCATTCAGTTAGTTGAACCCTTGTAAAGAATCAAGCTATATACTAACAATATTGGAGTAGTCTCCACAAGTGCATGGTGACTTTTGTGGGCTGTCTCCAGCATAACCTCAGGTTGTGTTGGTTGCTGATGCATGTTTCGATGTACATGTGATAAATTTATTTGAACTTTGAATTTTGAATCTGAGTGTGAATCCTAAAATGGAAAATAAAATCTCTAGGTAACTTCTCATCTGGCTATCCTCTGGACTCAGTTTGAACGTCTTTGTGGACAAAATTAATCAAGATTAATGGAATATCACATCTCAGGAATCATTAAAAAATAAAATTGGTGAGATGCCAGAAATTATATAATATAAATAACATGGATAATGTGGCATAAGTTAAGAACTGACATTTAGTTGCTGTATTTCCATAAGATGTAAGATTTATCAGACATTCAATGTGCAGCCATCAGCACAACAAAGATGCTTTGGAAGAAGAAAACAGTTGAGGCTCTCAGCATTCTGAATGTCTTTAATAAGCTTTTCCTCTGATATTTAGACTTGCAGTTACCATTTGAAAACTGACCCAGCAAGACTGGAGCCACTAGTTATCAATGCAGTGACGTACATATAACAAGAGTCAGTCTACAGATAGTTGAAATCCAAAGCTAAACGTACAAAATGCTGGAGGAACTCAGCAGGTCAGGCAGCATCTATGGAAATGAATAGATAGATGACATTTTGGGCTTGAGGCCCTTCTTCAGGACTTAATAGAGGGGGGAAGTTGCCAGAATAAAAAAGTTTGGGGGAGGGGATGGAGGTTAGCTGGAAGCTAGGTGGGTGGGAAAGATCAGGGGATGGAGGAGAAGGAATCTGATACCAGAGGAGAGTGGACAATAGAAGAAGGGGAAGGAGGAAGGGACCCAAGAGAGGTAATAGGCAGATGAGAAGAGGTAAGAAGTCAGAATGGGGAATAGGGAGAGTGGGAAAGGAGGAGAAATTGATATTCATGCCATCAAGTTGGAAGCTACCCAGACGGAATATAAGGTTTTGATCCTCCACCCTGGGGGGAGAGGTCATCTGGACACAAGAGGAGGCCATGGAACGATATGTCAGAACAGGAACGTGAATTGGAATTAAATGTTTGGCCACCGGGAATTCTTGCTGACAGCAGATGGAGCAGAGGTACTTGATGAAACGTTCACCCAATTTATGTCCATTTTCACCAGTGTAAGAGGAGCGTTCATATTACATTTAGTGACATTGGCAAATTCCAGGTTTTCAGAAGAAAAACTTGAGTTCTTAAAAATAAATTTTTCCAGTTTACCACCTGTTTAATTTTTTTGTATTAACATATTATATATCAGCACATAAATATGGTTTAATTTTGGTTCACTGTGAGTAATGCACTCTTGCCAAGTCAAGGCTATGGAATATTGGTGTCAGATTCTCTATTTTCATCTAAAATTAGTTTAAAGGTTTAAAGATTAATTTTATTTGTCACATTGCTGTACATCAAAACATCGGAACATACAGTGAAATGAGGCGTTTGCATCAATAGTCAATAAAGTCCAAAAAGAGCTGGGGGTAGACAACATAGCATGCTCTTAACCCACCAATCCAGGAGGACTGTAGGAGGAAACCAGAGTATTCGGAGGAGACACAGGGAGAGTCACAGGGAGAACATGCAAACTCCTTATAGATGGTGGTGGGAATTGAAACCTGATTGCTGGTGTTGTATAAATCTTGACTTTAGCAGCCATGCATCTGTTTTTGATCCACATTGTATTGTGTGTTCTGCATTTCTTACATTTATTATGGTAGTTAATCATGTGGGTTGGGAGGTGGTAAAAGCAAAGGAACTAAGATCTGACTTTATGCTTTGTTCCTGTCAGTTTTACAGCTGGAAACCAATAGGTGTCATATCTTTTCCAGAACACTTTATTATACATGAAATCACTTGACTCTGCTTAACTTTGCTGGACTGAAAGCAGGAACTGCAAAACAGTTATCAATGTCCATCAAATAGGAAACAATAGGAGCTAGTATTAATGTTGCTCTAGAGGGCATTAAACTTCAAATCATTTGGACTTCGTCAACATGATTTTGTAAAAGGGAAATATGTTCACAGAAAAAGTGTTGATAAGACATCAGTAATGTACAATACTTAAATTATCATGTGGTATTTATTCATTTAGGGATACAGTGCGGAATAGGCCCTTCTGGCCCAACATGACACATCGCCCAACAACCCACCTTTTTAATCACAAGATGATTTACAAAGACCGATTAATCTACTAACCAGTACATCTTTTGACTGTGGGAGGAAACCGGAGCACCCAGAGGAAACCCACCTGGTCACTGGGAGAACGTTCAAACTCCTTACAGACAGTTACAGACATTGAGCCTGAGTCACTGGTGCTGTAAAGTTGTGCACTATCTGTTACACTACCATGCTGCCCAAAGCTTATTGTGAAAATTTGACAAAGTTATTGTGAAGAATAAAAATAAAAACATGGTATAGGTGGTGACATTGTTTCTGTGGATAGTGTATTGGCTGGTTAACAGAAAACTGAGAGCAGGAACACTGAGTCATCTTCTAGTTAGCAAAATGTAACCAGTGTTATAATAGAGGGATCAGTGTTGATAATCCAAGTGTAGATAGGAAAGTAATTTTTAAAGATGCCATTAGTGTGCAAGCACAGGGTGCAAAGTAAATGTGTACGAATTTGGCAATTGGAGGATAATGTGGGAAAGTGAAACATTGTCCAAAAGGAGAAGAAAAGAGATTCTGTAGATGCCGGAAATCCAAACGCACACAAAATGCTGGGGGAATTCAGCAGTCAGGCAGCACCCAAGCAAAATGAATGAACAGTCGGTGTTTCAGGCCAAGACCTTTCTTCAGAACTGGACAGGAAGGAGGAAGATGCCAGAATAAAAAGGTGGAGGGAGGGGAAGGAGAATAGCTAGAAGGTGATGAACGAAATCAGTTGGGTAGGAAATGTAGAGGCTGGAGAGGTAGGAATCTGATAGGAGAGAGAAGTGGACCATTGAAGAAAGGGAAGAAGAAGGGAGAGCAGGAAGTGGTGATAGGCAGGTGAGAAGAGGTAGGAGGCCAGAGTGGGGAATAGAAAATGAAGGGAGAAAGAGGAATTTTTTTTTACCAGAAGCAGAATCGATATTCATGTCATCAGGTTGGAGGCTACCCAGACGGAATATAAGGTGTTGGTCCTCCACCATGAGAGTGGCCTCATCACGGCACAGGAATGACACATCTGAATGGAATTGGAATTGGGAATTAAAATGGTTGGCTCCTGAGAACCTCCACTTCTGGCAGATGGAGCAGAGGTGCTCGACATAGTTGTCCAGCATTTTACAGTAGGTCTCACCACTGCAGAGAGTCTGAATCCGGCGTTCCGGATACAAAAGATGATGGCAACATACTTGCAGATGAAGTATAGACTCAGCTGGAAGGGTTGTTTGGAGGCGAGGGAAGAGGTGAATGGGCAAGGGTAGCACTTTGGCTCCTTGCAGGGATTAAATAAAAGAAAAATTAAAACTAGAAGCTACATGGTGTAAGAGTGCAGAAAGATCTGTGTGTCCAAATGCAGGATTTACAAAAAGTAGCATACTGATAATACAATTAATTACTGAATCTTCAGTGATGTCATTGCCAATGCCCAGGCAGATTAAACAATTAAATATAAAAAAAGGAAAATTATGACTATAAGACAGAGGAGCATAATTAGACCACTCAGCCCATCAGGTGAGGTCCGCCATTCCATCATGGCTGACTCATTATCCCCCTCAAACCCATTCTCCTGCCCCCTCCCCATTACCTTTGATGCCCTGATTAATCAAGAACCTATCCACCTCTACTTTAGATATACCCAATGATTTGGCATAGCCATCTGTGGCAAAGAGTTCCACAGAATCACCAGCTTGTGCTTTAGTCAAGGGAGGTTTTTCACACAGGTGCCCTCTGTGGGACATTTGGGGGTAGTCAGAATTGTGAGAGTGCAGAACAAGATGCCAGTGTAAGTGGTGCACGTGAGCTCAATTTCAAATTTAAGAGAATTAGATAGGTAACGGAACAGTACGGATATGGAGGGCCATGGTCCCAGTGCAGGTCGATGGGAGAAGGTAGTTTAAATGGTTTGGCATGGAATAGATGGGCCCAAGAGCTGTTTCTGTGCTGTATTTTTGTATGACTCTTTAGGACTCTATGAACTTCCAGAGGTGTTAGTAGAAGTGCGTACAATTGAAATGTTTCCTCAATATTTTGCTCTCTTTTTGAACTATTTATCTTTAATGTACTGCTTTCCATTACAAACAGTAATTTTTTTTCTCTATTACTTTGTACTGCTGCCACAAAACAACAAATTTCATGACATATGTCAGTGATAATAAACCTGAATGTGTGTATACGATAGGAAAGGATCAGAAAGATATGGGACAAACAGAGGGTAAATAAAGATACAACGTGGAGCAGCTGCTTCAAACCCTTTGAGCCACACCATGCAACATTGTGGGTCAGTGCAGCTCAAAGGGCTGGAGGGGCCTATTCAGCACCTTATCTCAATAAATAAATCAAAATGAATTTTAAAAAAAGCAATCTTCTTATTTCTTACCTTCCCATTCCGCCTTATAAACTCACCCACTCCCACTCAGACGGAAGCAGAGAATGAAAATACAAACTAGAGGAAGTCTGCAGATGCTGGAGATCCAAAGCAACACACAAAAAGTGCTGGCGGAACTCAGCAGGTCAGGCAGCATCCAGGGAAATTAATAGAGAGCCGACATTTCAGGCTGAGACCCTTTTTTAAGACCAAGGGGGATGGGGAAGAAATCAGCATAGAAAGCTCGGCTTCTGGCTCACCGGCTGATGTAGGATTGGTCCATTCTAACTTGCCAAAGCCCCAGTTACTGTTTTCCACTCCACTCACCGGGCATCAGTTGCTGTAATTCATTTGGGCGCCTGGCTCCACAGTTCCTGGGCACTCTGCTCGCCTACTGAGTCCTCAGATTTCTGACTTTCTGACCTCCTGAGGCTCTGGATTATGACCGCGCCTCATAATGGCTGAGGTCCTGATCCCCACGTTCCCCTTAAACTGATAAGGATCGTAGAACAATAGAACCACAGAACATTACAGCACAGTACGGGCCCTTCAGCCCTCCATGTTGTGCTGACCCATATAATCCTTAAAAAAAGTACTAAACCCACACTCCCCCATAACCCTCCATTTTTCTTTCATCCATGTGCCTGTCCAAGAGGCACTTAAATACCTCTAATGTTTTAGCCTCCACCACCATCCCTGGCAAGTCATTCCAGGCACCTCTGTGTAATAAAATTACCCCTGATGTCTCCCCTAAACTTCCCTCCTTTAATTTTGTACATATGCCCTCTGGTGTTTGCTATTGGTGCCCTGGGAATCAGGTACTGACTATCCACCTTATCTATGCCTCTCATAACCTTGTAGACCTCTATCAAGTCCCCTCTCATTCTTCTACGCTCCAAAGAGAAAAGTCCCAGCTCTGCTAACCTTGCTTCACATGACTTGTTCTCCAATCCAGGCAACATCCTGGTAAATCTCCTCTACACCCTCTCCATAGCTTCCACATCCTTCTGCTTCCTTTAAACTTACCAGGTTCAGTATTTATTTTTGCGCATGTATTAGACGTTTCTAGTTAATGTGTTTAATTTCAAGCCAGAACCTGGAAGTTGGAAATAGATTGTTTTCTTTTGTGCAATGATTTAGTTTTGCAATTTCAGTGCACATGGCAAATCATTGCATTATGAAAGTAAAAGTTTTATGGAAAAAAAAACATTTTCTTTGCTGACTTACTTTTTAAACACAAGCGCTCAGAACAGTTGGACATCCATGACTGTCCCAGGACATTCTTCCCCTTCAACCAAAGAGTGAAACTGCAGTGTCATCTCTCCAATGTGTGAATGAGCTTCAAATGAGGAATAGGTTGGAATCAAGAATCAGGCACTGATTAAATAGAAGTCTGCCTTACAAAACTCTGTCAATTCTGCAGCAAAGGTGATATATGACCTCTTACCACCACCATCCAGTGTATTCCTAGTTTTTGACAAATCCATTATTAATTTGATAGAGAGAGAGGGGGAGAGAGAGGGGGAGAGAGAGAGAGAGAGAGAGAGAGAGAGAGAGAGAGAGAGAGAGAGGGAGAGAGAGAGGGAGGGAGAGAGCAAGAAAGCACTGGAACAGACCCTCCGCCCTCAGGATGTAGGAAAGTTACTCACATTGGTGATAATGCCATGAATCTGGACACATTGAGTTACATTGGACATGTCAATGGACGCATACACACAAGAGAAATAAGATTGATGTGAATTGTGCAACACTGGTGAGACCCATCCAATAATTGCTCCATTTAAATTAATGGAGGAAAAAATGTGCAGTTCCCTTCTGGGCATCTGAACCTCCCTGTCTAATTTTCTTGTACAGTGTCTAAGCAATCCCAAAACAGCCATAACTTTCCACAACAAATTTAATTGGAAATAAACATGCAAAAGCAGCAATTTTTAGAAAGCCCACTGGGAGATTGAGACCAAGCTGCTATTGTCGTGAAGCTGAAGGTAGAGTATTGCGGATAATCCCAATCTCGGGCTGATTTTCAGTGGGTACCTTTTTACTCTCGGTTGCTGCTGATTCCAATCAATCACAGTGACTGACTTTAAGTTCATTGTAAATTTGACAGCAAGATCTAGGCCAATGATGCATTAAATAAAAGCACAATGATACATGAAAGTAAGGTGTAAACACAAAACATTCTGCAAGTGCCGGGAATCTTGCACAACCCACTCAAAATGCTGGAGGACCTCATCAAGCCTGTGTCTGTGTCAGAGGACGGCATTAAAAAGGACAGAGTAATGTTGAGCACCTCTGCTCCATTCACCTCAACCAGGACTTCCCAGCGGCCAAACATTTTAATTCCATTTCCCATCCTAACATGTTGATGCATGGCCTCCTCTTGTGCCTAAATGAGGCCACCTTCAGGGTGGAGGAGCAAAACCTTATATTCCATATGGGTACCCTCCAACCTAATGGTATGAATATTGATTTCTCATTCCGGGGAACAAATATCCCCCCCTCCCCTCTATTTTTCCAATCTTACTACTTCTCACCTGCCTAATGCTTCCCCTTGGGTCCTTCCCCCCTCCTTCCCTTTCTTCTCTCCTAGCAGATTCCTTCTTCTCCAGCCCTTGACCTTTCCTACCCACCTGGCTTCACCTCCCACCTTTCAACCAGCCACTTTCCCCGCTCCCATCCTTTTATTTCAGGCACTCCCCACACCACCTCAGTCCTGATGAAAGGTCTCAGCCTGAAATATTAACCGTGTACTCTTTTCGATAGACGCTGCCTGACCTGCTGAACCCAGGCAGCGGTTTGTGTGTGTTGCAGAGTAACGAACCATTCCCCTCCCCCAATTATTTTTTATATTCCGCGTGATAAACTCAACTGCAATCAATTCCATGGAGCCTATATTTCTATTTGTTCATCCACCCACTGTGGCTTGTGCATCAAGGATGTGTAATATAAAATTCAGAAGTGCCTTGTCCCTCCTTTATACTGAAACCACAGGTGGTCTCCCATTATGACAAACATATTATTACTTTATCCATAAAGTGCTCCCAGCCATAGTAAATGTGTTACACAACAAATCCAATTGATATCAGCCAACATCCTGATTACTGCTGGTTCTCGCATTGCTGACTGACCAAAAATTAAAGTTAATGAGCAGCTGATTTTGAGCAACATGCCAAATTGTCAATTTGATTTAGAAAAGCAATGTTAGTGATTTGCACATCAACAGGGCATCCTCAGGCAAGATTCCCTAAAGGTTAACTTACAGGTTGAGTCTGTGGTAAGGAAGGCAAATGCAATGTTCGCATTCATTTCGAGAGGACTAGAATATAACAGCAAAGCTGTAATGCTGAGGCTTTATAAGGAACTGATCAGATTGCACTTGGAGTGTTTCAGGCCCCTTATGCAAGAAAAGATGTGCTGGAATTGGAGACAATTCAAAGGAGGTTCAAAAGACATATCTCATGAAGGAAAGGGTTACATATGGGGAACATCTGATGGCTCTGTGTCTTAATTCACTGGAGTTTAGAAGAAACTTATCAAATATTGAAACATCTGGATAGAGTGGAAGTGGGAAGATGTTTCCAATAGTGGGGGAGCTTAGGACCAGAGGGCAGAGCCTCAGAATTGAGTGGCAATCATTTCAAACAGAGATAAGGAAAAAATTCTTTATCCAGAAGGTGGTGACTCTGTGAATTTTTTGCCACAGTTGGCTACACAGACCAAGTCATTGGGTACATTTATGGGGCAAGGCGATCGGCCCTTGATTAATTAAGGAATCAAATGTTATAGGGAGAAAACATGAGGAAATCAGCAGATGCTGGAAATTCAAGCAGCACACACAAAATGCTGGTGGAACACAACGGGCCAGGCAGCATCTATAGGGAGAAGCACTGTCGATGTTTTGGGCCGAGACCCATCGTCCTGACATCCTGACAAGGGGTCTCAGCCCGAAACATCAACAGTGCTTCTCCTTTTAGATGCTGCCTGGCCTGCTGTGTTCCACCAGCATTTTGTGTGTGTTGTTATAGGGAGAAGGCAGGAGAATGGGATTGAGAAGGATAATAAGTCAGCCATGATGGAATTGCGGAATAAACTCAATGGGCCAAATGGCCTTAATCTGCTCCTAGGTGTTATAGTGTTATGGGATTTGTAAATGTAGCAGTTGTGTTACATAATAATCAGATGCATTTGCTGTTCTATTAGAAAGAGCTAGTTCAAATGCAGTTTAGTAAAATTTCACTATTTAAATACTTGAATACTTTCATTTTAACTGGAAGCTGAGAAAAATACCTAGATTTAGTCTGTCTAAATTATTATCATAGTATTTAATTACATTTAATTTTCTCCCTCAATTTTAGACCTCCATTCAGAATTAGCAAACATATATCATCTGTTTAACATGTGTATCTGGCAGAAAGTCAGTAAGTCAGTCATTGACTTGTGGTGGAACTTAGTATTGTCAAGGATCCCTCCCATCCGTCCCGTAATCTCCTTGACCCCCTTCCATCAGGCATGAAGTACCGTAACATTAGGACAAGATCTGTGAGGATAGGAAACAGTTTCTCCCCCCAGACGGTGAGACTACTAAACTCTCTTCCACCACGCAGGTCTCATCACTCACGAAGCGCCACTAGCATTACACTGTTTACTTTTTAATGTGTCGTAAATGCACCTTATGCAAAATGTCCATCTATTAGAAACTATTTTATTACTTGTTAATTTATTTGTGGTGATATTACTTTTTGTGTTGTGTGTGAGTTGTACTGTGTTATGCACTTTGGTTCAGAAGAACGTTGTTTCGTTTGGCAGTATACATCTGTATGGTGTTATTTATTTAGTTAGAGAACTGGCCCTTCCTGCACAGCAAGCCACACCTAGACCAATCACTGGACAATTTACAATGATCTATTAACCTACTAATTGATACTACTTTGGTTGAAAGGTCATAAACTTGAACTTGAATTAGTTAATGATGAAGATACTGTTCATAATACACAGCGTGAGATATAACTATTGGGAATTGAGATTTGCAAGATCGTTTGAATAGTTGGCCTGTTTCTAACAAAAAAGAAGATACTTACCATGTTCATAGACAATAAGTATAATCAGATTCTGAATCACGTTTAATATCGTTGGCATAGATCAGGAGATATGTTGTTTTGTAGCAGAAGTATATTGCAATACAGAATAAAAACTGGAAATCACAGCAAATAAATAAATAAATAGATAAATAAATAAACAAACAAACAAACAAATAAATAACAAGTTGGAATTTTGAAATGTAATACAAAAAGAGAAAAAAGAAGAGGTGAGATAGTGTTCATGGGTTCAATGTCCGTTCAGAAATCTAACTGCAGAGGGGAAGAAGCTGTTGATAAATCATTCAGTGTGTTCCTTTACACTCCTGTACCTCCTCCTTGATGGCAGCAATGAGAAAAGGTCATGGCCTGGATGACAGTGACCCTTGATGATAGATGCTGCCTTTTTTGAGCTATTGCTCCTTGAAGATGTCCTGGATGTTGGAGAGGCTAGCACCCATAATGAAGGATGTTATTTTCTTGAATTTTCAGAATCTTTTGACAAGGTTGCACATGAAGCTGCTTAAGATAAGACCCCATGGTATTACAGAAAAGATGCTAGCATGGATATGTAACCCTCAGGCTCTCCCAGCTCATTTTTGTCTAGGGAATCAACCTTCTACCCCACTAAACTGGGTAATCATGTTTGTGTGGATGCTGTATCCCCAGTTACAAACCCATAACGCAAAAATATCAGACACTACAACATATGCAATTAAATGATTGAACTTTATGAATCTTAATCTGAATATAGGGTTAGTAATGACAAAAAAAAGGGCCTAAGTCAAGTCAAAGTCACGTTGGAGCTCACTCAGTAGTCCTTCCACCATCAGTCTCCTCCGAGCGTTGCCAACCTTCAGATCCTCCGATCCCAGTCCACTCCGTCCAGTGGTCTGCCAGCTCTCTCCACACATGTCTTCCCTCTTCATGACTCTTCAACAAAAGACCGCGAAAAAACATCTTTCCAGATTCACAAGACACGGGAACAATCTCTTTTTGGCCAACATGCATCCTGTTGTCTCCAGCCATAACCCAAACATTGCTGCTACAGAGAAACCATTACCTCAGCAGCGAACATTACAGAGAAGCCATTACATTAGCCGTGAAACCTTACATCACATTACAGATAGAAGATTGGCTGACTGACAGAAGGTGATCAAAGTCGGCCTATTCTGGTTGGTTGCCAGTGAATAGTGGTCGGTGTTAAGACCAATTCTTTTCACATAATATGTCAAGGATTTGGATGGCAGAAATGATGGCTTTATGACCAAGGTTGCAGACGATGCAAAGATAGGTGGTAACAGCAGGTAATGTTGAGGAAGCAAAGAGGCTACAGCAGGACTTAGACAGTCTGTCAGAATGGACAATCAAGTAGCAGAAGAAATATAATGCAGGGAACGTTCTGTATGGTTGGGCACAAAAGTAGAAGGAATAAAGGTGCAGCCTATTTTCTTAATAGGGAGAAAATTCGAAAATCAGAAGTGCAAAGGAACTCGGAGTCCTTAAAGGATTCCATGAAGTTTGAGTCAGTGGCAAAGAAAGCAAATGCAATGTTAGCATTAATTTCGAGAGGACTAGAATATAAAAGCAAGAATGCAATACTGAGGCTTTGTAAGACTGCACTTGAAGTATTGGGAGCAGATTTGGGCCCCTTATCTGAGAAAGTATATGCTTGCTCTGGAGAGAGTCCATATGTGGTTAACAAGCATTATTTTCGGAATGAAAGGGTTAACACACGAGGAGCGTTTGATCACTCTGGTCTTTTACTCATTGGAGTGTAGAAGAATGGGGTGGATTTTATTGAACCAATCGAATACTGAATTGCCTAAATAGAGTGGACATAGAGAGGATGTTTCCTATAGTGGGGGAGCCTAGGACCAGAGGGTGTAGCCTCAGAATAGAGGGACATCCATTTAGAACAGATATGAGGAGGAGTTTCTTTAGCCAGAGGGTGGTGAATCTGAGGAATTCATTGCCACTAATGGCTGTGAAGGTCAAGACATTAAGTATATGTAAGGCAAAGATTGATGTAGTAGGTTCTTGATTAATCAGGACCTCAAAGGTTATGGGGAGAAGGCAGGAGAATGAAATTGAGAGGGATTATAAATCTGCCAAGATAGAATTGTGGAGCAGACTCAATGGGCTGAAAGGCCTAATTCTGCCTCCTATGTCTAATAGTCTTTTGACAAATGTATTAAAAGTACATTAGGAAGATCCATCAGCCCCATTGCAGAAGAAGCTGGTTCCCTGTAGAGCACATTGGAGTGAATCTGATCAACAGTACCTAACGGATGAGAAAGAATGAGTACATTGTCCGCACCCTGGCCACAACACCCCCCTCCCCCTGAGCCTCCTGCTCCCTCTACTTCGATTAACCCCTCACATCAGAATCAGAATCACGTTTATTGTCACAAACCTATGTCATGTTATTTGTTGTTTTGCATACCTTTTGCGCAGCATAATATATGCCCTGACCCTTTCAGTACACGCTGATTTGGGTTAACAGGAAGCAGTGCTCTCCCCTGATGTTCAGTTCATTAGTTCTAAAGTGAAGAAAATTTAAGTCAGGAACAGGAATATAATAGAATACTCATGGGGAAAGTAGCAGTGTGGTATTACAAGCAAACAACAGAAGGAAGCCAGTCACTGAGGATGCGGCAGAAGGTTGAACTGAACACCTCAGATCCCGCAACACTGAGAGCCCCATTGGCCAGTAATTCACAACGGTGAAAGGCTCCAGCCTCACTGATAACCCACCTTCAGTCATAAGAGCATAAGATCTAGGAGCAGAATTAGGCTTTTGGCCCATTGAATGCTCCACCATTTCATCATGGCCGATGCATTTACCCTCTCATCGCCAGTACCCTGCCTTCTCCCCATATCCTTCATGTCCTGAATGATCTATAATCCATCAACAGCCTTAGATATACCCAATGACTTGGCAACCAATTCTACAGATTCACCACACTCTGCTAAGCAAACTCCCTCTCATGTCTAATCTAAATGGGCATTTTGATATTGTGCCCTCTGGTCCTAGTCTCCACAGCCACGTCCAGTCTGTCAAGCCTTTCAGCATTCAATAGGTTTCAATGAGATCCCAACTCACTCTTTGGAATTCCAGTGAGTACAGCCTTGGACAGCAACCAGCAGTCTAGACTTCCCAGTGCAGGAGTCAACAACCCAAATAACAAGTGGAGCCACTTTTTATTTCAGATTTATTTAAGAAATCGACATCAGAAACTGCAATAAATCATACATTCGGTGGCCGGTTAATTAATGCAAGTATCTAATCAGCCAATCAAGTGGCAGCAACTCAATGTGTAAAAACATGGAGACATGGGTGGTGTGGTAGCATAGTAGTTAGCCCAACGATTTACAGTGCAGGTTTCCTGGGTTCAATTCCCCTTGCTGCCTGTAAGGAATTTTGTATGATCTCCCCATGGCTGCGAGTGTTTCCTCCGGGTGCTCCAGTTTCCACCCACAGTCCAAAGACGTACCAGTTGGTTGGTTAGTTGGTCATGGTAAACTGTCCCATGATTAGGCTAGGTTTAAATTGGGGGATTTCTGGGTGACATGGATTGAAAGGGTGAAAGGGCCTATTCTGTGCTGGCTCAATAAATAAATGGTCAAGATTTTCAGTTGTTGTTCAGACATCAGAATGGGGAAGAAATGTGATCTAAGTGACTGGCGAAGAATTCCAAACTTCAAACAAAATTTGATTTTGTTTATAGATCACACATTTCAGGACCAGTTTTCTGTCTTTCCAGTGTTTCCAGTCTGGTTGATCAGCCCCTGAGTGCTGAAGATCACATCTCTGCAAATTGAAAAAATAATTTTCCAGAGTAACACGCACAAAATACTCAGCAGGTCAGGCAGCCTCTATGGAAATGAATAAACAAACAGACCCTTCTTCAGGACTGGAGAGGAAGGGCGAAGAAGCCAGAATAAGAAGGTGGGGGAAGGGAAGGAGAAGGTGATAGGGAAGGTGGGGGAGGGGGTGAAGTAGGTTGGGAGGAGGTAGTTGGAAGGAGTCATCAATGTTCATGTCATTGGGTTGAAGGTTACCCAAACCGAATATAAGGTGCTGCTCTTCCAACCTGAATGTATCCGCATCACAGCCGTTGTGGAGGCCACGGACCATCCTGTCAGAATGGGGCTGTGAAGTCGAAGTGAAATGGGTGGTCGCTGGGAAATCCTGACTTTTCATGGCAGATAGAACAAAGGTGTTCAATGAAGCAGTCCCTCAATCTGTGACAGGTCTCACTGAGGCCACACCAGAAGCACCAAATACTGACAGACGCATTTTCCAGTTTGTCTTGTTTACTTTTGCAAAGCTGTAGAGTTAGATCCTCTTTTGCTTTCCAACAAGTAACCGTTCAAAGGATAATGTTTCTCTTGCCTTTCCGAATTCCTGGAGTCACCTCTGAACACCACCTGGATTTTCAGGATTATGTTTTTTAGGTTCTCAATGCCAAGCTTACAATCACCTTGGATTGCATCCAGGATTTAAAATTACTCCATAGAACCTGTCTCACACAAACAACTGAAGTTTCTCCTCAAGTGACATTCTCTCCTCCAAAGTCAGGTGAGCTAATTTTTTTCTCTCCTTGCATAGTGATGTTTACAATAGTGTAAAATTCCCTCTGGCTCTGTGAATCTTTAAGATCTGCACATTCAAAATCCTTTTCCTGCAAAAAGGTTACCTTCAATTCATCGAGGCAGACTGCAAAAGGATCAAGCTCTCTTCCCCTCAGAAGGCACCGTACCTTGTTATGCAGAAGTATGACTAAATACTGACAGCTGACCTGTTTGAAAAGTTCACCTAACCACTGGTGGTTCAGCCCCTTTGCCACTACTTTGTTAACGATCTGCTTGACCAGGGTCATTATTTCTGTGATCACTGCCGGGAAGGCTTGTCTACACAGATATTCTTGATGTACTATGCAGTGCTACAGAATCACATTATTTGTTATATTTTTCTCCTTTTGGCAGAATGATATAAAAGGAGTATAGATCGATCAGGATCAGACACTGCACAGAAGTCCTCTAAGAGCCACAGGGTGCCAACCTTTGCCCTAATATAATGATGTAGGAGCCCAATTACTGCTGCTAAAATGAAAACCTGCACTCAACTACATTTGTGGTTCTTTCTCAAACCAGAGTTATGAATACACATCCTCAGTGGCTTTAGATTTCAGAATTCCTCTTCCAGGAGCTCCAAATCTCAAGATGTGACTCAGATGAACTTTCCCTGAACAACAAAGTAATGCTGTCATGTCCTGCTCCTGCTCCAAAAAACGGCATATTCTTCCAGCCCACCCTGCTCATGGACTGCTTGGACCACTCCCTTCAGGGAAGAAGCTACACAACATTCACACCAGTTACTTCACCAAAATTGTCAGGCTGACCAGCACCTCCACCCATTAGCCATCCCAACTCACCCCACTCCCGCTGCCTCTACTTCAATGCTCTCTAAAATGGCCTAGCAAGCCATTCAGTTGTATCCAACCGCTAAAAAGAAAATAATGAGGAATGAACCCAAACGGGTGACCCAGCATTTCCCCAGGTACTGGAAACGACAACGGCAAAACCAGCCCTGTCGAACCAGCAAAGTCCCCCTTACTGACATCTGGGGACTTGTGCCAAAGTTGGGAGAACAGACTGGTCAACCAATAGCCTGACATACTTGTATTGACAGAATCATACCTTACAGTTAACATTCCGGACTCCACCATCACCATTCCTGGGTATGAACTGTCTCGTTGGCAGGACAGGCCTAGCAGAGGTGGTGGCACAGTGGTGTACAGTGGAGAGGGTGTTGCCCTGGCAACTTTCAACATCAACTCTGGACCCCATGAAATCTCATGGCACCATGTTAAATATAGGCAAGGAAATTTCCTCCTGATTACCATGTATTGTCCTCCCTCTGCTGATGAATCAATACTTCTCCATGTTGAGCAGCACCTGGAGGAGGTATTAAGGGTGGTAAGGGCACATAATGTACTCTGGATGGGAGACTTCATTGTCCATCATCAAGAGTGGCTCGGTAGTACCACCACAGACTGAGCTGGTTGGGTCCTACTGGGTACAGCTACTAGACTAGGACTACAGCAGGTAGTGAGGGAACCAACAAGAGGGAAAGACACACTTGGCCTCATTCTCACCGACCTCCCTGCCGCGGAAGCATCTGTCCATGATAGCATTGGCAGAAGTGACTACCGCACAGTATTTGTGGAGACTAAATCCCGTTTCCACATTGAAGAAGCCCTCTACCGCATTGCGTGAGAAAGGGATAGACATTGAACAGATCTAGAAGCTATGAGGTGTTGTGGGTCATCCGTAGCAGTAGAATTGTATTCAACTACAATCTGTAACCTCATGGCCCGGCATATGCCCCATTGTAACATTACCATCGGGCCAGGGGATCAACCCTAATTAAATGAAGGGTGCAAGAAAGCATGTCGAGAATAATACCAGGCGTACCTCAATGTGAGGTGTCACCCTGGTGAAGCCACAATACAGGATTAATTACATGCCAAACACCATAAGCAGCAAGTAATAGTCAGAGCTAAGTGGTCCCACAACCAAGGGGTCAGATCTAAGCTCTGTAGTCCTGCCACATCCAGCCGTGAATGGTGGTGGACAATCAAACACCTCACTGGAGGAGAAGACTCCACAAATACATGCATCCTCAATGATAAAGGAGCCCAGCACACCTGTGCAAACGATAAGGCATTTGCAACAATCTTCTGTCAGAAGTGACAAGTAGATGATCCAGCTCGGCTCCTCCAGAAGTCCCCAGCATCCCAGATGTCAGTATGCAGCCAATCCGACTCACTCCACGAGATATCAAGAACAAGTTAAAGCACTGGATACTGCAAAGGCTACGAGCTGAAACAAAATCCCGGCAATAGTCCTGAAGATCTGTGCTCCAGAACTTGCCATGCCACTAACCAAGCTGTTCCAGTACAGCTACAACACTGGCATCTACACAGCCATGTGGAAAATTGCCCAGGAATGTCCTGCACACAAGAAACAGGGCAAGTCCAACCCAGCCAACTGCTGCCCTATCAGCCTACTCTCAATCATCAGCAAAGTAATGGAAGGGGTCATCAACAGTGCTGTCATGCAGCACCTCCTCGGCAATAACCTGCTTACGGATGCCCAGTTTGGGTTCCGTCAAGGCCACTCATCCTGACCTCATCATCTCCTAGGTCCAAACATTGACCAAAGAGCTAAATACCAGAGGGTGAGGGCAGAGTGATAGCCCTTGACATCAAGGTAGCATTTGACATTTAGCATTTGAGCGAAAATAGAGTCAATGGAAATTAGGGAGAAAACTCTCAGTATGTTGGAGTCATACCTGACACAAAGGAAAATGGTTGTGGTGGTTAAAGGTTAATTATCTCATCCTCAGGACGTCCTGCAGGAGTTCCTGAAGGAAATGTCCTAGGACCAACCACCTTCAGCTATTTCACCAATGACCTTCCTTCTATCTTAACGTCAGAAGTGGAGATGTTTGCAGATGGCTACACAATATTCTGCACCATTCGTGACTCCTCAGATAGTGAAGCAGTTCATACCCAAATGAAGCAGGATCTGGACAATATCCAGGTTTGGACTGACAAGTGGCAAGTAACATTTGAGCCACACAAGTGCCAGGCAATGACCATCTTCAACAATAGAGACTCTAACCATCGTCCTTTGACATTCAGTGGCATCATCATCACTGAATCCCCTACTATCAACTTCCTGGGGGGTTACCATTGACAGGAAACTGAACTGCTCTTGCCATAAAAACATTGTGGCTACCAGAGCAGGACAAATGCTAGGAATCCTGCGGTGTATAACTCACCTCCTGACTCCCCAAAGCCTGTCCACCATCTACAAGGCTCAGGTCAGGAGTGAAATAAAATACTTGCCTCTTACCTGGATGAGTGCAGCTCCATCAACACTCAAGAAGCTTGACACCATCAGCCCACTTGAGTGGTACCCCTTCCACAAGCATCCAATCCCTCCACCATCGATGTACAGTTGCAGCAGTGTGTACTATCTACAAAATGCACTGTAAAAACACATCAAATTTCCTGAGGCAGCATCTTCCAGACCCACGACCACTACCATCTAGAAGGATGAGAACAGCAGATACCTGGGAACACCACCACTTGGAAATCCCCTCCAAGTCACTCACCAGCCTGACTTGGAAAGATTTGGCCATCCCTCCATTGTTGCTGGGTCAAAATCATGGAATTCCCTGCCTAACAGCACTGTGGATGTACCTACACCTCAGGAACTGCAGCAGTTCAAGAAGGCAGCTCATCACCACCTTCTCAAAGGCAACAAGGGAAGGGCAATAAATGCTGGCAATGCTCACATCCTGCAAATGAATAAATATTTTAAAAACTGCCACTCACTTCCTTTTTTTTCAGGTTTTTTTTTGCACCATTCTCTGTAAAACTCTAAAGACTGCTGAGCATGAAAATCCCAGATCGGCAGTTTTTCAGGTGCACAGATGTACCTAATAATGCGGCCACTGAATTATAGCCATCCAGTGATGTAGTGGCATCCGCAGCGGACTGCGAGGAAAGTGGTCCCAAGTTCAAATCTGGCCGGCCCCTTGCACACTCTCCCTCAATGTCACAAAAACAAAGGAGTTGGTTGTCGCTTAAAAGAGGAATGGAGATGGGCTAAACCCTATTGACATCAATGGATCTGCGGTTAAGAGGGTGAACAGCTTTAAGCTCTTTGGCATCCCATCAAGGACCTCACGTGGTCTGTACACACCAACTGTGTGGTGAAAAAGGAACAACAGCGCCTCTTTTACCTCAGTCATTTGAGGAAATTTGGTATAGTCCCCGAAACCCAAAGAACTTTCCACAGAGGCACAATTGAGAACATCTTAACTGGCTGCATCACTGCCTGGTGTGGGAACTGTACCTCCCTCAATCGCAGGACTCTACAGAGAGTGATGCGGACAGCCTAGCACATCTGCAAATGTGGACTTCCCATGATTCAGGACACTTACAAGGACAGGTGTAAAATGGATTGGATCACTGAGGAGCTGGGTCACCCCAACCACAATCTATTCCAGCTGCTGCCATCTGGGAAACGGTGCCACAGCATAAAAGCCAGGACCAACAGGCACCATGACAACTTCTTCCACCAGGCCATCAGACTGATTAACTCACGCTGATCTGATTTCAGATTGCACATTTAGACAGAGATGTAACATAAAGACTTTTACTCCTCGTGTATGTGAAAGATATAAGAAATAAAGTCAATTCAATTCAGTTCCATGCTGGGTTGCGCATTGAGTTAGCAAGTCAGCCTCATAAAAATCAGACAAATGCCGAAGAAATGGCAAGGTTGCCACCCAATACACCACAAGGCAAACCTAACTAACTAACTGAATGAACGTAACTAAGCTAATCTTAAGTATTTATATTTACTGAGTTTTTTTACTATGTTCTTTATACTTATTGTGTATTTTGGTGCTGCATTGGAGTCAGAATAACAATCACGTCATTAGCCTTTACACTTTTGTACTAACAAATGATAATAAACTATCTTGAATCTTGAATCTATTCTCATTCGCCATGGCTGGTAATTGTGTTGATCATTAGGCTGGGAGGTGATGCTACTGGCACATTCTGTCTGTCCTGATTAAAGCTCACACACATCATGGGGATGCCACAGAAGATCTGCTTCTTACATTCACTTGGTCCGTGAAGCTGTGGTAAAGGACAGAACACTGCATTATAATACATATTGTTCCAATGACAGGATGAAGCAGCAGAACTTACCTGTAGCTTGCAAGGAAACAATTTGTAAAATTATGCACCCGGGCTTTCTGAAGAACAGGGAAGCTTAATCCTCTTCCTTCTAATTGCGTACAGTCAGACTATTTTATTAGGTATACCTATATACCTGCTTATTTAATGCAAGTATCTAATCAGCCAATCATGTGGCAGCAACACAATGCATAAAAGCATGCAGGCTTGGTCAAGAGGTTCAGTTGTTGTTCAGACCGAACATCAGAATGGGTAAGAAATGTGATCTAAGTGGAATGATTGTTAGTGTCAGTGGGGTGATTTGAGAATCTCAGAAACCACTGATCCCCTTGGATTTTTACACACATCAATCTCTAGAGATTCAGAGAGTGGCACAAAATACAAAAACAGGCATCCAGAGAGTGGAAGTTCTGTGGGTGAAAATGTCTTGGTAGTGAGAGGGGTCAGAGGAAAAAGGTCAGACTGGTTTGAGCTGACAGGAAGGGCACAGTAACTCAAATAACCACGCATTACAACAGTGGTGTGCAGAAGAGCACTTCGGAGTGCACACATGTTGAAACTTGAAGTGGATGGGCTGCAGCAGCAGAAAACAACAGACATACAGACAGTGACCACTTCATTACGTACCTCCCATACCTAATAACGTGGCCACTGAGTGTAAAACCAGTGGTAGTTTCAGTTTACTCTGTGGCTTTTCTTTCAATGATGGTTCATCTATTCAAGCAGAGATGCTTTTATATGAATAAGGTAAGTAATAAAAAGTAAGTTAGTCTGTGCCGACTTGGAACATCGTCTATATTTAGTTCACGGGCTGCAGGAGTTTCAGCTTCTGAATTATCTTAATGACCCACAAACTCGCAGACAATTGTTTATGTCAGTATTTCATAGAATATCTGATTATGATGCATATCGTAGTAGTGCAATCATTAGAGACAACTAAAATGTTCTCCTGAGGGGGTACTCCTTTAATGGATAATGCCTATGTGTGGCTTTGTACAATATGTTAGAAGAAGAGTGCAATAGAACAAAGGGATCTGGGAATACAGATCCATAATTTATTGAAACTGGTGTCACCAGTAGATAGAGTCATAAAGAAAGTTTTTGGTACATTGGCCTTCATAGATCAAAGTATTGAGTACAGGAATAGGGGTGTTATGCTGAAGTTGTGTTTGACATTGGTGAGACATAACTTGGACTGTTGTGTGGAGTTTTGGTCACCTACCTACAGGAAAAATGTAACTAAGGTTGAAAAAGTATAGAGAAAATTTACAAGGATGTTGCTGGGACTGGTAGACCTGAGTTATAAGGAAAGATTAAATGTTAGGAATTTATTCATTAGAGCATAAAGGATTGAGAGGAGATTTGTTAGAGGTGTACAAAATTATGAGGGGTATAGATAGGGTAAAAGCAAACAAGCACGTTCCACTGAGGTAGGGTAAGACTACAACCAGAGGTCTTTGGAAAAGGGTGAAGGGTGAAATGTTTAAGAGGAACACAAGAGGAAACTTCTTCACTCAGGTGGTGGTGAGTGTGGAATGAGCTACCAGCACATGTGGTGCATGTGAATTCAATGTTTAAGAGAAGTTTGGATTGGTATGTGGATGAGACTGATACATAGGTGGTTGTGGGGTAGATGCTGTTCTTTGAAAGGCTTCCATGCTTTTCTTTGTTTCATAGCTGTCTGGAGAAAATAAAGCTCAGAGTTGTATACTGCTTACATAATTTGATAACAAATCCACTTTGAACCTTTGAACTTTTGAGGGCTATGGTCCTGGTGCAGGTTGATGGAACTAGGCAGTTGAAATGGTTCAGCATAGACTAGATAGTTTGAAGGACTGCTTCTTTGCTTTAGTTTTCTATGACTCTACGTTGAGGCATAACATAACTCTATGTTATGGTGGCTTGGGTGGCCACCATACACTCCTTAACAGATTGGGGTCAGGGTCCAGTGGCATGGAATGTAAGATGACTAGGAACCCTTCACTGCTGCAGCCTTCCTCTGTCTTCATCTACTTTGTGATGTGTCATTATCTTCTGCTGACTCCGCTGTTGTGGTCTTGGTATGGTGCATTTGAAAGTGTTAGAATTACAGGTGCAGCATGTACAGCAAGCTGGAGGAACTCAGCAGGTCTGGCAGCATCTGTGGAAACGAGCAGTTAACGTTTCCACAGACACTG
Source organism: Hypanus sabinus (assembly GCF_030144855.1). Lineage (NCBI taxonomy): Eukaryota > Metazoa > Chordata > Chondrichthyes > Myliobatiformes > Dasyatidae > Hypanus > Hypanus sabinus. The sequence continues at coordinate 14,402,243 of NC_082715.1, read as the reverse complement.
CCCGACCTGCTGAGTTCCTACAGCTTGTTGTATGTGTTGCTTCGACCCCAGCATCTGCAGTGTACTTTGTGTTTAGAATTACATGTACTTTGTTCAATAAATTAACAATTATTTTATACTGTTTGGAAAGTTTCATATCTTTGCTATTCACTTTGAAAACATAAACATCGTAAATAAAATCTGAGTGTCAATTCCCTTCATGAGAACCTGTTTGTAATATGCTTTCATCTTTATAGTCAAGTCTGAATTTTTCTAAGGCATTCATGAGCACTGTGGAACACATTTGAGGTTTATACTACTGAGTGAATTTCCTCTCTTGCCTCTCGCGTAAGAATTGTGAGAAGTGGTGAGCTGACAGAGACACAGGAAGCTATATGTAAAAGTTGCTGACCTCGAGAGGAGGCAACATGAGAGAGAATGTAACATGATGATATTACTGTTTAAATTAAAAATAATTCGGGCACAGATAATTTCAGTATTCTTTGTTTCCATTTACATACATAAAATGATTAAGCAACATACACAAAATGCTGGAGGAATTCAGTAGGTCAGGAAGCATCTATTGAATAGAGTAAACACTCAATGTTTTGGACTAAAACCCTCTTCAGGGCTGTTTTGTGTGTGTTGCTATGGATTACCAACATCTGCAGGCTTTCTGGTGTTTATAAAATTAGTAAATTACTTTCATCCAATTCTAATTTATAGACTGCCATTAATATATTTTTGAGAAACTTATATTAGCTTTATGTATTATGGAGAAACATTCATCATCGGGACTCCCGCCAGCTAGGGAAAGCTTTCTTCTCACTGCTGCCAGCAGGAAGAAGGGGCAGGAGCCTCAGGACTCACACCACCAGGGTCAGGAACAGTTAACACCAGGCTTTTCAACCAAAGCGGATAACTTCACTCAACTTCACTTGCCCCTTCAATGAACTATGGCCACAACCTATGGACTCACTTTCAAGGACTCTTCATCCTGTGTTCTCGATATTTACTGCTTATTTATTATTATTATTTCTTTGTATTTCCACAGTTTGTTGTCCACCCTGTTGGTGCAGTCTTTCATTGACTCTATTACGGTTATTGCATTCACTGACTATGTGTGCAAGAAAATGAATCTCAGGGTTGTATATGCTGATATATATGTACTTAGATAATAAATTGACTTTGAACTTTGAAACCAATAATACTTGACCAAGAGTATTAACAATATTTTCCACTTTCATTTCAGATTAGCTGATGTACCCAGCAGTGGTTCAGTTATGATGCTGGCAGTTATGTTAGTATTGATTTTTATGGAACTGGGATTATAAGACTCACTGCAAATGAAATAAACTCTAACCTAAATATGTAATTATTTGATGAATGAAATAATCATGGGATTATTTATTTCTTTAGAAAACATAGTCTGCAGTATCGGGAAAGCTCACCCATGTCTCTACTTTCTGAAGAATGCTGGACTCTACATATCCATACACATGTCAGTCTATAGATACCCTCGTAGAGAGCATCCTAACAAGCTGCATCACCCCATTGTGTGGAGATTGCACTGTGGCGGACAGGAATGGTCTACAATGAGTAGATAAAACTAGCCAATGAATCACCAGTACCAGTCTAACTACCATCAAGGATATAGATAAAGGAAGGGGCCGGCAAAGAGCCAGTCACATCATGAAGGATTCCACCCACCTTTTTCATCCCACTACCATCAGGGAGGAGGTTATTCAGCATCCACACCAGGGCACCAGATTCAAAAGCAGTTACTTGCCCAAGCAGTAAGGCTCCAAGGCTGCCAAAACCTCCAGCTACTAACCTTCCCCACCTCCCCAGTCACTACAACTTTATCATTTCCTCTCAGTCACCTTATGTACAGACATTCCTGTGCCTAGCATCACTTTATGAAAATTCAATCAATCTATGCATATATGCTATCATATGTGTTTATATTTATTATGTGTTTTTATTGTTATTGTGTTCTTTATTTTGTGTTTATTTTGTGCTGCCTCAGAGTGGAATAACAATATTTTCATTCTCCTTTACGCTTATGCCCTGGAAATAACATGAAACAATCTAGAACCTGGAATCTTGAGCACAGCACAATAACAGGCCGTTCCGGCCCAACGAGCTCGGACTGCCTGCTCAATTGTACCAATTAGCCCACTAATCCATGTGTTTTGGAACGTGAGAGGAAACCGAAGCAGCCCAAGGAAATCCATGCGGTCTCAGAGAGAACGTACAAACTCCTTACAGACAGCAGTGGAATTGATCCCATTGTCACTGACATTGTTGTAGCATTACAGTAACTGCAAAACCACTGTACCGCCCCCATTATGTAATTCAATAAACATTGCCAACAAAAATACACACTAAAAATAAATATGAATACAACAATTGTACTTAATACAGTTCTGTTGAAGAAGAAATGCATAATGTGCAAAATTATTTTATTGCAATGTCAAAGTGGCACTGGTAAGGCCAAATTTGGAGTATTGTGTACAGTTCTGGTCACCGAATTATTGGAAAAATGTCAACAAAATAGAGAGAGTACAGAGGAGATTTATTAGAGTGTTACCTGGGTTTCAGCACCTAAGTTACAGGGAAAGGTTGAACAAGTTAGGTCTTTATTCTTTGGAGCGTAGGAGGTTGAGGGAGGACTTGATAGAGGTATTTAAAATTATGAGGGGGATGGATAGAGTTGACGTGGATAGGCTTTTTTTCATTGAGAGTAGGGGAGATTCAAACAAGAGGAAATGAGTTGAGAGTTAAGGGGCAAAGGTTTAGGGGTAACATGAGGGGAACTTCTTTACTCAGAGAGTGGTAGCTGTGTGGAACGAGCTTCCAGTAGAAGTGGTAGAGGCAGGTTCAATATTGTCATTTTTTTTAAAATTGGATAGGTATATGGACAGGAAAGGAATGGAGGGTTATGGGCTGAGTGCAGGTCGGTGGGACTAGGTGAGCGTAAGCGTTCAGCACAGACTAGAAGGGCCAAGATGGCATGTTTCCATGCTGTAATTGTTATATGGTTATATGGTTAAAGTGCTTCAGAACACACTAAGCTCTCTCAGGAATCTAGGGTAAAAATATAATGACTACTACTTTTCTCGAACTCTGAAGCAACCAATATTAAATTGACTGAGGATAAAGCATTGAGTTTTGTGATTAAGGCCTGCAATTATTAGCAATTGTCCTTGCATTGTGTTAATGGTCATATCAAAACTAATTTGAACAAGGAACAAAGGTCTCTAGAATCGAAAAGGTCGATCACACAGAATAATCTTGATCCAAGTCATGACGAGGTTTTCCCCAACAGTATTACCAGTCATTGCTGTAATCTCAGTTATATGCGGCCATAATTTAAATTGATAATCTTGTATTATCAGTTATAATTTGTATATTATTAGTGGATGAAATTCCTGAGTTGCATGATTGGAACTCCTTTTTAATTCAAGATATGTAATGGCATACTTAAGTGTGACAGTTTAAAAATTCCATGGAAAGTTATATTCCTTCATCAACATCTGCCAATAGACTTATTGTAGAGGTTGTATCAGAAGGCCCTTATTCATGGCCTACACTGCTTCATATTTTTGATGATAAAATTGTTCTTTCATGCAACATTTGGAAATTCATATTATGTTGAATGACTCTTGGGGAAAGAGCTTGTATGAGCTCATGAAGTGATGGAACAGTTTGACTGAAGTTTTTCCTCAATATCATTCCTGTTAATTCTCAGGGCTCAATTTCCTCATTTCCAAATTTAAGTAAATTGGAAGTAAACTTTCTCACTGGTCAAGTTTAATTACAGAGTGATAGAATATGGTCATAGAATATTACAGCACAAGAATTAAACATAATCTTCAGCCCATCTACTCTGTGCTGAACCATTAATCTGTCAAATCCCATTGACCTACACTGGACCATAGCCCTCCATACCCCTTCATTCCATGACCCAGCACAAATCCCTTGGCACACCACAAGCCATAGGCCTCCAGACAGAAAGGCAACCATCTGCAACCGCTCTCTGGCTTCTCCAGTGCCTAATTCAATTTATTACCTCATCTTGAATGCCAAGTGACTGAACCTTCTTGACCAGTCTCCCAAGTGGACCTTGTCAAAGTCCCTGCTAAAGTCCATGTAGACAGCATCCACTGCATTACCTTTACCAACTTCCTCGAAACACTTGGTTAGACATGACCTACCACACACAAAGCTGCTGATTTGCCTCACTTCTATAAACCTTGTGTCTGACTCCCAAGTAAATACAAATGCAAAAAACCCATTTAAGATCTCCCCATCTCTTTTAGCTCTACACATAGATAACCACTCTGATCTTCCAAGAGGACAGATTTTATCCCTGGCTATCCTTTTGCTCTTAACATATCGGTAGAATCCTTTAGAATTCTCCTTCACCATGTCTGCTAGAGGAACCTCATTCCTTCTTTTAACTCTCTTGATTTCCTGCTTACATGTTCTCTTGCATTTCTTATAGTCCTCAAGAATCTTACTTGAGTTCCTACCTGACAATGGCAGCTATAGACCTCCTTCCTTTTCTTTAACAGGGCCTTAACATCTCTTGAAAGCCAAGGTCCTGAAACCTGTTATCACTGTCTTTTATTCTGATAGGAACTTTGTACTCTCAAAATTTCACTTTTGGAGGCCTCCCACTTAACAAGTGCTACACAAGTCCCTACACCTCCTCCCTCACTACCATTCAAGACCCCAACCAATCCTTCCAGGTGGGGCGGCACATCACCTGTGAATCTGTTGGGATCATCTATTGTATCCAGTGCTCCCAGTGTGGCATCTTGTATATCGGTGAGAGCCAGCGCAGATTGTGAGACCACTTCACCGAACAGCTAAGCTCCATCCGCAGAGCAAGCAGGATCTTCCAGTGGCCACCCATTTTAATTGCAGTTCCCATTCCCATTGTGACATGTCCATCCATTTCCTCCTCTACTGTTGCGATGAGGCCACACTCAGGTCTGAGGAGCAGCACCTCATGTTCCATCTGCGTAGCCTCTAACCTAATGACATGAACATCAATTTCACAAACTTCTGGTAATGTCCCCCCTTTCTCTATTCCCCATCACCTTTTCCCTCTCTCACCTCACATCCTTGCCATCTATCACCTCCCTCTGGCGCTCCTCCCCCATTTTCTTTCTTCCATGGCCTTCTGTCCTCTCCTATTAGATTCCTCCTTCTCCAGCCCTGTATCTCTGTCATCAATCAACTTCCCAACTCTTCACTTCACCCCTCCCCTTTATAATTTCACCTCTCACCTTGTGTTTCTTCCTCCCCTCCCCACACCTTCTAGCTGTGACTGTTCAACGTTTTTCTCCAGTCGTGCTTAAGGGTCTTGGCCCGAGAAGTGGACTATATTCTTTTCCATAGATTCTGCCTGATCTGCTGAGTTCCTCCAGCATTTTGTGTGCGTCACTTACCAGTATTCCTTTGTCTAAAAACTACTTGTCCTAATCCACACTTGCCAGATCCTTTCTGATACCATCAAAACTGGCCTTTCTCCAAATTTGAATCTTAACACAAGGACCAGATCCATCTTTTTCCATGATTACATTGAAATGAACAGCACTATGATCACTGGATGTAAACTGTTCCCCTACACAAACTTCTGTCACGTGTCCTGTCTCATTCCTAGTATCACACTTTCTCCGGTGGGACTTCTATATACCGATTAAGGAAACATACCTGTACACATTTGACAAACTCTATCCCATCTAGTCCTTTTACAGTATGTGACTCCCAGTCAACATGTGGAAAGTTACTATCACCTTTTATTACAAATGTATATTTTTAGCAAAAGTCTGCAGTAATCTCTCTACAAATTTGCTCCTCTAAATCTCATGTTCTGTCAAGTGGTCCATCTTATAATTCCATTAACATGGTCATAACTTTCTTATTCCTCAGTTCTATGAGAAGCAGTTCTCCAGCCTATCCTGACTGAGCATTGCTGTGACCCGCTTTATCACGTTTAAAATGACGAAACCCCGGAACATTGAGCTGCCAGTCCTGCCACTCCAGCTGCCAAATCTCACTAATGGCAGCAACATCACAATTCCACATGCTGATCTATGCCCTGA